>NC_089219.1:23826734-25243167 GCF_963924675.1 Phocoena phocoena | reverse complement strand
ACGCCACTGAACTATATACTTTAAAATGATTAAAATGGTAAATTTTATGTTGTGTGTATTTTACCACAATAAAAAATTCTAAAATTGATTTCTACTTGTGTGTGTTTTCTACGTATCTTTTCTTCTAGTATAACTTGAGAATCAGCTTGTCAAATTTCATAAAAAAAATACCTTCCAGGGCTTCCCTGGTGGTGCAGTGGTTAAGAATCCGCCTGCCAATGCAGGGGGCACGGGTTCGAGTCCTGGACCGGGAAGATCCCACATGCCGCGGAGCAACTAAGCCCGTACACCACAACTACTGAGCCTGCGCTCTAGAGCCTGCAAGCCACAACTACCGTAGCCCGCGCGCCTAGAGCCCGTGCTCCGCAACGAGAGAAGCCACCGCAACGAAGAGTAGCCCCCGCTCGCCGCAACTAGAGAAAGCCCACATGCAGCAAAGAAGACCCAATGCAGCCAAAAATAAATAAATAAATTTATTTTTAAAATACCTTCGATATTTTGATTGAAATCACATGAAATTTATAGGTTACTCAGGGGAGATGTGACATCTTTATAATACCGAGTCTTTCCATCCAGGAACGTGGTGTGGCTCTCCATTTATTCAGATCTCCTTTTATGTCCTTCAGTAAAGTTTTATAATTTTACTCACATCAGCTTATTCCGAGATATATAGTGGCTTTAGTTGCCACTGTGACTGGAATCATGAGTGTCGCACAGGGCCGTCACTCAGGTCTGTCCCCAGCCCAGCCCCTGAGATGGATGACAGCATCCAAAAGACACATGAGACAGGAAGAATTGCATGAGTCATTTCACCAAAAGCCTCTGCAACAGGCAGCAGAGAGACCTGAGTTTGTCATCAAAGGGGTCAGAGGGAGAAACGGAGGTGCTGGAGGTCGGGACCGAAGCTCAACATTAATGCTGATGTAGTTAAAAAGCCTCTTTCACTCTGCAGAGCAAATTGTGGCTTTGGAGCCAGGAGACCTGAGTTTGAACCCTGACTCTGTCACTCACTAGCTGTGTGGCCTTGGGCCAGTTGTTTAGCTTCTCAGAAGCTCAGTGTCCTCACGAGCAAAATAAGGGTGAATTCTAATTATATACTTAGTTGTTTAATTAATTGTTGTTTAATTTAATTGTTTAACAAATTAGTTGTTTAATTAATTAATTAATTCTAATTATATACTTAGTTGTTTAATTAATTGTCTGTCTCCCACCGGACTGTAACTCCACACGGGCAGGGTCCATATGCGTTTAATTCATCAATGTGCAGGGCTGCTGCTAGCCCATACGGTGCTTTCCAGGGAGTTCAAACAAGGCATCCTTCTGAACAGACACAGCTCTGTGAGGCCCCAACTTGGTGACTGGTTCATGCGCTGCAACTCAGCCCCTACTTGTCCCATACTGGGTGCCCTTGTGCAGTGAGTGACCTGCCCTGTGTGTAGAGTCAGTGCTTAGCCTGGGCCTGGCACATGGGAGGCACTGAAGAAATTTATTGTATAAGTTGATGATTCGATGTGGGGTTTAGCGAGAAGGAGATGAGGAAGTCCCTGAGGGGTTCTCATTTGTGCTCAAAAAGAAGTTCTCTACAGGAGTTCTCTGGTGGTCTAGTGGTCAGGATTCAGCGCTTTCACTGCCACGGCCCGGGTTCAATCCCTGGTCAGGAAACTGAGATCCCACAAGCTGTGCAGTGCAGCCAAAAAAAAAAAAGCTCTCTACCTTCAGGCGCCAAATAACATGGAATTGTCCACGTGCTTTACTTCCTGTATTTCTGCAGGGGCTTGGGATGGCGTCTCCTGGCACCCAGACTGGGACCCCTACAGGAATGGACCAGTCTGATGACCTGGTGAGGTGGACAGCCCAGCTCATTTTTGCATGAGGCCTAGGAAGCCTCCAAGAAACAGCCTCCCTCAGGGAGGAGGGAGCCTCACTTGGTAACAAAGCCTTGAGCAATCCAGGGAAGTAAAGATGAAGAGTAACTGGGGAAGCTCTCTGAGGAGGGGAATGAAGTGGTGACCTGAAGCATGAGGAGGTGCCAGGCGCATGAAGAGCAGGGAAGAGCATTCTAGGCAAGAGGACAGCACGTGCAAAAGTCCTGAGGCTGGAGAGAGGTTGCTTGGCCCCTTTAGGGAGTTGAATATTGGTCAGAGTAGCTGGCCTTCCATCCATCTTTTTACAGAATCTTCACTGATTAGGTGCTCTTTGGGATTTCCTGCAACCATCCTCCTCTTCGTGAACTTGGTGAAGATCAAATGACTGAGTCACACCCTCACCACACCATCTCCCCAGTATGTGTTCCTTCTCTGAGTACAGCCGGCCTAGGAGTTGAGAGTCATCCCATCAAAATAGGTAAGACCTCAGCTCCACCGTGTATCGGCTGTGGACTTTGTCAACCCCTCCTTCTCCCTCTGTAAAATGCGGATAAGATTACTGACCTGACTGAGTTGTTGGGAAAATTCTCAATAATAAAGGCAAGAACAAAGGAAAGATAATTTAAAATGCCAGGAAAAACATATAGATGCAGAAGTAAGGAAATATACAAGCTCACTCCTTGACTCAGCAATGAACAATATTTAGATGTTCACAGTAATCCTTAAGTTTTTACTTTTTTTTTCTTCTTTCTGTGCTGGCTGGAACTTTCAATACAACATAGAACAAAAACAGTAATAGTGGGCAACGTTGCTTTTTTCCTGACTTTCAAAAGGATGGTTAGGGGCTTCCCTGGTAGCGCAGTGGTTGAGAGTCCGCCTGCTGATGCAGGAGACATGGGTTCGTGCCCCGGTCCGGGAAGATCCCTCATGCTGCGGAGAGGCTGGGCCCGTGAGCCATGGCCACTGAGCCTGCGCTCCGCAACGGGAGAGGCCACAACGGGGAGAGGCACGTGTACCGCAAAAAAAAAAAAAAAAAAAAAAAAAAAAAAGAATGGTTAGAATGTGCGCCATCTGAGATGAATGCTAGCTTAAGAAAATGTGGGAATGGTGAAATCTGAGTCCTCACAGAACCTCTGATCCTTTTCTTCTTGCAACTAAACAATGGTTTTCATGCTTCAACCATTCCAGGACTCCACATTACCTAAGGGGTAAAGTTTAAGCATTAAAAAACAAAAACAAAAACCCAGCATTCAGGGCCATTTACCCTTTCCCAATCCTATGTCTTCAGGGTTCACCCACTCTTCTCATTCCAAATGTCCGAACATTATAGAACACACCCTTGATGGTATCTTGAATTATATTTTATAATATTTGTCCTGTGCCTTTATGCCTGCCTGCCTTTGCATAATGCTCTTCCTTTCGCCTGGGATACCCTTCCTTTCATGTACTCCCACTCATCTTTCAAAGGCCAGCTCACCTCTCCAAGGATGCTTTCCTCCTACCCTCTCTAGCATTTGGTATAAGACTCTTTTACAGTCTGGGGCACAGGCCCCAACACATACAAGGGTCTGTAAGTATCTGTTGAACAAACACATAAATGAACCCTAAGACTCCAGGTCACCAAAAGGAAAAAAAAGTCCCTTTCTTCCTCAGCCTCCAAACTCCCACATGTGTTCAAAAATGTTGTCTTCTGCCTTTATAGTGGATCAACAGTTTGGCTGAAAATAAAATTCTTGAGTCACACTTTCTCTCCTTGGCTGACATTGTAGGTGGTGCTCTATTGAATTCTAATGCTGGATGCTGTCATGAAGAAGTCAGAGGCCAGCCTGGTGTCCCCACCTTGTAAGTGACTTGTCCCCTTTCATGGAGTTGCCCAAAAGATTCTTTCTGAACTTTGAAATCTCATCACTTTATTAGAATATATTTGGTATGGATCATTTCAAGTCAGTTTCAATGGGTCTCATTTACTTTTTTTTTTTTTTTTTTGTGGTATGCAGCCTCTCACTGTTGTGGCCTCTCCCGTTGCGGAGCACAGGCTCCGGAGGCGCAGGCTCAGCGGCCATGGCTCACGGGCCCAGCCGCTCCGTGGCATGTGGGATCTTCCTGGACCAGGGCACAAACCCGTGTCCCCTGCATCGGCAAGCGGACTCTCAACAACTGTGCCACCAGGGAAGCCCCTCATTTACTTTTTAATGTCTCTTTTTTTTTTTTCCCTAAAACATTTTCTTGAATTATATCTTGTAATCATTGTTTGATGCCATTATTTTGGTTTACTTCTTCTGTTAGGTACATACTGTTTCTCTTTGTCATTTTCTTTCATCAGTTAAATTAAAAAGAAAAAAACTTTTCAGTTCATTTTTCTCACTCTCCTTATTTCTCTCCCCTCTGTCCCTTATTGTGTTTCAGCAGAGTGTTTCTTTTGTGCTACTTTCACCTTGGCTTTCATTTCTGTGACATTGTAATTTCCCTGAACCCTGACAGCTTGTTTTATTTCCTTTTGTCATCTTGCTGTTATTTCCATGAGCTCTTAGATTTCTTCTCTGTACTTGTTTTGTAGAAATAAATCCTTCATTGAGGATTTTTGTTTTGGTTTGGTTTTATTCTGGTGAACGTTCTTTGGTTTTTGTTTATTTGGTTCTTCATTTGATGCCTTTGCTTGCTCTTGTCCTCTTGTTTTTGTTTCTTGTATCTGTGTACCCCACTTGAGATGGTTCATTGTTGATTACTAATATTTGAGTGGTGCAAGTTTTCCCTGGACCAGCTGTTTGCAAGAGGTTTATGCTGGGGAGGGGCCAGAGCTGTTTCGGGATAGCAGGAGTTATGACTCAGGAGTGTGTATGAGTTCTTTGAGCCTTTACCTGGTTGCTAATCATGATAGGGCGTTTCGCCGGTTAGAGTCCCTCCCCTCCCCCAAACCTCATTTGTCTGTGTGATTCTTAATTCAGCCTCAACTCCTCTGTTTCATGAAACCCAAGCAGGTCCAGGGAAGCTCCTGACGCGGGCCTCTACCCACCCCATCCATTCTATTTCCCTGGTGGCGTGCCCCTCACCATCTCACTCTGAAAGATGAATTCTCTGCTTCCTCCTGAGCCCCTTTCCGACCTACCCTGCTGTTACCTGCTTTTCCACCGAATTGTGATTCCATTGTCAGATCTCTCCTGGTTTCCTCAAAGATGGCCTTTGCATCTTTTCCCCCCTTTGTGTTGCTTTCTGGAAAGAGAAGTGGGGAAGGACCAACTTTATCATTTTCAAATAAGACGTTCCAACTGCATCATGAATATTTCCACTTCTCTCCTCTACGGTGGCTGCCCGTCGAGTCTATGAGCGCTGCGGGATCGACCTCTGTTGACCTCTCTGGTCTCGTTTTCGTTGCCCTCCACTCTGTCCACAGTGCACTCTGTCATTTCCTTGGAAGCCCAAGATCTTTCCTGCCTCGGGGCTTTTACTCATCCTTCTCCCCCTTACTTCTGCTCTTTACCTGGCTGACTCCTACACATCCTCCAGATCTCAGCTGAGAGAGTCACCTCCCCAAGGAGCTCTCCCTGACTTCCCAGCCTGGGGTTCCACAACCCTGTCAAATGCTCCAGTGCTCATCACCTTTCCTCCTGGTGCACAGTCAGGACACATCGTGACCTTTCCCCCCATGCTGCTCTAATTCCATCCAAGCAGTGAAACCGGGCACTTCAGTAGCCCACGAGGCTTTGCTCAGGGTGAAAGCACAATTGCCATTTGGCCTTTTGAAATCCTGACAATAGTACTGGGATCCTCATTGCAGGGGTAGCCAGAGTTCCTGGGACTCCCAGGGATGGACGGAGGGTCTTTGTGAAGAAAGGCCAGGCGCCTCCCCAGGAGTGTTTAATCCAGCGAAGAGGGACAGAAGATTCAGCAGGGTTGTTTCCTGGTATTGTTAGGGCGTCGGCCAGTGGCGGGGTGGGGCACTGGTCCACAGAACTCTCTGGAGGGAACAGGGCTAAGCTGCCTTCCTGAGACAGCTTCGGTTGTTCTTTTAATTGTGTTTTGATTGCACAAAGGACCTTTAAACAGCACTAAAGGCAGTGTTTAAAAAGAAAGAAAAGCCACTGGACCCCATCCATCTTACACATCTGATGTGCTGGAAAGAGGCCTGGGCTTGGAGTCCAGCACACCAGGCTTGGCAGCCCTCTTTGCCGATTCCTGGCTGTACCACCTCGGGCAGCCTGTTACCCCCCTCTCTCTGCCTTAGTTGCCTAACCTGTAAAGGGGAACAGTTTCTACCTCACGGGGATTTGGGGACAGTTGGGGAAGTAAGTGAGATCACATATGTGGAAGCCGTTTGGCATAGTGTCTGGTGTATGGTGGATACTTAGCAAAGCTTCTTTTTTTTTTTTAAATCAAGGCAACTGTTTTCATTTTCTTGAAATTTTCAGAAAGCTTCTGCCAAGCCTTCATCAAGTCCAGATGAACATTTTGCACTTGTGATCATGCTTTAAATTTGATTTTGCAGCCTGCTTGTACACTTACTGTATCCTGAGCACTTGTTTCAACGTTTTCATGATTTCATAGTGGACGAGCCACTGAATCAATGTGTCATCATTTATGTAGCCATTCTTCTGCTGTTGGACATTTTTCAGTGTTGTAAATAATTCCGTATCGAATTCCGTATATTATTGTTGCTTTCATTGGTATCTCATTTGTATTTCTCCTACTAAAGGTTGAATATTCTTCCACGTTTACTTACTCCTGCTGTTTCCTCACCTGGCTTGCCTGCTCATGGCCTTTGTCTGGACTTCTCGTAGCAACTCAGATATTTTTTATTGCTGTGTATGAAATCTTTACATAATATAGACATTAACCATTTGTCATTTTCCCCACTCCCTGGGGACCGTTTAAGTTTTGTTGTTTTCTAATAGACAAACTTTAAGTGTTTCATCTATCAGTCTTTGTGTTTGTGATTTCCTTGGTTGAGTTCATCGTTTAACCAACAAACACCACGTGTAAAAGAGGCACATGGAGAGGTGGGGGGAGGGAGTAAAGGACACCCCATCTCCTGATTTCCAGAAGGTCTCAAGTTGGGGATACAGACATGAACACAGTCACGATGTTGCCCCAGTAAGTGCCAGAACAGTAAGGGTTGCACCAGCACCAGCAGTGGACTGAGCTCTCGCTCTGCGCCAGGCCCCCTTCTAAGAATTTGCATACACTCTCTCATTTAAGCCGCACAGCAGCTATGTGACTTAAATACTGCTATTATCCCCATTTGATAGATGAGGAGGATGACCCTCAGAATGATTACAAGACTTATCCAAGCTCCAACAGCTAGTAAGAGCTGAAGCCAGTATTTGAAATCAGCCAGTCAGGCTGTAGAGCTTGCCTTCCTAACCATCAGACTAAACCAGCTCCCCAGGGCATCCCCAGAGTGGTGCCGGTGGTGAGGACAGCAGTGGTAGGGATGGAGCTGTACATCAAGGAAGGCCTCCAGGAGGAGGTGTCGAAACTGAGAAATGAAAGATGAAGACAACTTCACCCTCAGGCAAGGGGCTGTGGAGGAACGGGCATGCCATAAAGAAGGAGCAGCTTTTCCAAAGGCATGAAGCTGTGACCCCCCTGAGAGACTGTGATTTGGCCAGTAGCCTCAAAGTACAGGTGGTTCTTTCATTCTCCACATTTTATTTATCTGTGTATTCATCACAGGCTCCATGTTAGGTGCTAGGGATCCAGAGGTGAACAGGACATTCAAGATACCCGCCTCATGGAGCTTTCGCTCAAGGTGGGGGAAACAGACAAGAAAGATGTACTGAACATTTGTCATTCATCACTGCTTAACAGTTTAAAAAATTCCTTTCTATCTGTTGACGAGCCCTTATATCTTGAGTTTCTCCTTCCCGAAGCAGAAGTCAGCCCTCCTTGAAGCGTGCAGATGTGTGACCTACTTTCCTCCAATCACACTCACCCCCTGAGACCACCAACCAGGAGATGGCTATGTGTGGGAACAGCTACACATGGGGCACACCTTTTGCTGGCCTGGGTGGTGGCCAAGGCAGTACTGGTTCTGGGGTCTGTGACAGCAGCAGCTCCCTCATCAGTCCAAGTTCTGCAATGTGCTTCTTGGAGATGCTCCTGAGCTGCATCTAGAGCTCAGTTCTCCATCATCCAATGAGCCTAACATCCCTAAGTAAATTCTCTTTCTGCTTAAATTGGCCAGAGTGGACTCCACTGTCTGTAAGCAAGAATACTGTGAATATGCCGACAAACAAATAAATATGCACACCAGGGAAACCAGGGGGTTTGCCCAGGGTTCCCCAGTGGAGGAGCCGAGATCCGAACCCAGGAGAGTGAGAAGCCAGAGCCAGCATCTCCTCCTAGATGCCACTGATCAGCGCCCCCTGCTTGGTGAGTTCAGTCCTACAGGGCTTGCTGGCCTCAGGTGACCATCCAGTCTTCCATCTTTCAGGTAGAAGAACACGATTTCCTCTCCCCTTGTCAGGCGCACCGTTTGCAGGCGGCTGGGAAGGAAGCCTTTGCATGTGGCGCCCTGGTCCCAGGCTCTTGATCTCTTGCAGCGACTGCTGTACTATCTTCCTGCCCTGAGGACTGCAAGGCGATGGGATTGTGTATTTTTGTTAATGTTACTGTCACGCAATTCTGTATCCATCTCATGGTCAGAAATAAGGGAGGGCTACAGCCTGACAGGGCCTGTCGCAGGAAGGGAAGAAGGGGAGAAGCAACCCAGGTTGTGTGGCCTGGAGGTTGTGGGCCATCTGAGCCCCCCACGTCTGTGTCTTTCTGGGGAAGGAGGGCTCAGTGCCCCTGGAAGCCTGTTAAGACTACTACTGCAGAAGGGAAAATGGGGACTCCTGCCTGCAATTCAGGGTCTACTTTAGTTAACTCAGCATCTTGTGCTGGGAGATGAGACAACTCGCCCAGAGCACTGAACTGACAGCAAGGGAAGTCGATTGCACACAAGTGGTCTACCCACTGGCAGGGCCTGCCTGTTAGCAGCAAAAGACATGAGGTGTTTTTCTGCTGGATACATTTCTTTGCTTTTTCCAAAGCTGGTGGATCAATAGCTACAGAATTTCTGTCTCAGCTCCTTATACCCTCAGGTGGGAAGATGCGCCATTAGATAACTCAGGTTCCCATCAGGCTCCACTGCTGTCAGCGACTGCTGGCCATGGCCTCTCTAGACCCTCATGACAGCCTTGTAGGGTCTGAACTACTGTGAGTATTTCAGAGATATGGAAACCGAAGCTCAGAGAGGGGAGTCATTACCCAAAGTCCTAGAGCTGGTCCTTGGCTTCAATGCCCCTGTGCATGTAATCTGTTCGTTCTTACCATTGTCAGTTTCCCGGGCTAGGAGTAATAATGATCCTCAGAGAGGGAAAGTTGCCACCCCAAGGTCACAGAGCCAGTGAATGTCAGCTCTGGAGTTAGAAGCCAGCTCGTGGGATTGCAGAGCGCTCTGCTAGGAGAGCTCGTCAGCCTGGGCTGGTCCAGCCTCCACATGCCTGCCCTGGGAATAACGGAGAAAGGCCAGAGGCACTAAGATTTGTGTTTCTCTGAGCAGCCCCCAGAGGGAGAAGCTGGCTCCTTCCCCATCCACCATACCAAGGGCATCAATTCCTGGCTCCAGAAGGACCTACTCCCCAAGGCTGCAGTTCTGTTTTTAGCCCTGAATCCATCAATAAACAGAGCCCGGCAGAGCAGGCAACTTCTGGCTGCCTGATATTAGTAAGAAGAAAGACAAGGACTATTTATTAAGTATTTTCTGTGTGCTGGGCATTATGCGACATGCTTCACATGGATTATCTACTGAAATCTTTACAACATTCCTATGAAATGACTACTATTATCATCATCATTTTATGAGTAAGGAAAATGAGGCTTGAAGACGTTAGAGAATTCGCTTGAGGTCACATGGCTGATAAGCTGCAGAGTCAGGGTCCAAATGCAGATTACACCCAGGTTTGTGGGACTCGAAGTCCATGCTCTTTCCAACCTGGGAGTCTCCAGATAAGAAAGCCTGGCAGAGGGAACAGCACAGGCAAAGGTAGGGAAGTGTGAAGTGCAAGGCCTCTTTGGGGAACAGTGAATAGTCCAGTGAGATTTGGGTTGAGAAGGAAGATGAGGCCAAGGCCTAGAGCAGGGCAAGAGTCTGTAAGATCTTGAATCCCAAGGGGTTCTGGATCCTGGATCCTGGAAAGATTGTGAGTGGAAGAGTGATGTTGTCATGTGTGAGCTTTAGAAGTAGAGGATGGATTTGAGGGAGAGACTGGGACTACTCCCACTACTAATAGCGGTAATAGCTTCCATTTATTGAGCACCTACTATGTGTGTTAGGAGTATTAGGTGCATCTCATAAGTTATCACCTAATATACTTTGGGGGGCTCATTCAATGGTAGCTGTTTGGAGGCTATTATTATTTCTCTTTTACAGATGAGAAAACTGAGGTATTGAGAGGTCAAGTAACTGCCCGGGGCCACTAGGATTGGAATCCGAGTCTGGTTGATTGCAGGGACCTTGATGCTACACTGACCAGATGGGAGGGTGAGTAATAAAAACAGTTTTAGGCAAAAGGACATTTATCTAAAGTCCAGGAATGAAGAAGATAAGGTAGGTTGCAAAGATCATGGAGGCAGAATTTTTATTTTGTTTTGTTCTTTAAATAAGTTTATTCACACACACTGAGGACAGCAGTTACGTCACTACGGTTACAAAGTTTTCTGGGGCCGGAACTGGCAGACAGACTCAACCAGGGGAAAGGGCATTGTTTCTGCAGGGCAGTGGCTGGGGAGGGAGGAAAGGGCAGGGTCCAAAGTTCAGGTGTGTCCAGCAGCTTCGAGGTCCCCCATGGTCAGAGGTGCAGCCAGGGCTCGGGATATGGAAGCCCAGTAGCAAGAGGCAGGGGTGATTGAAGGGGGATGGGTCAGTCTGAGTCTCAGCTTCATCTGATATCTGACATCAAAAGTCTCCAAGGAGATAGGAAACATACCCATCCCCTGACACACATACAATAATGGGGGTACGTCAGATGTCAAAGGGACATAGGAGCCAATTGAAAGAGCTCCCAGTGACCAAAGCTGGACCAGTTTGAGTGACAAAAGAAATAAAGTAGCATTAGATTACAACCCAAAGTGTACAATAAATATCCATGAGTCCTTACTGATACAAATAAATGATTGAATAAATGATGTAAATAAATGTATTAAGAAGAGACAAATGCCCCATGTGGATTTCCAAATAACTTATGTAGACGTTCTGCCCTCAGGGAGGTGCAGAATAACGCCCCACTGCTTAAGTGTGTGCTACACAAAGTGACCGCCTTCTTGAGTACAATGGTGGGGTGGAGGGGGACACAGAGAAACTTTTTCAGTGGAGAAACCTGGCAAACGCAACCTCAGCCAGGTGATCAAGGTCGACGGTGCTAAGTAGTCATGTTGATACGACGTGTGTCCATCAGCAATCTTGGGCAGGGTGCCAGCAGCTTTGCATAAAAACAGGCATGAGGGCTTCCCTGGTGGCGCAGTGGTTGAGAGTCCGCCTGCCGGTGCAGGGGTACGCGTGTTCGTGTCCCAGCCCGGGAGGATCCCACGTGCCGCGGAGCGGCTGGGCCCGTGGGCCATGGCCACTGAGCCTGCGCATCCGGAGCCTGTGCTCTGCAGCGGGAGAGGCCACAACGGTGAGAGGCCCGCGTACCGCAAAAAACAAAACAAAACCAGGCATGCCCACCTGCAGCGGCCACAGCCCGGGGTTACTGCTGACTGCGTCTGTCCACGACCCTGTGGGATGGGGATCAGGAACCCTGGAGCGTCTGGCCGTTGATCGCCTCAGCTGCTAGGAGCTCAGAGGCACAGGAAATCCGGTCCCTTCAACCATGGCCCAGGTCTTAGAGGGGGAGCCGGGCTCAAGCAGCATCTTGGGAGGGCTCTGTCAGAGGCCTAGCAGTGCCCAGCGACCTTGACTGGGATCCCTGGCTACAGAGTTCACAGTATCCAGTGGCATGACCTTGAGTCAGAGGAGCAAAAGTGCCTAGAGGAGGTGCCTGGGGCTGGGGTCCAGGCAGCTGGCAGCCTCAGCAGAGTCCTGAGATACAGTGGTGTATCTCCACCTTCAGACGAGACCAAGGCTCAGGATGAGGAGCTGCATCCTTGTGTTCCGGAACCTCTTGCCTGGGGCCCAGAGGGTCTGCTTCTGGTTTTCCAATTCATGAGTCAACAACCTGGAACACGTCCTTCAGCAAATCAGAGAACCTGGGAGGCAGAGCGATGTTGAGCCAGCGGCGGCCCGTCCAGGCTGGTCTTGGTGGAGGGGACAGCACGGTGACCTATGAGCGAGCAGCCCCACTGCCTTCCGCTGAAGATCTCTGGGGCTGGGGCGTGCAGTGCACAGAAGTAGTGCTGTCGCTGGCTGGCAGGAGCTAGCCCGGAGCTGGCCGTGCAGGGGGTGCCTCCGGGGAAGCTTCGCTCCCAGTGACTTCTGTTCTCCCTCCAGGGGCTCACTTCCTGGCTGCTCAGTGTGGTCCAGATCAGTCCCTTCATTCCCTGGGTTCCACAGCTTGTGAAGCCAGGTGGAAGAAAGTGCACAAAGGCATCCATGGAAAATGAACTTTGTCCTCTCTGGCCCTCCCCAGCTGCTGGAGAAGCCAATTTACAAAAATCAGCTCATCTCAGGGAGCGAAGACAGAGCTTCCCCCTAGATGAATCCATAGTGGAATCCAGTGTGGTAGCCAGAGGGAAAGAGCAGAGCCAAGGCCCAGCCTGTTGAGTAATTGACTGGAGGGAATCCTGCCAGATGAGAGCTGCCTGGTGCCCCAGGAAGGCCCCCAACCCTGGGAACTGCTGGGAAAAGCAGAGGGAGAGGTGGAATTGATAGACCTCACGGCTGATGACAGGTAACTCTGACTTCCAGGTTTCTGGCTGGGATGACTCAGTGGATGGACCCCAGGACACTGGGAGGGGGATGTAGGAGGAGGACCAGGTGGGGCAGGAACCCAGCATTCCTGGCTAGAGGCTGGGAGTGGAGATGGCGCCTCTTGGACAGGGAGGACAAAGCCCTTTTTGTCAGGACTCCACATCTACTCACTTGGCTGGTGCCCAGCCAGGAAGGCCCAACCCCGGAGCCCTCAATCAGTGGCAACTTCTCTGCCATACGAGCAGTGCCTCGGCCTCCTCCATCAGCACCCTGTCTCTCCCTGATTCTCAGGAGCCCCTTTGTTTCTTCCCATCTGGGCTCCAGGCCTCAGCTCTCCCCATCCCCTTCCCTTCCTCCGACACATGGAATTTCTGGCCCTGCAGCCACTCAGCCAAGTGTCACCTCCCAGCCTGCCAATCTAGACTGGGCCTCAGACACTTTGGGAGGGGGGAGGGAGGGAAAGAACCACCAAGTGTTGAGTAGCTACTGGTCTAGGTGCTCCTCACGTCACTCTGCCAGGTGCATTGCAGCCCTCTCACTAATGGCAGCCCTGGGATTTGAACCTACGTCTGGCTGGCTCCAAAGTCAGTGCTCTTTGTGCAAGAGGAGAGAGCTGTACTGCCCACGTGCTCTAAACACTGAGGCAGCCCCTTGCTCCTTCATCTCCATCATCTCCTCTTCCCTGCTTCCTTCTCACTTGGCCGTAAACTCAATGCTCCCTTTTCTGGAAATCCTCTCCCCTTGACCTTGCAATCCTCTCCTTCCTTTTGCTATCAAACTGCCTGCTTGGTTTCCTCTGTCACCCCACCCCTTATCCCTCTGAGTTTTGATCAACTCAACCCTCACCCCTTCCCCACACACCCAGCGCAGCCACTCCTGCTGGAGTCACCAATACCCACCGGGCTTCATGATGGGCCCTTTCTTTCTTTTTTTTATTTTCCCTATTATGGTTTATTACAGGATATTGAATATAGTTCCCTGTGCTATACAGTAGGGCCTTGTTGTTTATTTTATATATAGTAGTTTATATCTGCTAATCCCAAACTCCTAATTTATCCCTCCCCCACCCCCTTTCCCCTTTGGTAACCATAAGTTTGTTTTCTATGTGTGTGGGAGTCTGTTTCTGTTTCATAAATAAGTTCATTTGTGTCATACTTTCAATTCCACATACAAGTGATATGCTGGGCCTTTTCTTAGTCTTTATATTTCCAGGTTCTTCTGTAGCAATTGACACTCTCTTTTTTAAAAATTATTATTTATTTTGGGCTGCGCCGGGTCTTAGTTGCAGCATGCAGACTCTTAGTTGCAGCATGCATGCGGGATCTAGTTCCCCGACCAGTGATCGAACCCGGGCCCCTTGCATTGGGAGCACAGAGTCTTACCCACTGGACCACCAGCGACGTCCCAGGCAATTGACACTCTCAACAGATAAACTACTCCTTGAAAAAATAAAAGATTTGTTTTTCCTTAAAAATGTAAAGGAAATATATGATCCCCCAAAAAATAGAAAGAAGAAAGAGAGAGAGAGAGAGAGAGAGAGAGAGAGAGAGAGAGAAAGAGAAAGAGAGAGGCAGGCTACTAAGAATTAGAAAGTGGTCATTAACCCAAATGAACTTATCTATGAAACAGAAACAGACTCACAGACATAGAGAACAGACTTGTGGTTGCCAAGGGGGAGGGGGTTGGGGAAGGGATGGATTGGGAGTTTGGGACTAGCAGATGCAAACTATTATATATAGAATGGATAAACAACAAGGTTCTACTGTATAGCACAGGGAACTATATCCAATATCCCGTGATAAAATATAATGGAAAAGAATATGAAAAAGAATGTATATATATGTATAACTGAGTCACTTTGCTGTACAGCAGAAATAAACACAACATTGCAAATCAACTATACTTCAACAAAATAAAATAAAAGTAAAAGAAAAGAAAAAGAAAGCGGTCATTAAGAAGCGAGAAAACGGCACTGTTAGGATGCAGAGTCATTGGGTTTCTCCCACGTTGGTGGTGGGAGTGTAAGTTGGCACAACTACTTAGGAACACAGTCGGGCATTAGGGTGTAAACTCCAACATTCACCCATCCTATCTAGTAGTCGCCTCTGGTGCCAGTGTCACATCCCCTTAGTTCACCTTTAAGCCACAGCTGTAATCCCCCTCCGCCCAGCTCAGGACTCACGTGTGCTGACAGCTCCCCACACAGCATAGGTATACATTTTTCTGTTTTCTGCGCAGGGTTTTCTCCACTGGGTGCCTGGAGGTGGCAGCACTCAGCCCATCCACAAGCACAGCCTAGAAACGTAGGGAAGTTAGCATCCCGGGGGCATCCCTTGATCAATGGGGCTCAGGAACCTGCAGATAAATGCCCCTGCTGTCCATCCTTCAGGTCCACAATTCTGGGAACCAGCCCCCAGCAGTCACCTCAATATTTCACCCTTATGTTGTATTTTCCTCCTTCCCTGTCTCACTCTCTCCTGCTTCCTGGCATGACTCCTCAAATAAATTATCAGCATCCCTTTTGTCTCAGGCTCTGCTTTAGGGGACTCAAACTAAGACAACTGTGACCCAGCAATTCCACTCCCAGCTCCATATTCAAGAGATAATCTTACCAGGTACATCAGGAGATACAAGAATGTTCCTGTTGGCACAAAAACACTGGCAGGAGAACAGACACAGAAATTCTAGAATAACATACAATGGAGTATTATACAGCAGTCAAAATGAATGCAGTAAGGTTAAGTGCAACAGTCTGCATGGAATTTAGCAACATAATTTTGAGTGATAAAAGTATATCACCAGGGCTTCCCTAGTGGCGCAGTGGTTGAGAGTCTGCCTGCCGATGCAGGGGACACGGGTTCGTGCCCCAGTCCGGGAGGATGCCACATGCCATGGAGCGGCTGGGCCCGTGAGCCATGGCCGCTGAGCCTGCGCATCTGGAGCCTGTGCTCCGCAATGGGAGAGGCCACAGCAGTGAGAGGCCCGCGTACCGCAAAAAAAAAAAGTATATCACCAGGGGGACTTCCTTGGTGACACAGTGGTTAAGAATCTGCCTGCCAATGCAGGGGACACAGGTTCGAGCCCTGGTCAGGGAAGATCCCACATGCCGCGGAGCAACTAAGCCCGTGCGCCACAACTACTGAGCCTGAGCTCTAGAGCCCAAGAGCCACAACTACTGAGCCTGCATGCCACAACTACTGAAGTCCATGCGCCTAGGGCCCATGCTCCACAACAAAGAGAAGCCACCACATTGAGAAGCCCGAGCACCACAACGAAGAACAGCCCCCACTCACCGCAACTAGAGAAAGCCCGCGTGTGGCAACAAAGACGCAACCCAGCCAAAAATAAATAAATAAATAACAAGTTAATTAGTTAATTAAAATAAAAGTATATCGCCAAATATCACACTCAACTGGTACCCTTTTTATAAAAATTGAATACTAGAAAAATATATACTTTTGGGAAATAGATATAGATTTGATAAAACTACATAAAAAAGAAATCAAGAGAACACTGAACACAGGATTCAAATTCACTTTGGGTGGATTGAAGTGTGGAGGACCAGATTGTAGATGCAAGTTCTTATCAGTGTTTTATTTTTCATATTGGGCAGTGGCTCCATGGATTGTTTTATATTATTAAAATAAATACATAAATTCATAAGCAATTTAAGGGAGGCCTTGTATGGACCAGTGATGAGAATCTGTACTATATACCCAATGACTATGATAAAACTAATTATGTATTATATTATGTTTGTAACTTTTCTGGGAGCCTGAAATTATTCCAAGAGAAATGACTTATTAGCAGGGGGAAAAAAAACCTCACGGAAACCAAAATACTCTTTCCTTGGCGTTGGACTTGAGGTTGAACTACCAGCTCTACTTCTCTTCAGATCATGCATGATCCTAGGGAAGTTACCTCACCTACTTGAACCTCAGCTTTCCTCTTCTGTACAAAGTGAATAATGATGCCTTATAGTGCTGATGAGAATATTAAATGAGGTAATATACAGAAAGTCCTGACCCATAGCAAATGTTCAATAGATATTTTCTAAAGAAACCATCCGACGCCTGCATCCTGTCTGCATCCTCCCATGCGGTTACACCATCTCTAGTTTCACTTCTATGGGTTCAATGCAAGAAGCATCTGAGAGGAAAAAAAAAAAAGTAAATCCTGGTGATAAATTGAAGTAAGTATTGACTGTATAAAAGTTAAAGAATAATTTTATATGTCTTAAAAGAAAGGGGGAAAAGGGTGAAATTAAAATAGCAAAGAAATGGAGATGTTTTAGGAGGGGTGAAATCATGTTAAAGGAAATTGTCTTACTCGGGAGAAGAACAAAAATGTCAATGTAGACTTTCTTGGATAAATATAAATGAAAGTTCATATGTTATAAATTTAAGGGTAACTGTTAAAGATTAGAAATAGAAAAATATAACTTCCAATCTGGTAGAGGAAAATAAAGGGGGTAAGTATAATTTGACAAGTCCTAAAGAAAGCAAAAGGAATAAAAAGAAAGCAGAGAATTCGTGATAAAGCATAAAGAGCAATGGTAGAAATAAGACCAAATATATCAGTCGTCCCAATCATATGAATAGGTAAAACACACTAGTGGGAGACAAGAGGCTCTGATTGGATTTCTAAAGCCTAACTATATGCCGTTTACAAGACGAATAGTGAGGGGCTTCCCTGGTGGCGCAGTGGTTGGGAGTCCGCCTGCCGATGCAGGGGACACGGGTTCGTGCCCCGGTCTGGGAGGATCCCACATGCCACGGAGCGGCTGGTCCCGTGAGCCATGGCCGCTGAGCCTGCGCGTCCGGAGCCTGTGCTCCGCAATGGGAGAGGCCACAACAGTGAGAGGCCTGCGTACCACAAAAAAACAAACAAACAAACAAGACGAATAGTGAAAAGCAAAACTACACGTAAAGGTTGAAAATAATAGAAAAATTACACCAGGTAAATACTGACTGAAAGGCAGAAATGTATTCATATTAATATCAGAAAAACTGAATTAAAGCAAAATAACATTAATAAGAAGAAAGAACATTTGGCACTGATGAAAGTTATAATGTACTAAAAAGATTTAAAATTATTTATGAATTTGTATGCACTTTAAAAAGTGTTTTGAGGTATATACAGCAGGAACGTACTGAAGTAAAGGGAGAAATTGACAAGTCCACAATAATGGTGTGAGATTTAAAAACACACCTCTCAGAAATTGATAGATCAAGTAGATGAAAAATTAATATATTATAGAGGAAAATGTGGAAGGACTCACTCGGCATCTATTCCCACACCCTCGTGTGCAGAGGATGGAAAGCTAAAAACTGTTTCCCAGAGTCTCTTACAGCTAGTGTTCCAGATGTGGATTAGTTTCCACCACTTGGTGCCACAGTGCAAGATCTAGAAAGTGGATGAGAGGCAGAGATCATTGTCCTTTTCCTTGGGCTGTTATTGCTTACAAGCACAATCCTAGAGCCATCGAGTTTTTCTGTGTCAATGACTGGCCTCTGGTTTTGTGAATGTTAGGAAGCAGTGTCTGTGTTGGCAGTGCTGGTGTCCCACTCTTTGGCTTGTTAAAACAGTGTATCATAAATGTGGTTCTAGCGATAGATAGCATCCCAGAGACCCAACCTCAAGTGCACTCCTACAGCCCTTCCAATGACTCTGTAAAAACTTAATGCTCATTTTGCTTAAAATACCTGGAGTGGTTTCTGTTTTGTGCACTGAACGCTGATTTCTACAGATTCAGATTACTATGGATTTGAAAATGTGGTTATAAACCTTTAATATATAAAGAGGCAAGAAAAGCTTACACCACTAAACTGAGAATTTACATTATTTCAAGCACACAAATATTTTTTAAATTTATTTTATTTTTATTTATTTGTTTATTTTTGGTTGCATTGGGTCTTTGTTTAAGTGTGCGGGCTTCTCATTGCGGTGGCTTCTCTTGCTTCGGAGCACGGGCTCTAAGCATGTGGGCTTCAGTAGTTGTGGCACTCGGGCTCAGTAGTTGAAGCACACAACAAATATTAACGGCTCACAAAGGAAATCTTAAACATTTCTCAAAGTCAACATTATATACCGTTTTATCTCATCACAATGCAGTAAAATTACATTTATTTTCAATAAAAACAGGTAGCTTTAATTTTTTCATTTATTTGAACCCTAAATGCACACATAAACTTCTAAATTATCCATGAATAAGAGAGTAAATTATAACAAATTTTAAAATACTTATAGCAGAATGACGATAAGAGCATCACCATTACCTATGAGGGCTTGTAGGATGCAGCTAAAGAAGTACTTAGAGAAGAATGTATAGCATTAAATGAATTAATTATTAATAAAAATAGTTTTTAAAATGAGCTGAAGGTTCAGGTTAAGAAGGAATTAAAAGAACAATAGTAAACCAAAGGAAGTTGAAGAAATCAAGTAATGAAAGAAAGAGCAGAAGATAAGGAAGTAGAAAATATAATGACAATGGAAATTCCCTGGTGGTCCAGTGGTTAGGACTCGGCACTTTCACTGCTGGGGCCCAGGTTCAATCCCTGGTTGGGAAACTAAGATCCCACAAGCTGTGTGGTGCGGCCAAAAAAAAAAAAAAAAAAAAAAAAAAAATATATATATATATATATATACACACATATATATATGTATATGTATATATATAATGACAACAACAATAAAAAACAGAGATAACAAACAAAAGTCTAATTCTTTGAAAAACACCCTAGAAAGACTGATCAGGAGAGAGAGAAAGAGAACAAGCCCAAATAAACATTATTAGGAATGAAAAGGGGACTATAACTCTGATACAACAGAGATCTTTTGAATCATGGAATACTGTGGACAACTTTGTGCCATTACATTTGAAAACCTTGATAAAATGGACAAATTTTAGGAAAATATAAATTGCTAAAATTGTTTCAAAAACAAATAGAACGGAACAAACCAATAGTCATTTAATAAATCAACGTAGTAGTAGAATGTCTCATTCACCAAATGGTACCATATAATTTTCCAATGAATTTCACCAAATGTCATAAGGAGTAGGGACTTACCTGGTGGCACAGTGGTTACGAATCCGCCTGCCAATGCAGGGGACAAGGGTTTGAGCCCTGGTCCGGGAAGATCCCACATGCCACGGAGCAACTAAGCCCATGTGCCACTACTGAGCCTGCGCTCTAGAACCCGTGAACCACAACTACTGAAGCCCGCATGCCTAGAGCCCGTGTTCCGCAACAAGAGAAGCCACTGCATTGAGAAGCCCGCGCACCACAACGAAGAGTAGCCCCCGCTCGCTGCAACTATAGAAAGCCTGCGCGCAGCAACAAAGACCCAACGCGGACAAAAATAAAATAAATACATTTAAAAAAATGAAATAGGGATAATAACAGTATTTACCTCTTAGACTTGGTGTAAGAATTAATATAGGTAAATTAAAAGAGATAAACATAGGATTAATATAGGTTAAGGATTTAGACCAGTCCCTGGCTTGAAGTAGCACTATTTGTATTAGCCACCATTGTCCTTTTATCCTCTGTGCCACGTGGTACCTTCATTCCCCCTTTCTTTGCCCAGTGGTGGGAGACATCCATTATCTGAATGGACCAGAATAACAGTCCACTTCGTCTTAGGGGTCCTGGTCCATGTCTCTGCTATAATGGCCAGGACATTCCATAGTGGGAGGTCATCTCACTCCAAAAATTTTTTTCTTTAGAGCAGTAATTGTGGTCATTGGTGACATCCAATCTCAACTCTTACCTCATTTGTGACCCTGGCAGCCATATCATGAGAGTTTTCAATATGGATCACGCTACAACTTCCCTTTTTTTTTAATTAAAATTTATTTTCTAGAAGAGTTTTAGATTTAAAGAAAAATATTGAAGATTAGTATAGAGAGTTTCCATATACCCAGCACTCAGTTTCCCTCACTAACATTTGCTTTTTTAATTCAACATTATGTCTTTGAGATACATCCATGTTAATCTACATATATCTAAATGTATTCATTCTAACTGGGTGTAGTAATTCATTGACCTGGAAGCTTCTCAGCCTCACATGTCACAGGTTCAGTGCTGGGGAATTCCATCTCCCTCTCAGTGAGGTCTATCAAATCCCTGGTTCTGAAATGAAAGTATTTACATAGTCATAATGTTATAAATGTCATTTGGTTTTCAATGTTAAGAAATACATACAGGCAAAGTATGGCAAACTGAATTATGTTTACAAGAGAGAATGTACATGCTAACAACCTTAAAGCAAAAGTTAAGGTTGAGTTGATGGAGGAAGGCAGAAGGGGGGAGGGGAAATCAAGGGCAATTATTCATTTCACACGGGAGAGTCAAGAGATACAATCTAAAGAAGAAACAGACATTTAAGACTATTATTTAAACGGATACAGTTGACCCTCCATATGTTCTGGTTCCAGATCTGGATTCAACCAACGTCAGATGGAAAATATATTTTTTAAAAATTTTCAAGAAAGTCCCCAAAAGCACAACTTGAATTTGCTGGGCACATGCAAAATATTTACACAGCATTTACATTCTACGAGGTATTATAAATAATCTAGAGATGACAAAGTATTTGGGAAGAGGTACATATGTTATATACAAATGCTGTGCCTTTTTTTTTTTTTTTTTTTTTTTTTGCGGTACGCGGGTCTCTGACCGCTGTGGCCTCTCCCGCCGCGAAGCACAGGCTCCGGACGCGCAGGCCCAGCGACCATGGCTCACGGGCCCAGCCGCTCCGCGGCACGTGGGATCCTCCCGGACCGGGGCACAAACCTGCGTTCCCCGCATCGGCAGGCGGACTCCCAACCACTGCGCCACCACGGAAGCTCCTGTGCCATTTGATATAAGTGACTTGAGCATTCGGGAATTTTGGTACGCCTGGGGGCTGGGGAACCGAATCCCCCATACAGAGAGAAGACTGTAAGAGCAACCAATGGAAAAAAAAAAAAGATAAATATAAAAACAAAAACTGGGAGGAGAAAGGGGGAAAGGTTGATTAATGAAATCACACAGCAGGTAGTCAATAGATACTGTTAACATTAATAAACCAAGTAACAGAGGCATATTATTCATAGTTATATGAATTTTTTAAAAAGAGAGAGAAAGAAAGAAAAAGAAAGAAAGAAAGGAAGGAAGGAAGAAAGGAAGGAAGGAAGGAAGGAAGGAAGGAAGGTTGCTCCCAAGAGTTGGGGAGTGAGACGACATTTTTACCTTTTTATTTCTAATCTCTCTGTTGGGCATTGCATCGGGTGTGCATTCTCATCTATATGAATTATATTTGAGATACCAATAATTAAAATAAATAATTGAGCAAAAATCTAGATCTGATTCTGACACTCCTCTAGAGGTTCAGGCACTTTCAGTAACTCCCCATCGCCTTATGAACAAGTTTAAACTCTCAGGCAGGCAGGCAAGCAGGCAGGTAGGTAGGCATTCAAGGTCCTTTGTCACCAGGCACCTCCTCCCGGAAGCCCTCGGTGGGGGAGAGCGTCCTCTGCCGGAACACGGACGCCAGCACGCCTGGGGTACCGCCCTTTGCGTATCAACAGACTCCGCCCCCATCCCTACCTCAGGGCTGCCCGCCTCACGTGTTCTCAGGCCCTTTACAGTTGGGGGTGGAACCCCGAGAGGTGGAACCCAGAGACCCCAGGTGAGAGCGTGTAGGCCGGTGGGGGACTGCCGGGTCAGGCCTGGGAACCTGACTGGAGTATCTGTCACACCCGGCCCGATGTGAGGCGGGGGGGGGGGGCAGTCAGGGTGATGGGAATTAACGTCATTACGTGTCTGCTTGGTTCAGAGTGGTTTAAGGGCTGGGCTTTCTGTTGGGGAGAGAATCCCGGCTCTTCCATTTCTTATCTGCGCGTGTCCTTGGGCGAGTCACTGAATTTCAGTTTCCTCACCTGTGGCTGCCAGCATGAAATGAAATAATGCACAGAAGTAACTAATTAGTAAATGATAACTGCTGTTATTATGGCCCATTTAAGCAAAAGTGTGAACTCCCAGAGAGGGGAAGACCTTAAAGGTGGCCGTAGCTCAACCCTGCTTGGAGACAGGCCTCCCCTCCCTCACCTGGGGTGCTTACATCAGTGGTACCTGGAGGTGCCACCTGTAAGGGAGGCAGCCTCCCAGGTTCCCACTGGCCTGGAGTCCTGAGTGGGCTGGCGGGTCAGACACTCCGTGATGAAGTCCCTTTCTGTCTCCTCACAGGGCCTGCCTTCTTTGGGCCCCTGTCGGTGGGCAGACATGTCTCAGGAGGCAGCTGCAGAGGGTTCCAGCACACAGGACCCCGTTCTCAGTCTCCACAACAGCTGTGGGCTTTTCCAGGAGGATATGGAAGAAACCAACTCCATGGTAGGCCTGGCACCAGACCTGCCAGGAGAGAGCTCTGGGGCCCCAGTTTGGGTGGGCAGCAGGAAGAGGGTCCTCAGGGAAGAGGCTCAGCAAGGTGCCAGCTCCCAGGTAGTGGGTGCTCCTGGGACTAGCCTGGAGGCCAAGGCCCACCTGGTGGTCCTGGGGCTGCAAGCTATGGGAGAGAGCCAGGATTCGGTGCCCGGCCCCAGGCTCCACACCCAGCTGCCCACAGTGCCTGCCCACAGGAGGGCTCAGGCCTCCAAGAGGCTCCAGGTTACAATGCACGACATCTTAGCTGGAAGCTGGCCCAGGAATCTTTGTAGTGTGTCCGTGGGAACAAGACAGAAAAGCAGGAGGTCTGAGGCCCCCTCAGAGGATGAGGAGGGGGCTGATGACTTCTTGTGGCTTGGTCAGAGCCCTGGTGGGAACAAACCCCAGTCTGTGGGAGACTCCCCCCAAGGTGCTGACGTGGAGTCCTTGGGAGGCCCTTGCAGTCCTCTCTCTTGCAAGGACACTGGGTGTGGGCCTGGAGATTCAGGTGGAAGTTGGATGAGCTGTGCCTCAGGGATTGAGAAGTTTGAATATTTGCCCACTGCAGAGGGCAGGACCCAGCCAGGCAGCCCCTGTGACCCTGTCAGGTCCCCACTGCCCAGTGGAGGCGAGTCCCTTCATCCAGCTGCCCGGGATCCTCCACAGAGCCCTGTACTGTGCCTGGGAGTGTCTGGAAAGGCTTCCACAGAGCAGCAAGAAGCCAGACACATCGTGGGGCCTGGCGGTGGTGATGGCCCTGCCACCTCACACAACCAGGAGGAGTTGGAGGTCAAGGCTCAGCCAGTGTCTGGGGGGATGCCAGGACACAGACTCGCTGCTGCCCTGCAGCCTGTAGCCAGCAAGGCTAGCTCAGGCCCATGCATGGGGCAGAGAAGATCCAAGTGTGCTAAACAGTTGAGAAGGAGCCCGGTGCCCCATGCCCAGGACCAGGGCACTGACAGATGCCCAGACAACTCCAGCCAGGACCAGGCAGAGGAATCCAGCCCAGGAGACTGCCCCAAACTGGTAGGTTGAGTCTGAAAGGTTGAGATAGGAAGGGCATCATTATCTTTTGGAGTCAGTGAGTCCTGGATTGAAATCTTATCTCTGCCCACTTCCTTGTTGAGTGACCCTGGAATATTTTTTAACCTGTTTCCTCATCTGTAAAAAGGGAATACTAATTCCAATTTAATGGTTTTTTTTTCATAGTATTTGCATATAACCTACACACATCCACATCCTATACTTTATTTTTTTTAATTTATTTATATTATTATTTTTTTTTGCGGTACATGGGCCTCTCACTGTTGTGGCCTCTCCCATTGCGGAGCACATGCTCCGGACATGCAGGCTCAGCGGCCATGGCTCACGGGCCCAGCCGCTCCGCGGCATGTGGGATCTTCCCGGACTGGGGCATGAACCCGTGTCCCCTGCATCGGCAGGTGGACTCTCAACCACTGCGCCACCAGGGAAGCCCTAAATTTATTTTATTATTATTATTTTTTTTTGGCTGTGTTGGGTCTTTGTTGCTCCGCGCGGGCTTTCTCTACCTGTGGTGCGGGGGCTACTCTTTGTTGAGGTGAGTGGGCTTCTCACTGCGGTGGCTTCTCTTGTTGCGGAGCACAGGCTCTAGACCTGTGGGCTTCATTAGTTGCAGCACGGGGGCTCAGTAGCTGTGGCTCACGGGCTCTAGAGCGCAGGCTCAGCGGTTGTGGCGCACGGGCTTAGTTGCTCCGTGGCATGTGGGATCTTCCCAGACTAGGGCTGGAACCCGTGAACCCTGCCTTGGCAGGCGGATTCTCAACCACTGTGCCACGAGGGAAGCCCCAATGGGGTTGTTTTGAGCAGCAGTCCCTAACCTTTCTGGCACCAGGGACCAGTTACATGGAAGACAACTTTTCCACGGACTGGGATTAGGGGATGGTTTCGGGATAATTCAAGTGCATTACATTTACTGCGTACTTCATTTCTATTATTATTACATTGTAATATATAATGAAATAATTATACAACTCACCATAATGCAGAATCAGTGGGAGCCCTTAGCTTATTTTCACTTGCCACTCACTGATAGGGTTTTGATATGAGTCTGCAAGAAATTGATTTATTATGGCCCCCGTGCAGTCAAACCTCTCTGCTAATGATAATCTGTGTTTGCAGCCGCTCCCCAGTGCTAGCATCACCGCCTCAGCTCCACCTCAGGTCATCAGGCATTAGATTCTCATAAGGAGGGCGCAACCTAGATCCCTCGCATGCGCATTTCACAGTAGGGCTCACGCTCCTATGAGAATCTAATGCCACCGCTGATCTGACAGGAGGCGGAGCTCAGGCGGTAATGCGAGCAATGGGGAGCGGCTGTAAATACAGATGAAGCTTGGCTCGCTCAGCCGCAGTTCACCTTCTGCTGTTCAGCCTGGTTCCTAACAGGCCACAGACCAAACCTGTCTGTGGCCGGGGGATGAGGACCCCTGGTTCTGAGGGTTAAATGAGATGATGGTGTAAACTAACGTGCCGAGCATAAGGCACAAGGTAAATCCATTTATGTTAAATTTGCTTTTCCTTGAGTGTTACAATAGCCTTATGAGACAGGCATTAGCCCTGTATTTCCAGATGGGGAAACTGAGGCTCAGAGAAGTTATCAAACTTCTCTAAGCTCACACAGCAAGGGAGGCAGTGCCTGGCTGTGTTCCCTGTATTCACTGCTTCCCTTTCCATTGTTCTTTTACTGATAGTAATATTGGTCATTCTATAAATAATCATAGCTAACATGTTTGTACACCAAAGGCAGAAGATGGCATTACCTGTATTTGATGTATATTTCTCACATAGTTGAATTTTTATTTAAGTATTTGATTTACAATATCATGTTAGTTTCAAGTGTACAGCATAGCAATTCAGTGATATATATATATATATACACATACATATATACACACATATATATACACATATATATGTATATATATTGTTTTTCAGATTCTTTCCCCTTATAGGTTATTACAAAATATTGAGTATAGTTAGTTCCCTGTGCTATACAGTAGGTCCTTGTTGGTTATCTATTTTATATATAGTAGTCACACAGTTAAATTTTTATCACATTGATTGAATATGTATTCTGTGCTAAGTGCTTTTGGTTTAGTCTTCACCTGAAGCCCAGAGAGGTAAGGTTATAGGCCCAAGGTCCCACAGCTGGTAAATGACAGAGCCAGGATGCAGACCCAGGCAGTCTGTCTGGAGAGCTTGCTGGGCTGCTTGCTTGTGCACATTCCCCGCTAGCATCACAGCAGTAATAGCAGCTGGCCTGCCTACCATGAGCTGGGTATATTCCCGAGCTCTTTATCTTCCATCTTCCTAACAACCATACAAGGTAGATGCTAATGATGTATACCCATTTTAATGTTGTGGGCACTGAGGCTCAGACAGGTAAAGTGACTATGTCAAGACCAAACAACAAATTAGTAGAACTGGGATAGGAACCAATGAGCTGCCTGTGTGATTTACCACTATTTGGTACTATAATTACATTAGAAGTGCTATTACATTGTCTTTGCAAACATCACTCAAAAACATTAATTTTTAATGAAAAAACTAATATGTGTTTATCGTAGAAAATAAGGAAGAAATAAAAATCCCCATAATGCCAACATTCACAGCTATCTCCTGTTGACATTTTTTTTGTAATTGCAACAAGTTTTATTAATAATGTCAAAATTCTATTAAAACCTAGTATATGTTAAGTTATAAGATACAGTTAATATTCTTTTTTTTTAACATCTTTATTGGAGTATAATTGCTTTACAGTGGTGTGTTAGTTTCTGCTTTATAAGAAAGTGAATCAGCTATACATATACATACATCCCCATATCCCCTCCCTCTTGAGTCTCCCTCCCACCCTCCCTATCCCACCCCTCTAGGTGGTCACAAAGCACTGATCTCCCTGTGCTATGTGGCTGCTTCCCACTAGCTATCTATTTTACGCTTGGTAGTGTATATATGTCCATGCCACTCTCTCACTTTGTCCCAACTTATCCTTCCCCCTCCCTGTGTCCTCATTCAAGTCCATTCTCTATGTCTGTGTCTTTATTCCTGTCCTGCCCCTAGGTTCTTCAGAACGTTGTTTTTTAGATTCCGTATATATGTTAGCATATGGTATTTGTTTTTCTCTTTCTGACTTACTTCACTCTGTATGACAGCCTCGAGGTCCATCCACCTCACTAAAAATAACTCAATTTCGTTTCTTTCTTTCTTTCTTTTTTTTTTTTTTGCGGTACACGGGCCTCTCACCATTGTGGCCTCTCCCACCACGGAACACAGGCTCCAGACGCGCAGGCTCAGTGGCCACGGCCCACGGGCCCAGCCGCCCCGCAGCATGCGGGATCCTCCCGGACCAGGGCACAAACCTGTATCCCCTGCATCGGCAGGTGGACTCTCAACCACTGAACCACCAGGGAAGCCCTCGTTTCTTTTTATGGCTGAGTAATATTCCACTGTATATATGTGTCACATCTTCTTTATCCATTCATCTGTCAATGGACGCTTAGGTTGCTTCCATGTCCTGGCTATTGTAAATAGAGCTGCATTGAACATTGTGGTACATGACTCTTTTTGAATTATGGTTTTCTCAGGGTATATGCCCAGTAGTGGGATTGCTGTGTGGTATGGTAGTTCTATTTTTAGTTTTTTAAGGAACCTCCATACTGTTTTCCATAGTGGCTGTATCAATTTACATTCCCACCAACAGTGCAAGAGGGTTCCCTTTTCTCCACACCCTCCCCAGCATTCACTGTTTCTAGATTTTTTGATGATGGCCATTCTGACTGGTGTGAGATGATATATCTCATTGTAGTTTTGATTTGCATTTCTCTAATGATTAATGATGTTGAGCATCTTTTCATGTGTTTATTGGCAATCTGTATTTCTTCTTTGGAGAAATGTCTATTTAGGTCTTCTGCCCATTTTTGGACTGGGCTGTTTGTTTTTTTGACATTGAGCTGCATGAGCTGCTTGTAAATTTTGAGATTAATCCTTTGTCAGTTGCTTCATTTGCAAATATTTTCTCCCATTCTGAGGGTTGTCTTTTCTTCTTGTTTATGTTTACCTTTGCTGTGCAGAAGCTTTTAAGTTTCATTAGGTCCCATTTGTTTATTTTTGTTTTTTTCTCCATTTCTCTAGGAGTTGGGTCAAAAAGGATCTTGCTGTGATTTATGTCATAGAGTGTTCTGCCTGTGTTTTCCTCTAAGAGTTTTGTAGTGTCTGGCCTTACATTGAGGTCTTTAATCCATTTTGAGTTTATTTTTGTGTATGGTGTTAGGGAGTGTGCTGATTTCATTCTTTTACATGTAGCTGTCCAGTTTTCCCAGCACCACTTATTGAAGAGGCTGTCTTTTCTCCATTGTATATTCTTGACTCTTTTATCAAAAATAAGGTGACCTGGAACTTCCCTGGTGGTCCAGTGGCTAAGCCTCCGTGCTCACAATGCAGGGGGCCTGGGTTCGATCCCTGGTCAGGGGACTAGATCCCATGTGCTGCAACTGAGAGTTTGCATGCCACAACTAAAAATCCCACGTGCTGCAACAAAGATCTTACACACAGCAACAAAGATTCCGAGTGCTGCAACTAAGACCCAGCACAGCCAGATAAATAAATAAATATTAAAAAAATAAAATAAGGTGACCATATGTGTGTGGGTTTATCTCTGGGCTTTCTATCCTGTTCCATCCTGTTGACATTTTGATATATGTCCTTTCTTCCATTTTTTTCCTCTGCATATATGTCTTTTCTTTGCCTAGAAAAGGGATCACGCATGTCACAATTTTTTTTTATTAATTTATTTATTTGTTTTTATTTTTGGCTGTGTTGGGTCTTCATTGCTATGCGTGGGCTTTCTCTAGTTGTGGTGAGCAGGGGCTACTCTTCATTGTGGTGCACAGGCTTCTCATTTTCGTGGCTTCTCTCGTTGCGGAGCACGGGCTCTATGTGTGCGGGCTTCAGTAGTTGTGGCACGTGGGCTCAGTAGTTGTGGTGCACAGGCTTAGTCACTCCACAGCATGTGGGATCTTCTCGGGCCAGGGCTCGAACCCATGTCCCTTGCATTGGCAGGCAGATTCTTAACTACTGTGCCACCAGGGAAGCCCCATGTCACAATTTATAACTTGATTTTTTAGGTATTAAAAAAATTGTTTTACAATGAATTTGTTAACACAGAGTGAGGAAATCCTGTTTAATACCTCCCGGCCCAATTGCCCTTTGTCTGCTGTTAATGGTTAGCATCCTTCCAGTCTCCTTTTTATAACTTCTATACATATATGAACATCTGTATATTGAAGGCACCTTTTTATATATAAGTAGATTCATGCCATGCCTCATTGTTCTGGGACTTACACTTTAATTTTCAAGTGCTTTAGTATTCGAAGGTGTTTCCCAGTTGGTACATACAATTTTGCAAATCTGTGCTTTCCCTGAACCCTGCATCGTAGCGGTCTACAGGCACTGCCAGGACCAGAGGATGGGCTTGGTCTTCCTCTTCTCATTTCCGACCACTGTCATGTAAGTTAAGAGCACAAAGCTCACAGGCTGACAGACAGGCATTCAGTCCTGGCTTTGCCACTCTCTGAATGTGACCTAGGCAAGCGGCCTCGCCTTTCTGAGTCTAATTTCCTCATCTGCAAAATGGGGGTATTAAAAGTACTTACCTCATAGGGCGGTGTGAGGAGCAAATGAGATGACACATATGTGTGTTCGGTATTTAGCATAGTGCCTGGTACAAGAAGAAACTAAAACATGTTGCCTGTTACTGATGTATACAATTTTGTCCTGCTTTAAGGACTGCCGGGATTAACACTCCTGTGCATCTGGCCCCTCCCTATTTCAGAGTATTTATTTGGGCCAGATGCCCGGAATTGGAATTCCTGGGTCTGCAGTGTGTTGAGGGGGTATTTGAGCTTGGTGGTGGAGCCAGGTTCCTGCCCACCTTGACTGGAAGCAGCCCACAGCTGCTCTCTCCTCCAGGCCCCATCCGTTGACTCTGTGGCACAGCCCCATCATTCCACAGCTTCCCAAACAACCTGTTGCCACGGCAACTGGTGCCAGCTGGAGGAGAAGAATTGAGGCTGGGCTGTGACAGGGACAGGCAGGTGGTTGAGGACAGGGCTGAGTGGGGCGTGGGCAAGCATGGGCATAGTGCCCAGCTGATCTGCATCCCCTTTGAGGGCCCTGGCACCTTCTCCTGGAGGCAGCTTGGCTCGTGTCAGGGGCAGATAGACAGGTTCAAGGTCAGGCTTTGCTTCTTACAACGGAGTGACTTTAGACGAGAGATGTCTCTTCTCTGAATCTTGTTGCCTCCTCTATGAAATGTGGGAATCAGCTGGGCCCCAGAACTGCTGGGAATCTGGTATGAGAGGCTGGCTGTGTTGTATTCTTTTGGTGTGAGATAGAGACTCTTAGAGGGGGGGTGGGGAAGTTGGTTGAAGTGCCATTTTCTTCTCTATTTGATCCCCACGGTGGTCAGTTAGGTCTGGAGCCACTCAGTGGATGGGATAGCGGGGACATGGGGAGGGCAGCTCTGGCAGTGTCCCCTGTTCTGCCTGTCACAGCTCGGGAGGCACACAGCTCCTCCGGCCCCACCTAGGCTCCCACACTCAGGTACCCCATCTGCAGCTACGAAGCATCAGGAGTTGTGAGAGGGAGGAGCATGTCTCCAGCAGATGGACAGCCTAAGAATAGCTCTTTAAGTGCTTATACCAGGAGCTTCGCATAGGTATGTTTAATCCTCACAATAGCATGAAAAGTCAGTGTTAATACCCTTGTTTTGCTGATTAAGAAAACTGGGATTCCGAGAAGCTAAGTGACTCACTCAAGGTCGTGCAGTAAGTAAGCAGTGGAGTCAGGATTTGAATCCAGGCCTGTTCAGTTCCACTCTGTGCACTGAGCCAGGATGCTAAAGGCCTGGCTAAGGGACTTAGATTTTTATGGGGCTTTATTTGTTCAGCAAACAGGGAGTGCTCCTCCAGGATCTCAAAGTCCAGTGTGGGGAGACAAACAAGTAACCAGAGTTGAGATTCAGATTGACACCTAGCAGATTCTGGATACCCAGAGAGCAATTGAGTCTTCCCTAGGGAGGGGTGTGTGGGAGGGCTTGGAGGTAGGGTAGGGCACAGGAGGGGGCTGTGGGAGCTGGATCTGGGCAAAGGAAGTGGGTGTGCAGCAGGCAGAGAAGGTAGGAAGGGCATACTAGGAAGAGCACAGAGCACATGCAAAAGTACAGAGACAGGGAGCAGCTTGGAGCATTGCCGGAGCAGAGCAGTAGGTGGGGTGGGGTCAAGAGGGGAGAAGGAAGGTGGGAAAGATCATCGAGGACAACATTGCTTAAAGGGAAATGGAGAGACTGAAGTCTGGTCAGGTACCGGGAGGGACTCTCTCAGGGGCAGGAGCCAAGGAAACTTAACAACATCAGAGCTTATAGAGAGAGCTTGCTGAGTCCCAGGCGCTGTTCTAAGAGCTTTGAATAATGATAATGATCCTTGCATTAACACTATGAGGTTGATACTTGTATTATCCCCATTTTACTGATGAGAAAACTGAGGCACAGAGAGGTTAAGTAACTTTCCCAGGTTCACACATATCCTAAGTATTGGCAGTAAGTATCCTATTGCACGAATATACCACAATTTATTTATTCCTTGACTCCACGTGGACATTTGGGTTGTTTGCAGTTTTTTGCTATTACATATGGTGCTGCTATGATGAACAGTTTTGTATGTTTCTTGGTACATGTGGGCAAGAGTGGCTCCATGGAATATTCCTGGGAGTGGAATTGCTGGGTTATAGAGTATATACATATTCAACTTAAACAGTGCCAGATGTTTTCTAAAATGGCTGAAAATAGTTTGTACTCCCACCAGCAGTGCAAGATTCCAGTAGCTCCACATCTTTACAAACACTTGATATTATCAGACTTCAATTTTTGCCAAAATAGGGATATGCTATGGTGTCTCAATGTTGTCTTAATTTTCATTTCCCTATTACTAAGAAGAATCTTTGCATGCATTCTGGTCATTTCTGGTTAAGTCTTGCCAAAAAAAATTTTTGGTTTTAACTTTTCCTTACTGATCTGTAGGAGTTCGTTATGTATTCTAGATACTCTTCCGTTGTCAGCTATATGTTTTGCAAATATATTCTCCCAAAGTGTGGTTCATATTTTGCTTTCCTTATGGTGTCTGTTGATGGGTAGAAGTTCTTAATTATTAAAAATTGTTTTATTGCGGTAAAATATACGTCACGTAAAATATACCTTTTAAACCATGTTTAAGGGTACAGTTCAGTGACATTAAGTACATTCACGTTGCTGTGCAGTCATCACCACCATCCATCTCCAGAACTTTTTCATCTTCCCAAATTGAAATTCTGTACCCATTAAGCAATAACTCCCCATTCTCCCCTTCTCCCAGCCTTTGATAACCACTATTCTACTTTCTGTTTCTATGAATTTGACTATTCTTGGTACCTCATATAATTGAAATTGTACAATATTTGTCCTTTTGTGACTGACTTATTTCACTTAGCATAATGTCTCCAAGGTTCATGTTGTAGCATGCGTCAGAATTTCATTCCTTTTTAAGGCTGAATAATATTCCGTGGTATGCCTTTACCATATATTGTTTATCCATTCATCTGTTGATGGACATTTAGGTTATTTCCAACCTTTTAGCCATTGTAAATAATGCTGCTGTGAACATTGGTATACAAATATTCAAGTCCCTGCTTTCAGTTCTTTTGTGTCTATACCCAGAAGTGGAAGTTGAATTGAATTGGAATTAAAAAGAGGTAGAGAGCGGGCTTCCCTGGTGGCGCAGTGGTTGAGAGTCTGCCTGCCAATGCAGGGGACACGGGTTCAAGCCCTGGTCTGGGAAGATCCCACGTGCCACGGAGCAGCTGGGCCCGTGAGCTACAAATACTGAGCTCTGCGCGTCTGGAGTCTGTGCTCCGCAGCAAGAGAGGCCGCGACAGTGAGAGGCCCGCGCACCGCGATGAAGAGTGGCCCCCGCTTGCCACAACTAGAGAAAGCCCTCGCACAGAAACGAAGACCCAACACAGCCAAAAATAAATAAATGAATAAATAAATTTAAAAAAAAAAAAAAAAGAGGTAGAGGGCTTCCCTGGTGGCGCAGTGGTTGAGAGTCTGCCTGCCGATGCAGGGGACACGGGTTCGTGCCCCGGTCTGGGAGGATCCCACATGCCGCGGAGCGGCTGAGCCTGCGCGTCCGGAGCCTGTGCTCCGCAACAGTGAGAGGCCCGCGTGGCGCCAAAAAAAAAAAAAAAAAAAAAAAAAAAAAAAAAAAACAACAACAACAAAAAAGAGGTAGTCTTAATTTTGATGTATCCTAATTTATATGTATCCTAATAGGTATAATCTTTTTAAGGAATCTCTTTCCTATCTCAAGGTCATGAAGATGTTCTTCTATGTAGTGTTGTGTTTCCTTTCACACTTAGGTCTATAATTTGCCTGGAATTGATTTCGTGAGTGATATGGGGTATATCACTTTTTGTATGGATACCCAATTGTTTCAACACCATTTACTGAAAATTCTGTCCTCCAGTTATATGCAATGCCAGCCCTGTCATAAATCAAGTCTCCATATATGTGGGATTGGTTTTGTTCTCCCTATGCTCATCTTGTTTAAAATTTCTTTCCTTATGCATATATTAATTAATAATAAATTAATTATAATAATTATATTATAATATATAATTAATTATAATAATCATTAATACTTCTTGATATCTAGCAAGAAAAATCTCCCAATTTTGTTATTTTCAGGAGGATCTTTACCCTTACTTTTTTTCCTCCTTCACATAAATTTTACAATCAGCTTGTCAATTTCCACACTTGAAAAAACCTGTTGAGATCTTAATGGAAAATATACTGTACCTATAAATCATTTTAAGCAGAACTAACATTTTTACAATATTGAGTCTTCCAATCCATGAACATAGTATATTCCTCCATTTATTTTGATCATCTTTATTGTTTTTCAATAAAGTTTTATACGTTCTTTCATATAAAAGTCTTGCATATCTTTTTCAGATTTATTCCTAAATACTGTATCTATATATAATTTTTTGTTATGGAAAATTTCAAATATATGTAAAAGTAGATTGAATTTTAAGCAGGGGTTGGCAAGTTATCACCCATGCTTTGGTCACCTCAGCTGGTTTAGTAAATAAAGTTTTATCGGAGCACAGCACAACTATTTGTTAACATACTGTCCATGGCTGATTTCCTACCACAATGGCAGAGTTGAATGATTACAATGGAGACTGTATAGCCAGCAAGCCTAAAATATTTTCTCTCTGGCTCTTCACAGAAAAAAATTACCGGCGCCTGGAATGAAATCTCTTGTACTCATCACCCAACTCTAGCAACCATGCATTATTTTCTCTAAAGGTTGACCATAATTCCTTAATATCAAATATTTGTTTAATATCCAAATTTCCAATAGTTTCATAAAGATGATAATTTATTTTTATACTTTGTCTTTTTAAAGTCAGGATCTAAGTAAAATCTACCTGTTGCAGTTGGTTGATATGCCTTGTAAGCCTCTTTTAACGTATAGGTCTGTTTCCAATCTTGTTTTTCTTGCAGTCATTTTTGAAGAAACTAGGTTGTTTTTCCCGTAGCTTATTGCATCGCTGTGGTTATAGTGAAACCTGTTCCTCTGTCTTCTGTATTTTCTATGAACTGGTGGTTAAACCTGGAGCTTTGATTAGATTTGGATTCAAAGTTTTGGGGCCAACTGCTTTTTAGGTAGTGGTGTGGTCTTTCCATCAGAAAGCACATACTGTCTGATTTTATTTCTTTATGTTTTTATGTATTATAAAATGGTAACTTTTAAAAATTGCTGTTTCTAACTATTGATGGTATATAACATGCAATTGATTTTGCAGAAATCTTTTATTAATTTATATAAATTACCTATTAGGATTTTTTTTGTTTTCTATGTAGGTAATCATATAACCTGCAAATAATGAGAGTTTTGTTATTTCCTTTCCAATTCTTACATCTCCCCCACCCCCTTTCCTTACTGTGCTAGCTAAGACCTTTAGTATAATATTGAATAGAAGTAGTAATAGGGTAACAGGGAACTTTGTCTTGTTCTGGATTTCAAAGGGAATGTGGTCATCATTTCACCATGAGTGTGATGTTTGCTCTGTTTTTATATAGATACTTTATCAAGTTAAGGAAGCTGCCTTCTACTCCTGACCTGCTTGTTATTCTGAATGGACAGTACATTTTAAGAAGTATATTTTCTGCATTTTTTGATATAATATGATTTTTATTCTCTTACTAATGTTAATTTAATGAGTTGGGTTTTTAAAATATTAAGTCAATCTTGCATTTCTGGAATAAACCCAAAATTGATCATGTTATATCTTTTTTATGTTTTCTGAATTCATGTTGATAATATTTGGTTTGGAAATTTTGTATTTCTGTTGATGAGTTAACTGGCCTGAAATGATTTATTCTTACAGTGTCCTTGTGAGGTTTTGGTATTCAGTTTTGCAGCCTCATAGAATGAATTGTAGAGTGTTTTCCCTTTTTCCATTTGCTGCAGTAATTTGTATAAAGTTGGAATTATTTGTTCTTTGAACATTTCGGTAGCATCACTGGTTAAAAAAAAGAAGTCTCGACTGGTGTTTTCCTTAGGGAAGATGATTCCTTCCCTACTGATTCAATTAATTCTATGCTTATAGGTTTATTCAGTTTAAAAAAATTTTTTCCTTGAGTCAATTTTGGTAAGTTACATTTTTCTAGAATTGTATCCATTTAATCTGAGTTTTCAGATCTACTTGCATGTTGGCATAAAGTATTTCACAATAGCCTCTTATCTTTTTAATATCTGTGCACTCATGATTACTCATTCTAAATATTGTCTTGTTGTCCTTTCCCTCTTTTCCTTAGGCAGAGAATTGTTTTTATTTTTAGTCTTTTCAAAGACCTGATTTTTGGTTTTGTGGATCCTCTCCATTATATGTTTGTTTTCAGTATCATCTTTCTTTCCATTTATTCTCTTATTTTTATAATATTTTCAGAATGATGCTTAGTTCATTAATTTTCTATCTTTTTCCTTTCTAATAGTCACTTAAAGTTATAAAGGAACCTCTAATGATGATGTTAGCTCCATCCACATGCTCTAATATATGTCTTTCTTATTATCATTCAATTCTCAGTATTTCGTAACTTTTATTAAAATTTTTCCTTTGGCCTATGTGTTATTTATTTATTTTATATTTATTTATTTTATTTATTTTTTGGCTGCATCGGGTCTTAGTTTCGGCAGACGGGATCTTCGTTGAGGCATGCGGGATCTTTCCTTGTGGCACATGGGCTTCTCCCTAGTTGAGGTGCGCAAGCTCAGTAGTTGTGGCACGTGGGCTTAGTTGCCCCTCGGCTGTGGGATCTTAGTTCCCCAACCAAGGATCAAACCCACGTTCCCTGCATTGGAAGGTGGATTCTTTACCACTGGATCACCAGGGAAGTCCCTGGCCTATGTGTTATTTAGAAGTGTATTTCTTAATTTCCATTCATATGAGTTTCTTTCTTTACTTTCTTTCTCTATGTTTTTCTTTTTGTTATTGCTTTTTAACTTAATCATATTGTGGTCTGAGAAAGTGATCTTTATCTGAGTGGTCTGATGTGGTAGCCACTATCCACTTGTGTCTACTGAGTACTTGAAAGTTGGCCAGGGGACTTCCCTGGTGGTCCAGTGGTTAAGACGCCGTGCTTCCAATGCAGGGGGCGTGGGTTCAATCCCTGGGAACTAAGATCCCACATGCTGCGTGGCGCAACAAAAAAAAAGAAAGCTGGCCAGTCCAAATTGAGATGTACTGTAAGTGTAAAATACATACAGGATTTCAGTGACTTAGTCACTGAAAAAAAGAAATTAAAATTTCATTAATAATGTTTTTTATTGATTACAAGTTAAAATGATAATATTTTGGATATTTTGAGTTAAGTAAAATGTAAAATGAAGTTCACTTGTTTCTTTTTACCTTTTTTAAGGTGGCTAGAAAACTTAAAAATACACCTATGGCTCACATTTGTAATTAATTGGGCAGTGTTGGTCTAAAAAATACTAGTCTTTTGAAATTTGTTGAGATTTGCTTTATGGCTCAGGTTGTGCTTAATTTTCATGTATGTTACATGTATACTTGAAAAGAATGTGTATATTAAGAACAGTGTTCTATATATGTACACAGATTAAGCTTCTTCATTGTTTTCATTCAATCTTTTTTATCCTTACTGATTATTTTGTCAGCTAGATTTAGCAATAGTTAGAAAAATACATTAAAATTTCATGTTATAGTGGTGGTTTTGTCTTTTTCCTCATAGCTTTGTCAATTTTTACTTTATGTTTTTTGAGATTATGTTATTAGACGCTTATACATTTAGAGTTGTTATAGCTTTCTGGTGAAATTGCTAATCATTATGTAATGAGGTCTTTGCCTCTAATTATTTTTTGCCTTAAAATTCGTTTTGTCTGAGACTAGAGTAGCAACAAAACTTTATTTTGGTTAGTATTTGCCCACTCACATATTACTCCATTTTTTTCTCTTAACCTTTTTGCATTGTTGTGTTTCATAAATAGGTTTTATAAGTGTCTTATAATTGGGTTTCCTTTCTTTAAAGTTCTGATAATTTTTGCATTAATCTGAAATATTAGTCCATTTACATTTGTTGTAGTTATGATTTATTTGACTCTATTCCTACTGTCTTATTTTGTGCTTTGCATATATCCTGCATTTTCTTATACACTTTCTCCCTTTTATTACCTCCTTTTAGATTGATTACTTTTTCTTATTCCTTTTTATCCCTCTATGCCCTGTTTGTATTCTTTTGGTGGCTGTTGTAGAAATGTTAACACAAATACCTGACCTATCAAAGTATAAAGGAAGTTACTCTCTTTATCTTCCTCTGAAGTAATATGATGATCTGGGAATGCTTTAGCTCCAAGCATGCACCTTCCCAATTTATGTGCTGTTGTTATCTAGTAAGTTGGTCCTAAGTTATTTTTTTAATCCCACAAATTACGCAAATATTATAGTTTCATATAATCAGTGTTCGTTTAGATTTAACAACATAGTTATCATTTTCTTTGCTCAGAATTCCTCTCTACATCTCAGCTTTTATATCTGGGATCATTTTTCCTTCCTTCTGCCTCAAGTTCACCCTTTAACATTTTGTTTATTGAGAAAAATAAAATTATCAAGAAAAACAATAACTCTCTTGGTTTTCTCTATGATATCTTTATTTTTTCTTTTAAACCATTTTTAAAATTGAAGTATAATTTACAATATTTCAGGTGTACAGCAAAGTTACTCAGTTCACTGGATCTGTTCTTTTTCAGTTTCTTTTCCATTATAGGTTATTACAAGATACTGAATATAGTTCCCTGAGTTACCCAGTAGGTCCTTATTGTTTATCTATTTTATATGTAGTAGTGGGTATATGTAAATCCCCAACTCCTAATTTATCCTTCCCCGCCCCCGCTATCCCCTTTGGTAACCGTAACTTTATTTTCTATGTCTGTGAGTCTATTTCTGTTTTGTAAATAAGTTATAATATCTTTATTTTATCTTCATTCTCAAAAAATATTTTGTGTGGGTGCACAATTGATATTTTCCTTAAGCATATTGAAAATATTATTCTACTATGTTTTGCTTCCATATTACTATTGACAAGTTAGCTGTTAGTCTAACTACCATTCCTTTGTAGGTAGAATGTCTTTTTGTGAGAGGCAGGCATTATAGCGTTAGCAGTTAAAGGTGTGGCCTCTGGAATCAGACTGCCAGGATTTAAATCTTAGATCTTTGGTTTACTAGCTGTATGACACTGGGCAAGCTGATTAACCTCTCTGTGCCTCAATTTCCTCTTCTGTAAAATGGGGGCAATAATGGTACCAGTACCTAACTCGCAGGGTTGTGATGAGGATTAAGTGAACTAACAAGGAAAGCATTCAGAACAGTGGTAGCACATTTTCAGTGCTATTAAAGTGTTAGATTTTTTTCCCCCTCTCAATGCTTTTAGGATCCCCTTTTTTAAAAAAATAAATTAATTTTATTTATTATTTTTGGCTGTGTTGGGTCTTCGTTGCTGCACGCGGGCTTTCTCTAGTTGCGGTAAGCAGGGGCTACTCTTCGTTGCAGTGCGCGGGCTTCTCATTGCAGTGGCTTCTCTTGTTGTGGAGCATGGGCTCTAGGTGTGCGGGCTTCAGTAGTTGTGGCTCACGGGCTGTAGAGGGCAGGCTCAGTAGTTGTGGACACGGGCTTAGTTGCTCCGCGGCATGTGGGATCTTCCCGGACCAGGGCTCGAACCAGTATTCCCTGCATTGGCAGGCGGATTCTTAACCACTCCTCCACCAGGGAAGCCCAGGATCTCCTTATCATTGGTGTGGAGCAGTTTCACTATGATGTGTCTAGGTGTGGATTTACTTTTACTTAAACTTTTTGAAATTCACTGAGCTTTTTGAATCTGTAAATTGTCGTCCTGTATCAAGTCTAGAAAATTCTTAGCTGTCTATCTTCAAATACTCCCTCTGCTCAATTCTCTCCTCTCTCTTTCTGGAACTTTAGTTCCAGAGTGATATTAGTCCTTTCGCTCTAGCCTTTGTGTCTCTTTGATTGTGTTTCACGGTCTCTGTGTTGTAAATATTTTGTATAATTTCTTTAAGTCTATTTTCTAGTTCACTAGCTTATTTCAGCTGTGTCTAAACCTATATATTGACTTTTAAATTTTAATAGTTATTATTATCATATTTTTATTTCCAGAAGTCGTGTTTTGTGCCCAACCAAATCTGCCCTTCAGATTTTATATATATATATAATATTTTTAATACATATTTTTGCCCTTCACTCATATGTTTGACATTGCCTTTTATTTCTTTAAACGTATCATACATACATATGTTGTATTCTTGTCTAATAAGTCCAGTATCTAAAGCCTTGCTGGTCTGATTCTGCTGCCTGTTGTTTGGGATCCTCATAACACTGGTATGTGGACCCCTGAGAACAGGGGCCAGTCAAAAGGTTTTAAATTGTGAAGGACTATTCTTAATCTCTTTCCTGTTTTCCTTCCCAGATGTCCCCTGTTTTCCCTCTGCCACCCCCTCCCCCCCATCTCAATTTATTTTTTTGAAAGGCTGATTCATTCCCATGGTTAAAAAAAAAAAAAAAAAAGTGAAAAGTCTCCTTCCCAACTCCCAGTCCCTTTCCTATTGGAAGCCTCTGATATCAAGTTCTTGTGGATACTTCCAGAGATATTTCATGCAGATTCAAGCAAATACAATGAAAAAATCTTTCTCTTTTTAAAGCAAATGGTAGCACACTACACACATTGTTCTGAACTTGTCTTTTAATTTAAAAAGTATGTTTGTGCTTATAAAAGAGACACACGCTCATTCTGAGTAACATAAATACCCAAGTGTCTACAAGTAGAAAGTGAAAATCCCCCTGGAATTTCATTCCCCAGAGATAACTTCTATTATGCATCTATAAATATATATTTACATAAATGGGTTTATGCAACACATACTGCTCCATAACCTATTTCTTTCTTTTTCTCCAAACAATACAGCTTGACATCTTTCCATGAATCTTACCATATCTCTCAGTGCTCTCCACATAGCCCAGCAGTTAAATGCCTGGGCTTCGGAGTCAGACAGAACTAGGTTCTAATCCTAGCTCTGTCACTTAGTAGCTATGGGACTTTTCAGAGCCTCTCTGAGCCTCAGTTTCCTCATCTGTAAAATGGGGATGGAAATAGTACATAGTTCATAGTGTTTTTCTGAGACCTTAATAAGATCATGTATGACATGCTTCTTCCAGGGTCAGCTGCTTTATAAGCCCTTGATGAATGGTAGTTTTTTTATGACTACTCACTCTTTCTAATGGCCACTTAGAATCCGTAGTATGATATGTAACCATTTATTAACCATTACCCTTTTGATGGACACTGGATTGTACCCAATTTTTTTGTTGTTGTTATAAATGCCAATCCAGTGAACACTGAATGTACATCTTTCACCTTTGTGTGTATTTTCTTGTGAATTCCCTGCAGTGGGGTCACTGGGTCCTCTGAATTCTAATGTCTGTTTCTTCTTTCTCTCCAAGGAGGCAATGAAAATGGCCCATGGGGTGAAGCATGTGTATTACGTAGGTTTTTTCCTTTTTATTACTGCTGTTTTTTCTCTCTCTCCTGAGGTGTGGTGGGGTTGGAGGGGTCCTCCCCAGAGATGATCCCAGCCCCCTGCCCCAGCCTGCCCTCCTCCGGAGCTTCCTAGTACTCCCCACTTCCTATGACGTGAATCTCAGACCTCTATTTTCCCCCAAACCTTGGAACCTGACCATTCATGATCATTCATTCAAGGATTACTTTTTAGACCCATCTACTTTCAAAACAATTCCCTGTGGTTTGTAATAAATTAAAAGAATCAAAACACACTCAAATGGGTTAAAGTCTAAAGAAAGCAAGAAAAGGGGGAGGAGAAGGGGAAATCTTGTTACAACACCCCACCCCCCAATCCTGGAAAGGTACAACGTCTAGGCTTAAAGTTAATACTAAGCTTCCTGGCAGCCAATGCAAAAAGGGGAGCAGGAGAGATTCTATAGCTCATTAGAAGACCCAGAACCACTCTGCATCTTGAAATGGTCATGAAGGGCTTCCTCTCAGGGGCAATAGAGGGGTGATCAGCAGGCTTTCAGAGGGGGTGTTGGACGTGTTCGCCACGTGGCTGTTTCAGGGCAAAAGGCAAGTCAGTGACCCTAGAAAAGGGGCATGACAGAGCTTTGAGGAAGAGAAGGTGGGCTCAGAACAGGATATGGCTCCCTGGTAAGATGTATCTCTGGTCAGAAGGGTGAGAAGGGTCTCAGTACAGGGTCCAGGTAACTCTGAACGTGGCTGGGAGTGAGAGGGGAAGCCGAGAGGATGGGAATGAAGACAGGCTTCTCTCCTGGGATGGAGGCCAGGCAGTCAGCAAACATTTATAGAGCCCTCCCCTGTGCCAGCCTTTTCTGGGCATTGGGAATACAGTGGGGGCTAAGACGTACATGCTCCCTGTCTTCATGGAGCATGTACAGCGGGGAAGAGCGGGGAAGAGCACAGTTCAGCGGGGAAGAGCGAGGACAGTAAACAGTTGCAGGTGAGGTTAGTGCTCTGAAGGGCTCTTCTCCCCTGGCAGGTTGGTTCTGGGGCAGTGATCCACCTCCTGGGGGCCAGCGGCAACGGCCAGGCAGGGGGGCTCCTGCCTCCGAAGCTGGAGGTTCTGGAGGACATGATGGAGGTCAGCTCAGCCTCACCTGTCCAGAGGCCCAGATTGAAGGAAAGGCCCATGGCCCAGGGCCCCGCGGGGTGCCAGGTACAGAAGATGTTCTCTACACTGAGAGGTCTCTTCATCCTGTTGGGAGAGGCACGTGCACACCTGATTCACAGAGATGGTGCTGCAGCCCAGAGAGACGCTGTGACTTGCACAAGGTCACACAGAACGTAATAGCCAGAGGCAGAGTTAGACCTCTGCTGGCTGGCCGCCCCGGGCGGGCGGTGGTCTGTGCATTCCTTCTCCTGCACTGCAGAATTCAGGAGCTTGACCGGAGCAGAGGAGGAAGGGAGGGGCTGGGCCTCCATGCATTTGGGGAGAGAGCAGTTGTTGACCTTTGTTCCTGGCCACCCCTCATGTCCTGCCATCCCAAGATCCTCTAGCCACCTCCCTCAGGGGGGACAGCATGGGGCTCTGGTGGCCTCTCTGACCCCTTCCACCATCCGAGGAGTCATTCCTTTCTGCCCAGGGGCTCCACCTTCTTCTCCACATCCTCATTCTGTTGCAGGAGGGGGTTCCCGTTCAGGAGGCTGGTGCTGAGTGTCCGGGGGTGAGTGCTTCTGCCCTGGCCACGCGGCATCCCTCCCTGGAGCACGGGTAGGGGGAATGTGGGACTGGGGAGGTGACTGGGGAAGCAGGGTCCCCCTGGGGCTGGGAGGCTGCACCTGGGGACAAGGCCTCGGGTCCTCACCCCTCCCCTACAGTGTGGCCCAGTGGAGGCTGAAGAGGAGGAGCCTGGTGAGCAGGCGCAGGGAGAGGACTCAGGTGAGGGGCCGTGGAGGGTGCCCCTCAGCAGCCGTCTGTCTTCTAGGGACTGCTGAGCACGCAGGGGGCTCCCACCCAGCTCTGGGCCCCAGCCCCTGCTAAGACTCCTCTCCTCTCCCACCTGCAATCAGCCTGTAGTCCTTCCCCAAAGGGGTGGGGACCGCTGGCTGCCTGGACTTGGCTCCCAGACAGACATCCTAGACGCCCTGGGTCTCTGAGGGTGGCACCCTTGCCTTGCCTGCCTAAGCCCCTCAGCATTGAGTCACCCCCTTCCCTTGCCCCTGAGCATCCACTGGGTGCCAGAGACTCTGTTTCCCCACAGCTCAGCTTCAGCCCCAACAGGAGAAGCTACCCCTGGATACTGGGGTACGGGGCACTGTGGTCCGTGCCATGCGGGAGGCGCTGTGGAGTCGGTAAGGCCTTGTTCCGCGTTCCCTGACATCCAGGACATCCTGAAGGGCTGCCTTCACACACATCACCTCCCAGGGCTGTGCCGTGTTCTAAGGGCTTCTGTGTGTACGACTAACCCCATTTTATCCTGTGAGGTCATTTGCCCACACGTTTGAACCTGGGTCTCTCTGGCTTCAGGGTTGTGCTTTCTCATTAAGCCGCTGCAGCTCTCAGTGTCTGCTCAGGTCCTCGTGGATGTCGCCCACAGCAAATGCTTTCAGACACAGTGAGACTCTGTGTTGGGACTATCTCAGAGATCTGAGCACAGAGCTGTCATTTTACTAATGGTGAGACCAAGGCCCAGAGAGGACAGCGTTTTGCAAAGGTCACACAGCAAGTCAGTAGCAGATTCAGGGTTACATCCGGGGCCAGGGCTCCATCCCCTCCCCTGACCAATGCCTTACCCTCCCCCCACCAGGCTTCCTCCCCTCCCTCCATACCCCGGTTTACTGGCCAGGGATAGAGCAGGGGCTGAGCAATCCGATCTTACTTTTCTACTCATCGTGTGGCCTCAGGCAAGCCCCTTATCCTCTGTGAGCCTCAGTCACCCCATCTGTGAATGGAGAATGTTAATACCTCTTCTTCACGGAGTTGGGGGGAGAATAAATGGGTTCCTGTAGGAAAATGTTCAGAATAGAAACCAGAGTTGGCCCAGACCCTGCTCTCCACCCATGTCTCCCTCTCGGGCTCGGTGCCCTGGCCCTGCCCTTGTGCCCCACAGCCTTCAGGAGCGCCCAGACCTGGCGCTGAGTGAGGAGGCCGTGGAGGGCATCGCTGCCGGCATCGAGGCAGCCCTCTTCGACCTGACACAAGCCACCGACGGCCGCTACAAGAACAAGTACCGCAGCCTGCTATTCAACCTGCGGGACCCCAGGAACCCGGTGAGTGGGGCTCCGGGCTGGGCTGGGTCCCCCTCAGAGGTGGGAAGCCCTGGCAGGATGTTGGGTGGGGCTCTCCAAGCGGTGTGGTGCAGCCCCTGCCCCTGCAGGACCTGTTTCTCAAAGTGGTTCACGGAGACGTCAGCCCCCACGGCCTGGTGCGGATGAGTTCGGTCCAGCTGGCCCCCCAAGAGCTGGCCCGCTGGCGGGACCAGGAGGAAAAGAGGGTGAGCTGTTGGGTCAAGTCAGGACATGGCGAAGGGGTTTGGGGAGGGGGAGGCCCGAGGATGGAGCGGGAGAGACAGAGACAAAGAGTGAGGAGGAAGGTGATGAGACAGGGGAGCACAGGACAGACAGAAACAGAAACGAGGGAACAGAAAGATCGGGCAGACAGGGAGAGAGTCAGAGAGACTCTCCCCACCAAAAAAGAAGGGAAAAGAGGCAGAAATGAAGGGGATTGGAGATGGAGAGCTCAGTAGAGAGGTGACACCCCCGGGGGTGTTGTCTTCCACTTGCTTTTCTATGGAGCTGGGCTGGGGGGTGGGGGGACTGGGGATGTTGGCCCAGAGTCTGGAATCCAGGATTGTCATCCGCCATCCATGGGGCACAGACCCAGTGTGATGACCCTGCTCCAGTCCAGCCCCAGAAGTTCCAGAAAAGGCTGGAAGTCTTCCTAGTGCCCCAGGCTGAGTGAGGAACCCCACAGCCTCCAGCAGTTCACAGATACACCCCCATACACCCTGCGTCCATGGGTCTCTCTCTCCCAGGGGGAACTGCACAGGGGCAGGGAAGGTGTGGGCACTGAGCCAGCTTCAGGAGATGGTTGCATAATGTTTGTTGGTGCCCCAGTGAGAAAGGGACTGATCGAGGGAGCAGGGCCTATGGTGTGGGCTAGGGCAATAAGGCCCTTATTCTGACAGACACTGGGCTGGTTAGAATTAATAACTGGAATCCATTAGGAGCATCTGTCCACTCTGAGCTTCTGTCCGGGCACTGTGGGCGACCAGGACCAGCTATGTAAATTGTGGAGCCAGTGCAGAATGAAAATGCGGGTGTTTTGTTCAATGATTAAGAATTTCAGGGACTTCCCAGTGGTTAAGACTCTGTGCTTCCACTGCAGGGGGCACTTGTTCGATTCCTGGTCGGGGAACTAAAATCTCGCATGCGGGCAGCGTGGCCAAGAAAAAAAAAAAAAAAAAAAGAATTTCAAGATGATGGCAGTATTTAGCATGGGACCCTTCTAGGCGCAGGGCCCTGGGCTACTGCATGGAGCCCATGCCCACAAAGCCAACCCTGCTGGGAGGACAGGGCTTCTGTCCTCCCGGGGTTGTTAGAAAGGCAGAGACAGGCTTTCAGGAATAGTTTCAGATAGGATGACACTGATCAGCAATAAGAATCACAAATAGCATTTACTGTGAGCCAGGCTCCAGGCTACGCACTCAACATAAGCTGTTTAATATGATGCTCTTAATTTCATTTTAGACAACAGATCAACTAAGGCTTAGAGCAATGAAGGGCTTGCCCGGGGCCACACCATCTTGTGGGCCTTTATTAATGACAGCTGGTGCTCTAGCGCCCGTGCCCTTTCGACTACCCCACGCTCTTCCCAGGGCAGAGGGTGGGTGGGATACAGTCAGGGACAGATTTGACTCGTGCGAGAAGGCGAAGTTTAAGAAGGCTTCCTGGGGGAGGCTGGGTTTGAGTTGGAGGGTGAATGAGTGGAAAATGGAGAAGTAAGGCGGATGGTGGGGGGCCTCCAGGTGAGGGACTGGCAGAAGCAGAGACGTGGAGGAAGGGAAAGGGCTGGCACGGAAGGGGAGCCGCAGCGGGGGAGCCTCGAGGGAGCACTTGGGCTCTTGGTGGCCAAAGTCCTCCAACCCTGGCTGAGCTGGGGCCGCCCTGCCCCTCAGAGCCTGGAGATCATCGAGCAGCTACAGAAGGAGCCGTGCAGCCTCCCGGCCTCCAAACTGACCCACAAGGGGGAAGTCGAGATCCTGCGGGACATGGACCAGACGCTGACCCTGGAGGATCTGGTGGTAAGTGGGAGCCTGACGTGGTGCCAGGCAGGGCCTGTGCCCTCGGATCCCACCCCTCACCTCACCAGCTGTGTGGCCTTGGGCAAGTCACCTGACTACGCTGAGGCCCACGGTCTTCATCGTAGATAGGGGAATGACGGTGGCCGCACGGGGCCTGGGTGAGCACGGGGTGAGACAAACGCCGGCACGGGGCCTGTCTGCACCTTCTCAGCGCTGCTTCCCCTCCTTTTGGCCTAACCCCAAGGCACCTCGTGTGAGTGAGTCCTGTCTCTGCAGTTCCCCCCAACCTCAGGCATTCCGACCAGATCCCAGGTTGGGAAGCAGGAGGGACACACTGTTTGAGGCAGGGACTTTTTGGATGTAAGGAGCAGAGACTTGCTCTATTCAGCAGAAGGACTTAGGGATGCGCCGGCAGGGCACCACCTGGAGTCTGGAGCAGCCTGTGCAGAGTGCCCTTTTCTTTGTGGGGGACCTGCCCCATCCTCCCGTCCATCCTGCTTCTTCCTCCCCCTCGGCCCCTCCTCCTTGCACATGGCTCAGCAGGATGGCTCAGCAGCCCTCGAATCAGTGAACCCACCCCCTCAGCCTCCTGCAGCCAATCAGAGCACCCCCTTGGCTCACTTCAGTCGCTCTCAGGAGAAGGCTGCTCCGGCTTTGGTTGGGTGTCTCGTGGGTCAGATGTTCACCCCGGTCTAATCAGCTGTGTGTCCGGGATGGGGGGAGCGCAGGGTCCCTTGAGCCATGTTCGTTCGCTGGGGAAATGGCAGTGACCTTGACCGACAAAAATCCCTGCTCTCCCTCACCAGTATCCAGGCCAACAAGCAGACCTCCTGGCTGTGCGGAGAGGAGCCCTAAGAGGGCGTGGCTGCTCCCCAACCCAAACCAACCTGTATTCCCTGAGTAAATTGAATGTAAATATAGGGGGAGGAGCCAGAGAGAGAGGGAAGAGAGAGCCGGCGGCAGAGTAGGGGAGGGGAAGATAACACAGAATAGCAACATTTCCTCCGACTGAACACCTACTATGTGCCACTTTTACAAACAACGCCTCATTCAAACCTCAGGATATAACCTACGAGATGGGTGATGCCAGTTTCCTGGGTGAGGCACCTGAAACCGTTTGCCCAAGGTCACTTAGTTGGCAGTGGGGGAGACTGGAACCCAGGCTCTCTGACTCCAAAGCCTGTGCCTTGTCACTGTTCTGGAGGTGGTTTTAAGGCAAGAGTGAGAGTTTCAAGATCTTTTCAAATCTTCCTGAAGCAATCAATGTTTGTTGTGTGTTTAAAGCTGTTTCTATTATGAGGAAAAAAGGGTGATTTGGCATCCGGCATCAAGGTTCTTAAATACGTTCATTCTCCCCAATTCTGTCATCTGCTTCTGAGAACTCATCCTAAGGAGATAATTGAAAGTTTAGGAAAATACTTTCAGCATAAGGATGTCCTCAGTGCTGTTTGTTACGGTGAAAGCCTGGGAACGACCTGGTTGTCTAGCAGCAGAGGTGATGCCTACACTCCATCAGTGCAATGTCTACAGGGACGGTATAACACGGCAGATAACTTTGCTGTGCTTCATGGACACATGAACCACAAAAGGACCCCTGAAACTCTGTGTATAGAGAAACTATTATAAAGGAATACCCGGAGTATCAACGGTTGTTTCTAAGTGGTGGGACAAGGGGGGATTTTTTTTTTTAATTTTCAAATTTTCTATATTTTCTAAATTTTCTGTAACAAGTTCACAATACCTTTGTAATTAAAGAATATATTATTTAGAAAAATAAAACCACAGCTCTGAGGGCCCCCTACTCATGGAGGGCTGCTGACCTCCCCAGCCGCCTTCCCAGCCCACTCCTCTCTCCTCCTTTGACTCCCAGGAACCCATGGTGTCCATAGACTGCGGCCCACTGGCCCTGCCTGCCACGTCGAGGGGCACCACGGAGCAGCACGAGGACACCACAGAGCAGCACAAGCACCACTTCCTAGACCCCAGCTGCCGCATCTGCATGGGTGGGAGGGAGACACAGGAGGGGCACAGGGTGGTGGGTAGGCTGGGGCTGAGTGTGGGGTTCAGCGGCAACAGGGATTCATGGCTTGGGGAGAAGGTGGTGGGGCGGGGGTACCTGTGTTCCAGGTCACCTCAAAAAGGACCTGGTTCAAACTCCGTTTCTAATGCCCTGGGCTGGCTTTAGCCTAGCTGCCGGCCCCCTTTTCAGCTCCTGCCTCTGCTCTTTGCAGACTGGAAGCCCTTGTATGAGCGGCCAGCCTCCTTCATAGCCACCAGGAGGATGGGGGATGATGCTTTCCAGAGAGCCCCAAGCCTGGTCCCTATGTCCTCTCCAGAGATGCCCCAAACCAAGGAGAAGCCTCCCACGGAGCCCAAGGACAGGATGGGGCAGTGGGCAAGAAGGTGGGCAACTGGCAGGGTTGGTGGGGGAGGCCACCTGCTGGGGCAGCAGACACAGGCTGGGTTTTTCCGTATGGCCTTAGGCAAATCCTGCCTCTTGTGTGGGCCTCGGTTTCCCCATCTGTGCAATGGAACTAATCATCCCTGCCTACTGGTCTCTGCCACATAAGGCCACGTTTGGACCAGTGTTCCAGCACCCACAGTGGAGACACAGGACCTTCTCTGAAAACTAAGGAGCTGCTGGGGAAGCCCTGGTGACCTGTTCACCTGGCCCTGTTCTCTCTGTCCCTCCCTCTAGGCTCCAGATGCCTGCTGGGTCCACAAAAGCCCTGCCCAGCCAGCCGCCCTGGGAGGGGTCTCTGGACATGTTCTCCATTAAGCAGTTCCGGGTCAAGGCCCAGCTGGTCTCGGGGCACAGCTTTTGGCTCATCCGGGTACTCCTGCCCAGCTCGCCGAAGACTCCCTTGCACACTGACCAGCCCCAGTCAGCTACACACACCCCCGTTCATTCATTCACCCACTCACTCCTTCTGAAACAAGTCATTGGCTCCCTCTCTGTGCTTGGCCCTGTGCTAGGCTAGATGCAGCCCCACTCGTGCAGAGACACATGGGCAAGGGGCTCCCCATAACCCAAGGCATAAAGCAGGAAGGGCCCAGGAAAAGGGTCTGGTGCATCCTGGCCCAGAGTAGGGTTTTAGGAGTTATTGTTGAGTGAGTGACGATCGGCGAAGTGCTGGATGAGGGTAGGGGGTTAGAGGAGGGAGTGAGGGGCTCCTGAGGAGTGGAGGAGATTGGCCAGGACAGGCTGTAGGCCTCCAGGGGTAGTTAGGGCTTTCCAGCAGCCACTGGGGCTCCTGATATACTGCCTGTCAATCCTCTTGGCCACAGGCCGTGGCTTCCGGGTAGCCAGTATTGAGTCTGCCTAAAGTGGGCGGGAAGCTGGGAGGCTGACTGGCCTCCTACCTGTCCCCAGGCCCTGCCCCAGGTGATCCGCTCTGCAGGCTGCATCCCCCCCAGTGCTGTCTGGGACTTTCTGGCCAGCATCTGCCCAGCCGAGGCCAAGGTAACCACCCACCCTTGGGTACCACCTCTCCTCCTAGCACCATATCCCCAGCCCTGAGCTCTCTTTCACTCCAGCTCTGGAGCAGAGGCCTGGTTTAAGATATCCGGGTCCAGTTCCCACTGTGACTGCAGACTCACTGTGTGACCCTGGGCAAGTCCCTCTGTTTCCACCTCTGGAAAATGGGGCCACTCTTCCTCACAGGGTTCTCAGAGGTTCAGATGAGACCAGGGGTGTTCACAGGAGCAAAGAATGACTGTTCCTAAACCTGCTCTTCTTCCTGCAACCTCAGGACGTCTGCGTGGTCAGACTGTGCCCACAGGGCTCTCGGGACACCCAAAATTGCCACCTGCTTTATTCCTACCTCAACGACAAGCAGTGCCATGGCCTGGCAGCTGTGGAACAGGTGGGGGTGGTCCTGCTGCCCCTGCCTGCCTTCCAGCCCCTGCCCTCCAGGCTGCGCCCTCTTGGAGGCCCAGGTGAGTGCCCGATGCCCATCCCAGGCCCTGTCTCCCCTCACTTGGTGACCAGACAGGCATTGTAGACACAGTCACCCCTGTCTCCATGGAGGCAGGCACATCTCAGAAGGGAACTTCTGAGATGGGCAAACGTGAGAACAAAAGCAAGAAGAGCTCAGACTTGTATATTGTTTACTATGTGCCAGACACCATTCTGAAAGCTTCACTTATATTAATTCAGTTAGTCCTCAAAATAACCCCTTCAGGATGGTGCTGTTAATTTTTTCACTTCATAGATGAGGAAACTGAGGTAGGGAGAAAGCAAATGACTTGTCCAGAGTCACAGAGCCAGTCAGTAGCAGAAACTGGCCTGCTAACCACCACACATACAGTCTCTCCAATCAGGCACCTTGACGAGAAACTCACCAGTCACATTTGACCCCAGCATAGCAGAAGAGGCAGGAACCACCAACTGGCTGAAATTAGGACCTAAATAAAAGAGGAAGGAGAGATGTTTTCACCACAGCTATCCTGGGCCAAGCTTGGCTTTTGTGGCTGGATAGCCTCCAGGGTGTGGATCCAGGAAAGCATGGGAGGGGGCTGGAGGGGGTATCAAGGGGTAGACTGTACCTGTTGCTGAGTAGTGTTTGATCTTTCTGGGCTGCCTGTCCTGGGGACAGTGTGGTAGAATGAATCATACAGCCTTGAGATTAAACCATCCATGCCCCAGTCTCAGCCAAGTGAACCCTTTCACACACTGTGAGAGCAAATCTTACACCCTCCTACTTAACTTTCCTAGCATCTCATGGGCCCCATCTCACTACTGGAAAGCTCTTCTTGGGGTCTAACCTCCAGACCTCTTGCCACAGCCAGAATGCAGCTTCTGGGGGCTATGAGTTCTCTCCATCCAAGCCTTTGGTCTCTTTCCTCCTCTTTCTCCAGGCCTGGAAGCCACTCACGCAAGCCTGTTGCTGGCTGTGCTGCTCCCCAAGGCAGGGCTCCTGGCCACAGCAGAGTTCAGCCCCTTGTGGGGGAAGGTTCGCAAAATGCTCTCCTTCAACAGAAAAGCGGAGATGAGATGCTACCAGCCAGAGGCCACAGGGCCAGACGTGGCCCCGAAGGGATCCCCTCCCCCGGTGGGTGCCCTGCAGCAGGGCCAGGGCAAAGGCGGCCTGGCCCCAAGGGGAATCTGTGCTTGGCAGAGGCCTCCCAGAGGCAGGGGGAGACTGTGGGGAAAGCCTGAGACCTGGCAGGGTCCTGGACGAGGGCAACGGCATCCAAACCCAGGCTGGCACCAGTCCTGGCATCCCTATTCAGCTTCACCAGCTGGCCATGACCAGCACCTCCACAGGGCTTCCTGTCCCCGCCAAGCCCTGCTTCAGCATCTCAAATCCCTGGTGGCCATGAGCAACCAGTTCCAAGCCTCACTGAGGTCCCTAGGCCAGGAGCAACTTCCCCGACCTCCTGCCCAGCCTCCTGCAGCCGCTGGGATTCTTGGCCTCCTCTGCCAGTCCCCTGCAGCTCCAGAGCCCCCTGGCCCATCCCTTGACTCCTCTTTGGGGTCTACAGATGGAGCCGGCTCTGAGTGTCCCCTTCCTGCAGAGACCTGATTACCCACCAAAAGAGGGGCTTTAATTCCCTAACCAGTGCTGAACCCTGAGGTGCTCCAGAAAGAGCAACAGGGGCAGAGGAAGGGGATGGTTAGCTGTTTGAATTTCCTGTTCTGCAGTTTGCTTGGTTAATTTTTGGTTTAATAAAGAATTTGGCAAAGTTGAGACTGCATCTGCTGGCTGGACAGGAGGGACCCTGGGCCTGGCCACGTGTGGGTTGACGTGGGTGTGTCTGGGAGTTTCTGTGCACAGATATAGCAGAGCTAAAGTGTTAGGGATGGAGGGGGAAGCCTTGTCAGCTGTTTGTCTGAGGTTCTTAACCATCACTGTGCACCAGGGTTCAGCTGTTGCCATGGTGGGCTCTGGAAGCATTTTGCAAGTATTTTGAACTGGGTGGAAGAAGTGATGGGAGAGAAGGCAGCACTAGGTTGGGGGGAGAGAGAAAAACGAGGCTTTTGAAGGGGCAAAGACACTTAGAGATTGTTAGAGAGGAAAAGGAGAGCAAGTTGCAATGGATTTAAAATTTTTCAGTTACCAAGACTTTTTCCTTTGGAGAGTTGGGGGTTACCGGCGTAATCCCTGCGCGTCTCTGTGTGTGTCTGAGGGTCTCTGTGTGTACGCATGCCTGTGACCATATGTCTGTGTGGGTCTCTGTTGAGGAAGTTGGGAGGTCCAAATAGGATGTCTCCTCTCTGTTCCTCTTGCCAGCTCCTGGGGACTGATACTGGAGAAAGCCAAGGGCCTTGGCCTGGTGGGTGGGGGTGGACATTCAGGATGGGGTTGGAGGCTGGTGTTACAGGGCAGGATGGTGCTGCTTTGCCTGGGGCCTGGAGTGAGCTCTTAACAGCAGCTACAATTGGAAGGCATCTCCGTGTGTGTGTACCTCCGGAGAGCTGAGTCTAGGCATTGCCATGGGAACTAACTGTCTCCTCACTACCTAACCCAGGGTCCAGAAGCAGGGCCTGGCTTGGAGGAGAGAACTTGTGGCAGGACCCCACCGTTCACCCCTGCCCCGGCCTGAAGGGGTGTATCTCTTCCCACCCCTTCTCTGAAGTCGACCCATGTACCAGCCTCGCCCTGGGCTGGGAAAGATGGGGCAATAGTTGGGGGAGTCCCACTTCTCTGCCCCATGAGCTGTGCTGCTGCCCTACCCGCGGCCGACAGCAGAGGGGGCCCTAGGCCTTGGGATGGAGGTCGGGGCTGGCAGGACTGGAGGCCAAGCTGGAGGCGGGGCGAAGTGTGGGAATTTAGCCGTAGGGATTGGGCGCGTGTGTGTGGGTGGGGTGGGGTGCCGGGGGTGGGACAAGGAGGGGGGACTGGGCAGGTGAACCGCGGGTGGGGGGGAAGCTCCGAGGGCCTTGTGAGGGCCTCAGTGCTATATGCAAATTACCCAAATTACCCTGCAACCTGCGGCTTGACTCAAGTCGGCAGCAACTTGGGTCATTTTCTTAACACAGGGCAGTTGGGGGACGGCTATGCGCCCCCTCCCTCCAAGCCCAGGACTTCCTCCCAGGGAGACCGTTTGCTGCCTTCCCAAGCACTCAGGGGAAAAAAAGCTCCGTACTCTGGGCTGGGACTTCCTTTCGGAGCGTCAGTTTTCCCCTCTGTAGATGGGAGTGATCGTGCAGCCCTCTGGCACCTCGCCCCGCAGAGAGGGCTATAGGTGAACCCCGAAATCCTCAGCCTGCTTCGAGGATGGGGGCTGGACAGCATGACCTCCACCCACCTTTTGGCGATGGTCCACAAGCCTCTTGCCTTTCTTTTGGCAGAGGAGGCCAGGAGCGCGGATTAGGCGAGCTGTTGCTAGGGGGCGTGACCGGAGGTTGCTGGGTTCAGGTTGCTAAGCAACGCTGGGCGGGGCTCACGTTGCCGGGCCGGAGTAGGCGTATCAGGGGACCCGAGGAGCCAGCTAAGCTTCCCTAGGTTTTAATGGAAGGCGGCCGTCGACGCTGCTCTCCCCGCGACTTTCTGCGGGTTTCAGCTTCCCCTGGGCAGGACGCCGTCTCGGAGGGTCCTTCCGGTCACACCCTCCGAGACTCCGTTATCCTCTGGGCTCTGGAGCGAGGAACCCTGGGTCTTTGTGCACGTGTCTACGCGTTTGCTTGTGCGGTAGGGGGAGGGAGGGTCGCTTTTGGGTTTCCATAGCAACCGCTCCAGTGTCACCCCATTGCTCCCAAAGGTTTGAGCGGTTGCGTGTGTAAATTTACATATATCTGCATGACATTAACATAGAGGCGGAGCCGGAACTTGTTTGGGCAACTCTCCCTGGACAGTTCCGTTTGTTTCTCTCTCATCCCGCCTGATGGGCACGTGGGCCGCGCATGCGTGAGTGTTTTGCTTATTAATGTTCCCAGATTTGGGGTGGGCGGGTGAACTGTAATAGTGACCACCGGTTCCCAGGCCCCGCAGTCACCTCATAGAGCTGTTTGGATGAATCCACGTACCCTTGACCAAAGACCCAGTCCCACCGGGCAATGCCAGGCCTGGTTGGAATCCCAGTTCTGCCCTTTCTTGTCTGTGTGGCCTGGGGCAAGTTTAGTTGTCCTCTCTACGGCTCAGTTTCCTTCTCTGTGGTTAGGGATACTAATCCCTAACTCATCGAGTTATGTGAGGGTTCAATGGGATGCCACTTTTATATGCATTTCTTGCTGCTCTTGGCATACAGTATCCACTCAGTGGTAGCTCTCTGCCTCCCTCCATGGAGCCCAGCTCCTCTCAGGCCCCAGCCAAAGCAAACTGACTTCTTTGCAGCTCATGTCATGACAACTAAACACCCGGAAGAACTTCCAGATGTCAGGGCAGACTGGGTTCGAGGCACAGGATGAAGACTATTAGTTTGCCTGTTTGTCTTTCTTGGATGCTGGAGGCCAGGTTGGTGAGAAACACGGACACCACCCCACCGTCACCACCACTACCACACACACCTTTACACCCTTGTCTCTCTCAGCGGCCAACTGTTTCCAGAAACCTTGCATTTCTGTCTCAAAACGGCAGCAGGGAGGTTGAGAGACTTAAGAACCAGAGCTAAGGTGATCGAGAAAGTACTCTCCAGGACTGAGATGTCTGGGATGGAGCAGGGTCCAGCAGAAGGCTAAGGTCAGAAACTTTGCTTGAAGAGCCATATATCTGAGCCTTTACCAGAGAGGACTGGGGGACCCTGGGGCCACTCCTTTGCCCTTTCTGGTCCTCAGGGTCCCCATTGTGGACAACTGGGACTCCTCTGCTGTGATTTGGGGTGGAGGGCTCAGTATGGAGAACCCTCTCACTGCTGCAGCTCTGTAGCAGTGCCATGGCGGAAGTGAGTTTTCTGTTGGGGCAGAGGCTGCGAGGTACCCTGCCCCTTGAGCGTGGCTGGGATGGAGCAGTAGATATCCTGGAAGTTCTTGTTCTTACTTGGACTCTAATTGTTCCAGATAGCCTCTTCAAAAGCTGGGAAGTCCTGCCTGGGTCTAACTTTACCTTCCTGCTCTGGCAGAAGCTCCTTCTCTCCCTCATTTTTGCTGGTGTCTCTGTAACCTTAACAGCCTTGACTGCTAGGGTCAGAGGGGAGGCAGAGCAGGTGTTAAAGGAGAAGAATCAGTTCCACTCTGTGTTGGTCTCTTAGTTCTCAGTTAGGTTCAGATAATTAAAATAAATGAGATTGGCTCCTATCCTGGGTAGAGGAAGGTTATTGGTGACGAAGAGGGAGTATAGAAGCTGGATTCCGATTGGTTGGTTGGCTTCCTGGAGGAGGTAGAATTACCTGGGGGCCATACCCTGCCGTTGTCACTCTGACACTATGCAGGACTACTGTCTGCCAGCGGATGGCAGTGAGCCACTTCCTTCCCTCGTAGCCACCTGTGCTCCACAGGTAAGGATTCTAGGGACAGGCTGAGAGCCTGGCAGTGCCCAGTTGGCCTGCTTGTGTCCCGCTCTGGGGGCCAATTAAGTCTCCATCTCTAGCCGCGCCGATTAACAGTTAATAAGGCAGCAAACACCTGCAGCTATGGAGGCGAATTAAGAGCAACAGTCGGCATAATACACAACCCGATAAGTGAGCAATTAACAACCGGAGAAAGATTAATAGAAGCAATTACATCCTACTCGGGGCTCTGTAAATACGACTGTCAATGGCTGACGGATTCAGTGCAGTCTCTCCTGGCCCCGCCCCAGGCTGCAGCCTCTGCAGGGAGGGAGTCAGGCCAGCCAGCCTGTGGATTCAGGACCACAGAGTCATATATACATGGGAAATGTGCATATACACAAATGTAGACATACATAGACAGACATGCTCACAGAGATAGTCCGCAAAGTGCAGTCACACAGATACACACATCCTGTACTGTCACCCACACTCACATTCACACAACACAGAGCTACACATTGGTCGTTCGGAAATACACACCGACGTACACAGGAAAATACCCACAGTGTCATAAACAGACACTTCCCTGTTTTAGACAGAGCCACACAGACAACCAGACACACAGTGACACTCACATATACAATTTGGATATATAGACAAACAGCTCCATGCTCCTAGGGTCCCAGATGCATATGGCCTCTGTCCTCCTTTGATGCCCACCTTGCAAAGGGTCGTGCATAGTGGGTGAGAGCTGCAGCTGGGCATTGGTTCGAGAGTACTGGAGTGCGGGTAGGAAGGGACAGAATATTTGTGAACATGTACGCAAGCATGTCTGTGTGCATGTAAGTCTAAGTATGTATGTCCTGGCAAGAGTGTGTTTTACCGATGTATGGGCATGTTCCTGTGTGTAAGCATGCATGTGCCTATACATCTGAGTGCCTGTACGAGTGTCTGCGTGTCGTGATGTGTGCGTGGGAACGGGTACATGTGCTTGTGTGCAGCGTATCTGTGACTACACACGTGGGTTTCCAGTTCATGTGTGATGCTATGTCAGTGCCCAGGTCTGGGTAACTGTGTGACGGTACCTCAAAGTGGCTTTATGTGTGTCCTGTCTCTGTGCTGGGGCAGATGAGGGAATTCTCTATGGGATGCTTCCCCCGGGAACCTGTGACTTCTGCTGACCCCAGGGTCTACCTCCAGGGATCGAGGCTCAGAGACTGTCAAACATCCTCTAGGACTCCTTGGTTTTCCTCACAGTGGGACTCAACACCATTGGGCCTCACCCAGGTAGGAGGAGAGAAATGAGAACAGTTTCTAAAGGAATGGACTTGGAGGTTAATTTTTCCTGGTTGAAAGCCAAGTGAGGAGTTCACTGAGAATGCTCACCATCCTCTCGAGGCCACAGCTCCAGTCCCCACCGGGCCCTTCTCACTCCAGCCTCCACCTTGGAGCTTCCCATGGAAAACCCCCAGACCCAAGACTCATGCACTTAGCTCACAGCCTGGGACATACGCCGTCATACACAGAAACCCCAGACCACAAGGATACAGTCATGCAGACACACAAACATAGACAGTCATGAATATAAACACATAAAATTCTACTCACAGTCACACCCAGACCTATCTGCCCACGCACAGTCTCACCTCACACACAAAATCACACACACACGGGCTCCCACGCAGCGATGCCCACACACACCTGCACTCCCACGTGCCCACACTCCCATCCCTCTCTGAGATGAGCCTAGTGCCAAGCCCGAGGGCCCAGAGGGTCGTCCTGAGACAGGTCCCCCCACTTCCCCCAACACTAGTCTGGCCAGACAGCGGAGGCCTCCAGGGCCCAGGAGAATTCTCCCTCACTGCTAACCCGCCGGCTGACAGGCGGGCACATTGAGGCCTGGCTCTGCCAGAGGGGGGCATGGTGTAAATAAGGGGGTAATGAGGCTCACCAACATCCCCCATCCCCCCCCCAAGACCCAGTTGCGGCCTGCCCCAGGGCCTCTCACTGTTGGGCCGGGAGGAGCTTCTGAGCAGAGACACACATTTATAGGGATTTACACGGAGCCACCCACACAGACGCAGACCTCCACAGGACACAAAAGGACCCAGACACAGGCAGTGTCTGGCGCTCCCCCTTTAGCAGCCTGTCAGTGGCACCTCTTCCCAAGGCATGAGCCACTCGCCAAAGCCAGGGCTGACCTTGCAGATCGCCTGGCCAGGCCCCTCACTCCCCCTCGGCCTCCCACCATATAATGAAAGCAGACAGGAAACAGATCTGAGGGCCCCCAAAGCCAAAGCATCCGCCTGTCAGTCTCTCCTTCTGTCAGTCAGTCGAGCCTTCTGTTTGACTTCTATTCATTCAGTCTTTGTTTTTCACTTGTTCATTTGTTCACTCACTCATTCAACCAATAAGGACGTTAAACAAATCATTCCTTTCAGGCTAATAACCTGGCTGCCCTCCTGGCCTGGGGATGCAGTTGCTGGGAAGGGAGAAAAGGTGGGTCTGGGCTCTGAGGGAGAAGGGGAAAGAGTGGAAAGGGTATCCCCCATCCCCTACTTCTTCTTCAGTCTCTCAAAGTGAAAAAAAAGCTGTTTCTTCTGCAGCTGGAAGGAAAAAAAGCCAAGTCCCAGGATAATAGATAATAATGGCTAACACTTACAGGCTCTTACTCCGTGCCAGGCACTGTTCTAAGTGCTTTACATGAATTAACTCAGTTCATCCTCATAAAAACTCTATGAAGCTGTTACTATTATTAACCCCACTTAGGGGCACAGGGAGGTTAAGTAACTTGCCCAAGGTCAAACAGCTTGTCAGAGCCACCCCAACTGTTTGAAGAGCCTAGGGCAGAGTACAAAAGGAGGCCTCTAGCCCTCTACCCGGTTCCCTTCTCTCCCATCCCTGGGCTCCCTGTGGCTGCATGAGGGGCCTTGTGTGCATGCCTGTTGACGCCCCGACACTCGAGACCCTGCTTGCCACACGCCTGGCAAAGAGCCGCCCTTCTGCCACCCTTCAAGCTTGAGGAGAAAGGACATGGGAAGAGGGCACCAGGCCCTGGCGGCCAGTTTAGGGCTGTTTGGGGAGGGAATTCCAGGATCCTGGGTTGGAGTATAGTATAGAAGGGGGCTGGAGCTCCAGGTGGGCACAGCCCTGTGGCACTGTGGACCTTCAAATTCTTCACCCCATGCAGAAGAGGGCCAAAGTGGGGTCCTCTAAAGTGGGGGGTCCAGGGCAAGGGCCTTGGTTGCCCAGGTCTGAAAATGTTGGAGCTAGTAAATGGCAGATCCAGCATACGATCCCAGGCTCTCTGGCTAGAGTCAGCTCTTAACGGACTGATGGGGGCTGAGGGGGGCAGGGGGCTGGTGGGATGGGCAGAGGTTGCTAAGTTTTACTTCTCCATCCCCACTCCCAACCCTGCCCTGACCAAATTCAGGCCGTCCCCCCCATGGGAATGCTCTGTGCCCAGCTCCATCTGGGGTCGGGGGCTCCCAAGGATGACTTGATTCTCAGTCTTGTTGCCCCTCCCATCCCATTCTCACTGACATCCCCACCCCTCCTGCAGCAGGGATTAGGGAAGGAGTGGAGGCTTCTGGGATTGAATGGGTACCAGTAACATCAACACATCCAGCTCCCTGCCTCTGTTTCCCTGGCCCCAGGATTCCTGCTGGTCTCCAGAGGCTTTTTCACATAATTACCCAGGCTAGGAATTTCAATCTCTGGTGCCAGCCAGGTCCTTGTTATGCAAATATAGGCAAATGAGATGCAAACAGAGCAGTCCCAGATTAACAGAGAAATCCCCAGCAGCTGGAGGAGTCGCCATGAAGTCAGCTCACTGGAGCTTCCCCGAGCTCCCCTCATCCAGTCTCTGTCCACCTGGATGTGTCTGGTCCCTCCCATCCTTGACGCCACTCTTTCTCCCCCCTCAGGAGCTATCTGCTCAGACACAGAGAGGGTCTGGACAAGAGGGGACACCAGGGCCCAGGCCCCCCACGACCTTTCCATCTGAGGTCTCTGCCCTCTCCCCACTCTTAAGACATCCAGGCAGGGGTGGAGGTTGGGGGGCGGTGAGTGGGGCTGAGAGAGAGGGAGAACTCTGTCTTGCCCCTGCAGAAGAGAGAATTCACACACACACACACACACACACACACACACACACACACACAGGCATGCAGAGTTGAGCGCGAGAGTCACCCTTAAGATGTACACACATATGCACTATTCACACACAGGTGTCACACACACCACCACACAAATCTGGCCAAGCTCTCCACCCTTTCTTTCCCCAGCACACCAGAAATTAAGCCATAGACATCAACAGGCTGTGGTAGGAGGGCAGGCTCTGTTCCCATTCCTGGGGCCTGGAGGTTAGATGCTAGTGCCGGTAGAAGGATCCTGGGTCTGCATGAAGACAGAAGGAAGTAGAAGATCCTGCCCAGGGCACGTCCCTGGGAAGGAGGCTGGGGGTGTGTGGAAGTCTCAGCAGGAGCACTGCCCACCTGAACCCCCGGAGACAGGGTTGAGGCTGGTGTCTATACCATCAGGCACTGCCTGGGGGAACCTGGCCCGCTGGCTGGTCCAACCAGCCCAGGCCCAACTTCTAAAAATAAGAGTCAAGAATCTAAGCCCCTGGTTGGTTCTGCAGGAGCCTGTTGCCTTGGCAACCCCTTCTCAGAGGCCTCCCTCCCGGCTGCCCCGTTTGGCTGCTGGCCTCTGTGCCAGTCCCCTCTGCTGGCCCCTCTGTCCCATCCTCCTGGGGAGGGAGGTGGGGTGGTAGGGCTGGGGGTGGAATAACCTGGAGGCCCTTGGGGGCTCCAGCTGAGCACAGTGGGCTGAGCGTGAGCCCTGTCTGGGGCTGACCGTGTCGGAGGCTGTCTGACTGTGGATATGCGGCTGTGTGCGCGACAGGACCCGCATCTGACAGCCTACATCAGGCTGTGCCTCTGTGCCTCTCTGCCTGTGCTGTCTGTGACTCTCAGAGTCCCTGTGGACGACTGTGCCCTCTCTCTGTGGATCCTGGTCCATGTGTGTGGCCGTGTGTATCTGAGTCATGAGGGAAGGCCTAGCCTTGGCCTTTCTGTGCCCGCCCCTGCCCACGGTCCCCCTCCATGCGGGCTTCCCCTTAACCCTGCCCACCGCCATGTTCTGGCGCAGCAGGCTGGGCACACACAGGGCCACAGGGGTGCCCGGCGTGAGCCAGAGGTCAGGTGGCGACTGGGCCAAGGTCAGCTTCTTCCAGGGTCTGCAGCCAAATATTGACTAAGCCCCAAATCTGCCCCTTTGGGAGAATGGGGGAGAAAGCCACTCCTGAAGTCGTGCGATCTAAATCTGAGTGCCTGCATGTGCGCGCTACGGTCGGTGTCAGAGGCAGAGCCTCCCCTACCCCACCCTGCCTCCCCTCTCCCGTTAATCACCGAGTCCTGTCAAATCTCCTCATGATCACCTGCCCCTCTCCTCATGCTCCAGCCTGCCCCTCCTCTCTTCCTCTCTGTCACCACCGCCCAGCCCAGGCCAACCCCCTCTCTCACCCAGATGATGCAACAGAGTCCTAATGGCTCTCCCCAGTTCCTGGCCTCATCCTGTCTCCCATGCCCCATTCTGTGGCCACAACAACGATCTTTCTAAAACACAACTTGGATCTTGTTATGTTACAGCCCCTGCAGAGGACCATCCACTTTATTCTCACAGCAAAGCACTAGCTCCTCAACCTGGTCTAGGTCTCTGCTCACTGACTGGGTTTACCTGTTGCCCCTTCACTCAGCTACACAGCTACTAAGAGTTGCCAGAAGAGGTAAGGATCTCTCTTTCCTCTGTGCTTTTGCACATAATGTTTCCTAGCCTGGGACCAATCCTCCCTCCTTTTTTTTTTTCAAGAGGAAGACAAAATATATATTTCTTATTATAAATCACAATTTCACACAAACCAAAAGAGTTTATAAAGACACATGAAATAACCCACCTTCTTAAGTGGCAGTTTGACTGACACAAAGATCTAACTACTTCACAACATATAAAAATAAGAAGCGGGGCTTCCCTGGTGGCGCAGTGGTTGAGAGTCCACCTGCAGATGCAGGGGACACAGGTTCATGCCCCGGTCCGGGAAGATCCCACATGCCGCAGAGTGGCTGGGCCCGTGAGCCATGGCCACTGAGCCTGCGCGTCCGGAACCTGTGCTCCGCAACGGGAGAGACCACAACAGTGAGAGGCCCGCGTACCGCAAAAAAAAAAAAAAAAAGTAGCAAAGCTAGATATAGACTATACCTCATGACCAATGTTTGAGCATCCAATCTTTCTTAGAAATTACCCAGATATCCAAAATTATACTTACCATTTATACTAGCCAATCCTCCCTCCTTTGGATAAACTTTCACATTCTGAGACTCAGCATAGGCATCACCTCCAGCAGGAAGCCTTCCCTGACTGCCCAGGCTGGGTTAGGAGCCTCTGTGTTCTCATGACATCCTGGGCTGCCCCCTTCCTCCCCTGCACACACACTGCACATATTTCTAATGACTTTTCCCCAAAAATTTTGTAGAAGATTTAGAAGAAACAAAAAAGTATTAATTGAAACAAAAAAATCACCGATAATCCTCTCTTCAGATTTAGCTCTCTGTTTATTTCCTTCCAGACTTTCTTTAAATGAATTGATTGAATATTTTCGTTATAAAATTAAGAATATTCTATATGTACAGTTTCTTTTCCTGCTTTGTTTCACTTATCATTATATAATGAGCTTTTCCCCAGGTTATTAAAAATTCTTCAAGAACATGACTTTTAATGTTTGTATAGTATTCTTATATATGGATATATCATAAGTTATTTAACCAACCCTCTATTGCTAGACATTTATGGTGGTTGTGACTTTTCACAGTTATAAATAATGGCAATAAGCATCCTTATGCGTGGTTCTTTTTCAACATCTTTGGTTACTTCTTGGATTGAGTTCCTAAAAGTAGATTAAGAGCACCAAGGGGTCTGTCTGTTTTAAAAGCTCCTGACACCACAGCCCGATGGCCTTTACCCTTCCATCAATGGAGGCTGAGAGCGCCCCAGATTTCAGTTCTCATCAACACTGGTGCTATCTTTAAAAAAAACTATTCATTTCAATAGGTAAAACTACATCATATTGTTTTAATTTGCATGTCTTTGATTACTGGTGAGGATAAAGCTTTTGTATCTCCTCTTTTGTGTCATGCACAGATCACAGTGAGCTATAATTATATTTTTACATCCTGCCTCTCCCTCACCAACCTCAGCTCTTGAGGGCAGAGCCTGTTTGGGTCCAATTCTCTGTATCAGGAGCAGGGACAGAGGAGGTGTTCCCAGTGTACTGGATGGATTTCACTGAAGACTCTGTCTTCAGCCTGAACTTTGACGTTGGGAAGACCTGGAGTCAAGCTTTAGCTCGGAGGATTGAATTTGGGCAAATTACTTCACCTCTCTGGGCCTCAGTTTCCACATATGATAAGTGGGTCTGAGTGAGGGTTAAACATGATGAAGAGTGCGAAGAGGCATATAAAGGGCTGTGAGGTATTGTCTGAGGTCTGCTCATGTTTATGTACACGGGGGCCGAGGGAGGAAGGAATGTGTGGCAATGGCCAACTCCCCCTTCCCAGAGACAAGATGGTGCCCAGATGCCTCTTGGTCCAGAGGTGGGCAGGGAGCTCAGAGCACAGAGTCCAGGTAAGACTGGGAAGGCCTGTGGCAACCGTCAGGCCTGAGTTCAAGTTCAGCTGACTCAAGGACGTCTGTGTCCTTGTGTAAGCCCCAGAGGGGAATTTCTGGCTCTGTTCACATCTGGCAGGGTTTCTGTGTTGTGAGCTGTTACCCACACCATTGCCTGGTATGGTTTAATCACCATCACCAGAGAGGGAGAGCACCTCTGCCCTGGTGGCACAGCATCTCTTTCTGAGATTGGCCCTCTGTCACATGGAGTGTCTTAGAGACAAGCCCTCGCTGGGGGCACCCTCACCCATTCTGGCTCAGGAAACTTTCCAAGACAGACACACACAATTTCTCTGAACATTACCAGCCTAATGATACTGTCATTTGAGGTCTGGAAATGAGGAGAAATCAGCCTTTTCTCAGTAATTAATGTGAATGATGGGCCTTGAGATGGAGTGGCAACCCCCCAAAGTGAGAACCAAGCTCTCAGAAAAGTCAGCCAGGTATCCCCCTGCCTCCAGGAAGGTCTGCGTATCCATCCCTGGCGTCTGTTTGGTCTCCCTTGGGTAGGCCAAGGCCCCCCACCCCTTTCCCTTTGTCATTCCTTTAGGGATCACTTTAGGGGTTGAGCCCTGATGGTCAGGAAGTTCCTCCTTGAGTCTGCCCACAGTCCTTCATGCTGCAATTCAGTTTACTGTACCATTGCCCTCCTGAGAACTGCCTTTCTTAGGGGTGGGTATCCTTGGCTTAGTAGGGGCTTTCTTTATCTCATATGTTGAAAGCAAAGGTGAAAACACCTGGGTAAGAGTGGATTGAAGTGAGGTACTCCAGGCTTTGTAAGGATGTTTGGGAAAAAAACCTGGAGGGATGGGGGCAGGGCTTGGCTCTAGCAGACAGAGGGCTGAAAGCTGACCCAGCTTTCCTTTCTAAGTGAAGCATCACCAGATTCATGAATATTTCTCTGAGTCCCTGCCTCAGCTTCCCTACCACCCTCAGGGGGAAATGTTTTTCTCCCATCCCTTTGTCTTATCTGTTCACTTTCGGTGCTGAGGAAGGAGACCCGGAGTAAATCAGCTCCAGGTCCTGCCCACGAGCAGCTCTGAGTCCAGCGGGACAAGCACAGGCTGGTGCTAACAGCTCTGAAACAGAGTTTACGGTGTCACAGAAGGAGGTTACAAAGGGAGCCCAAAGGAGAGAAGAACTGATGCTTTCTGGAGGAATCTGGGAGGTAGAGGAGGGGGCCTGGAAAGATTCACTGAGAAGTCCAGGCAGAAGGAATGGCATGGTCAAAGTCTGGGAGGTGAGAAAGAGGCTGGTACGATCAGAAAATGGGGTCTAGATCCTGGGACATGGGGTGGATGTGGAGGCAGGAAGAAAGGGAAAGCTGGGGGGTCTACAGGGGTAAAGGTGGTAAAAGGCAGTGAATGCTGAGGTAAGGAGTTTGAACTTTATCCCGAGAGCACTGGGGAGCCAGTGGGGGTTTAAGCAAAGGAGGAATATGGTTGAATTTGTCCTTCAGGGTGATCACTTGGGGAAAATACTGTCAGAGGCTGAGGGACAAGACTAATAGCTACTGTCACATGTCTGTGGTCCTGAACAAAGGCAGTGGGTTCCAGAGATGTTAAGAGGGGAGATCAGATGGGACCCCACAGCAGCTGTGGGTGAGATGGGTAGTTGCTGGTGGTCCAAGGTCAGGAAGCCAAGATGAGTCTCAGCACCGTCTCCTCCTCCTCCCCTGAGACCCCAGTGGCTCCCTAGGCCTCCAGGAGAATGTTTCAACCCCCTGGAATGGCATTCCCAGTCTGACCCTACCTACCTCTGTGGCCTCAGCTCCTCCCACCCACTGTGCTCTGGCCCAACTGGTTTCTCCATTAGTCATGAGCTCACATCACCCACTCCAGCATCCAAGCCTTTGCTCATGTTAATTAGTGTCCCCCCCCATGTCTCCCCTTCTCCCTGCCTCCCCAAACCCTCCCCACTTCCTCAGTGAAGGAGGCCCTGTCTGCCTCAGCTCCCCTCTGTCCCCACTGCCCACTTTCCCTCCTTTCCTCTATAACCGTCACTTAGCAAAGGCCTGGGCAGACCATGTCATCAGCACAAAGTTGTTCAAAGAAAGATCCTTAAAGGAGAACTGTAGTCTTGGGCTCAGGTCAGGGCTAAGAGCCAGCTCCCATCCTGCAGGGGCTCTGATGGGGCCAGGCCTGCTGAGCAGTCTTGTCTGCAGCTAACTCGCCTTGGCCAGTGGAGATGTCCAATGGAATTGCTGTTATTGCTCCAATTTAGGCACCAATTTTGCCGTGTAATTGTTTGCTAATTGACATGAAATTCTAATATAATTAGTTGGGCCCCTTATCGGGGAGCCTGGGGAGCCAGAGGCAGTGGGGGGCCACTGGAGCAGGGAGGGTCTAGGAGGCTGGGGAAATGTGTCTGAGAGAGGAGGCCCTGAGCTGCCATCAGGGCTGAGACAAGGAAAGGTAAAGACTGCAGAATCTCACAGTTGAAAGAGCCTTTGGAGAGGCCAGCACTTGCTACCTATCTTTCAGATGGGGAAACTGAGGACAGGTAGAGGGAGGAACGTCCTGGGAGCTGGTGGCAGAGCTGGACCAGATATCTGGGTCACCTGTCTACAGTGACCACAGCTGTGGCCTGACTACGGGTCCTTATGACATGGCCTGTGGCTGTCTGGCCTCTGTTTCCAAGTAAAGGTGCCCCTTTGAGAGGGAGGAGGGGAAAGTGGGAGAGGTCGTGGGTACCAGACCCCTTCTGAGTAGGAAATGCAGTAGGTAGAAAGCCTAGGAAGGATGTCAAATGGTTAAAGTTGGAGGAGCAATGGGGGCAGACAAGAGGCTCTGAGCCTCTCCCTGAGGAATGACTTCGGTGTGGAGAGGAAGATGGGGAGGCTAGAAAGCCCAGCTTTTCTCCCTCCTCACTTGCTGGCAGATACCACACACACCCCCATGCCCCACCCCAGGCTTTTTGCCTCTTCCATCTCTCTGGAAAGGGTCTGGCAAAGGTGCCGGAGCCAGCTCATCCAGCTTATGAGAGCCCATTGTAAATGTTTAGGACTTTTGCCAACCAGTTGACTTCATGTTAGTAGTTGAAATTGACCATCATGGGAGGCGTTACACCATGGAAATTGACAAATGCTACAAATCAAGGCTACACCTCCCTACTCCCTACCCAGAGCCAGTTAAACAGTTACCAGCACACCACTGAAACCATCTGAAATGTGATGCAAGAGCCTCAGACATTCTAATCATGTTAGGGCTGGAGGGTCTCTACAAATCCCAACACAAGGGACAACTGAGGCTCGGAAGCCACCTAAGACTTAGTCTGTGGCCCCCCAGAGCCTCAGTCTGGGCTCCCCTACTCCCCAGGACCAATAACATCTGAGAGGGCTGCAGAGTTGCTTGAGGATTCAGCCTCAAGGGAGAGGAAGGAAGCACTAAAGGTGGACAGGCTGGGTCTGATGGTCAGGATGGGGCAGACGGAGCCCAGGGGACCACAGGAGGTAATGTCGAAAGGGGCTCCTGTCAACAGCCCAGCTTGTTTCCCCGGCTCTCTCCCAGGCAGCAGGGTAATTTGGCAAGAGAGGAGAGGCTGTGGGCCCAGGCAGGACTGGGAGGAGGGGCAGCTAGTACCAGGACCATTCTGGGGATGCCATTTTAGTCACCTTGTCCCCACGCCCACTCTCTACCCCTAGCAGCCGGTCACTCCAAAATTGACTCTCACGCCTCAGGCTGCTCTCCATTCTCCTCCCTGCAGTGGATCCTTAATCTCTCCTACTGCATTAGCTCCCAAGGTTCCATTCTCTCTAATCCCTATCTTTACCCAAATCTCTCCTGTTTCTTGGTCACCATCCCTGGATGTCCTGAAGGCGCCTCAATGCAGTGTGTCCGAAATAGAAAATATCGACTTCCCACAAATCCTTCCCCATCTGAGTAAATAGCACACTCCCCCTTAGGGCCTTTGCACTTGCAGTTCCCCCTATTTGGACAGCTCTTCCTCCAAATACCCCTCACCTCCTTCTGCTTGGATGTCACCTTCCCAGAGACACCTTCCCTGACCACCTTACCCCAAATCACCCCCATTCTCCTCTACTTCTCCTGCCTCCTTACCCAGCACTGTCTTCCTTCTTTGTACTTAGCAACACTCACATGCCATGTATTTATGCTTTTGTGTCTGGCTCCCCTCCCCCACTGGAAGGTAAACTCCACATAACCACAGCAGTCATGTGGTTGTCAGGTTCTAGAAGTTCCTTGAGATCCTAGGTTGTATCCTTTTCACTCGCTCAGTGCCAGACATTTTTAGTAAGCTCTCACTAAATATTTGTTGAATGAATGAATGAATGAATGATCGAATGAGCCTCTAACCAGTTGCCTTCTCCAATCCTGACTCCTCAAATCCACCTTCCAGTTGCCCTGTGTCCTTCCTTAAACAAACTTGACTATGATTGTTTCCTGTCCAACGCTCTTCATAGATCTCTTGCTTTCAGAATAAAGTCTACCTCTAGTTTAGCTTACAAGACCCTCAGTGATATATTTCCAGCTTAATCTCCAGCTTCACACATCCTCCCCCAAACAACTGCACACACACACACACACGCACGCACACACACACACACACACACACACAGGTACAGAGCCTGGATATACTATTTCTGCCTTTGTATAGGGCTCCCTCAGCCCTCAGGTGGTCCTCTGCTTTCTCTGACTCATTTATTTCTTTTCTTCATTCTGTCCCTAGTGTTTCTGGAGCAGCCCCTCGGCGCCAGGCCCCTTGTTGAGGCTTACTGGGAGGGGTTGGCCCCTCCCCTCCTCAAAATGCTCCCCATCTGTCAGGGAAGGAGGACCTGAAATCATCTTCTCATCCCTAGTTCCTCTTGTCCTTTGGGCAATCTGATGTCACCTCCCTGTCCCTAGTAAGGCCTCTGGAGGGCCCCCAGGAGGAGGCAGCAACTGGCTCTCGTCTGCCTCTGGCTATGGGACCGCACATTATTGGAATGACCAGGAATAACTGGATTTGGGGTCTTTGTGCCCCTCCCCCCAGCTTCTGGGAGATAGGATGCAGAGTGAACCATCCCTGTCAGGGCCCAAACTAGGGCCTGACAGAGTAAAGGGAACATGGAGTGATTCAGGCTGCCGCTCTTCTCTAGCACTTCTGAGCCACGGTGCTCTTCACCCCACAAGGTCCAAAACCCAGGGAGAGTTGAGGCTGCTCCAGTGAGTGAAACGTGCACACACACTTGCCGGTCTCTGAGCCCGGTGTCGGGGGCCTGTCCCACACGCCTGGCTGTGTTAGGCGTGCTTAGGAATGTGCCCAGACGCATCTGAGTTAGGGCTCGTGTGCGCATGTGCTTGTTAGGAGGCGGCACCGCCTTGGTACCCTGGTGGTCCTTCCTGCGCTCTAGCTTGAATCTCAGTGCAGCCACATGTTGGCGAAGATCTCAGAGCCACGCAAGCCCATTGCCCAAGACGGATGAGCTCCCCCCACCGCCTCAGAAAAGTGCGAGCGTGAAACGGGCGCCACTCCGCCCTTCGGGCTAATGGCTCATCCTCCCTGGCCATTGCCTCCGAGAGCCCATTGAGCGCCGCGTGGGTCGGCGAGCCGGGAGGCCGGGGTTGGGGGGAGGAGAGGGCCGGGGCGTGCCCGGGGCTGGTGGCCCGGGGTCCCTGTGAGGAGAGGGCCGTTCCCTCAGCCTCCCGTGGGTGCCCAGAGAGGCCCAGTGGTGGCGTAGAGGACACACAGCGCTGGGGGCATGGGCGGCTGTGAGCGTCGGGCCTGCTCCCCAGAGCGCTGTGCCCCCAGCGCACGCTCACGGACACCCACTCCTGCACCCTTGCACAGACACACCGACACGCGTGGGCGCCAACGCCGGCGGAGGCACTATGATACAGACACCTACCTAAGTGCACAAATGCAGGGACACGATCTTAGCTTTGTGCAGGGGCTGGGCGCGGACACACACGGACAGACACACTCAGACTCCTTCTTACAAACACCCGCCCCCTAGGCTCACTGGGGCAAACGCTCAGCCACACGTGAGCGCAGACACACCGACACACCCTCAGTGACATAGGCAGTGAGCACCCAGATGCACTGGCACACTCGCAGACACACGCAGGACCGGGAACACGGACACACGCAGACACAGACACACTGGAGCGGACTTGTCCTGGAAACACAGGCTCGCAGAGGCAAACGTTTGCCCACAGTGCGCACAGACGCGCGACACGCCCCCGTGGATGTTCACGCAGTGATGGAGACCCTGACACCCGTGCTCCCAGTTACTGGCTCGCAGCCCACGCCGGGCTCGCCCCGTCCCCGCAGAGACCCAGTCACAAAGCACGTCCACCCAGACACACGCCACACACGCAGGCGCGTGAGCGGACACACCAGCGCCGCACACACAACCGCACAACGCAGACGCACTTGGGCCCCAGCTGCCTTTGAAATTCAAATCCGCGCTGCCTTCCGCGGCTTTGCGACCCTGCGGCCGGCACCCCGGCCTCCACGGAGGGCTCCGGACGCCTTACCGCCGCCCGCCCCAAGCGGAAATGAAAATTCATTTCAGGGGAGACCTGGGCGGGGCGCGGGGTGCGCGGCAGCCTCAGCGGGAGTGCCTTTTGTGAGCGGAGGGGTGCGGGGAGGCCGTGTTCCTCCAGCTATGTGACCTTGCCCCGGTGGCCGGCAGTTTCTGGGTAGCCTCAGGAGGGCCCCGCCTCCAAAAGGCAGGCGCAGAGCTCACCAAGTTGGTTGGGAGTGGGGAGCATCGCCAAGGTCTCAGGCTGGGAGTGCTGTGTGTCCCCGGGGGACTTCCTGGCAAGAATTAGTTCAAAAAATCCCCAATGACAAGAATAACCATGTCATGAGTACAGATCAGCAGACACACGCAACACACTAAAGCACATCCCTTATCTAGGTGTATACATATATATAAAACACCCAGGCCCACAACTGCCCACAGACACACACCAAATAGTATCACACACACAGGCTCCCTGGGGAATTGAAGGCCTGCCCACAGCTCCAAGTGCATGCAGGAACACACACCGCAGGCTGGCACAGACACGTACCAAACACTGACACACAGACACGCACAGGCCTGAAAGCACTTTCTCCTACACACACACACACACACACACACACACACACACACACATACAGGCTCGAGCACACGCTAAACAGAAACACCACACCCTCTGGTTCCACACAAACTCCAACAACACCAAACACTGCCCTGTCAACACCCGGCACATTCACCCAGACACTGAGGGGGTGCACAAATCCCAGTGTCACACACAAGTATGCATTCCACACCACACATATACCCAAACAGAAAAATCAGTGCACAAATACACCACACACCCTGCACGCAAAGACACACACACACACACACATAGAGCAGAGATCCCCGGAGCCAGGCCCTGGCTTCTGACGTACAAGGCCTAGGCAGACACACACAGAACCTGCAGGCAGGCATACCGTATACACACAGAGACTCTCCCCCCACGCATTGACGCATACAACCACCCACACGTGTACCCAAGCTCAGCCCCGCTCACTCCCACTCTGACATGCAGAACACTGGCTCAGTGATGCATCCCAGGGCCTCTCCCTTCCAACCACAGCACTCAGGAGCCTTCCTTCCCCTCCTCCCCTGACCCCCAACCCCTGCCTCAGCCACAGGCCTCACCTCCAAGCCTGAGACCCCAGAGGTCAGAGTCGCCAGGGTTGGCAGTGAGGTAGGCCCAGCTGCTCACCTGGCAGTGATTGCTCTCCTGCCAGCACGAGGTGGTGTATGCTTAAGCATGAGGGATGTCCTCCTGGGGTAAGTCCCTATGCGGTGGTGTCTGTGGCAATGGCAGTTCTACTTGCCAGGCAAGTGTGTAGGTGTCAGCAGGCCTGTGCCATGTCCTTCCCAACACCTTCAGCAACTCTGGTTGTCTCCCCCAAATCTAGGTGTCCTGCTTCAGCCTCTCCCTTCAGGGAAGAGGCCCTGGGAGTCAGACTCCTCTCAGATCGATCTCTCACCCTGAGGGAGCTGGTCTTCTCTGGAAGATCAGCTCTAATCCTGAAATAAATTATTTTCCACAGTTGGCGTTTGGTCTGTCCTCTGGGGGGTAGCAAGGAGGCTAAGGATGAGGCAGGATTCAGGCAGGGCCTTACTGAATGAGGGGAGGCATGGGTTCTATCTCTGCCTCTCTCTAAGCCACAGTTTCTTCATCTGTGAAATGGGAGTGACCCTACCAACTTAAAGGGTCGTTCCAGGGGCTAATTGTGACAATAAGTTAAAAACAGCTGGCACAGTGTCAGGCCCACAGAGGGGCTTTGCAGGATGAGCTGGTCCCTCTAGACCTCTAGGTCACCCCCACCCTGCCTGCTATGCTTGTGGGGTCCAACTTGACACAAGCCCAGTTCAGCAGGATCCAGGTGACACGGAGCCCACCTGGGGGCAGGGAGAGAACCTGGGGCATCTCAGACGATGGGAACACATTGACCCCCTGACTGCCAGTGTGCCCTGTGCCTGCCGAGTGTCCCAGGCCCTCCCCAAGGGATCCCCCCGACCCGACCACGAGTCGTTGCCAGGGCTCCTAGCCTCTAAGGCCTGCAACAGCGGGGAGTGTGGGAGAATTTACCAAGGGGAGTGCTTGGGCTGCCTCCTGTCAACTGGGAGTGATTGTCTTTGACCTCAGTATAGAGCAGGAGGTGACAGGACTGATACATAAGCCAGACAGGTCCCCGCTGCACCAGAAAAATGGAGGGGATCGTGTCCTGGGGTTGGGTGTGTTGGTTAATTATATACCTGCGTACCCCAGTCAAGTGTATGTCTGTGGGACAGCGACTGTGTAAAGTGTGTGGATATGTTTGTCTGTATATGCATCTGTGTGTATTGTGTGTGTTTACACAGACAAGGATGGCAGAAAAGGAAGAGGGGCTTCCAAATAAGGAGAGGAGGTGCTGCAGAGAAGTGGATCCGGATACAGTTTCTCTGCAGGGGTCACGTGCGCACACTGTTCTGGTCACACCTTGGCTCCCACTGCCTCCTTCGCTGCAATGATCTCAGCAGATGAGAACTCCAGCTGGTACGGGGCTCAGGAAGGGGGCACTGGGAAGGCCTCAAGGTCAGGGTCCCATTCTGAGTCATCTCCATGACCCCCAGAACCTAGAACAGCCTGCAGCCCTGAGTAAGTCTGAAAGGGGCCCACATTCATGCAGATGACACCTCCCTGTGTCTGACACTGCGTGAGGCACTTCATCTTTATCGTCTCATGTGACTCACATCAGCTCTGTTAGGTTGGGATCATTACTTCCATTTTACAGAAGAGAAAACTGAGGCTTGGAGAGCATAAGTGACTTGTCCAAGGTCACACAACCAGTGAGGAACAGAAGCAGGAGTCCAGATCTGTGTGATCCCAGGGCCTGAACTCTTTCCAGTTCATCACGTGGGAAACTGTAAAACACAATTTTATTGGACAAACATTGATCGAAGATTGCAGACTGGAAGCTCTTTGAGGGCAGGGTCTGTGCTTGTCCTTTCACCATACACTCCCTCAACATTTGCTGAGCACCTACCGTGTACTTGGCATCGTGCTTTGTGCCAGGGGACCCAATGGTGGATGGATGGACAAGGTCCTTGCCTTTATAGAACTCATGGTCCAGTGGGGGAAACAGATGACATGGGTGTAAATAGACAACATATTTTCAGAGTAATGTGTGCTAGGAAGAAAATACAACAAGGCAATGGGATGGAGCGACTGGAGCGGTGCATGTGGGGCGGGGAGGGGGGAAGCTGCTTTAGAAGTGTCATCAGGGAGGCCTGCAGGAGGAGGCGATATTGGAACTGAGATCTTCCTGCTGAGAAGGAGTCAGCCATGCAAAGTGCTGGGAGGAGGAGGGTTTGGAGTCTTACAAGAACAGCAAGGAGACCTGTGCTACTTGAGCATAGTGTGGGTGGGGTAATGGCCCTGGAGAGGTTGGTAAGGGCCTGGTCATGCAGGGCCTGGAAGGTCATGGTGTTAAATGCAGTGGGAAGCCATTGGAGGCCTTAAGAAGGGGTGCTCCAATTTACATGTTAAAAAGATGGCTCAGTGGGCTCCAAAGAATGGGTTGGGATGGAGAAGTAGAAGTGGGAACCCGGAGATTAAATAAGGGAGAGTTCGGGCACCAGATGTCGGTGGCTTGGATCCTGGTGTTGGCAGTGGGGATGTGAAGAGTGAATAGGTTTGGGATATTCTGGGAGGTAGAAGCCGTGGGACTTGCTGATGGTCTGTACCCTGGTGCCTAGAACATAGTAAACGTTTAATAGATTTGGGATATTCTGGGAGGTAGAAGCCGTGGGACTTGCTGATGGTCTGTATCCTGGTGCCTAGAACATAGTAAACGTTTAATAGATTTGGGATATTCTGGGAGGTAGAAGCCGTGGGACTTGCTGATGGTCTGTATCCTGGTGCCTAGAACACAGTAAACGTTTAATAGATTTGGGATATTCTGGGAGGTAGAAGCCGTGGGACTTGCTGATGGTCTGTATCCTGGTGCCTAGAACACAGTAAACGTTTAATAGATTTGGGATATTCTGGGAGGTAGAAGCCGTGGGACTTGCTGATGGTCTGTATCCTGGTGCCTAGAACATAGTAAACGTTTAATAGATTTGGGATATTCTGGGAGGTAGAAGCCGTGGGACTTGCTGATGGTCTGTACCCTGGTGCCTAGAACATAGTAAACGTTTAATAGATTTGGGATATTCTGGGAGGTAGAAGCCGTGGGACTTGCTGATGGTCTGTATCCTGGTGCCTAGAACACAGTAAACGTTTAATAGATTTGGGATATTCTGGGAGGTAGAAGCCGTGGGACTCGCTGATGGTCTGTACCCTGGTGCCTAGAACATAGTAAACGTTTAATAGATTTGGGATATTCTGGGAGGTAGAAGCCGTGGGACTTGCTGATGGTCTGTACCCTGGTGCCTAGAACACAGTAAACGTTTAATAGATATTTGTTGAATGAATGAGTGCAGGCATCTTGTGTCTTGTGCACATCCTCCAGTATAAGACATGTATGTAAAAATCACCCAGGACCCTAAAGTTCTCTATCCTCTGCCCCAGGGGCCGGAGAATGCAGGCACTGCCCTGAGGGCTGTACACAAACCAGGCATTGCCCTTCTGGGAAGACTTAGCTAGGAAGCAACTAATCCTCCCTTTTCTCCCTAATTTATAGCACCAAGAAAATGACAAACATCCAGCCTGGGTTGCCCCAGGTTCCTAACCCATTTGGCATCTGCAGCAGGAAGCTAGACACGCAGGACTTCCTGCAGGCAGAGAGGGCCCACCAGTCCATCTTTTCCAGTGTATCCCGCCCTGGCAGCCAGAGCACTGAGCTCTGGGGCAGACCCTGGTAGAAGACGGTCACATGGATTTGGGCGTCTTTGGGGCCATGTTATGATCTCCTGATAGGTGTCTGCAGTGGGGGTGGGGATCTGGAGGGAGACCTTGGTACCCAGAGCTTTGGGTTGCTGTAGGTGCCTGGCTGGGTGGCCATGGAGGGCAGGGGCTGAGGGAGGGGTGCTCCTAGGTCCCACCGGCTGGAAGGAAACCTGCCCAGGCTCTGGGCCAAATAAATCATTGCGAAGGGAAGAAGATTTTCTCATCTGTTTAAAGGGCAATGAAGCATAGCGGTGGCTGGCCCAGCGAGAGGCAGAGCTGAGGCCAGACGGGCAAGGCTGGGGTTGCTCCCCTCCTCGACCCGCCATCTTCTCCTGCGCTGCCCCACTAAGGGCTGGGCTGCCTCCCGACTGGGCTACTGGTGGTGGTTACTGTTAACAAAAATAGAAATTAATTGGTAATCAAACAATTATTTTTAAAAGGCCCTTTTCAGGGGCATAACTCTTGCTAATCCGTATCTTTATCTTACTGGAGTGCAGGTGAGATCGTTTATACCACTTCGCAGATACGGAAACCGGCTCAGGAAGCTGAAGGGATTTTCTCGAGGTGCCCTGGCACGGCAGCATGAGAGCAAGCGGACAGCCTGACTTCTAGTTGCCCTTGTGGGACTGGTCCCCGCCATCCAGAGGTCCCAGAAGGGGACCCAGTGGGGATAAAGAGCTGGAGTCATTGTCATTGTCCAGTCTGTGTGGTGGGGAGCTGCTGGGAGCTGTTTCTTCACTCTGCACAAGCTCTCTGCTCAGGCTCTGGCCGGTGCCCCTTACCTTGCCCAGGTTTTGCCCCAGGCTCCCTGGAGGCCCTCCTGGGGCTATGGCTTGCTCTTCCCACCCCCTGCCAGGGCTGTCGGAGAAGTAATTTCTCTTCAACCACCTGGATTTGAATATGGAAACGATTTGTAATTACTCCAAGTTCTCTCGGGCGGCATTATCACCAGAGTGAGTCTAGAAGGGCAGGGGCTCATGGGAAAGGAGGTGGGGAAGCCCCAGTGCAGGGAGGCACCTCGGGGGAGAGCCTTCCAGAGGTTTGACCTAATCTAGCCTGCTCCTGCACAACCCCTGGGAGGTCCAGCTCTCTCCACCCAGCTCCCACAGCCCCTCCTGCCTTACTGATCTCCCCACCCTGCCCCGATGAGCCCCCAGGTATGGGGTACCATCTCTGTCAGTCCCTCACTCTGTCTGACCACCTGTTTTTCCTAGGGCATACGTTTTTGTGGCTGAAAGAATGGGGTCGAGAACTCTGAGGGCTTCCAAAGCACAGAGAAACAGACAAAACCCTGCCATCTCTCCGGAGCCAGCCCTCCCATTACCCTGAACCCAGCTGGATCCTGAGGGGAGGGGGAAAGCCTCAGGGATCCAGCTGCATCACATCTGCAAGAGACCTGCCCGGCTTTCTCTGGGCTCTGGGTCTCTAGTATGCTAATGTCATGAATATTCACACAGAGGAAGGCAGGCTCCCTGTAGGAGTGGAAGGGGCTGGAGCTGTGAAGGACAGGGTCCTGGAGACTTCTGAGGGCCTGTCCTTACATCCTTGCGGGTATCCCATGTCCTGACCACTCTCCTCACCTTTGCCCACCTCCTTAGGACCTCAACCCCAGCAACCCCACTGCCCCTCCCAGCGCCCGAGTAAGGAGGCCTGGGATCTCCCACTGTCCTTGGGGTGGCTCTCAACACACCATGCAGACGGCAAGGCTCGCCTGGCTTGGCTTTCCCAGCAGCGGCTGAACCTCCGAACCCAGAGACCCGGGGTGTGCCTGAGGGTGCCCAGAAAGAACCCAGGACCCTGCCTGCCAGTGCTAGGCCCAAGGCACAGGCCTCCTTGGGCTCCTGCTGGGAAAGGAAAAGTGCCAGCCCTCCTCCCTGCCTCATCCAGCCTCATAAATTCCCTTAAGGTGATGGGTGAGATTCCTTCATCACTCCTTATTACCTCCTTCCATTAAAGTGGATAATCTCTCACAATCACTCACAACAAATGTCACTGAGACTGCTGGAGGTGAGGTGAGAGACAGAGGGAGGGAATGGGGGCTTTTTCTCTGGTACTGCCCCTGGGGAGAGGTGGTCTTATCCTGCTCCATCTCCCGGGAGGCGCAACTCAAGGGGCTTCAGTGGAGAGGTGGGGTTGGGATTGGGTGGACTGGGGACTTCCTTGCTCTCTAGGTTTGGCCCCCTCCTGGCCAGAGAACCTTCAAAAAGTAGAGTCCCTGAAACCGTCCCACCCTCATTGCAAAGCTGCCCCCTGCTGGCTACTCCTCTGACCAGAGCCGTGGGATTAACCTACTTGTCTTTGGCGGAAGTGGTGTGTCCCTGGTCTGCCCACCTTACCGGTGGCAACATGCCCAGGCCACAAACCACCGGACCAGGGTCCTGAGCCATGGGCATCTCCCTGAGTACCGCCTTTACCATGTGGGCTCTGGCCCCAACCAACTGTTCCTGGGCGCACTGCCGGGATGGGGAGGGGGCGGGTCTGTAGGTTTCTGCTGCCTCTACACAAACATATGCAACATGGGGGCGCCCCTGGCACAGGGAAAGGCACTTGAGGGAATAGACAGGCGCTCAGGAAAACATGTAACACGCTGCACACGTGTAGCATACCCGTGCCTAGGGACATGCAACATTGCCGAGCCGACACCAGAGTATGCACCAAACATACCACACTGCAGTGTACATATGTGGTTCCTACATACAAGTGACGCACAGCATTCAGCACACGTGTGGCACTTGTAAGCTTGCACATATATAGCATCCCTACCCACAGGAACAAGCAACATGCATTCAGGACCTGAACACAAGTTAACGCACTGTGCATGTGTGAGGCAGTTGCGTGCACAGTCAGGCAACATTGCAGTGCACGCCTAGGGCACCTGTATGCATAAACATATGCAAAGTTCAGCTCACACGGCTGGCACCTGCATGCACTGGGATATGCAATCTGCAGTGCACATGGGGGAGGGGGGGCAAATGTTTCAGCCCTCAGGGCCCCGAGACCCTGGCTGCGCGAGATGCCTTACGCCTGGGATATCGCTGGAGGGGTGTCGCGGATCGCCTCAGCCTGCGGTCCAGGAGGCCGAGGGCGGGGCGGGGTCTTACCCGGGGCTTCTCCCGCGCCGGCGCCTGGGGCCCAGGGCGGGGAGGGGGAGGGTGCGCTTGGCTCGGCTGGAGCTGTTCCCCCTTTAACAGGAGGCGGCGCGCGTCGCCCCCCCCCCCCCCCCCCCGCCCCTTCTCCGGCGGCTCCTCGCGCCCAGCCCGGCGCGCGCCTCCTCCCGGGCCCGACCGGCGCAGGCGCCGCGTCCCATCTCGGCCGTCACTCGGCCCCGCGCGCGCTGCGGGCACCGGCCGGAGCGGCCGGAGGAAGCCGGTTCGGCGGCGGCAGCGGCAGCGGCAGCAGCGCTCGGAGACCGAGGAGGATGCGGCGCCGGTTTGCAGAGCCCGGGGCTGCGGCCGCCGCCCGCGAATAGGAGGCGGCGCGCAGCGCGGGCGGTGCTCTGGGCGGGGGAGTGGGGAGCGGGGGGGTGGGGGGCGGCGTGGCGAGGAGGCGGCGGCAGGAGCCCTCGCCCGGCCCGGCGCCCGCCCGCCCCGCGCTGCTCCGCGGCGCCTTTTCTGCACCCGCCGCTCCGCGGAGCGGGAGCCTCGGCCCTCCGCGCGGCTGCAGCGAGCTGCCCCGCGCCCCGCCAAGCCCCCGCCTTAGGGATGGCAAACTTGCGCCCCGTGGCCGCCTCCGCCAGCGCCGGCCCCCGCTCCTGCTTCTGACGGCGTCCAGGTGAGTGCTCGGCCCCAGACCCCGACCCGGCCCCGCACCGAGCCCTCCTGTCGCGGTCCCGATTTCCGCACCGGCCCGGACTGGGGGCGCTCCCCCAACCCACCTCTGCTGAATTCTCCCCCGCCCCAACTGAGTTCGTTCAGCGTCTATTTACCCACTCTCGTCTCTCTGGGAACTAACAAGCCTGGGGCCGAGGTCCCCTTCATCTCTGGTGAGTCCCTTTTCTGTCCCCCTCCTCCTTACCCATCTCTGCCAAAGCCCCTCGCCCCCGCCGCCAGTCCTTACCCACACCTATCCCCATAGCTGTCTCGAGTCTCTCCCTATCTAAGTCTGGATCCAGGGGTGCGCCCCCCACCCTTGATTAGAGCCCCTGTCTCCAACCTGCAGCTCGCCTGTGCCTCCCCCCTTAATTCCCCCTCCTCGTCTGGAGCCGGACCCTGCTACTCCCCTCCACTTTATCTCTGCACAGAGTCCTTCCTGTCCCCATCCATGCCTGCCTATAGTTACTGCCTTTCCCAGCGCCAGTAACCCAACCATGCTTCCCCTCTTATTTCTGTCCTGATCGCCCCCTCCCCCATATCTACCCGGAGTCCCGCTATCCCTCGTCAGTCTCTGCTGCAAGTCCCCTCCCCCTCAGCCTGGACTTGGGGCCGTGCTCCCCATGTCTGCTCGGAGCCCCGGCTGGAGCTCCTCTCCAGCCTGGGAACTCGACTGGCCTCGCATCCCTGCCTCCCTTGTCCATCTTTGGTCGGAGTATCTCTGTCCATCCCCCATCCCTCTCCTCCCACCCCCAGGGCATAGAGCTGGGCACCAAACGCACCCTCCCGCAGCCCCGGGGGCTGGCATGATGCGGGGGTGGGGGAGGGCGGGTTGTAGGCCGTGAAGTTGGCGGCCACTCCCGCAGTCAGCTCTTTCCGAGGGAAGTCCTCCGCGCCACGGCCAGTGCAGAGCTGGCGAAGGGTCTGGTGCCCTCGGGGGGAGGGGCTCCCGGGCCAAGAGATGCTGCCCGCCTGCCCGCCTGCCCGCCTCGCCAGCTGCCGGCCGGGCCCCTGGGCGTCCTCTGGCGCCCCCTGCCCGCAGCCCTGGACCCACCTTCCCCTTTTCCTCCCGCGGGCAACCCTAGATTTCCGCAGCCCGAGCAGCAGTGGTGGCTGCGGGGCGCCGGGAAGTCCCTGGGGAGAGGAGGCTGGTGGGCGAGGCCCGGTGCCCTCTCTTGCTAGCCGTGCCAGAACAGCCCTGGTTGTCTGGCCTTATGCTCTGGGGATGAGGTGTGGGGTGGGGTGGAGGGCTTATCCCAGCAGCAATTCAGGGCACAGACCAGCAGGATTGGCCCCTGGATTTGAGGTGCTCTGGTTGGGCTTGTTTGGGCTTGGGCAGGTGTCCCCAGGAAGCCTCTGTCTGTCTACCCCATGGCAGTACCCACTAGGTGGTGGGGCAAAGGTGGTCTCTGCCTGGCTTGGGCATGGATTAGGAAGTGGGGGAGTCCACTTGGCCCTGAGACAGAGCAGGGACCTGGGGAGCATCCCATGCGCTGCCACAGGGGTGAGGGTCAGTATGGACTCTGCAGGGCATGCCCTGGTTTGCAGGGGAGGGGGGGGCATGAGGGAGGGTCTTCTCTGGACCAAGATTGACAGAGATATTTCCCCCCTCTTCTTCCCTTCTCTGCCTTCTCTTCTCCTTCTGCTCCCCTTTTCTCTCTCCCTCCCCCATCACTCTTCAGAAGGAAAGAGGTCCAGCCTGGGGTGGGTGTGTGCAGTAGGCATTTCTGTAACCTAGAGTGAGGTCCCAGCTAGTCTCTGCCCTCTTCCCTCCCCCCTAACCCCCAGGTAATGGAGCTGAGTAGTTAGGAACTCAGCTTTTGGTTGGATGACCTGGGTTCAAAAGCTGTGTGACCTGGGCAAGCTATATAACCTTTTTGAGCCTCAACTGGCCCTCCATAAAATGGGTCAGTGATAACTGCCTCATATAGTTGCTAGAAGAAATGATATTAGGTTGTTTGTATAGAGTGTCTGGCACCCAGTAATGCTCAACAATGATAGGTGTGTTGGGCTGTTTCTCTTCAAGGCCAAGGTCAGGCCCCTCTCCACTCCACTCCTAATCCCAGAGTAGAAATGCAGAATAAGTTCTAGTGACATCGCTCCAACCTCCAAGATAATAAAGCCAGAGAATAGCTTCAGGTCCAGAATGGGTCCAGGGAGCCTGTGACCGTTAGTCTCTCCCCTCCCTCACCCATCCTTCAACACCCCACTAGATTCCTCCGGGATCAGAGGGGCATCAGTGAAAGGCCAAGGCCTCTGAGGTAATGGTTCAAGTGTAGAAGCTGGGGAAGTGGAGGAACCAAGTCAAGGTCCCCAAAGGTAGGCTGCTTCTTGCGGGGGGGCAGCCCACGTGGGAAATCAGTCACAGAGGAGCACATGGGGCCCAGAAGAACCTCTACCTACCCCATGAGGAGAGACGCCAGCAGGAACTTTCCAGGGCAGTTAGCGCTCCGGGTCAGAGTTAGGCGGCGACCTGGCCAGAGGGCCCCGAGAGTTTGAAGAAACCTGGCTTTGGCGGGCAAGGGGGAGAGAGGAGCCTCGAATTCGTGACGTTCTGCTGGCCTGGAAGCCCTCTGGGCAGTGTGGCTGGGCCTGGGTCTCACCGGGGAGTGGTAGCCTCCCAGCCTCCCGCCTGCCGGGGCAGCCCTGACATTGGGGAACAAAAGCTTTCGGTTCCTGTAGCAACGGCGGCTCCAGCTGCTGCAAAGTTCCGGGGAGGCGGGCGGAGGGCGGCTGAGTCACCGACCCCTCCCCCGCCGCCCGCGCGCACGGCACCGCCCCCCCCTCCCCGCGGGGGGCTGGGGGCCCGCATCCTAGTGGTGTGTCGGAGGCCCCTGCCCCCCTCGCCAGACGGAGAGACACTCTGCCAGCCGGAGAGGGAGGGGCTGCACTGGGGAGGTTCGCCCCCTCCCCTCGGTCCGGCCCACCAGCTCCCAAGGCTGGATGGAGGGTGTGTGCCTTCCTGGGTGGCAGAGCTCCGGGAGAGGGGTGCTTGAGGACCCCGTCCCCGGCCGATGCAAGGGCAGGGGACCTCGAGGCCCGGGGGTCCCCGCCCGCGTGTCGGTCTGGGCTCCGCCGCGCTGCGAGCGCCCGGGAGGCGGAGGGTGAGTGACGGGCAGGCGAATTGGGGCTGCCAGGTGGATAAACGCGACGGATGTGCGCACCGACGCGCCCCCTCCCCCACCCACCGCCCTTCCCCCGCCCGCGGCCGGGGCTCCCGGCTCCCGACGCCCGGCGCCCCTGCTCTCAGCTAGCGGGAGGCTAGGGGTCGATCCCAGGGATCCCGGAGACCCAGCCCTTGCCCTGAGGTGCCCCTCCCCGCCGCACTACGTCCTATGCCTCCTCCCACCCCAGTCTTGTTTTGGCCCTTCCAGCTGCTGGAAAGCCTCGGAATCCCTCACTGGTGCAGAAGGGAAGCCCAGGCCTGTGGGATCTGGGAGGAAAGGGGCATGAATGTGTTTGGAGAGAGGGTGGGATTCTCAGGTTTGAGGGGGGCAGGGGGGCATGCGGTGAAGGGGGCCTGTGGCTGGAGGAGGGGGATCCTGAGACTGAGATTGAGCTCCTCACCCATCTCCTCCCAGAGAGGTCCTTAGGGAGGTGGCCTACTGATTATCCTTTCCATCAGCCTCCTGACCCAGGAAGTTCTTGCTCGGAGGTGACCTCCATACCCCTCCTGTCTAGCTCTGTGCGTGGAAGGGTCTGTGGTCTTCCTGGGCTTGCAGGTGGCAAAGCTACTCTGAGGTTTAAGCCAAAGAGCCTTCAGAGGTACTGACCTCAACTTCAGCAGGAAACAGGAGAGACTGTGAGGTTCTGAGAAGAGGGAGGGGGAAGGGGAAAGGATGGTGTGAGCGCTCTCCCCATGGCAGGCTCTGTGCTGGGAACTCACCAGGTGGCTGAATGAGAAGGTGTATGCCGTCCTGAGGGCAGGGATCGTGTCTCCACTCCACAGAGGGGGAAACTCAGGCTCAGGGAGGCTAATCACGGCTCATAACCACCTGAGCTGCCTGTGAGGCCAGGATCCTTCTAGGTCCCTTCCCAGGGGAGGCGGTCTCTGACTCGGCTTGGAATTGGGCTCCTTGCCTTATTTTGTGGATGGAGACTGATATAAAAAAGGGGCCCCTAGAAGGTCTTATGTCACAGCAGGAACAGTGAGAGTCATATACACCCAGGGTGTAATTCCGGAATTGACGTGAGGGGAGGTGTCTGAAGGAGACGGAGTGGAGGATGGGGCTTGGGCAGGGTTTAGAGGTGGCTCAGTTCTGGAGAAGCCAGGCTGTGGCTCTGAGGGATATGGACCTAGTGCTTCCTGATGGGTTGGAGCTATGGACTAGGGAGCAGGGGAGGCTCAGGAGATGGGGCTGGGGGCCTGAGCCCTCAGTTTCAGGAACACCAAGGAAGGAGCAGCAGATCAGATCCTGCCTGATGCTGAGCTTCAAACACCCAAATACCTGTGTGTTCACGCTAGAGAGTATATATGCATCTCTGCACGTGTATATGAGTGTCTGGCTCTTGACAGCCTTGTCCATGTGAGTGTGCACACCTCGTGTGCATGGAGTTCACTCATCTGTGGTTTACTCCGATCTCTGTGCATGTCTGTGTGCATGTGTATCTCTTCACAGGCAGAATGCCTGGCTACACACGTGTCTGTGCATCCATGCTTTTGTGTGCATGTCTGCAGGGCACAGGGTGTTGGCGTGTTTGTGCGTGGAGATCCCCTGCCCTGCTCTAAGTGGGGGAGACAAGGCCAGTTATAATGAGGCCCCACCTCCCCTCCGCTGAGCTACAGCCATGGCCTGAATTTTGCAGCCTGCTTAGAAATAATTGGGGGCAGCGGGGGGATTGGATGTCACTCATCATCAGCCGCTGGCTTCGCGGGCGCTGCAGCAGGCTGGGCAGGCTGAACGGTCTGGCACAGTCATGATGTGGGGTGGGAAGGCCAGGGGTCTGGTCCCTTTGCCAGCCCTGTGCCGGTCAGAGGAGACACAGCCTATACTGGCTTCTGCTGGAAAACTCCAGGCAGGTCTTTGGAGGAGGGTGGTGTGGCTCCTTCCTCGTAAATGCGCCTGCCTAGAGCCTGCCTCCCCACTCCGCTGTGGCTCAGGAGGGGCAAATGTGTGTTTGCGCTTGGGGCTTGGGCCTGGCTCAGAGTGGCAGCACGTGGGATCTGGGCCAGCGAGGAGTTCCCTGGATGCTGCACAGGAACTGGAATTCTGGGATTCTCATTCCTTTCCCCCCCACCCCCCACCCCCCACCTCTGACCACTCTAGACTCCTGAACAGCCATGGGAAAACCTGTCCCTGGGGAGCAGCTGTGTCCTGGCACAATCTAGCCACACCCTGTGAATTATCCTGTGTTTGGGATTCAGTTCCCAGAGCGTGAGGAGCAGAGAAGGGGCCAGAGCAGGAAGCTAAGGGTGGATGCGGGAGAGCCCGGGCTGGGGCCTCAGGTCCTGGACTCCAGTCCCAGCCTGGCTTCTCTGAGGTGATCTTGAGCAGATGATTGCCTCCCTTCTCAGAGCCTCATCTTTTCTCCTCTAATGTGGAACAACCAGGCTCTGGGGGCCCATCCAGTGCTGTGAGCTATGCTTTGGGCATGGAGGAGGGAGGGAGCGTGGACCCCGCCTGGGGGCAGGGCTGGAAGCGGGGCTGAGCCTGGGCACTACCGTCCGCTACCTGGACAGCTGGGGCGGAGGCTGTGGGCAGTGGCTCTGCCCTGGCCTGGTAGGTGCGAGGCACCTGCAGCGCCCCCCCCACCCCCACCCCCATCCCTTGTCCACTCTGGCGTGACTGCTTTGTGTGTCTGTCAGCTTGGGTCCTGGTTGCCCTTCCACACCTGGAGTACATGCACAGCTGCTGCGAGCTCAGCTCAGTGCTTTGGGGGCAGTTAGAAATCAACGGACGCTGGTCTCCACTCCTAGGAGCTTGAAGACTCATGAGATGAGTGAGCTAGCCCTGGCGACATAGCAAGGGCTAGTGGTCACGATTGGGTGATGCACACTTTCAGGAAAGGGCTGTGGGAGCTAAGAGGAGGGAAATGGCTTGGTGGCCTCCCCAGGGGTAGCAGGCCCTGCGCCAGGCCTTGGAGGATAACACCACGGTGGGAGGGGAAGAGGGGTTAGAGGGGAACAACTGCACCCATTTTGCAGATGCCTCTCCCCCTTGTTTCCAGCAGGAAATCCACAGCAGCGATAGCCATGACGTTCACACTTGCGATGCCCTCCCATGGGCATGGCTCAGGCTGTGCTCAGTCCCCAGCACACCAGCGGTAACTCCTCCCCTTTATCTCCCACTCAGTAAAGCAAGTGAGTGAGAATGACATTGTTCTGGGAATAACCTTGAATTGGTGTGATTTATAAAAAAGCAAATCGTTGTCAAACATCGCTACTTCGACAATTACCTCTGGATTATGTGTGCCACGCCTCACAGCTGATCACGACACATTGCGGCTGAGGGCAGCAGTCCTGGAGGGTACGAGTTGCGTGGTGGGGCCCGGGCCGGATCTGAACGTCAGGCCGAGATGCTGGTGGTTGATGGGACCGATGGAGGAACCACGGAATAATAGTCATAACTCATGTTTCTTAAGGGTTTACGAGATTGCAGACGCTCTCCTGAGGGCCTTCATTTCTCAAGTAAGGGGCTCAGAGAGGTCAAGTCCCTTGTCTAAGATCACATAAGTGGACCTGGGTGACTTAAAAGAACATAGTCTTCACCACAAGGCCCACGACCTGCAGCTAGCCACGGGAGATTCAGAGCCCATGCTGGCTGCGCCCGGGGCCACTGACCACTGTCTCTCTCCACAGGGCAAGGGACATAGGATGACCCCAGCCTGTCCCCTCTTACTATCTGTGATTCTGTCCCTGCGCCTGGCTGCCGCCTTCGACCCCGCCCCCAGCGCCTGCTCTGCCCTGGCCTCGGGCGTGCTCTACGGGGCCTTCTCACTGCAGGACCTCTTTCCTACCATCGCCTCGGGCTGCTCCTGGACCCTGGAGAACCCAGACCCGACCAAGTACTCCCTCTACCTGCGCTTCAACCGCCAGGAGCAGGTGTGCGCCCACTTTGCCCCCCGCCTGCTGCCCCTGGACCACTACCTGGTCAACTTTACCTGCCTGCGGCCCAGCCCCGACGAGGCGGAGGCCCGGGCGGAGTTGGGGCGGCCAGAGGAGGAGGAGGAGGCTGCGGGGTTGGAGCTGTGCGGCGGTTCGGGCCCCTTCACCTTCCTGCACTTCGACAAGAACTTCGTGCAGCTCTGCCTGTCGGCCGAGCCCTCGGAGGCCCCGCGCCTGCTGGCGCCCGCAGCCCTGGCCTTCCGCTTCGTCGAGGTCTTGCTCATCAACAACAATAACTCCAGCCAGTTCACCTGCGGCGTCCTGTGTCGCTGGAGCGAGGAGTGCGGCCGTGCGGCTGGCAGGGCCTGTGGCTTTGCCCAGCCGGGCTGCAGCTGCCCTGGTGAGACAGGGGCCAGCCCCGCCACCACCACGCCTCCGGGTCCTCCTGCTGCCCACACCCTGTCCAATGCTCTGGTGCCTGGGGGCCCAGCCCCACCTGCCGAGGCCGATTTGCATTCGGGGAGCAGCAATGACCTGTTCACCACAGAGATGAGATATGGTGAGTCTGAGCAGGGCCCAGGTGAGGTGGGTGTGTCTGGAGGGCTGATGGTGCCCATCTTGGCGGATGCTGGGCCATTCGTGTGGTTGTTCTCCAGTGTCTCCACTGGGTCCAGCCTTGTCCCGGTGTTGGGGTCACCAAAGTGGATTGGGGTCAGACCTCCCTCTTGAAGAGTTTGCAGTCTGGGTGGATGAATGGGGGCATAGACCCCCATAGACAATGCAGTGTGATAAACCCAGGGAGGGACCTCCTACCTGGGCAGTCAGGGAAGGCTTCCTGAAGGAAGTGATACAGGAACAGAGATCAGAAGGACAAGTAGAAGCAAGCCAAGCCAAAGGAGTGGTGAGGGCATTCCAGGCAGAGGGAGCAGTGTATATAAAGGCCCAAAGCTGGGAATGACGGCGGCAGGCGCTGGCACTGCATGTTGACAAGTTTACCTGGAGGCTGGAGTAGGCAGGGCGCAGGGACGTCTTCCTGCCCACATGGGTCAGTGGTTTTTGGCTGTGGCCCCAGGGTCAGGGCAGAGGAAGGCACAGAAGAATGTGCCTGGGTGAAGAGGACTGAACTTCGAGGCTGCCTTGGAGGGCTGGCCTGGCTCAGCTCCCAGCGTCCCTCTCCCCCGCTCTGGGCCCACGTCTTATGGGACCAAGGCCGCCAGCTGCTAGAGCTTCCTGCTGACTGGGCAAAAGCTCTTCAAGCCCTTGAGTCCTGCCTGCTTCCGCTCCCACCCAGCTCCCTCAGCCACGGCCACCTTCTGCCAACCCTCCTTCCTGCAGCTTCAAGGCCCCAAGATCCTTGGCTGGGTCCTAAGTGTCTGCTAAACAGGGCTGGGCCAGGGACTGGCCAGGGGGCCCAGGACATCGGGGTGGGAGGGAGGCAGATTTGGGATCTGGTTTCCAGCTCTGGTACTAACAGGGAGTTCCCGCCCCTCTCTGGGCCTCAGTTTCCCCATTTGGGATAACACGTGCTCGCCTACCATTGTGAGGTTGTCACGCAGGGATGGGTCAGAGGGGCATCTGGATCTGGCTGAGAGCTTTTACAAGGACACAGGGGCTCTCGTGTGAGGGCTGCTAGGAGTATTGGAGGGGTATGATCTGTTCCCATGCCTGCTTTGGAAACAGAACCCGAAAGCTGGGAACTGTCTTTGTTACACTGAGTAGATCCTTTTTTTTGGCATCAGTTGTTTTGTCTGTAAAACGGGGAGATAGCCCTGGTTTAATTAGAGGAGGTGTTTATCATGACAGTAGCCTCTCCCAAGGCTTTGGGGAAGAGGCTTCTCAGCCTCCCTCATGAGACATCTGGCATCACACCCATCCATGGCAAGTGCCCAGTGGCCTTGTTCTGGCCTCTCCCCTAGGCCAGCTTGGCCTCTCACAGCAGTCGATGAAGCCATCCGAGTGACAGCCAGGCCCTGGGCAGGCTACGGGCCCTGGAGGCTGGCCTGGGATTTAGTGCCTGCAGGAAGAAATTGAATTTTGCTTCTTTGTGGAACATCGGCGGAGAGCGCCAGGCGTATATCAGGAGGTTTATGGCTGTTCCTGCCTGGCCGCCACTGCCTGTCACTCTGTGGGGGCCTCCCCTATTGTGCTCGGCAGAGGGCGGGTTCTTTTGTCTGGTTTTCTCTGCGGTCCATCAGCCCAGTGGTCCACAGTGGATGGACTGAGGCTCTGCCCTCCTGGGCAGGCACCATCTGGGCAGGCTGCCAGGTGGAGCACAGAGCCAGGAGCAGCCAGCTGGGCTTGGCTGAAGTCGGAAGCGGGAGTTGGTTGGTAGCCGGGGTGTCTTTAGGGGTCAGAGTGGGCTCGTGATGGGAAGGGCACCATCGTTCCCACCATCATCAGAGCCTCTGCAGAGGCCTCTGGGACTGAGGATGGGTGGAGATTAGATCCTGGTTGTCCCTGGGCATGAAGCCTGGTATCTTCTCTGAGTAGGGAGCCCTGGGCTCCCAGCTCATGCCCCTTGTCCTGCTTGGCATATTGCCAGGCTGCTCCATGGGATGGCCTGCAGGGAGGGCTCTTGTAGGGAGTTGTGGGGGGCAGGGGTGGTGGTGAAGTGGCATCAGCCATTGGCTCACAGGGCACACTGGTGCCCAGAGTTGGGCTGGCACAGCCCCTTCCTCTCCCTTGGCAGGCAAGAGATTCTTCCTCTTTGCCACCTCTTACCTTCTGCCCACCCTCTCTGGGGCAAGAGATGATGGGCACACGACTCAGTTTGTTCCATGCAGCAGGGGGCATCTGAGGGCCAGTGGCATCATAGGGCCTGGAGCACTCTGTGCCTGGTGGCAGCACCACCTTGGCCAAGCCCTTGGCCTCACCTCCATGCTTCCCTTCACCTCCTTCCCACTGGGCCAGTTGGACACGTACCAGCTGCAGGAGAACTGGCTGGCACATGGAGCTGCCAGCTTGAGGACAAGATTGGTGGGATGGTGGTGAAGAGGTGAGATCCTCATCCCAGGCCCTCTGCCAGGCACTGGGCTAGGGGAGCTGTGCTCGGCTTCTCTGGGGCGTCCCAGGTAGGATCAACACAAGGCCAAGCGGGGTGGAGCTGGGTTGGTACTGGAAGAGCCATGAGGCTGGGAGCGGAGGGCCTGGGCCCGCCTCAGAGCTGAGTGCGTTTGACAAGAGGGTACAGACGCCTGTTAATTTCACGCAAACTGCCTTTGATAAATCTCTTGTTATTTTTGGTGAGTTGAGCCATAAATTTGTGCCATCTTGCTGCCGCAATCTGTTAAGTGGGGGGAGAGGAAGAAAGGGAAGGAAGGCAGGAAGGAGCTCCACGGAGGACAGGCACGGAGGCTGGCCGAGGCCGGGGCCAGAAGGCAGGTGGTAGAATTGGTACCAGCTCCAGAGCCCAGCTACAGGGAGCCGGTCGCCAACCTGCAGTTCCTGCCTGCTGACCCTCCGATCCTGAGATGTGGCTGTGCGGGGTGACATCTGGGAGAAAATGTCCTTCACTCTTGCAGCCCCCTCCCTCCTCTGCCACACTGCCTGCCTCCCCCCAGGGGCACTGTCCCACCCTTGGCTGGTGGCTACTAGCCCACCATCTCCATCATCCAGGCTCCATTCCAGAGGCATGGGCGCCAGGTGACCCTGCGGTCCCCTGAGTGTCAGGCCTGGGAGGCAAGAATGGGTTCAGATCTCCCCTCTGCCACTGCTGCTGTGTGACTTGGACAAGGCGCTACCCCCTTGGGACCTCAGGACCCCCCGTTCTCTGTATGTCACTTCCCTGATTCAGCCCCCAGGGACTCCCCAACGTGGCCCAGACTCCTCAGCCTGGCATTCCAGTCCCGCCCCTGACCCAGCTGCCACCTGCTTTCCCTCTGGTTCTCTCCCACCCTTTCAACTGGGGCTCCTACTGGCCCCAGAACCCCCTGCTTTCTGGCTTCTCTGCCTTTGCTTGGGCTGTTTCCCTCACCTGGAATGCCCTTTGCCCTGGGTTATCCTTTGCCCCATCCTTCCAAGCACAACTCAAGCCCTGTCTCCTCTAGGAAGCTGCCTCTCACCTGCCTGACCCAGTCCTCGATTGGCTTTCTCCTTGACCATGGTCTGGTGGCAGGAAGAGAGGCCCTACCTTACCTGACTATTTGGGGTGCGGACATTGGGGAGGCAGGGCCTCTCTCAGAGTGGGGTGGGGGAAGACCTAGCGCATGTGGTACGATTCCTGGAGGATCCTTCCAGCCCAGATCTCTGCTGCCAGAAATCTGTGTGCTCCATCATGGGATGGGGAGTGGGGCACAGACCACCCCACCCCCCACCCCCAGACATCTCAAAGGGGACTGAGTCCCAGCCCATCCATCACACACGTCTTCATTTCTTTATCAGAATGGAGTTTACGCCAGGCCTTGAAGTGGCTCTGAGTGAATGAGATCCGAGGTGAAGCCGACACACCTTCTGCCCTCTGGTGGGGGAGAGTGACCACTAGTGTACAGTGGTGGTCAGGGCCACAGGCTGAGGTCACCCAGCCCCAGGTTCAACCCCTGACACCACCACTGACTAGCTGTGTGACGACGGGCATGTTTCCTCATCCCTATATCATCACCTATAAAATGGGGATAGTGGAGTTATTCTAAAGAGTAATGGTGAGGATTAAGCAAGAGAGTTTGGGTTAATGCTTCGCACAGTGCCTGGCACATGGTAAATCCCTGGTAAGTAGTTGTGTGTTGTCATAACTTAGTGTAATAGGTATGAATGTATGTGCTGGATGTCAAGGGAGGAGGAAGAGTGAGGGATTAAACCACAAAGGGGTGGGAAGGTGGTCTAAAGAAGGTGATTCTGAGTTGGGTTTTGAGGAGTGAATAGGAATTCACTAGCCTGTGAATTTTTTTCTTTAAATCGAATTGCTTTTGAAATTTAATACATTAAAAAGAAATTTCATATCATCAATGGAAAAAGAGTATCACTTATCTGAAATAGAAGATAACCAGAGAAACAACAAATTCTAGCTAGACGCTCATCCCTCCTCTCAATCTGTTAGAAAGAGAAATTAGCACGTACTGGGGATGTGTTAAAGTCTCGGACTGCACGGAGACCTTCTTTCTCATGCACTTGGAAGGATTAAAAGTGAGCTGGCCATATAATTTATCATCTGAGCCGGGACATTTTCGAGGTTATAAATGGGGAGGGGGGTACTATTAATTCCATCAGGGTGATAGGCCTAAACCAGACTATCCCAGGCAGATTGGCAAATAGTCACTCTACTAAAATGAGACCTGGAAAGGGGATCACTTCCTCAGTCCATGACCCAGTGTTATTTTATGGCACATTTGTGAGCCTCCCCAAGTCATTTCCCGGTGCAAGGGGAAGGGCTTTCAAGGTGAAGGAAGCAGCCCGTGCCAGGGCGTGGCGTGTGAACATGCTGGGGACAGGGGGCTGTAGTAGACCAGCCTTTACCAGACGGTAGCCCCAGTGGTGGGAGATGGGGCCAAGGCTCTGACTGCTGCACCCAGACACTGGGACCTCACCCTGTTGGCCGAGGGCTTCAAGGCAGCAAGAAGTTGGGCGGCGTGGGGGAAGAAGGATGAGTGGGACGCGGTCCCTGCTCTCAAGGAGCTCCTGGCTCTGTGGGGGAGGTGGCAGAGCCCCAGCTAGCTCTGTTGGGAGGCTGGACAGATAGGCCAGCAGCCTGGGGAGGAAGTCATTGGAAGGGGACTGGCATTCTGGCTGGGTGTACCCAGTTGCATGGGACTGCACAAGTAGAGTCTAGAATTTACAAGCGCCACCTTCGTCTGCCCTGGCCCCCCCTGGGGTCCTGATGTTCTGCTGGGGCTGGGGAGCCATGGAGGGACATGACAGAACGGTGTTTCAGGGGGATCAGTTGGTGCCTACTTGGGGCTGTAGGGCCAGCCTCAGGGAGGATGCAGAGACCCTGGGGAGGGAGGACTGCTTTGTAAATTGCACTGCTCTCTCCCCATGGAAGTGGTGATTATCATGGTTGTTTTTAACACATTCATGACAAAGGAGGCTGAGGGGGCTGGACTATGTGGAGTTTGGGCGGCAGGGTCTGCGGAGCATGAGGTAGCAGGTGTGTGCAGTCCTGCTCAGATGGCAAAGTGCCTTTGCCCACCCTGCCTGCCAGTGTCAGGGGTGAGACCAGAGTGGTCCTGTGTGGTTGGGGTGGAGGAACCCTCAGGGATATTTGGTGTTTGCTGAATGCCTGTCTTGTGTCTGGCAGCTCAGAGCTGGGCCGTCTGTGCAAGAGGTCAAGGGAGGTTGAAACACTCCCTCAGGGGCCAGGAGAGGGATCAGCACAGGATACTCAGAGCTATAGCAGAAGAAGGGACCTGCACACCCAGACCTCTGTGTAGTCATCCTAGGGAGGCTTCCTGGAGGAGGTGGCATTTGAAATCTAGAAGATTTTGACAGATTGAGGTAGAGGAAGGGCGTTCCAAGAGGAGGGAACACCATTAACAGATGAGTGGAAGGAGGAAAGCATTTGCATGTTCAAGGGATAACAAGAGGAGAGTGGCAGCTCCTTTCATTGAGAGTTTATTATGCTCCGGGTGACCCATATCTCTCATCATTTAATTCTCATGATGAATTAGGAAGTGTCACCTCTATTCTCAGTTGGAAAATTTTAAGCTCAGAGAGGTGAGGCGACTTGTCCAACGGCACACAGCAAGACTATGCAGACTTGGGGATCAGAACTGCATTTGTCTGGCTCCCAAATCTACGTCCTTCCCACTGACCCACAGGGCCTCACAGTTTGGCTGCCTGGTGGGGAGGGGGAAACAGGACTGGACACGTCAGCAGGGACCAGAGCATGCCAGGCTCAGAGGTTTACTGTGGTGGTAGCAGTGGGGAGCCACTGAAGGTTTCTCAGCAGGCAAGCATGTGGGGCTGGGCTTCCAGAGGACCACTTTGGAGCCTACAAGGGAGAATCAGTCTCGCCTGGCAGAGGCGGGGCATAGATGCTCAAAGGAACAATTAGGAAGAGGTGTGAAAACAAGAGAACAGAGGCAAGTATGTGGGGGGCTGTGGGGAGGCGGGGGAGTAACTCGGGGTGCCATGGGAATCAGGGAAGCCGTCTCTGAGGAGGTCCAAGTTGAGTTGCATTTTGTCAGAGCCAGCGCAGTTCAGCGTAAAGTGGCCTCTGGAATCAGGCAGGCTGGAGTTCGAATCCCACATCAGCCTCTCTCCAGGATGAGACCTTGGAGCCTCATTAGTACCTCATTAGTAAAATGGGAGAACCTGCCCTAATGAGGATTAAATGAGGTAATGTAGAGCATGCAGTGACTGGCACATAGGAGGTGTGTAGTAAATTATCTCCTAGGGGGTTATTCAGAACAAAACAGAACAGTTTAGAGTTCATCCAGGGTTGAGCGGGGAAGCGGGTCCCAGGCAGCAAGCAGCCAGGTGGGAAAGCTGACGGGTGGTAGGGCTGGGAGCATCAGAGTCCCTGGTCCAGTCAGCTCACGGCGCCCACTGAGTGGGACGCTCAGGAGGTCTGGGGGTGCTCACACCCCTTCCTGGACCCCTCCTTGTCCTCTTGGCCCATTTTCCTCTCACACCTACTCTGGTCTGGGCCCGGAGCTGGCAGGGGCCTGCACGTTTGTTTCAGTGGCTGACACCTCTGGTCTTATCTGTCTTCTTCCCCCGCAGGGAGAACTGGCTTTCCTCAGAGGGGGGTTGGGTGGGGGTGGGGAGGGGAGGGCAGTCAGTACAGGCCCCGGCTGTGTGGCCTTGGGCGTGTCCCTTCCCCTCTCTGGTCCAGCCCAGGAGGCTAGGAGAGGGGCTCAACAGCTGGACCTGGGACATGTCCTGATTTTCAAATGGGGTGGATTCTAGAAACCACCACTCTGGTTATATGGCGGGGCTGGCCAGCAAGCGGGTGGTGAGTGGTCAGTAGAGGACGGGGGCACCACAGGAAGCAGTGTGAGTCCACGACAAGCAAGTCAGGCTGGTCTCTCATGTGGCCGCATTTGATGGGCTTACTGGATGCCAGGCCAGGGATGGGAGGGGTTGCCACCCACAACAGTAATGGCCAAGATGCCAAAAAGGAGCTGGATTTGCAACAGGTCAAATGGCATCTCCAGAGCGCTTATTAATAAATGGATGTCAAGCTTGGGGTGGTCTAGGTGGCGGGCTGCAGGTCAGAGCTGGTACTCAAGATGACAAACGACCATTTCCAATGACCCCCATGGGGTGGGGGAAGCTAGGAGCAACATGTTCATTGGTGTTTACTGCTGTTTCTCTGGGCCGGATTCTGTACTGGTGTTCATGTGGTCAGGGAAATGGCTCACACAGCCTTTCTTCAAAGGGCTCTCGGATGCGGGCGGGTAATTCAGACAGTCAGCAGATGGAATCATCTGTGATGAGTGGGCACGTAGAAGAGGGGGCAGCCAACTCTGCAGGGGAGTGAGGGATAAGGAAGACTTTGCCTATAAGAGGTCATTTGAGGTGGGTTTTGAAGGTCAAGTAGGAGTTTTCCAGGTGAAGGTGGGGAACAAGTGGGTTTGAGAGGTTTGAGAGGAGATGATGATCCTATTGTGGACACACTGAGTTTGAGGGCCCTCCCCCCCCCCCCCCCCATCAGGCGACCTGTCCAGGAGGCAGGAAGCTATACGGGAGTGAAGCACAGGTTCGGTGGGTGGCGCAACGACTTCGGAGCAGCCATTCAGAGGGGGTTAATGAAGCCTGGTGGGGGGCGGTGTTGTCCTGTGAAAACAGGACAAAGTGTGGATGCCAGACGTGGGAAGCAGCAGGAAAACAGACAGGCCAAAGAGGCAGGGCAGAGGTAGCAGGAAGCCAGGCGAGTCAGGGAGGGGAGTGTTTCAGGGCTGGAGAGTCAGCAGGGCGAAATGCTGCCAAGGGCTGGGGCAGGATGAGGCCTGCAAAGCCCATAGGATTTAGCAACAAGGAGGGCACTGATGATTCTGTCAAGAACGGTTTCAGCAGAAGATGTGGTCAGAAGCCAGACTGCAGTGGATTTACCAGGCAAGGTGACATCTGAGCCAGGACGTGAGTGGCAGGTGAGAAACTGGAGTGCCATCTGTGGACCACTCATTGATGGTGAAGAGGAGCCGAGGGCAATAGCCAGAGAAGGCAGGAGGGTCAGAGGAGGGCCCCTCTGAGAATGGAAAGGGCCTAGATCTGTTCCCAGGCTGCCTCTCGGAGAATGTTGACGAAATGCTGATGAGAGGGGATGATGGGTGGAGCCCTCCGGAGAAGGTAGGCGGGAGGAATAGAAGGCAGCACTGGGATGAGGGGCTGGTCTTTGTGAAGAGAAGGGCTTCAGGAAAGTTGGGAGTTGGAGGGGTGAGGCAAGAAGTCGGGGTGGGTGGGGGGTCCTGTGTCATAGCTTCTGCTTTCTCTGTAAAGGAGCTTGTTGCAGAGAGGGAGTGGGCGGAGATGGGCTTGAGCAGAGAGGTCAAGGTCTGGCACAGCCCGCCGAGGCGGCGGACGGGGAAGGCAGGGAGCCCTGCTCGGCCATCGGATGTGCATCCCTGAATCTGTCGTGGCAGTTGGCACAGCTGTAGATTTCTTTAGCAGCCTGGGGGTGGGCGTGGAGAAGGCGGTTTGTCACAGTCTCCAGGGCTGGGGAGTGGCTGAGCGGGTGTGGTGGAGAGGCTGGGTGAGGGGATTCAGGAGCTGCCAGGCATGGTTCCAGCACCTTCTCTGTGGTCTTGATAGAGGCAGGGCCCAAAGTGAGGCCAGGAGCCATGGCAGATGCTGTTCAGAGGGAGGAGGCCCAGGGGGCTGAGGGGTGGTGGCACGTGAGGGTGCTGAAGGGGTGGAGGTGTTGAGGGAAGGGAAGATGGTGAAAATAAACCAGATGGTTGCTGCCTTCTGAGCACTCCCCATGTCCAAGCAGGGTGCTGAGGGCTTCGTGATCTCCTGTCAGGAAGTCCTGAGGTCAGCCCTCAGGGTAGGGGGTATTCTGAGTATCGTTCTACAGAGGTCAGAAAACAGGGTCAGAGAGGCAAAGACACTTGCCCACGGTCACACAGCTGGTCAGTGTCCACGCCCCAGTTGGGACCGGGGTTGCCTGACTCTGAAGGTGTCCTGTGGGGTGGGGAGATGCAGGTTTCAGAGATGGTGGAGCAGTTTCGGGGATGATGAAGACCAGGTCCTGGGACTGGTGGCTGAAGTGGAGGGAAGGGCCCGGGAGTGGATGAGACCAGAGGCTGGGCTGAGTGGCAGCTCAGGGCCCTGTGGACAGCAGGTTTGCTCAGAGTGGCCACTCTTCATGCCTGGTGAGGAAGAGCTTTCTCTCAGACGCAGAGCCTGGACTGGGCGGCAGAGGGCAGGAAGAGTACAGCCTTCTTGGGTTCCATCCAACACAGAGTGCCTGTTCGGTGCTGACCTGGTGTTCAGAAATAGGAGAGGGCCTGGGAGTAGGGGAGAGGAATACCTTCTAGTCTGGGGACAGCGTAGGCTGAGCCCTGTCCCAAAATACTGTTCCGATCCCACCTGCCCAGCAGCCTCTACGTGAGCTGGGTCTTTCTCCCCCGTACTCATGTCTGCCACCATCCCTGCTACCCAGCCTGTGGGAGAGGGCCTGATGAGCTCACGTCTGAGCAGGAGGGCCTGGCTTTGGAGAATGGGAGCTCCCAGCCTCTCCTCCAGGGCTGGCAGTGCTTCCAAGGCCTAGACCAGACACAGAAATCGGGCAGCCAAGAGCCCGGTGAGGCGGGAGCCGAGGCAGCAGCAGCAGATCCCAGAGAGCCTGCTGCTCGCTCGCCACAGGGCGGGGGGGGAGTAGGGTCTGCTGGATGGAGGCACCTGCCCCAGGCCCTTAGGTCTCAGAGGAGCGGCCTTCTGACCTGTGCCTCCAGGTCACAGTCCAGCGCTGCTTGGGGAGCAGAATCTGGGCCCCAGGCCCAGCCCCTGGCTTGGCATGAATCGTGTCCCAGAGGCAAGCTTACGGAGTGGTCACAACTGCTCACCTTGGCTGTTTGTCTGCCTTAGGGTCAGCCCTGTGAGGGGACAGAGACTGGACTTGAGGCTTTCCAAGCTGTGTGATCTTGGACAAGTCACTTCCCCTCTCTCGGCCTCAGTTTTCTCATCTTTAAACGGAGGTGATGGTCCCTACTTCCCAGGGGAGGGTTAAGGAGATAGGTAGGGACAGCACTTGGCACAGAAGCCTCCCAGAGCTCAGTAATATGAGCGGCCACTCCTCTCCAGTCTCCCCCAGTTTGGCTGAGGCAGGAGGAAAAGACAGTCGTGAGGCTGTAGGCAAGCCCTGCGTGGCCTTCTGAGCCTCAGTTTCCTTATCTGTAAAATGGTGTTGGTGGGGCAGGGGGCAGGACGTGATGCTCTTTCAGCGTCGCCTGCAGTTGGTTCCAGACCCTCTGGCTGAGGGTGAGCAAGGCTGCCCTCTCTGTGCCACCCTGGCGGGACTGAGCTGGCCTCTGCTGAGCCCCTGCCACAACCTCCGTTTTCCAGGTGAGGAGCCGGAAGAGGAACCGAAGGTGAAAACCCAGTGGCCAAGGTCTGCAGATGAGCCTGGGCTGTACATGGCGCAGACAGGTAACTCGGGCCCGCCTCCCTTCCTCTGTGGCGGGGGCCCGACTCTGTGGCGTCTGGTGGCATGTGTGCTTGGCGTGTGCCTGTCTATGTCTATGTCCTGGAGCTCAGTCGTGTCTCTCTGCCATGTGAGGCCTGTGGGCAGGGCTGGATTGCCTCCTGAAGAGCCTGTCACTTGGGGTCAGGGTAGGAGGATTCCTATGAGACAGTGCTTGGGAGATGCCCCCTGCCGCCGACCCTGTCCCTCTCTCGTAGGCGACCCAGCGGCTGAGGAGTGGTCCCCGTGGAGCGTGTGTTCCCTGACGTGTGGGCAGGGCCTGCAGGTGCGGACCCGCTCCTGCGTGTCCTCCCCCTATGGGACCCTGTGCAGCGGGCCCCTGCGGGAGACCCGGCCCTGCAACAATTCAGCCACCTGCCCAGGTATGCCCGTCCTCCCCGCCCAGTCTGCCTGCAGGGTCGGGTCCTGCCTGGGACTCGGGCAAGTTCATCTTCCAAAGATGGTTGGTTGCCTCTTCCTTTCATTCAGCAAACTTGACTGTCCCCCCAACCCCCACACCGGGCCCAGCCCCACACAGGGCATCAGGGACACAGATGAATCAGACCAAGGCCCGCACCAGCAGGCTTGGTTCTGGGCACATCACTCCCCTGATGCCTACGTCCTGGTAATCAAGGCTTGTCTTTTTACCCTCACCGCCTTCCGTGTTCCCTGTGCTCTGGCCACACCGGCACCTCTTGCACTTTCCCACCGCCCTGCACTTGCCTATTCTCATCCTATCCCCTCCACCTCTACCTTGGCTATTAAAATTCAGCCTGTCCTTCAAGATCTAAAAGAAATGCCACTTAAAAAAAAAAAATGAAGCTCTCTCTGACCTTCCCCTCCCTCCTCTGACTCCCTATCCCACTCCCCAGGGAGCCTCCCCTAGACCCTGAAGCCTTCCTCAGTTCAGCATGGAGCTGTTGAAAATGTGCATGTGCCCGTGGGGACAGCCTGTCGGTCAGGAGGGGCTCGGCAGCTTCAGCGGGTCCTGCCCCTTGCGCCTGAGGGAGCCAAGTGGTGCCTAGGCCAGATCAGCTCCTGGCTGGGAACTTAAAGTAGGGCTGCCTGGGAAGGGGTCTTGGCAACTGGGGGTGTGCCAGGAGCTTGCAAAGGGGTGGGGCAAAGCCGTGTTCCAATGTGAGCTTTTTGTGTCAGTGTCTACGTGGAGGGTCGTGTCTATTTGTGTGTCCCTGCGCTTGGGGTGGGGAGGGGCATTCTCTTGCCCCAGGCCTGCCATGTTGGATTCTTGCTCTGGATCTGGGGTGGGGAGGGATGGGGATGGGGTAAGGTGGGGTAGATATTGAGCCCTTTCCTGGACTTTACTGTGCCCCCAGGAGAGGAGGACCCCTGGCTCCCCTCCTGGGTTGATTGTAGTCTCCCTGTCCGGGTGTCCACAGGCAGTGTCCTGTGTGAGTTGGGACTAGAAGTCTGTGTCTTCCACATCCCCCCACCCCCAAAGGGCGGAATCCTGGGGCCCAGGGAAGAGCCAATGAGGAGTGGTGGCAGAGCTGCCGGAGCTCCTGATTGGTGGGCGGGTGGGCAGTGGGCGGGGCCAAGGTGCCGCCCAGCCACCGGCCACGTGCTTCCTTGCAGTGCACGGCGTGTGGGAGGAGTGGGGGTCCTGGAGCCTGTGCTCCCGCAGCTGCGGGCGGGGGTCCCGGAGCCGGATGCGGACCTGCGTGCCCCCCCAGCACGGCGGCAAGGCCTGCGAGGGTCCCGAGCTGCAGACTAAGCTCTGCAGTATGGCCGCCTGCCCGGGTCAGTAGCACCCGTGGGCTTTCAGGCGGGCGCTGCCCAGCCGGGGTGGGGGTTGGGAAAGGGGAGGAAGTCAGGTCCAGTGCCCTGCCCCTGGGGGAACCCCAGTGAACTTTGACCAAGCATGGGGAGACTGGCAAAGTCTACCTGCCAGCGTGGGAGGTGACCTGGCCCAGCCTACTTGGAGTTGGCACCCTGTGATTCCATCTAAAGGGGGCTGCTCGCCAGTGCCCCTTCCCCTGAGCCCTGGACTACCCTTGTTGTTCATAGCACTTTGGTGCTCATGGCCAGCTGGGCTGTGAGGGGACACAAAGCTGGGCTTACATGTGGGCAAAGATCAGAAGGTGGCCTGGGGCCCGTTTCCCTAGCCAGAAGAGAGCTATTGCCTCAGTGCTGAGTGGAGAGGAGTCCTGTGTTCCTGGAGCTGGTGGCAGGCAGGCAGGCCCAGGCCCAGGCACCACCAGCTCCCTCCAGCCCCACTTCCTCCACCCCTCTCCAGTGGGTCTGGCCTTATTCAAATCTGAATGCCATCTCCCTGCGGTGCTCTGCCCTGACGCATCCCCACACCCTTGCTCAACAGCCAACCCTGCTTGTGTCTCCCCATGCAGTGGAAGGCCAGTGGCTAGAATGGGGTCCCTGGGGCCCGTGCTCCATGTCCTGTGCCAATGGGACCCAGCAGCGCAGCCGGAAATGCAGCGTGGCGGGCCCAGCCTGGGCCACGTGTACCGGGGCCCTCACTGACACCCGGGAGTGCGGCAACCTTGAGTGCCCGGGTGAGTGCGTGGCACAGGGGCGGCAGGTGGCGGCCCTGGCCCAGGGGGCGCCTGGGGCCGCTCACGCCCCCCATCTCTGCAGCCACAGACGGCAAGTGGGGGCCGTGGAATGCGTGGAGCCTGTGCTCCAAGACATGTGACACAGGCTGGCAGCGCCGTTTCCGCATGTGCCAGGCCACAGGCTCTCAGGGATACCCCTGCGAGGGCACCGGAGAGGAGGTGAAGCCCTGCAGTGAGAAGAGGTGTCCAGGTATTGCCCGCTGGACCCTGGGGCTTTGGGGGCAAGTGCCTGGGCCTGGCTGAGCCCCTCCGCTGTACCAACAGCCTTCCATGAGATGTGCAGGGACGAGTACGTGATGCTGATGATGTGGAAGAAGGCGGCTGCTGGAGAGATCATCTACAACAAGTGCCCCCCCAACGCCTCAGGTAAGGGGCGGGTGGCTCTCGCTGCACGCCTCCCACACCCACCATTCTTGCCGCTCCCTTCCAGGCCCCCAGCCTCTTTGAGCCTCCATCCTGAGGTGTGGAGTGAAGTGGGTGAGAGCTCGGCCCCCACACCCATCCCTCTGTCCTGTCCCCCTGCAGGGTCTGCCAGCCGCCGCTGTCTCCTCAGTGCCCAGGGCGTGGCCTACTGGGGACTGCCCAGCTTTGCCCGCTGCATCTCCCACGAGTACCGCTACCTGTATCTGTCGGTGAGTGCACCCTGCTGGGCTGGGGCGGCACAGGATCTGTCCCAGACTCTGGGGGGCGTGGAGGGAACTCGATTCTTGCTCGTGCCCATGTGCCTTGGCGTACGTACGATGTGCCCACTTCTGCCTGGCTGTGCCTCCCCTTGTCTGACAAACTCCTACTCATCCCTCAAGGCCTGATTCTCAGATGTCTTCCCTTATCCCCAGTGCCTCCCCCTGTGCTCCTACAGCCCCCTGAGCTTCTCAGTCATTAGGTGTTACGAGTGCTCATCACAATGTCTGTGTCCTGTGAGACTGGGAGCTCCTTGAAGGCAGGGACAAAGTTGAAATTATTTTTATGTCCCCAGTGCCCAGCCCAGGGCCCGCCATGGGGTAAGAATGTTGTTAGCGAGCGTGGTCTGTGTGTACTCGTCTGACTGTAACCGGTATTTGTTGTGTTTGTGCTTGGAGCTCGTATTTGAGAGAGAGAGAGAGAGAGAGAGAGCGAGAGAGAGCGAATTACACTCCAGCCTGTGATGGCCTCTTTGGATTAGGGAGGTGCCTTGTCCCTCAACTGTGCTTATCGTCTTTTATATGTATATCTGAGTTTCTTCTTTCTTTTGCTGTTCCTATTTCAGTCTTTACGTATGTTTGGGGATTCTCTCTCTTTATGGGTCTCTTTCTTAGACTCTGTCTCCCCATGATCTCTTTGAGCATCTCTATCTGACCCTTCCCCTCTGGATGCAAGTGGTGGGTGGACTGGAGTGGGATGGGCCAGGGGCGGGTCCCAGCTCTTGACACTCTGGTGACAGCAGCCTACCTGTCACTGGCAGCTTCGGGAGCACCTGGCCAAGGGGCAGCGCATGCTGGCGGGCGAGGGCATGTCACAAGTGGTGCGGAGCCTGCAGGAGCTGCTGGCCCGGCGCACCTACTACAGTGGGGACCTGCTTTTCTCCGTGGACATTCTGAGGAATGTCACTGACACCTTCAAGAGAGCCACCTATGTGCCCTCGGCTGATGACGTGCAGGTACCCTCTACCCTGTCAAGAGGAAGGAGGGCCGAAGGTTCAGAAGCCCTAGATTGAAGGGGGAGGCCGGGCCCCTATAGCAGAGTCTGTGGGGGGGTGGCAGGTATGGCTGTGGCGGGGAAGCTACTCTCCCTGGGGCTGGGACCTCCCAACACCCACTGCTCTCTCCCCAGCGCTTCTTCCAGGTGGTGAGCTTCATGGTGGATGCAGAGAACAAGGACAAGTGGGATGATGCTCAGCAGGTAAGGGGCTGGGCTTCCAGGCTTGTTCCCCCATGGCCCACCCCTGCCTTGGTCCCTTACGCCCTGTCTGTCCCCAGGTGTCCCCTGGCTCTGTGCACCTGCTCCGGGTCGTGGAGGACTTCATTCACCTGGTGGGCGATGCTCTCAAGGCCTTTCAGAGCTCTCTGATTGTCACAGATAACCTGGGTACAAGGAGGCAGGCAGGGGAGGGGGTGCTGGATGTGGCCAAACCCAGGACGCCCTGGGGGAGGGATGGTTTCTGAGGGGGCTTTTCCTATCTTCCTCTCTTTCTCTGGGCCCTGCCTTTCCCTCGTTTAACCCCTTATTTGTATCTCGGTCTCCACGTTTCTTCCCATGCTCCGTCTCTTTGTTGTTTCTTTGTATACATGTCTGCCTCTTTGTACCAACCTTGGTGTCTGCATCTGCCTTCCTGCTGTCTGTCTCCCCCACATTCATCTCTTCCCCTGTGACCTTCCCCTCTGTTTCTGTCTCTGTCTGTCCTCTGCAGTGATCAGCATTCAGCGAGAGCCCGTCTCGGCTGTGTCCAGCGACATCACGTTCCCCATGCGTGGCCGCCGGGGCATGAAGGACTGGGTGCGGTACTCAGAGGACCGCCTCTTCCTACCCAAGGAGGTGCTCAGCCTCTCCTCCCCAGGGAAGCCGGCCGCATCCGGGACAGCAGGCAGCCTTGGCAGGGGGAGAGGCCCAGGAACTGTGCCCCCTGGCCCAGGCCACTCCCACCAGCGCCTCCTCCCAGCAGACCCTGAGGAGTCCTCCTCCTACTTTGTGATTGGTGCTGTGCTCTACCGCACCCTCGGCCTCATCCTGCCGCCCCCCAGGTGAGTCCCTGGGAGGGGTGGATGGGACTGCTGTGGATCCAGGGAGACCCAGGTAAGGGAAGGAGGGCTGAGCCCATGCTGGCCACAGAGAGATCCATTTGCAGCCTCAGGGACCCCTCGCCTGGCTCTGGACACAGGTGCTTCTCCAAGACATCCATGCAGCTCCCAGAGGCTTCAGAGGGGGTGCAGGGGGTGCTGGACTGAGCTCTAGACCTCACCCAAAGTCCTGGGCCCCACTGAACTCTAGGCCTTCCCCGGCCTTGGCACCATGGTAGCCTCCTGCCCTCGATCCAAAGCACCTTCAGGGTTCCTGACTTGGTCTGGGCACCTGCTGGCAGGAGCTGACCTCAGCATCTGCCCCCAGGCCCCCGCTGGCCGTCACATCCAGGGTGATGACAGTGACTGTGAGGCCCCCCACCCAGCCACTAGCTGAGCCCCTCATCACCGTGGAGCTCTCCTATATCATCAACGTGAGTGGGGCCCTGGGCAGGGACCCTGGGTATGCCCCAGCCAGGGCAGTCAAAGGCTTGTCTGATGGGGAGGTGGTCTGCCTTGATGGCAGGCTGAACCGCTGACCTGTGTGGGGCCTGCCATGGCAGGATGGGGGTGGTCATGGGTGGGCAGCTTCCCACCCACGCTGCACTTAGGTCTTCTGCTCCGCAGGGCACCACGGATCCCCACTGTGCCAGCTGGGACTACTCCAGAGCGTGAGTTGGGCAGGGACTCTGTGTGGGGAAGGCTGCAGCCCTGGGACTCCTCCCTCACGAGGGGATGTCCTGCCTGGAAGGCCAGAGGGAGGGTGCCTTGGCACCATCCTTGGCCTAAGGGATCAAGGGCAAACCCTGTGGCTCCCGCTGCCTGCCTGCCTGCCTCTTGGATGTGGCCTTGCTCTGGGTTTCACCTGTCCTTGGGCAGTGGCCAGCACTGGGGGTGGGGCCGTGGAGCTGGGCTGGGGCTCATTCCACCTCTTCCTCCACCCAAGAGATGCCAGCTCAGGGGACTGGGACACTGAGAGCTGCCAGACCCTGGAGACCCAGGCAGCCCACACTCGCTGCCAGTGCCAGCACCTGTCCACCTTTGCTGTGCTGGCCCAGCCGCCCAGGGACCTGGTGAGTGGGAGGGAAGTGCCTGGGCTGGGCCGGAGAAGAGGCTCCTGGGTGCCAGTGGCCATCTGTGACAATGCTGGCGGGGATCTGGGTGATCCCACGTGGCGTTTGCGTGGGTGTACTTGTGGGATTGCACGTGGAAGTCTGTGCCCCTGGGATGGTGCTCACACCGATGCCACGTGCCCAGGGGTGTGTGGCGGTGGGTGATTGCATGTGTATACACACACACGTGTGTCTGGTTGTGTGTGGAAGAGTGCGGGTGACAGCATAAATACACGTCCACGTACGTGACTGGGTCTGCTCTGTGCACGTGTGGAGGCAGTGGTGAGTCCCCTTATGTGTGTGGGTGTGACACAGGTGCAGGTGCCAGTCTGTCCTAGACAGGAGGTGGGGAGGGCGATGGCACCCCTGTAGCTGCCCTCTCCCAGTGACCCATCTGACGGTCTGCCCCTCTGCCCCAGACCCTGGAGCTGGCAGGCTCCCCCTCGGTCCCCCTTGTGATCGGCTGTGCTGTGTCCTGCATGGCACTGCTCACCCTCCTTGCCATCTATGCCGCCTTCTGGAGGTAGGTGGGACGGTGGGGGGTTGGGGGGACGAGGGGGCGGGGCGGGAGGTGGCCGGCCACCCGGAGTTGGGCAGGGCGGCTAGCTCCCCTGTCTCTGCCCACTGTGCCCCACCAGGTTTATAAAATCGGAACGCTCCATCATCCTGCTGAATTTCTGCCTGTCCATCCTGGCATCCAACATCCTGATCCTCGTGGGCCAGTCGCGGGTGCTGAGCAAGGCAGGTGCAGGCTCACAGGGGGGCCGGGGTGTGAGAGTGGGGCGAAGGGGGGATGGCGCATGTGCTCGTGTGTATGAAACTAAGTGCCGGATGTGTGTAGACACTCGAGCTGGGTGTTGGGTGAGGGTGTGTGTGGGAGATAGTGTGTGTGAGCGTACATGAGGGAGCTGGAGAGGGGGTGTGTGTACTCCAGTGAGGGATGTCTGTGTACATCTGTGAACGTGTACGTGAGCTGAGTGCCTGTGCGCACGTGTGTTGGGCGTGTCTGCGGGCACGTGGGAGCCCCAGCGGAGCCTCCTGTACCACATGCCCGCGTCTGATCTGTGTTGGCTGTCCCTTATGCCCCCTCGGCCCTCTCTGCACAGCGCCAGCCCTGCTGGTGCCAGACGCGGGGCCCACCCGGCCATGACGTGGCAGGCACTCCTGTTTGTCCCCCTCCCTGCCAGCCCCGTCAGTGCGTGGGCAGCCTGCCCGCCCGCCTCCTGGATGCCGAGTGCCGTGTGCGTGTCACCGGGCCTGTGTCGTGCTGTGTGTGGGTGCAGGAAGACGGGGGTGCCTGGCAGGGTTCTGTGGGAGGCGGAGCTCAGGTGGGCGGCTGTGGCAGCGCCCAGCAGCGGACGTGGGAAGCCCGGCGCTTCCCATCCTGGCGGCTGCTCAGGACCACTCCCTCCCTCTCCTTCTCCCTGCAGGGTGTGTGCACCATGACAGCCGCCTTCCTGCACTTCTTCTTCCTCTCGTCCTTTTGCTGGGTGCTCACTGAGGCCTGGCAGTCCTACCTGGCTGTCATCGGACGGATGCGCACCCGCCTCGTCCGCAAGCGCTTCCTTTGCCTGGGCTGGGGTGAGCAGGGCTCGTGCTGGACCCTGTCACTGGGCCTTGGGGACAGGGGCAGCAAGAGAGCTACCGGCCCCGGCCCTGCTCTCTGGGCACACGGGTCAGCTGGGCTGGGGGTCTGGGAGGGTGAAGGACCCTGAGGACGGGCGGCCATCTCACTCTGGCTCCCCCGCTCCCCCAGGTCTGCCTGCCCTGGTGGTGGCCGTGTCGGTCGGCTTTACCCGCACCAAAGGATACGGTACATCCAGCTAGTACGTGGGCCTCCTGGGGTGGGAAGCGGGAGTCAGTGGACCTGATAGGGCTCCAGACTTCTCGGGCTGTGATCCTGGCCCACTCCTGCTGTGGGACTTTGGGCAAATTCTCCCGTCTCAGCCTGTTTCCCTGACTATAAAAGGCTGTGCGGGGATTGGATAATCTCAGAACCATTTAGGTCAGGGATCAGCCTTGGTGGCCCCAGGACCCTTGTTAGAGGGGCTCAGCAACAGTCAGTGGCTCACTGTCACCCTGTCTGGGTCCCTGCCCCATGCGTAACGTGACCTGGCAGCTCAGGGAGCCCTGAGGGATGGTGGTTGAGCATGGGGGCGGGCCCACTGGTTGTCTGATACCCCCTCTTTCCCCCCTCCCCAGCTGCTGGCTCTCTCTGGAGGGTGGTCTGCTTTATGCCTTCGTGGGCCCAGCAGCTGTCATTGTCCTGGTATGTGCCCCTGCAGCGTCCTGGGAGGGGCATGGCCCAAGGGGGTCTGCCTCCTCCACCTGGGGATTTCCCTGCCAGGAGGGCATCTGGTGATCCTGTCTTCCCCTACCCCGCTCCACCGGGCCCCCAGGTGAACATGCTCATCGGAATCATCGTCTTCAACAAGCTCATGGCTCGGGATGGCATCTCAGACAAGTCCAAGAAGCAGAGGGCCGGGTAAGGGGAGGGGGGCCGCTGGGACTTGGCCTTGTGGGAAATGCTATAGGGAGGGTGGGCCACAGCCACTCTTGGAGACTCAGGGCTTGATGATGCGACCGGGGCTCCCTGACCTTGGTGCATCAAGGGTGCAGGCAAGGTGGGCATCCGGTTTGCTCAGCTGCAGCCCCTCGCCCACCCTAACCCACCTCTCTCTCTCTCATCTGCCCTCCCCCTCCCACCCCACTCGGGGCTCACACTGCCCCATCTCTTCCCACTTCCTGTGTGTCTCCCCCCTTCTCCCATGTCTGTGCCGCCCCCGAGGTCGGAGCGGTGCCCCTGGGCCAGCCTGCTCCTCCCCTGCTCAGCGTGTGGAGTGGTCCCCAGCCCCCTGCTCAGCTCGGCCTCGGCCAGGAACGCCATGTTAGTTGTGCCCCCGTGGGAAAGGGGGTGGGTGGGTGGGGGCAAAAGAAGGGGGGGCAGTGCCCATGGTGGGGGGAGGAGGGATATCAGCCCAGTGCCCTGGAAAGCTTGCCCTGCCCCGCCAACTGCCATGCACTCTCAAGGGCTCGACACCGTGATGGCAAAGAGGCCACGGGAATGAATGTCTGTGCCTTCCAGAAAATGCCGTATTCCCGTGCCCACCCCTTGCTCCCTGCCCCTGCCCCCCACCCAGCCCCGGCTTACATTTTATCCAGGCACAGACACACACTCCTCCTTATAGCCCCAACCTACAGAGGCTCATAGAATCTTCCACCCTTAGAATTTTTGAGCCCATAGAACTTTAGAATTAGAATGGTAGAATCTTAGAATAAGACAATCAGAAGCTGAGAATGTTCGAATGAGTGAATCATAGAGTCTTATCATCTGTCATAGAATCTGAGACTTAGAATTTCAGAGGCACTGAATCTCACAATCAGTTGGAGGACAGAGAATCTCGGAGGTAGGGAACTATTTCACTGAGCTGTCCTCGGGCTGCTGAGACTCTTAAAATCCCAGCCGCACAAGAGTAGAATGAATGAATGAACTTCAGGGCTTCAGGCCCCACCTCCCACTCAGGGCCAGAAATCCAGCTGACCCTCCCTGAGCAGTGGGGGCCCAGCTCTGTCTTGCACACCTCCAGGATCAGGGAGCTCACTGCCTCTGGAGGCGGCTGGCACCACCTCTGGGAACCTCTGTGTAGCAGAAAGCGCCCTTTCTCTCGGGCTCCCATCTGCCTCTCTGACCCAGTCTCGCAGAACTAGTGGTTAAAAGCTGGGGCTTCGGAGGCGCCACTTGGGGTTTGCATCCCGGCTCTGTCTCTGTCTGCCCAGCTGGGCACACTCCAGTTTCCTCATCTGTAAATTGGGATAATAATCCCCATGCCTGTTTACTGGAGTTGTTTTGGTCACAGTGTGATTAATGTATGAAAAGTATTTGGTGTAGGGTCTGCCAGAGAATTGGTGGTTAATCAGCAGTAGCCCTCGTGGCTGTGATTAGGTCCTCTCTTTAGTCTTGGCTCTGCCCCCCGGGGCCTGTGGAGACCACTGTGCCCGCCCCCTGCCGGGCTGAACAGCCCTGGACCGCTCTTCCTAGGGCAGGTCTTGGCCGCCTGCCCATCTCTCTGCCTTGTCCAGAGCTGTGCCCACCCCTGCCTGACTCTCCCACTGGCGGTGTTCATGAGGCAGAGTGGGCAGGGTGTGGCACCTGGCCCAGTAGGGCAAGGCTGCCCTACTGTGCGCTCGTGGGCTGTTGCTGGTGGGGGCGGGCTGGCACTGGTGCCCAGATGCCCGGGCCCCTCTGCCTTTTTTCTCTGCTCTCCCTTGTCAAGGAGGTCAGGGATGTGTGGGTTTGGCCCTGACCCTGGCTTTGACCCCCAGCCCCAGCTATGATCTTTCTGCCCAGCTCTGAGCAGGCCCTGGGAGCCTGGCACCTCCTCCTTGGGAAGCTGAAGGGGAGGAGCCTCTGCTGCCCTGGTCCCCCCCGCCCTCCCCCCTCCATGTCTTCTCCCCAAAGATTTGTGCTCTGTGATGTCCTCCGTCCTCTCTGCCGATTTAACCTTCCTGTGTGTCTCTGCCCGTCTCATCCACTCTCTCACCATGTCTGTCGTCTCTCTTTGTCCCTCTTCCTCTCCTCCCCTCCCAGACTCTCTGGGGATGTGGCCCAGGCCTGTGATTCTGTGCAAATTGTGGCTGAAACTCACAGCGTCTGTATCTGTCTCCCTCGTCCTCTTCTCTCCCACTGTTGCTTTCCACCTTCTTTGTCTCTGTCCGCTGATGCTGCCTCAGGCTCAGTCCCATTGTGTCTGTGTGTCTGTCCCTCTCCCTCTCCTTGTCCCCCAGTTTTCTGCTCTTGGTCTTTGCTCTGTTTCTCTGCCTCCGGCTCCTCAGCCTCCCTGCTTGGGGACATTACTGAGGTCTTGGCATTTGGGGCCCTGCCAGTCTTGGGCAGCTTAAGGGCCCCAGGCTGAGTGCAGGCCCAGGCTCAGCCCAGCCTGTCCCCTGGAGTGTTGCCCTGACGGACCCTCTGCCTTGTCCTCAGGGCCTCGCTCTGGAGCTCCTGCGTGGTGCTGCCCCTGCTGGCGCTCACCTGGATGTCCGCCGTCCTGGCCATGACAGACCGCCGCTCCGTCCTCTTCCAGGCCCTCTTTGCTGTCTTCAACTCCGCGCAGGGCTTCGTCATCACGGCTGTGCACTGCTTTCTGCGCCGAGAGGTGGGCTGGGCCTCTCCTGCCCCTGTCCTCCCCACACCATGCCAGTCTCTCGCTTCTCCCCACGGCGCAGATGGGGAAGATTGAGGCCCGACCAGGTCCCCAGCTGGGCAGCCCTTGGTGTGCACGCTGATAGCTTGGGCAGCCTTGGCCTTGGCCTCGGCCCCCGGGGGCTCCTTTTCCCCCCTCCCCTAGGCTGGATGCGCTTCTTTCCTTCCACACCCGCCTGGGTGCCTGGGGTGGGAGGCACGGCCGGCCATGGCCGAGGGCCCTGTGGCAGCCTCAGGTCTAGCAGGCGCCTGCTGCCCCCAGGTCCAGGACGTGGTGAAGTGCCAGATGGGCGTGTGCCGGGCCGATGAGAGCGAAGACTCCCCCGACTCGTGTAAGAACGGGCAGCTGCAGATCCTGGTGAGTGAGGAGGCCCGGGCAGGGCACAGGTGGGTTCTGAGTGCCCCCTGCCCTAGAGCCCTCACTTGCCTCATCTATGGCAGGGAGGGAACAGAGACTGGGTTTGATTCAGGCTCAGCCACTGACAGCTGGGTGGCCTTGGGCAAGTCCTTCCCCCCTTCAGTCTTCCCACTGTCAGGTGCGGCTGGAGGAGACCACGCCTGGGGCCCCTCTGCTCTGTTGGGCAGTGTGCCCAGCGGAGGCAGACCCTCTGGGAGAGTAGGGAGGGGCCTGCGTCCCCCCCCCCAACCCTGATACATGGATCCTCTCTCTGCCTGTCTGCTCTTTTCCTCTCTGCCTATAGTCAGACTTTGAAAAAGACGTGGACCTGGCTTGTCAGACAGGTGAGTGTGCCAGGGCAGAGCCGAGCATGGCCCCAGAGAGGGGCAGGAAGGGAGGGCCCCCTGCCGCACCAAGGAAGGGCCTGACAGGTGTCTGGCCGCGGGGTCCAGCTTTTGAGTCAGACAACCCTGAGCTGGATTCAAGGCTGTGAACGCCACTCACTGTATGACTCGGGCAAACAGCTTCCACACCTACAGCGGAGAGAAGCCTGTCCTCCCGGGTGGGTGGGAGCCTTACGTGAGCTGGGGGACGTCAAGTGCCTAGCTGGGTGCTCGGCACAAAGTGTCATGTCCGTGATTCTTAGCGGAACCTCCTTCAAGTTCCGTCTCCTGGGGAGGAGCTGCCCAGGGGGCGGGGAGGAGCAAGTCTCTTTTGACAGCCTTGGGGCTGTCGGGTCAGAGGTCAGGACCCGCAAACGGGCACAGTGTGAGCTGGGCCTTGGCTTCGTTCCTCGCCCTCCCTGGCTGTGGGCCTCTGGGATAGACACCTTCTTAACCCCTGTGTTAACCACCCAGCCATCACACCAGGACTCAGTTTCCCCCACTGTCCAAGCTCAGGGGCTTGGTACCTGCTCAGCCTGGGCAAGGGCATCTGGGGGCTCCTCCTCCCCCGGACTTACCTCCCTCCGCTCCTGCCCCCAGTGCTTTTCAAGGAGGTCAACACTTGTAACCCGTCCACCATCACGGGCACACTGTCCCGCCTGTCCCTGGACGAGGACGAGGAGCCCAAGTCCTGCCTCGTGGGTCCCGAGGGCAGCCTCAGCTTCTCACCGCTGCCTGGCAATCTCCTGGTGCCCATGGCAGCCGCACCAGGGCTGGGGGAGCCACCGCCCCCCCAGGAGGCCAACCCCGTGTACATGTGTGGGGAGGGTGGCCTGCGGCAGCTGGACCTCACGTGGCTGCAGCCTGCGGAGCCGGGCTCCGACGGGGACTACATGGTGCTGCCCCGGAGGACTCTGAGCTTGCAGCCCGGCAGCGGGGGCGGAGGTGGCGAGGATGCCCCGCGGGCCCGGCCCGAGGGCACCCCCCGGCGGGCTGCCAAGGCCCTGGGCCATGCCGAAGGCTACCCCAGCTTCCTGTCTGTGGACCACTCGGGACTGGGGCTGGGCCCTGCCTACGGGTCGCTACAGAACCCCTACGGGATGACCTTCCAACCACCACCGCCGACACCCAGCGCCCGTCAAGTGCCCGAGCCGGGGGAGCGCAGCCGGACCATGCCCCGCACCGTGCCCGGCTCCACCATGAAGCTGGGCTCCCTGGAGGTGAGGGGCTGCTGGGCACGGGCAGGGGGTGGGGGGGTGGGAGGCCTGACCCCGGGTGCCTGTGACTATGTCTGGCAGCAGCCGGGAAGGGACAGCCGGCAGCCTCCTCATACAAAGTCCTGGGGAGTATATCTGCTGTGCGTTTCTCCTCCGTTTGTGCCCATGGCGGCTCCAGGGGAATCCTGGCTCCTCTGAGCTCCTCAGATGGGCTTGGACGCCACGCGCTGAGGGTGCACTTCTCGAAGGTGCTCACACTTGCTTTAGTGCCTGTTTTGGGGTGACCAGTTAGGATGGGCCCTCCTTTAAGGGGCCTGTGGCTCAGGCCCGGTGCTATATTGCTAGGGAAGCCACGTCACAAGGGCTGAGAGCCTGGGTCTCCGAGTCCCCAAGTTCAGATCTGGACGCTGCTGATCAGCAGTGAGATTCGGAGCATAATCTTTCCCTGAGGCTCACGTAATCGCTCTTCGCCTTAATCTCTCTGAGCCTCAGTCTCCCCATTTGTAAAGTGGGGATAACATAGGAGCAGCCTCTTGGAAGAGTTGTTGCGAGGACTCATTGATATAAAACATTTATCTCTGTGTGGAGCAGGTAGAAAGTGCTAGATGATTGGGGATTGCTACTGGAATCATTCCTGAAATCAGCCTCAGGCACTGCCCGTAGGCCTGTGGTAATTGCCCCTCTCTTCCTGAGAAAATGTCAGCCCCTCTCTTTCCCTGCCTGTGTGTTTTCTGTGGCTGCCCCACCTTCTCTCTGACCTCCTCAGGCCTGCTCCCTGCAGGGAATCACTGACCACAAGCAGTTGGTAGTGGCCCCCTGTAGAACTCTAGAACTTTCGTTGGAGGGATGAGGAGGGTGTGGATGAGGACAGGGTCGGGAATCACGGCTCAGGCACCACTGGCTGCTCATGTTCGGCCCCAGAAACCGGCTCCCCATCCTCCCCACGAGAAAACGAAGTTAGCAGCTAGAAGGTTCGCAAGTTTAGTTTTTCTCCCAAAATGTTTCTTGAACATTTGGTGCCTGCTCTTGCCGCAGATGGCAAAAACAGGAAGGCGTCACAAAGAAAACTTGACACGGGAACTGGGGAGGGGAGCGCTCAGCATGGTGGCAGGTTTTGTTCTGGGGACACCTGTCCGTGCTTGGGCCCCTGAGGAGGGGCCGGCCCTGGGCTCCTTGTGTGGGAGGTAGCAGAAAACACGGCGGAGTCTTGAGGGGTCAAGGATGACGTGCAGAATTCTGGTGCGGGCAACTGCGATGGGGCGGAGGAGCGTGTTGGGGGCGGGGGGATTTAGAGTTTATTCTCTTGGGCGCAGCCGCGTGTGCCTTGCCCGCGGGCGTCAGGGAGCAGGGAGAGGAGTCCTGCTGCCTCCAGAAAGTGCAGTGTGGCTGGGAACGGGGAGGACACGTGTGTGTGTGTGTGTGGGGGGGGGTGAAGGGCAGGGCAGAGTGCGGGGGCCGAGAGTTGGAGACGCCAGGGTGGATGGCGAAGAAAGAGCAGGCAGGGAGGTGGAAGGACCAGGAGAGAGGTGTCACCAACGCCAGTGGTGGTGAGCGTGTCTGCAGGCCTGGGACTGGGGAGATCTAGATGGCAGTTTTAGTGGCGTCCTTGAGGACTGTGGGGCAAGTCCCTTCACCCTGGACCTCAGTTTCCCCAGTGTAACCTGAGAAGGTTGGACTTGGCCTCGTGAGAGCTCCTGTGCCAACATTCTGAGACTCTAAGGCCTCCTTCTTGAGTGGCACCGAATGCTGCGTAGGCCACTGGGGCCTTGAAGGTGGTCTTGGGCAAGTGAGAGCCGGGAGAGGCATGAGGGAGGGAGGCCAGGGAGGCAGGGCCAAGTTTGGCAGGAAAAGGGGCAAAGTGCGGTGAAAGGAAGATTTCTGTAACCCTGCGTCCTGTATTTGCAGGACAAGTGGAGGTTTCCAGGGAGAGAGGAGCCCGTTGGTGGCAGAGAGGATGGGGCAAGATGGGGCAGGACAGAGGGGTGGAATCCAGGACACAGAGGAAGGAGGGTCTGCTCTGTGATCCCATGTGGGGATCTGTGTCCCGCCGTGTTGGAAGTCTGCGCTGTGACATCTGGTCCACGTGCAGGTGCATGTCTACGCGTGTGCCAGCCTGTGTGTGCCCCTGGCAGTCCTGTGGTGGGGTAGCGCCTTGGAGGCTCATCTCCCAGGCCCTAAGCCCATTTCCACAACCTCTAGGGCTGTCCTTTAAAGGGTTCCTAGCTCCTGAGCCTGGGCTGGGGGCAGGTACAGTGGGCAGACCCTGCGGGGGAGCAGATTTCCTCACTCTAAACCCCCTGCACATGGTAAAAAGTTTTTTTCTCTTTCACTGCTTCCTTGTTGCTCCTTCCCAGAGAAAGAAGTTACGGTATTCAGACCTGGACTTTGAGGTAAGTGCTACAGTGTATGTGTGTGTTGGGTTTGGGATTGTGGGGGGCGGTTTGTCCCTGGAGGGTCCCTTCTTACAATTAGCCCAAGCCCCAGTGCAGAGCCTGACCCCATGACAGTCCCTCAACTGCCCAAGCCCATAGCTCTGGGGTGAAGAAAGAGCCAGGCCTTGTCCCAGAGGGGCCGGCAGCAGGCAGGGATGTGGGGACCCAGGATGCTGAGCATCCCGTGGGGAGCACCTGCCCTGACGCCCTGTGGCTCCCAGAAGGTGATGCACACCCGGAAACGGCACTCGGAACTCTACCATGAGCTCAACCAGAAATTCCACACTTTCGACCGCTACCGCAGCCAGTCCACGGCCAAGGTGAGGGCTCCTCTTGTGACTACCCCTGCCCGGAGCTCGGGGCCCAACCTGGGACAGTGGCCCCTGGGGTCAGACCCTGACCCGTGGCCCCCGTTGCAGAGGGAGAAGCGGTGGAGTGTGTCCTCAGGTGGGGCAGCCGAACGGAGCGTGTCCAGCGTAAGTGCCCCAGGCTGGGGTGGGGTGGGGTGAGGTGGGCCGCGAGGTACTCATTCCCTCCCTGCCCTCCTCCCCGGCCTGGGCAGCCTCAGCTTGCCTCACCAAGGGTCTGCCCATGGCATAAGCAGTAGTCTGGGGTTTTTAGGAGATGGGGGGTATTGGTGGGAGCTCCATCAGGATCTTGAGGAGGGTGGGCAGCAGGAGACATGGTCTCAGGGGGCCGCTCTGAGCACAGGGATGAGGAACCCCACTCTGGAGCCAGGCGGGTCTGGATTTGAGCCCCACTTTGGCACCCGATTGCTCGGTAACTTTGGGCATCACTGGCCCTCCCCGGGCCTTCTCAGTTGGTTCTCTGTACAGTGGATGAGGGTATTGGCCCATCTCCACGGGCCCTTCCCTCTCCCCCGCACAGGAGAAGCCCAGTCCAGGGGAGCGTCCCGGCTTGTCCCAACAGCGGCGACATCAGAGCTGGAGCACCTTTAAGTCTATGACGCTGGGCTCGCTGCCCCCCAAGCCCCGAGAACGGCTGGCCCTGCACCGGGCAGCAGCCTGGGAGCCCACAGAACCACCGGATGGCGACTTCCAGACAGAGGTGTGAGTGCCACTCCGGACTGCCCACTGCGTATAAATATTATATATCTCTCTATTTTCACACTCCACTTTGGAACTACCCAGGAGCCAGCGCCCCCTCCCCTCTCCCGAGGGCTGGGCAGGGAGGCACAGTGGACTCAGCTGGGCCGGGGGACCAGGGCCCTTCCTTGTTTCTCAGAGGCCCCTCAGCCCCTGGAGCCCCACCTTCACCCCCAGGCTGTCTGTGCCTGTCCCGGGCTGGGGAGGGGGAGGGGGGGGACTTTCCTGGGAATAAACTTCACTCTGTGGATATTGCTGCCGAGCTGCCTGCTTTCCCCAGGGGAAGGCCCAGCCCTGGGACCCCAACTTTGTTCCTCCATCTCTTTGGTTCGCCTCACTTGGTCTTGTCAAATTGTGATGGGGACAGGCTGACTCCAACTGGGAGGGGGTGGCCTAGGCTCTGACTCCATCCTTGCCCCTGACTCCCTGGGTGACCCTGGACACAACCCTTCCCCTGTTGGGGCCTGAGGTAAGCAGACTGGGAATGTAGGGTGGAGCCCCATGGGCTGTGATGGTCATGGCTGCCTTTCACTGGGGCCCAGAGGCCAGGCAGAGTGACCTCAGGTTCCCCATCTGTGAAATGGGGATGGTGACAGTACCTACCTCATAGGGTTGTTACGAGGATGAAACAGATTAACACACGTAAAGTTAGCTTAGCGAGTGAGTGCCTGGCACAGAAGTAGCTCTTTTAGTATTACCTGTTGTCTAAGGCACCTGGTCTCCTGCTGTGCTCTGTGCTAGGAGCTCCACACCCTCGGCCTGGACCCATCACAGCAACCTTGCAGGAAAGTTTTAGGTGGCCCATTTTATGGATAAGAAAATGAGGCCCGAGATGGGAAGTGACTTGCTCAAGGCCACAGTCAGAGACAGGGCTGCGACTTCACCTTTTTCAGTACCCTCCTAGTAGGACTGGAAGCTGGAGCTCAGCTTCCAGGGACCTGACCTTCATGGCTGCAGAGGAGCATAGGGAGAGCTCAGGTTCCAGGGCTCAGGGTGGGTGTGGGGTGGAGGGACTGGGCTGGCTTGGTGCCAGAGGGCAGTTTCTAGGGCGTAGTCTGTATAAGCCTGAGTGAGTGAACCCTTCTCAGTTCCCAGGAATCCAGGCAAAGAAGGGTAGAATCAGTGTGGAGACATGTTGCCACGGCTTTTCTGTGGTCAGGCAGCCACGGGAGCAGAGGCCACAGGTGCAGCTGCCGGCCTGGTCATTTAGCAGCATGGGCACCTCTGGGCCCCTCCCCAGAGACTCTGAGACACAGATGCACGCCCCTGGAGAGCTGACTGACTCTGGAGGTGGACATGTCAGAGGGAGGGGTTAGGTGCTATAGGAGCCTGGATGGGGGAGAAGGAAGAAGGGACTGGCTGCTGGGGTGGGGGTGGCTGTCACAGCTAACGGCCTCCTGCAGGGGCTGGAGGAGTGGGTGTCGTGGTGGTACCGGCTCCCTAAGTCTCCTCTGAATCCTGCCAGCTGCGGCCCGGTCAGAGGAGGGAGCAGACCCCCGCCCTCCCCTTGGGCAGCCCCAGCACTTATGGGTACAAAGCGATCACTCAGGCACCGTCTCACTTGAGTCTTTGAGGTAGGTATTGTGACTCCCCCATTTTACAGATGAGGAAATCAAGGCTCAGAGAGGGGCATGACTTTCCCAAACTCCCACGGCTTGTTAGTGGCTATATTGCAACTTGAGGCCGGAGGTGGCAGAATCCCCAGTACCAGCCAGCTTAGGCAAAAGGGGACTTCCGTTCGTTTAGGAGTTGCAAGCTGCAGGAAGGGAGTGGTAGGTGGTGGGTGGGTGGCTAGCCTTGGGAGATGAAGGCCAGGGTCAGGGTGTGGCCAGATCTCATCCCTTCCAGCTGCTCTCTACGTCAGCTCCATTCTTTCAGGCAAGCTTCCTCATCCCCCTGGGCCCCCCAGGCTTCCTTCTTGCAGCCCCTATCACTCAACTCTGCCCCCAGAGGGAAAAAAACTTTCTCTTGAATTCCAATCAGAAAACCCCCAAGGAAGGGCTCTGATTGGCCCCAGCCAGGGGGTGGGGCACTGTGATTGGCAGCCCCCTTGGGAACCTCAGGGGAGGGGGAGGGGGAGTAGGTCTCCAAAAGGGGAGGTCCTATTCCCAGAAAGGGGCAGTAGGCTCACACAAACAAAGCCCCGGTCCCTGACCTGTTGCCAGCAGATCCCACGCCACATCCTGGGCCAGGCCTTTTTCTAAGAGGCATCACCTAAGCCTTCTGGGTGCCTCTCCTGTGCTTCTGCCTCCCCACTTCCCAGCCCTGGGCTCCACTGGCCACCACAAGGATCTCTCGGGATGAGCTGCAGTGTGCATTCCCCTCCCTGCCTGTAGTTTCTTGCTTTGCATCTGGTTGGAGGAGGAGGGTGAGTATTCACCCTGTTGATCCTGCTCCACAGCACCCACAGCTGCAGGAGAGGCTCCTGAGGGCTTTGAGACTCACCACGTCCATGGTCAGGGGCAGAGCTTTACTGTGTCGAGGGCTGTGCTCCTCTCTGCCCGTCAGTCCCCACTCCCTAGGCACTGACTTGCTGCGTCTCTTTGGACAGGTCACTGGGCCCTGTCTGACTTGGGTTTCCTTATCTGTAGTCCTGATTGTCCTTTGTTTGGGCTAATATCTAACAACCTGTCATGTCTTTCCTAGACTTGAATTTCTCATCTCATTGTCCTCCTTATTCTCTCTGCCTCCAGTCGCTACCTAGCTCTGGGGTGATCTTTCCAAAATGCACATCTGGCCAGGTCACTGCCCTCCCTGCTCAGAAGGCTTCCAAGGACCCTAGAAATTGCCTAGAATGCAAGGCCCTTAGTGATGTGGCCCTTGCCTACCTCTCCTGGCCCATCTCTCTCACCTCCATGCTTTTGCACATGCCATTCCTTCTGCCTGGAACTTTCGCCTGCTCACACTGGCAACTTCCCCTTCAGCCTTCCAGATCTAGCCCCAGTGACCCCCCTCTGTGAAGCTGCCCCTGAGCTCCCCGCCTCAGCAGTCAGCACTTGCTGGGCTTCCACGGCCCCGGCACACACTTTCACTCTCACGCTGCTTGCACAGAATGGCTGTCATCTATGTCAACCTGGTTTGGGTTTGTGCACTCAGCCGAGGGCTCCATGTGGAGCAGGCCTCAGTGGCTCTTTACTGAGTGAACAGATGGAATGCACAAATCACTCGGAACATTGGTTTTCTCATCTGCAAAATGGGGATACCGATAATCCTTACCCAGCCTTCCTCACTAGGTATCCAGAACATGACATGAGATTATTCCTGGGGAGGGTTTTGCAGGTGGTATCCACCCCTCCCACAGTTTTTCCTTCCTGGGCCTCTGTGCTATATATATTAGGACCCCGGGTGGGAAGGCAGCCCTGGGTGCTGTCCAGGGTGCTGAATGGGACGCTGCCCTCCCAAGCAATAAGGAGACAGACCAAGAAGCTCACCCAAGCTCACCTGCAGCCTTTCCGTGCCTTGCAGACTGTGGCAAGGTCACAGGTGAGCAGACCACCCCTACTTTCATAAGACCGTACCCTGGGGAATGTCCAACAAAAATATAATGCAAATTATATTATTATATATAATATTATATTATAATATTATTATATTATATATATAATATACACATTATATTATATTATTATAATGTTATAATATAATGCAAAATATATTATAATGCAAATTATATATATATGTACATGTAATTTAAAACTTTCCTGTAGCTATTTTTAAAAACTATTCATTTATTTTTGGCTGCTTTGGGTCTTCGTTGCTGCACGCGGGCTTTCTCTAGTTGCAGAGAGCAGGGGCTACTCTTCGTTGAGGTGCACAGGCTTCTCATTGTGGTGGTTTCTCTTGTTGCGGAGCCCAGGCTCTAGGCGCGTGAGTGAGCTTCAGTAGTTGTGGCACGTGGGGTCAGTAGTTGTGGCTCCCGGGCTCCAGAGCGCAGGCTCAGTAGTTGTGGCACACAGGCTTAGTTGCTCCGCGACATGCGGGATCTTCCCAGACGAGGGATCGAACCTGTGTCCCCTGCATTGGTAGGCGGATTCTTAACCACTGCACCACCAGGGAAGTCCAGTAGCTATTTTTAAAAGGAAAAGATGAAATTCATTTTAATAACATATTTAACCCACTATATCAAAAATACTATCATATTAACACATAATGAATATAGATGATTATGGATGAGATACTTAACATTCTTGTTCCATACTGTCTCTGAAATCCAGTGTGTGCATTACATGTACAGCACATCTCAATGCAAAAGAGCACAACAAATGCAGTGACCTTGGGCAAATCAATTCAATGACCTCTGAAAAGGAGGTAGGAGTACTACCTGCTTCACTGGGTCATGGGAGCGTTCATGGTGGTGATGTAAAGCAGGTTCCCAGCACAGCGCCAGCACCAAGGAGGCCCTAAGTCCGTGTTCCTGGAATCTGGGTATTCAGGGGACACAAGCGGGCGGGGAGGGGGTGTTGGGGAAGTAGGAGGAAGTCCCGAGGAGACCTGTGCGCTGGTGTCAGGTCGACCTCAGCAGGGCTGGGGGAAGGGTGCACCCCCCCTCCCCTCACCCCTGCATCACCCCCACAGCTTGTCTTCCTTCTTCCCACCTGCAGCCCCGCCCCTGGGAGAAGGGAGACAGGTTAGGAATGGCACTTGGACAGACACGTTAAACTCATTTGGGTTTAATTCACTTCCACTATGCACCAATTAAAAGGAAACGAGGTGACCTAGGTGGCCTGAGGGAGAACCTGTGTGCAGGATGCTGCCAACTTCCGTCTCTCTGGACTTATTTCCCTTGAGGCTTCCTCTTGCCCACCCCCCCGGGCAGCCCTGGGTCCAGGAGTTGAGGCTTTTTAGAGCCAGTCCTCAGTACCCCCCATTATTCCTCCCTGCACTCCTCCAAGAACACCCACCCCAGGAACACCCCTGCCCTCTCAGGCCCTCAAAACACATGCTAAGTGTCCAGGTCAGAGGAGACTCCAGTAAGGGTTTTGGCATTTCAGACTAGTGGGAAGTCAAGAAGGGTGTGGGGCAGCGGGCGGCATGATCAGATTTAATAGGATTGCTCTGGGTGGATGGGCAATGGATGGGGGGCAGTTACTGAAGAGTGAGATGGATGCAGAGAGACCGGTGAAGAGACCATCCATACAAAGGAAACTTTAACTTAGGGGGATGCTACGGAGGGAGCATGGAATCTCTATGTATGCAATGGTGGAACTGTCAGCCCCTGGTATGGACGGTATCAGAAGGAGCCAAGGGTGGCTTGTGGGCTTCTGTCTTACACACCTGGATGGATGACCATACCATTGAATTTGGAGGCCAGGAAGAGGACCAGCTTTGGCGGGGGACAATCATGGCTTTCACCTAGAACATGTTAGCCTTGCAATACCTCGGGGATAGTCATGGGGGGATTTCAAGTAGGAAGTAGATGGTTAGACATATAGGACTAGATTTCAGGAGAAGGGCGGGACGAGAGTTACTGGCATGGCAGGAAGCCGTATTGGAGCAGGCTGTAGAGTGAGTGGGAGGTGAAGAAATTAAGACAGGATGGACAATTCTTGAAGTGGAGTTATGAAAAGAGGGAGAGAAAGGTCAGGGGCCACTGTTGGCTCTGGAGGTGAATTAGCTGGAGAGGATGACGGAATGTTTCCAAGAATGGAGAGGCCATCCTTACCCCCTCCCCAAGATCCTACATAATGACAGACCAAAAATAACCAGCCCTACCACCCTGGGAGGCAGGATCCTGAGACCTGATGTTGGGTATCATCACAGAGATTGATTCTGCTCATTTGTTGGGCTGCAGGCCAGCCACGGTTCCTGAAGGAGGGTCGGGGAGGATAGGGGTGGGCATTCAGCAAAACCGTGGCTCCAAGGTCTTCTGGGAGGAGGGAACTTTAGACTCCATAGGGAGCTCCCAGGCACAAGGTGGAGGTATAGATCCGGTGCCCTGGACTCTCTGCAGCCCTCGTCCCTGCTCCTTCTGACCAGGCAGGAGCAGGGGTGAGTCATCCCCACAGTCTCAGCTCCCCACGGGGCCTGCTTCAGGCTGGTATGTCCCCATCCCCTGCCGTGGCATGGCACAGCCCCAGCCATCGATCCGGTCATCCCCAGAGTCAACTAAAAAAGTCAATATTTGATTTGGGCACCATGTTAATGCCATCGATTGCCACCTCCCCTCCTCCACTTCCTCAGGCTCATTTGTCTCTTCCCACCCATGGAGGGGTGGGGGACAGTACTGGAACCCAGTGGAGGCAGAGCTCAGCCTGGGTCAGATTGGGAAAACTGGCCTGCATGTAGGGACGCTGCCCTTAGCCACCCAGGGTCCCATTCTCCCTGAGAATCACCGACCTGCTTTGTTTGCGTTTCCTGAGCCCTCTCTCCAGTGAGGAGGAGGCCAGGAGGTTCACATTCCTCCCAGGCGGGGACTGAGCCTAACTCCTTGCAGGGTCCATACACAGAGCAGGTGTGGTTGCCATGGAGGGAAGGATAGAAACCGTGAAGTATACCAGCGTGGGAGAAAAGTGAGGGCAAATCCTAAGACCCGGAACCCGAGGGCTGTGCCGGCTCAGGTTTCTAGAGTCCCTCCTGGGTGCCCACTGCTGTACCCGTGTGATGCTGTGGAACCCACACAAAGACCTTAGATGAGGGTCCATCTCTAGACCTCAGAGAGGGGCTTGGGGGAGAGTTGAGCTTAGAGGCCTAGAGCTCAGCTGGGCAGCGAAAGAGGCCGAGGGGAGGGGAGGGTCCAGCTCCACTGTTTGTTCTTGTCAGCTCTGTGGGTCCAGATATGGGCAGGTAGGCTGTGCCCTTTGGTGTTCTTCCCCAGCCCAGTCCACCCACCCCCAGGAAGGGAATAGAGTCTGCTTTGGGGGCCAGGCTTGTGCTCAAACCACAACTCCATCCCCAACTTGCTGAGAGGCCTTGGGAAAGTTAAATAACCTCTCTGAGCCTTAGATTCCTCTTCTGAGAAGTTTCTTAGGGCTTGGATCACTTTGTACAGTTTCAGAGGGTCAGGGATGGGCAGGGGCAAGCCTTGGTGGCCCAAGGGGGTATTACCAGAGTTCTCACACTGAGCAGCTGCTCACTGGTACAGCCTTGAGAAGCTGCCAGCAACGCTGCTATGAGGCTGCTCGCTATCAGGCCTGGGCCGCCGTGGCACCCTTGGTGCTCCTCGTTATCCTGAGCTGAAGAGCCAAGACCACGTCACCAAGGGACAGTCAGGCCAGGCCTGCCATCTAGCACCTGGGTGACCCAACAGGCAGTCCAGCTTGGGGCACCAGCAAGGTGGCAGCAACACACGTACACACACACACACACACACACACACACACACGCGGGAAGAAATGCTGCTTCAATGAACTTATCCACAGTTTTGCAATTGAAAAATCCCAAAAGAAGTTGTTTTCATTTCAGCATACACGTAAGTATTATGCTTCATGGGTTACTATCGTTTCTATTATGAATCATGTATGGGGAGTACTAGGACATCTAAAAGTCTTAGTCTGGCCCAGGTGACTCCCATCCTGAGCTGCCCAGAGATTCCTCAGCAGCCCAGCTGACCCACTCGGAGCCACTCAGTCAAGCCTTGAGCCAGAAGAGGCTGGTTTGGTCATTCATTTATTCGGTAAACATTGTCCAATGCCAAATTGTGCCAGGCCCTGAGCTGGGCACTGACAAGGTAAAGATGAGGAAGACATACTTTCTAAGAAGGATACCAAGGAGGAAGGAAGCAGGGGGAAGGGTTGGATTTTGCTTTTTTCTGCCCAAAACCTTCCAGGAACCTCTCGTTGCTCTTAGAATAAAAGTTAAGTTTCCTCACAGTGGCCCAAGAGGCAGGGCCTGATGTCCCTGCCTATCACTCCGACAGAGCTCCAGCCACATGGCCTCCTTTGTGCTCCTCGAACACATTTCGTGGTTTCTCCCACCCCAGGGCCTTTGCATATGCTATACCTACCCCTTGAAAGGCTCTTCCCTGGTTATCTGCTTTGCTGGCTCCTCATCTTTTGATTGAAGCTCTGATGCCACCTCCTGCATACCCCTTGCCCTTCTGGGCCACTTTCTATCACATCGCCCTAATCCTTCCATAGTGCCACTTCTCCCAATGTGGAATTATAGCACCTATTTCCTATGTATTGTCTGTTTCCCCCACTAGACTGTAAGCCTCTGAGGGTGAAAAAGGGTGATAGTCACTGACATTCATACCATTGCCTGACATATGATATGAACTTCATAGCTAATGTTGAATGGATGAATGAATGAATGTGGAATTTAAGGTTCCCAGGTATCCGGGAAGCAGGTAGAGCTAAAGCTCTGGCCCTTGGTGCCCCACCACAGACTGACCATGTCTGCGTCTAGACCTGGGGGTGGAGGGAGGGTGTTGCATACGCAGGCCTGGGAAGGGGAGAGTCCCAGTGGTGTCCAGCCTCAGGGCATGCATATTGCAGGAGGCTCCTTCCTCGCGTATCAGCTTGCTGCTAGACTGGCAGCTCCAGCTGCTGCTGAGTTTTTCACCGTCAGGGCCAGTGGTTGATTGGAGATGAAGGCCGCGTCTACTTGAGTGTGAGAGTGTCACGTACAGCTAGGCAGAGGTTGGCTTCCACGTGGCCCCCTGGGCGCTACCATGTACAGCTGCGTGTCTGAGCAGGCTCTGCCCTTAGCTGGTAGGCAGTGCACACAGGCGATTTATGTTTTACACACCATCACTTCCAAGCCCAACTGAGGGAAGGAAGGGCCATTAGAGACCATTGAGTTCCACTCCCTACATTATGCAGAGAGAAAAACTGAGGCCCATAGAGGGGAGAGGTTGCAAAGTTACATCAGGAGACCATGCGGGGTCAGGTGTAATGCTCAGTGGACAGGGAGGATTTATGGAGAACCTATGGTGTACCTGGCACTGCTCTGGGCACTGGGGACTCATCACACTAGAGCAGCCCACAGTCCAGGAAACGGGGCTTGGGGAAGAGGGAGCCAGACCTGGACGTGAGCAGTAGGCTCCAGAGCAGGAGGGGTCTCCTCTGTCTTTGTGGGGAGGGTGTCAGGGAAGACCACTTAAAGAAGGCAACACTTGCCCTGAGCTTTAAAGACTGAAAGCTCAGCAGGCAGAGAAAGGGGAAAGGGCACTCCCAGCAGAGGGTGCCGTGTAAGCAAAGGCGCAGAGGCATGAAACAACCTGGCAAGTTTGGAAAATTGCAAATCATATGGTTTGGGTGGAGAGGGGAGTGCGAGGAGGATGGGCTGCAGAGATGAGGCGGCGAGGGAGGCAGGTTCTGATCACAGTGGGCCTTGTGGGCTGCGGTAGAGGTTTGGATTTTATCCTGAGGGCTGCCGGCAAATCACTGGAACAGACTTGGGTTTTAGAAAAGATTTCTGTAGCAACCGAGGATAAATGAATTCAACAAATATATTCTTTTTAAAAAGATTTCTTTTTAATGTGGACCATTTTTGAAGTCTTTATTGAATTTGTTATAATATCACTTCTGTTTTATGTTTTGGTTTATTGGCCCTGAGGCATGGGGGATCTTAGCTCCCTGACCAGGGATCGAACCTGCACCCCCTGCATTGGGAGGCGAAGTCTTAACCACTGGACCACCAGGGAAGTCCCGCAAATACATTTTGAATGCATACTTACTACGTGCCAGGCACCATGCTGGGTCCTAAGGATTCAATTCTGAATGAGGCACACCTAGTCTCAGTCCTGCAGTGAGATACACAGACAGGTGGAGCAGGTGGGACTATTGGCACACAGACTCAAGGAACACACTATTTCTGTATTCTCATTAAATCAGCTCCAATCTGACTCTCACTCCAGCCCTTGCCTAGAAGTTGGCAGAAGATTCAATCTCAACCATCCCCGGAGCCGTCTGCCACTTTCTCTGTAGGCTCATGCAAGGACCTGCTGTCCCACCAGGGTCTAAACATGGAGTCCTGATTCCGGGTGCACTAGTTACACAGAGATAGATGCCCACTGTACTAGTCCATGTGGTCCCTCGAGGTTCGGCAACTCAGCTGTTCCTCTGCCACCCGGAAGCGTTGAGGCTAGTACCTCAGTGCTTGGGCTCCAGCCTCCCCAGGTGCTCCACCTGCCCCCCAGCTCCCATCATCTGTCAGGGGAGGGACTGCCGGCCACAGATCCCCACCATTCAGATGCCCCCCACTTCTGGCTCCTCTGCAGCTAGCTGCGCTGTCTCCTTTCTCTGCCCACATTGGCTGCCCTCTTCTCCCCATCCCCTTGGGAACACCTAGCACAGTCACTTCCAGAAGGTTAGCTTTTTCAAAATCAGGATGCGCCGTCAGACTTCAAGCAGCTTTTATGTTCAACCCCGCACAAGTTTCCAGAGGCTAGAAAAATCAGAGAGTTCGGATACCAGCTTGGAACTGGGAAGGGAGCAAAATAATTAACATTTCAATAAATTATCCTGCCACAAAAAGTGGATAGGTGATGAGAGACCCGGGCACCGGGTCCTGTGGGAGCTCAGACAAGGGGCACCTAGCTCATGCCAGAAGGTCGGGAAAAGCCTCTCAAGGAGGGAAGTTTTTGCCATATGAGTCCTGAAGACAGCAAGGAAAAGTGTTCCAGGAAGAGGGAACAGCAGGTATGAAGGACTCAAGGTAAGAGCCAACAGGGGTGTGTGAGGAACTGACAATTGCCCTGTGAGAATAGCTGGGACTGAAGGAGGTGGGGCTGGGTGATGAACCACCTCCTAAATCCCAAGCGAAGGTTTGGAGTTAATCTGACCATGAGAAGCCACTGAAAAATTTTAATCAAAGAAGAGACCCGAGCAGATTTCTGGTTTAGAAACATTTAATTGGCTATTAGTAGAAAATGAATAGGGAGAGGGTAAAATTTGAGGCAGGGGAAAGCAGTTGGTAGGAGCTGCAGGGATCCAGGCAAAGGATGGTGGCTGCCTGGACCCCTGGTGGTGGCAGTAATGGACAGAAGCATTATCCATAGATAATTACGAGGAAGAAGGGCCAGGACTTGGGGGGAAGGGCGGAGGGCAGATCTTCCAATGACTATCTGGGGCAAATCCCTGAGATGGAGCAGAGCAGGATGGTGGTGGGAAGGTGTCAGCAGAACGTCGAGGGAGAAGAAGGAAGGATTCGGGGTGCAACGGACCCCTCCCCCTACCCCATCTCTGCATCGCGCGATTCCCAAACTTCCCACTAGATGGAGGGCTGGTGCTGGGAGACAGGCTCCGCCTCTCATCCTCTGCCCCTCACCCCCAGTGGGATGGGCCTCCACTTGGGCCTTTCCAAACCCCGTGTCCCTGAACTCGATAGGAGAGCGTCTGTATTTGGGGCCATCAGCTGCCCCCACTCCCCAGGACTGTGGCCTCAGCCTCTAGGGCCCAGTAGTAGGGGCATCAGGCCGGAGACCTCTGTCCAGGTCCCTCCGCGCGCAGCTCCGTGCCCGCGTATTACAGGGGTGTTTCCGTGCTCCGGGCTGCCTCCACCACTTCAGCCTCCAAAACCGCCTGGCTCCCACAGATAGATACGTCCCCAGCCTAGAGACCTCCCCGTCAATGGCGCCATTGTTGCCCCCCGACGCTCTCCTTCTCCCCGACCCCACGCTGGGGGAGGGAGAGGCCCCCATTCCTTTCACTTCTAACCCGGCCCCCAAAGGCAGGCTCAGCTCCAGTCCCAGGCTGTTAGACGCCCGGCATCTAGACCTCCCTGGACCTTTGGGACCGTATACAGGTTGGCTCCCGGCGGAGCCAGATAGGAGGCGGGGCCTAGGGTGGAGTCAGGGAAGCCACCGGGGCCGTGGGTGCGGCCCAAGGAGGGATAGGAGCGTGGCCTGTGGCGGGGTGGGGATCTCCCGAACCTGGAAGCATCCTCCCCTCACCCCAGCACTCCCCACCCCCGCCGCGCCCCGCCCCGCCCCGCCCCATTCACTGCGGTCGCTCGGGAGCCCAGCCCGCTCTGGCCCTCAGTCGAATACCCAGACAGACCAACCGTCGGGAAGCTCCTGGCCCCACTTAACAGAGGTCGTTTCTTGGGAGGCCGCGCCCAGTTCCCTGGAACTGCCAGGCCTTGCGGAGCAGGCGGGGGAAAGGAGGATGCATTTTCTGGGCCTGCACCTCCCCCCACACCCCAAGTGTTTCCGTTCTTTTCTAGATAGAATAGCTGGAGGTCCTGGGGCTTAAGTCCCGAGCTGGAGGAGCTGGTCAGGTGCCAGCAACCCCTTCCCTGCCCCTCAACGCTCAGGCCTGGAGCCGGCTCTAAAAATAGACTGAGGCGCGGGAACGTGCCTACGCGGGAGGGGGTCTGGGAGGCCTGAGTCACCCTGCCGGCAGGGCCTTCCCCCCATCTCGGGAACCTAGGCCGCCTTGACGGCCTGGCATCGCTCTGATCCTGTTGGCCCGACTCTGCGCTCTTGGCTGTGCCATGTCCCCCTCCCAGGCCCGGGAGCTGGCCAGGCGATGGCGGCCCAGGCTGGGTGAGCGGCAGCAGCCACAGCCGGGAAGGATTAGGAGTTCCCGGTCCTGATTTATTTAGTTGTTTTTGTGTGTCTGGCGGCAGCCCCCCATCCCCCACCCGCCCGCGGGACAGTCACGTCTACACCTGCCCTTCTCTCCCGCCCAGGCCCACGGAGATGTTCTAGGCTTCTGGGTGGGGACCTGGGCTCGGAGCAGCAAAAAGTCCCAACTTGGATCTTAGAGGTTCCGGAGTTAGCATCCCCATTCGACAGATGAGAAAGCTGAGCCCAGGGGAGAGGAAGGGGCCTATCACACAGCAGACTGTGCTGTTGGTAGCTCTGGATTCAAACCCCAGCTCCGACTCTTAGCTAGCCACTTCTTAGGGCTGTTTTCCTTACTGTAAAGCGCTCAAGTTGAGGATGACACCCATTCACCTGTGAAATGGGAATAATGATAAATACTTAGGATCGTCCCTGATGATTAAAATTACTTTTTTACGGGAATTACCTGGCGGCCCAGTGGTTAGGGCTCGGTGCTCTCACTGCCCGGCCGGGTTCCATTCCTGGTCGGGGAACTAAGATCCCGCAAGCTGGGTGGTGCGCCCTTGCCAAAAAGTTAGTTTTTAACAAGCGGCAATGACGTGTTGGGTGTTACACGTGGGTTCAGTCCCAGCTCAGGAAGTTAGTTAGCATCTTGGCACCTGTTTTTTTCCCCTTCTGCACGTACAGAGGAGGATTAATGGGTGTGGTGAACTCGCCCTGCCCACCCTACCCCTGGGGCTCAGCTAAGGTGGTTGGGGCCTGGTCACAGGGGCACTTAGGTGAATGTGGAGCACATGGGCCAGAGCGGGGGAGAGGAGGGGCAGCATCCTGGCTCTGCATGGGTCTGGCTCACCTCACCCTGTTCCCCTTTCCGAGGAGGAGGCATGTTTGCGTCATTACAGGGTTAAGAGCCTCAGACTTGGGGAATGGAAGGGACTCAAGAGTCCCTAAGATCAACTTTTCCTTGCTGGCAAAGGGCAGGGGCCCTCCTAAAGCCAAACAGTGCATCAGCGTTGACCCTGGCCCTGAAGCCAGCTCCCCAGTCCCAGGCTTTTTCTCCCCACCTTTCAACCACCTGTCCTCTGTCTTCCAACCACCAGTATCTAGCCTTTTCTGAATGGTCAAGGCTGACAATACTCAAGTTGGTTTTATTTCTTTACATATTATTTGTTATTTAGGCCACTTAATGGGGAAAAAAAAAAGTCTGATATCTGTTGGAAATGTCCTTGACCTTTCAAAGCTACATGAAGTCAGCTTTGTAGATAGGAAGGTGATGAGCATGGTTGTGAGGTGCAGGGCGAGTCCCTGGTGAATTATATCGCCTTCCCCAATAATAATAATGTTAATAATGCACATTTGTGAGCATTTACTACGGACTTAGCTTAGTTTCATACATTATCGCATTTAATCCTCCAAACAATTCCACGTGGGTGGGTGTTATCATTATCACCCCATTTTACAGATATGGAAACGAAGGGTTCAGAGAGATGAAGGAAGAGAACAAAACCAGGAAGCAGCAGAGCCAGGATTAAACCCTCTCTGAGCTTAGATTTTATTTTTTGCCTTGATGAAAAAGTTTGGTTTTCACTCTGAATTTTCCCTTGCCCTGCCCACTCCCTCAGCCTCCCTTTCCAGCTAGGTTGTCAGGCCTCCCGAGCCCAGCCCCAGGCACTACTGGGAGGAGGTGGGGCTGGGCAGCAGCCAGAGTTTCTCTCTACCAGAGATTCCAGGTTTCAAAGAATTTATGCATCCAACTGTCTGAGGAGCATGCAAAAAGAGAATCCGGGACTCCTCTCCCCACCACGCCTCACCCAGGAGACTCCTTGGCTTGCTCTCCACGGAAGGGAGTTTGTCCTGGGCCCTCTTTCATTCCTGCAGCCAGTATTTATAAAGTGCCTAGTCTCTGTCATAGGCTCTGGGGATAAAATGGTAGCAAAAACAGCACTTTCTATGGCTTGCAGTCTAGCAGGCTGATAATTGATTACAGGGAGGGGTGTACCTTCCCTCTTCCAAGCTTCTGCTCAGATCTACCCCTTCTGGGAGACTGTTCCCAGCTGCCTTCCTCAGCCCCTATTGGGAAGGAAGGTGAAGATAGTCTCAAAGCTAAACATGTGAGGGACAGGTGGGAGGGGAAGGCAGCCAACAGATTGTGTTTGTAGTGGTGGTAAGGTTACACTCTCTCGTCGCATGTATGGAATACCTGGCATCTACTGAGCTCCAGGAACTGTGCTCATCACTTGAAATTGATCATCTCAGGTAACGCTCACAGCATCCCTGTGAGCCATGGACAATTCCATTTTACCAGCAAGGAAACTGAAGCTCTCTCTAAGAGATGAAGGGATTTGCCAAAAGTCACACAGCTACTAAGTGGCAGGAGTGGGGTTTGAACCCAGTTTTTCTGGGGCTGGAGCCGCCACCGTTAACCACTATGCTGAGTTCTTGTTTGACTTTTAGGTAAAGAAACTAAGACCTAGAGAGACCTAGCGATTGGCTAAAGGTCGCACAGCACAACAGGACTGTGAGTTGAGTTGGTTGGTACCCAAAGGGTTGCTTGGGTAAGGGTATACAAACTATCCTACCAGGGCCTTGGGTGGCCAACTCTTGCCCCAAAAGGGATTACTGGGAATGGGGCAGGGCCTGGAGGAAGGCTAGGGGCCAGGTCCATCTGGGGGTCTTCATTGCTGCCTGTGCTCCACCCTCACCCCTCTCCACAGGCCTTGTGCCATGGGGCAAAGGACACTTGGGATGCCTTGGCAGATGTGGGCTACATCCCACTGTCCCTGCTGTGTTCTGAGATGTCGTCCCTGTGTCCCGCTCTGTGCAGACCTGGGGAGGTGGCTGGTAGACAGGAGAAAAGGAAGTTTTAGGCCTTTGCTTAGTCCTTCACCCCTGGGAGCTTCCAGTCTGTCTGGGGAGGAGGGACTTGCCCGTGTTGGGGATTGTTACACTGGCGAGCATTTATGAGCATATTCGCTAGGTGCCAGCAGCATGAGTGCACTTTTCTCTTTGCCATTCTCTCCCTTAATCCTTTCAGCAAACCCTAAGTGACAGATATTGCTGTAGTTCTGATTTTCCGAGGAAGAGGTTAAGTGATACCACCAAGTTACAGAGCCAGGATTTGAACCCAGGTACAGGCGAGCTAACACCATACTCTATTGCAGGGGTCCTCAAATGTGATCCCTGGGCTGGCAGCACCAGCCTTGCCTGGGGACTTATTTGAAAAGCAAACTGCTGAATCAGAAATTCTGGGGGTGGGGCCCGACAGTCTGTGTTTACCAAGTCCTCTAAGCTCCAGAGCTTCTGCTCTCTTGCTTTATAGCACCTTGATTGCGGGGGCAGGGGCAGGGGGCAGGTGTCCTGACCAAGGTCATGGGTCCTGGAGTCAGGCAGAGCTGAGTTCAAATCTCTGTCCCACCACTTCCCAGCCCTATGACCGTGAGACTTAAATCATGACTCTTTGCCTTGCTAGCCTGTGAAGTGGTGGTAACAGTGCCTCACCTCCTAGAATTGTTGCCGGGTTAAATGAGAGAGTAGATCTCATTTGACAGATGAAAACATGGTGGCTTAGAGAGGGAAAAGGACTTGCCCGGGCCCCTGCCGTGTGGGCTCCTTTCCAGAGAGGACTCTGCCCTGTGGGTCTGTCCCAAAGTGATCAGTTCATATCTAGCTCCATCCTTGCCAGCTGTGTAACCTTGAGCTGATTCCTCGTGTTCTCTCTGCCTGTCTCCTCGGGCTTAGAATGGGGATTGTAACAGTGCCTGGGCCTCCTGCCGTTGTTGTGAGACTAAAATGAGTTTCTCTGTGTATGGTGCCGGCCAGCACTTCAAAAGGGCTCAGTAAATGTTAGCTGCTGTTATTAAAGTCAGAGGCAGGATCAATCCCTACTGTCTTCTAACAGCCCCCCCCCGACCCCTGGTCAGAGCATGATTAAGAGTTTAGTGCAGGTCAGAGAGCGTGGGAATTCTGAGGAGCGGACTCTTCCCCTCAGGGGAGAGCATTTTGGACCAGATAATTCTGTTTTGTGCGAGACTCTTCTGTGCATTGCCGGATGTTTAGCAGCACCCCTGGCCTCTACCCTCTGGATGCTAGGAGGTGTCCCCCCCGACAAGTTGTGATGACCCAGAATGTCTCCAGACATTGCCAAATGTTTCCTGAGGAGCAAAATTGCCCCGGCTGAGAGTTACTGAGGTAATCAGTCAAGGTAGTTTGAGGTGCTTTAACACACCAGGTGGGTGAACACGGGATCCTACGGTTTACCTCTTCGTATGGTGGGGAGGCTGGGGCCCAGGGGCACACAGTGGGTAGAGGTAGGTCTGGAATCCAGGGCTCTTGTGCCTGTCACCTCTCCACAGGTCCCTCAGAACAGGTGGGCAGAGCCCAGGGGACAACCAAGCTGGGGTCCAGGATGCCTGGAGCGTTCCCTCCTCCTCCCCCCAGTGTCTACCTGCCTGACCATTGCCACATCTACTGCAAAGCCCATCAGAGTCTGGGCTTACCTCTCCAGAAGCTCCAAACAGGTGCCTGGTGTCATGTGCTACTGAAGTAAGACACCCTTGTTGGGTATCTAAGAATGCTGTTGCCAGGGCCAAAGTTGCCAGGGCTGGGGGTGTCAGTGTGGAGCTCGCCATGGCCCTGCGGGGGGAGGAGGGCATCAGCAAGGTGGAGCACCTCTGGTGGCATAAAGCTGCCACCAGAGGTGAAACATGGGATGCAGAGAGCCGTGTAGACATGGTGGCAGGGCTGATTTAGAGCAAGGAGAGGGAAGGAGGGAGAACGAGAGACACAGTCAGAGAGTTAGACATACAGAGCCAGAAACAGAGACACAGCCAGAAACAGAGATGCAACCAGAGAGAGACAGAGAGAAAGAGACAGGGTGAAGAGAAGCAGAGAACACGGAAGCTCCAAGACAAAGAGAGATAGGAGATAAGGACGTAAAGACGCAGAAAGTGCGAGAAACAGACCCGAGACACAGAGGGAGATGCAGGGTTAGAGACGCAGATCCAAAAACAGAGGGCAACAGAAGAGACAGAAACAGAGACAAAGAAGAGAGAGAGCTGGAGAGGGGGCCGGAGTCACAGAGAGGAAGGAAAGAGAGCTAGAGAACCGGATGCAGAGAAAGCAGGCCAGATTCAGTGAGAGCGATGTCGTGGTCTGAGCGCAGGCTGGAAAAGAATTTCCAGACACGAGGCAGAATGTAAGGAAGATAGAGTTTATTAAAGAGAAGGGTTGCTGCAAGAACAGCGGGCCGACTTCCTGGTAGCCAGGGAAAGTCGACCCTGAGCATGGGTTGCTTGTCCTGTTTTTATAGCCAGGGAACCTGTTAAGTCATCTGCTGACTGGGCAGAGTATGTATACTTTCAATGTGCCGAGCGGGGAAAAACGGGGCAAATGTCTTTCCTTATATGGGATGGGACAGGGACAGGGCATACTGCTTGGGAGGGCTCTGGGACATTGCAATGGTCGCACCGTGACAGTGATAGGAGTGCTGTAGCTCTTTGTTCCGGCAACATTTGCCCTTTGAGTGTATCTTGTTCTCTGTCTTGGAGCACACCACAAGAGACAAGCGGGAGCCACAAAGAGACGGGACAGAGACACCCAGAGGAACCCAAGGAGGCAGAAGGAGACCTTGGTCCTCTGATCTCAGTCTCTCCTCTGGGACCCAGAAGCTGGGCATGTGTGTGTATCTCTGCCCACAGGAACATTCATGTCTGTGCCCCTGTGGGGGCTGTCCGTGTCTGAGTGCCCAGACAGTGCTTGTGTGCGTTCATCTGCTAATTGACCACTGGCTGCCTGTGGGGTGCCAGGCTCCTCTGCAGGGCAGTGGGTACCAGCAGACAAGGCCCCTCCTGGAGACTCTTGCTTATTAGTAAAGAAAGACAGTACACAAACAAATGCCGGAGCTATGCAGAGATTTCGAACAGAGTCACGTGCTAGAGAGTGACTCAGGGCTCCTCTAGACCTGGTGGTCAGGGAAGGCCACTCTGAGGAGGTGACTTATGAGGTGAGACCTGGAGGTCAAAGAGCCAGCCTCGCAAAGATCAGGGACAAATCCTTCCAGAGGGATGACTTGGTACAAAAGCCCGGAGGAGAAAACCAACTTGGTGAATTCAGGACTGAGAAAGGAGGCCCGTGGGACCACAGCTTCTGGGGGTGAGGTGGCTGGACAGGAAGGCAGAGGCCAGATCATGAAGGACTTGGTAAGGTCAAGGGAAGGATTGGGGGGTTTCTTCTAGGTGAAATGAAAACTGGAAGATTGAAGCAGGAGAGTGAAGCCAGTGGATCCAGGTTTGGAAAGGTCTTGCTGGCTGCTGGGTGGGAAGTAGGGGGTTGGGAGGCTCCTGCAATAGTCCAGGCAAAAGAGCATGGTGGCTTGGGTGAGACCGGGGAGAAGTAGGTGGATGTGGGCTGCGTTTTGGGTGTAGAATCAACAGGAGAGCAGGGATGGCAGGGGAAAGGAAGGGGCCAAGGATGACTCCTAGGTTGTTTGCCTGAGCGTCTGAATGAACTATGGTGGTGTTTATCAGAATGAGGAAGACAGGGAGATGCAGCTCTGTGGGCAACAGTCAGGAGGTCTGTTTCGGCTAAGTGTGATATGCCCGTGTGCGTACACCTGTGTGCCCATAGGCCGGGGCCCAGGTGTGCACGTGTGCCTGTGGCGGTTCAGCTCATCTCTGCTTGGCTGGGTGGGAGCTCCTGGGCTTGACCTGGGACCAGGCCCTGTCTTGGCTCTTCACTCTAGCCAGCGCCAGGTGCTGCCCCTGCCAGCTGGGGATTCCCCAGTGGCTAGCAGGAACAATGGGGTGGGTGGGCCCTTGGCACTGCCGACATCTGGGCACACAACCCCAGGCCCAGGAGGCCTGGGAGCCCCGCCGGCAGCGGCAGGCAGGCTCCGGGGCAGCTGGTGGCAATTAGCAGCGTTGATTACCTCGTGGCGATGCCATCTGGGGTGAGGGCACTGAGCCCAGCCCCACGGGATACCCTGCTTGCTGGCATGCAGGGCTTTCTGGGGCTGAATGCATGTAAGTGTGTCAGCATCTCTGCCTGCGTGTGTGTGGATGTGCATTGGTGTGTACGTGTCTGAGTCGGGGTTTCTGCGGGACCGAGTCTGTGTGGCCACCCGTGTCTGTGTGCACACATGTGTACGTGCTGTAGGTCTGCAGGTTTCTCTGTTTGCATATATGAAGAATTATGCCTGTGGGCACAGGTGTGTGTTTCTATATGTTTGTGCACACACGTGTGTGTGTGCATGCATATGTCTCATGTGCGCATATCCAAGTAAAAGCAGTGCGAAGTACATGCATTCTGAAAATTATGCACCTGTGTTTGAGTACGTCCAGGGATATATTTCTGTGGCTTCATCTGTGCTCACACATGTGTCTCTGTGTGTCTGTTTACATGGAGGAGTATCAAGTGTGTGCATGTGTCTGTGTGAACCTAAGTGTCTACCTATGCACGTGGAGTCTATACACGTGAACCTAAGTGTCTACCTATGCACGTGGAGTCTATACACGTGAACCTAAGTGTCTACCTATGCACGTGGAGTCTATACACGTGAACCTAAGTGTCTACCTATGCACGTGGAGTCTATACACGTGAACCTAAGTGTCTACCTATGCACGTGGAGTCTATACACGTGAACCTAAGTGTCTACCTATGCACGTGGAGTCTATACACGTGAACCTAAGTGTCTACATATGCACGTGGAGTCTATACACGTGAACCTAAGTGTCTACCTATGCACGTGGAGTCTATACACATGTCGTGAGAGAACGTATCTGCATGCTTCTGGATGGGTGCACGTATGTGTCAGGGGCAGGAAGGGGCATAGGCCCATTTCTAGACTGCATCCAGCTGTCCCCTCCTGCCCGGGAGGGTCTGGGATATGAATGGAGGAAGGATATAGGAGTTGCCCAGGATGGCACAGTGGTTAAGAGCGTGTGCTGTGGGTCCAGCCTAGCTGGCATGGGCCCCTGCCCCACCATCCACTAACCATGCGATCTTGGGCAAGTTGAGTTGTTCCTGGGCTCCAGGTTTCCCCATCTGTAAAATGGGGGTAAGCATAGAATTCTCCTTCTGGGGCTGTTGTGAGGATGAAAGGAGCTAGCCTATGTGAAGTCCTTAGCACAGAGCCTGACCTATGGGTGTTGTCTATTCATTCCCAAGTGCCCGCCACTGGCGCAGCCCGTATGGGCAGGCGGAGCCAGTGCCTGCCCACTCCTCAGGCCAAAGCTCCCACCCCTCCACTTCCCGCCTGCTGAGCTCAGCGCTTCCCAGGCCCCACCACTGTCATAGCCACATCTGAGCCAGTTCTGCGCAGGGACCACAGTGGCCAGCGTCTCCGTGGCCGTGGTTGCGGGTTTCCACTGACTCAGCGCCTCGGGCTCCAGAGGCGGGAAACCCCAGGCCTGCCCGCCCCTCTGGCTAGATGGGGCCACAGGGCTATGGCTCCACCATGTTGCTTCTCCAGGAAGCCCCCACCCCCCCCATCAGGGCACTCCAGGTGCTCCCACCACACGCATTCCTACCACTCAAGGGCCTCTTGAACCTACCTCTCCATAGTTCCTCATCCTTGGGGCCCAGAAATTTGTTTGCTGCCTCCAGGGGAGACCCTTGGGAGGGTCTCCTTGATCATCCCCCTGCCTCTGGACAGAACTGGACACATTACCTGCTTCCTTTTCCTCCAAAATCCAATCTCTCATCCAACCTCAATTCCTCTCGGTTCCTTGGGTCCTGAGTATAAAGCAAAACCCTCTCCATCGCTGGGCTGGTCCAGTCTCACCCCCTCACCGGCTGCCAGCGTCCACGATAATAATGATAATAACAGTGAATATTTGTTGAGCTCCTCTTTTGTGCCCTTAGTAAGCGCTTTTACAGACTAACTTGTTTCCTGCTCACAATCCTGTGACGTGTATGCAGTCATTATCCCATCTTACAGATGAGAAAGTGGAGTCATAGTTAAATAGTAAGTTCAAAACCACAGAGCTAGAGCGGAGGACAGGGATTTGAGCCCTTCTAACTTCACGGAGTCAGTAGGAATAAGGGGACCCGCTGGGTTCCACTTGTCTGGAATTGAGTCCAGAGCAGAAGGGGTTAATTTAGCTCGCGAGCGAGCACCCACCCAGGCGCGCACACACACCCCAACTCCTGGAGGGGGCCCCCTCCCCCCAGTTCAGACGGTCAGAGAACAGACTAACTGGGAACGTTAGGCTCAGAAACTGGAAAAAGCTGACCAAGGAGGCTTGGGTAGCCGCCACGTCACGGGTGCTGCGGAGCTGGGGAGGAGGGTCTCCATCCTCCCCTCCCCCCAGCCCCGCCACCCTTCTGGAGGCCCAGCGAGGGAAGGGGAAGGGGGTGGCACAGGGGAGGCCCTTCAAGCTCCAGGCCTGGCTCTTAAAGGGCCGGACTCCCCGCCCACCCGCCTGCCGCCAGAGCCCCTTGCAGGGCAACTCCGGGCACGCAGGGTCCCGCCTTGCTCGCTCGCTTACCTGGCGCGGGGCAAGTGGGAGGGATGGGCTTGGGAGCGCCGCCAGGCCAGGAGTGGGCCTTGCGTCCTGCCGCCTCTGTCACCGCTGGAGACCCCTCCCGGTCCTCCCTCCCTCCTCCTGCCTGGCGGGCGGGTCCAGCTGTGTTCCATTAGCGGCCCTGGCAAGTCCCCAGCCCCCTGGAGCCTCCCCCTCTTCCCCCACCCGGAGTGGCCGGCAGTCCCCGGCAGGCGAGCGGGCATGCGAGCGGGGCAGCATTCAACCCCAGAAGCTCAGGACAGGGGAAACTGGGGACCCGAGGCCGGCCAGAAGTAATCGAGGACCTTCCAGCGGGTCTGAAGAACCCAGGCCCTGCTTCCCGCGGTTCGCTGCGTTGGGCTGCCTGGATTACACAGTGAGGTGGTGGGGATCCCCAGCCACGGTAAGTGGGGGTGGAGCGGGTTGCCTCGGGCCTCTGGACTGAAGGGCCCCGTCTGCCCCTGACTTGCTGTGTGACCTGGGGCAAGAGGCATCCCCTCTCTGGACCTCAGTCCCCTTCTTTAAAGCAGGATGAGCTCTACCTCCATTGCAGTTCTGACTCTCCCTGCCCCCAGATCTGTGCCTTCATATATGGACGGGGTCATCTCCTTGGAAGCTTCTCTCTTATCCCTGGAGCCCCCTGCTCTGGATGGGGCTAGAGGAGTGAAGTCGAGAGGTCAGGAGCAGGAAGGGGACAGGGAACACATGGAAGTTCACATGCATTCACATGCCTCTCACAGTTGCCAGTCCTTCCACTGACTGGCAGGAGGGGGAGGTCACGATAGGGTTTGAGAGATAGGATGTGCATGCCACCAGAATGGGGGATGAATAGGGTGGGGGAGCAGTTCTGCCCCAGGAGGAAGGAGATTGGGGTCCTATCTCCAAATATATTGAGGCTAGGGGTCCTTCCTGCTCTCATTCCCTGTCCAGAACAGAGGGAGGGGAAACAGAATTCCTTTACAGCTGGAGGGAATGAGGTCAGACTTGCATAAGAACTTCCCAACAGGAGGGCCTATGGAGAGGTAGTCATAGGCTGGCTGTGTGCACGTGTATATGTACTAGCTGGTGTGTCTAGGTGTACCGTGAACGTGTGTCTCTGTGACCATGCCTGTGTGCAGGTAGGACTGTACGCACACACGGGCACAAATATGTCTCTGTGTATATGTGCCTGTGTGTCTGTGTGTGTCATGCTGACACATGCATGACTGTGTGCGTGAGCGAGCTGCCTGTCTCGGGGGAGGCTGGATGATGTATGGCTCTGCTGGCCGCTTGCTGAGCCCGCATGGATTTATCTGGGCCCATCCATCGGGGTTTAATAAACTAAAAGACGAGCATCCATCAGCAGGGGAGGTTGGCAACAAGGTCCTAAGCCCGTTGACCTGTTCTCCCGTCCACTGCACCCATGGGGGAGGCTTCCTTGGCTCATCAACCCTGTGATGCCTTCCAGGAGACTCAGCCCAGCTGTCAGCCCCTGACCCTGTGGGTGCCAGACAGGGCCGCCTGGCTGAGCTGGATGCGGCTAGCCAGGTGCCAGGCTAGCATATACCTATACAGTGCACAGGTTGATAAAATATTGAAATACTTCCAAGTGTCTTGGCAAATAGCCTCTGCCTCAAGCTTCCTCGCTATCCCGAGTGACCTGGCCTTCTAGGACCCTCTAGATCTCTCCTCAATCCAGCAACTGTCCACTGACGCAGCCAGATGCCGCCTGGACCTGCTTTCAGCGCTCCAGCCAGCATTCTGCTCTGGCTGGTCGGTGTCCGTGCCATACCGGTGGTTAAATATTTTGAATATCACCTCGGCCCAAATCCTAGCCCAAGGCCTGTGGTTGGGCCTCTGAGGGGGACTGACGCCTGGCTAGACCTCCTGCAACCCCAGTACCAGCACCTGGGCCCCATGGGCTGGTTGCTGCTTGCCCACGTGTGGAATTCTGCTCTGTGAGCTCAGGAATCCACCTTCCTGCTCTCTATGGTTTTCAGGTGCTGTGGCTGCGGCCGACTTCTCTGGACCAGGATGTGGGCATCTTGGGCTCCTGGCTTGTGGCTGCTCAGTCTCTGTGTTATCTGCAGCCATGAGGCAGATACAGGTGAGATGACGTGAGGATCAGAGTGCCATAGGCCTGCCACTGCCTCTCTGAGGTGTGGGGTCCTGTGCACGTATGTGACCACGGGCCTGGGTCACGTGGGCATTTATAGGAGAGTCCAGAGGCTGGGCTCAGGGTGGCCTGAGGTATTTGCACGCATGAGCCAGTGTGAGGTGAGCTAGAGAGGATGTGTGTTTCTGTCTACATATTTGTGTGTCTCTGGGCCTCTCTGCGTTTACATCTCAGAGTTGCTGTGTGCATCTGTACATACTCCCGTGTCTCTGTGTGTGGGAAGAACCACCCACCCTAATACATAGACCCAACCTGTGCCCCAGCTGCTGGTGGGGCCAGCGTGGTGGGCAGGAGCCGGCAGCAAGCTCTCCCTGCAGAGGGAGGCTGCGTATCCCCAAACGGGCCAGGCCTCTCCAGTCCTTGCCCTGGTGGAGAATCCATCTTCCAGCCCACGTGCTCCTCCTCCTCCACGGCGATCTTGGATAAAGGGGCCGCCTCAAGGCCCAGACGCCGGATGGGACAAAGGGTGTAGCTTTCCAGGGCCCAAAGCCAGAGGAAGTTGACCAGGCAACTTGCCCTGCCCTGCTAGGTGCCCTCTGGCTGTGTGTCTGAGCAGAAATAGAACTCCTAGAACCCCAGATCCAGCCAAAAGAGGCAGAAAAACCAAGATGCAGATGTGAATGGGGTACATGTGACTGTCTGTGTGTATACATATGTGTTTTTGCATGTTGGCATATATGCCTTACTGTCTTCTCCCTCACCGGGTCCCCTGGGGATTGGGGCAGATAATTTCAACATCTGTCAGGAATTTGGGCCCGTTGCCAAGGGGTGAGTCACCCTTTGCTGCTGCTGATGGTAAAGACAGTGAGAGTTTTTCTGGACAAACCTGGGGGAGAAAGATTCCAGGGGGGGTCACTGGGCCTAGGAATCCAGGATTCCTTCTTCCCGCCAGGCATCCCAATGCCCAGCTTCTAGGAGCTGTATCCACCGGCTTGTCCCAGCTACCCCATCTGCATTGATTAAAAGGTTTTTTTTTGATTCTAGCCTCCATCTCTCCTGTTGTAGCACTCTCTCATTACTTCTGCTCAATCAGCCCTAGAGAAGAGGCAGGCGCATGGCTGCCTACCTGTCCCTTAAGGGTTTTGGAGACCTGACTAAGCTATCCCCTTCTGCACGAGCCTTTACCCCCTTAATATACCCTGTCTGGAGCCCCAAGGTTCTGGTGGGTCCCTTGAGCTTGTGGTCCACTCAGGCCCTCAGTCTTTTCTCACAGTTTCATAATGTAGTTATCCAGGTGAAAAGTCAATCTGTTGACTCAGACTTGTGTCTGGCCTGCTTGTCTGTTTTGGCTGTGGAAAGTGGAACCCCACCCATTGCTGAGAACATGTGTACCAGCAGCACATGGCATCCCTGGTGGCACAGGCATCTACAACTCACACATGTGCAGACATGTGCATGCACTGGTATATAACCCAGTGTGCATGGACCTGACGTTTCCTTGCCCCTGAAGTGCTCCTCTGTCTCCCACTTGGGTGTATGTTGTGGAGGGGGCACATGTATATACACAGCTCCCCACCCCCATCTGAGCTGTAGGCCTGCCCAGAGTTTCTTTCATTCTCTTGCTGGCCTGGCCCCTGACTTGAGGGTCCTAGGGAGATTTGGGTTCTAGGAATTCTGATCTTGCTCTGCTATGAACTTACTTAGTAGCCTTGGGCCAGGCCTCAGTCTTCCCATCTGTGCATTGGCTCCCAGGGTAGCCAGGGTCAGAAGGCAAAAGGTGAAAGCAGCCCCAAGGCAGAGCCTGGGTAAAGATGCAGTGTGGGGAACATGAACTTGCTCCGCCCCAGGTTCCCCAAGAGCCCGGCTGTGCAGTCACCTCAGCCTGAGTCCACCAGATGCCCCACTGCCAATTCTTTTCCAGGGGAGCGGTGCCCACCTTCACAGCAAGAAGGACTCAAGTTGGAACACAGAAGCGACTTCTCGACCAACGTGACTGGTGAGTGCTCATCTCATCCTGTCGTCTCCCCTCCACCATCTTCCTGGAGTGGCCAGTACCCCACTCACCTTTCCAGCTGAGCTTGTCATCTGCTGTCTCCCCTAAAGGCTTCGGTCTCATCCGCCGACTCAACCTCATGAAGATATCTGCCATTAAGAAGATCCGAAACCCCAAGGGACCTCTCATCCTGCGACTGGGAGCGGTCTCAGTCACCCAGCCCGTGCGGTAAAGGCCCCAGTGTGACCGCTGGGAATCAGTACTGACCTTAGCCACACTCCCAGCAACTCTGCATGTGGGGCCTAAGCTCAGGGGCACCCGTGGGTCATTGTGTCCTGCTTCCTGTCAGGAGTCAGCCTGGTCTCCACTCCTGGGCCTTGCAGGGCGTGCAGAGAGAAGGGGACTGGCAGGCCCACCCTGTGTCCTTTCCCCAACTCTGGCTAGCAGTGGGTGAGGACAAGTCTGCATCCTGTGGGCACCATGAGGACTCCAGGATGGAGGAGGGAACCTTCAAGAATTGTGTGTGTGTGTGTGTGTGTGCACCCACACGTGTGAAGTCCGAACTCCCACAATCCCTGGGTGGTCTGGCCCCTGTTTACCTCTCCAGCCTCATCTTCCAAAATGTTCCCTTTCTTTCTTGCTGCTCCAGTCGTGCTGAACCTGTTCATCTTTTTTCAGTATTTCTTTCCCTGCCCCAGGCCCGGTTATTCTCCCCAAGGCATCCTGGATTCCTTGGAAGCACTTACCACAATCCTAATGAAATAGTGCAACAGTCATTCTGAGGATCCTTTGTTTATGGCCTTACCTCCCGCATCACCCCGTCAGACTTGAAGGCTCCCTGAGGACAGGCCTCTTCTCTGTGTTTTCACCCCTGTTACCCCCCACAGACAGACCCACCACTGGCACATAGTAGGCCCTCAAGAAACATCTGTAGAATGAATGGATGTGTATATGTATGTGTGTGGCAGTTTGGAGGTGTGTGCCTGTGCGTGTGTCGTGTAGGTTCAACAGTCCTGAGGGCCCAGGGTGGGCGGCAGGTGGTCTCTTACCTGAGCCTCAAGGCACCCTCCCTGCTTTACCCCCAGACGTGTATTCCCTCGGGGCCTCCCCAGTGAGTTTGCCCTGGTGCTGACACTACTGCTGAAGAAACACACCCACCAGAATACGTGGTATTTGTTTCAAGTGACCGATGGAAATGGGTACCCGCAGGTGAGCCCGCCCCCCCCGCTCCACCCCCATTGCTCTTGGCCATCGAGCAGTACCAGTCCATACCAGCTTCTGTCCCAGCTTGTGATTTCTGGGGCCTCCCCGCTCCATCCCAGTGCCCACCCTCAAGGCCACCCCCACCCCACCTATCCCATCCTCTTAGGAGGTATTGCTCTGTGACCCCAGCCAGCTTTCGTCCCTTTCTGGGCCTCAGTTTCCCCTCCTGTGAAATGAGCTTGAGAGCCCTTACCTTTGTCATGCTGTGGCTTGGGGGGGCTCTGATTCTCTGTCCTTGCCTTTCCCAATTCCACACAGATTTCCCTGGAAGTCAACAGCCAAGAGCGGAGCCTGGAGTTCCGGGCCCGGGGCCAAGATGGCGACTTTGTGTCCTGCATCTTCTCAGTGCCCCAGCTCTTTGACCTGCGTTGGCACAAGCTGGTGCTGAGCGTGGCTGAACGCGTAGCCTCTGTGCACGTGGACTGCACATCAGTCTCCTCCCGGCCTCTGGGGCCCTGGCGACCCATGCAGCCTGTGGGCCATGTTTTTCTGGGCTTAGATGCTGAGCAGGGCAAACCTGTCTCGGTGAGTGCTAGGTCAGGCGTGGACTCTGCTCCTACTTTCTGGGAGCCTGAGTGAGCTCCCGGGAACCTATATCTGACCAGGGCTTTCCCTTGCTCAGAATCCTCTCATGGTTCCCCACTGACCTCCAGATGCAGCCTGAACGTATTAACCTGGCATTCAAGGTCTTTCATGATCTGGTCCCTATAAATGACTGCAGCAGCATCTTCTGTTCCATCTTTCCATGCAGCTTTTGCTCTGGTTGATTCCATCCCAGACATCCATCTCACCTAATACTTTCACACCACCAGCCTTTGCCTATGCTGTTACCTCTGCCTGGAATGCTTTTCCTTGTATACCTACCTGCTGAATATCCACTGGTCCTAAGGCCCAGCTTGAATGAAATCTCCTCTTCCCCTCTTCCTCTGGGCCAAAGCGAACATTTCTCCCCCTTCTCCCTCTTTCTTTCGCATATAGTTTTGTTTTGCTTTTTGTGACAGCTGTATTCTTGATGGTCTCCCAGGCCAGACTGGAAACCTTCTGAGGTCAAAGTCTGGGATGGAGCCATCTCTGTGCCTCATTAGGGGCCAGAACTCAGAGCTATTTGCTAGAATGAAGTGACACTTGTGTGTCCCCTGCAGTTTGACCTTCAGCAGGCACACATCTACTGTGACCCGGATCTTGTGCTGGAGGAGGGCTGCTGTGAGATTTTGCCGGGAGGGGTGAGTGGCCTGGCCCCAGCACAGCTGGGAGGGGTTGGGGCACTGTCCAGGGACACAGTGTGCTGGAGACGGAGGACCAGGAAGGCGATGCCTAGAGATCTTAGGATGATGAGTGGGTGAAGTGGGGGGGGGGGGGGAGTCTGCCTTCTGTACTGACCCCAACCCTTCCCCCACACTGGGCAGTGTCCCCCAGAGACCTCCAAGGCCCGCCGGGACACGCAGAGCAATGAGCTCATCGAGATCAATCCACAGACTGAGGGCAAGGTCTACACCCGCTGCTTCTGCCTGGAGGAGCCGCAAAACAGCAAGGTGGGTAGGCAGGGCAGGCAGACATGGGCATAGACAGGCACAAGTGGGCCTGCCCCTCCCCTGACCTGACTGGGGCCTGACCCCAGGGTCAGTTGACCATGTGCCCCGGGGCAGGGAGGGCACTGGAAGCCCTGCTTCTTTGCTTCCCACCCCTAACGGATTCTGGTAGGCAGAGAGACAGCCCACTGTAATACCCTGTGCCTGCCGGCCTGCTGGCATTGAGAGTTGTGCCCATCTAGCTCTGGTACTACCCACACCCTCACGGGTACCGTCCCAGACCCTAGTGAGGGAAGGACCAGGCTGGCACCCAAAGGCAGTTTCTCCAGGACAGGGATATCTGGGGTCAGAGGCCAGGTGCCACACTGCTTGCCTTGGGGCTCACTCATTGTCCTGGGCTCAGCCCGGGCAAGTGCCAGGCTGGTTCCATGCCCAGCACCATGGCCAGCTGCCCTGCCCGCTTTAGGTTCTTCAGGGGCGGCAGGGAAGCCCAGTGCCTCCCGTAGCCCCACACCGTGGCAGGGCAGCCTCCCTGCCCGCCGGGCATCTTGCCCAGCTTTTGGCTGCAGGAACACAGGATCCCATTGATTCGTGGTCTTGTTTTGTCCGACATCACGTGGGTGGGGTGAAAAGGAAGGGGGGGGCCTGTTGGGGTGCCAGGGGCCTGAGCAGGCTCTTGATGACCTGGGAGCTGCCGGATGTCAGGCTGAGGCATCCTGAGGGCCCCCCTGCCTGTGGGCCCCTGTCTAGTGTGGGCCCCAGAACTGCCCCCTCCTCAAGATTCCCCCCTTATTCTGTCTGCTCAGGTGGGCGCCCAGCTGACGGGAAGAATCAGCCAGGAGGCAGAGAGCGAAACAAAGGTAGAGACAGTGCGTGGGCGGAGGAGCTGCCCTCCCTGCCCTCCGTAAACCCCTTGAGTAAGAGACTCTCAGCCCATGCTCTTCCCACCTGCCCCCACTCTCCCAGACAGAGCTTAGGATTTGTAGGTGCCAGCTCTGAGAAGGAAGGATGAACGGGAGCGAGACAGACAGTACCTGGCACTATCTAGGACACCTACTTCTGGTGGTTCTTGGGTAGGGGTTTTGGAAGCAGTGCTTTGTCCCCTCCATTCCCCACCCATTCTCACGCCCTCCCTCTTCCCAGGTCCACCAGGAGACAGCAGTGGATGAGGTAAGCCTCCCATCTAGACTGGCAAAAAGAGCTTGGTTGGAAAGGTGCCAGCATGAGCCCTTCGGACAAGGTTTTGGTGCCCTGGAGCCTGGGCATGGGGGTGTGGGATGACCACACAGCTCCCAGCGTTCCTTGGGGACCTGATGCTGGACCCTGTCTGCCTGCTGCTTCTCCTTAGGAGCGGGGTGTTCAGCCCTGGACACTCCTGCTGAGTTGGCAGCAAATGGCCACGGATATCTTGGAGAGAGCCCAGGCCTTGGCCATGGGACCCTGGATTCTGGGCCTCACTCTGCTCCAGCATGCTGTGTGACCCAGGGCCCACTGCTATTCCTCTCTGGGCTTCAGTTTCCTCATCTGAGAAATGGCTTGGCTCTGGGTCGGTGGCAGTTGAGGGGCGAGGCCTGTTTGGCAGGGTTTCCATCTTTATGCTCCTCAGCTCCCCCCAGACACCTGTGATGCTCTTGGTGTGTGTAAGGGGGCCAGTGGGGTGGAGAGGGCTGGTCCTGGGCTCGCAGACCTGACCTCCAGGCCCATTCTTCCTTTTCAGTGCCCACCCTGTGTCCATGGTGCCCGGGAGAGCAATGTGAGTGAAGAGAGAGTGTGCTGGGTGGGGTGGACGGGGCCTGGGAGTGGGCGTTGCCTAGAGGTTGGCTTGGCGGCTTCCTGGTTCAGGACAAGGGGGTCTTTGTGCACTTTCACACTCTCTGCCTGCCCACTCCCCGGAGCTGGGTTTGACCCACACCCGCAGTCCCACCAAGCCAGGGCCCCAGGGAAGGAAGCCTCATGCAATGTACTGGGCTCCAGGGTGGAATGGGGCCGGGGTGGCGGCTGGCAGAATCAGAGCCTTGGTTGCTGATCCCAGCTTGGCACTCCCCACAAGGACTCAGGCCTGCTCTGCTTGGAAGTCTTACCATGTCATCTTACAGGCAGAGAAGGGGAAGGGCTGGCTCAGCCCAGCATGGCCCCCCAAACCACATGTTGGCTCAGGGCCTCCCCTCCTATCCCTCTCTAGCTGGTCCTGGCCCATCCTCCCTCTGGGGTCCAGAAGGACAAGGGAAAGGGGCTCAGTGCGAGCCCAGCTGGTACCCAACTGCGTCTCTTCCGTGGGCAGTATGAGTCACCACTTTCCCACAGCCTGACATTCTGCGTTGACATTCTGCATTGATCCACAAAGGGCACAGCCCCCGCTCCCCTCGGCTCTAAGCCCCTGGCCTTGGGGGACATCAGGAAATACCCCCTCTGCTGACCTCCCCTGTTTTCGTCCTGTCCTCCACCAAATCCAGTAAAGCTGATGGTTCCCAGATATGCAGGGGTTACCATGGCAACCGAGCAGCCATGTTATCCTAGCAACTGCGGGGTGGAGCTAGCCAAAGCCAGGCAGGTTAGAGAAGGTAGGTCAAACCCCTCCGTAAGTTTGACAGCTTTGGGAAATAAAATCAGCATGCTGGTTGGCCTGGGAGACGTAGCAGGGGCTGGGGTTTGGGCTGTTGGTTCAGCCACCCCTGTGTGACCCTGGCTAAATTGCTTGCCCTCTCTGGGCCTCTGTTTTCCTCTCCCTCCCTGAGGTGATTGCATCCTCTCTCATCTGTCCCCTCAGGTCACAATTGGTCCCTCTGGCCCCCAGGTGAGTCCCAGATGGAGAACAGGCCACCTCTGCCCTCTTCAGTGATGCTAGTCCATCTCACGGCATGTGGCCCCTTGGCTGTGTGTATATATCAGGGCTACCCAAGCCTGCATATATGTGGGGTGATTAGATGTGTGTGTGTGTGTGTGTGTGTGTGTGTGTGTGTGTGTGTTGGAGACAGTAGGGGGTTGTGTGGATGTGAGGATGTTAAGAACTGCCCTTTTCTGAGGGCCTACTGTGCATCAGGCACTGGGCTACCCATTGACACCATGACCTTCCTGAACCCCCTCAGGCATCTTGCAGGGTGGGTACTATCATTTTATTTCAGGGAAAACCGAGGCCCAGCTGTGCCCACATGGGTGACTGGTGTGATTTTGTGTGTGTGTGTGACTACGTGCATTTCTGGATACATGTTTGCACATGTGCAGGGGGGTGAACCCATACACCTGTGGCCTGACAGGATCACAGAGCTTGTGGGTGATGTGCAAATGTGAGATTGCACACTTCTGTGTGCCTGTGAGTATATAACGTCATTCTTGGAGCCACCTCCACGTGCGTGCTAAGTGGTGCACGCTTTACGTGCAGTGTCACATTTCTTCCTCACCGCAGCCCCTTGAGGTAGGTGCTGACATGAATCCCATTTTATTGATGAAGAAACTGAGGTTCAGACAGTTCACATAACTTGCCCTGAGACACATGCTTGTAAGCGGTGGAGGTAGGATTTGAACTCGGGCAGCCTGACACTCACCATCATGGGTGTCTTCCACTGCACATGTGTGTGTCCACGCACATGTGTCCCTGTGCCCCTGGGTGTGCTGTGTGTGAGCTAGCATGCTTGGGTTGGAGTGTGGGAGAAGAGATACCTTCTGCCTGAAACTACGGATTTGCCAAATATGGTCTTTTGGGGTGGGAGGGACAGGCGGATGAATGCGTATGGAATCTATATGCTGTGTGCGTGGGGGCTGGGGGGGGGGGCTGGGGCAGGGCTGTGCTCATTTACACACCCGTGTGTGGTGGATGCGTGGAGAAGACCAGGATGGGGAGAGCTTCTTCAAGGCTCTCATGTGCTCCTCTGGTCCCAGCCCTTGCTTTGGTCTCATCCACAGAGAGGGAAAGGTGAGCAGGGCCTGCCTGGTCCATCAGGACCCAAGGGAGAGAAGGGAGCCCGGGTAAGTGCCCCGGCCATGTCCACGACAGAACGTTCCCACCTGTGCCCTGGGGTTGGGCTGGAATGTGAGCCATCATCCCATCATCTCAGATGGAAACCTGCAGCCTGGTCCAAACAGGGGATGAGGGACAGGGTCTCTCTAGGGGTTAGTGTGCGGAAACCTGTATCCTCTAGGGGCACCTGCGACTATGGGATTCTCGGGCCCATCCTCCTCAAAACAGGTCTAGGATGGCTCCCTTGGGAGGCTGATCCCTTGCTCCCTACCTCTAGGGCAATGACTGTGTTCGAATCTCCCCGGACGCCCCGCTTCAGGTAAGGCCTGGAGGAGAGGCCTGCTTTAGGGCCAATATGGGGTCAGCCCCTGAGGAAGGGGCTGTGCCCTCAGAGCCCATGGGGGTGACCCTGGGCCCCTCTCAACACCTTATCTCCTGTTCAGTGTGCAGAAGGCCCAAAGGGAGAGAAGGGGGAGTCGGGAGCCTTGGTGAGTATGGGACCAGAGACAGGGCAGGGCAGCGGGGTCCTGGCCAGCCTCCCCCTCCTTTCCTCACCTCTCTTTTGTGTCCCCTCCTTATCTCAGGGACCCTCAGGACTCCCTGGCTCCACAGGCCAGAAGGTAATGAGCCAGGATTTTGAGGGGTGGGTGCCAGGGAGGTCTGCGAACCCTACAGACAGGAGGAGGGAGGTGTCCAAAGTCATCCTAGGGGATGGTGTCATTGGGCCCAGAGCTGGTAGTACTCCCGAAGCCTCCCAGTCCTCCTGCCTTGTCCAAATTCCTGCCAGACCTGGAGAGAAAAGCCACAGACTCCCTGAGCAAGTGGCCTGGCTGGTGGCAGTTCTTCCTGTTGCCTCCCCTCCTGTGGAGCCATTTCATCTCTGGGGAGGCTGAGACCACGGATCTAGAAAGCAGTTCTCCCTCCCCAGATGGAGCAGTCCTGGCTCTTCTAGCCCCTTCTCTCGGCCCCAGTCACTTTGCCTCTTCCTTCTTCAGGGCCAGAAAGGCGACAAGGGAGACGGAGGCATCAAGGGCTTGCCAGGAAAGCCAGGCCGAGATGTACGGTGCTTGGGACCCTTCCTCAGCACGATCCCCACATCCCTCAGCACGTGGTCCTGAAATGCTGGACTATAAGCTTCGGAATCTAACCCACTACTCCGCTCAGACGGAACAGAGACCCAGGGAGGGGAGAACTGTGCCCCAGGAGGGGGCAGAAAAGGGCCTGACCCTGGGCATCCTGACTCCCAGCCTAGGAGCCCCTGACCTCCAATGTCCTGACGTTAACATCTAATGACCTTGGGGCACTGGGTGAAGTCAGGCTTTGGGACAGGGCAGGGAGGGTGGGCAGCTGGGCATTTACACGTCCCAGTGGGGCTGCTGTCCCTGGGAGGTGCCAGGCCTCAGCCATTCTTAGACCCTCCCCCTGCCCACAGGGCCGGCCAGGAGAGATCTGTGTCATGGGGCCCAAAGGGCAGAAGGTGAGTGTGGGTGTCTGAGGGGTGAAGAGTGGGTGATGGGGCTGAGGCGGTAGCTCTCTCATACCCACCTTCTTTCTGTGCCAGGGAGACCCTGGCTTTGTTGGGCCTGAGGGGCTGGCGGGAGAGCCTGGGCCCCCTGGCCTCCCTGGGCCTGCTGGGATAGGACTTCCTGGGACCCCGGTGAGTACCCCTTGCCCCTTCTGCCCTCCTCTCCTCAGAGACCCTTCTCCCTCCTGGCCGGGGGTGGGGAGGTAAGGCTTGGTCCCAGGGGGCCTGGTTGGGGGAAAGGGCCAGAGTGGATCTCACTGTAATGTGAGGGCCCTGGGGAGCCCCTGCCTGACCCTGTTTCTGCCCTCAGGGGGACCCAGGTGGCCCTCCAGGCCCCAAGGGAGACAAGGTAAGTGCAAGCAGGAGCAGGGGCACATGCGGGAGGCGCCCTGCTTAGCGGGAGGAGAGAGGAGAATGGGGCTGGGGTGGCCGGGGCAGCAGGGACAGCAGCGGGGAGGAGGGAGGTGGCCGGCATGTTGGGGAAGGGGCTAGGGGGCTGGGCCCCGCAGTGGGCAGTGTCCCCATCCCAGTGCTTGCTGACGTGGGAGCCTTGGCCTGGGTTGCAGGCACAGGGACGGGCAGGCCTAAGTCTGGTAATGACCGGAGTGGCCTAATTGGAGGGCCCAAGCTCATTTTAGGGCCTTATGCCTTGACAAGCAGAAAGCCCTGGAAATGTCTTTCTGCTGTGGTTCTTCTGGGGTCACCCGTATCACCTCCAAACGTGCTGCACTGGGGAAGGGGCACATAGAGGCCTCATGTTCTCCCTTCCTTTGCAACCAGAAGGACTTGGGTTAGACATGGAGAAGGACAGGCAACAGGAAGGGAGTGTTTGCTGACAAAACCGACTGAGAGGAGATGGGAGATTTGGCGAGATTGTCCTGCTGTCCAGAGAGGGAACTGGATGGCAAAGGGGTGCATGGGCTGAGGTCACGGCCAGAAGCCTCCCCCTTAACCCTTCTTCTGACCACAGGGCAGCTCCGGAGTGCCGGGAAAGGAAGGTCCTGGTGGGAAACCTGTGAGTGGCCCCAATCTGGTGGGGGAGGGGAGCTGCTGCCCACCATGCCCAGGCCTCGTCTACCAAGTCCTCCAGAGAGAGAGGGGCTAGGTCCTCGGGCCCTCTCTGCTGTGGCACTAACGCTCACTGCTTCTCCAACAGGGGAAGCCAGGGGTTCCAGGGCTGAAGGGAGAGAAGGTGAGTCCCAGGCTTGGTTTCCCCAGGTTGGGATGGGAGGGCAAGCCTCTCTCTGAAGGTGACACTGAGCATCAAGGGCGCTGGGCCTGGGACCCTCCTCGGGGGACCCCCACCCCTTCTTTGTTCCTGTGATGTGCGTGTGATTACTAAAGGGCCTGGCTTTGGAGTTACACAGACAGGTTCAAGTCCCACCTCGACCACGCACACGAACACAGCAAGTCAATGAGCTTTTCCCTTTGCCCAAGTTGTCATACTTCTAAATGGGACACAGTGATTTCTTATGGCTTGTTGTGAGGATGTAGTTTTTTTTTTTTTCTTTTGAGGATGTAGTTTTTGATGTCCAGGAATCGTAAGCTGAATGAATGAGTCGGTTGAACGGAAAGCCCCCTCAGTGTTCCAGCTGTCCACTTGGCCCTGGCCCACCCCATGCCTAGAGCTCCTTGTCTTTCCCAGGGTCTTAGCCCCAACTCGTCCATTCATGCTCTCTCCCTTCTGCTAGGGTGACCCCTGCGAAGTGTGCCCAGCGCTGCCTGAAGGGTTCCAGAACTTTGTGGGGCTCCCTGGAAAGCCAGGGCCCAAGGGAGAACCGGGTGTTCCTGCACCAGCCAGGGTGAGTGCCCAGGGTGGCCCTTGTGGGACTCCACCAAAAAACCAGGGGGCATAATCATGGAGAGGAGTTGGGCAGAGGGGCTGGAAACTTCTCATGGCCATAGAGACAGTGTGGGCAGAGAGTCTAGGCTCTTAGCTCCATGGGGGTGGGGGCTGAACCATAGAGTTTAGGGCTGGGCTAGAAGGCCACCCCAGGTCTCCATGGCAACCAACCAGGGTTCTCCCAGCCAAAGCTTAAGATGCCTTTTGGGCAAGCTGGGGTGGAGCCAACCCTTATAGTGAGTGAGATTGTGCCCTCCTCCTGGGATTGGGTATTGGTTGGAGGTGGAGGAAAGGAGCCGGCAGGGCTGGGTTATGGTCCTGGGCTGGACTCTGTACCCCACTCCCTCACAGACCCTTTTTTTCAGCAGGGCCTGGGAGCTGGTGGACAAAAGGGTGATCGGGTATGTACCGGCACTTCTGGCGGGGTAGCTTAGCCTGGCCTTATTTCCTCCATCTGTCACATGGGTTGATGAGCCCCGGCTCTGGGGTGCTGACCTTGAATCCCCTGGGACCCCTGGGTGTTTGAAGCGTTTGTGGTGTGTGACATTGCTGTCCTCATATATGGCTAGGAAATTTGGGGTGCCCCAACATACCCAGTCTCTCAGCCCATAAACCTTTTCTCCCTGCAGGGTGACCCTGGCATCCAAGGCCTCAAAGGAGAAAAGGTGAGGGACCCTGTTCTCTGGCTGGCGCCTTCTGACTACTGGGAGCCTTTCTGATCCCTTTTCTTCCTTACGCAGGGGGAGTCCTGCTTGTCCTGCAGCTCAGCCATAGCAGCCCAACATCTTGGGCCCTCTATAGGGCCCAAAGGAGATGTGGGCCCTCCTGGCCTCGGTTTGCCTGGCCTTCCGGTGAGTGACTGCTGCCTCCTAGCCAGGCCAGGCCAGGCCAGGCCAGCCCTTCTTTGCCACACTGGTGGCCTCCCTGGCTCCTTAGGCTCTGGGTCTCAAGGCAGAGACCAGGAGGGAGGCCCTGAGGCAGGTTCTCCAGGCCTGTAGCCCGGTGTCTCCCTCCGCCCTTGCACTGCCCCGGGACTCCCTCTTAGAACCTCTGAGTGCCCATCTGTATAACAGAGGTAGTTGTCCAGCTACCTGCAGGGTTGTGGGATTTGTAATTCTGAGCTGGCCTTTCTCTTTCTGGGTGGACACTGGGACCCATGGAGTCTTGGAGGGATGGGAGTGGGGAGGATGCAGTGACTGTGACTTGATTGTTTTTCAGGGGAAAGTTGGGGCTCCAGGGCCAACAGGGCTGAAAGGAGAGAAGGTGAGACCTGGTTAGATGTCAGGAACACCGGGGTCTTCTTGGCCGGGAGGCAGGGGAGGGGGTCCCTGGACGGGGAATAGGGACAACATAGACAAGAGATCAAACTGTTAATCCACAGAGAAAGAAATTCATCAGTGTTTTGCAGACTGGAGTCAAAGAATTGATTTCTGAGAGCCCGCATGTTCTCCAAGAAAGTTCCTTAGTGTTGTATTTTTAATTTACTGATAATCCAAAACAATTAAGTACATTCAAGACTACCTTATAATAAAATAATAATAACCCTTCTTTACCACTTACTTTGTGCCGAGCAGCATTCCAAGGGCTTGTAGGTGTATTGACTTGTTTCCTCCTCCCCAAACCTCATGGGGTAGGTACTCCATTATTCCCATTTTATGGATGAGGAAACAGAGGTCCAGAAAGGCCAAGTAAATTGCTCAAAGTCACATGGGTGTTTGGGTGCAGACCTGGGATTTGAGTCCAGGGAATGTGTTTCCAGAGTTGGTCATCTTCCCTACTAGGCTGTGTTACTTGATTTCAGTGCCATGTGAACGTTTGTATTTGTGGTTGCGTTGGAGACAAATGACAGCGTTGAACTAATAATGCAGGACGTTCAGACTCCGCTCTACCAGGCAAATCGTGCCTGTCATTTCTCAGATGGAGCTTTGTGCCCCCGCCCCACACTTGTTTACTCTTCTGGTCCCCCCATCTCTGTAAATGGCATATACCGAGTTCCTCAAACCTCCTCAAACCCCAAATGGTGCAGCATCCTTGATTCCTCCCATCTCCACATCATCTCCTCCATTTGACAGTTCTGCCACAGCACCTCTCTCAACTCCACCTGCTTTGCTCACCTCCACGACCGCCACTTCGTCTGGGTCCTATCATCTCTCACTGGGATGGTGGCAGCAGCCCCTTAGCTGGCCTGCCCGTGGCCACTGCAGCTCTTAAACTTTTTCATCCAGTAGCTAATGGGGCTTTGTTAAAAAAGGAAAGAAAAGAACAAAACAAAACAAAACCCTCAGGTTACATTATTTCCTTGCTTAAAATACTTCTATGACTCGACTTTGTACTGAAGGCCTTCTATGCCTAACAAGACCCTGGACACCTGGCCCTGCCTGCCTTGAAGGTTCATCTGGTTTTCCTCTCCCCACTTCCTGTGCCTTAGATGTGCTGCCCTCCTTACTTTCTGGAATATGTCAAGAATGTTCCCACCTCTTAGATTTTGTACTTGTGGCTCCCACTGTCTAGAACGTTTTTCCTCTCTACCTCCCCCTATTGTTTCATTGGCCTTTGTCTCGTCTTTCTGATAATAATTGTGGTTAACACTTCCCAGACCATCCTGTCTAAAACGGCTTCCCCCGCCTACTTTGTCTCATCACCCTGTTTATTTCCTTCACAGCACTCATCGCTATTCAGTTACAATTATTTAAAAGTTCTCGGTGTCCCTACAAGGGTGTAAGCTCCACAAGTGTGTTTGTCTGTGCTGTTCACTGCTACCTACTGGCACCTCGCTGAGTGCACAGTGTGTACAGGCATCCAGCGAGTGACTGTTGGATAAATGAATTCGTGATCTTTGCGTGCTGGGCCAGAGCTGAGGTTGGGGCTGGGATTCTGCAGAGTGAGGCTGGGGACAGAAACAGGCTGGCCACAGACTCCCCTGGGGACCTTGGGGAAATCCCTTTCCCTCTCTGGGTCTCAGTTTCCCTAGCCAGGAAATGAGGGGGGGTAGTTGGGGGTCCCAAGGGGTTATTTGTGTAGTTTGGGGTTTGGGAATGACCTAGAGTGGCCTCCTCACTTTGACCCTGTGTTCTCTGCTTTGCTCTCAGGGTAATTTCGGGGAGGCAGGGCCAGCCGGCGGTCTGGTAAGTGAGCTTTGGATGCCAACAGCTCTGGGGAGAAGGACAAGGTGGGATGCGGGGAGATGAGAGGCCCCAGCACGGCCCAGGCGGATGCTGGGCATTACACACGGCTTCTTATCACACAGGGGCCTCCAGGGCCAGTGGGACCCACAGGCATCAAGGGGGAGAAGGTAAGTTGAAGACGTTTCCCGCGCCGCAGCCAGTGCCAGCTTCCCAAACACACGCTTATCCTGCTCTACTTCAAACCCTCCGAGGCTCCCCACTGCCTGAGGGTAACATCTGATTCCTTAGCATGATGTCAGGACCCCTGAGGCCTTGGCCCCCACCTTCGTTTCTTACCTGTTTTCCCACAATGTCTCCTGAGATATCCCTTGGCAAGCACAGGTGCTATGTCAGGCCGGGCTACATTCCGCAGCCCCAGATTCCAACCCTGCCTGGGGTCCCCCAACTCTGTGTCCTTGCTTGGCAGGGGGAGCCTTGTGAGTCATGCAGGGCCCTGTCCAAGCACCAGGATGGGGACAGCCACGTGGTGGCCTTGCCTGGGCCTCCCGGAGAGAAGGGGGAGCCTGGGCATCCAGGCTTTGGCCTGCCAGGAAAACAGGTGAGTTCTGGGGCCTGTGGAGGTGGGATACAGGCAGGGCTTAAGGGGGACAGGGGCTGCCTGGGTCTCTAGGCTCCCTGTGCAGTGGGGAGTAGGTGAGAGTGTGTGGAGGGGTCAGTGCCTCTGTCCCCAGAGGGAGCTGGCCTGACAGGCCTCTGCCCTTCGTCCTCGGACACAGCATGGCCGGCTGTGCAGAAAGACCACCAACCTGGAACCAGGTGGGCCTGGGTTCGAAGTCCAGATCTGCCTTTTCCTAGCCCTTTGGCTTGAGCCAGTTACTTCCCCTCTCTGTGCCTGTTTCCTAAGCACGGTGTTGTTGTAAAGCCTAGGAACGGCGTGTGTGAAGAACTTAGCAGCACACAATAGGCATTCAAGAAATGATAATTACCACTGTGGCGATTATTATTGTCACTGCTTTACTAATAGCGGCGAATGCTGACATAGCGTACTTCATGAGCCATGCACTGTTTCATGTGTATCAGCTGTATCAGCTTGTCTAACCTCACAAGAACCCTACGAGGGAGAAGCCTGTGCTCTTTTTATTGTCCCCATTTGACAGATAAAGAAACCGAGGCACAAAGAGGTTAAGTAACTTGCCCGGGATCACCCAGGCAGGGATCCTGGCTCAAGTCTCTTCTCTTGAATATCGCTTCACTAGAATGAGAGCAGAGATTTTGATCTGTCTTGTATATTGTATATTCCCGGAGTCTAACACAGTGCCAGACACTTAAGGGTGTCTAGTATGAGTGAATGGGTGCTGGAAGTGCTTTCTCCTCAGGGCAAAGCTGGAGAGCATGGATTGAAGGGACAGAAGGTAAGATAATTTGGTGGGCACGGGTGGGCACCACCTCCTCTCAGATGCCCTCCCCACCTCCTATTCCTGATTGCCCTGTGTCCACTCTCCACTCCCTGCCCAGCCCCCAGCCCCAGTGAAGGGCTCTGAGTGCCTGCAGGTCCCAAGAGGGCACCGTGCCCTGCCCTCCTTGAACCCTACTCCAGCTGGATCACCCCTGCCCTCTTTGAACCCTACTCCTTACAGGGCGATGCTGGGAATCCCGGAGATCCTGGAACACCGGGCACCATGGGGCGGCCGGGACTGTCGGGAGAGCCTGGGGTTCGGGGCCCTTCAGGGCCAAAAGGAGAAAAGGTCAGTCAGGCAGGGCGCAGTTTTTTGCATGAGCAGAAAGAGATTAGGCTGAGAGCTAGTGAGGGGAAGGACTTGGGGTCAGGCTGTGAGCCTCAGGGGATGCCAGAATCACTGGGTGGAGACGCCTCAGCTATTCTCCGAGGCAGGGAGGAGAGCTAGGCGTGTCAGGGGCCGATTTTGATATCCCAGGCTGAGGAGGGGTCAGTGGAGGGGCAGAGCTTTCAGAAGGGCACAAGGATCCCCTTTCCGATGTCTCCTCCCGGCTTGGCTGCCAGGCCTGGCTCACGAGTTCCTGGCTGTGCCCCTCTCTGACCAGGGTGATGGCTGCACTGCCTGCCCCAGCCTGCAGGGGGCGTTGACCAACAGGGCAGGACCGCCTGGGAAGCCAGGCCTGAAGGGAGATCCGGGGCCTGAAGGCGTGGGCAGGCCTGGTAAACCGGTGAGTTCTGGCTATCTGCCCTCTTGTCCTTCCCTCCCTGGGCTTTCCTTCTCTCCCTCCTGCCCCCTTTCCCCTGAGGGGACCCATGGCTCACCTGTGTCTTTTAGGGCCAGCCTGGTCTACCAGGAGTTCAAGGACCCCCAGGACTGAAGGGCATACAGGTGTGTGTGAGTGTGAGGGCCTGGGATGCAGCTCTGTGTGGGTGAGGGCGTGGATGCGGAGATGCGCCTGGGGACGGAGGGCCTGGAGAGGGGAATGGAGATCAGCTGCAGAGCAGGGAGGGGGCGGAGGTGGAGGAGGTCCAGGAGGAGGGGCTGGGACAGGGGAGAAGGGTGAGTGGGGAATCTCAAGCGCAGGCTTGTCCTTCTGCCTCTTCAGGGAGAGCCAGGGCCTCCAGGAGTGGGAGTCCAGGGGCCCCAGGTGAGTCTCCAGCCTTACGTTTGCTTGCTTGCCTCCCAGCACTTCCCTTAGCCAGCTGCTCACTCCCACCTGTGCCCCAAACCCCAGAACTCTGCCTGCCTCCAGACGCTCAAGGGCACAGCCCTGGCCTGCGGTTGTTTCTGTTGGGACTTTGGTTTTGACCCCCTGCCCCTCTCTGACCCTCAGAGTCTCCTTGGGGAGCTCTCCTGAGTTTGGGCTGGCCGACACCCCACCCCAGACCAGGTCTGCCGGCGGGGCAGATTGGCTTGGGCAGCTGTGGCCCAGTCTGCCTTTTCTGACTTGCAGGGGGAGCCTGGAGCCCAGGGTTTGCCTGGCATTCAGGTACGTCTGCCTCGGGCCTGGAGGAGATGGGCAGGTGAAGGGGCCACTCTAGGATAGAGGTAACTAAGTGTGCTTCCGTCTGCAGGGGCTTCTGGGACCTCGGGGGCCACCTGGCCCTGCTGGAGAGAAGGGTGCCAAGGTGAGCCTCTGTCTGCTTGGGCTCTAGACTTTTTTTTTTTTTTTTAAATTTATTTATTTTATTATGTATTTATTTAGGCTGTGTTGGGTCTTTTGTTGCTGCACATGGGCTTTCTCTAGTTGCGGTGAGCGGGGGCTACTCTTCATTGCAGTACACGGGCTTCTCATCGCGATGACTTCTCTTGTTGCGGAGTACGGGCTCTAGGCACATGGGCTTCAGTAGCTGTGGCACACGGGCTCTAGAGCGCAGGCTCAGTAGTTGTGGCGTACGGGCTTAGTTGCTCCGCAGCATGTGGGATCTTCCCAGACCAGGGTTCGAACCCGTGTCCCCTGCATTGGCAGGCGGATTCTTAACCACTGTGCCACCAGGGAAACCCTGGGCTCTAGACTTATAACACTTCGGAATGTCCTGGCAGTGGGCACAGGGGACATGGGAGCTGAGGGATGTTCGTCAGAGGGCCGCCCAAGGCCTGGTCTCACCTGCTGGATTGTAGCTAGCTTTAAACTCTGGCCCTGCAACCTTTCTACCCTCTCTTCCACAGGGATCTCCAGGGGTGAAAGGAGCCACTGGGCCTGTGGGACCTGCTGGTGCCAGTGTCTCTGGGCCTCCGGTAAGGGCCCGCCCCCCGCGCTCCACACTGGGGATGTTGCTTGGACCAAGGGCGTTGCCGCCAGGAAGAGGGCATGGGGCTGACCCTGCCCATCCCAGCAACATGGGGGGACAGGAGGAGAGAGGCCTCAGCCTGGCCCGGCCTGGGAGAAGGAAGACCACCCTGTTTGGGGGGAGCCCCTGAAGAATGATAGTATTGAACACAACCAGTTTTTGAGCAGTGACGGTGCTGAGGCCTTGTGCTAAGCTCTAAACAAACAGAGATTCACTTAATCCTCACAACAGCCCTGTAAGGGAATGGCTATGAGTATCCCCATTTCACAGATGAGGAAACTGAAGGCCAGAGAGTGAGGAGACAGAGCCGGGACTTGAACCCAGGTCTGTCTGACTCAAAGCCCATATGTTCTGCCCGCCACCCTCCACTTCAAACCTTGGAGTCATTTGGGATCATCTAAAACAGTGCTGCCCAATAGAACTCTCTGCCCTGCCTGAGGTGTGGCCGCCAGCCCCACATAGCTGTCGAGCGCTCAGAATGTAGCTGGTGTGACTGAAGAACTAAACTTTAGATTTATTTTTTATTTTTTTTGCGGTACGCGGGCCTCTCACTGCTGTGGCCTCTCCCGTTGCGGAGCACAGGCTCCAGACGCGCAGGCTCAGCGGCCACGGCTCACGGGCCCAGCCGCTCCGCGGCATGTGGGATCTTCCCGGACCGGGGCACGAACCCGTGTCCCCTGCATGGGCAGGTGGACTCAACCACTGCGCCACCAGGGAAGCCCTAGATTTAATTTTAATTATTTTAAATTTAAGTAGCCGCATGTGGCTATTGGCTACCGTACTAGCCCGCACAGATCTATCTAGACCAGCAACACTTTCAACCGTGTTACCCTCAAGGACCTCCCTTTATTGCTGTTCCACCAGTGATTCCCATGTTCTGAAAGATGTGTCTGTTGAACAAGTTGCATAGATTAGGTAATAATATATGCACTTCCTCATTTTTATTCATCAAAGACTTGTATAATAGCTAGCTTCGACTCCACATGAACACACTAGAATTTCTTAAGATGACATAATTCTAGCCTAAATCAAAGAAATGCTACCTTTCAGCCAGCCTGTGCCATGCCAGGTTGTGGGCAAACGTATAATTTTTCCTAGGCTTTGTTGAAAATAGCCCGTGAACTGTATCTTTTCTGTCTTTATGGATCCCTAGAGAAATTCCAGGCCCAGTTTGGGAATCACAGATGGATTCCTCCTGAGGGTGCGCTGAAGCCCAGAGGGGCCGCAGCCTTGCCCAAGTCCCCACCGTCCGTGTGGTTGCCTAGCACAGCTGGGTAGTCAGGGTCCCCGCCTGTCCCAGGGAGCTCCCGGTAAAGGCAGAGGTGAAGGTGAAGGCGGCCCTGGTCCTCAGGGAGCTTTGAGTCCCACGTGCGAAGGTGGCCTGTCCCGCAGGACAGCAGCCATCAGAAAGCCCTGCTGACTTCTCCACACCGTCTTCCCTCAAGTTGAATCCCATCCGGGAGGTTTCCCAATTCTGGCGCCACACTCATTAGTTGTGTGACCTTAGGCCAGTGACAGCCTCTCAGGGCCTTCAATTCCTTGTTGACAAATCGGGGCTGAAATTCCTGTCTCCTCCTTAAATCAACTGAGAGAACTTTTGTGATGGAGAGAATTGTGTCAAACACTAAAGGGTAAGAGGACAGAGCAGGGACTTTGGGCCGCACAGACCTGGGTGCAGCCGTGCTGTTGGGTCTATTACAAAATGTCTTTAAGCCTCTGTTTCCTCACCTGTATAATGGAACAATACCATCCTGCAGGGCTGGGAGTAGGGATTCCATCCAGTGTGCCCTGACAGGTGCTTGGCCCAGTGCCTGACACCCAGAAAGTGCTGGGGAAATGCCAGTGTTCTTCCTCCTTCCTCCTCGCCTTGTCTCTTGGGCCTCAGTCTCCTACTCTAAGACATGGGCACCGGGATGTGGGTTCCAGGGGAGCCTGGCGCTGCTTCTGTTTGTCCTATCACCCTCCCCTGCTGGCAGGCCAGATGGCTGGCTGCTGTCCAGCCTCGCCCACTGACCCTGGGCTCTCTCCCTTCAGGGGCCTGATGGGCAGCAAGGACAGACTGGACTTCCAGGAGCCAGAGGGATGCTGGTGAGTACCGTGTCGAGGGGCAGCAGGAAGCCACAGCTGGCTTTCTCCACACCCCTATCTACTCATCCCCCTGTGTTTCTTCCCCGCAGGGTGAAAAGGGAGCTCAGGGAGAAAAGGTAAGTCCCAGGGACCTGTGACCAATACTCTGGGGAAATTAGCAGCCCCTGGAGCTCTGCCACCCAGGGGACCCTCTGCACTTGGCTGTAGCCCTGGACTGAAGGATGGGTGCTGAGGAGTCATCCTGGTCTCCTTGCCACCCACTAGCTCCCTCGTTGCTGGCCCAGGGCTCAATCAGGATCCCAGGAGACCTAGAGAGCTCCAAGGCCCCCATGGAGGGAAGCTACATTTTCAGTTGGACGCTGAGTTAGAGGACAGGGGAAGGAACTGAGTTCAGAAGGACTAGTGAGAGGACAGGGATATGAGGGACCAGGAGAGAAGGGCATGGAAGCCAGGCTGGGCCAAGGGGAATGGGGCTGAGTACTTACGCAGCAGCAGACAATGACGAAGCTAAAAATGCAGTAACACCAAAAGCTGTCGATGGCTGAGTGCTTGGCACATGGCAGGAACTCTATATACATTCATCCATTCCATCCTCATGACAGTCTTTGCATTTGGTATTATTATCCCCATTTTATAGATGAGGAGACTGAGGTTCAGAGAGGTTGAACAGATTGCCCAAGGGTACCGTCAAAAGAGGCCGATCCTGGATTTAAACCCTGCCCTCTCCATCTCTAGAGCCTGCCCTGCCTCCCAGCTGTTGATTTCCAGAGGGTCCTCCATCCTCAGCCCCTGCTGACAAAGGCTCTTTTCTTTTCAGGGTGAGCCAGGGGAGTGCTCCTGCCCCTCCCGAGGGGACCCCATCTTCTCTGGCATGCCGGTAAGTGGTGCCGAGAGCCTTCCCCCCCGGCCTGGGGGTGAGGCCTGGCTTCCGGCCTTGTGCCCAAGACGCACAGGCCCCTGCGCCCCAGCCAACTGCGTCCCCACGCAGCCCTGTGCTTGGTGTGGACGTTGCCTATAGCCTCTCCCCTTCTTTTGTGATCCCCACTCCCACCCAGGGTGCTCCGGGACTTTGGATGGGCAGCTCCTGGCAGCCGGGCCCGCAGGTGTGTGTCGCTTGTCTCCTCCGTCTCTCCTCTTGTCCGCCCGTGCCTCAAGGCTTGCGCATCCTAACGCCGGCACCCCCAGCGATGGGGCAGAACTTTCTTCTGGGTCTGATGGTTTCTTCTCTCCTTCAGGGTCCTCCGGGTATTCCCGGACCACCAGGCCCCCCTGGAATGCCTGGGCTTCAGGTAAAGAGGGAGAAGAGGAGAGGGGGGTCAAGGCAACAGGGTGCATGCTCTGGGCTGGACCCCAAGTGTGCCGCTCCCCTGCCCCAACGCTTGTATGTGTCATTTCTCACTCCTTGTGCTCCCGCTTCCCAGAGTGGTACGGAGGATGCACTGGTCCCTGAGGGCAGGCTGTGTGTACTCCCAGACCTTTTTTGAGGAATGCCCTGTTGTTGTAGCCCAGGTACCCCACTGACACCTGTGTCAAGCTCGGGCCTTGGTCAGCTGTCAGGAACCCAGAACCTGGGTCAGCTAACAATCCTGGACACTGGTGCAGAGCTCACCATTTTGGAGCAGCGTTCAACATTCATTCATGCAACGAAATTTTTGCACACCTAGCATTTTCCAGGCACTGTTTTAGGTGCTGGCAATACAGCAGTGGACAGAATGAAATCTCTGCCCTCTGGGAGCTTGCATTCTAGTAAGAGAGACAGGCGATAAGCAAGAGAAATAAATAAAATATAGTATGTTAGAAAATGATATGTCCTGATAAGAAGGTTAAAGCAGGGAGTGAGGATAGAAAATGGGGAGAGCCCAGGGAAGATATTTGAGAAAAGTGTTGAAAAGAAGAGGATGTTTAAATTGAGACTTAAAGGGAAAAAAGGGAAAAAGAAAAAAATCAAAAGACTTGAAGGAAATGAGGGGAGAGCCTGCAAAGGATAGTATTCCTGACAGATAGACAAGGGAGCGGGTACGAAGGCCGCAGGGGTGGGAGCGTGCCTGCCGTGTTTGGAGAATAGGAAGGAGGCCAGGGGGTGAGGGGAGAGCAGTAGGAGTTGAGATCCTTGTGGCATCATGGTTAGAATGTGTGTTCCAGGACCAGGCAGCCTGACTTTGAATCACAGCTCTGCTACGTGTTAGCTTTGTGATGCTGGGTAAGTTACTTACCCTCTCTGTGTCTCAGTTCCTTCGTCTGTTAAGTGGAGATATTGTAATTACAGGACCTACCTCATGGGACTTTTGTGAGTATTAAACAAGTTAATGCATGCTAAATGTGTAGAACCTTGCCTGGTGTGTAGTGAATGCTCGGAAGGCATTAGCCATCATTATGACAACAACCACTGTTACGATTTTACATCCATTCTCCCGCATTTGTTTGAGCCTTACATCAACTCCAGTAGGAAGGCGGTGGATCCCTAAGTCACAGCTGGGCACACTGAGGTTCTGGGAGGTGAAATATCTTGTCTGAAGTCATCAGCTATGAACTGGCAGTGCTGGACTGGGGCTTTCCCTTGCAGGGCACTTTCTTCTGCCCTCCACTGCCCTGCAGGGTGGCTCCCCAAGGTTTGCACGCCAGGCCACACTTCCCAGAGGCCCTAGGAGGCATAGACAGTAGCTTCTGTGTATCTGGCTCCCAGCTCCTGGAAGAGTGAGTCTCACCTGAAAAGGCAGAGCAGAACTGCGTGGAAGCTTTTAACAAACTACTCCCCCCTGCCCTGATGATTTTATATATACCCCCTTTCACCCTGGGCTGAGAATCTGCTCTGGTGGGCCCCCTTTGCTGATGGGAGCCTCTGTCAGTATTCCAATTCTCTGTCTCATTGAGAGCTCAGAATTAGAGCCAACTCTGTGTCCCCCACAGGCCAGCCACACCTTTACCAAGTGTCCAGGCTTCCTGCTGCACTGCCAGGAAACAGGCATCAGGCTGCAGGGGGCTTGCGGTTTGCCTGGAGAAGCGTGAGAGTCATTTCAAAGTGACCCATTAACAAGCGCACGCAGATGTCACGTGAACCCTGCCAAGACATGTTGGGGGAACGAGGCAGAAAAGAGTGACCGCCACTGAGTTTGGTCCCAGGCACCAGAGTCCTCTTCTGGCACCAGTGCTGGAGACCAAGCCGAGGCTGCCGTTTGCAGACACCTGCCCCGTGCCAGGCAGGGTGTTTCAAGGAAGGGAGGGCCCAGCAGCTCCTCTCTTCAGGTGCAGGAACGGGCTCAGAGATAGACAGCAACCAGAGCTCCAGTAATCCCCATCCACTCCTACAGACGTTAAGAAGTGTGCGGCTCTATAGCTAGCAGACAGTGCACAGGTAGCTCTTCACTTCTACAGTAGAACAAGTGGGAGGTATAGTTCTGGGCGCGCAGGAAAAGAAAATCACAAAGTATCCGGCTTGAACTAACACAGACAACGGAGAGTGGGGCAGGGCGTGAATGATAATTTAGGGGCATAATTAGAATTAACACGGTCACGGTGTTTCCCCTGTGCCAGGGGCTGTTCTAAGCACTTTGCCTTCTTAACTCATTGAGGACTCGGAATGACCAGGGCTGGGTGATGTCATGTGGAGATGCAGGAGGGGCCGGGGGAGACGGACACCAGGTCTGACTCAGGCCTGGTGGAGCCTGGCCTGAAATCGGGTGGGCTGCCAGGGAGGGTAACATGTTCTATTGCTGGGAGCTGGGACTTGAAGGGAGGCCAGCTCTCAGAGCGGGCCAAGGAAATCCCGTGTGTGGAGTGAGCAGCAGTGCGTTCCCTCAGCATGTATGGGATGCAAGCCTCCTCCAGGTCGGGCACTGGGGATTTAAAGCCGAACGTGCTCCCTGCCTCCACGGAGCATTTAATATACAGATGTGCATTGTGAGTCTGTAAGGGGAACAGAGTCTGGGTGGTAAACAACGTGAGCATCCCTCGTGCCATGCTCTGTCCTAAGCTCCTTATAGCCGTGATCTCCTTTAAGCCTCAGCACAAACTACCACTGTTTTACAGAAAAGGAAACTGAGGCACAGAGATTCACCCCCCCACACCTCCCCGCAAGTAACCTGACAAAAGTTGTACAGGTAGTTAGTTAGAATTGCACCTAGATGGGTATGACTCCCAGGCCTCTGCCCTGTGTGTGCATGAGTGTTCTGGGGAATGTCTTTTGAGGAATGATGCAGAAATAGTGGTTAAGAGAGGGGTTGAAGCCAGTGCTCCTCAATCTGAATGTCACCTCTGTGCCCTGCTCGTCCTGTGACCTTTAGCAAGTTGCTTGCCTCTCTGAGTTCTTCGTCTTGTTTTTAAGATGGAGATAAACACTTACATCACCAAAACAACTGTGGTGATTAAATGAGAAAATACAGTGAGAAAATATAGGAAAAGTACTTAGCACAGAAAGAAATAATAGTTATTTACTATATAGAAGACCCACTGCCCTAACATGTAGGGGAAGAAATCATCTGGACTGGTTTTGGGGGGGTGAGTCACACCTCTGGGCCTCCTCAGCTCCCCCTACAAACAGTCTGGAGACCTTTTTTTTTTTTTTTTTGTGGTACGCAGGCCTCCCACTGTTGTGGCCTCTCCCGTTGTGGAGCACAGGCTCCGGATGCGCTGGCTCAGCGGCCATGGCTCACGGGCCCAGCCGCTCCACGGCATGTGGGATCTTCCCGGACCGGGGCACGAACCCGCGTCCCCTGCATCGGCAGGCAGACTCTCAACCACTGTGCCACCAGGGAAGCCCCTGGAGACTTTTGAGCTGAGAATAGATGTCAGCCAGGGCTCTTAGCTCTTCAGGATGAGGGGGAGAGGCAGTGGCGATGGTGAGAAAGAATCTGGGTGACCTGCGGGCTAGAGAGAGGTGTCCACTCACCCGTGCCTCTTCTTGGCTGCAGGGAGTGCCTGGGAACAACGGTTTGCCAGGACAGCCTGGGCTGACTGCAGAGCTGGTAGGTACCGGCCTGGATTCACTGTCCAGCGCCTCCCCTGCTCTTCCTAGGCCTGAGCTTGCCATACTAGCGCCCTTAGCTGCTGTGGGGGTCCCTCTTCCCTCCGTCTTCCAAGGTTGGGAGAAACCTGGATGCCATGTAGCTTCCCGAGGCTCCACCAGGTGCCGTAAGTCTCCGTCCCCCTTCCACTCGCCCTCTGAGCTCTTGTGTCTGTCTCTTGCAGGGATCCTTGCCCATTGAACAGCATGTCCTTAAGGTAAGAGAGTCAGAAGGAGGGTGTAGGCACTGGCAGGGGTTCCCCTAAGGGGATCTTTGCAGTAAGCGCTCAGCTGCGTGGCACCACACACAGAGAACTGCAGATGGAGCTGTTTGTGGGGACTGTGCATGCCAGGCAACTGGCTGAGGGGGCCTAGTCAGGGGCCGGCTCAGAACAGACCCCCAGTCAGTGTTTGCTGAGCGAGTGTTGGAAGGAACCCTGTGAAGGCACCCAGGTGGCCATGGGTGCTCTGGGCAGTGGTAACCCAGAGACCTGCCCTCAGCAGTTGCCAGTGAGGTCGCATGGGGGCAGGGCAGGGAAGGTGAACGTGCACTTGGAGGGCAGTCAGGCAGGGATTTGCGAAGGTTATGTTCTATGGTAGGACTGGGTAGGGGCCTGGAAGAAGGCTCCAGCTGTCCTCTGCTCAATCCAGAAAGAATCCAGGGAGGAGAAGGGATTTGAGAGGTGATTCTAGTGGGGCAAGAAAGGGGACTTGGGGCCTGAAGGGAGAGTCGGCCTGTGCCAGGGTCTATCAGTAGCATTAAGACCATGCTCGAGGGCTGTGGCCTGGTCTGATCTCCCACGCTGGGCACCACGGGTGATACAGCCCTTCCTTGCCCAGTTACCTCTAGAGACCAGATCAGGACTCTTCCCTCCTCCAGCTCAGCATCCTTTGGGGTCCCTCCCACGCCTTGGCCTCCAGAGCCCCTGTCCTGGTCACCCGCTTCTAGTACTGGCTGGTCAGTGCCCTGGAGTTCCCACGACCCCAGTGGTCCAGGTCAGGACAGAGCATGGGGACCGCCTGCCCCGCCCCTGCTCTGGACAGCAGTCATCTCCAGAAGCAGCCTGAGGTCGGGTTATCCTTCCAGCAGCAGTTACGGGTTGGATCACGGCAGGGTTGTGGCAGTGAACCCCCCGCTCTTCTGCCCTAGGCCGCTGACAAGCCAGGGTTCCCCAAGTCCTGCCCCTGGGCAAGTGATTATGTGACTCCAAATGCAGGATTCAACGTTTCTCTGTGTAACATGTCGTCTCATGGCTTCTTGATCAAGTGCTCCACGGAGGGCCCCCAACAGGAACCGAGTGTGGTCTGGAGAAGGGGTCAGATGGGCACCGACAGCCCAGAGGAAGCCTGGGCCTGTGGACAGAGCGCTCCCTTGGCCCTCAGACAGGCCAAGGTCCAATCCAGGGCCCCACTTACCTTAGACAAGTCATGCTGTCTCTTTGAGCCTCGGCTTTCTCATCTCCAGAGTGCTTAGAAGATGACCTGCCTCGTTGCACTGTCAGGGTTGAATGTGATAACATGCAAGGCCTGCCACCATTGCTGGCACCATGGGTGCTGAGTAAATGACAACCATTATCATTGAGCTTTGCAGCGAACAGTGGAGGTGGAGCAGTGTCTCCTCTAGGGGCCCATGGACGTCCCGCCAGGCCGTGGATAGATGCCAGGCTCCCAAGTCCTCTGAAACTGTAGTCTAGCTTTCACTAGTAGGTTTCATTTTGAGGGGAAGCGGACTCACAGCTTCCATCAAACTCTCAGAGAGGTCTGTGACCCAAAGAGGTTAAAGCCTCCAGGTAAGAGGAGGACTTTCTTGTCAGGAAGACTTCAGGCCCGGCCCACTGGGGAGCCTGTAACAGCCGGGATCCACTGGGAAGTGCAGGGCAGGCCCCATCCCAGAGGCTGTCTGCGAAGGGCCTGGCTCCTCCTGCAACTGTTTGCTTTGCTCCCTTGGGCAGAGAAGCTGGTGTTTGGAGCTGCCCTTTTCAGTCTAAATCCTCGTGGCGTGTCCTCACACTGGGTGCAGGTTGCAGGAACAGCCGGGACAGATGGTCCCTCTGCGGGCCCCTCCGCCTCCTCCCACATGCCTGTCTAGAAAGTGGCGTTGGCTTGGCCCTACCGGAGCTTCTTCCTGGAGGAAACTCAAAGCCAGTGTTGGGACCGGGTCCCTTGAGGATACAGCAAAGCTGCCGCAGACATGTGGCTGGGGAGGAAGAGAGTGGGTGGGTGCCGGGCAGCAGGATGCCACTGGCTGAGTTCGGAGTGGGTTTCCCCCATGCGGCCCACCCTGGCCTTCTCTGACCCGGGCCCCACGCCACCACCCCCTTTTTCTCATCAGAGCATCTGCGGGGACTGTGTCCAGAGGCAGACGGCCCACCCGGCGGCCCTCCTGGAAAGTGGAGAGAAGGGAGACCAGGGCATCCCCGGCGTGCCAGGCCTTGACAGCTGTGCCCGGGTAGGAGGCTGGGCTCGGGGTGGCCTTGGTGCAGGGCGAGCTCCCGGCTGACCCTGCTGACTGGGCCTCTGCCTGTCGTCCGCAGTGCTTCACAGAGCGGGAGCGGCCGAGGGCTGAGGAGGCCCGGGTGAGTGGGCCTCTGTCTTCTCTTCACCCCCCCGCCCTGAGCCCCATGGGGCTTCTCACACTCACCGTCCATCCCACTCCAGGGAGATAACGGCGAGGGAGATGCGGGCTGTGCAGGGAGCCCCGGCCTGCCCGGTGCTCCAGGACTGCCCGGCCAGAGAGGAGAAGAGGTGAGAGCAGGGCCCTTGCCTGGGCTGGACCCCGAGGCAGCTGGAGTCTCCACTTAAAAGGCTCTCAGTTCCCGAGGGCAGTTTCCTTCCTGCCGAAAGCCTTCTCGGGCCCTCTGAGGCCTTAGGTCACCGGCGCCCCTCGCTGCTCTCCTGGCACCGGGCCTCCTCGCAACTCTGGGCCCTGGGCCACTCTTCCTCCCCTGGCCTTGCTGCTTCCTCAGCCTGCAGCTCTCCTCCAAGGCCCGCTCCTTCACCCCTTCAGCCCTTTGCTCACATATCACCTTCTCAGTGAGACACTCCCTGACCACCCTCTCTAAAATAGAACTCCCACAGCCGTGCTCAAAGCCCAGTCCCTCTCTCTGCCCCACGCTCCGCACTGTCTGGCATCCTGTGTATTCCCTTCATTTGGGAGCACGCCGCAGGTGTCTACTGAGCACCGCCTGTGTGCCAGCCTCTGTTCTATGCATTACTGTCCACCTCTCCCTAGAATGTAAGTGCCACAAGGTGGGGATTTCAATGTTCCATTTGTCATCATGTCCTCAGCCCCTGGACCAGTGCCCAGTACATAATAGCCGCTCGAAAAATGTTTGTTGGATGATTGAATGAACCGAATGAAAGGTTTAACATCAGCTTTAACATCCTGCTCTGACAGCACTGCCTGTTGACTCGGTCTGTGGCAGGCTGGGAGGAGGGCTGCGGAGACCTCAGGGCGCTGTGGGCCTGAGCCTCTTCATCCATATTCCCTGGCTTCCTTTGCAGGGTCCGCCCGGCATGAGGGGCTCCCCGGGTCCTCCAGGCCCTATTGTAAGTATCTGTGGGTTTCCTGGCCTGCTTGAGAGGCTCTCAGAGGGGTTGTAAAGCCAGACACCATTCTGCTGCCTTGGCTCCAGGAAGCTGGGCAGGACAGAAAGAGGGAACTTCCTTTCCCTCCCCTTTCCCTTGTCAGAGCATCTGCGGGGACTGTGGCCTCCCACCTCCGAATCCCCAGAACCGACCTGCTCCGCCCCACTCTGCCTGTGGTCCTGCTTAGAGGAGGCCCTCAGGGCGCATCCTTGTTTCTGCAGCCCCGTCCCTGCTGTGTTTTGCATTCATGGCTCATGGTCTGGGCAGCCAGGAAAGCGTGTGGCAACCTTCAGACAGGGGCCAGGGGCTAAGATGGAGCGGCCCTCTATCGCTCTGTAGGGCCATCTCTAAGACAAGCCTACAAAGCCTAGACTAGGAGCATCTACCCTGGAGTCCTCTGTGGTGTTGATATGGCAGGAACATAGAAGTGACTAGGAAAGCCTGGAAGAACTGAAAATGCTTTCTTTGGAGGAAACAAAAATAGCTGGTGGGAGCCTCTTAGAACCAGGGAGCCCCCACCTGGGGGCTCATGGAGGTCAGGTAACAGGCATGATGGGTTTCCACTCTGGCACCAGGAGTCACTCGGACTCGGGCAGACTTGGGCAGGTGGTTTGACTCTGGGGGCTGTTGCGCATCTCTACGGATGGCAGAGCCATTCTTCCTGGAGCCGAGGCAAGGAGCAGATGTCTTCTGGGCCAAGACTTGGGATGAGTCTCTTTTCCAGCTGCCTTGAAAATATTCCCGTGACTTCCTCTCCCCGTGACCTCTCAGCCCCAGACTGTGGCTCAGGGTTACCGTGCTTGTGAGTTGTGACCTGCCTGTTTCTCCCACCAGGGCCCCCCAGGTTTTCCTGGTGCTGTTGGCTCCCCCGGATTGCCTGTAAGAACCTAGCGCTGCTCGACCTCCCCTTCCCCTGCCAGCCAGGTCTCTGTGGCTTTTGCTTGTCTCCCTTCCTGTCGTGCCCTGGCCTCCCCCCTCCATGTTTGTCGTTGTCCCCCTTCAGGCTCGGTAGCTAACGACACAGGTTCCCTGAGGTCCCAGCAGCTTGGACGGCCTCCCAGTCTCTGACTTCTTTTCGTTTCTCCCTTCTCCCTCTTCTGCTTTCTCTCTCTCATCTTCTCTCTTCTCCCCCCTTCCGTTTCCCTTTTTCTCTCCCACAGTCACACATCACTCCGCCTAAATCCTCCAGAGCTATTTTACCTTCTTATTTTAAGGGCCTCTTGATCCCTGCCTTCTCACTCTGCCTCCTGCTCCTCCCACCTTTGGTGTTGACTGAAGATTTGCTGAAAGTACTTCTTGGGGCCCTGCCAGCCACCTGGCCCAGAGCCCGGCAGAGATGCCAAAGCTTTAGGGCTTCACACTGCAGGCTGGTACAGGTTTGCTGCCCTGCTGCTTGGCAGGGCTGTCCACAGGCGCCCCAGGGATTTCAAGGCGGCCACGCTTGCAACTTTTCCCATCATCCTCGAGGAAACTTCCTCCTCTTCCTTTCCTCTTCTTTGGCTCTGGTCCCAGTCTGCTCTGAGGCTGGGCACGTGATGCCAGCAGTAGGGCTTCTGGGCGTCGTGGGGCCCTGCCCCTCTGTGCCCAGTGTCTTGGCCACCTCCTTCTGCCGGGTGTCGTTAATTGCTCTGCCTCCATCATCGTCACAAGTATGTTTGAGTCGTCCTCTTCCTCACTGTTGCTCCCTCCTGGGTCATGGAAACTAACCTCCTGTTTGTCAGATTTCGTGTTCCTGGGGCCTGACTCCTCTCCTCCCAGGCCTGGTGATGGAGGCTCAGGGAGCAAGGCCTCTCTTTGTCACAGCTCCATCTGTCCCCACGTCCTCATCCTGGCCGGACCTTGTCTGTTTCTGCTTGCTTGGGTGAAGGGGCCATCTGTCCGTCTAGCCATCTGTCTTGTGTTGTGGAAAGGTTTGGGTGTCGTTTCTTGAGGGCACGAGGGAGAAGGGGCAGACACGGCCCCTTAACGGTGTGGTGCATCCGCGAAGGCCAGGGCGAGGAGTGAGGAGGGATGGGGGCTCTGGCTTTGATTGAGGTGGATATCCCTTTCCACCTAGAAAGTGACAGGGACTGCTCTGGAGGGAGCCTTCCCATGTCCCTCCCCAGCATCCTTAAAAGCATGGGATTTTTGGCTGGGGCGGGGGCTTGGAGAGGTAAGTGTTGGGAGTCTGGTGATACATTTTGGCGGGGAGCATCACTCTAGAGACACCTCTCTGGACAGTTGCCCCTCAGGGGGAGCACATGTGTCACCCTCCTAAAGGTGCACCCCAGACAGTGGTCACAGCAGGGCACACCAATGACAGCCACCTGAGAAGTACCACCTGAGAGTCACCCGACTGGGCGGGCATATCTCTGTGGTGACCTGTCTTGGGGGGCGTGCTTCTGAGAGGCACCCTTACATGTGGATTTACACCTCTGATAGTTACCCTTCTGGGCACGCCCCCTATGGTCACTTTGCTGGGGACACTAGGGGGGCCACCAGTAGCCCCCCACCTTTGCCTAGAATGGGGACGGAGGGCTGGGGGGTTGCAGGGAGGAGGCAGGGGCTGGGTGGAGACTGCCCTCTCCTGCAGTTTCTCATGATTTTTCTCTCCAAGGGTCTTCAAGGAGAGCGAGGCCTCATGGGCCTGACAGGAGAGAAGGGGGAACCGGTAAGCGGAGGCAGCAGGGGATGGAGGTAGATGAAGAGCCCTGGGGAGACGGAGGTTGGGCCCCCTGGGATGGCTGCTGCGTGGAAGATGGGAGGTGGACTCCTTCTTTTGAAACTCTTTGCCCCTCAGCCCTGATTCCCTCAGTATTGGCGGATCCCTCAGGATCAAAGGAAGTTGATCTCCATGTGCCCTGACTCCCTGTAAGGGGCAAACACCTCCATCCCTGGGGGCTTTCTCCCTCCCTTCTCCTGCAGCGTTCAGCATGTCCCTTCCACTGCCCCCACCCGGGTCTTCATCATTCCATGTCCTGGGCCTTCTCCTCTGGCTCAGCTCTGCTGGAAAGTGACAGGCACTGCTCTGGAGGGAGCAGAGTCTCAAGCAGTCAGCATCCAGGACTGTGGTGGTGATCACAGCCGAGGGGAGCCGGGTCTGGGGGACATGGCCCAAGGTGGTGGCTGTAACTGGGGCACCTGCTGAGGGGCAGCTCCAGACTGTTGGGAGGGGCAGCTCCAGACTGTTGGGCCTTGGCCGCCCTCATAGCCAGGGATGGGGACAGAAATGTTGGGGGGCTTGTCCATCATGTCTCCCTTTCTTTGCAGGGTCCTCCAGGGCAACCTGGCTACCCAGGTGCCATGGGCCCCCCGGGACTGCCTGTGAGTAAGGGGAGCCGGGTCTGGGGGTACCCGAGCCGTGGGGTGGTGATCAGGACCGGCCCAGGCTTGGGCACCCTCAGCGGGTTTCCTCCTTTCCGAGCATTTCAGCTGGTGTCTCTGCCAGGCTGTCCATCCAGAGTACCCCCCACCCCATAAGCCCCCTTGGTAGTGGAGCTTGGCCTCCCTCTCCGCTTTGGGGGGCCCACCACAGTCGCTGCACATCAAGGACCAGACTCTCAGAGCACCCGGAGCCTCCCAGACTAGGAGAGGACAGAGGTCTGCCTCCCCAGGGGTGGGGGAGAGTTGGGGAGATCCAGCGGAGGCGCCTGTTAGGAGGACGTGACCCCCGTTCCACTGAGTGGCGGTGGGAGGCCGCAGAGGCGCCCCCGCTCCGCTCCGCTCCGCTCCGCTCCGCTCCGGGAGCAGCACACCCCTCGGGCCCCCCAGCCTCGCCCGGGGCGCCTTCTAAGTGTGTGTGCCAGCTGCAGTCTCCACCCCTCGCATCGGCACCCCTGGCGGGCGGACCACGGGACTAATTCCCTCTCTCTTTGCTGCCTGTCAGGGCATCAAGGGGGAGCGCGGCTACGCGGGTTCCCCGGGAGAGAAGGGAGAATCGGTGAGTGCGGGAGGGCAGCTCCCTCCGCGGGGGCGGGAGGAAGGGCTTCAAATGGCCGGTCCCTGTCTGCCGCCTGGAGAGCTTCCCAGCCGCCACTGAACGGGAGACGTGACCCTGGCCCCCCGGCCCCCTGAGTCGCTCCAGCTGCGTCTCAAGCAGTCAGCGCTGCCGGCTGGTTGCTGCGGGGGCGGAAGCTGCGAGGAGGAGAATCCCGGCAGATTTCGTGGAGACTGGCGGGGGTGGGGGGTGGGGGGGGCTGCCTGGGGGGAGGGGGCCAGAGTCAGCGGGCAGGGGACCTCCTCCCACCCCACCCCTAACGCCCGCAGGCCGGAGAGCCAGGCCCCGGACTCTGGACCCCACTCTGCCGCCCGGCCTGTCCCCAGCCCCACACTGAGCACTGGAGCTGGGGCGGTCATCAGATGGGGACACGGAGGCTCACGAAGTGACGTGGCTCACCCAGTGTCCTGCAGCTAGTTAGTGAACTAGGGCCGAGCCTGGACTTGAACCCAAGTCTGTGAAAAGCCTCCCAAGTCTTTGTCTTACCTTCCCCCTCGCACATGCTGGTGAGGCCCCTGTGGGATGCAGCAAACCCCATTGTGCATGTGTTCAATAACGAATCTCTCTCGTGGGCCTTCTGGGTGCCAGGCTCTGTTCTGAGGATGCCTTGGCGGATAAAACAGGCAGTTGAGCCTCTGGTCCTCAGGGAGCTCACGTTCCAGTGGGCCAGGTAGATAACAGATGAGTAACAGCTACATATAAATTACGAGAGATAGGACCGGTGGAGAAAATCAAGCCGGGTAAGGAGCTGGAGCCATGAACGGGAAGCATTAGACAGAAGGTCAGGGAGGCCTCTCTGAGCGGGTGGCGTTTGAGCTGAACCCTGAATGGAGCTGCGAGAGTGTGTGGGAGCACAGACGGCCAGCACATGGTTGTCTGTGCTGGGGAATCCCAGAGGGAGAAGCCATGCGTGAGGGTATCTCAGGGACAGCTTCGAGCCATCGAATGACTTGGTAAGGTTTCAAGAGACCTAGAAATGGTGGGGGATGGTGGGCATTCTAGGCAGAGGGGACAGCTGTGCAAAGGCCCAGTGGTATGACTGTATAGTGTTCAGGGAACGGCAGTCTGACCAAGCCAGGCAGAAGATAAGGAGAGGGGAGGGAAGTGAAGCAGGGAAGGGTGGTTGGTATCAGGTCGCAGGATGCCTCAAAACCCAGCATTCAGTTGGCAGAGGGGCCCCATGGCGGGTGTTGGAGCAAGAGAGTATTCTAATCAGAGCTGTGTTGAAGCAGAGGAGATGGCAGCCTCTTGCTGGCTGGATTAGAGGAAACCAAGAGATGGCAGAACTAGTTAAGAGGCTGGTTCAGTAGCTCAGGCAAGGGAAGGGAAGCCTGAACAGAGCAGGGGGAGGAATCCTGCAGCTTAGAGGGGCGTCCCACCACATCCCTGCCTCTGCTCTGTGCCCCGTCCCCTGCCCCATCCCCTGATCTCCCACCTCCCCCAGTCAGAGTGACTGATTCTGCTCCTTTGTATCACCAGGGCCCACCAGGATCTGAAGGCCTCCCAGGTCCCCCAGGCCCAGCAGTGAGTGGGGAAGGGGACAGGGAGATGTGGACATGGGGATCCCTGATCCTGCCCTGGGGTCTGGGGACAGGAAGGTTGGGTTCTAGATGCATTGTTCTCTGTGGTGACAGGGTCCCCGAGGAGAGCGAGGACCCCAAGGGAACTTGGGTGAGAAAGGTGACCAGGTGAGTGGTGGCAGGACCCTCTCTAGCTGTCCTCCCCCGATGGTCACCCTCATGTACGGGGGGGAGGGGGCACAGTGACCAGCTCTAGCCTCCCACGCCCCCACCATCCTCGAGCTGTAACCTCTCACCTCATGCCCAGAGCCTCACCTGCTGGCCCTTTGGGGCAGAGCGGAGGACAAGGCCCATGACTTGAGGCAGCCTCATGCTGTCATTCTTTCCACCTGGGTAGCCAGGCAGGAGAGAGAGGGTAGCACAGCAAACTGTCCCTTGCTTTCTTCCCCTAGGGATTTCAAGGCCAGCCGGGCTTTCCAGGCCCACCGGTGAGTGCACACACAAAGCCAGCTCTGTCCGACGTGATCCCATCTTCGAGGGGCAGGCCTGGCCAGGCCAGGCTGGGTGAGGGTGGGCCTAGGGAGGGGAGCGAAGAGGCACGGGAAGAACGGAGGAATGGCCTGGGGGGGTAGGCCTGATTCCAGGAGCCAGGACCTGGAGAGCAGGGCCTCCTGGGTGGGCCCCAGCCCAGCCGCCCAGCCGCCCAGCCAGACGTAATGCTCCTGGGTGGTGTTTCTGGGAAGTCAAAACGCATCACATTAACTGTGGTGAAGCACACCCAGGAGGAAGAAGGAAGGGGAGCTGCTTTCCAGCCCCGCTTTCATTCCTGCCTGCTTCTTTGTTGATTTAGGGTCCCCCTGGATTCCCAGGCAAAGCTGGAGCACCTGGCCCACCTGGCCCCCAAGCGGAGAAGGTGAGCAGGACCCCAAGTTGGCCACAGTCACAGCTCTGAGCCATCAGAAGTTCAAGGACTAATTCAGTTACATCAAGGGGGGGCAAAGAGACCTCCAGGATGAGCCCAGCAACTGCTGTAGGGCAACAGGGCCGGGGCAGACCAGTGGGCCCCTAGGGCTGACAGCTGGGCCCAGGATGCCCACCCAATGGGAGAGTGTGGGTGGGGAGGAGCAGAGGGGTGTAGTGAGAGGTGGGCCACTAGATGCGACAGGCCAGCCCCGGCCAGCTGCAGCTCCTCCAGGGGAGGGCGAGGAGTTGAGGGAAGGAGGGAAGCACATCCAAGACTGGGCACCCTGGGCCCTTCAGCAGGAGGAGGTCTGGGCATTTGCCTTCTGGGTCTGACAACAGCAGGAAAGAAGAATGGGCCTCCTGGGAGGCCATGCTCAGGGTGTCCCCAAGGGCCAGAGAGGGCAGGCGTGGCCTGTGACCTGGTGACAAGGGTGGGAAGGAGCAGCAGCTGGGGAGCCCCCGCACTGGCCGCCCCTGGGTTTGGCTATAGATAAACTTTGGGACTAGCTCTGCCTTGCTCTGGAGGCTGACATCCTTGTCTCAGCCCATCTTCTGGGCTCTCCAGATGTGACAGGTGGGCAATGTAATGAGGCCCCAAATTGACTTCTAAGCTTGGGGTAGGGGGATCATAGCCCACAGGGAGGGGCAGGAGATCTGCAGCTTCTTGGGGAGCCTCTTTCCTCTGAAAACTGGAAAGGACTTCTGGAAGGGCCACCTTGGTCTAGGTTCTCACTGTTCGGGTGAGGAAATGAAGCCTAGAGAGGCTGGGGGCATCCCAGGGATGCACAGCCAGACAGTGACGGGGCTGAGACTTCCCTCCCAGCTCAGGAGAACCCTCAAGCCCCTGGCTGCATCCCCCCACCCCAGAGCCAGCACCTATCAGCTATGGTTGAGGCAGTGGCGGGTGCCACCTCCCTTCACTTCTCTGTGGGGCACCCGAGTGGCGGCCCCTGCCAGAGTCTTCCGTGCGGCCTCTGTGCCCCAGTGCAGCTTGCTCTCCTTAGGCCGGTCTTTGCAGAGACTCCCAAGCCTCTGGCCAGCGGTTCTCTGTCCCGACTCCCTGTGGGGCTGCCATTTCCTGGGGCTGTGCTGACCCCTCCTGGTAGCTGGTGGCATGGCAGTGCCACCCAGAGCCCTTCCCCCCCCCACCCCCACCCCCCTGTGGGGTCTCTAGCTGGATGCCTTCCCCTTGGTGACCCCCACAGCCACCGCTCCAGGTCAGCCACCCTCTCCCCACTGGGGAAATGCTGCCGCCTCCCCACTTAGCTGCCTGCCTCCCCCTCTCTTCTCTGATAAACATTCGAATTCACACGTTCGCTCTCATCATTCCCCTGCTTTGAACCATCAGTGGCTCCCCAGTGCCCGTAGTGGTGTTTTCAGACTTCATTTTGTAGTCCCCAAGGCTTTTTGTCACACAAAATCTCATATGAATGCTCAGTCTATAAAACAGATGCAAGTGGAGCTGCTCTGGCTAAGGCAAGGGTAGGGGTCCTGGAGTCCCACCCCCTTGGCCTCCACTTTGTGCCCCCAGCCTCTCTAGGCTCCTCCAGGAACCCTCAGGCCCTGAGAAGTACAGTTTGAAAACTAACGGTCGGTTTGATAAAATCTAGTACAGGGTTTCAGGGCCCTCCTCCAGTCTCCTCTCTGCCCCCCACCCCCACCACACGGGCTCCCCAGACACCCCAGCTAGACCAGGCATGTGAACACCGCCAAATCTTTATCCTTCTCTGAAGTCCTCTGTGGCATGCCCTTTTCTCCTAAACCTACCCAAATCCCAGCCGTCCTTCAGAGCCCAGCACCTGCTAACTCTTCTGTGACAGTTTCCCTGCCCCCGACCAGAGTGAGCTGTTCTCTCTCCCCAACTCCCAGGGCCCCTTACTCACACAAGGCAAATCGACTGTTGCAATGCCCTCGATGGTCCTGGGCCTGTGACTCTTGCTGGACTGTGAGCTCCTCGAGGGCAGGGCCCACCCTTTCGCCATCTGGGGGAATCAGAGGCCACATAGTGGTTGGCACCTTGCTGGGATCAATGTGAACTGAATGTGTGCCCTCACTTCAGCCCACATTACTGAGCACCCACCAGGCCAGTCCTTGGTCAACCCTGAGGAAGGTGCTGGACACAGAAGGCTCTGTTTCTTCTTCGTGGAGCAGTGCAGAAAGGGGGATGCTTGGCAGATGAAGACAAACTTTCATGGGGGAGTAGTGTGTGGGATACAGCCAGTTAGGCCAGAACCGAACTGGGGTTCGAAGCCAGCTGTCCTGACTTCCAGTAGTCACCAGCCCCTGTGGCCGGGGTCTCTTGTCCTGCTGGTGTGTGTCAGCGGAAGGGAGGGGGGCAAGGCCCCACTGACTTTGCTGGGGGGGCTCATTTCCAGGGCAGTGAAGGGATTCGAGGTCCATCAGGCCTGCCTGGTCCCCCTGGACCACCAGGATCTCCCGGGATTCAGGTGAGCGTGTGCCCGCTTAGCCTGACAGGTGTGTGTGTGTATGTGTGTGTGCTCATGCACGCATGTGTGTGTGTCTGTGTGTGTGTTTAGGGGTAGGAGTTGGGTGAGGGGTGGAGGGGGTGAAGAGGGTGGAGGGGCTGGGTTAGGCTTCCCACCTCCTAGGGCTCCAGCACAGGCGTGCAGGAATGCCTTTTTCCCATTTCCAGGGCCCTGCCGGTCTGGATGGTCTGGATGGGAAGGACGGCAAGCCTGGCGTGAGGGTGAGATGGTGGGCCCAGGAGGGCACCCCCTTCCTTCTACCTCCTTCTCCAAGAGCCAAAGTCAAGGGAACCCTGATGAAGGGAATTGAATTCCACTGCCCCACACCTCTTTCAGGAGGTGCCCCACCTTCCCTCGGTCTGCCTCTCACCACAGCCCACTTCTCTGATGGCACCAGAGCCCCCTGATTTCTCTGTTCTCCCAGTTGCCTTAACCAGGTTGGATGAGCTGGGTCTCACCAAAGGCAGGCAGTGAAGGGAGTAAATTTATACCCAGAAACTCAATCAGCTGAAGAAACTAGGCTGGGTGTCAGAAAGAATAGGCTGCAGACAGGGAAGGACTTGAGTGGCCCTGGCTCCTTGGATCTGATTTTGCTGGGGCATCTGAAAAGGATGGGGCCATGGCAAAGGGCAGAGCATCAAGGTCAACCACCTTCTGTACCCAAAAGAAGGAAAACTGAGGTTCAGAAAGGGACGGGGATTCACTCAGCGTGCACAGCCAGTCAGAGGCTGAGCCCGGCTTGGAATCGTCCCCGTGCCCCACATGACAATCCCTCCATCCTGGGAGAGCTGGGGGAGGGGCTGGAGAAAGGGGGAGACTGGTGAATGAGTGGGTACAAGCTGGACAAAGCTCTTGTCTCAGTGCCCCTGGTCTCTTTCCCTAGGGGGACCCTGGTCCTGCTGGCCCCCCCGGACTCATGGGACCCCCGGTAAGTTGAGCTGCAGGAAGGAGCTGGGAGCTGGGAGGTTCCAAAGCTGGACGGGTGCCCTGATGGGTGGGGCAGCTCAAATCCACATCCCCTGTGGACATGTTATGACTTTGGATGGATTTGACTTGTTTTACCTGAGGAAAGAGGAGTGGGAAGTGGCCTCTGCTTGAGGTGAGGGACGTGGCAGCTCCTGCTTTTTCTTCCAGGGCTTCAAGGGAAAACCGGGCCATCCCGGCCTCCCAGGACTGAAGGTAAGGGCCTGGTGACTTCTGCCAACCCGGTTTTCTCGGCTTTTCTCAAGGTCTGACACCGGGCAGATGCGGCAGTCTGGCCGGAGTGGAGTGCCACCTGACCCTTGGCTAAGATGCCGTCCCAGCATCCAGGCCTTCTGAGGCCACCGGTGCCTGGCAGACTGGGTTGGGGCTTTGCCATCTGTCAGCCCGAGGGCATCAGAGAGCCCCTGGCCAAAGCCGGGGCATGTGGCAGGACTCCTCTGATGTGGGGTCAGCTTGGGGTTGTGGGAGCCAAATGGCGGTCTGGTGAGACTCAGTTGCCCCTCTCTCCTCCAGGGTGACTGTGGAAAGCCTGGTCCCCCGGGCAGCAGTGGCCGCCCCGGAGCAGAGGTAAGGGCCCGGGGTCTATGCATGCTGCCTTTAGACAGCCCTTGGGTTCTGCTGAGTCCAGGACGCAGCCACTTCCTCCCCCTTCGCTGGCAAAGTGGCAGCCTCCTCTCCTTGCCTTCTGGGGGAGGTTTTGCCCAACACTGCACATCTTGACCTTCCTCCTCTTAAGTTTATAACCGGTTTCCTCTCCCTATGGGCTATTGGGTTATTAACCCATAAAGGCCTGGGCTCTACCTTCCCCCTCCAGCCATACTCATGGGCAGGGCTGGTCCCCTGTCCCCAGAAGGCTTAGGCCTAGAGGCCAGGACTCAACGCAGCTCTTCTGGCCATTGGTGTTCCACCTGCCGTGCTCAGCGTTCTCCTACCTCACAGCCTGTGTGTGTAAGTCTGTTTCTGTGTTGTTTCTTCCTCTTTCTCCCTCCTGCAGGGTGAGCCTGGTGCCATGGGACCCCAGGGAAGACCCGGCCCCCCTGGCCACGTTGTGAGTTACTCTGTTTTCGTCTCTGCCTCTGTGAGAGTTCAGACTGCGTTGGGCTGGGTGGTGGTGGGCAAGCTGGTGATGACCCGAAAGAACTGACCGCAGCAGCAGTGCCAGCCACGTAGAGCAGTAAGGGGCTCTGGGCTCACCCATCCAGCGGTTCCCCGGCTTTTCGCCATTTTCTGGGCACATTCGAGTTTGCTTATCAAACAAAGATCATTCAGTTATTCAACAAGTAATTATTGAGCACCTGCTCCACACCAGGCACTGTTCCAAGCCCTGGGCTACGGTGAGATAGACAAGGTCCCCTGATCCCAGAGCTTCCACACAGGCACAACAGACAGATTAACGCGGAAGGATCAGGCAGTGATGTGCTGTCATAGAGGGCCTGGGAGGCGACTTTACGGGAGAAGTGGCCTTTGAGCAGAGGCCCGAATGACAAGAAGGAGCCAGCTGTTGAGCAGTCTGGTGGAAGAGCATCCTGGCAGGGGTGCATCTGCTGCAAAGGGCCTGAGGCAGGGAGGGCTTGGGGAGCTTCAGAGTCAGCGTGGCGGGAGTGGAGTCCGAGGAGGGTGTGAGTGGGAATGGGAAAGCTGAGCTGGGAGAGGACCTGATGCAGATGGTGGAGGACCTCGGGGGCATGGGCAGGAGGGGGTTGGGTGCGCAAATGACATCAGAGATATCAGCGGAGGGATGATGGCGGCGGAGCTGGTGGCAGTGGACAGATCCCGCAAGTGTCTGGAGGTAGATAGAGGACTTGCTCATGACCTGGATGGGGAGGGGGCAGGAGGCGGTAGAAGGAGAGGAATCGAGGACGACTCCTGTTCGGTTCGGCTCGGGCAGCTGGGTGAGTGGGTGGTGTATTTACTGAGAAAGGGTGACTTGGAGAGGATGTTTATTAAGCAATAATGGCTTTCCCGTCTACTTTACTCATCTGTAACACAGATGACTGCCAGTGGGCGTCTTTGATCAGTGTGACCATGCCGAGCTGGTGGGGTTCCAGAGAGCCCTGTTGAGGCTGGCTGTACACTTTCCAGAAGGCTTTTAGAAATGTTAAGAATAGTGCAGAACCCCCCAAAAAGGAATTCTCGGGTCCTCATCACTATTTTTATGGATCTCAAGGTGTCCAGAGACCTTGGATTGGGGACCCCAGGTCTAGTCCGGTCCCCTCCACGTTACAGATGAAAGAAGGAGTCACACACTCTGAATTGTTTCCGCATCGGAGACCCCCTGGGGGGTTGGGGGGTGTGCAGGATTCCTCTTCCTACCTCTGTCCATCCAGCCCAGCCCCCTGCTGTGTGCCAGTCTCAGTGCTGGACATTCCTGCCTTAGGAGGCTTGAGATGAGTAGAACAGAGCCTGTGCCTTTGGAATTTTCCATCTGGGAGCATGGAGGGAAGTGCTCTGAGAGAGACCTGTGTGCCCTGGGGTTCAGAGAAAGTGTAGCTCTGACCACCAGGGCGGTGACATTTGAGCTGAGCCTCAGGGGCAGGCTGTGGAGAGATAGGGCAGGCGGGAGCCCTCCTGCACGTTTCAAGCTCATCGCCCTCCAGCAGTAGGTGAGCGGCAGGAGACCAGGGAGCTTGGGGCTTCTCTGTGAGGACGTTGGAGTTGGTGCTGAGCTCTTGCCCCTCACCCCCCAGCTGCGCAGAGGAAAGCTTCTGGTCTCTGCTCTTCCCAGAGAACAGAAGGAAGGCGGCAGGGGGAGTGTGGGGGTACTCAGAAGACACCCAGGCCCACGTAGTATGTACCTTACTCCCTCTGCACTTGGCTCTGACTCCCAGATCATCCCCTCCGTGCGGGCCCCAGAGGTACCACTCGGCCTGCGGCAGGCATGAGGGTCTTGTGTGTTCAGGGCCCCCCAGGCCTCAGCTCTGGCATAGGTCAAGTGCAAGAGCAGAAGGAAGGAGGGTTTGGGGAAGAGAATGGAGCAGTCATAACAAGGTTAGGGCGTGTTCTTGCTGTTGGCCCTTCGCTGCCTCCGGGGCCTTATTACTGGAGCCTCTTTCCATCCTACTGACTGGCTCTCTTTAGGGGCCTCCGGGGTCTCCAGGCCAGCCAGGCCCAGCTGGAATCTCTGCAGTGGTGAGTGGCGTGCTCCCCTTGTCCCTCCCTCCCCGGAGTTTGGCCCTGCTTTGCTGCAGGCTCCTCGCAGAGGGAGCCGGGTGGGGTGGGGGGTGAGGGCTGGAGAGCAGCGTGTCCCCAGCCCCCCTCCTTCCCTGGCATCAGCCTCTCCTGCGTCCAGACATCTCCCTCACTGGCCTGTGGTGAAGACCTTTGGAGCAGCCTGGAGGCCATCCCAGGGTCCTTCCCCAGGTTCAGGCAGCGCCACCTCCCCGTGTGCGGCCTTAGGGTGGGGGTCATGGTCCCTGGCGCACAATGTCTGCCTCTGGCTGCGTGGGGTTCACTTTTCCCTCTCACCATCCCCGTCTTTTCCCCTAGGGCCCAAAAGGAGACCGAGGATCCACTGGAGAAAGGGGCCTTTCAGGTCTTCCGGGCCAGCCTGGTCCCCCTGGACACCCTGGCCCCCCGGTAAGACCCTACATCTCGCGGCACAGCCCGGGGGAAAGGGCCAGTGGGCTTTGTCAGTTGCATGCAGCCCTGCACTTCTGGGGTCTCCAGGGAAGGGGAGGCATTTAGCACAGACGATGGCAGCTTGGAGATTGTGCCTGAGGATCACGTCCTATTTAGAAAGAAGGACAAGCTGTACAAGCCAGCACTGGGCCGATCACACAGCAGACCGCTGCTTCCAGCAGTGCACCGCTGTACAGATCCCCCCACTAGGTGTCGGACAGGGGAGACTGGCCCCTGTTCCACCCCCGCCCCCTCCCCAGGGGAGTCTGTTGGTAACCACAGAAAACCTGTAAATGTCAGGCACCAGAAACGCTGCGCTACCGCTGGAGCTCTTGCAACAGCTCAGAAACCACTCCTTAGTTTCAGCTAGAGTTTATACTAAGAGCTGTGATATATTGGTCACTGACAATGTGCTGAATGGTGACCTACAAATGGTGACCTACAAATGTGCTTGACATTTTGTCATTTAATCTGTACCACAACCCTGTTTAGTAGGTCGGATTGTCCCCATTTTACAGATGAGGAAACCAGGGCTCAGCAAGGTTAAGTAGGTTGTCCAGAGTCACACAGCTAGTGAGTGCAAGAGGCCGCCTGACTCCAGAACTTGCGTCTGGAGCCACTCTGCGATACTTTCTCTTTCAAAGATTCCAGACAGGTGGCCACATCAGGTGGAACTGACTGCCAGTCTCAGGGATGAAGAATCTCCTCGGGGACTGAGGCAGGGACCCATGTCTCCTAGTCCCCAGGTCAGGGTGTTTTCCACCCAAGCAGACTTCCTGCTGGGGAGCAGTAGCAATGCCCCTGGGGCTGGTGCCCTGGAATGGGGTGGATGACTCTAGCCCATGCAGGAGTAATCGGACGGGCCGAGTCTTGCCTCCAACTCATCTGATTCCTGCTGCAGACCCTGGGCAGGCAGGTCCCACCAACCCTCCATCCCTCCTGCCTACAGGCTCAGGAGCCTCCAGGGTCCCCGGATGAATCTGTCAGTTGCCTTGCAATCACAGATTCCTTTTCCCCAGCATCCCACTAGAAATGGGCAGGGCCCTGGAAGCAGCCTCTCCTGTTTTGGGGAGGGAGTGGACACTAGGCTGCCCTGGCCAATCTCTGCGACCTCATCAAGGCCAGAGATTCAGAGTTCACACCTTCATTCAGCAAACACTGAACATACACTCAGAGCCAGGGAATGTGCGAGATGCCAGGATCTCAAGCAAAGAGCAGGGCAGGTGCAGTCTGCTCTTCCCCCATAGAGCTCAGTCAGTGGGGCGGCCGGGAGCAGGCTGGAGGGTGGGGTGGGGTCTAAGTTTCCACAGCCTGTGCCTGGAGCGTCGGGGGGAGGTGGGGAGGATCGTGACTCCTCGGTGGAACTGGGGCTGGCCATGCCTGGTGGGCGAGGTGAGGCATGAAATGCCCAGCTGGCTTGGCACTCACCACAGCTCCATTGCTCTCTACTCCCCAGGGTGAACCTGGTGCAGATGGTGAAGCTGGCAAAGAGGTACCGTTGTGCTGGGCTCCTCCTTTTCTCTTGGGGATGCTGCTTCTTGCTCTTAGCTTCGCCCTGACCCCTCTTCATTCATTCAGTAAATGCTCCCTGTATGCACAGACTATCTCTGGACAGATATACAGGAAACCAGTGCCCTTGTTCTTCTGGGGAGAGGGACTGGGGACTAGGGGAAAAGGATGAGAGTGAGCCTTGCTTTTCACTCTTTTTTTTACCGTATACTTGGTCAAAAACAGCCAATAATCATAATAATACTCCAAATAAACATTTCTTGGGCACCAGCTCTAGCCAGGCCCTCCCTTTCATTCTGACTTCTCACCTCTTTTGGTCCGTGACAAGAGACCCAACCAACACGATCATACACGGCCACACCCCAGGAACATGGGTCTCCCTTCCAGATGTCCCCGCTCTTGTTGGCAGGGAGGTTGACATCCTTTCTCACACAGAGCCCAGGGGACACGGCCTGGGGACCTAACACTGTGGGAGGTCCTTTCACGGCACCTGTCTTTCCCAGACAGCTTGGAGACGCTGCCCAGACTTGACCCCTGACTTTTGCTTTCTTCTAGGGACCCCCTGGAAAACAGGGAATCTACGGACCCCCTGGTCCAAAGGTGAGTGGGCACCGGCCGGGTTTGAGAGGAGAAGCTCATGAGTTGATTAAGCTCAACTCTAAGCTCTGACTTTAGCCGTGGAGAGGAGACACAGGAAGGCCAGTGGGCAGGGAAGTATGTGGGCAGAACCTGGATCAACCTCGTCTCCGACAACTTCTCACGAGGGGCTGTTCCAAGGTTCATTCACTCCTGATTGATTGATTGATTCATTCATTCATTCTGCGAGCATCCGCTTGGCCTTGCTTACCCGCCAGGCCCTCTGTCCTAGCCTTGGGCAAACAGAGGTCCCTGAACAAGAGGTGCCCACTTAGTTCAGTCACACTTACACTGGAGCGTGGCAGGTTTTACTGAGGAAGATTAGACGTAGCACCGTGGGATCAGAGGGAGGGAGCAATCAGCTCAGCTTAGGGCGTCAGGGAGGCTGCACAGAGAACAGGGACATTTCAGCTGAGTAGGAGGAGTGCACCGCGGAGAGAGGAGGGGAAGGCAGTCCAGGCACGGAGGACTAAGACACATGGCCGAGTCAGAATTACAACCAGTGAGGTGTGGCTGGAGGTGCAATGAGGCTGGAGAAGATGTGGTCAGGACCGCATCATGAATGGCCTTGAATGCCTGGCCAAGGAATTAGACCTTTATCCTGAGGGCAGCTGGGAGCCATCAGAATTTCTAAGTAGGGAGTAACAACATGAAAACTGTCCTTTAGAAGGACTGCTTTGGGGGCAGCGACATGGGGCAACCTGTCAAGATCCTGTGCACAGTCCAGAGGGAGATGCTGGGGGCCAGGTAGGGGGCTGAAGACAGGAGCAGATTGCTGAGACATCGTGAGGTAGACTTGACAGCATTCGGCAATGCTGGACTGTGACTTCCTGTCCTTGCAGGGTGACCCGGGACCTTCAGGGCAGAAGGGCCAGGCAGGGGAGAAGGGAAGAGCTGGCATGCCTGGCGGGCCTGGCAAGAGTGGCTCCATGGGACCTTCTGGGCCGCCGGGTCCTGCAGGAGAGAGAGGCCACCCTGGATCTCCAGGACCTGCGGGGAGCCCTGGTCTGCCCGGGGTGCCTGGCTCCATGGTAAGGCGGGGAGGCTGGCAGCCATGGGCACTGGCCCACAGAGCAGGCACGCGGGGTAGAGCGTGGACCATTTTAGAAGCTCTTGCTGACACTCTACAGGAAAGAGCGAGACCCCCTTATGGGTGGTTCTTAACTGTGTGGGCGTGTTGAGGGGATTGGGGACCCTTTCCCCAGAAAAATGCACTGACTCTCAAAATGTTTTGTACCACTTTAGGGGGTTAGGACAGTGGGTTAAGTATCTGTGGGAGGCTCCTGGGACCCTTGCCTCCCTCCCCATCCTTTACTTCCATGAAGTCCATCCCCAGGGGAGATGAGCCCCAGGCTTGGAAGTATAATTGAGGCAGGTTTCTTCTCTTTCCTCAGGGAGACATGGTGAATTATGATGAAATCAAGAGGTTCATCAGACAAGAGATCATTAAAATGTTTGACGGTAATTGGCAGCTGGCTGGGTGGCAGTGGGTGCTGCTCGCCCTTCCCAGCTGCTTCTCCACCCCGCCCCGGACTCCTTTTCCTTAGAGCTCAATATCCACCTCCCCCCGCACCCCTATTTACCTTGCTCTCCCACTTACAGGCATATGTTCAATTAGGCTTCAGCCTTTCCTGCCACCTGCTCTGTTCAGAGACAGAATGATTCCCTCCTGCCCTCCCCAAGCCCCTGCTGGAGCAGAGGAGACAGACGAGAAAATTGATATCAAATGAGTCTGCATAGAGTGAGCTCTAAATAAAGGGGCAAGCAGCAGCTCTAAGAAGGCTGCTGTGGTTTCATTTTAAGCTTTTTTTCCTGTTCATTTGTTTGTCCAACATTGACAGGCTAGGGACTGGGGAAAACATGGACCTTTCCGGAAGGGGCTAGACATCTTGCTTGGGAAGCAGACCTTGAATGCCAAGCAAGGAGTCTGGACTTTATTCTGAAGCCAGTGGTGAACTCAGGAAGGCCATTGGAGAAGAGAGATGCTGTAATCAGATCTGTGCTTCAGGAAGCTCACGGTGGAGAGCGAGGAGCGAGGTGGGGCTAGGGCACAGGAGACCACTTAAGAGATCCACCCACATGTTCCTTGCTCTGACATCCCTCTGAAGAAAGGCTGTCTTGGATTCCATGCTGGGGGCCTGTCTGTAGCATCTGCAGTCGTTCTGAGTCCCTGGGGGGCACCCTGTGACCTGTCCCTGACCTTTCTTACAGAGAGGATGGCTTACTACACCTCCAGGATGCAGTTTCCCATGGAGATGGCAGCAGCTCCGGGACGACCAGGGCCCCCAGGGAAGGACGGTCCCCCGGGCCGGCCAGGTGCCCCGGGATCACCTGGGCTCCCTGGTCAGATTGGCAGAGAAGGTCGGCAGGGCTTGCCCGGGTTGAGAGGTAGGTCTGCCGTCCCGTTACTGAGGTGCATACCTAGCTCTTGGGGGCAAACACGAGCATTGCATGAGGTCTGTTGTGAATGTGGCATTTGCGTGTATACGTGTTTCAAATAATCCTGCTGGGTGTGTCATTGTTCGACTCAGGGATGGGGCCTCTTATTTTATTTCTTTTGTTCCAGGATTGCCTGGTACCAAAGGTGAAAAGGGAGACACTGGTGTTGGCATTGCAGGAGAAGTTGGTCTCCCCGGCCCCCCAGGTAGGAAAAGCCAGCCTTTGAGACCATGAATCTGGAGCAGTTGAGATCGCCTTTCTTTATGTTCCTTCTATAACACATAGTTGTGTAGAACCTGAAGTAACCACACCATCATTTAGAGTAATGCCACTGCGTGTAAGATACTCTACGAGGGCGTGTGTGAGAGTGTGCGTGGGGAGGGGAGCGGGTGTTGGGGATGCAGTGGAAGACCCAGTGCCTGCCCGCAAGTCCTAACCTGGGCTAGCACCATGCAGTGGAAGAGAGCTCGATGTGGTGGGGCCAGGGAACGCAAGTCCAGTTCCTGCTCATCCTCTTACTGGCTCTGTGACCTTGACGGGCCTAAGAGAGAAATGACTAAATCTTGATAGCCTGGCTCTGAGATGTAGCTTCACCACTTACCAGGTGGGTGACGTCTTTGAGCCCGTATCCTCGTCTCCAGAATGAGATAATAGTTTCTTTCTCATGGAATTGTTGTGAAGATTCAAGGAATAATGCAGAAGAAGCACTTGTCTTGTGCCTGGCACGTGGAAACTCTGAATAAAACTAGCCAGTAGTATTATTGTTATCGTTAAACTAATGTAAGGATCAGATCAGGTCTTCATGAAAATATGGTGCAACCGGAGAAATATTTATCAAATGTAAGGTATTACTTACCATGACTATTATGTTTTCTTTTCTTGTGATCTGGGTTTCCTGATTTTCCTTCTCTGACTCCTTCCTCCCTAGGTCCTCAAGGTCCTCCAGGATATGGCAAGATGGGTGCAACTGGGCCGATGGGCCAGCAAGGCATTCCTGGCATCCCTGGCGCCCCAGGCTCCATGGGCCCGCCGGGCAAGGCCGGCCACTGTAACCCCTCTGACTGCTTTGGGGCCATGCCAATGGAGCAGGAGTACCCACCCATGAAAAACATGAAGGGGCCTTTTGGCTGAAATCACCATTTCCATCAGATGAAGGACTCCATTGGGAACAAATGGCTAAAACTTATAGGATTCTGGATGGGTTGTGAATGTTTTGGGTTTTTAATTGCTATTAATATTTTTTTATCAATAAACAAAGAAACAAAACTATCTGCAATCTCACTTCTAGTGGGGTCTCTCTGGGGCTGCAGGTGCATCTCCCTGTCATCCTCCTCTTGTCACTTGGTCCCAGGGTCAAAAGAGGGCATTTCCTTCATCGTCTGTGGTCAACCAGTCAAGCTGTGGGATGCTGCTGTATAGGGGGCCCCCAGCTCAGCTCTCATCTCCAGATACTTCTGAGTCAACCTTTGGGCCTCTGGACCTTGTGTCCTATCCTTCATGGCACACTTCTCCAAGTCAGAGACGGGGCATCGCTCAGCCTCTTCCCATGGGGGAGCCAAAGGTGGGTTTGAAGACCCTGCTTGCAGCTCATAAAGGCCCCTCCCTATTTGCTTCCCTTAAGAAACCAGTGTTGGGTGCCCCACCCACCTCTTCTTGGGTGTGACCCAAAGCCAATCCAGGTGCACCTTGGGAACTGCCACTTGCTGCTGAGGTGCACTCATCTGCCTGGCGGCACCTCCAAGCACACACGGTTCTCTTCTTGCTGCTCCAGTAATTCCATGATTAGAAAGCCTGTGCAAACAGGAGGAACGATAGGTCGCAGCCCCTGGCCCAGGCAACGAGGGACTGCTGCTTCTTCAGGAAATGACATGGAAACTCCTGCCTGTACCAGTGCATGGCCCTGTCACCAGCTCTCCTGGACGACGCATGACATCTTTTGTTATTCTTTGTTAATCTAGCTCGTGTGGTGCTTTTCCTGTACCTCTTAGTCTAGGCCTTCAGACACAGATTGCATCAGTGCAAAGGGGTCATGGGCAAGCCACGATCAGATCTGAATTCATTGTCCTCAAAGTCCACTGGGACTTTGCAGATCTATCTGCTGCCTCCTTCTCCATATGTAAAAAGGCTAGGAAGAAAAAGGAAAACAGACAGCAAGTTGAATATTACAGAAGCATTCTATCTCAAGCTTCTTCCTTTTCTGCTTTTCAGATCTCTTGTCCTGATGGGCTGGTTGCTCTGTGAGAAATCAACAGGGCACATCCAGAGGGACTTCCAAAGAAAGGTTTTTTACTGGCCCCAGCTTTCTGGAAGGTTTATTCAAGTTGGATAAACTTCAAAAGGATCACAGAGCAGGCTGAGAAATGTACCCAGAGTCCAGATGCTTATCCAAACTGCCTGAAGCCTTCAAACTGGCCGTAAAATCTCTCCTGAGCTGGCATTTCCAGCACAGTTTTGAAAATTCCCTTCTCCCATTGAGCCCCCAATACCGAGAGCTTTTCAGAACCTTTGCCCTATTTTTTTTCCTGCCAGGGGCAGAGGTGTGCCAATGGCCAGGGAAATGAAATCAGGCAGACTCCTGAGCGTGCCAAGTGCCTCACATGATGTTTCTAAAGGAGCCAATTCTTATTTTATCTCTCACCAGCAATTCTCAGTTAACCCTGAGTCTAACATAAAACATTAAAAAGCAAACTCATCCTCTTTGCATTGAAGTAGCAGCCAGTTTTGGACAGCGGATGAGGACAGATGTTAAAGTGCTCCCATTGGAAGGCCAGCTTCCTTTCCACCCAGTCTGTGAAGCACTAACCGATGATGGGCCTCGTGATAAGAAGCACGTTGGTGTGAGTAGAAAGAAAGGGAAGCAAGGACCAGCTAGCTGTTGAATTGAGCAGGTTGGCTTTGAAGGCCAGAGGGGGAAAATCGCTATGAGGAAACATCAAACTCAAGCCCTCTGAGGACCACCAGGGAACCAATCCTTAGAGAGTAAATGATGTTTTCTTCACTTTTCTTCTTGAGTCAAATTCATACTACTCTTAGGGGGCTCTGCGACAGGCTAGGTTTAAGCTTTCGTGATTTGAGTGTTTGTCTCCCTGGAGTTTGAAATTGCTGTATTCTCTTGGACCATGAAGAACCAGATGGAAAGCTGAATTTTATAGTCTCTGTTACCATGGTCAGCAAAAAAAAAAAAAAAAAAAAAAAAAAAAAAAAAAAATCCATGGATTTTGCTGGTAAGTTCAGGAGCTGGGTAAGCTTTTAGAGAAAGGAAGGAGGGGTGCACCCCTTCCCCTCCTTTCAGGCAGCTCTCTCACTTTCCCGTCTTCATTTCTTAGTGTAGTTATTCCAGGCTTTGAAGGCAACACACAGATCATTCAGATTGGCAGTATCTAACTTGATGAGTCCATTTCCTCTTTCTACTTTGTGCTCAAACTGTACCAGGCTCTGGGGATTCAGAGGCAAACTAGACAGACAGGATCCCCGCCTCCACAGTGTCTAGGCGGAGAGCAGAGAGTTAAACAAGCAGTTACAATAACGTGGGATGATGGGGCAGTACCAGGCGCCAGGGGAGCACAGAGCTGAGAGACCTAAACTTGTCTAGACAGAGATCTATGTAGGCAGAGGGAACAGCACATGTCAAGGTCCAGAGATGACTGAGGACAGCACGCTGAGTGATGAGAGACAGTGCATGTGGTTGGAATGTGGAGTGCGAGCGGGAGAGACAGTGGGAAGCAAGGGTTTTACGTGAGGCTGTGTCGAGCCAGGTTTGCCTAACAAGGAATTCTTAATTTGAGAAACCCTCTGCTCTGTAAGATGGAGAAAAGGCTGCTGCGTGTTTATTCTGCAGAGAAAAATCCCTGAATTTGATGCCTTCTGGAATTTGTCTTCTTTTCTGTCATAATATTTTTTCCCTGTCACCAGAACTCAACAGAATCTATTTAGACTCTTCACACGTGGTCCGTTAAGCCCCCTGTAAGACTAGATCATTCTGTCGTTGTCCTGAATAGTTTATGGGAATAGAACGTATCAATGCAGCCTCCATATGATCCTATAATGTTAGGGGAGTGTGGCCAATTGTCTGCTGTTCTCATTTTTCTGTTGGTTCTGTGGAAAGCTACAAATCACCCTCTGATCCAAGGCATGCAACTGGAATTTAAATTTTGGAACTGGATCTAGTCAGAATCAAAGAGAATTAATTCCATAATAATTAAGTGGGTATTGGTATTCCTTCTCAGTAAGCAATACTGGAGCTTGGTGCTGAGACAGGAGGCCTAGAGGGAATGATGTGTCTCCAGGGGTGGCCACAGTCTCCAGTGGATGGCCCTTCCATTACCAAGCTATGCCTCACCTCTAATGGGTCAACCATGGGGCTTCCATGAACTCAGGAAAGTACTCTGTGCTCTAAAAAGGGCTGGAATCCAAGTTTCCCCCTTTGGCTAAAGCTGAAACAAAAACAGGAACTTCTCCACCCACCTCTGTCTGCCTCAGGTAGCTGAGGTTTTGGAAATGAGTTAATTGTTTTTCAGTCTTTGGAAGATCCTGATCTCCATTTTACCCAGCCCTCTCCAAAATAAACACACCTGGTCCTGCTGCAGGTCTTCCGAGGCACAGCGCTGGACTTGGCTTTGGCTGGTCTCTGACTGCCTGAGAGACGACTTGGATACCCTTGCCCCCAAATAGCACAGACATCCAATAGAATGTCCTCGTATGGGCCCTGTGATGGGCAGAGCCCCGGGCTGGGGCGTGAAATTCTCATAGCTTAATCCTCAGCCCCTAGAACAGAGCCTGGCAAATGGTGGGAACTCAACAGGTTAATATGTTTGTGGAGTAAAATGAGCGTGCCTCACACTGCTCCAGTTTGCAAGCCAGGTGTCACTCTTCTCTCTCCCTTGACCTTCAACCCAGACCGCAGGGCTTCTTCCTGAGATTTTGCAGTTCGATTCCACCAGTGTTTTGAACTGTCTATGTGGGCGGGGGTGGGGGGAGGCTGGTTTACAAAGGTAAAGAAGATAAGACCTACCAACTACTAAGTACTGAGTAGTTAAAAGGTTGTGGACCTGGCTTCAAATCCTGCCTTCTCCATTTCCTTCTGATAGTTAGAAGTCACTTAGCCTCTCTCAACCTCAGCTCCTCATTATAAATGGGTAATAGTATCTACGTCAAAGGACTGTGGTGAAAATGAAACAACACACTGTACTTAGCACAATGTCTGGCACCTAGTGAGCACTCAATACAAGATACTACTACTACCACTAACTATAATAGTCATTGAACGCATGCCAGGCACTATTCTAGGCACGGAGGATAGAGGAGTGAATAAGAAAAGGACAATCCTACGATATACATGTAAACTTTAAAGAGAACAATTCCAGTAATGACAAGTGTTATGAAAGAATGAGACATAGTGATACCATAGATGACTAGAGTGTGTGTAGGGGCAATGCTACTGTATTTGTGGTGTCAAAGAATGTCCCCCTCCCCCACGCAAGGAGGGGATATTTGAACTGAGACCTGGATGGCAAGGAGAAGCTAGCCAGTGCAGAGCCAAGGGAAGGGCATTCCAGACAGAAGGAAGAGCTAATCCAAAATCTAGAGATGGGAATGAGCTTGGTACGTTCCAGGGGTGGAGACCAGGCCAGCATGTGGAGTGACCTGAGGACTGCTGTGGCAGGAAGTGGGGCTGCAGACGCAGGCAGGGTCTTGGTTATGTAGGGCCATGAAGGTCATAAGGATGAGTTTAGATGTTCTTATGAGTTATTGGAAGCCTCTGAAGGAGTTTAAGTCCAGGAGTGACATTATCTGATTTATATTTAAGACAATCGTTCTGGCTGCCCTGTGAAAAATAGAATGTGGGGGAAAGAGTGAAAGCAGGGACGTGGATCAGGAAGCTATGGTCATGATCCAGGCCACAGATGATGGTGTCTTGGACTAGGGTGACAGCGCAAACCTGGAGAAAAGAGCAGATATGGGTCTATTTTTGAACTAGAGCACAGGGAAGTGGGAGAGTATGTGGAGAAACAGAGGCCACACAAGAATGATCCTAGGTTTCTGGCCTGAGAGGCTGGGTGGATTTTTGGAGATGAAGGAGAGGAACAGGTTTTGGGAAACATATCAAAGAGAACTCGTGTACAGGCAGGCTAGAATATAGCACAGTGACAGTACCAAGGGCACTGGGAGGCAGGCGGGAGCGTGGCTAACTCTGGAGCTGCGGGGAATGTGGGACGGCTAGATGCAGGATGGGATTGGAACTGACCTTTGAAGGACTGGACTTGGGAGGGCTGCTGGTTCCGGGAAAGGAGTGGTTTGAGCATAAGTCTGGGCATGAACAGGTGCCTTAAGCTCATTTTTTCAGATCTCTTTACATATTGGTTTCTGACAGCTGAGGAAACTGAGACTCAGAAGTTAAATCACTTGCCCAAGGTCATAGAGTTAGCAAGTGGCAAAATCAAGATCCCCATTCCAAAGAAAGGGGGCTGAATGGTGGAACTGAACACAGGAGTACAGAGCAGCAGACAGACAGGGACTGTAAGACAGGATTGAAAAAGTGAAGGTTGGGCCAAATTGTGAAGGGCCTGGGGTGACAATGCAGAGGCTGGGCCTTATTTTGCAGGTGTAGATGAAGAGGAGCCATTGTAGGCTCTCCCGTGGGCAAGCAGCATGATCAGCACTGTGATTTTGGAAAGTGCCTGGTGTTGACTGAAAAAAATGCACAACTTGAGAGTTGTGAGTTAAGTTTTATTCGGGGCAAAATGAGGACCACAGCCCAGGAGACAGCATCGCAGATAGATCTGAAAAACTGCTCCAAAGAGATTGGGGGGAAGATCAGTATATATGTGATTTTGGTGAAGGGGGAGTACACATAGTCAAGCACATATTTTTTGCAGAAGGTTACTGCTAGTCATGAGGGGAAGATGTCACCATGGAGGATTTTTACTGCTTTTCTAGATACAAGGAGATGAAGAATTGGGCTCATAAAATCGTCTCCTGAAAATATCTATCTGAAAACCCGTTCTGCCAGTTTTTCCCAGAGCACAGAGTGCCTCATTCCTGATCTCCACTCTGAACTCCTTTCAGGGGGTGTTGAAGGTCAGCAGCTACAGCAGCTCTTAATTTGATCCTTGTAGAGGTAGATGGCAAGTGCCAATCTGTAGGTGACACTGGTGAGATGGTTAGATGGGCCAGAATGGAAAGCACCTCATAACACTATTAATTAATTTTTAAAAAACACAGGTCCTGGAGATATAATGACAAGCAAAACCTGACACAATCTGCGCCCGCATGTAAGAACTAACAAATTAAATAAGCATGCAAACAAGTGGAGAGCCTGAACCATGAACAGGCAAGTACATGACTATGAGGTCGCTTAGTAACCAGGATTTTACTTACTTTGGCACCAGTCCTCAAGACTTCCCTGATGAGAACTGGGACATTCACTGACCCCAGTTCTAGGTTACACTCTGCCCCTAACCCATACTGAACTAGGGCAAGTCACTGCTTCTCTGGACCTCAGTTTCCCCATGAGGCCCATAGGGGCCCTAGATGATCTAATTTCCCTCCCATTCTGACGGTTTGGAATTTTCCTGTCCAAACACCATAGATCCCACTCCAAAGATGCTAACTGACACGTGGTGCCTGACATTAGAACGCAGTAACTTCTCGCCCTTGCCTCTAGCCTTCCCCGGAGGCCTCCATCTGTTCCCCGTCGTCACGGTAACCGCCTGGGCCTTCCTCAGCTGGAAACTTTGAGTGACGACAGCAACTACGCCACTATCATGCGTCCCATTTGCCAGGTTAAAACATGGCCACCACTGCAACACACCACCCAAGCTTCGCCCTAAATACCTGGGCCCGACCAGCCCTGGAGCCTACTCTAGGGCAGGAAAGAGAGGAACAGGTGCGCCAGTACAGCGAAGCAGATTTCTGGGAACGTCTCCGGATCCTTAGTTTCTCTGGCGTCTCTGGGAGGAACCAAATCACCGCCCTATAGCGTCACTTCCGTCGACCCATGCGCCTAGGATTGATAGTTGCGGACATCCAATCAGAATAGGCCCCGCCCCCACGCCCAGGAGGAGGCGGGTTTGAGACGGAAAGTCCCGCCCCACGGCGACGTGAGACGTCAGAGTCGCCATGGCCAGCTACCCCTACGGGCAGGTGAGTGTGTGAGGGGCGGGCGAATCCAAGTGGGTGCCTCGCCAAGTCCAGGCCCGGGATCCCCTGCTTCTCTTTCTCCCCGCCTTCTCCGCGCCTTTCCCACGCTGAGGTTGGCTTCAACGAGGTTTCGCGCAGGAGAGAAGGGAATAGGGATGGTCGGTCGCGCCTGGCTCACGTCACGCAGGACTGCACGTCTGGGAGGTCGTGTCGCGCCCCCTTTGACGTCGTGCACGGGAAGATTTGGGGTTCTTGGACCCCACAGAGTCAGACTGGGCTTGGCCTGGGCCCCATGTTTTCCCAGGATCCCGCTGGGGCCGCAGGCGGGGTCATCAACGCCAACAGAACGTTTAGAGCACTGGTTCTGTCGGTGTCTTTTGGGGAGTTGATAAAAATACACCCTTGACGTACTGCATCTGTATAATCAGGAGAACCTGTGGGTTTAGCAGGCTGCGCAAACGAGCTTGTTCGACTACTGACTGAGTCCAACACTTCCATTTCACACACAGGAAAGCGAAACCCAAGGAGACATGGAATTTATTTGAAGTCACCAGGCAGTTAGGCAGCAGAGCCCGGAGCTGTCAGCAAATGCCTTTTCCCCACTTGCCAGCCCATCTTGATCCAGGGAAGAACACCACAGCAAGGCGAGTCAGAGGAAGGTTCACACCTTGGCTCCATCACTTAAATAGTTTTGAGCCATTGAGCCCTTTCTGAGCTGAAGTTTCCTCCTCTGTAAAATAGGGCCAAATAATAGGATCTACTTCATAGAGCTGTTATGAAGAGTAATGAAGTGACGCTTGTAAAGCATTTGGTACTATGAAGAGTGTGACAGGTGTTACCTTTTAGTATTTTGATTTTTACTAGATTCCTTGAAGGCCAGTGCTGGAAGGGCCCTCAGAAGAGTCCCTTCGTTTTAGCTCAGAGAGGGCTCCTGAGTTGCCTAAGATCACACTAATTTAGGAGATAAAACCCATGCAGGAAAAATTGGAAAGCAAGGTCACATGGGATATTGCTAAGTGCTGGGCTGAGTGTAATCACATATCAGAAGATGTGGCAAGAGCCCTCGTAGGGAGTGCAGCCCTGTACAGTTTTTGCACACAGTATTTGGACATCCGTTATCTCAATCATGAAGGTTCTGTGAGCAGGCTAGCAGGGATTATTCCCCCAATTTATAGCCGAGGAATAAGCCCAAAGAGGTTAAGTGGCTTGCCCAAGGTCACACATAGCAAGTGAGGGAGTGCCCATGCTAGAACTTAGAGTTTCTATCATTGCATACTTAGCAGAGGTAGGAAGGAGAGAGGCCAGCCTGGGCTGGGGTTAGGAGGAAGTATAACCTAGCAGTGTTTCCCAAGCTCAGTTGCATTTGCTGAGGCTTGTGAATGTTAATACGTATTGCTAATAAAGGAGTATTCTGTGGTTAAATAAGTTTGGGAAATACACTGTTAAATACAGCTTAATGAGTTTTGTTAACCTGTTAACCACAGGCCATCTCAGAATTCTTAATTTGTTAATAGACATTGTAAATTTGCCAGAGAGGCAAAATTTGCCAGAGAGGGATAGAATATGAAGTGTTTCTTAAACTTACTTAACTATGGAACGCCCCACCCCACTTATATGACATAAGTCTGGTCATATGTTGGTGACACTGGTATTCTTGAGGAACACAGTTTGGGAGAACACTGCCATAGTACATTGTTTCTCAGTGGATGGTCTACATCAGAATCACCTAGAAGCTTGTTAAAAAAGCACATTTTGGGGTTCCACCTCAGACCTGTTCTGTACCCAGGAAAGGCCCAAGCATCTACATTTTAATAAGCTTTTGGAGACAATTTGTATGCATCCTAGAAGCAGTGACTTGGAAATTAAGAGCCTCAACTTCCAGGTTAGACAGAACTGGGCTAGAATCCTAATTCTATTTAATAGTTATACACCTTTGGACAAATCATCTAAGGGCTCTGAGCCTCGGTTTCTTCACTTGTAAAGAGGGAGGACTAGTACTTCATAGGGCTGAAAAGAGGATGAAATATGATAAAGCCTGTAGGGAGCTTGGCGCATTGCTGATACCTAGTGTGTGCTAGAGCGTGGTGGCATAGCTCTTGCTGCTGGGGTCACTGTTATCATGCCGTGCTGCCTGGGGTTATGCTCAGTGAAATATTGAAAAGGAGCACAGAGAGGAATGTGTCTCTAGTAGAGGAAGAAATGCTTGTCTCCCATCATACCTTCTTCGTTCCTCCTATCCAGCTCCTGGTCCACAGTGTTCCAAGAAAGGAAGTGGGTTGTCTGAAAGCATCCAAAGGCTTAGTCAGTGCTGCCTCCCCTCCACCCAGTACATAGCCCTGGAGGATTCTAGCCTCTTGTTAGGAGTCAAAACTCCTGTAATTTTCTGCTGCATCCTGCCCCAGGGTCCTCAAGCATGGACTGGGTGTTGGAGGAGTAAAACTCAAGTACCCTTTGGTCCTGTGGGGGAGCCAGCCTGATGGATTTCAGTGCTTAAGAGCTTGGTCTCTGAGGCCAGCGAGATTTGGCTTCAAATCCTTGCTCTGCCATTTCCTTGCAGAAATTTCTTGCAGAAGTCTGAGGCTCGGTTTCCCCCTTTTTAAAAATGGGGTGATAAGAGTACCTACCTCAAGGGTTACTGCAAAGGTTAAATGAAATAATCCACATAAAGTGCTTGGTATGGTGTTTTGGCATATAGTAAATACTCCAAGGGGAAGAGTGATACAGACACGTAAATTGTAGAATCTGTGCGATGAGTATTAAATGGGAGTAAGTGTCAGGCTAGCACAGGAGGGACCCCTAACTTAGTCTTGAGGGAAGGAAGTCTTGTTAAAGGAGGTGACTTTTAAGCCAAAAACTGAATCTCCAGTAGGAGTTAGCTGGGTGAAGAAAGGCATGGTATTCCAGTGGAGGGAATAGTATTTACAAAGGCCAGGAAGCAAGTAAGAGAGCCCAGTATTTTGGAAGAATTTAAGGAGATCAGTCTAGTTGTAGTGAAGAGGAGGGAGGGTAAGGGTAACAAGACCAGAAAGGCAAGCAAGGACCAGATCCTAAAGGGCATTATGTGCCTTTTTGAGGAGTGTGGACTTCATCCTGAGAGTTGTTGGGGAGCTCCTGAAGAGTTTTCTCCCATTCGTGCTTTGAGCTGTGACCGTGGGGCACTGTCAGGGGGTGTTGAAGCAGGAGAGACAAGGCAGGGAGACCAGTTTCAAAGCTGTTGAAGTAATCTAGGTGAGAGAACAGTGACCTGGTGAACATGGAGCTGGGAGGTGGAAGTGAGAAAACTTGGTGCCTAATTGAGGTGACGGAGGAAAGGAAAGAGGAGGTGTCCAGGAGGGCATCAGGGTTTCCCTTCACTGCAGTGGGAACACAGAAGGAGGAATAGATTTGGACGGAAAGTCCAGGAGGTTGTTGGATATGAGGTCTGCAGCTCATGAGAGATGAAGCTGGAGAGAAAGATTTTGGAGTGTCAGCACCGAGGTGGTAATTGAAGTCTTGGGACAGTTCTTGGCTCGCTGTTTATTGGCTGCAGATTTCTGGCCTTTAAATATGTTAAGAGGTTCTGCTGGTGAATGCCCAAACCACTCCTTCTGTAGTCTTGTGATTGTTTAACCCCTTAGAATGGGCTCTAACCTCCTCCAGCGGGCTGGGGGCTAGCTCCAGAGCACAGGCTTGTGTTTCCCCTCAGTACTCAGCATGGACCAAACTTTGACACCACTGGGCTTCACAAGGGTCTTGGGGTAGAAGAATGAGCCCTCAGAGCCAAAAGAAAATGTAAGACTTTCTGAGTGGGTTATTTGGGAGGGGGTGAACTCCCCACCACTTGCGGGAATGTAAACAGAGATTCCAGATGGTGCTGCAGAGATTCCATCATCGACTGAGAGGTTGGACTGGGAGGTCTTTGGGGTCTCTTACAATACTGTGGCTCTCGAATTGGGTCTAGGTGTGGGGGTGAAAACAGAATAAGATTCTTCTGAGTCTCCCTAATTTCTGGGCTTGAAGCCTCTGAAAGATTACCTAATCCAACCCTTTCCCCTTCAACCCCTTCCTCTGTAGAAATGCGTCATATCTGACACATATATTTAGGACAGTCTCTGGCACTAGCACGTGGTAGACACTCACTCATTTATTGGTGAACACCCAGAAGAGGGTAGAGTGGTGGAGTCATGCAGACCCTGTTTTGAAGCTTACCAGTTCTAGCTGCGTCATCACAGGCACATGATTAAACTCTGCACCTTAATTTTCTCATCTGTAAAATGGGGATCATAGCACTTACCTCATAGGACTGAGGATCAGTGAGAGCCTTAATAAAATGTTAATTGCCCCTTCCCCCCACCCAAATTTATCAAATGTAGTTTATTTGCAATCAGTAAAGACCTAGGGTTAGTTTTCTGTAATGTTTTGGAAACCATGATTGCTGAACTCTTCCTGTCTTTTTTTTTTTTTTTTTTGACAATCTTGTGTTTATCAGGATGAAATGCTCTTGGAAAAACTCTTCAGAGGGTTGGCAAATGGCATGGAGTAGTATAAAAGAACATGGAATCAGGGACTCTGGTTTTCATTTCTGGTTCAGACATTTACTAACAGCTCAGTGTCCCTGGGAACCCTCTTCCCCAGCCTGGATTCTTGTGGTTTTACTTTCTTCGTCCTCTGGTGCAAGCTAGAAACCTGAGTCATTCTAAACACTTCCCTTTCTTCACTGCCCCCTCCATCGCTTCTCTAACCTAATTAGTTGCCAAGTCATGTCTAGTCTATCTCTGAAAAAGCTTCAGAATCCATCCCGTTCTCTCTGAGTCTGCTGTCTGGTTCAAGCCCTGCCTGTCCAGCACCTGGGCTGCCGCCTCCCCCACCAGTTCATCCTTCACACCCAATGCTGCTTAGTTCTCTAAACAAGGCCCGATCACGTTTCTTCCCTGTTGGAAACCCTTCTGTAGCGCTCTGTTTCCTCCGGCATAAAGCTCCAGATCTTTTGAGTGGTATTCATTTGTTCACATTTTTATGGCGGCTTGCCGGTGCCAGGCTCTGTGCTGGACCCTGGGCTACCGTGATGAATGAGGCCCACTGTCTGCCCCTGGGGAGCTCACTGCTGTGTGACAGAGAGAAACTGCTCTAAGATGCACCAGCTAACTGAAATGCAGCAGGACAGGTGATAAGACAAGGAGCATGTAAAGAGCTTGCCTTTCTGAGTTCACTCTGCGTTCTTGCCCCAGCCCCCTGCTTTTTAGCCCACTCCCTGACTACTCCATGCTCACTCATAGGTCTGTGTGTTTGTCTTTCTTTCTTCCGTCTGGAATGTCCTTTACTGCCTTCCTTTTGGAGAATGCCTGTGTATCCTTCAGTGCCAGTTCCAGTATTATTCCTGCCTCTTCCAGGAAGCCTTCCTTGACCCACTGCCTACATGTGTTAATTTGATTGCTCATTTATCATTTGACAAACAGAAACAATTCCTCTGCCCATGCCTTCTTAATAGCATTTAAGTAGATTTTTCTGATGACACTGATCAGATTGTATCATAATTATCTGGGGCTCCTCAAGGCCAGGCCCTGTTTAGCTTCGTGCCCCAGGCCTAGCACAGAGCCTAACACAACATTGTTGCTCTGTAAATGCTTGCTGAATGGATGAAGTCTTTTCACAGTTGTACACCTCAGTTTCTTCATCTGAAAATAGGCCTACTAATACCTTCCTTTTTTCTGTTGGAGGATTGTTGGCAGAATTTTGCCAGTAGCATTTGTATGTATGTGAAAGTGCTTTGTAAACTGTACACGTAAGGGCTTTAATGCAGGGCAGAAAGGAAAGGGTTTAGTTGTGGCCAGGCTGCACCAGACCCCTGGATTGTGATAGGACCAAGGTCAGAAGACCGGCCGGCAGCACTAGCTTGGTTGTCGTGGGGTTGTTTCCTGGGGGAAGGGCTGTGCCTCAGGTGTCGTAAGCCAGGAACAGTTGATGGCTTTGCTCACATGACTTCTTGTGGAGCAGCAACTTCCTGGCTTGGTGTCCAGCCTGTTCTTCGGGTGTGCCCAGACTCTGCAGAGTCCCCATCCCCTTTTCTAGCCTACACTGGAATCCTGTGCCCTATCGCTTAAGGAAAGAGCACCGTGGCAGGAGATGGTGGGAATCAATGGACTGGGATATGGACGGGGAGTGATCTGCCTTTGCCTTCAGCTCACAGTGTTTCTTAAGCCAGTCTCTTCCCCTCAGCTGGCCTTAGTTTCCCGTCTGTAAACTGAAGGGGTTAGGTTGAAGAGGTCTTCTGGGCACCTCTCCCATCACACCTCTCCAGCTCCCTTGGGAGTCTTTAAGTCCTAATCCAAGTGCTGCTTTCTCCTGGAAACCCTCCCCGATTTCACTCTCCTTTGTGGTCCCATGGCACATGGCTTATGTGTCCATTTTAAACACCTGTTTCCTTATGCTGTTTTGTTAAATGTTACAGAGTGTGTTTCAGTGTCTCTCCTATTAACTGAGCTCCTTTGAACATTTCACTCTCCTTTATACACACCCCCCGCCCCAAGAGTTTAGCTGGCCCAGGGCTTTGCTGATAGCAATAATAATAATTAATATAACAGTAGAGCTACGATTTATGCTGGATGCTGTTGTAAGAACTGTTTCTTGTATTAATGGTTTTCAGACTGCCTTTTGAATCACTGGGGGGTTTCTGCAGGGCTCACTCACAGCCTAGCAAGGGAGGGGCCTATGTGGTCAGGGCTCTGGGACCCCCACCTCCAACCAGAGCAACTTTCTCTTGCCAGTTTTTTTTTTTTTTGCGGTATGCGGGCCTCTCACTGTTGTGGCCTCTCCTGTTGCGGAGCACAGGCTCCGGACGCGCAGGCCCAGCGGCCATGGCTCACGGGCCCAGCCGCTCCGCGGCACGTGGGCTCCTCCCGGACCGGGGCACGAACCCGCGTCCCCCGCATCGGCAGGCGGACTCTCAACCACTGCGCCACCAGGGAAGCCCTCTTGCTAGTTTTTAAATATTTTTATTCATCAAAAGGTTCTTTAGGGAGTTCCCTGGTGGTCCAGTGGTTAGGATTCAGCGCTTTCACTGCCATAGCCCGGGTTCAGTCCCTGGTTGGGGAACTAACATCCTGCAAGCCGCGTGGCCAAAAAAAAAAAAGGGGGGGGGGGCGGATGGGGTTCTTTAGCTAAAAATTTAACTAACAAAATTCTGCTGTATACATTTCTTGTAATCTACAGAACAATTCAGTGAGGAAGGGATTATTATATTTTACTTGTGAGGAAACAGGCCACTGACCCATGGTCATGAGCTCAGCTGATGAGAGAAGAGTTTTGAATTGAGATTTGCCTGTGACTTCATTATCTGTGAAGGAGTCTTGCTACGAGCTGTGGCAGCTTCCAGGGCATAAGAGCGTCCACGATGCTGAGTGGGGAAGGTGGAAGGACGTGCTTCCTGCCCTCCCTCAAGAAGCCTCTCCTCCCCGAGCAAGCAGACTCTCTTGAGATGAAGTGTGACTTTGGCCTTAGCCTTGAGGGTAACTGTCCTGGAAGCTATCAAACGCAATTAAAAGAGGAAATCCAGGCTCGTACTGCCTAGGCCACTGGTGTGCCTTACAGGTTGATCTAAAACGTGTCCAGATGGTACCATCCTCACAATGCTCGGAGCCGGGCGCAGTTGCTCTCTGTGCCCTTGAGCTCACTGCAGATGTGTTGAGGCTGTGGTCCACTAGGCCATTTAGGGAGATGGAGCCGAACACTCTGAGCCTCAGGGATCCCTGGCTAGTGGCGTGGGGACAGGGACAAGAGAGGGAGGAGTGCTCCCATGTATGCTCTACTGTTTACATGGCCTGGGCTTAGCAGCCAGGAGACCTGGATTCTGGCCCCAGCCCCTCCACACGGTTGTTGTGTGATTTTTCTGGACTTGAGTTTTCTCCTCCATAGAAGAGTCCTACTATTAATAGTTACTGTGTATTGAGTGCTTACTTTGTGCGAGGGCCTGTGTCAGAGCCCTTTACGTGACTGGCCTCATTTCATTCACATACTAACCTGGAGGTAGGCAGGCACTCTTAGAGCCAAGGATATTTAGGCTTAGAGAGGGTAAGTCATTAGACCAGTTAGTAAGTGGCAGACCGCAAGCTTGAACTGGTCTTTTTCACTCTTAACCATGGGCCTGTATTGCCTTAGGAGTAGGGTCTTGCCTGCCTGTCTCACAGAGCCATGAATGAGGCTGGGGAAATGGTTTTGCATCATGAGCTAGAGTAGGGTAAGGAAGACATGCTGTGGATGAATCCGTGCTATAGATACATCATTTGTGACTGAAGAGGGTCAGGGGCATGGGCTGGAGATCACATTTGCACTGTGAATTCTGCGGATAGAGATGGGGGTACCACAGGGTGTGGATTTGGAATTCAGTTTGATTAATTTGCCCGCTCATTCATACAATAAGTATTTATTGAGCATCTGTTCTGCACTGGGGGCTGGGGATAAAGGGATAAAGTGGCAAACCAGACATGATACCAGCCCTTGTGGAGCCCCTTGGTGTGCAGGGAAGGGCAGCCAGGAGGGCAGGGTTCTAGCCCTACCTCTGCAGGTCAGTGGCAGTGTGACCTTGGGTAAGTTGTATCTCCTCCAGAAGCCTTAGGTTCCCCATCTGAGCAGTGGGGTCATGATTCCAGTCCAGTTCAGCCCATAGGATCAGTTGAAAGAAAGGCAGTGGCAGTGCCTTATAACTGTAAAGTTCCATACTGTGGCTAGTTTCTGGCCCTGTCATTCTGACTGATATCTTGCTCTTCTTGCAGGGCTGCCCAGGAGCTGGAGGACAAGCACCCGGAGCCCCTCCGGGTAGCTACTACCCCGGACTCCCCCATGCTGGAGGGCAGTATGCTAGCGGGGTACCCCCTGGTGGCGGATATGGAGGAGGTCCTGCCCCTGGAGGGCCTTACGGACCACCAGCTGGTGGAGGGCCCTATGCACACCCCAACCCTGGGGGGCTCCCTTCTGGAACTCCAGGAGGACCGTATGGTGGCGCGGCCCCAGGGGGCCCCTATGGACCACCACCTCCAAATTCCTATGGTGCCCAGCATCCCGGGCCTTATGGACAGGGAACACCTCCTCCAGGTAAGTAGGGATCTTGGACTCCAAGTGCCTCTGACCTTGTTCTGAGTTATCCAGGGCCCTTCCTTGCCCTCCTTGTGGATGTGTAGGCAGCCTGGTCTCCGGCACCTTAGCATCTTGTCTCTAGCTTAGCTTGCATTAGCAGAATGAGAAGTCTGTTAGTTAGCTTTGCTGTGGTAACAACTCCTAAATCTCTGGCTTACAGTGGCAAATGTTTATTTCTGTTCCTTGCTCACACTTATTTACTCTTGGTTCCATGTCGGCAGCTGCAGGCTTGGCTGCTGAGGTTTTGCTCCACGTGTCTTTTCTTTCCAGGATCCAGGCTGGAGGAGCAGCCCCTATTTGGGATATACTGTTTTTGTGGCAGACAAAAAGAGTAAGAGAGCTAGCAGGAATGCACGATGCCCCCTAAAGCTTCTGCTTTTAAGTAGTTTATATCTCTTCCACTCATGTTTATTGGCCAAACCACATCCTCTGGTCAAGCCTGACATCAATAGGATGGGAATGGATACTCCTCTCACTGGAGGGGCTCTGGAGGCCGCCAGGCAGTGGAGAGGATGTACCATGCTCTTGCAGGGAAGCAGGGGAGGGAGTGGATTAGCAAATGATTGGAGATAATACTACAGTCTACCGTGGGGAGAAACCCCATTTCTGTGTAAGAGAGACTGACTGCTATATGTAGAAAGGTAAGATAGCATAGTTGTTGAAAGCTTGGGCTCTTGAGATCAGATCACTTACTGACCTGACCAAATGACGTCATCTCGTTAAGCCTCAGTGTCCACATCTATAAAATGTGTAAATGTCACTACCTCACAAGTTTGTTAATAAAGATTAAATGAGAAGTTGCAGGTAAACACTGGGCACAGGGTATGGCAAATGGGAGGGGCTTAGTAAACAGTGTTCTGTGAGAGGACTCATTCTGGAGCATTCTCAGCAACGAGGTATGTGGCATTTAATGTGATAGCAGATATGGCAAGGGCCGTACCACTGAAAGATGCCGAGGCAGGCAGGAGAGTGATGGGATGAGATAGGGGAAGGATAAAGAGCAGAGATTGTAAAGCTGAGGTACTGGACAAATGGGGGCTGGGGAGGGGGCTTGGCAACTCAGTGGAGGCAGAGAATCTTAGGTGGGACTTCAAGCTCAGTGAAGATTTCTGAATGATTTCAGACAGGGGGTTGGGGAAGGTGAGATCCCAGACCCCTGTGTCCTCCCAGGCTCATTCAGTCAGCCTCTTCGCAGTGCTTGTTCCCAGGAGACCACACCAGCAGCGAGGCAGCCTGGAACCATTCTGGTGCACCTGAAGGGCCTCCAGGGAATGGTACTGCTGGGAAGCTGTAGCATCTTAGCATACATACCCAGCAGGTGGCCGAGGAAGAGGCTCAGACCTTGGGGGTTCTAAACACTGTGAGCCAGTGGCATTTATCTTATCAGAGCTGGGGCTGCTGGCTGTTTGCTTTCAGCTCAGAAGCTTCCTGGTGGATTTCCTCCTCCTTTTAAAATTTTGTTTCTGAGCCTACATGAGGTCACTGCAGGGAAAGAAACCCCTGGCTGTGAGGCTTATCCCTCCAGGGCCTGAGGCCAGAGATAATGGGGCTGCAGGGGAGAGGAGAAATGTGCTTCAGTCTCTTAACTGCTCACCCTCTGCAGCTTCCTCTCTCCTCTCCAGTGCCGCCCGTGAGCCCCTGGAGCAGTGCTTCTTTTTTCTTTCTTTTTTAATATTTATTTATTTGGCTGCGCTGGGTCTTAGTCGCAGCACAGGGTATCTTCGTCGCAGCGTGCAGGATCTGTTTTTTCAATTGTGACATGCGTGTGGGATCTAGTTCCCTGACCAGGGATCAAACCCAGGCCCCTTGCATTGGGAGCGCGGAGTCTTAGCCACTGGACCACCAGGGAAGTCCCTGGAGCAGTGCTTCTTAAAGTATGATCCGTATATCACCTGCAGTGGAGTCACCTGGAGGTCCCACTAACTTAACCCTGCTGAATACAGGGTCTAAATGTTGAACACCATGCTCTGCAAGAGAGGTTTGACCCTTAAAGATGCCTCATTGCCCACAGGGAAGATCCTAAGGGCACTCGATTCCCAACGGGTCTTTCCAGACCCTCTCTTCCATCAACCCCAGACCCCTTGGAGTACTCTGAACACGCTCTGTGCCTTCGCCACATGCTTTTTCTTTTCCCCATCGTAACTCTTAATCATCCTTTCATACCCAGTTTAAATAGGCCTTCCTCCGCGAAAATGTGACTGCATACATTCCAGGCCCTCTGTGAAAACTTATTTTGCTGTTATCTCATTTAATCATCACAGCAACCCTGGAAAGTAGGTCCATTTTAGAAATGGGGGAATCAGTACTCAGAGAATGAAACAATTCCTCTAAACCACACAAGCTAGTAAGGATCTTTGCTCTCTTTGCTTCCAGAGCCTGAGCTGTTCTATGCTGACTGCACAGACCACATATTACAGAGACTCTCCTGCCTGTGGCTGTGACCTCCTCTGCGCCATGGCACAGCAGCTGTTTTAGGAAAGAGGGTGGGGCCTGTCTGGATTTCCTATCCGAGGAGGTCAGACTAGTCCCTCAGTCAGGCAAACCTTTATCCTTCTGGCCTTACTTTGGGGACTGGACAGTGGTTTCTGTGCTGTCTCTGATACTTACATGTGTGAAGGAGCCCTCAGTCAACTCAGCAGGTTTACCAATACTGTGTAACTCTGGCTTTTTCCCAAGACAGTCTTCTGTGCTTCTCTGCTTTCATCTGCCACCTTCTCCCCTCACCCCCAGCCCACCCTGCATGTCTTTCCAAATGAATGATCCTTTCTTCCATCTGACGTACACACAAAGCTCCCAGACACACAAAGCCGTTTGAACCATGACAGCAATGCTAATAATCAGCAGGTATATAGTGCTTGGATGGTGCCAGGTGTTGATCTAAGGGTTTTCATTTATTAATTATATCTTTATAATAACCTTATGAAGTAGATGCTGTTGTGCTTGTCATTTCACAGATAAAAAAACTGAAACACAGAGACCTTCAATAACTTAACCAAGGCTGCACATGGGAGAGTTGGGACTTGAACCAGGAGGCCAATTCTAGCATGAATTGAGCACCTCCCCTTTCTGTGTCCGGCTCTGTGCTAGCCCCTGGGGATTCAGAGATGAGTTAGGCTGGGATCTTGCTCACAAGTTGCTCCAAGTGTAACCTGGAAAGAGTAGGAGAAAACATGTACACAGTGGAATGATCAGGGCCATAGAGAGGAGTACAAAGGAGAGAGGAAGGAGGCCTGTCCAGGGATGGAAGAAGAGGAAAGGCTTTATAGAAGGAGCAGCATTTTATTTGGGTTTTGAAGGGTGGGTGGGAAATGGATGCAAAGAGATGAGGGAGAAGAGGGTATGAGACAGAGAACCTGGTGAGGTGAGTAAAGGCTTCATAGGGAGCTGTGAAGGTCTGGGTAGGACCAAGTGCCTTACTTACTGCATCTAGGCTGGAACAGAGGCAGAGGGGGACAGAGTGGGGATAGAGTGACAGGTAGATGGGGGTAGACCACATTGTGGGGAAACTGGAATGCTGTTTTAGGGATGCTGGACTTTATTTTGTAGACAGTGGGGAGCCTTTGAAGAGTTTTGAGTTGAGGTGGGGGGAAATTGGTGAGAACAGAGTGGAATTTTACAAAGATTACTCGGCAACAAGTACTAAGTGGTGGAGAGTTGCTGTCATGAGGATTTGGTTAGGATTTTGGGTTTGTTCCACAGTCAGGTGAGAGGTGTCTGAATCAGGACAGGTGCAGTAGGAACAGGGAGGAGTTGATACCTGTGTATGGAACTGGCAGCTCTAGGCAGCTCTTTGGGTGTGTGGGGTGAGGACGTGTCAAAGATGTCTGCAGGGAGGTTTGGAGATGGGGACAGGCATCGGAGGTGATGGGGAGGGAAGAGACATGGAGCTCTGTGGCCACCCACATTCTGGTAGCTCTTGATAGAATATACCAGCTCTCCTGGTGCCAGAGATGGACCAGACCTGGTTCCCACCCCAGAGAGCTCCCTGCTGCCTGACTCTCAAGATGCTTGTCTCTGGGCTGTGCATGTTAGGTGCTCAGCAAACATTTTTGGGGAAGAGATGATCCCCCTTTTCAGAGAATTCTTAATCTGCCGGACAAGTCCCTGTTCCTTAGAAACTTAAAATCAACTAGAGAAGTGGCTGGGGCACTGTAGGAAAAACCTGAAGGATTTGTGGAGTAGAAATCAACCGCAAATACTCGTGAGTTTACACAGAAGGTCCTCTTCCATTAGAGTAAGGATGTTGTCTTGATGGAAGACAGGGAGTGGGTAGGCAGATTTGTGAGACTTTTGAGGTAGCTGGGGGGCACTGAGGCTGACCTTTCCCAGCATTTCTGTGGATTGGTCTTGAGGCCTGCGTCTGACTCCCCTGGTTGGCACCCCTTCCTGCAGGTGGCACCCCTCCCAATGTGGATCCTGAGGCTTACTCCTGGTTCCAGTCAGTGGACTCCGATCACAGTGGCTATATCTCCATCAAGGAGCTGAAGCAGGCCCTGGTCAACTCCAACTGGTCCTCGTTCAACGACGAGACCTGCCTCATGATGATGAGTGAGTCCTAGCCCTTCCTCCTGGGCTCCGGCTGGGGCAGAGCCGCCTCCTGTCTGACGGTAGGTGGGTGGGAGGCCATTCTGAGGAGAAATCTTTTGGCCAGGGAGGATTTCTCACAGGAAACTGGGTTCAAGGTGAGATCCCTTAGAGAGCTCTTTTCCTTAGATCTTTTGTCAAGTTCTAGACCTTGCTGAATCATAGGCCAGCTCAGTGTCTCATTCTGCAGAATGGGACTCCCTGTCCTGGTGGGAGATGGCAGGGAGGGGGTCAGCTGCCAAGCCTGTGGAGAAGATGCAGTTCTGTCAGGGGTGGAGGCTGGTATAGTACTTGATGAGGGTGCATCTTGGGTACCGGCATCTGGGCCTCAGGCCTGTGGTTCTGTGGAGTGTCCTACTCCAGCCTGGGGAGAAGGGAGCCTCAGTGGTATCTGAGGACCCTTGGCCCTTAGTCTTGAAGCCTTCTTTCCCTCCCCCACCCAAGACATGTTTGACAAGACCAAGTCAGGCCACATTGATGTCTACGGTTTCTCAGCCCTGTGGAAGTGCATCCAGCAGTGGAAGAACCTCTTCCAGCAATATGACCGGGACTGCTCGGGCTCCATTAGCTACACAGAGCTGCAGCAAGGTGAGGGCCTGGCAGGGACTCAGTGCACAGGCACAGCCGGATGTTTCTCTTTACCCCCTAAGACAGAGCAAGGGGTTCTCTCTAGCCTCTGGCTACCACGTGTCCAACTGCACTGCAAAACGCTGCCCTCAGCACAGGCCCTCTCCCCACCCCTTCTGTGACCTGGCTGGGCCGTGAGCCCAGTCCAGGGCAGGGAAACGATCGGGGCTGGACTCTCTGGCGATGGGATTCCTGGCAGCACTAGGTGAGACAGGCGCAGCTGTCAGGGAGCCTTGGGGATGGAAAGTCAGCAGCCGAGGGCACTTTGAGACTGGTACATGTGGCTCGTGTGGCTCTTTCCTCTCTAGTTTCTAGCATGCAGAACGGAAAGAGCCCTGTAGAGGGGCTCAGAAAGGTGGCTTCTGTTGCTAGCCCTACTAGAAGGCAATTTCATTCCCAGCTTTGGGACCCAGACCACTCTAAAAGTTGCAGTTGGGTAAGATGACCTGAGGCCACAGCTCCAGGTCTGGTTCCAATTCTGACTCCAGAGGATGGTTGGTTAGTGTGGGGATGAGAACTGGACGGGGAGCTTTGCCACCTGAGAGGGAGAAAGGGCTCCCCACAGAACCCAGCCCCTCGCCCTGGCCATGGATTTCAATCAGACTAAGGAGCCTGGGGGCGGGAGCAGGGGGAAGGGGAGCTCCCTGGTGGAAGGGAAAGGAGGTGACCTGTTCTGAGCACCTACTCTGTTGTCAGGTAATGGTCCGGTGATGGATATTTGTAAGGGTGATATTATCACAGGAAAGCTAATATTTATTGAATGCTTGCTATGGGCCAGGTACTGTAATAAGCTTTTTTCATATATTACATCATTCTTTCTCTGCATGTGATAGGTACTGCTTCTTATTCCCCACCCTTAGATGAAGGATCTCTTATTATTACCCTTTTACAGGTGAGAAAACTGAGACTTAGTCTAGGTGACTTGCCCAAGGGCCACATAGCAAAAGGGGAGCTGAGACTTTAGCCTGAGCTGGTAGATTATACAGAGAGGAAGAAGGAAGCATCCCAGGAGGAGGGACAGGAGGAGCAGCGTGGAGGCTGTGAGCTTGGAACTGCCCAGCAGCCTCGCCTGGGGAGATGGTGATGATTTTATAACTTTTAGCAAATAACACTTACTGGGTGCTTATTATGTGCCAGGCACTACACCAAATCCATTGCACGATCACCTACTTTAATCCTTACTAGAACCTACAAGGTAAGTATTATCCCAGTTTTAGAGGTGATAAGACAGAGGATTAGCAAGGGTTAATAAGCCACCTCTCATGTGTGTCTGCTCGGGGCAGGGTGACCCGAGGGGGCTCAGGCTCCTGTCTGTAATAGAGACGAGTCAGAGATGAGCGTGGACAGACTGGTGTCATTCTGGGACCCTGCAGGCCCCTAACTGAACAGACAACAGAGACTTTGAGAAAGAGGGATGGGGGCCTTCCAGCTCAGGGGAGCATCCAGAGCCCCTGTTGTGCTTCTGCCGTTTTGGACAGCCCCTCGGGACATCTGTCCTGTTTCTGCTTTGGTGCCAGTCCCCTTGAAGTTCCTGAACTGCTGTATTCCGTGGAGCTGGTTGATGGCGGTGCTCACGGCAGGTTTTTGTGTCTGCTCTCCAGCTCTGTCCCAGATGGGCTACAATCTGAGCCCCCAGTTCACCCAGCTCCTGATCTCCCGCTACTGCCCGCGCTCTGCCAGTCCTGCCATGCAGCTAGATCGCTTCATCCAGGTGTGCACCCAGCTGCAGGTGCTGACCGAGGCCTTCCGGGAGAAGGACACAGCTGTGCAGGGCAACATTCGGCTCAGCTTCGAGGACTTCGTCACCATGACAGCTTCTCGGATGCTATGACCAGCCCATCTGTAAAGTGGGGAGTGCACCAAGGGACTTTTCCTGGCTCCTAGGGTGGGAGAAGCATGTGGGCCTCTCTTCATTTCCTGCCCTTCCTAGAAAAAGAATTCTCCCCTGCCTGATTCAGCATTGTTCCCAAAGAGGGCTGGGAGTCTGTGTCATAGCCACCAGGTAGTGGGGACCTGGGCTGAGACCACACAGGTAGGGGCCTGACCTAGGAGAGGACTGGAAATTGAATGTCCTTTTACATCCCTGAGTATTTAAATGGCACAGCCTTGCGCCAGGTGCCAGAGATGCTGGTCATTGCAATGGAGTTAGTGTCCAGTCAGCTGACTCCAGACTCTAGCTTTTCCTTCTATGCCCTGATGCCAGCGGTAAGTGTTCATCAACCTCTTAACGATTAGCACCTGCGTTCCCTCACCCACGCTGTCTTGTCAGATGAACCCAGTTTCTCCAAAATGGAATCTGACCAGGGTGAGAGATTTGCCCATGGGACCAGTGGCTTGGATTCCACCCCCCACAAGTCCGTGTGTGTTGACTTCTAGCTGCCTGTTCAGGGACCTTGGGCAGTCTGCTCTCTGGGCATCTTTGGCCACGCTACCCCTCTGCAGCTTGGACCCCTCATACTTGCCTGCCATCCTCTGCTTGGCTTCAGTCCCCGGGGGACAAGTTGCTACCTCCCACTGCCAATGCTTTTTTTTTTTTTTATTTGTGGTTGTTTTCATTTGGGGCCAAAAGTTTGGTGCAACTGTAAGCTTCAATACAAGAATAAAACTCTGGAGTTTCGCATTTTACACCACATCTTCCCAGTTACAGGTGCATATGCTTATCCATTCAGTCACTCATTTATTCTTTCATTCAACGAATATTTAAGTACATAGTATATACCATGCCATGCAGAAAGAAACAGCTCAGGGGGACATGCCTCCACAGGGCTGCTCTCACTTACTGGGTTGAAGTTAAGTGTAACTTAACTTCAGGTTAAGTCTGACCTTGCCAGGTTCAGTCCAAGAAGCTGACCGTGTGTTTTATAACAGTTTTAGGGCTGGCATTCTGGGCTAGAAGCAGCCACCCCAGACTTTCCACAGCCTGGCCTTTTTATTATCTCAAACCCTAGTTTTAATCTTCCAGACAAACTGCATTTATGCAGTCATAACTTTCTCCCCATTTTTGTTAAGCGCAGACATCTGTACTTGCCAGCTGGATCTTCAGATCAGCTTGATAATCAGTCTATAGCAAACGTCTACAGTGATCTGACAAAACTTCAGTCCGAAGCCAAGGCACCAGACGTTTTGGTTTGATTGGGGGACCTTATGATGGGTAATGGTGAGCTAATCCTTCTGTTTTGGGGGGATGAAGATAAGAAAACAGGCTCTCCTCCCTGCTTGGTTGGGGAAGCAGCCCAGTGAGGCCTGGCAGGTTATGTCAGGCTTAGGCAGTTAGCCCCGGTTCTCCTCTGGGCTGCTGTCGTGCTAGAATCCTAGAGTTAGGTGGAATCCAGTTCCCAGAGGCCAGCCCCCATGCAGAGCTAGAACCCCTTCCATGACCCCACTTTGAGTCTGGCCTCTGCTTGCCAACCTCCAATGACAACTCAGTGCCTTTCCAGGCAGCCCATTTCCTCCTGGACTAGTAGGGACTTCTTCCTGATGTGGATTCCAAATCCCACCACCTTGAAAACACTACCCATTGGCTATGGTTTTCTCTCTTGGGCCACCGAGAACATACTCCACCCCTTCCTGCATGCCAGTCCTCTAGATACCTGGAACCTGCCACCACATTCCCCCAGGTCCTCCCTTCCCTAGGCCAGATAGTCCCAGGCTTTCCAGAAGCTGTTCACTGAGCTTCATTCCATGGCATCCTGGTCACCTGTGAGTTCATCTGAGTCCCCCAAAATAGAGGCCTGAGGCCCACCATGGTGCTGGGTTCAACCTGCAGAGAACAGAGTAGAACTGCAGCCGTTAGGGGAAGCTTTTATTGTTTCTTTGTTCCCACTGAGCCAAGTGTTTACTGAAACCTGTGTCTAGAACAGTGTCAATCATACTCCGTCACCTTTGTGATCAGCTGGGGCTGAGGAACCCAGGACCTGGGTTCTTCCTTGTGGGCATGGTTGGTTCTGGGCTTGGGCGTCAGCCCTCACACCTCATTCCACACACTGCCCCTCCAAGCCTGGCTACAAACTTGACAAACAGCTTTGGATCCTAAGGCTGGCGGGAAGGGAGTGGAGAATGGGCGGGACACCCTGTACCCTCTGGCAACAGCTGCACATCTGTGGCAGTGTTCACGTGAGCTGGGCTGGCGAGTCATCTGGAGCGCAGGATGACATGCTCAGACCACTCCCTCCACCTGCTCTGCCTACGAGGAGGGGTGCTAAAGCATTCCTGGGCTGGGCCCCTGGCAGGAGCCGCGGTTTGCGGTTTGCCCCACTTCTTGACGGGTGAGGTCATTAATCAGGTTAAGCAGACCCAGCGGTGCGCATGGCCGAGCTGGCCTCTGCCAGATGTCTCCCGCCCGGCTCAGCAGAGAGTCCTTCAGACTGCTTCCCACCTCCTGCTCTGGCAGCAAGGATCAGGGCCTCTGGCAGCCCTCTAACCATCTTGGTGGCAGATGGAACACGTCTAGCCCAGTCTCTGGCTTTCTCTTTTTAATCTGTGAGTTCATAGAAACGAAATGCAAGCCCTGATTTCCAAGAAGGTGAAGATAACAGTAAATTGGTCTGTTAACCCTGCTGTCTGCCCACCCTACCCCCCTTACCTTCCATAGACTGCTGGGCTCGTGAGCAGACAGATGTGGCCAGGATCGAGGTCCTGGCTTCAGAGCATCGGAGCCACGTGAGGGAGCAGGAGCACGTGTGCTCTGAGACCTGCCCAGGAGCCATCTGGGATCCCGCGTGTTAGGGGACGAGAGGTGGGAGGGGTCAGCAGATAGCTGCATTCCAGCACTGTCTTCTCTCCTCCCCCAGCCTCCCCACCTTCTCACTCCTAACCTAAGAAGCACAGATTTTGTGCAATGACAAGGAAAGGGAACATTCAGTGCCAGGCTTTTAATTACAGTTGCTTCAGGCTGCTGGCCTCCATACCAAATGGCCTCATGGAGAGTGTTCTATCACTGCACAAGCAACGGGGTCCAGTCTGTGGTGTGTGCACTTGGCACCTGGTGAGGGTGGGGCTCTGTTGCCACTGGGGAGGGGCTGGGCTCAGATTCGTTCACATGGGCCTCGAGGAGCGCTGCCAAGTGCAGCCTGGGCTTTAGAGCCCCTGGACCAGATGGAAATGCCTGCTGGGACCCTTATAGCAGACTCCAGGGAAGACCTGTGATTGGGTAGGAGAGGGGTCTTTGGGAGGAGGGCCAAGCTCTGGAAGGATGATAGTGATGGATGGTACTGTGCGGTATAGCCAAGTGAGAGGAACACAACGTTAATCTTGTCCTTAACACTTTACAGTTTACAGAGAGCTTTCCTTTCTTGAGCGTGCTTAATCCTCACATCAATCCGCTCAGGGGACGCAGCTCAGAGAAGGGAAGTGACACTGCCCAGAGTTAAACAGGCAGAAAACGAGGCGAGGAGCCCCGGTCTCGCACTGCAACCAGCAGTCTTTCCATGAGGAGTGGGGGCAGCTCCGCCAGTAGCCAGAGGAGCAGCCCAGGCAGGGGGTAGGTTGCACCCCCTTTTGCCACCAGGAAGGCCCTCGCTCAGGGCAGCACCGTGGTGACACTGGTGAGCACCACGTGCTCCGAGACTTCGGAGACAGAGCACCGGCCCTGCAAGGACGAGGACTTGTGGCTGGCAGAGGAGCGAGGGCCGGGGGCCTTCAGAGAGCCGCAGGGACCCAGGCCAGGCAGGCAGCAGGAGAAGGCGGCCTTAAACTGCTCCCGGAATTTGCCTTGGTTGAGAGACAGAAGACACAGCCATAAGGAGACAGAAGCAGCAGGAAGGGGCCTTGGGCCCAGGGACACCCACGCAGCTCCAGCCAAGCTGCCTGTGACGGGGTGGGAGGGAAGGGTAGAGCTGGGCAGGAGAGAGCCCCAAGGCGACCTCCTCACTGCCAGGGAGAGTGAGGACAGAGGCCCTGGAGCAGGTTCCCAAGGAGAAATGCAATTTTCATCTGATTCCTTGACTGCGCTCTGGCTCTGAGCCTGGCTGAAAACGTTTTGTCTGGCTCAGGGAGCTTAGGTCACCTCTGCCCTCGTTGGCGGGTAGGTGGAGGGGCTCGCGGCTCACCATCTGTGGCTAGGCTTTCCCCATCTCTGCCCCATGGGGATGAAAATGACAGCGGCAGCAGCCCTTGCACAAGGCACTGTGCCGGGCACCTGAGTTTGTCGCCCAGCTCACCCCAGCACCCTGAAGGCCTGAAGGGAGTCCTTTAGCCTCACTCCACAGAGGCACACAGAGGTGCAGTGGCTTGCCCAAGGTCACCAGCCAGAATTTGGGCCCCGTTCTAATTCCAAAGCGTTCGCTTAAAGGGTAGGGAACAGTGGGGAAGGAGGGATCACCACAGCCACCTGTACAGTCAGAGGACACCAGGCAACAGATCGCGCTGGAACTGAGCGACCATGCTTCAAGCACCCGGCAAGCCTGGCCGGTGCCCAGCAGAGGGCCGAGCACACAGCAGGCGCTCAGCAAGTGTAGACCAAAGGCAGAAGTGCACGTCAGGAAGTCTGCCTGACGTGTCCTCCGCCGCCTGCTCGTCTCTTCTGTTCTCCCCTCTGAGCTGGAAACCACGGCTAGCCTCTGTTGAGTAATTCTTTAGTCTCAGTGAGGGTTACAGCATTGACCCCAGCCCCTTCTTTAACCTTTCAACCTTTTCTCAAAGACTGTCCAGGCTTGAGCAGTCATCTGGTCAGTTCTCTAGGCCTGGTCCGAGTCAGGTCTGGGGAGTCACGCTCTGCTGAGCCCAGGCGGGGGCCCGGGGTGGGCCCTTTCCACCCTGAGACCGGGAGGTAGTGGAAGGGGGTGGGGGCTATGGGACAGTGGACAGAGGAGGCCTGGGCGGGGGGGCAGGGGACCAGGGATGCCTGGACTTGCAGAGGGGAGAGTGGGAGGGCTGGTGCTGGAGGCAGGTGGATTCAGGGGTAGCCCCCCCAAATTCGGGCCACTCTGCCAGCACGTGTCTAGCTGGGCATGGGGAAGCTGTTTCCTGGCCCTGGGCTGCCTCGCTGGTGGCCCTTCCTTCCCCCTGATGCCTCGATTATGCAGTCATCTTCTCAGGCAGGGGCTCCATCTGGAGCCTGTGTTGACCAGACTGGCTGATTGGCAGACCTGCCGTGCATGCATCACGCAGGGGTGGAGGTGAGCTGGCCCAGCCCCTGCGCTCCCACCCACTCAGTGGTCTGCGTGATCTGCAGAACTGGATCCTGGAGCTGGTCGCTGCCTTTGGCCACTATTGGGAGTGTGGCCTGTCTCCCACTCAGACCAGGGCTCTTGGGCGGGGACAAGTCTTCCCCCTGAGTGGGAGTTCCCAGAGCAGGGTCATGATCCCCAGGAGGCAGCAGGTGTATTCTTCCCCGCATGCTTTATTCAGCCTGGGTTGAAGATGGGGAGACCATTGTCCTGGGGACTGTTGCCACCCTCAGTTACTCTGCGTCCCCAGCCCACTCACCACTGAGGAAGTTGTAGATGATGGGGTTGGCGGCGCTGTTGGCGTACACCAGCCAGTGGGAGAAGGTGAAGCAGGCATAGACGGCTTCTCGGTCGCTGGCTTGGTGGAACATCCCAAACACCCTAGGACCAGGGGGCAGGACACTCAGAAATGGGATAGGGGTGTGTGTGTGTGTGTGTGTGTATGTTGGGCAGGAGTCGCTGTCCTCATCTACCAGACAGGAAAACTCAGAAAAGGAAGGCGAGTTGACCAAGGTCACATAGCTCATGAGTGGCTGTAAAGTACAAGAGTCCCACTGCCCCTTCTGTCCACCAGGTAGCCCTTTCCTGGGCCTCTGAGTCTGGGGTCCTGACCACAGTTTGGGGTTCTTGGGCGCAGAAAGTATGACCAGAGTGGGCCTAAGAACAGGGACCAGGGTACCTCTGCTCAGTCACCGGCCGTGTGGCCCCCTGGGGCTCCCCGTCCGCTTTATTATCCATCCCCGTAGCAGCATGATGAGTCATAGACATCATCCATTTTTTAAATAGGGAAACTGAGGTTCAGAGAAGCAAAGTGATACGTCCAAGATCACACAGCCAGGAAGCGACCAAGCGCGAACACACTGAGATTGTCTCATGGCAAAGAGCCCAGGGTCTTGCCCTGCCCCGTCCCCACCGCCACCCCATGGCCTCTCACTTGCTATTCTTCCAGACACCTGTGGGTGTGGTTGCTCCCTTCCTTCAAGTCTCTGCCAAATGTCACTTCCTCAGAGAGGCTTTTTTGTTTTTAACCATTACATCTAAAAAACATTTATATTTAATCCCACCCACGTCTGTCACTGTCATTCTCTATCCCCTTTCCCTATTTTTTCTTCAAAGCAGTTATCACTGGCTGACATTGTAATACATGTCCATTCTCTCTCCCGTCAGATGTCGCCTCCACGAATGCAGGACATTGTCCCGTGCACTCGTTCACTCCGTTCCCAGCCCTAACAACCTGATGATTGAGTGGCCAGACGAGAGAATTTTCACGAGAGCCCTAGGAGGCAGGCCGGTTATTATTCCCATTCTACAGATGAGGAGATTGAGGCTCAAAGAAGAGAAATTACTCCCACAAGGTCACATAGTGGATGAGTGGTGGAGCCAGATCTTTCTCTGAAGCAGAGAGAGCTCCTTCCTCTGACCCCACCACCTCTCCCCACCCCCAACCACTCCCCACGCGCTCTCACCTCTTGAGGACATTGAGGACACTGATGGGCAGGTAGCAGAGGGCAAAGACCAGCAGCACCACCATCAGCATCTTGGCCGTCTTCCTCCGAGCTCGCATTTGCTTTACCTCGGCCAGGAAGGCACGGGCCCGAGGCGGGGGCTCTGCGCCCACGCCCTGCCCCTGGTCCTCCAGCTGGTCTGAGGGCCTCTTCCAGTTCCTCACCAGGGCCGACGTGGTGCCGGGGATCTGTCCAGCACACACAGACAGCAGCGGTGGGTACAGCTCCTTGAGAGGGTCGTTCTGCTTCGCTGGGCCTGCTCCGGGCTGGACCCTGGGGCAGGGGGAGGTGGGCAAGGGAACAAACCCTTGCAGCAGGAAGGAGCCTAATATTCATGATAAAGACCAACACTCTGGACTTGAGTGTACTTCCGTTTTCCATTAGCTCGTCGTGAGACCACCCACAATATGTCTCTTGGGACGGTATTATTCACCCTTAGTTGTAGATGAAGTAGGGGACCCTTGACAAGTCCCCAGGTCACAGCCTGGGGCCTGAACATCCTTCCAGCTACCCACCCATCTTCCTTAAATCACCACCTCCATCTGTGGCGACAGGGGTGGTTGGATGACTAGTGCCTCCCCCGGTCCGGGCCTGACTCTGGGAGGCCTGAGCAAGGGGCGTGCAGGTGGACAGCGTGGAATCGCCTGGGCCTCAGAGCATAGGTCCCAGCCTAGGTCAGTGCCGATAGGCCTATGGTGGTTCTAGGCACCTGGGGCAGCCACAGATATTCTCAAAGCCTCTCTCACACTGGACACCTGAATCACCCCACAACAGAAGGGCATGGGGCTAGAGTTCAGGAAACTTGGGATCTAGGGCCAGCTCAGCCATTCACGAGCTATGTGACCTTGGTAAACTCACTTTTCTTTCCTGAGCCTTGCTTTTCCTGTTGCATAAGGATAGCGACTCCTGCCTTGTGGACCGGGGCATTGTGAGGAGCAGATGGCGAGCGCTGGTGGAGCGCGAGGCTGCTCGTGTTCCGGCCAGCCTCCTCTCCCTGCCCGGGCGCTGATCCAGGACTCACCCCGCTAGTGCCAAGGGCCTCTGAGCATTCCCTCCCATGGCAAACCACCCCCCTCCAAAAAAAACCCCTGCTGTTGGTCAGTGTGTAATAGAGGAAAGAAGGCAGGCCCTGGAACCAGAAAGGCTCTGCCACTCATCAGCCGTGGCAGATTGGTTGCCCTTACTCAGCATTTGTAAAGTGGGTAACATTGCTTCTTTGGTTAGATAGTTGTGAAGACATTGCAAGCAAAGTGCCTAATTTGGACAGCGACACGGAGGTGTTGTTGTTGTTGTGGCACTGAACCGAGCTTTAGTCCCTGATCGTCCACTCGCTGGTGAGGGATTTGGGAGAAGTTGCTTTGCCTCTCTGGGTCTCAGTTTTCTCATATATTAAGGTGGGGATAGGGACTTCCCTGGTGGCGCAGTGGTTTAGAATCCGCCTGCCAATGCAGGAGACACGGGTTCGAGCCCTGGTCCGGGAAGACCCCACATGCCACGGAGCAACTAAGCCCGTGTGCCACAACTACTGAGCCTGCGCTCCAGAGCCCTCAAGCCACAACTACTGAGCCCCCGTGCTGCAACTACTGAAGCCCGCGCGCCTAGAGCCCGTGCTCTGCAGCAAGAGAAGCCACCGCAATGAGAAGCCCGCGCACCGCAACGAAGAGTAGCCCCCTCTCGCCGCAACTAGAGAAAGCCCACGTGCACCAACAAAGACCCAACGCAGCCCAAAAAAAATAAAATAAATAAATTTATTAAAAAGAAAAAAAAGGGGATAACGTATGGTGGTGAAGAGGATGCAAGACTAGCTGGGAGTGCCTGGTGCAGTAACTGGCAGCTACTGATATTAGAAGGATGTCAGTTACTATTCGGTTCCAGGGCCGGCACTAGCACTTTTGGCCTTGAGTTTGACGCACGCCTAGGCCTTGCCTCTCTGGTTGCAGCCAGGATGGCATGTTCTGAAGGCAGAGGGCTGTCTACTCCCTCAGACCAGTACCCCTGTCCCCTCCCAGCCCACACAGTCACACCAGAGTGGGCCTCACCTGGCGGCCCCAGAGCTTGCGGAAGATCTGGAAATAGGCCATGGCCATGAGGCCTAGCGGGGCCAGGTAGGTGACAATGAAGAAGCAACTGTGGTAGATCTTGGGATAGAGGTCATCTGCAGGGGCCAAGAGATGCACGGGTTGGGTTCAGTCTGGGAACCCCCAGCCTGCCTTGCTTAGCAATACCACCCTGCCCTGACTAGGGCCAAAGTAAGCAGCTGGGCCCCATACAGGTGCCATGGCAGAGAGACCCTGGAGTTGCCCAGCCCAGTGGTCTCCATCCTGGAGGGACCCCTGGCAGATGTCTACACTAGAGAAGGTACCCACACCAGAGGTATCCCTGCTAGATGCCTGCTCTAGGGTATCCTCCCAGGAGATACCCACCCCTGGGTGCCCACCCCAAAAGTGCCCTGATAGATGTCTGCTCTGGGGGTGTGTGCCCCGGAGGTGCCCACTTCAGGGACACCTGCCCAAGGCTCCCGCCGTTACCTGCCCAGCGTTCATCACAGACAGAGAAGAGCCGGGTGCGGTTGGCTAGCTCGGGCAGCACACTGCTGCATTCCATGACAGCAGCCTGGGGCACCATGACAGCCAGCGACACGGCCCAGATGCCCAGGATGGAGCCGCGGGCACGCCGGGCGGTGCTCTTGAACAGCAGGGGGTGGCAGATAGCATACCAGCGGTCCAGGGCGATGAAGCTGAGGGTCAGCACTGCCACTGACACAGACACGGCCTGCCCCATGGGGACACAATGTCAGTCCTTTTGGGGGCCACCCAGAGACATGGGGTGAGTGATGGAGCTCACAGCCCAGAAATACCAGGCAGCCAGGTGCAGTGCAAATCCTGACTCCACCACTTACTGCCTGTGTAGATTTGGGCAAATCACTCACCCGCTCTGAGCTTCGTATGCAGAATGGGAATGTATCATCCACCTGGCAGGATTCTTGTGAGAATAAATGAAATTATGGATGGAGAATGTCCAGCTTGAGACCTGGCACATAGTAGGTGCTCCCCTACTATGAATACTAATTTACACTTTAGGCAATAACTACATGCCGGACACGGTTCTCGTTATCCTCAGAACAACGCTTGAGGTGTGTCCTCTTACCCCCAAGGTACAGGTAAGGAAACTGAAGCAAGAAAGATTAAATAACTTGCCTAACGTGGATTTCCTCACCTGCCTGTCTTTATTCTCAGGGTTGCCAAAGTTAATGGGTTGAGTGGGAAACCTCCAAATAATGGGAAATCCAAGAGGCATTTCTCTCTGCCCCTGGGATCCCATCCCTTCCCCAGGCGGTGAGGAAAGAGTCCTCATTCTGGGAGGCAGAGATGAACCTAGGCCAGAGACGCAGGGGCACTGGCTCCAGGAGTGCCCCCTGCCCTCTGGGGTACAGGGAGAGGGTCGAGGGATGCGACCCTCTGGCCAGCTCTCCTTCCAGCCCAACAACCGTACAGGACAGCCTGACACCCACCACTGGGAGAGGGAAGGCCCCAGCCAGGAGTGGAAGGGCCGGGGAGGAGACTCTTGCCAGCCCGCCACCTCAAAGCTGCCCCCTTGGGGTCAGGGAACAGGCCCATTCTCTGTCACGGTGGGCTTGCGCCTCTCTCCTGCACTGTGTGCCCGTGTACCTGGAAGTGACTGTACATGTGTCCGAACATGCCTCTGTGAATGTCTATGAGTGTGACCTGGAGGGTATCTCTGTATGAGTATACGGGGCTGTGTCTGTGTCTGTGTCCTTGAGTGTCGTGCCTGACGGCCTGCCCTTGTTAACAACAGAGCATGACACTGCCGAGGTACTGAGCCATGTCCTGTCTAAAAGGCAAGCTTGAGGGTCACTGAGACCTACGCAAGGCCATGGTTTTTGTACTTGCTATGACAGGGGGGTCATGAGGGGCACCCAGGCAAAGCTCACCTGTAGATAGGGGATGACCTTGCAGAGGGCATGGCCGAAGAGCCAGGATTCAGTAATGTCTACCAGCAAGCTAGCCGGCAGGCAGATGGCCGTCACCAGAACGTCGGCCAGGGACAGGTTGACGATGAAGTAGTTGGTGACCGTCCTCATGTGGTGGTTCCGCCACACGGCCAGGCAGACTGCAGGGTGGGAGCAGGATGAGATGAGGCCGGTGGCAGAGCCACGCCCAGTCTAGCTGGGTCCCATCAGTGAGACCCTTCCCCCACAGTACCCAGTAGGGACTTGGGGGAGGGGGAGAGAAGCAGGCCCAGGACCCCTCCCAGTCCCCAGGGGAAGCCCGAAGCACCACAGGGACCTAGAGACCTACCCAGCGTGTTGCCCACCAGGGCCACGAGGAACACAGCCACGTAGGCGGCGATGAGGACCCACTCGTACTGTTTCGGGTACAGATAGTCACGCCACAGATAGCGGAGAAACTCGTCTTCGTAGTCTGGAGGCACCGGGGACGGTTCTCCGCTGTCAGTGGGGACCCCCATCTGGGGCCCTGGGGTGGCCAAGGGCTCCATGAGCTTAGGAGCCACTACAGCTGATGGACATCCCAGGCTCCCCCAAGGGAGGGGTGCCCCTGGGCCAGGCCTTAGCCCACTTCCCTCAGGGGACCCAGAGTCCTGCACTCAGGTGTTTGTGGTCCCAGCCTGAAACCTTCTGAAGGAAGGAAAAGGGAACATTAGGGAGAGTGCCAGGCAACTTGCAGATGAGCTTCCTCTTAATTCTCACAGTCCTGTGGGTTATGGAGAGCCTGAAATCGATGGAGGAAGACAGATCTGCCTTGCCTCCCAATTTCATACCAGTTGGGTAACTTACCTCACCCCTCTCAGCCTTGGTTTCCCCATCTATCCCGTGGAGTAATAACTGAGCCGGCCTCACAGGGCCTCGCTGAGGAATAATGAGCTCTAATGAATGCGGAGTGCTTTACCCAGAAACTGGCACCGGAAGCCGGCTTCACGGTCATTGCCGGTTACCACTATTAAGAGCCCTGCTTTGCAGAGGGGGAGATAGAAGCTCAGAGAGGTTGAGCCCCTTGCTCAAGGTCACAAAGCTGTTATTCCAGGTCTGTCTGAGTCCACCAAACACCACAGATTGGAGAGGGGAAGCCATCCTGATTTAAATGTTCTCTCCTGAGTCAGTTCGCAGGCCTGAATTTTTGGTTGAAAAACTGGTCAAGGGAGGCTTTTAAAGACCCACGCCCTGCCCACAAGACCTGCCAGACCCTCCTTGGTGGGGACACACACACACACACACACACGCGCGCGCGCGCACACACACACACACACACACACACACACACACAGTGTGGGTAGAGGTGCAGGGAGGAACTGACAACCTCTCCGAAAGCGAGGGGAGAGCCCCAGGCACAGGGGCTGGGCCCGTCAGCCCCCAGCCCCCTCTAGTGCCCCCTTGAATCCCGTGGCCGCGATGCGCCCCGGTGGCCGCCAGGGGTCGGTGGACCGGCGTGCGGGCCGCCCTCTTCATTCATAAATCCGGCCTCGCACCCCGCCCCTCCTCGCTCGCTCAGACCCGTCCTTTCCCCGGCTGAGAAGGGAGGACCCCGGACGTATGTAGGAGGGTTGCCGATCCCTGGAGACCCCCCGGGGAGCATGAGGGGGTCTCCTTCACACCCCCAGCGGGCGCCGGCGGACCCGCTTCCTCAGCGGGACCTCCCTGCATCTCTGGGGCTGTGGGGGCTGCGGTGGGGGGAGCGAGGGCGCGAAGCGTTCTTTAGGAGCCTGCCTGCCGGGAGGAGGGCAGAGCATGCCGGGGACCCAGCCTCCAAGCACCCAGGTTATCTCCCGAGACTCTTGGCTCCCGCCGAGGGTCCTCTGAAACCCCCCACCCCGAGCCCTGGGGTCCCCCAAGCCCCGCACCTGTTGGCTGCGGTTCCCCGGCGTCCTCGGCTGCTGGTCTCCCGATCTTGCACCGGGACTTTGCCTCCCCGCCCCGAAGGCCGATCTCCGGGGACTGGGGTTGGAGGGGAGGGGCCGGGGCAACCCCCTCCCAAGGATGCGCTGCCTGGGCTCGCTCGGCTGGGTGCGAGCGCTGGCTCCGACGCGGGCTGTGGCTGGGCGCGGGCTCCGCCAGGCTGCGCGCCGCGGAGAGGGGGGAGGCCGGGGCGGGAGGGGCAGGGAGGGGAGGGAGCCCCGGGCCGGTCTTGGCTGCAGGTCTCCCAACCCAGAGACCGGGAGGGAGACGCTCGTTCCTCCTCGCCCCAGACTTAAAGCGTCCATCCCACCTCCATTCATGTTTCCATCCGTTCATTCATAGCTTTCGCATTCATTCAACATTTCTGCCTCCGGCTACTCTGCTTTCAGAACGCACCTACTGTGTGCCGGTGGGCCCCAGGCAGCTTTGAAGAGCCACAGTGCAGAGGTGGATCCCAGCTCCACCTCTTCCCGCTGCCTCACCTAGCTGATGAGGATGAGGGCACAGGTGGGTCACTGCACCGCCTCCAGCCAGGCTCCGGCTGTTGCTGGAGCAGCTAGCTCCCAGCGATGCCAGAAGGCCCCGATCGCCCTTCTCCCAGCCTCCGATTCCATCTGCCCTCCAATCCTTTTTGTTCATACCTACTTTCCCCCCTCCCAAGACAGGGACGGTAGGTGGGGGCAGGAAGGGGGGGGCGCCAGAAGGGCTGATGAATTCAACTAACATTTTCCAAGCTGTGTGCCAGGCAGTGAGCTAGAATGATACAGCTGCCATTTGTACAGTCCCCACCATGTGCATGATCTCATTTAATCTTCACATCAACCCAGTGAGGCAGCTGTTACCATCCCCATTTCACAGATAAGGACCCTGGACTCACATGGTTCAAAGACTTGCCCAAGGTCACACAGCAGAGGCCGAGATGGGACTCAAACCTGCACTCTTCTCCAGGTCTACCTTCCTCCCACGCCAGACGGAGGCTGGCTGGAGCCAGGTGGGCTCACAAACAGGCAAGTCCTCTATAGAGCGAGGAGAGCTGCCAGGGGGCCCAGGAGCTGGGGGGCACAGGACAGATTGATACAACCAGGGCATCAGGACAGGCCTCCTACAGCAGGAACACACCAGAGACCTAAAGAATGAGAACGAAGGCCTGCAGCCAGTGATTCAAGGCAAAGAAAACAACAGGGGCAAAGGTGAGGAGGTTGGACCTTCCAGGAGTCACAAGTGGGTGAAGGGTGACCTTCTGAGCATCAAGCCATCACCTTGGCTATTATCTGTCTCAGGACGGGACCTTCCTAAAACATCAGATTCACCCTCCCCTCTGACCGTCGGAGAGTCACACCCCTTCCCTCCTGGGAGATGACTCCTGAGATGGAACTACCATCTTCCCTGTTGCAGCCAAAGCCTTTTTTCAAAGGAGCTAGAGATGTACCATTAGGCACAGAGTGTGTGGGAGGGAAGTTGGGGCAGCCCAGGGGATGGGTCAGGGACCTCCTTCACCTGTCCAGGGCAGGAGGAAGGACTGAGGCTGGCCCTAGGGCAGAACCCTGTCCCTGGGTGGCATCCGCACAGTGAGTGATGGGTCAGAGCATCCTTGCAGTAACAACGCTCTGTCCTGCCTGCCCTAGGTGCTGGCAGAGGTAAGGGAATGGATCAGGGGACGTGTGTGTGTGTGTGTGTGTGTGTGTGTGTGTGTGTGTGTGTGTGTGAGAGAGAGAGAGAGAGAGAGAGAGAGAGAGAGAGATGGAGTTAGTGTCTGTATTTAGAAGTAAGGGCTGTGACTGTGTGTCTGGGGAATCCAGTGTGTTGCTGTGTGTGTGTTTGTGTCTCTGAGCCTGCATGTGGGTAGGGACAGGCTCTGGGCTGATGACTGGGGGGCGTCCTGGGTGGGATATGTCTGTATGGGTCTTGATTTGTCTCTGTGTGTACTGGTGTTTGTGTCTATGAGGGATGTGTGTGTGTGTGTGTGTGTTGGGGGGTGTCTGTCGCTCGGTGTGTCTGGGTGTGTGATTGTGGCTTTGACTAGCATTGGCCTCCCAGTGTGTTCTCTTGTGAGCGTGGGAATGTGAGTGTGGTGTGGCTTTGCGTCCATGGCTCTGCGACCGAGCGTGCGTGCGTGGAACTCAGTATGTCTGCCCCCACGGGGATGACTCATCTAATCCCCCACGTGAACCACCCCCCATCTAGAGCTGTGACCATTTGCTAGGGGCTAGGGAGGGGGCCGCGGCACACGCGGGGAGGGGAGGCACATAGCGCCGGACAGTCAAATGACAGCTGCAGCCGGCGATGTGAAAGGTACAGACCCCTCTGTGCCTGTGTGGGTGGCGGGCACCAGCTGAGCTCAGCACAGACCAGGCTTAGAACCCAGCCCAGAGCTCAGAGTGCCATGATTCAAGGCCTCCCAGACACCCTGGGTTGGAGTGATCAAGCGGCTTCCCAGGTGCCCCCAAGTCATTATAATGGGGGTGCACCTGTCTGTGTGGGGACGGAGTCAGGCGGAGAATCCACCCCCACCCCCGCAAAGCCCAATGTCACAGAGCCAGTCCCGTCTCCCCTTAAAAGGATTCCCACTCGCCAAACCCTCTTTTCATCCCTTGGCACCCCAGAGATGGCTGCTCCCCAGGACAAAGGATCCTGAGTGATTCCTTGTACCCTGAAGCAGCAGATATTTTTTCCTCCCCTATCAGACCCTGGCCAGGGAGGAAGCTCTGGGTCCCCACGTCCTGAGTCTGGCTCTTTTAGCCACGGCCTGAGAGTAGGAGAAGCCAGTTGTTTGTCCTTCGCGGACATGGGGTAGAGACCCTGGTATGCCTGCTCAGAGAAAATCCTGGGGTCCCAAGGGGGCCAGCGATACTCCTGGAGACCCACAAGAAGCTGCAGTTGTTTGGTTTGGGAGCTCAACAGCACCGGACTCTGGGAGCTTCTGGCAAAGCATCTGTGCCCAGGAGAGGGACCCCAGTGACCTCATATCCTCCTTCTCCAGGCTGGGCCCTCAGCCTGGCATCTCCTTCTCCCAGGGAGGGCCAGCCTGAAGCCCTTGCTTTGCCTGAGCTGAGGGTCAACCGAGACCACACGACCTCTTTCCTGGAACCAGCCAGCTCCAGCCTTGTTGATCTAATCCGGAGCCTCTGAGCTACAGGTCCCTGTCACATCCGTCATCAAGTGTCAGCCCAGGCACTGGCCCCAGGTGCTGCCTCCCCCTCCCTCCCAATTCCGTTGTGACTTACAGTAACCTCTGTCTGGCCAGCACTAGAATTATCAAAATGTAATTGCGTTTTCCACTTGCTAAGGCTGCTACAGGCCCAGGATGGGGATGGGAGCACCCCAGGCGGGAGAGAGGTGCTTCTTAGAAGAACAGAGATCAGAAAACAAGCCGAAGTGTGGGCTGGGGCGAGGCGTGGGCCAGCAGTGACTGGGCTGTGAGCCCAGAAAGGGGGATTCTGAGGGCTCAGCCCACTGAGGCAACTGGGGTGTTTTGGTCCTTGGGCCCAACAGTACTGGCCTCTGGAAGTTCCTGACAAAGTGCCGTGCCCAGGGGATGGACTGAGGGACCTCATGTCCTCCATCTCCAGGCCAGGCACTCAGCTTTTGTGCCCCTTGTCTTGGGGAGGGCTGGCCCTCCTTCAGGGTTTGAGTGGCTGGAAGGGAACCAACATCCACCAGGAGAATGAGGGGCCCAGGTCCCGAGGTCAGGCATCCTCGGTGGCTTCACAAGCTAGGGAGCATCTTCAAGCCAGAGGCAGGAGCTAGAGGGAAGGTGCTGGAGACAGCAGTCTTCTGTCTGCTCACTCACTCATACACCCACTCAACAAGCCCTGGTGGCAGGTAGGTTGCAGAGCTGGGGTCCCTCCTGGTTAGGCTGGGGAGACCCCATGTAAACCTGGGTGGGGGTGGGTATCAAATGCATTAGAGTGGGAGCCTGTAGAGTCAGGGCCAGGGGTAGGATGGGGCTGGGACCAAAAACAGATAGTGCATGTGGACCCAAAGGAAAAACAAACAGACCCCTCAGCCTGTTAAGCCTAGTGTTGAAAGAAGGTTTGGAGCACAGGCTTTGGAGCCAGAAAGAGTTAGCGTGGGCTAGAGTCCTGGCTCTGTCGCTTATTACTGTGTGATCTTGGACTAGTCACTTCACCTCTCTGGTGGGCTGGGTCATGGCCCTCAAAGATATCCATGTCCTAATCCCCAGAATCTATAAATAAGTTACAAGGCAAAAGAGGCTTTGCAGATGGGACTAAGTTAAAGATCTTGAGTTGGAGAGAGTAGCCTGAGTTACGCAGGTGGGCCCAATATAATCACAAGGTCCTTATAAGAAGGAGGCAAGAGGGCGAGGAAGAGAAGATATGATGACAGAAGCAGAGGTTAGAGTGATGCCAATGCCGGAAGGGTCCACAAGCCTCTAGAAGCTGGAATAGGCGAGGAACAGAGTCTTTCCTAGAGACTCCAGAAGGAACGCAGCCCTTCCAATTCCTTGACGTTAGCCTCATAAGACTCATTTTGGATTTCTAAGCTCCAGAGCATAAGAGAAAAAAATTTGTGTTGTTTTAGGCCACTAAGTTTGTGGTAATCTGTTACAGCAGCAATAGGAAATAATACCACCTCTCTGTGCCTCATTTCACTGGTTATGAGACCAACAGGAACCTTTACCATATAGAGTTGTGTAAGGATTCACTGCAAACAGGCAGGTGTGCAGAGCAGCAAGTGCTGGGCACCAGCAAGACAGACAACCACACGTTCATTCATATGATATTTTAAAAATAATTTAGTATTTTAAAAAATCACAGGGGTCTTCATGGGAAGAATCAGGACTTTGCCAGACATCCTTTTGCTTTTCCCGTTATTTGGTATTGTTTTTATTTTGAGTCATGTATTGCTGCTGGAGGCTGTTAAAAGATCCAGTTCCTAAAATAATAAGTAATATTAGTAATAAACAATGATCATAGGAAATGTGTGCTGGTGTGGTTATTTCAACACAGGAACATACAAGGAGAAGCAAAAGAAAGAGATGCCTGATCTTCCTGGGAGGGGTGTGAGTGAGTGTGTGTGTGTGTGTGTGTGTGTGTGTGTGTGTGTGCAGACTGGGGGTGGGGAGCAAATTAACTATGACCTGGATCACCAGACATTTGAGGAATATCTTAAACATGACACAGAAAAACCGAGATAAGCAAAAACGTTCCAGGGGCAACTAGGGGCTAGGTCTTGAAGGATGAATAGGAGTTCACAGGTGGGTTTTGAGTGAGACATGCTGGGCAGGAGTGAGAGAGGAAAAAAGGGCAGGATTCCAGGCAGAGGGGGCAGCATGAGGGGTGGGCATGGCCAAAGGTCTGTTCTGGGGTCACAGTAAACACTAGTTTGGCCTGAGGGTGATCCCAGGAAGAGAACCAACGAGAAACAGAAAGATGGGTGAAGGGCTCGCTTTCAGTCTAGGCTGAGGAGCTTGGACTCCATCCCAGAGGCAGTGGAGTCCCTGAAAGGTGTGAGTGAGGGTATGATGTGGGCTGATTGGCAGCCATACCCTCCAACTGAAACACATTTGAAATGAATAAAGAGTACGTTTTCCTTGTAAAATATTCAAACCACTCAGAATAACATAAAATCATTATTTTTAATTATGTAGAGTAGCTATCGATTCCTGTATAAGAATATAGCTACTATAACAAAGATTCCCCAAATGGCAGTGCCTTAGAAAGATGGACATTGACTTTTCTCTGCAGGCTATCCAGGGCCAGCAAGGTGACCCTACAATCATCAGAAACCCAGAATTCTGCCAGGACAGAAAAGTATCCCAGTTTTTTTGTTTGTTTGTTTGTTTTTGTGGTACGCGGGCCTCTCACTGTTGTGGCCTCTCCCGTTGTGGAGCACAGGCTCCAGACACGCAGGCTCAGCGGCCATGGCTCACGGGCCCAGCCGCTCCGTGGCATGTGGGATCTTCCCGGACTGGGGCATGAACCCGTGTCCCCTGCATCGGCAGGCGGACTCTCAACCACTGCGCCACCAGGGAAGCCCAGTGTCCCAGTTTTGAGCACAGGTTCTGGTGCCAGACTGTCTGGGTTTAAATCATGGGTCTGCTGTGTGACCGTGGACATACTAAACTTTGTGCTTGAATTTCTTCATCTGATAAATGGGGATAATATAGTTCCAGTCGAAGGTAGGGAGAATAATACTCCCCCAAAGATGTCTACGTCCTAACCCATAGAAGCTGTGAGTGTTACCTTATATGGCAAAAAAGGGCTTTGCAGAAGAGATTATGTTAACAATCTTGAGATATTATCCTGAGTTGCCTGGGTTGGCCCAATGTAATCACAAGGGTCCTTCTAAGAGGAAGGCAGGAAATCAAAGTAGTAATAGGAGATGAAATGATGGAAGCAAGAGATGTAGTGATATGATGAAGGGATCACGAACCAAGGAATTGCAGGTGGCCACTCGGAGCTGAAAAGGCAAAGAAATGGATTCCTCCCTGAGTCTCCAGATGGAAGGAGCCCAACTGACACATTGCTTTTAGACATCTGACCTCCAGAACTATAAGAGTTCTGTTTTAAATCACTGCTGTAATTTTTTAATACTTTTTTTGGTTTGTTTTTTAATTTTTAAAAAGTTTGTTTTTAGCTGCATCGGGTCTTTGCTTCTGCATGTGGGCTTTCTCTAGTTGCAGCGAGCGGGGGCTACTCTTCATTGCGATGTGTGGGCTTCTCATTGCAGTGGCTTCTCTTGTTGCAGAGCATGAGCTCTAGGAGCGCAGGCTTCAGTAGTTGCGGTGTGTGGGCTCAGTCGTTGTGGCTTGTGGGCTCTAGAGCAACACTGCTGTAATTTTTACAGCAGCAATAGGAAATACACATCCTCATTAGGTTAAATGAGTTAATATTCAAAGCACTTAGAAAAGTGCCTGACACAAAGCCTACACATAAGTCTTAGCTAGTATTATTAATAGAAAAACTCTTGGCTTGGGTCAGAGATGGCCAGTCCCATCCGTATTCCAGCTAGTAGAGGGGACTATCACTTCTGTTACATCCAGTTGGCCTGAATTTGGTCACATGGTCACATGTAGCTGCAAGGGAAGCTGAGGGATATAATTTTTCTCTGAGTAGCCATTTGTCCGGCTGAAATGTAGGGGTTCTAGGACTAAAGGAAGGAGGGAAGGTGGCTATTGAGGAGTTAACAGTGTCCTACTTTGAAAGACGAGAAGTTTAGCAAAGGTACTTTCCCCCCAGAGTTTGGATAGCTACTCATTTTCCAGCTCCTCTTTTTTGTGTTCTTAATTGTATGCAATATCTCTTGACTCTTGGCTGTGTAAGATGAGACGTCCTTGATTACTCTTTTCCTCCCTCTTCTTGCTAAACCATTACATTTTCATCTGGTCCTGTACCCATAACTAAAATGTTCTGTTTTTTTGTGTTGTCTATCTCTGAGCTTCAAGAATTGAAAAATCAATAAGGTGTCTTTAAAAAATATTATGACTATGTAAACATTATTCTCTGCAGAGCTAACTAGCATCCTGGGACCTATACAGAAGGAGCTATAATCTTATGGTTTAAATGCTCTTGAAGAAGAAATGCTCCAGGCTCCAAGTTCAAATGTATTTTTCTACATTCCTTCAGATACTCAAAGTCATGTTATATGTTAATTTGCTTCACGTTTGGGCCATGACTTTCTTACACAACTTTTTGTTCTCCCGGAGTTTTTAACTGCTTTTCTCTTCTCTTCCTGTGAAAAGAAACATATGCCTTTTTAATCAGGTCATTAAAATCTTCCAGCTTCTTAATTACATTATTTGCTGAATGAAGTCCATTTTCTTCTTAAGTTCATTCTTCTCCAAACCCTCTGACTTCCTGTTCTAATTTTGACTGATGGTTTTATGGACCTCTGGTATTTCTATTCACTGCACTCCTGGGTTAATTCCACTTTTTTATGAATCTATTAGCTCTCTCTTTCTTGGGTTTTGTCTCTGTTTTGCTGGAGTATATCTTCAAATAACATTTTAAAAAGGGGTACCTGGGAGAAAAGCTCTCTGAATCTTTGTGTGTCTGAAAATGTCTTTAATTTGTTCTATGCTTGCTGAATGGGGAGGTCAACCAGCAGGCTTCAATTTAGGGCTTGTGGAAGGGAGGCAGATAGGAAATTAGACACGGGGTTCCCACCCTGGGCCAAATAAGAAGGGATTTACTCTAGACCGTGATACTCTGAATAGGAGCCCTGGTCATTTTTTCCTTTTTAAAAAATTTTTTACTTAATAAAAACTGAGATATAGTCGATGTACAGTATTAAAAGTTACAAGTGTACAGCATAGTGATTCACAATTTTTAAAGGTTATATTCCATTTATAGTTATTATAAAATATTGGCTATGTTCCCTCTGTTGTACAATATATCTGTGTACCTTATTTATTTTATACATAGTAGTTTGTACCTCTTAATCCCCTACCCCTATCCTGCCCCTCTCCCCACTGATAACCACTAGTCTGGTCTTTATATATGTGAGTCTGTTTCTTTTTGTTATATTCACTAGTTTGTTTTATTTTTTAGATTCCACATATAAGTGATATTGTACAGTTTTTGTCTTACTCTGTCTGACTTATTTCACTAAGCATAATACCCTTCAAATCCATTCATGTTGCTACAAATGGAAAAATTTCATTCTTTTTTATGGCTGCGTAATATTCCATTGTATATATATACCACATCTTCTTTATCCATTCATCTGTTGATGGACACTTAGGTTGCTTCCGTACCTTGGAAATTATAAATAATGCTGCTATGAACATTGGGGTGCGTGTATCTTTTCAAATCAGTGTTTCCATTATTTTCAGATCTATACCCAGGAGTGGAATTGCTGGATCACATGGTAGTTCTATTTTTAGTTTTTTGAGAAACCACCATACCGTCTTCCACAGTGACTGCACCAATTTACATTCCCACCAACAGTGCACAAGGGGTCTGTTTTCTCCACATCCTCATCAACATTTGTTATTTGTGGTCTTTTTGATGATAGCCATTCTAAAAGGTGTGAGGTAGTATCTCATTGTGCTTTTAATTTGCATTTCTTTGATGATTAACAATGTTGAGCATCTTTCATGTGCCTGTTGGCCATTTGTATGTCTTCTTTCTCTCTCGCTTTTTAATCTGTCACTCTCTCTGTATGTTCCTGATGTGAGTGCATTTGCAGGGGAGAGCTGGTGGCTGACACTGGCTCGTTATTTACTAAACAGGCCTTTACTTGAATATTTTCCAGACTTTGGTTATTCGCATACCACTATCTCATTTTTTGCCATATCTTCTTACTATCTGCATTATTATTTACTTATGGTATTATTTTTCTTTAAATTGACTGTCCTAGTTCTGCGCTATGCCTGTAAAATTGCAAGTGTGATGTTATAGTTATATCTCTTATTGCTTGTTATATATACAGTTATATCTTCTAGTCTATATGAAAATAAACACATAACTCTTAAGATAACAGAAGTTTACATCGTGGAAAAGAATATATATATATATATATACACACACATATGCATATATATGTATATATATAAACTGAATCACTTTGCTGCATACCAGAAACTAACGCAACATTGTAAATCAACTATACTTCAATAAATAAAAATTAAAAAAAGATAACAGAGGTTTATTTATTTACCACTAAATATCATCCTCAGCCGTGGTGCATGTACCATACTTTAGGAAATATTTCTTTAATTACCATGTTGATTACCTTCTAATCAATTGTCTGAGCCTTCTCTGTGTACCTGCCAGTTTGGGTCTCCAAGTGGGGCTCCTTTAAAGAGTTCCTCTCCTCCTTGGCCTGATTCTGACACGCTGGGGAATAAAGTAAAAGAGTAATTATGGGAGACAAAAGATCACTTTTATTGTTGATGATGTAAAGTGGGAGGCCTCTCAGCTTAGGGTGTGAGTTGAGGGATCTGCTAACTGAACCCCCGTCATTGCGCAATGAATAGATGGTTTGACCCCAATTTCCCATGGCATAGACTCAGAGTCTCAGCTCTTTCTCTCCCTTTTACTCTTAGTGGCATGTGACTATGACAGCCAAGTTTCTTGGGCTCAGGTACATATTCAGAGAGCAGAGAGTCCATAATGTATACCAATATCTTCAAAAATTTTTTAAAAAGAGAGAAAAAACAACCCACTACGTTTTATGTGTCTAGAAGAACCGTGATACTCAACCCAGGCAAGGACAGTTTGAGACAGAAAGGTCTTAGGTCAGTCTCAATGATGGATATAGATGCAAATACCCTAAGCACAATAGTATCAAACTAAATACAGCAATATATTTTAAAAAACGTAATGACCAAGTTGGGTTTATTCCAGGGATGCAAGAATATTTCAACATTTGAAAATTGTCATTTTAAGTCCCAGCATTAACAGGTTAACAGACACAAAAATCCTATGATCATGTAAAACAGATGGAGAAAAAGCATTTGATAAAATTAAGCAAGTTATTAAAATTCTTGGCAAACTAGGAACAGGAGGGAACTTCCTTAACATGATGCATAATAAAGGATCTTTCTAAAACCTGCAGTAAACATACCACTTAATGATAAAAACTTATAAAGCATTCCCTTTAAAGTCAGAAACCTAAAAAGGATGTTCACTATCCCTCTTTCTCTTCAAGGCTGTACCGGATTTCTTAGCTTATGCAATAAGAAAAAGAAACAGTAAATAAATGGTATAAACCATTGAAAAGGAAGAAAAAAAATAGTTATCATATTTGTAGGTCATGTGATTGTCTACCCAGAAAATCTAAGAGATCCTACAGACAAATTCTTAAAACACTTGAGAGAATTCACATTGAGAGGCAATTTTCCACGGGTCTGTTGCATTCCTGGATGACTTGCAAACAGAGGCACTTTGTTTGGTCTTTTTCTTGACAATCTCTTTAAGAATGTTTGTATGTCAACCATCTTTGGAATACAGAGTAAGTGTCTCCTTCCGGAACAGAAGGCAGATTTGCTTACTGTCCAGTGTGATGAAGATAATGTCTCCCTCTGCAGCAAAGATCAGACATTTGGGTCCCCTCAACTCAGGGATCCTCGGCAATTATGCAAACGCAATCATTGCATGAGCTGCATCCTTGTGGGACTTCGAAGGCAAGTAGAACCACTGACTTAAACATGAAGCTAATGCTGCTTGCTGAGCCACAAGGAACAAAGTCCTTTGTCTCTGACCCAGGAGTCTCACGTCTTCAGCCAGCATCCAGGACACAGTGGTAGCTAAGGGTCTGAGTAGTGCGAAATCCCAGGCCCTTCACATTCTTGGCAGTTCTGCCATCTCATTTCTAAACACTTGCAACATACAGAAAATGCTATTTATAAAAGATACCATTCATAAAAGCACATAAAACTCTTAAGTGACTAGGAATAAATCTAAGAGATGTGTAAGATTTTTATGGAGAAAATTAGAAAACTTGATTGGTGGTCATTCAAGAGACATAGATCAATAGAGAGTATAACTTGCTTGTAGAAGGAAAGACTCTACAGTAAACATGTCAGTTCTCCTCAAATTAATCTATAAATCGATTTCAGTTTCAAAGGGTTAAATAAAATATTTTTAAAATTAATGTTTTCAGGGGCTTCCCTGGTGGCACAGTGGTTAAGAATCCGCTTGCTAGTGCAGGGGACACGGGTTTGAGCCCTGGTCCGGGAAGATCCCACATGCCGCGGAGCAACTAAGCCCGTGCACCATAACTGCTGAGCCCGTGCTCTAGAGCCCGCGTGCTCCACAACAAGAGAAGCCACGGCAATGAGAAGCCCGCGCACTGCAACGAAGACCCAACGCAGCCAAAAATAAAATAAATAAACAAAATAAATGAATTTATTAAAAAAAATTAATGTTTTCAGAAAAAAAATGCGTTCAGAAACATGTCAATCTTATCCTGAAGTCATATGAAAGAACAGCCAAGAGTAGCAAAGGCAAATTTGAAGAAAATGAACAAGGTGAGGAGAATGACCCTCAGATAATAAGACTTATTATACAGCTAAAGTAGTTAAGACAAGGAAAGATAGGCAGAATGAGGTACAGATAAATAAATGGGGCAGAATTGAGAGCTCAGAGGCAGAGCCATGAAGACTGGAGGTTCAACATATGTTAGAGATAATATTTAAACCAGTTCCCTCCAATAAATGGTGAGAATTTGGTTTTCCATGTGGAAAAAAAGAGACTTGCACCCTCCTATCATTCTGGTTACCAAAGTCAATGCAGAGGGATACTAAATGTGAAAAAAATTTTTTAACATTAAAAAAAATTTATTTATTTATTTATTTTTGGCTGTGTTGGGTCTTTGTTGCTGTGTGCCGGCTTTCTCTAGGTGTGGTGAGCAGGGGTTACTCTTCGTTGCAGTGCACGGGCTTCTCATTGTTGTGGCTTCTCTTGTTGCGGAGCACGGGCTCTAGGCGTGTGGGCTTCAGTAGCTGTGGCACGTGGGCTCAGTAGTTGTGGCTTGCGGGCTCTAGAGCTCAGGCTCCGTAGTTGTGGAGCACAAGCTTAGTTGCTCCGCAGCATGTGGGATCTTGCCCGGCCAGGGCTCGAACCAGTGTCCCTTGCATTGGCAGACAGATTCTTTTTTTTTTTTTTTTGCTGTACGCTGGCCTCTCACTGTTGTGGCCTCTCCCGTTGTGGAGCACAGGCTCCGGACGTGCAGGCTCAGCCGCCATGGCTCACGGGCCCAGCCGCTCCGCAGCATGTGGGATCCTCCCGGACCAGGGCATGAACCTGTGTCCCCTGCATTGGCAGGCAGACTCCCAACCACTGCGCCACTAGGGAAGCCCAAAAATTTTTAACTTTTAAATGAAAATCTTTTCTAGACGTCATGATGTAAAGATTTCAAGCTACAAGAAGCATAAACAAGAAAATGCAAGGTGAGGAGAATGACCGTCAGATTGACCCTCAGATAGATTTAACTACATTCAAATTCCAAAGTATTGTATAGTAAAAATATAAACAAAATTAAAAGCCAAGACTCATGGCTGGGAGAAGATGTATATATATAGATATATATGGTTCATACAACAAAGCATTAGTATCCATGTTACATAAAGAACTACAGATCAATAAAAGATTATAAACAACTCATAAGAAAAGTGAGTAAAGGACATAAAGAGGCAAACCACACAAATATATAAAATGTTTATAACCTTACTTGAAATTTTTGGAATACAAATTAAAGCAACAATGTGATATAATTTTATATCTCAAATTGGTAATGTGAAGATTGGCAACGTTTTCAGGCTGAATATATTGTGTTGGTGAGCATGTGGAACAATGGGCATTCCTGTTAATGCTAAAGAGGGTTTAACTTTTAACCACTTAGAAAAACAATATGGCAAAATCTAGTAAAGTTCAACATGTGCGTACCTTCTAACCTAGCAATTCACTTCTGGAAATAAATTCTAACTCTTGACAAGTATAAGAATGTTCTTTACAATGATGTGTGTAGTGAAAAATTAAAAACAATAGAATGGTGCATAACTAAATCATATTAGAGCTAAAAAAAAAAGATAGAGATGAACGCACTGAAAAATCTATATGTGTATTTATTGACAGGCCTGCCCCTAACATTTATGAGGCCAAGGGCAAGAATAATCTGGAGGCTCAGGACCCATGCCTCTTCTGTTCTCACTCTGGCTCCATCCCACACAGTGAAGGACCTCACACATCAGTCAATTTATCTAAACTCTGTCCACCAAACCCATCCCCCCAAAACAGCTACCCTGGACACCCCTTAGGATTAGGGGGTACATGGCTGCATGGTCAACCTCAGGAGAAAAACTAGCAAAATGACTGCTCTGGTCTTGGAAACGGGTTCTGGGCCCCTGGAGCAAGGGAATTCCAGGATCCTGGGTACCCAGACGTGGTTTAGAAGGGCGAGGGAAGGCTTCTGGTTGATCCTTGACACTTTAACCCCTAGAGGAGGGCCTGAATCTAAGGGAGGTGCTGTGTGTTAACTTGGACAAATCTCACCTGTAATACTGAACATAAAAGGCAGAATGATATGTGCCATGTGATAACTTTATATGAGGTTTAAAAATAAGCAAAACAATACTATCAACTGCTCAAGGATACAAGGAAGAGGAGCAAAATTATAAAAACTCAAATAGGAAGGGCACTGTATATTCTTGCCTCCTTTGTCATAGATGAGGTGACCGTAGGTGCGTGGGTTTATCTCTGGGCTTTCTATCCTGTACCATTGATCTATATTTCTGTTTTTGTGCCAGTACCAAGCTGTCTTGATTACTGTAGCTTTGTAGTATAGTCTGAAGTCAGGGAGCCTGATTCCTCCAGCTCCATTTTTCTTTCTCAAGATTGCTTTCACTATTCGCGATTTTTGTGTTTCCATACAAATTGTAAAATTTTTGTTCTAATTCTGTGAAAAATGCCATTGGTAATTTGATAGGGATGGCATTGAATCTGTAGATTGCTTTGGGTAGTATAGTCATTTTCACAATATTGATTCTTCCAATCCAAGAACATGGTATATCTCTCCATCTGTTTGTGTCTTCTTTGATTTCTTTCATCAGTGTTTTATAGTTTTCTGTGTACACGTCTTTTGCCTTCTTAGGTAGGTTTATTCCTAGGTATTTTATTCTTTTTGGTGCAGTGGTAAATGGGATTGTTTCTGTAATTTCTCTTTCTGATCTTTTGTTGTTAGTGTATAGGAATGCAGGAGATTTAACCTCTTCAATAAGTGGTGCTGGGAAAACTGGACAGCTACATGTATAAAATGAAATCAGAACACTACCTAACACCATACACAAAAATAAACTCAAAATGGGTTAAAGACCTAAATGTAAGACCAGACACTACAAAACTCTTAGAGGAAAACACAGGCAGAACACTCTATGACATAAATCACAGCAAGATCTTTTTTGACCCACCCCCTAGAGTAATGAAAATAAAAACAAAAATAAACAAGTGGAACCTAATTAAACTTAAAAGCTTTTGCACAGCAAAGGAAACCATAAACAAGATGAAAAGACAGCCCTCAGAATGGGAGAAAATATTTGTAAATGATTCAATGGACAAAGGATTAATCTCCAAAATATATGAACAGCTCATGCTGTTCAATATTGAAAAAACAAACAATCCAATCAAAACATGGGCAGAAGACCTAAATAGACACTTTTCCAAAGAAGACATATAAATAGCCAAGAGGCACATGAAAAAGGGCTCAACATCACTAATTATTAGAGAAAGGCAAATAAAAACTACAATGAGGTATCACCTCACACTGATCAGAATGGCCATCATCAAAAAATCTACAAACGATAAATGCTGGAGAGAGTGTGGAGAAAAGGGACCCCTCTTACACTGTTGGGGGAAATGTAAATTGATATAGCCACTGTGGAGAACAGTATGGAGGTTCCTTAAAAACCTAAAAATAGAACTATCATACGACCCAGCAATCCCACTACTGGGCATATATCCTGAGAAAACCATAATTCAAAAACACATATGTAGGGCTTCCCTGGTGGCACAGTGGTTGAGAGTCCGCCTGCCGATGCAGGGGACACGGGTTCGTGCCCCGGTCTGGGAGGATTCCACGTGCCGCGGAGCGGCTGGGCCTGTGAGCCATGGCCGATGAGCCTGTGCGTCTGGAGCCTGTGCTCCGCAATGGGAGAGGCCACAACCTTGAGAGGCCCGTACAGCAGAAAAAAAAAACAAAAAAACAAAAAAAACCCACACATATGTACCCCAATGTTCATTGCAGCACCATTTACAATAGCCAGGTCATGGAAACAACCTAAATGTCCATTGACAGATGAATGGATAAAGAAGATGTGGTGCATATATACAATGGAATATTACTCAGCCATAAAAAGGAATGAAATTGGGTCATTTGTAAAGATGTGGATGGACCTAGAGTCTGTCATACGGAGTGAAGTAAGTCAGAAAGAGAAAAACAAATATTGTATATTAATGCACATATGTGGAATCTAGAAAAATACTACAGATGAACCTATTTCCAGGGCAGGAATAAAGATGCAGATGTAGAGAACAGAAGTGTGGACAGGGCGAGAAGGGGAGGGTGGGATGAATTGGGAGATTAGCTTTGACATAAATACACTACCATGTATAAAATAGACAGCTAGTGGGAACCTGTGGTTTAGCACAGAGAGCTGAACTTGGTGCTCTGTTATGACCTAGATGGGAGGGATGGAGGAATGGGAGGGAGGTCCAAGACGGAGGGGATATATATATACATATGGCTGATTCACTTTGTTGTACAGCAGAAACTAACACAACATTGTAAAGTAATTATACTTCCAAAAAATAAATAGGACATCTACTTCCAGCAGTACGGTGGACTAGGTACTCTGAAAGGCCTTCCTACTCCAAAAGTACCAGATGCTGCAAACAAACAAAACCCAATAACTTGTTATTTTATAACCCAGCAAGTGAAATCCCTAAGGAGATGAAACAAAACAAAATTGTGACCTGAACGCACATCTATGAGGGGTACACATTTAGGGAGGGGTGATATGTAAAGGTGAATGCCTATTCAACACCACAGTCAGGAGCACAGGTGGGGCCAGTAGCAAGTGGGGAGACCTGAGACTGAGACTCCAGCTTGAACAGGGACCCTGGAAGTGTGTTAAAGTGATTTCAGGTCAGCAGCTCTCCCTAGTTCCCAGGTACAATTATCTCAAAATAAACATTAAAAAAAATCGCCACCAACAGACCTACATTAAAAGAATGTCTAAGTGTGTACTTTTTTGCGGGGGGGGCCGCATGGCCTGTGGGATCTTAGTTCCCTGACCAGAGAGTGAACCTGGTTGCACGACAGTGAAAGTGCCGAGCGCTAACCACTGGACAACCAGGGAATTCCCTAAGTATGTACTTTAGAAAGAAGAAAAATGATGGAAGAAGACAAACCTGAGGTGCAAAGAAGATTGTTGAGAAAAGAAAATGATAAACATGTAGATAAATCTAAACAAATGTTTTATAATATAATGAGCATGATGGCAAATTTGTGGGCTGAAAAAAAAGGACAGACTGAAACGAAACTTGATTGCAAGGTAGAAGGGGACAGCCATTGCAGTTAGAGTATGCCAAGGTTCTTGTATTGTTTGGAAAGTGAGCTGGAATATTAAATTCAGGCTTTGTTACGTGTGCAATGTAAAATTTAAAAAATAAGCACTCTAAGAATAGAGTGAATGATTTCAAAGGAATGAGAGTTAATTTTCAAGCCAGTAGACAGGAAAAGTGGAGTAAGGAAACAAACTCAGGCTGTGGCCAAGATGATGGAGTAGAAAGACCCTGAGCTCACTTCCTACCACAGGCACACCAAAATTACAACTATGTACAGAGCAACTGTCGATGAGAACAACCTGAAGACTAGCAGAAAAGATTTTCCACAACTAAAGATATAAAGAAGGAACCACAGAGAGACTTGTAGGAGGGGTGGACATGAGGTACAGTCAAGACCCACACCTCCCAGTTAGGCGACCCACAAACAGGAGGATAATCACAATTGCAGAGGTTGTCCCCGAGGAGCAAGGGGTCCAAGCTCAAGATCGGGCCCCCTTGCCCAGTGTTCCCACTGGGAAGACGAGCCCCCAGAACATCTGGCTTTAAAGACCAGTAGGGCTTGTGTACAGGAGAGCCAGAGGGCTATAGGAAACAGAGACTTCACCCTTAAAGGGTGCACACAAAATCTCACGGGCTCAAGACCCAGCACAGAGGCAGGAATTTGAAAGGAGCCTGGATCAGACCCACTTGCTGATCTTGGAGACCCTCTTGGGGAGACAGAAGGCAGCTGGGACTCCCCCTGAGGACACAGACACTGGCAGCAGTCGTTGTGGGGAGCTTGTTTTACTGCCAGGACACTGGTGCTGGCAAGGACCATTTTGGAATCCTCTCTCTAGCTCATTAGCACCAGGACCCAGTCTTGCCCACCAGTGGGCTAGCAGCCTCCACACAAGGCAGAGCCTGACAGCCAACTGGTCCAGGGGCCAGCCTCACCTACCAGTGTACCTACAGTAGTCAGTCCCACCACAACGGAAGGGCCCACGTAGCCCTTGTAGGGGCACCACTAGAGCACATAGCTTGAGTGACCAGAGGGAGTGTGCTACTGAGCCACATAAGGTGTCTTTACATGAAGGCATTTCTCCAAGATCAGGAAATGTAATAGACCTACCTAATACATAGAAATAAAAATAGAGGGACTTCCCTGGTGATCCACTGGTTAAGACCCTGCACTTCCACTGCAGGGGGCACGGGTTTGATCCTTGGAAATAAGATCCTACATGCTGCACAGCATGGCCAAAAAAAAAAGAAAGAAAGAAAGAAAGAAAATTAGAGAATTAGGCAAAATGAGGCAACAGAGGAAAATGCTACAAATGAAGGAACAAGATAAATCCCCAGAAGAGCTAAGCAAAGGGGAGATAAGCGATCTACCCAAAAGAGAGTTCAAGGTAATGATCATAGAGATGCTCAATGAATTCGGGAGAAGAATGGATGAACATTGTGAGAAGTTTAACAAAGAGCTAGAAAACACAAAGAAGAACCAAGCAGAGCTGAAGAATACAATAACCGAAATGAAAAATACACTAGAAGGAATCAATAGTAGATTAGATGATACAGAGAAACAGATCAACAAACTGGAAGACAAAGTAGTGGGAATCACCCAAACTGAAGGGAGAAAAGGAAAAAAATTTCTAAAAATGAGGATAGTTTAAGAGAACTCTGGGACAACATCAAGCATACTAACATTTGCATGATAAGGGTCCCAGAAAAAGAAGAGAGAGAGAAAGGGGCAGAGAATTTATCTGAAGAAATAATAGCTGAAAGCTTCCCTAACTTGGGAAAGGAAACAGACATCCAAGTCCAGGAAGCACAGAGAGTCACAAACAAGATGAACCTAAAGAGGTCCACACCAAGAGACATTGTAATTAAATTGGCAAAAATTAAAGATAGAGAATCTCAAAAGCAGCAAAGGGAAAGCAACGAGTTATGTACAAGGAACACCCGTAAGGCTATCAGACGACTTTTTAGTGAAACTTTGCCAGCCAGAGAGAGTGATGTGATATATTTAAAGTGATGAAAGGAAAAAAACTACAGCAAGAATATGCTACCCAGAAAGTCTTTCATTCAGATTTGAAAGAGAGTTAAGGAGTTTTATAGACAAGCAAAAGCTAAAAGAGCTCAGCACCACGAAATTGGCTCTGCAAGAAATGTTAAAGGGACTTCTCTAAGTGGAAAAGAAAATACTACAATTAGAAATATGAAAATTACAAAAGGAAAAATCTCATTGGTAAAGGCAAACACAGTAAAGGTAGGAGATCAACCATTTAAAAAAATAAATTTATTTATTTATTTTTGGTTGTGTTGGGTCTTCGTTTCTGTGTGAGGGATTTCTCTATTTGTGGCAAGCGGGGGCCACTCTTCATCGCGGTGCACAGGCCTCTCACTGTCGCGGCCTCTCTTGTTGCGGAGCACAGGCTCCAGACGCGCAGGCTCAGTAGTTGTGGCTCACGGACCTAGTTGCTCCGTGGCATGTGGGATCTTCCCAGACCAGGGCTCGAACCCGTATTCCCTGCATTGGCAGGCAGATTCTTAACCACTGTGCCACCAGGGAAGCCCTAGATCAACCATTTTTGAAGCTAGTAGGGGGACTTCCCTGGTGGCGCAGTGGCTACGAATCTGCCTATCAGAGGAGGGGACACGGGTTAATCCCTGGTCCAGGAAGCTCCACATGCCACGGAGCAACTAAGCCCGTGCACCACAACTACTGAGCCTGTGCTCTAGAGCCTCCACACCACAACTACTGAAGCCCACACGCCTAGAGCCCATGCTCCACAACAAGAGAAGCCACCGCATGAGAAGCCCACACACTGCAAGGATCAGTAGCCCCTGCTCGCCGTAACTAGAGAAAGCCCTCACACAGCAACAAAGACCCAACACAGCCAAAAATAAAAAATAAAATAAAATAAAACAAATAAAAAATAAAGCTAGTAGGAAGGTTAAAAGACAAAAGTAGTAAAACCATCTATATCTACAATAAGTAGTTAAGGCATATGTGAAACAAAAAGATGCAAAATATGGTGTCAAAAACATTAAACGGGAGTAAAGATGCAGAAAACAGAAATTCAGTCTACTCTTAAAAAATAAGAATGGAGAAAAAAAAACAGAGCAAAAGTGGGACAAATAGAAAGCAAATGGTAAAATGGTGGAGACTCAAATACATTAGTAATAATAGTAAGTCAACAATACACAGTTTGAAGTGGGATAGTTCAAAACACCTTTCTCCATTATTGACTCATATTTCTAACTGGAAAAAATTTAGTAAGGATATGGAAGATCTAAACAACACAAGTAACAAGCTTGATTTATTGACACAAAGCAGCTCCAACACCCAGCACTTATTCTTCCCAAGCACACATGAAACATTTACAAACACTGACCACATACCAAGCCATAAAGCAAGTCTTACTGTCAAGAATCAGTCATACACACCATATTCTCTGACCAAAATGCAATTAAGTTAAGAATTGATAACAATAAACAATTCCCACATGTTTGGAAATTTAAAAACACATTTCTGGAAACAACCCAAACGTTCATCAACATATGTATATGCATAGCTGATTCACTTTGCTATGCAGCAGAAACTAACACAACATTGTAAAGCAACTAGACTCCAATAAAATTTTAAAAAGTTAAAAATAAATTAAAAAAAAAAAGAACGAGGGCTTCCCTGGTGGCGCAGTGGTGGAGAGTCCGCCTGCCAATGCAGGGGACACGGGTTTGTGCCCCGGTCTGGGAAGATCCCACATGCCGCGGAGTGGCTAGGCCCATGAGCCATGGCCGCTGAGCCTGCGTGTCTGGAGCCTGTGCTCCGCAACGAGAGAGGCCACAACAGTGAGAGGCCTGCGTACTGCAGAAAAAAAAAAAGAATGAAAAAGCTATGATAACTACACATCCAGGGGAGATTTAAAAGCTGAAAAACAGAACAATCTGAACAACTATTTCTTTAATGTTGTCATTTATTCTCATTTCCCTTTCTTAAGCCAGTTTTGATGTTATATTTTATAGACACTTATCTATTACATGTACATTTTCAAATTTATTTGCATAAAATTGTTTCTTATGGTTTAAAAAATCTTGCTCTAATTAATTCCCTCTTTTCATTATTTTTTTGGGCCTTCTCTCTTTTTTCTTAATCAGTCTTGCTAGAAATGTATCTATTTTATTAGATTCTTGTTTTATTGATCTGTATTGTTTCTTTGTTTCTGTTCTTGTTATCAATTTTTCTCTTATCTTTACTATTTTCTGCTATTTTTAATAACTATTACTTTGCTCTTTTATTGAGATATAATTGACAGATAATGCTATATTAGTTTTTTTATCACTTTTTTTTCCACACACACACACTATATTTTATTTTTACAAGAGATAAATAAACTGACACCAAGCGTTGTAAATGGATGACCACAACAATAGCAACAATGATTGCAATTACCAAACACGAAACACACTCATACTATGTCATAATATTGACATTCAGTCTAGTAATCCTCCACCGTAACAGCTCCTTTACTTTGCAGTGAAAATTGATTTGTATATTTTTTGCCTCTGAGTCCTTGTGGGGTTTCTTTTTTTTTTATTATTCAAACAGAAAGTCACAAAAATTATAATCAACCTCATCAGTTCACTCAGTCCCATGTAATTAATTTTTTTTCATCTTGATCTTTTGTTAGCACTTTTTTTTTTTTTTCTTGTGGTACGCGGGTCTCTCACTGTTGTGGCATCTCCCGTTGCAGAGCACAGGCTCTGGATGCACAGGCTCAGCAGCCATGGCACATGGACCCAGCCGCTCCACGGCATGTGGGATCTTCCCAGACCGGGGCACGAACCCGTGTTCTCTGCATCGGCAGGTGGACTCTCAACCACTGCGCCACCAGGGAAGCCCTGTTAGCACTTTTATAAATTCATCAGTTTTCCATTAGAGTTCTGAAAATGCTTATTCATTCAGTTCAGAAGTATAGTCAGTTACCAGAAACCTGTACTTGTCAAAGTCTTTACCATGAATTCCTTGAAGATGGAACCCTTTTATAGGAACATATTTGTAAAAGCATCAGAACTGTCTGTAAATGACAAAAGACTTAAAAATGACCGCGGTTAAAGATTTGATGAAAGTTCATAATAATGCAATTGACAAGGAAATTTAGTTATTTCTGAGATATACAGTTTAAAGTAATAACTGGAATTATGACTTATAACATTATACTGGAACTTATAAGATTTTTAGAAATTTCATGTAATGTCTGAAACATTTATATTAACATATTTCCATACAAATAACCCAAAGAAAGTTTAGTATTAGTTGGTTTTTTGGTTTGTTTGTTTGTTTTTTTATACTGTGGGCTATTAGTCATCAATTTTATACTTATCAGTGTATACATGTCAATCCCAATCGCCCAATTCAGCACACCCCCACCCCCACCCCCACGCAGCTCTACCCCCTTGGTGTCCATATGTTTGTTCTCTACATCTGTGTCTCAATTTCTGCTCTGCAAACCAGTTCATCTGTACCATTTTTCTAGGTTCCACATACATGCATTAATATACGATATTTGTTTTTCTCTTTCTGACTTACTTTACTCTGTATGACAGTCTCTAGATCCATCCATGTCTCAACAAATGACTCAATTTCGTTCCTTTTTATGGCCGAGTAATATTCCACTGTATATATGTACCACAACTTCTTTATCCATTCGTATGTCGATGGGCATTTAGGTTGCTTCCATGACCTGGCTATTGTAAATAGTGCTGCAATGAACATTGGGGTGCATGTGTCTTTTTGAATTATGGTTTTCTCTGGGTATATGCCCAGTAGTGGGATTGCTGGATCATATGGTAATTCTATTTTTAGTTTTTTAAGGAGCCTCCATACTGTTCTCCATAGTGGCTGTATCAATTTATATTCCCACCAACAGTGCAAGAGGGTTCTCTTTTCGCCACACCCTCTCCAGCATTTGTTGTTTGTAGATTTTCTGATGATGCCCATTCTAACTGGTGTGAGGTGATACCTCATTGTAGTTTTGATTTGCATTTCTCTAATAATTAGCGATGCTGAGAAGCTTTTCATGTGCTTCTTGGCCATCTATATGTCTTCTTTGGAGAAATGTCTATTTAGGTCTTCTGCCCATTTTTGGATTGGGTTGTTTGTTTCTTTAATATTGAGCTGCATGAGCTGTTTATATATTTTGGAGATTAATCCTTTGTCTGTTGATTCATTTGCAAATATTTTCTCCCATCTTGAGAGTTGTCTTTTTGTCTTGTTTATGGTTTCCTTTGCTGTGCAAAAGCTTTGAAGTTTCATTAGGTCCCCTTTGTTTATTTTTGTTTTTATTTCCATTACTCTAGAAGGTGGATCAAAAAAGATCTTGCTGTGATTTATGTCAAAGAGTGTTCTTCCTATGCTTTCCTCTAAGAGTTTTATAGTGTCCAGTCTTACATTTAGGTCTTGAATCCATTTTGAGTTTATTTTTGTATATGGTGTTAGGGAGTGTTCTAATTTCATTCTTTTACATGTAGTTGTCCAGTTTTCCCAGCACCACTTATTGAAGAGAATGTCTTTTCTCCATTGTATATCTTTGCCTCCTTTGTCATAGATTAGTTGATCATAGGTGCATGGGTTTATCTCTGGGCTTTCTATCTTGTTCCATTTATCCATGTTTCTGTTTTTGTGCCAGTACCATATTTTCTTGATTACTGTAGCTTTGTAGTATAGTCTGAAGTTAGGGAGTCTGATTCCTCCAGCTCTGTTTTTTTCCCTCAAGACTGCTTTAGCTATTTGGGGTCTTTTTTGTCTCCATACAAATTTTAAGATGATTTGTTCTAGTTCCATAAAAAATGCCATTGGTAATTTGATAGGGATTGCATTGAATCTGTAGATTGCTTTGGGTAGTATGGTCATTTTCACAGAATTGATTCTTCCAATCCAAGAACATGGTATATCTCTCCATCTGTTGGTATCATCTTTAATTTCTTTCATCAGTGTCTTATAGTTTTCTGCATACAGGTCTTTCGTCTCCCTAGGTAGGTTTATTCCTAGGTATTTTATTCTTTTTGTTGCAATGGTAAATGGAAGTGTTTCCATAATTTCTCTTTCAGATTTTTCAACATTAGTGTATAGGAATGCAAGAGATTTCTGTGCATTAATTTTGTATCCTGCAACTTTACCAAATTCATTGATTAGCTCTAGTAGTTTTCTGGTGGCATTTTTAGGATTCTCTATGTATAGTATCATGTCATCTGCAAACAGTGACAGTTTTACTTCTTCTTTTCCAATTCGTATTCCTTTTATTTCTTTTTCTTCTCTGATTGTCGTGGCTAGGACTTCCAAAACTATGTTGAATAATAGTGGTGAGAGTGGACATCCTTGTCTTGTTCCTGATCTTAGAGGAAATGCTTTCAGTTTTTCACTATTGAGAATGATGTTTGCTGTGGGTTTGTCGTATATGGCCTTTATTATGTTGAGGTAGGTTCTTTCTATGCCCACTTTCTGGAGAGTTTTTATCATTAATGGGTGTTGAATTTTGTCAAAAGCTTTTTCTGCATCTATTGAGATGATCATATGGCTTTTCTTCTTCAATTTGTTAATATGGTGTATCACATTGATTGATCTGCGTATATTGAAGAATCCTTGCATCCCTTGGATAAATCCCACTTGATCATGGTGTATGATCCTCTTAATATGTTGTTGGTTTCTGTTTGCTAGTATTTTGTTGAGGATTTCTGCATCTGTATTCATCAGTGATATTGGTCTGTAATTTTCTTTTTTTGTAGTATCTTTGTCTGGTTTTGGTATCAGGGTGATGGTGGCCTCATAGAACGAGTTTGGGAGTGTTCCTTCCTCTGCAATTTTTTGGAAGAGTTTGAGAAGGATGGGTGTTAGCTCTTCTCTAAATGTTTGATAGAATTCACCTGTGAAGCCATCTGGTCCTGGACTTTTGTTTGTTGGAAGATTTTTAATCACAGTCTCAATTTCATTCCTTGTGATTGGTCTGTTCATATTTTATGTTTCTTCCTGGTTCAGTCTTGGAAGGTTATACCTTTCTAAGAATTTTTCCATTTCTTCCAGGTTGTCCATTTTATTGGCATAGAGTTGCTTGTAGTAGTCTCTTAGGATGCTTTGTATTTCTGCGGTGTCTGTTGTAACTTCTCCTTTTTCATTTCTAATTTTATTGATTTGAGTCCTCTCTCTCTTTTTCTTGATGAGTCTGGCTAATGGTTTATCAATTTTGTTTATCTTTTCAAAGAACAAGCTTTTAGTTTTATTGATCTTTGCTATTGTTTTCTTTGTTTCTATTTCATTTATTTCTACTCTGATCTTTATAATTTCTTTCCTTCTGCTAATTTTGGGTTTTGTTCCTTCTCTAGTTCCTTTAGGTGTAAAGTTAGATTGTTTATTTGAGATTTTTCTTGTTTCTTGAGGTAGGCTTGTATAGCTATAAACTTCCCTTTTAGAACTGCTTTTGCTGCATCCCATAGGTTTTGCATTGTCGTGTTTTCATTGTCATTTTTCTCTAGGTGTTTTTCGATTTCTTCAGTGATCTCTTGGTTATTTAGTAATGTATTGTTTAGCCTCCATGTGTTTGTGTTTTTTACGTTTTTTCCCCTGTAATTCATTTCAAATCTCATAGCATTGTGGTCAGAAAAGTTGCTTGATATGATTTCAATTTTCTTAAATTTACTGAGGTTTGATTTGTGACCCAAGATGTGATCTATCTTGGAGAATGTTCTGTGCGCACTTGAGAAGAAAGTGTAATCTGTTTTTTTGGATGGAGTGTCCTATAAATATCAATTAAATCTATCTGGTCTATTGTGTCATTTAAAGCTTCTGTTTCCTTACTTATTTTCATTTTGGATTATCTGTCCATTGGTGCAAGTGAGGTGTTAAATTCCCCCACTATTATTGTGTTACTGTCGATTTCCTCTTTTATAGCTGTTAGCAGTTGCCTTATGTATTGAGGTGCTCCTATGTTGGGTGCATATATATTTATAATTGTTATATCTTCTTCTTGGATTGATCCCTCGATCATTATGTAGTGTCCTTCCTTGTCTCTTGTAACATTCTTTATTTTAAAATCTATTTTATCTGATATGAGTATAGCTACTCCAGCTTTCTTTTGATTTCCATTTGCATATTATAGCTTTTTCCATCCCCTCATTTTCAGTCTGTATGTGTCCCTAGGTCTGAAGTTGGTCTCTTGTAGACAGAATATATATGGGTCTTGTTTTTGTATCCATTCAGCAAGCCTGTGTCTTTTGTTTGGAGCATTTAATCCATTCACGTTTAAGGTAATTATCAATATGTATGTTCCTATGACCATTTTCTTAATTGTTTTGGGTTTGTTGTTGTAGGTCCTTTTCTTCTCTTGTGTTTCCACTTAGAGAAATTCCTTTAGCATTTGTTGTAGAGCTGGTTTGGTGGTGCTAAATTCTCTTAGCTTTTGCTTGTCTGTAAAACGTTTGATTTCTCCATCGAATCTGAATGAGATCCTTGTTGGGTAGAGTAATCTTTGTTGTAGGTTCTTCCCTTTCAACACTTTAAGTATATCATGCCACTCCCTTCTGGCTTGTAGAGTTTCTGCTGAGAAATCAGCTGTTAACCTTATGCGAGTTCCCTTGTATGTTGTCATTTTTCCCTTGCTGCTTTCAATAATTTTTCTTTGTCTTTAATTTTTGCCAATTTGATTACTATTTGTCTTAGCGTATTTCTCCTTGGGTTTATCCGGTATGGGACTCACTGTGCTTCCTGGACTTGGGTGGCTATTTCCTTTCTCATGTTAGGGAAATTTTCGACTATAATCTCTTCAAATATTTTCTCTGGTCCTTTCTCTCTTTCTTCTCCTTCTGGGACCCCTATAATGCGAATGTTGCTGCGTTTAATGTTGTCCCAGAGGTCTCTTAGGCTATCTTCATTTCTTTTCATTCTGTTTTCTTTATTCTGTTCTGCAGCAGTGAATTTCACCATTCTGTCTTCCAGGTCACTTTTCCGTTCTTCTGCCTCAGTTATTCTGCTATTGATTCCTTCTAGTGTAGTTTTCATTTCAGTTATTGTATTGTTCATCTCTGTTTGTTTGTTCTTTAATTCTTCTAGGTCTTTGTTAAACATTTCTTGCATCTTCTCAATCTTTGCCTCCATTCTTTTTCCGAGGTCCTGGATCATCTTCATTATCATTATTCTGAATTCTTTTTCTGGAAGGTTGCCTATCTCCACTTCATTTAATTGTTTTTCTGGGGTTTTATCTTGTTCCTTCATTTGGTACATAGCCCTCTGCCTTTTCATCTTGTCTATCTTTCTGTGAATGTGTTTTTTGTTCCACAGGCTGCAGGATTGTAGTTCTTCTTGCTTCTGCTGTCTGCCCTCTGGAGAATCTGTGGTTATTCCATGCAGGCTATTCATAAAGGCTAATTCTTCAAGCACTTCAAACTCAGTATTGACTCCTGAGGGTGAGATGGCTATGCATATATTTAGAATGTTCTTCTTTCTAGGAGCTCTTGGTTTCAAATTCTCTCCTCTGTTCACAGCAAGTTACCTTTGTGAAGTGACTTCCAACAATTCTTCTCAGTTTTCATTCTCCTTAACGTGGACTGGCCTTTCATGATAGATCGCCATCGTGTAAAATTCTCAATAATATTCCCCTAGAGGTTTTTCTCTCACTGCTCAGAATTTGTAGCTGCAACTGCACATGTAGGTGGTAACCATTCTCAGCAGCATCATCCTCAAATGCCAGAGACTAGTGACAAATGCATGAAGTATGTTTGTCACAGTTAGAGACCAATGATTTCCTAATATCTGCTAGTTTTGGAGGGTCTCCTGCAGAGGCGGGGGGGGCGGAGGCTGTGGCTCACCATGGGGACAAGGACTCTGGCAGCAGAAGTTCTGGGAAGTACTCCTTGGCATGAGCCCTCCCAGAGTCTGTCACTATTTTCTGCTATTTGAGAGGATGTTATTATGTTTTTTTTCCAGTTTCCTAAGTTGGATGCTCAGCTCATTAATATGAAATCTTTACTAATATGCAATCCTTAATAAATGCATTTAAGAATATGCATACCCCTCAAGGATTGCTTTAGCTGCATTCAAATTTCAAAATGTAATGCTTTCATTGTCAGCCAATTCCTAATTTTGTATTTTTTCTTTGTCCTATTAAATATTTGGAGGTATGATTTTAATTTTCAAACTTAGGGTTATCTTTTTGTGATGGGTTTCTCATTTCATTTTATTGTAATCATAGAAGATGGGCTATACAATATCAGTTCTTCACTCTGTGGGCAGACTTGCTTCATGACTTAGTATGTGATCAATTGTTATAAAATTTCCCTTATTGTATGAGAAGAATGTCAATTTTCTGATTGTTTGAACAAGCTTCTTAATTATGCTATTCAAATTTTCTGCATATCTATTAATCTTATGGCTGCTTGATTTAGTAACTATGGAGAAAGGAAAGATAAAATACTTGGGAGGGTTGTGAATCCATTCATCTTTCTTTGAAATTGTCTCAAGTTTTGTTTTGTATCAAACTATGGTATGTGGACCAAATTTGGCCCACTCCTTGTTCTTGTAAATAAAGCTTTATTAGAGCATAGCCATGTTCTTTTGCTTATGTGTTATCTGTGGTTGCTTTCTTACTACTATTGTGAAGATAAGTTGAGATAGAGACTGTATTACCTGAAAAGTCTAAAATATTTACTATCTGTCCTTTCATAGGAAAAATATAATCTGAGGGCCATGCTGTTAGATTCAAAAAGTTCAGAATTATATCTCCCTGGCAACATTTGCTTGTTGACCATTATGTAATGATCCTCTCATCCTCAAAATCATGCCTTTTGACTTAAAGTGCATTTCATCTGATATTTCTAAAACTACACCAGTTTCCTTTGGCTTATTATTCATCTGATGTGCCTGTTAGGAATGCATTTAGCTGCAAATAACAAACCTCAACTACAAAGGCTGAAACAAAGTGGGGTATATTTCCTTTAAACAACAAAAATTCCAGAGTTAGACTCCTGTTGGCATTATTTTAGCTGCTCTGTGATGCCATCAGGTACCCAGGCTGGCTCTGCATTTCTTCTTCATCAGCATTAGCTTGTGAGCCTTTGTGCTCACATGCGTTATGTCAAGATGGCAAAAAGACTGCTACTCATTCAGACATTGTGTCCATGTATCAGGCAGGAGAAAGGGAAAAGGAAGGAAACATTTCCCAGAAGATTTCCCTTATACATCTCATTTCCCAGAACTGGGTCACATGAGCACATTTTCCCTAATCATTGACCAAGAGAAATGAGATTCCACAATTGGCTTAGACCAAATCTTGATACATCTTTTGGAGCTGGTACTTTTACACTACAAGAAATAAACTGGGTACTGTATAGCACTGGGAAATATACTCAATATTTTGTAATAACCTATAAAGGAAAAGAATCTGAGAAAGAATATATATATGTGTGTGTGTGTGTATGTGTGTATGTATGTATATATATATATACATACACACACACATATATATACATATATATATTTCAGATATATATACATATATATTTATCTGAATCACTGTGCTGTACATCTGAAACTAACATGACATGTAAATCAACTATACTTCAATTTTTTTAAATAAAATTTTTTATTTATTTATTTTTGGCTGCATTGGGTCTTCGTTGCTGTGAGCAGACTTTCTCTAGTTGTGGCAAGCAGGGACTGCTCTTTGTTGTGGTGTGCGGACTTCTCATTACAGTGGCTTCTCTTGTTGCAGAGCACTGGCTCTAGGTGCATGGGTTTCAGTAGCTGTGGTGCGTGGGCTCAGTACTTGTGTCTCGCAGGTTCTAGAGCACAGGGTCGGTAGTTGTGGCACATGGGCTTAGTTGCTCCGCAGCATGTGGGATCTTCCTGGACCAGGGCTCGAACCCGTGTGCCCTGCATTGGCAGGCGGATTCTTAACCACTGTGCCACCAGAGAAGTCTACTTCAACTTTTGAAAAGAAACAAAAAAGAAATAAACTGGCCTGGGGTAAAGGCACTCCTCCTGGACCAACAGATCTCTGCCTACTGCCTTAAAAAAAAAAATCAGGATTGTACAGCAAAGAGCAAAAGATTTGGGGCATGCTGTTGGTCAGAAAATAGACTGTGCCTGTTATACCTGGGGTATATTTTTTCGTATCTTTGCTTTCAATATTTCCATATTTTTGTTTTAAGTGTATCTCTCATGAACAGCATGTAGCTGAATTGTGTGTTTTCATTCACACTGATAATCTACTCAATGATGAAATCAGTTCATTTACATTTAGTGTGATCGCCAGCACTTAAGATTTTATTTCTATATCTTATTTTGTGTTTCCCATTTACCATGAGTATTATCAATTGTTATTGATTGCTCTGTAACAAATTACCCCAAAACTGAGCAGCTCAAAACAACAAACATTTACTATCCTACACAGTTTCTTGGGGTCAGGAGTCCGGGAACCATGTAGCTAGATGATTCTGGCTCAGGCTCTCTGGGAGGTTGCAGTCAAGCTGTCAGCCAGGGATGCAGCCATCAGAAGGGTCTGTTGAGGATCAGCTTCCAAGCTCACTCACATGGCTGGAGGCTGGAGTCTTCAGTTCCTTACCACATGGGCTTCTCCGTAGGGTAACTTATACATGTCTTCCCCAGGGTGAGTGATGTGAGAAAGTTGAGAGAGATAGAGAGCTCAGAGAAAAAGCAACCAAACTGGAAGCCACTGTTCCTTTCTAATAGGGTTGCCAGATTTAGCCAATAAAAACACAGGATACCCAGTCAAATTTAAATTCCAGATAATATTTCAACATTTGTATGGGACATACTTATACTAAAAAATCATTCATGCTTATTCAAAATTCAAATTTGACTGGGCTTCCTGAATAACATCTGGTAACCCTTTTTATAATCTGATCTTGGAAGCAAAACTGGCTACAAAATTTGGGAGGCCCCTTATTTAAAAATTGTTAGGAATTTCAAGTCAGTGAGAGCAGAACATTAAACAGAGCATGGAGCCCTTCTGAGGAAGTTACCCTGTGTGAGAGCACAGGCTGTACTCCCAGAAAGCCAGCCCTGCTTGGAAGTGACATACCATCACTTCTACCACATTCTGTTGAACAGAAACTAGTCACTAAGTCCAGCTTACACATTATGGGAGGGGATAACATGAAGGTATGGGTCCCAGGAGGTAGTGATCACTGGGGCCATCTTGGAAACTGACTACATTTGCTTCTTCCATTTGTCATTTCCTGCCTTGGGGTGAACTGATTGGACTGTCTGCATTCCCTTTGTTTCCTCTCTGCTGGTTTAGAATACATTCTATTTCTGTTCTTTCATTAGTCATCCTTAAAATTTTAACGTGCATACTTCTGTTAATAAAGTCTAAAGTTAATCAATTCTTGAACAATCAAGGACCTTAGAATGCTTTTGAACTCTGATCATAGCTTCCTGCCTATAATTTGATTGTTTTCAGTTTTTAGTCTACCTTGTTTATTTTATCCCCCAAGTCAGCCTTTAAAATTATTTTTTATAAAGTCCATGCTTGTTTGAATTTCCCATTTTTAATCTTTTTTGGTTTTTTGCTCCCACTTCTTGTAATCTATTCCATCCTCTGGGTTTACTTCCTGAGTTTTTCATATTTTCTTAATCTGATATCTTGCCAGAACACTAGGTCCTCATGCGTTTTTTAGTGATTTTTTTAAAACCTTGGTTGCATCTCTGGTCATAGCCTTCTTTTTGTTCCCAATATTGTGTATTTTGTGCTAATAATTTATTTTATTGACTTTTAAAGAATTAGTTCAACTTTTTGTTATTTTCCATATCATTATTTTCTGCTTTATTATTTCCTTTCTTCTACTCTCTTTGGGTTTTCTGACAGTCTCTTCCTAAAATCTTGAGTTGGATGCTGAATTCATTTGTTGCCAATCTTTCCTGTTTTTTCAAAAAATATATTTATTTATTTATTTGGTTGCACCGGGTCTTAGTTGTGTCAGGTAGGCTCCTTAGTTGTGGAGTGCCGGCTCCTTAGTTGCAGCATGTGGTTTCCTTAGTTGCGGCTCCAAGCCTCCTTAGTTGCAGCTCCCGGCCTCCTTAGTTGCAGTTCACGTGCTCCTTAGTTGTGGCATACAAACTCTTAGTTGCAGCATGCATGTGGGATCTAGTTCCCTGACCAGGGATCGAACCCAGGCCCCCTGCATTGGAAGCACGGAGTCTTATCCACTGCGCCACCAGGGAAGTCCCGATCTTTCCTGTTTTTTTTTTTTTTTTTGCGGTACGCGGGCCTCTCACTGTTGTGGCCTCTCCAGTTGCAGAGCACAGGCTCCGGACGCGCAGGCTCAGCAGCCATGGCCCACGGGCCCAGCCACTCTGCGGCATGTGGGATCTTCCCAGACCGGGGCACGAACCCGTGTTCCCTGCATCGGCAGGCGGACTCTCAACCACTGCGCCACCAGGGAAGCCCAAGAAACGAGTTTTTAACTTAACATATTGGATCTCCTTGGCCAACATTTTTTTGTTGGTTTCTAATTTCATCATATTGGGGCTAGAGAACATGACTGAATGATATTGATTCTTTTTTTTAAAATTAATTTATTTTATTTATTATTTATTTTTGGCTGCGTTGGGTCTTCATTGCTGCGTGTGGGCTTTCTCTAGTTGCGGTGAGCGGTGGCTGCTCTTCATTGTGGTGCATGGGCTTTATTAGTTGTGGCTTGCAGGCTCCAGAGCGCAGGCTCAGTAGCTGTGGCACGTGGGCTTAGTTGCTCCGCGGCATGTGGGATCTTCCCGGACCAGGGCTCGAACCCATGTCCCCTGCATTGGCAGGCGGATTCTTAACCACTGCGCCACCAGGGAAGTCCCAATGAAACTGATTCTTTAAAAAAATTTTAGACTTCCTTTATGGCCATATATGTGGTATTTTTAAAAGTGTTCCATGTGAACTTGAAAACAATGGTTATTCTGTGTGTAAGGAGGTGTAAAGTTTATGTTTATCTAGCAGATGAAGTTCTTAATTACATTGTCCTAACTTCTGTATCTTTACTAATGTTTTGCTATTTCATCCACTGGTTTTAAGAAAGCTTAATTAGAATTTCCTACTTTGAAAAAAATTTTTCCCACTTTGTTTATAGATTCCTGCCTTTCTCCTTGTGGTTCTGACAGATTTGCTTTATATGTTTCACCAAAATACATATAAGTTTATGATCCATGTAAGTTCATGACTATTATATCTTCTTGGCAGATGTTTCCTTTTATGTGTGTGTTGGTTAGGGCTAGATTGCTGTTTCAAAAGACCCTCAAAAACAGTGGTTTAAATAACATAGAACTTTATTTTTTGTCCATGTGAAAGTCCACAGCCACGGTTCCTGTGGGGTTTGGTAAATGAGGAGCCAGCAGGAGAGGAGAGGGAGGGGAAAGAGTGAGGTTGAGGTATTTATTCCCCTGCCCCTTCACCATGAGGTCACCTTTGGTCTACATAACTCTCCATCAGAGCCTGGTCACCGCTCTCTCCCTTTGACCCTGCGGCCTAGGGGAATGAAAGCTATGCTATTGCTAGCCTCAGAGCTCTTGCGACTCCCCTATGCCCTACTTTGTCATTATTCTTTTTGACAATAAACTCTGCCCAAGTTCTCTTCATTAGAACACGCCATTTCCTGTTGGGACCCTGAGTGATGCAGGCTGGCATCATGTGTTTAAAAGTCATTGATTCTGAGTGCCTTTAGGCAAGCGTGCACGCTCCAATACATGCTGGACGCAGGCCCCGCTATTCCCTATTCCGACACTCCTGGCTCACCTTGTATCTGCCTAGTCCCAAAGACATTTGAGGCTGAGACCCTGGGTTAATGGCCCCAGTCTAAGACCCCGCATCCAGGTCTCCAGAACACTACCCTGTCTCGGGGGAAGGAACTACTCAAAGCCCATCAATAACACCCACCTTGTCCATCGTAACACAGACCCAGCTTGGCCACTGGTCTGATGGCCAGAGCAGCCTCTCCCTGGACAAACTCAGTATCTCAGGATCACGGGGACTCACCTTTGTCTGAGGGTGCTTTTTTACTTTAGATGGGTCAGAACTTTCACCTAGGACTGTCAGCTTCTGCAAGACCCAGAGTCAGCCTGGCCCTTTAGGGTGACTGCACATCTCTGCTCTGATTCATTAGGTACCAGTTTCTTCAGTCTGACTCTCCGCGGGCCCAGCTTGTTTCCCTCATTTCCTCATTCTTAGGGAAATGTTCAATCTTGGTCAGCTCCCACACAGAGATGGCAGAGATAACTGTTCCCATTTTACAGACTAGGAAACTGAGGTTCAGAGTGGAAAGTGAGCTTCGGGGAGTCCAGTGGGGCCCGGCTTTGAGCCTGGGTCTGTCTGGCTCTGAATTAGAGGCTTTCCTAGGGAGGCTGTGTGTGCTGGGGGGAGACAGGGGAGCCTGAGTGGAGGACAGAGCCACAGGTGACAGAGTCACAGGAACCTCAAAGCCCTCTCCTGGCCAGGCTGGGGCACAACATCTGGGTGAGAGGTGCAGAGTCGGGGGGCCCTGGAGTCCAACAGAATGAGATGCATTCCCAGTTCTGCCCCTTTCTGTTTGTCTCCTTGGGCCGGTCTCCAGGCTTCATGGAGCAGTTATGAGGACTCACCCAGGGAGTCTGTGAAATGTGCATGTGGGTAGCTGCTCAGTTCCAGGTGTCTCCCAGGTCCCTGCTCTTCGCTTCTCTGGGCTGTGGTGGGTGCGGTGCAGATTCAGCCAGCAGGGGGCGCTGCTGCCAACGTTGACCGTGCTTCTGGGCCCTGCTTGTGTGCACCCATTCATTCACTCATACCTCTGCCCTCAAAACAAACAGCTCCTGTTAAAGCATCTCATCACATCCCACGGTGGGGACCGTGCTATTCCCCTTGGAGCAGGAAGCAGGATGCTCTCCTGGAAGACCTGCTCAGACTCACCTTTGCTTTACTTTGGGAAGACTGCCTCGGGTGTTAGTGTCAGAGCCACAGAATTTTCACAAAATGGGTGGGATTCTAGAAAAGTTATCTCCCAGTCTTCAGGAATGAGTCATCAGGGAGAAGCTGGGGGAGGAACATCTCATTGTCTGACCCACAAAGTCATCTTTCTGGGTTGATCTACAAATTCAGTGGTAGGCAGTGTGGGCTGTATCCAGCTGCACCACTTATCAGCTAAGTGACCTGACCAATCCCATGCTTCCCTGAGCCTCTATCTCCTTATCTGTCCAATGGTGGTAAGAGTAGTCCCTAGCTATGACGGACTGTTTCCATCATTTGGTCAGCATCCCTCCTTTCCCCTGGAACAGCAGTCTTCCCCTTTAGGATCTTCTCCTCAAAACACTGGTTCAGCCAGGGCAGTCATGGCATCTATGATCCTGTCCCTTAGCTATAGATGGTTGGCCCACAGGTGGACACCTGATTAGAGCTGGGCCAATTGGAAACCTTCCCTGTTCTGTTCTGTTTTGAGTCAAAACTGAGACGATGGCTGTGAAAATGTGAGAGGCTCAGGAGTTGTCATTGGTCAAATGTCCTACCTCATGGCAGAGTTAGTCTACAGAGGGAGAGGCAGGGGAGAGAGAGACAGAGTATGTGAGTGAGTCCTGGCAGGATTTGGATCCCTAGTTCTGGCTGTGCCTGGGTCCACTAGCCCTGCTCACAATCTGCAAGTTCAACTCTCCCTTAGATTCCCAGGGTCACCTCACTTGTTGGCATTGGTTTCTAAAGATACACTTTTTCACAGGGCTGTTTGTAGGATCAAATGAGCTAAAGTGTGTGAAGCACTCAGCCCAAGGCCTGGCCCACTGCAGACTCAGTAGGCATGGATTCCTTTCCCTTAATGGGCACCTGGCAAGGATGGGGTTTGGCAAGATGCCGGGAAGATGTGAAGCATCAGCACTAGTGAAGTGATGTAACTCAGCAGTTCTCGAGAAATAAAAGTCAGGTGCCTCGGGACCCTGCAGAGCTCCATGGGAGACCAGAATGAATGCCCAAGCAGGACATTTGGTACATAAGAAAGGACGAGACTAAGAAAAAAACTCCTGTCCCAACCTTTTGTGGGAGGAAAAATTGTCGGTGCCAGGGATGTATGCTGGAGTCCCTGGAGGTCTAGAAGGTGGACACCAGGAAAGGCTTTCCAGAGGAGAGACATTTGAGCTGGGTTTTGAAGGATGAATAAGAGTTTGTCAACCAGGGAAAGGACTTGGAAAAAGACATTGGACGAAACAACCACTATTAGTACAAAGCTGATTGGTATGAGAAGTCAGACAGCCTGGGTTTAATCCTGCCTCAACCAACCTTCAGATTCATCTATGCTTCTGTTCCTTATCTGCAAAATAAGGAAATAGGGACGTATTTTTAGTATTAAAAGAGATAATATATGTAAAACACTCAGAACAACGTGTTGTCAGAAGGCTGTGGTTAAGCACTAAATAAATGTTTAGCTCATTATGAAAAACATTTGCATTATCAAGTCCACCCCCACCTTTAGAAGACTGGAGCTGTTACCATTTATTGAGCCCTTAATAAGCTCCAGGCATGGTGCTAAATGCTTAGCATGCTTTGTCTCTTTTAATCCTCCCAATAACTCCAGGAGGTGAGTATTATTATCCCCATTAAAGATAGAAAAACAGAGGCTCTGAGAGGTCAAGATTTCATAGCCAGTGCGGAACAAGCAGAGTAGGCGTTCAAACTCAGGTTTGTCTAAGGACGCCCTTGGCTCAGAGAGAGCAAGGGACTGGCCTCAGGACACACAGCAGGGTGCTGGGGTGCCAGGATTTCTTTCTGGACCCACTCAAGGGCAGTAACGTGGTTGGAGGTCCTTGGTTTGCCTCTCCCTTTACAACAACATGTTCACTGAGTGTTGGTTCTCTTTGAGAGAACCAGGGGTGGCTGACGAGGCACCCGCTAAGCCCTCCGCAGCCCCATTCACACGCTCTCCCACTCCACGGCGGACCTTGCGGGCCTGGGGCCCCCGGCCCAGGGACAGAGCTGGGCCGACCCCACTTGGGTCCACAGGGTCAGGCCTCCCAGCAGCGCTGGCAGAGCTAAGAGCCTGGAGACCCAGCCGCGCCCCTGTTCCCCTCCCTTTCCCAACCCCCATTGCTTCCGCCAAAGGTCCTTGTAGAAAATTCCAGCCGCGCCCCTGGACCGGGGTTTTTCCAGCGGGATGGGAACAGTGGGCGCGTCTGGCAGCCAAAGCCGCAGAGGGGGTAGTAACTGGGCAGCCCCCGTCACCCCTGCTCAGGACTCCCCTCCCTTCGTTGTCCCCAGGGCCCCGGGCCAGCCTTGGCTCCTTGGGGACAGGCGGGCCAGCCAGGGGAGCCGGCTCGGGACGTCCTAGCAAACAGGAAATGAAACAAAGGCAGCGGCTTATCGGTCACCCCGCATTCCTTTCAGGTGATGCCCAAGCAGCCCAGGCGACAAGGCTGGCCCTGAGGGGCTGCCTGCCAGGGGACAGACCTCCCTGCTGCCTCTGCTCAGCGACTCTGGCTCCCCTGCCTTCCTGTTCAGCTGGGGGTGGGGGCAAGGAGGATTCCTGCCATGGGAGGCCCCATCACCAGGCACAGCAGGGTGCCTGAGCTCCTGGAAAGGCAGGGCTTCACACTGACCTCGGTGCCTAGAGGGGTGGGCTGAGGAGGGAGTCTTGAGAAGGGAATGGGGGGGAAAGAATGGGTTATATTCATTCAACCATTCCACAAACTGTAACACCACCTTATCCAGTGTACAGGTGTGGGTACCAGGACTCATCAATGAACCAGACCCAGTCGCTGCCCTCAAGGAACTTCCAGCATAAGAAGGATACGTGAAATACTGGTGAAAGGGCAAGATGCAGATGAGCTCAGGGAGGGGGTGTCTAAGCCATGCTAAGTTGGGTTGCGGTGCTTTGGGGACTCGTGGGTCCCTTGCACGGCACCTGGCACATCAGTTACTCTCCTCCAGTACTGTCTGACTGAAGAAACCCTGGAGTTGGCTTTGAAACAGCAGTGGGATAGGGGAGGGGGTGGAACGGAAGGGCATCTGGACTGAGAGCGGCATGTGCAAATGCCCAGTGGTCTGCGTGTGTACTGGACACTAGCGAGCAGTGAGGACTCTGGAGTCGCCTGGGCACTGAGTGAAGAAGCTGGTGAGGAGGCTGGTGGGGGTGGGTCCTGATGGCCTTGAATGCCAGGCCGAGGCCTGGACTTAATTCTCCAGGCACTGGGAGCACAGGGAGGTGGGGGAGGGAGAGGGCTCAGAGAGGCAGGCCCAGCCTGGCCTAGGGGTAGGGGAAGCAGGGGCTCCCCTTTGCCTGGGTGGCTTGGAGAGGCTGATCTGCAGAGACAGAGGCTCCAGCTTCTGTGGGGCTGTGCCCCCCTTGCCTGCTGGGCACTGGCACCAGTTCTGCTGATTGGTGGGTTGGATTCCCCCGCCCCAGGCAGCGCTGACTCAGCGTCTGAGAAGTGGTTCCCACGGGCCCACGACTCTCTAGGGGCCAGAAGCCATGCCATCCATGCCCCACCTCCAAGTGGGTCAGTGTCCAGGGCCACTGACAATTAGGGCTGAATGGAGGCTAAGATTTCTGGTCCACCCCACCCCCCACCCCGGCCAACCAGCATGGCTTTAGGCAGTCCTTTCTGCTGTCTAACCATATGCCACCCAAACTCTGGCCTGGCTCTCCACATCCAGAAGTTCCAAGATACATAGTTATCAATACTTTGTTTTTATTTTAAAACAGTGAAAAGAAAAATAAATATCTTTGAGAAATAAGAGTACAAGGGTGGGGTGGAGTGGTGGGGCCGGAGAAGGGGGTGTCCTAGCTTCGGTGGTCTTGCTCCTTCCTGGCCAGGCCCTGCCCGGCCCCCGCTGGGAGGTCTGGGGGCTCCGCCAGCCTCGCCTGTCCGAGGCTCCCAAGCCGGGAGCTGCGTCAGCGTCAGCGGAACCCTCGCGCGCGAGGATTAGGCCCCTGGGGCCCGGAGCTCCGTCGGGCGGGCGGGGGCTGCTGCCCCACAGAGGGCTCTTCCCGGCGTGGTGCCCGCGGCCTCAGTGGTGACCCATGTCCTCCATTCCCACGCGGCCCCAGACGCCCAGCACGAAGCTCTCGATGTCGCACTCGTTGGCGCCGCGCACGATGCGGAAGTGGCCCCTCTCTCCCCAGGCTGGGCCCCACGAGTTGGCCGCCGTCTGGGAATGAGAAGGAGCCGTGAGGAGGGGAACTGGAGTGGGGGAAGAGGACAGGAGGCCCGGGGGAAGGTGACAGCGGCCGCAGGGCACGCGGCGCAGGGACTCACCCAGTACTTGAGCGTCCTTCCGTCGGGCAGCGTCTCCTCCCCCCACCTGCGGGGCAGAGCCGGAGGGGGAAGGGCGCTGATTCACCTGCTTTCAGGAGCTCCCGCCCCGCGGCCTTCCCTGCCCAGGCCCCTGTTGCCATTGGTGACTTGGGTGCACCCTCAGGACTTGGGCAGCCCTCTGTCCCTCTCTGCACCTCCCTCAGTCTCCACATCTCTAATTCTGTGCACCTGTGCCTGGTGTGGGGACGGTCCCAAAGGGACAACTGGAGGGGGAAGCAGAAAAGGAGGGAAACTGGGCCTCCACCCTCCAGGGATCCACATCCCAGCGACCAGTTCTCTGGGACCTCATACATCTGCCTGCCCTCCCTCCTCACCTGGTGGGGGATGGGGGGCAGGGGGCAGTGTGTGTGTGCAAAGTACATTTCATTGGTTGGACTATTGAAATCAGTGACTCTAGCATTGCCTCTTATATCAGCTGGGGAAACTGAGGGCTGGGGGAGTGAGTCAGGCAGAGCTGGGACAGGTGCTGAGCTGAGGAGAGGTTGAGCAACTCTTGAATCCTTGTCTGTATTTCATTTGGAGTTAGTTTTCCCAGTGTGTAAGGAAGGAAGAGTTCTAGAACACCTTAAAAGGCCCCTAACTCTTGGTGTGACCCAGGGCAAGTACCTCCTCTTTTTGAGTCTCGGTTTCCTCCCCTATGAAATGGAGCTTTGCAGAGAGGTGGTAAGGACTCAAGGCAGACTCAGAGGCCCCAGTGCAAGCCCTGCTGCCCCCAACCCCCCTGCCCACCAAGGCCCTCACCCTGTGATCTTGACCGAATGGGTCCCATGATGGCGGTATTGCTCCGGCCTCCCAAGGCTCACTGGTGTATGGCTGTAGATGCCGCTCTGGTACAGGAAGAAGTCCTCATGCACCTCCATGAGGGCTGTGGGCAGAGGTCAAAATGGGGCTGGCTCAGCCCATCAGCACAGGCACTGACACCCAAGCCTGGAGATGCATGCCCAGGCCCCGGGGCCTCTGGTACCAAGACTCTAAGTGCCCCCTCCAGGTGCTACTCCTGGGGAAGGGACATGGTTTTTCCCACTCCTGGCCCCAACGGACTTGCTGCTCAATGCTGTACGGACCACCTGTGCCTCTGTGCCCAGTGTCAAGCAGGCACAAGCTTCTGGAATCAGGGGACAGGATGAGGGGCATTTACCTTGGACAGGGCCATTCTCCATCAGCTCCTTCATGATCTCCTTCTCCTGGAGGGTGAGGGGGTGGGGAGGAGAGTATCCATCAGGCGCGAGTGAGGCTTAAGCCTTTGGCCAACCTTCCAGCTCTCCTGCCTTTGCCCCCTCACCCAAGTGCAGACTTACGTTGGAGCCGAGGCGGTAGGCAGGAGTGACCTGGTAGATGTCATTGGCATGGACATAGCTACTGGGGCAGCGGGCGGTGGCCTGCCGTTTGCCCCGACCCATGGCCCGACTGTGCATCATGCAGCGGGGTGCGGAGCCAGCCTCGTCCCACCCATGGCCCGAGAACGGGTAGCAGTGGTCAGACACAACCCTGCAGGGGCAGCAGGAGGGAGCGGGGACAGAGTGGGCATGGGGCAGCCTGGCCCAGGCCCTTCCTGCAGGCTTTCCCTTCCTAAGACCCCCGCCTCATGCCCTCTTCCCTACCCCCTTGCTGCTCACCCTCGACGGCGCAGGAACCACCAGGCACCGTCAAGTCGCCCACCGCGGCAACCCTGCTGGTTGTGCGTGTCACAAGACAGCAGGTTCTGGGGTGACAGGACAGGTGTCATGTGCCCCAGAGAATGGATTGAGACTCGATCAGATGCCACAGCTGGTGGGGGGGGGGAGGTAGAGGGGCTGTCAGGGGGCTCAGGCCTTTGCCCTCCTTTCCCACCTGGCCAGCCCCTGCCCTTGAACATACCTGCCGTGGAGAAGGCCCAGGAGCCTGCACAGTTGCCCTGGTCAAGAGGGTCGTGGATCAAGTTGGGCCACTTCTCAGAGGCCTCGAAGGCTCTGGGCAGCACCTCCCCTGGGCCCAGCACTGTCTGCAAGGAAAAGGTCACTGTCTGCCTCCTGCCTCTGCCCCAGACTGCCGCTCAGGGGCCCTAGGCATTGGAGGTCTCCCAAGAATCCAGGGCCTCGGTGCTCTGTGACCACCTAAAGGGGTGGGATAGGGAGGGTGGGAGGGAGACGCAAGGGGGAAGAGATATGGGGATGTATGTACATGCATAGCTGATTCACTTTGTTATACAGCAGCAACTAACACACCGCTGTAAAGCAATTATACTCCAATAAAGATGTTTAAAAAAAAAAAGTCCAGGGCCTTCTGCAGTTTGATCTTGAGCCCTCTGTTGCTGAGAGACTCCAGCAACCTCCACGGTGACCCAGAGGAAGACCCAGACACCATTTAGTGCCTCTCTAGTGTCAGGTGGGGGGTGACTAGTCCTGTTTTACAGGTGAGGCAATTGAAGCCAGGAATAGGGAAGTGGTCGGGCCACTTTCCATCCTCAACCGCTGCCTCTTTCCTCCTCTGTACCTTCTGATCTGCTACATCCTTCTTCCCACCAGGACCTTGGGCTTCAGGCCCCAAAGGGCAGGGGAGGGAAGAAGCAGTAAGGTCCCGTGACTGGGCAGGCTGCCAAGGCAAACAGCAGGAGGCAGAAAATAGCCGGAGGCCCAGGGGAGTAAGGGCAGGGGCAGGGTCTGGTCACCTCAGCCTTGAGCTGAGCTCCCTCTGCAGGGAGGGCCGCTCTGGCCAGTCACTGCCTCCTCCCTGCCGGCCACTGATGGAAGGAGCCTCCGGCATGTGTCCCGCTCAAGCTCCCTTCCTCGCCCTTTGACTGTTCTGGGTCTGGTTCTCATTTCTCCCTCTGGAGGGTCCCACTGGTGGGAAGGGTGAAACCCCCTCCTCCCTGGGGGTTCTGCTGAGATGGTGTTTGTTTCCGAGAATTGCTGCTCTCTGGCCAAAGCTGGAGGAGTGTCTGTCCCTCCCTTCCCAAAATACCAAGGTGACCTCCTGGCCCTTAGGGCCCTAACCCAGCCATACTGGGACCAATGACATTTTTCCCAAGCCAGAGAGGCCAGAGAAGCTAGGGAGGGTCAGATGCTGGGACCACAAAACTCAGAATCTGAGCATCAGTTCTTGCAGGGCAGCACATCTTGTTATAGGCAGAAACCCAAGGCCCAGAGAAGGGGAGTCCCTTGTCCAGGGATACACAGCCTATTGGTGGGGGACAGGCCTAGGCCCTTGGAGAAGCAGGGCACAGGGTGCCAGGGTCCCTGGGGTGGTAGGCCAAGAGGAGATGGCAGGATTGTGGGCAGGGATGGACTTACATGAATCTCATTCATATTGGTGACGGAGGAAGACGGGCGGATGGTGCCCAGGCGGTAGCGAATGCCCTCATCCAGGGTCATGCCCCAGAAGGCACTGTGGTTCCCAGCCCGCCACCTGAAAGAGAGGGGATGGAGGTCACAGACCGGCCAAGGCTGGGGGTCCTGGAGGTATGCGCACGTGGGCGGGAGAGATGCCTACCAGCTACATGTACGCGTGAATAAGATCTGAGTGTGGGTGTGCCTGGCAGGACACGCATCTCGGGCAGAACATACATGTGTATGTGTGTGCACGCACATGTGTGCCCACTCGGGGCATTTTTAGGGCCTCTCACCCATAGTTGCCTTGGTTGATGGCCTTGATCATGTTTTCGTCCACCAGGCATGGCTCCTGGTCACACTCCCACTGCCCTTTCTCCTGGCAGGTGCTGGAAGAACAGGAGGAAAGGAAGAGGTGAGGTGGTGCTGGGCATCCTTGGAAGGGAGGAGGCCTCAGAGGTCAACATGGGCCTGAAATTCTGCATCAGCACCTATGAGAGGACCGCCAGATGATCCCATCCAGCCTGGTGGCTTTAAATGTCAATTTCAAATTTATGATTCTCAAGTTTATATCTGCTTCTCAGATCTCTCCCTAAACTCCAGATTCAAGGATATTACTGCTACACCACATCACCTCCTGGGTGTCTAACAGGTCACACTCACCACATCCCAAACCAAATTCCTGTTCTCCCCTACCCCCAGGCCTGCGCCTGCCACAGTACTCGAAAATGGCACTCCATCCTCTCCTGGAGTGCAGGCCAAAAGCCTGGGAGGCACCCTGGACCCTCTCTCACTTGCTAACCCGATTCATTGGCAGATCGTGTTGACTCTACCTTAAAAACACATCCAGAATCCAAACCATGTCTCATTCTTTTCCGTAGCCACCATGGTCCAATCACCTTTCACTTGGATTCTGCTGTAGCCTCCTCACTGCTCTCCCCGATTCTGCCCAGTGCCCACCCCACCCCCCCGCTTCGGTATATTTTTAACACAGCTGCCCAAGCGATCCTGTTAAACACAAATCATATCATGCCATTCCCCTGCCCAAAACCTGCCACTGGCTTCACATCAAGAATAAGAGCCAAAGTCCTTCCAGCGCCAACAAGGCCCTGCACGATCTGTCCTCCTGTCCCCTCTCTGACCCCCTCGTCCCCGTCCTGGTTCCTGAGGTCCCAGCCAGGCTGGTCCTGACTGTTGACACCAGCCGTGCTCCTGCCCCCGGGCCTTTGCACGGTTCTTCCTCCAACATCCTCACGGCCCCTCTCACTTCTTCTAAGTCCTTATTCAAATGTCACCTTCTCAGGGTGGCCTGCCCTGGCCACCCTAACTCAGCATCCTCCACCCTTCCTACCCTGCTTCCCTGTTTTCTTTTCTCCTCAGCCTGTCATCACTATCTGACGTATTATATCTTTAGTTATTTATATTGTCTATACCTGTTTCTTCACAGAATCTAAGGTCCTTGAGGGCAGGTATTGTTTGATACCTTCAGTGCCTAAAAACAAAACCTAGCACATAGTAGCCACCCACCCAATAGATATTTGTGGAATGAATGAATGAATGAATGGGGCAGTACAGTGAAGTGATGAAGAGCATGGATTCTGAATTGAATCCAGGGTTCAGAGTCTAGCTGACTAGTCATGTGACCTTAGGTAAGTTATTTTAAACTCTCCCTCAATGTTGTCTGTAAGATGAGGATAATAATAGTACCACCTTCCAGGGATTAAAAGGCAAGCTTGCAAAGTACTCAGCCCAGGGCCTGGACCATGTGATGTGCTCAAGAATTGTTATCTTCCATGATTGTTCTCATTACAGGAACCCCAACTCCCCACCCCCTTGAGTTTCAGACTCCTACCCAGCTGGCCTCCTGACAGCTCCTCTGGGTGTGTGAAAGGCATCTCAGAATGGCCAAACTATCTTCCCCCAAACCTGTTCCTCCCTTAACATCCTCAACTCAGAAAACGGCACCTTATCTACCCAGCTGTTCAAGCCAGAACTCCATGTGGTCTGTGGTGTCTCCCCTACCGCCTGCCCCTCACCCATACCCACCTACCACCAGCCTGCCCTATGAGCCGGTCATGAAAGACTCCGAATCCACCTGTCTCTCACCCCTCCACCACCACCACCCTACTCTGGCCCCTTATCCCCTCTCACATGGACCCCCCACCCCCACCCCGGCAGTGGCTTCCTAACCAGGCTCCCTGCTTCATTGTGATTCCCTCCGCCCAATACACACACCCCTCTCTTAAAGCCAGAGAGATCTCTGAACAACACAAATCAGACTGTGTGCTCCCCAAGGGGCTGTGCACGACACTTAGAGCAAAATGCAAAATCCTTGGCACAGCTTATGAGACCCACGGGACGCAGCCTGCCCCTCCTCGGGGCCTCTCTTCCCATTTCACAGCTCCAGCTGCAATGAGCTTGGTCCCACCTCCTGGCCGTTCCACAAGCCATTTCCCCCCATGTTCCCTCCTTCTGGGCCTGGGCCACTCATGCTCTCATCTGCCTGGTATCTGCATAAATATCCCTTCCGGAGTAGCCTTCCCTCGCCCCCATCCCACTCTAAACTAGGGTGCCCCAATAACCTCTTTTCCCCCCATCACACCTGTAAGGTTGTAACGACAGGTTTATTATTTGTGTCACCACTCGACTAGAGGCTCCAGTGCAGGGACAAGGACTGTCTGCCGCATTCTGGCTGCATCTCCTTGGCCCAGCACAGCACCTGGCACATAGTAGGTCTCTAATAGGTGTCGACTAAACAGTTGAATTCTATGAATTCTATAGTGCTTTTACAAGCTCATAACTCTGCTATGACAAGATGCTAAACTGCATCCTTTCAAGCCCGCCCAAGGCTCCCGCCTCCCTTGTTGCCTTTTAAGGAGCCTCAAGGGGATGAGGACCCAGTATGGCTGGGATCTCCAGCCCCAGGAGCTGCGGGGGCACTTTCAGGGAGGCTTTCGTCCTTCCCTTCCCCCTCTGACTCTCGAAAGCATCCTCGAGGGCTCACAGAGCCTGGGAGGCCCACAGACACTGTCCCACACCCTCCGTCAGGTGTCAAGTGCAGGGAACACAGCCAGAACTGGCCTGGGAGGGCAGCGGCTTGGTCAGTCCTTTCCTGCCACCTCCCTCTTTGCCCCCCAGGGCTGTCCAAGCAGGTCTAGGCAGGACTGGTGGCAGCAGGTCCCAGCATTCCAGAGGGGGCCTGGGTGGCCAGGCCCTAGGGAAGGGACCGAGAGAGCGTGTTAACTCCTCCATGTCCAGAGGCATCCTATCAGTAACAGCAGAATCAGGCAAGCATGCTCCATCTTTTGAAACACACACACAGGTCACACACACTCAAAGCATGCACACACACACATGCTCTGTCACCCAGACACATGCTAAAATGCACGAGTCCCCACTCTCACTGTGACCCAGGCACCCCTCACGCCAGTGAGGCAATGGAAACAGCTTATGCGTAATGCATTCCAAAAAGTTTCCTCCTCCCTGGGGCCCTCTCAGTCCCAGGGCATGGGGTGGAGTGGGTGCAGGGCCTCCTCCTCTAAGTCTTAGGGTCCCCATTATTTCCATTAAGGGATTCAAGGCTTCGCACCTCCCATCTCAGGCCTCAGATTAGGGTAAGGGGGCACCCCAACCCCTTCATCCTCCTACTGGGAATGGTGGGGAGGGTTGGGGGAGGAGGAGGGGCCACATTCCAGGGAAGGCCCTGCTACAGTCTGGCTGGCTGCCAGCTCAGCCATCCCTGACCCTCATCCGGTCCAGGGCAACGGATGCTGCAGTCAGAGGTTTCCTTCCTGGCGCCCCCTTCTTGGACTCTCCCGTGACAGGGAGAAAGGTTGGGAGGGGCGGTAGCCTAGCCCCAGGCAGGAGGGGCTGCACCTGGAGCTGGGCATCCATGGTTGACTGCTCCTGGGGACTGCTGTTGGAATGCTGGTACAGAAGTTGACATGGTCCGTGTAAAAATTCCCATGTTACAGATGCGGAAACTGAGGCTCAGAAAAGGGAAAGGCCTTGCCCCCAGCAAGTGAGTGACAGGGATAGGGTTTGAATCAAGTCTGTTCCACAAAGCCCACAAGGCAAGCCCCCAACACTCACCAACGGTTACAGTTGTCCCAGTAGGTTCCCAGGACTGGATAGATGCGACCCCTGTGCATACATCCTGGTGGGAGGAAAGTCAGACAGAGACGTGGAGCCAAGACCAGAGACGACGGGTTGAGATGGCCAGGTCCTCAGAGGTCAGGTGTCCCGAACCCTCCCAAACACACACACTCACACACACCCGCCCTCACTGAAACTAAAGCCAAGCTATAACTTAAGACATCTCCTACAGGGTCACACACCAACTGCTACTTGGGAAGTTCTTCAGTGACTCCGACCTGGATCCCTCTTGCTTCTCTTGGATGCCCTCCACAACATTCCTTAGATCCTATGCCATTTAAATGAGTAGGGGTTTGGAGATGGGGAGTGGGAGGGGTATGGGGAAGCCAAAGCCCAGAGAAGGTGAGTGACTCCCCTAAGATGACACAGCACTTTGGGGTGACAACCCAGGTATGCAGTCTCACACCCGCAGCGCCATGGAATTGTGGGAAAGAATTCAAGTGACTCTCCTCTTGCATAAGGGCGAGTGGATGGTGGTGAGAGCTGAGAGCAGGAACAGACTTAACCCACCTCCCAGGTGTGACCAGCCGTCTCAGGGGTAGAGAGTCCTGAGCAAAGGCAGAGGAATTGTTAAGATGACGCTGACCAGCCCCTGCGTGCTTTATCAGTCTGAGGGTGAGTCACCAGGTGTGGCCAGCACCTTCTAAGTCCGGAATATGGAGACAGGCAGGACTGGGAGAAAGGGCAGGAGGCTGCCCTTCTCCTGGGCCAACTTAAAATCCCACAGACCGAGGCTCTTCTTTTTCCATCTTACTGGAGAGATTCAAGTTAGACCAGAGTGGGGACTTCCCGGAAGTGCAGAGAGACGGGCAGGGTCTCTTTCCCAGATTCTACAAAGCCTCCCCCTGGAAATGTCAATGTGTCAGCCTTGCTCCTGAGCCTTGCTGAGTTTGGGCTTGACAAAGCGACCCACCCCTGGCCGTCTGGTGCCCACCTTGGATGGGGGGAAAGGGGGGTGGCACGCCGAGGCAGAAGTCCCAGAAGTCAGGGCAGCAGTCGGAGACGGTGCGGTTGCAGAAGAGGTCACAGTAACAGGTAGCACCCAGGTAGGGCAGGGCGCAGTCATCGGCGCGGCCGCGGCAGCACAGGTCCTGCTCCTGGCAGTACCGGCCACCCGCATCCCGGATGCCCCGCAGGTGGAGAGCCGGTGCTAGCTCCCGGCGCCCACGACCCCGCTGGGCACCCAGGGCCAACTCGCCAGCCAGCAGCAGCAGCAGCCCCAGTGGACATCGCCACATGGTGCCTCCTGGGCCCAGGGAGGGCAGAATTCAGGGGTCAGAAGTGGTGGGCAACAGAGATTCCCTGGCACCCCAGGGACTGATCTCCCAGCTTCCTGGGGCTGTGAGTCCAAGGGGTTCCAGCAGGGACCCTGATTCCTGTGTCCCCAGGCAGGACAGGGGCGAGAAGCCACAATTTACGTGCCCTGGCTTACTGGGGGAAGGGGCTTAGGCAAGAAGTGGAGCCCCTCCCTGACCTGCCGGGGGACCTTCAAGGACAGGAGGTGGGGATGGTGGCATTCTTGGTGCTCCCCACTCAACACCCATGGTTCGCACCCAGGGTCTCCTCCTGTTCTGGATCCCTGTGCCTCCCTCAGCCTCCGTCCTCGATGGGGGTCCCTGACTTTGTGCCCTCACGTGTCCCTCTCTCTGTGCCCCTCTGCCCCCCTCCACTCTCGCTCTCTGCCACCTGTCTTGGTCCCTCCACCTGGCCCCTCATGCTCTCTGTTCCTTCTGTCTACACCGTCTCCCCTCTGAGCAGGGGAGCGTCCCTACCTGGTGAGGGGTGTGGGCTGAGCCCGGCTGCCCTACTCGCCTCCGCCTTCCCGCTCCTGCGACCGCCGGACACTCAAAGTCAAGTGAGGAACGCGGGGCGGGATCGCTTTTTGTACCGCCCCGCCCTGCGCACCGCCCCGGCCCCGGCGGCGGGAGGGAGGGGCCCCGGCTCTTTTGCACCTGGAATAGGCCCGCCGTAACTCCGAAATTGGGACTAGTGAGAGGGACCGTGAGCACGTGACTGACCTTGTTGGGTCTCCGGTGGAAGCCGTTCCCTTAGGGGCGGAACTCCAACCGAAGCAGAAACAACTGTGGTGTGACACTGGTAAGAACTGCCCAGTGGGCTTCGCCGTGGGGCTGAGGGGCTCACGCGGACAAGGGAAGATAGGGGGCAGCAGAGCTCCGAGTTTGGGACCTAAGTTTGGGAAACGATGGGGAGAGTGTGGGCGGCAAAAATCTCTAAGCGCCCCGTGACCCCTCAGTAATAAAGACAGCCATGCACACCGCTCTTCACAGTGCCCACCCCCGCCCCCCCGCCCCCGAGCTTGGAGCCGCCCCAAGCCGCCTCCGTTCCCAGGAATGACTGGAATCTGGAGGAGGATGATTTAGGACCCTTGGGCTGCTCATCCTCCCGAGGGGGCGGGGTGGGTGTGGGGTGGGAGCTGCCTCCCTGCCCTGAGACCCCTCTTTGCGTCCGCCCTCCCCACTCAGTTCCGGCACCTCGCCAAACACTGCTGCCTCTATCAACCCCTCCAGGGGGCGTCGTGCTCGGCACCTGTCCCCCATCCAGGGTCCAAAGGAAGAGCCCTGCCAGCTGGCGCCCCCTGCAGAGCCCCCCCTTCCTGCCCTGGTTATAAACCCTGCCTTTGCCCAGGCTGGCCTGGGCCCCAAACAATGGAGCTTCTGTCCCGCCAGGCCTGCCCATCACCTTTTACCTCCCCATCGCGCAGTCCCCTCTCTTTCAACAGTTTGGGCCTGGGCCAGAGGATTCTAACAGCGGGAGGATGAAAGAGACTCCACCTGGACCGACCCCCCCATCCCTGGCCTGAGCCTCACAGCTGCCTCTAGGTGAGGGAAGCTTCAAGTACCGGGGATTCCCTTTGCCCTCTCTCTGACCTCCCTGCACCCCTCCCCCAGTCTTTGGGCATCCTCAGCTGGCCAGCCCCAGGGGGAGGGGAGGGACCAGGACAATGGGCATCTGTGACTGGGTTGACTGGGTTACCCCCTGCCAGGGGGTACTGGGCAGGGAGTCAACGAGGGAATCCTGCCCTGGGTGCATGTGCGGAGGATGGAGGAGTAATGTCCTGGAGCCCCAGTGTTGGCGGGAACACTCACAGGAGCTGGCCATCTGCTCCCTGCGGGGACCCTGGAGGACAGAACCTAGATGAGACACTTGAGGCTCAGAAGGACAGAGCTGCCCAAGGGCACACAGCCAGGATGCAGGCTCCCTACCTACCAGCACTCCACTCCTTTCCCCCATCACCCTTAGTCACCCACTGCAGGTCTCAACACCCTCCTGGTCGAGAAGGCCCTTTCCATGTCTGACCTCCATTCATCTTACTGCAAGGTGGGCCCCTCGTATTGGGAAGGAGATGGAGGCTGCCTTCAGAAGAGTTCATGCCCAGAGAACCCACTTTCACGAGTCAGTTTCAGTGTGGTTCTGCGGCTTGGGGCTGGCCCAGGGGCATCTGGCCTGTTCTTTGCCCCAAACCACCCCCTGTAGGCCACCCATGTTGTCAGTGTTGTGTGTGTATCTGAGTCTGTGAGGTGATTCTCCTTGAGTGTGTCTTGAGTCGGCTTGTCTCTCTGTTACCTGTCTAATGTGCCTGCACATCTGTCTGGATGTTGCCTCTGTGTGGTCATGGGTTTGTCTGTCTTGCCCATCAGTGTACTGTTTGCCTGTATTTGTGTGCTCGTTGGCTTGTGTGTCGCTGTGTATAGCTGTGTGACTGTCCCTGTCTGTGTCTGCCTAGCTACTCGGTGTCTGCCTTGCTAGGAGTCTGTGTGTCTGTGTAGGTGTCTGTTCGTGTCTGTTCACGGGTTTTAGCTATCTGCCTGTCCTTGCCTGCCTGTCTGTCCATGCAAAGGAGACAGGAACACAGAGCAGGGGAAGAGAGCAGAGCCAAAAGCATGGCTCCGAGGTCCCTCGTCATTACTGAGCTTGGCACTGAGCCCGCCCCAGTGGAATCTTGTGACTCACTGGGTTGCTTGGCCAAAGAGGAAAGGAAAAGGGCAGGGCTCTGGGGGAGGGGCTGGAAACCCACTTTCCTTTTCCATGGCCCCTCTCCTTCCTGGTGACTCACTCTCTGTCTTTATTCTTGTCCAAGGGCCTAGGGCAGAGCAACAGGTGAGGAGATAGCAGCAGGCCTTACCCTCTGAGCCCTTTGGCTTCCTTGGGAGGCAGGTGGCCTGGGGCTCCGAAGTGACTCTGACCTCCCTCACTTGTGACCCTGGGCAGACACTGTCTCTCTCTGGGCCTTGGTTTCCCATCTGTACTCAGGTGCTCCCTAGAGGCCCTTTGATGCTCTTTTCTTTCTACAAAAGGGAGGCGAAGCTAAAAAGAGGCAGTGACATGCCTAAGTTTGCACAGCAGAACAGAGACCTGGGCCTCCTCTCCTCTCCCCGGGAGTCCAGTGCTACCCCTCCCCCACCTCCCCCTGCCCCAGCTGCTCTGGGTGCTCAGAATGGACCACTCTCTTCTGGAGGCTGAGCAGGGCCTCCTGGGAAGACGAAGACCCATTGTACTGTGCTCAACCCAGGTCTGTGGCCGACTACCCACCACCTGAGGCATGGGGGCTCAGATGTTTGGGTCCCAATCGGCACCATAGCTAGGGCTGGGGGTCCCTTGTGGGCCCCTGTGGTCAGCTGGACACATCCAGAGCTTGGAGCAGTGATACCTGGAGCTGAGTCTGAGATCCAGGCCAGGCCTAATGTTGTCCGTGTTGGGCCCTGTCGTGACATGTCGGGCTTCCTGGGGCCTGTTGGACTGCTGTTATCAAAGCACTGCCCGCAGGGCTGTTTGGCAAAATGTGGCGCTGCCGTAGCATGCTGGAGCTTGTGGGAGATGAGATTCGGGGCCATGTGGAAGTCTGTTGTACTGAGCCGTGGAATGCTTTCCTGTTTGATTTTTCTTATTTATTCCACAAGTATTTATTGAGCATTTACTATGTGCCAGGCTCTGTGCTAGATGCTGAGTGTTATGAAGCCGTGCACATGGCGTGGGAACCTGGAGTGATGTGATGGTCAAGGGGGTCTCAGAGAGGAGATGGCATTTGAGCTGAGGCTGAAGGATGAGAAGGAGGCAGCCCTTCCTAGAGGGTGTTCCAGGAAGCCGGGCCAGCAGGAGCAAGAGGCCGGGCACAAGTCGGTCTGTTTGAGACACAGAAGGAAGCCCAGAGTGGCCACTCTACAGTGAACGAGGAGGGCAGAGGAGCAACTTGAGGCTGGGAGGGAGGCTGCGTGGCCCATCACGCAGGACCCTCAGGCTGTAGTTAGGAGCTTGAATTGTCTTCTGAGCACTAAAGAGATGTCAGCGTGGCAGTGAAATAATCTGATTCACACGTGCAAAAACCCACTCTGCCTACTCTGTAGAGAACAGATGACTATAGTGTAAGAGTGGAATCAGGGGGCCCAGGTAGAAGGCGATGGTGTGACCCAGGCTAGAGATGCTGAGGCCTGAACGAGGCTGGGGGCCGTGGAGATCATGAGAAGCAGGCTTGTTGGGGACCTATTGTGGACTTGCTGGAGGGTCAGAGGTGATGGGTGAGAGAGGGGAGGAATTGAGGAGGACTTCCGGGTTTCTACCTGGTGGGTTGAGGATGGTCCCAAATTCTCTGCTGTTCCCCTTCCTGGAGTCTGGGCAGGCTTGGGGACCAGCTGGACGCACAGAGACTGTGTGACCTAGGCTGGTTTCGGGCTCAGACTGGAAAAGCGGGAGGACAGAGCCTGGGAACACTCCTATATCAGGAGCTGGGCAGAGAGGAGGAGAGGGTACAGTAGACTGAGCAGGATTGGCCAGGGAGGAACGGGGAGCCCAGGTGAGAGAGCTGTCAGGAAGCCAGGGGAAGAGAGTGCTTCAAGACCTAGGAGGGGAGCTGCCTGTGTGGAATGCTGCAGAAAGGTCGAGTAAGCTGAGGACAGAGATGTGTCCACTAGATGTGGCAGCAAGGACCTCGGGGCAGCCTTGACGGAGCAGTCTTAGTGGAAGAATGAGGATGGAAGCTGAATGGCAGGGGTGGGACTGCAAGTGGGAGCCAAGGAACCAGAGAGAACAACCACTGGCAACTTTTTAGAACGTTTTAATGCAAAGGGAAGCTGAGAAATGGGGCTTTGGCTGGAAGGAAATAAGGAGGGTGAAGGGAGAGTTTTGTCCAAATATGGATACTATAACATCGTATCTCTATGCTGATGGCAAGGAGCTGGGGAGGAACTGATGATACAGAGAGAGGGGATTTCCCAGGATCAAAATCCTTGCTAAAGTAAGAGGGAGGGGACCCGGAGCACAGGAGGAGAGGGCTGGCATTTGACAGGAGCAGGGACAATCATCTGAGAGGCAGAAGAGGAGGTGGATTTGTAGAATCAGCCATGCAAAGCTGAGGGAACCTCCTCTGATTGTTTCTATTTTGCCAATGGAGTGGAAGCAAGTTGCAGCCAAAGTGAGACAGGAAAAGAGGAGGGGACGGAGGATCAAGGATTAGATGTGAAATAGTTATCACGATCAAGCCCACTAAAGAAACAGAGTAGGATTTCTGGCAGTGCGGAGTGACCATTCGAAGTTGCTGACCATGAATTTGGAATGACCCTGGCCGGCCAGTCTGTTTGCTCGTGTGTTTTCTGCCATACACGGCAAGTGCCAAACGCGGGCTTTTTCCCAGGTAATCCTATGAAATCAATTGGCAGATGGGAAAGTCAAGACTCAGAAAGACTTTCTGGCTTGCCCAAGGTCACACAGCTGGTAGGGGCAGAGCAGGACCTTGAGCCCATCCCTGAAGCCTCTGCAGATGCCAGAACTATCCAAGGACTAAGTTGACTCTCACAGCCGGTGGTGTTTATGGTCATCAGCTACGGGTGCAAGTGGGGAAATGCAGAAAAGAGAAACAGAGCTTTCCCTTTTCTGTTATATTTCTGTTTATTGGTGCTGGGGCCAGTTGAGTACAAAGCGGCCCGAGTGCTGCTTCCTTGCAAGGTCTATTTGGTGAGTAACGACACCATTTCTTCATCTCTATCTTTATCTAAATGACTAGCTTCTTTCAACCCTGGGCCAGGAGTGTGGAGATTTTTGGGGGGATTAACGGCTCCCCCTCATCTCTTAATTATCTGCCCTCCTTCGATTCAGCATTACTTTCACTGAAGAGAGCTCCCCAGGGAACAGTAAGCTTGGTGTTATCGTCAGCAAACATCTTAGAAAGCGGGTTCTGTCTTCCGGTGCCTATTTACAGAAACATCTCCACACCTTGCTTGGTGTTTCCAGAAATTCCTGATTTTCCCGGCCAGGAATATTAATAAATGGGTCTTGAAAAGTACAAGAGGCTCTTCCGTGGCTGCAAGCACATTGAACACTTTTGCCTTTTAATCCCTAAGCAGAAAGTAATAAAGCCCTAAAGGTTAGGTAAAAACCCAATCTGATAGAAAGAGTCACTTTTAAGAGCTAGGTTCTCAGGGGGAAATGCTGTGATGTGACCCTAGCGGTTGTAATAGGTTGAATGGAGCCCCCCCAAAAGATATGTCCAAGTCCTAATTCCTAAAACCTGTGGCTGTAACCTTATTTGGAAACAGAGTCTTTGCAGATAGAGATCTTGAGATGAGATCATCCTGAATATCTGGGGGGGGGGGCGGTTGGAGGTGTGCTAAATCCACTGACAAATGTCCTTATAAGAGACACACAGAGGAAGAGGAGGAAGCCATGTGACCATGGATGCAGAGATTGGAGTGATGCGGCCGCAAGCCAAGGAACACGTGGAGCCACCAAAAGCTGGAGGAGGCAAGAAGCAGATTCTCCCCTTGAGCCTCCAGAGAGAGAATGGCCCTGCTGACACCTTGATTTTGAACTTCTGGCCTCCAGGCCGTGAGAAAATACATTTCCATTTTTTTTTTTTGCAGTACGCGGGCCTCTCACTGTTGTGGCCTCTCCCGCTGTGGAGCACAGGCTCCGGACGCGCAGGCTCAGCGACCATGGCTCACGGGCCCAGCCGCTCCGTGGCACGTGGGATCTTCCCGGACCAGGGCACGAACCCGTGTCCCCTGCATCGGCAGGCGGACTCTCAACCACTGCGCCACCAGGGAAGCCCCACGTTTCCATTTTAAGCAGTCAAATCTGTGGCCGTTTGTTCCAGCAGCCCCAAGAAACTAATATAGTGGTCTTCCCTTTCTAGGCTCTGTGAGGCCTGAGATCTGTGGGTCAATCAGAACGGGCCAAATTCAAGTCTGTTTGCAGACAGAACCAGCACCAAGCAGCTCATACTGGCAAAAGCAGAACAAACGGGCTCAGACAGAATTGACTTATCAAGAAGTGGTTCAAAGACTCATCGGCAGTGATAGAGCCTAAATCAAGGTCCAGAGCACAGGCTTGGCAGCCAGACGGAGTAGGTTCAAATCCCGGCTCCACTTCTCAGGGACCGGGAAACCCGGGGCAGTTTTCTGAAGCTCTCTGTACCTCAGTTTATCCACATGTGAAATGAAGACACTAATAGCAGTCCCCACCTGCAGGGTAGTTGTAAGAATTATATGACTTAACGTAAAGCCCTTGGAACTGACCGTGCCAACATATCACAGGTGCAATATGAGTGTCTGCTATTATTACAATAACCCAAATCACAACAGCCACAAATGAGCTCAGAATAGTCAAATAGATGCAGATGTGCTTACGCCTGCACACAGTGAGTCCAACCAGTTAAAACTAGCTGAAACTAAAAAAAACAAAAAAACTAGCTGAAACTAATGTAAACCTGCTCAAACCTCTTGGGTCAACCTTACAAAAACCAGATTAAGGCGGTCAAATAGGATTAGAGCAGGTCTGGAATCTGTACATGCGTTTGCACATGCGAAGGGTCTCTGGTCTCTGTGTGTGTCAGTTTGGACGGTAACAAACAGCCCCACACATCTCCCAGGGGTGAGAGTGATGCATAGGAGAGGCCATGGAAGTAAGTCCACATCTAAGAGAGACCAAGACGTATTTCCCTGTCGGAAGCACAACCAACATCTGCTGAAAGAAACACTCAAATTACTTATCCTAGGTCAAGCCTCAAATATTCGGAACCAACCTCACGTTAATTAGACAGAAGATGGGATATCTTGACCCAGGATCCCTAAGAATCTGCTGAAACTCAGGGGCAAAAAGTATAGTCAGAGTCCATGGAGATCTAGAAGGTTGTCAGAACCCAAGGCCACTCTCTCTTTGGCCCAGGGAGGGGAGGCAACTCCCTCAAGGCCAGTAGCTCAGTGAGCAGTAGGATGAGGGGCGGGAGACCCTCGGGAGGTTGGGAGTCTCAGGTGAGAGATCAAAAGTTAGAGGGCTTTGTGGGGCAGCTCACTCCAGTGGTCACAGGCGCTCCCCTGGCCCTTTACTGGCTCCATGCCTCCCCAGGGGTGCTCTCTCCAGGGCATTAGTGGCACTCTGTGTCTCCTGCTGGAGGGGACAGATGCTGGGGAGGGGCTGGGGGAGACACCTGGCTGGGGCTCAGGGCCTGCAGGGGAGCTGGAGCCTCTAAACTCCAGGCTGGGTGGGCAGCAGCCCTTCTGTAGTAACCACCAGAAGCTGGGGAGATAAGGAGAGGTCCAGGGGAGAGTCTCTATGTGATGACATAGCTGCTCGGGCACAGATGAACTTGGGCAGAGAGAAGTCAAGGGCCTGGGTGGGAGTCAGAGGCCTTCAGTCCCTGTCCTGGCTCTGCCTCGGACATGCTGTGTGACACTGAACAAGTCGTCGCTCCGTCTGGGCCTCACTAACCCATATCTGAAATGAGAGAGAGCTCTCCATGGTCACCGAGGGCCCCAAACTCACACACAAGACGGAGAGCTCATTCAATCCAAACTTCTCATTTGCAACTGAAGGAATGGAGACTAGACAGAGGGAGGAGTTGGGCCACGGTCACATAGTGAGTGAGCGGGAAATGGAGGAAACTGTCATTTGTGGTCCAACTACTATGTGCTCAATAAACTCCTTCCACGAGGACTGCCCTTTTATCCATCCCAGCCAGCACAAATGCCAGGAGCACCTTCTACAGGTGGGTCACTTGACATGGATTATCTCATTTAATCCCCCAACAATCCTCAGAGGTATTATCATCCCCATTTCACAGATGGGAAAACTGAGTTCCAGAGACATGACGTGCTCAGACACAGCTATTTGAATCCGTCTCTCCAGTTCCCCTAGGGCAGAAGGGAGAATGAGGATGGAATGCCAGAGGTCAAGGGTGCCATGGAGGACACGCTCCAGGATCAACTTCTGGGGGAAAAACAAGGGAGCAGGCTCAGGCCCAGAAAGAATCTAGGGAGGTAGTGCTCATTGACTCTTTTTTTTTTTTTTTTGCGGTACGCGGTCCTCTCACTGCTGTGGCCTCTCCCATTGCGGAGCACAGGCTCTGGACTCACAGGCTCAGCAGCCATGGCTCACGGGCCCAGCTGCTGCGCGGCATGTGGGATCTTCCCGGACCGGGACACGAACCTGCGTCCCCTGCGTCGGCAGGCGGACTCTCAACCACTGCGCCACCAGGGAAGCCCCCATTGACTCATTTTATTTTTATTTTTTTTGGCCGCATCACACAGCTTGTGGGATCTTAGCTCCCCAACGAGGGATTGAACCTGGGCCCTCGGCAGTGAGAGTGTGGAGTCCTAAGCACTGGGCAGCCAGGGAATTCCCCCATTGACTCTTTTTTTTTTTTTAAACAATTAGTTTAATTTGATTTTTCATTAATTAATACATTCTCATTGTTCCAAAAGAATGTATAAAAAGCATACAATAAAAAGTCTCACTCGGATGCGTGTGCCTCATTTGCCCTATTCTGACTCCTTGTCCCCACTGCCTACAGGTCACCAGTTTTTATTAGTATCTGAGGTTTTCTTGCAGAGTTGCTTTATGCACGTACAAAAATGAATAAATGTTCCTAACGCCCTTTTTACATAAAACGTAACAAACTATATATACTGTGCGGTACATTTTCCCACTAGCCACACGTCTTAGAGATTTTAGTCAGCCAACAGAGCTTCTTGTTCTTTTATATCACTGCCTAATATTCTATTGTAGACTGAAATAATTCATTTAACCAATTCCCTATTGATGGACATTTGAGTCCTTTCTAGTTTTTTTTTTTTGGTATTACGATAATGCTGCAGTAAATAATCACGTACATACTTTGTTTAATACACGTTAAAGGTATACTCGCAGAATTAATTCCCAGGAGTGGATGGCTGGGTTGAAGGTACTGTATTTGTTTTCTGTGGCTGCATAACAGTATCACAAACTCAGCAGCTTAAAATAACACGCTGAGAGTCTATAGGTCAGTCCTGCATGGTGTAGCTGGGTTCTCTGCCCGGGATGGAATCAAGGTGTTGGTGAGGCTTAGTCCTCATCTGGAGCGTCAGGGGGAAAATCGATTTCCAAGCTCACTCCTGTTGTTGGTAGAGATGGCTTCCTTGTGGTCTCTGGTTTCTTGCTGGCGATCAGCTGAGGGCCTCCCTCAGCTTCTGGAGGACACCTACATACTCTACCATGTGGCTTCCTCCAAACGGCACAATGAATCCTTCTCATGCTTCAAATCTCTGACTTCTCCTGAGACCAGCTGGAGAAAATTCTCTGCATTTAACGGGCTCAGCTGATCAGGTCCAGCCCCCTCAGGGTAATCTCTCTTCCTTAAAATCCACTGATTTGGGACCTTATTTACATCTGCAAAATCTCTTTTGCCATATAATGGAACATAATCATTGAGCCCCTATTTTCATCATCTTTACCGATTCTGCCCACATGCAAAGGATCACACAAAGTTGAAAGCCAAGGAGGTCACCTTAAATCCAGTCTAACACAGGGGTATTTGTAAATTGGATAGATATTGCCATCTGGTCCCCCATGGGATCTCCCCTTCCCCAGCAACGCTGAGCATGCCTGCTTTTCCACAGTGTCACCTAAAGAACGATATCAAACTTCTGGATTTCTGCCAACCTGATAGGTGAAAATGAAATCTCAATGTATTTTTTTTAAGTACATTGCTTTTTTAAAACAATTTTTAAAAATTTATTTTATCTTATCTATTTATTTTGGCTGCATTGGGTCTTTGTTGCTGTGTGGGCTTTCTCTAGTTGTGGCGAGGGGAGGCTGCTCTTCGTTGCGGTGCATGGGCTTCTCATTGCGGTGGCTTCTGTTGTTCTAGAGCACGGGCTCTAGGCGCCTGGGCTTCAGTAGTTGTGGCACGCAGCTCAGTAGTTGTGGCTCGTGAGCTCTAGAGAGCAGACTCAGGAGTTGTGGCGCACAGGCTTAGTTGCTCTGTGGCATGTGGGATCTTCCCCGACCAGGGCTCGAACCCACGTCCCCTGCATCGGCAGGCAGATTCTTAACTACTGCGCCACCAGGGAAGCCCTCAATGTATTTTTAATCTGTGGTTATCTTCTTACAAATAAGGCTGAGGATTTCTTCAGGGCTTCCCTGGTGGTGCAGTGGTTGAGAGTCCACCTGCCAATGCAGGGGACACGTGTTCGTGCCCTGGTCTGGGAAGATCCCACATGCCGCGGAGCGGCTGGGCCCGTGAGCCATGGCCACTGAGCCTGCGCGTCCGGAGCCTGTGCTCTGCAATGGGAGAGGCCACAACAGTGAGAGGCCCGCGTACCACAAAAAAAAAAAAAAAAAAAAAAGGCTGAGGATTTCTTCAAAAGTTTAAAAGCCATTTATATTTCTTATTTGTTAATGGCTTCTGGTTTTGAGTCATAGAAAGGTCTAACTCCAAAGTTAATCAGAAACCCTTCTATGTTTTCTTCTGCTGTTTTTATGATTTCATTATGTATTCACTGGTTCTTGGAACTAGAAGCTTTTCTTGTCATTTCCTTAGCAGTGAGTGCAAAGCTGGATCCCAAAAAGGCTTGGGGTTTGGGGTAGAGAAATGAGCCTCTACGGTGGAGCCCTCTCAGTGCTGGGCTCTAATCCACTGCAGCTCTGCCAGAAATCCCATCCAGCAGACCTTCCACCTCCTTCCCTCCAGCACTCATGGTGTCCTGGGCTGGCACAGGGGGCCCAGAGCTGAGGGGGACACTGCCCTGCCTGAGGAATGAGACAAGGACATGGCCAGACCAGGATTCGAAACATAGAGCCAGGGCTGTGAGCACAGGGAGGGGAGAGGGGCATTATGATGGGAGTGTTTAGGAGGCTCCAGGGAGGAGTTGGCATCTGAGCTGAGCATTAAGAATGAGGAGAAATGGCAGCGATGGGGGAAGGAGAACAGCAGGAGCAAAAACAGGGAGGTGGAAAAATCAGCCTGAAATCTAGCCTGGAGAGAAGGATTTAGTGGACCATGAAGTCCTCAAGGGTAGAGGCAGGGGATGACTTATCTCCGTGCACCAGCCAGAGTTTGTCAAATGAAATGAAGCAGAAGGGACAGGGGGCTTTGGATCCGAGGCAAAATCATTTTCCCCTTTACTCTGACAGTGAGAAGCAAAGACCTCCAAGAAGCCCTTGGCTCAGCCATCATCTCAGAACCTGGGCGATCTCTGCACACCACTGCCCCCTTGTGGCTGATGTGGGAATTATCTGTGACTAACCTCAGGGTTCGGATCTAAGAAGAGCCAATCCAGAACTGAAGGTTGGGGAGGAGGCTGGGTGGGTCTCAGAGGATTGAAAAATTATGAAATTCTGTTCTGAGCCCAGTGGGCCCTCAAAGAACGTCTGGTCTGACTTCTTCATTATATATGGAGAAACCAAGTCTCAAAGAGGGTACTGCCAGGGAATGAGTGGAGAGATCACCAGGCTTGGTGTAGGACAGTCCTCAGTCTGCAGGCTGGTGCCACTTCTTACTGGTTCTGAGACCCTGGGAAAGTGGCCTCACCCCCCACTGATCCACAGTTTCCATCTCTGTCAAATGGAGTCTGGGGTCTGGTAGACTTCTCTTTTCTGGTAATGTCAGGCTAAGTTACTCAGATCAATTCTCCCTTTGAAAACAACTAAAAACGCTGGTAAACTGGTGTAACCAGAGGGTACAGAATTACCAGAACAAAATGGAAGGAAAACAGAAAGTTTGACAGATAAACCAAGCAAGAAAGTAATTTTTTCTAATTCTGGCCAATTGGAACTGTTGTTTTGCCGACTCCCCTGCGCAAGGGGCACAGATAAAGTTAGAGTACATAGTGAATGATCATATAGAAAACCTTCCCCACGATAAGCCAGGAATCCCAGAAGCCATGCTTCCAGAAGCCAGCCCTAGTATGGACTTGCAGCCCCAGCTTATATCGGTTGGATGGTCTGTAAACTTAAGTCTTGAACTTAGATTGATGTGCCCTCAGACTGTGTGCCTCCAGCCTCCTGGAAAAAGCAAGTGAAAATCTTCTTTGGAGGGAGGGTTGATTAACTCTACATTTGAAGAAGTTAAGTGTGTAGATTATAACCTCTAGGATAAACATTAACACAGTAAAAACAGTATAATTCCCAAGTCAGTTAAAGGAAGTGGAAGTCCCCTCTGGGTGAGGTTACTAACCAAATACCTATGCATATTAACATCAGACAGAGTGGGCTTTAAGGCAAGAAGAATTATTAGGATACAACTCAATATCGAAAAAAACAACCCAAGCATAAAATGGGCAGAAGACCTAAATAGACATTTCTCCAAAGAAGACATCCAGATGGTCAACAGGCACATGAAAAGATAATTAATAATTAGGTCAACATTAGCTAATTATTAGAGAAATGCAAATCAAAACTATAGTGAGGTATCACCTCATACCAGTCAGAATGGCCATAATCAAAAAGTCTACAAATGATAAATGCTGGAGAGGATGTGGAGAAAAAGGAACCCCGCTACACTACTGGTTGGAATGTAAATTGGTACAGTCACTACGGAGAACACTATGGAAGTTCCTTAAAAAACTAAAAATAGAGTATGATCCTGCAATTCCACTCCTGGGCATATATCCAGAGAAGACTATAATTTGAAAAGATACATGCATCCCAATGTTCATTGCAGCACTATTTACAGTAGCCAAGACATGGAAGCAACATAAATGCCCATTGACAGATGAATGGCTAAAGAAGATGTGGTATATATATATACAAAGGAATATTACTCAGCCATAAAAAAGAATGAAATAATGCCATTTACAGCAACATGGATGGACCTAGAGATTATCATACTAAGTGAAGTAAGCCAGACAGAGAAAGACAAATATCATATGATATAGCTTAAAAGCCATTTATATTTCTTATTTGTTAATGGCTTCTGGTATATATATAGCTTATATATGAATCCAAAAAAAATACAAATGAGCTTATTTACAAGACAGAAATAGACCTACAGACATAGAAAACAAGCTTATGGTTACCAAAGGAGAAAGTGAGGTTGGGATTAACATATACACACTATTATATATACACTATTATATATAAAAAGATAACCAACAAAGACCTACTGTATAGCACAGGGAACTATACTCAATATTTTTAATAACAAATAAGGGAAAAGAATCTGAAAAAGAATATATCTGAATATAAAAGAATATATCTGAATCACTGTGATGTACACCTCAAACTAACACAACATCTTAAATCAACTATACTTCAATAAAAAAGAAGTACTATTAGGAATAGAGGGTACCACTGTATAAATAATAAATAATAAGTTGAACAGGCCCTCCACAAAAGAGGAAAACCAAATGACTGATAAACATATGAAAAAGTGCTCAACCTTACATGTAATCAGAAAAATGCAAATTAAGACAGTAAGATGCTATTACACACTTATCATGTTGGGATAATTTACAATTTGAACAATATCACGTATTGGAGATTACTAGACATGCAAAGAGGCAGGAAAACATGACTGGTAGTCAAGAGAAAAAAATAGAAGATAGTGTCAGAACCACAATGATCTACATGCTGGAGTTAACAGACAAGAACTTTAAAATAACTCTGATAATATGTTAAAGAACATAGAAGAAAAAAAGATTGACAAGGTGGATATAAAATAGAGATTGTCAATAGAGAAGTGGAATAAATTTTTTTAAATAATCAAATATTCTAAAACTGGCAAATACAACACCTGAAATCAAGAACTTATTGGAGATATATATTATGTGTGTGTGTATATATATATATATATTTAATGCTATGGGATTGGAAACTTTATTTATTTATTTTAATTTTTATTTTTATTTTTTGCAGTACATGGGCCTCTCACTGCTGTGGCCTCTCCCGTTGTGGAGCACAGGCTCCGGACACACAGGCTCAGCGGCCATGGCTCACAGGCCCAGCCGCTCTGCAGCATGTGGGATCTTCCCGGACCGGGACACAAACCCATGTCCCATGCATCGGCAGGCAGACTCTCAACCACTGCGCCACCAGGGAAGCCCTATTTTTATTTTTAAATTTATTTTTGGCTGTGTTGGGTCTTCATTGCTGTGCACGGGCTTTCTCTAGTGGTGGTGAGCGGAGGCTGCTCTTTGTTGCGGTGCACAGGCTTCTCACTGCAGTGGCTTCTCTTGTTGCAGGGCATGGGCCCTAGGTGCATGGGCTTCCGTAGTTGTGGTGTGTGGGCTCAGTAGTTGTGGCTCACGGGCTCTAGAGCACAGGCTCAGTAGTTGTGGCGCAAGGGTTTAGTTGCTCCACGGCATGCAGGATCTTCCTGGACCAGGGATCGAACCCATGTCTCCTGCACTGACAGGTGGATTCTTAACCACTGCGCCATCAGGGAAGTCCCAGGACTTATTGGATATATTTAACAATAATGACAACAACAAAAGGGTACAGCAGAAAGACAAAAGACAGGATTAGCAAACTTGAAGACAGTTCAACAGAAAATATCCAGGCTGAAACAGAGAAAAATATAGTAGGAACAGAGCATAATGAGTTCTAACATTTGTGTAATTAGAATCCCAGAAGGGGAGAAAAGAGATTTGGGACAGAAGCAATATTTGAGGATTACTTCAAATGACTTATAATTTTCCAAAACTGTTGAAAGATATCAACCCACAAATTCAAGAAGCTTAGTAAAACCCAAACAGGTTTTACTAAAGAAAACCACACTTAGACATATCATTGTCAACAGCTGAAAGCTGAGACAAAGAGAAAATCTTAAAAGCAGCTAAACGAAGACACATTATCTTTAAAGCAACAGTAATAAGACTGACACCTACATTTCAACAGAAACTATAAATCCAGAAGAAAATGGAATGACATTTTAAAAGGTCAGAAATGAAAACAAAAAAAGCCCAACCCTGCTAATCTAGAATTCTATACAGAGGAGGGACAATCTTTTAAGAATTAAGGTGAAACAAAGATATTTTTGTACAAAGAAAAGTTGAGAAAATCTATTGCTGGCCAACCTATACCACAAGAAACATTAAAGGAAATTCTTCAGGCTGAAGTAAAATGATCCCAGATGAAAGCACAGACCTTCAGAAAGTAATACAGGGCACTGGCAAGGACAAATGTGTGTGTAAACATTAAAAATTGACAAGTATGGGCTTCCCTGGTGGCGCAGTGGTTGAGAATCTCCCTGCCAATGCAGGGGACACGGGTTCGGGCCCTGGTCCGGGAAGTTTCCACATGCCGCGGAGCAATGAAGCCCGTGCGCCAAAACTACTGAGCCTGCGCATCTGGAGCTTGTGCTCTGCAACAAGACAGGCCACGACAGTGAGAGGCCCGCGCACCGCGATGAAGAGTGGCCCCCGCTCGCCTCAACTAGAGAAAGCCGAAGACCCAACATGCAAAAAATAAATAAATAAATAGCCTTCCCTTAAAAAAAAAAATTGACAAGTAAAACAATAATAGAAATGTCTTGTAGGGTTTATAACATATATAGAAGTAAAATATAATAAAGAAATAAAGAATAATAGCACAAAAGGTGGAAGGGAGTGAAAGGAGCTGAACTGTTGTAAGGTTCTTACATTGTTAAAACAGTGGTAAACATATTAATTTAATACTACAATGAGTCTGTAATACTGTGATATGGACTGAATGTTTGTCTCTCCCTCCCCCCCCACCCCCATTCATACAGTGAAACTCTAATCTCCAATGTGATGGTATTTGGAGATGGGGCCTTTAGGAATTAATTAGGTTATGAGGATAGAGTCCTCATGGGATTAGTGCCCTTATAAGAAGAGGGGCAGGCTTCCCTGGTGGTGCAGTGGTTAAGAATCTGCCTGCCAATGCAGGGTACATGGGTTCGAGCCCTGGTCCGGGAAGTTCCCACATGCCGCGGAGCAATGAAGCCCGTGCACCAAAACTACTGAGCCTGCGCTCTAGAGCCCACAAGCCACAACTACTGAAGCCTGTGTGCCTAGAGCCCATGCTCCGCAACAAGAGAAGCCACTGCAATGAGAAGCCTGTGCACTGCAACGAAGAGTGGCCCCTGCTCGCCACAACTAGAGAAAGCCTGCGTGCAACAAAGACCCAACGCAGCCAAAAATAAATGAATTAAATACATTAATTAATTTTAAAAAAAAAAGAAGAAGAAGAGGGGCAAGAGAGCTTGCTTCCTCTCTCTGCCATGCTAGGACACAGCAAGAAGACAGCTGTCTGCAAACCAGGAAGAGGACTCTCACCAGAACCCAATCATGCTGGTGCCCTGATTTGGGTCTCACAGCCACCCAAACAGTGAGAAATAAATTTCTGTTGTTTAAGCCAATCAGTTTATGGTATTTTGTTACAGCAGCTTGAACTAAGACATAGAGTAATAGGTCCAAGATGCATATTTAAATCTCTATAGTAACTACTGAAAAGAATTTTATAAAAATGTATAACTGGAACCTACTAAAGGAAAAAAAATGAAATAATAAATACGACTTGATTATCCAAAAGAAGAAAACAGTGGGTGAATAAATGAACAAAGAACAGATAAGACAGAAAGACAAATAGCAAATGGTAGACCTTAATCCAGCTCTATCAGTAATTACATTAAATACACATGGTTTAAACAAACTGACTAAAAGACATATATCATTAAAATGGATTTCTTAAAAGCCCAATTATATTCATTTATAAGAAACACTTTAAAAATATAAAAACACAGGGCTTCCCTGGTGGCACAGTGGTTGGGGGTCCACCTGCCGATACAGGGGACGCGGGTTCATGCCCTGGTCCAGGAGGATCCCACGTGCCGCGAGCGGCTGGGCCCGTGGGTCGTGGCCGCTGGGCCTGTGCGTCCGAAACCTGTGCTCCGCAACTGGAGAGGCTGCAACAGTGAGAGGCCCGCATACCGCAAAAAAAAAAAAAATATATATATATATATACACAGAAACAAAAGGATGAAAAAAGGTATACCATTCAAACTACTTTAAAAAAAAAACTAATGTCACTATAATAATATCAGATAAAATAAGCTTAAGACAGAAAATATTACTAGAAATAAAGACAGATGTTTTATAACAATAAAAGTCTAATTCAGTGGGAAGATGTTATAATTCTAAATTTGTATGCACCACGTAACACAGCTTAAAAATACATAAAGCAGGGCTTCCCTGGTGGCGCAGTGGTTGAGAGTCCACCTGCCGATGCGGGGGACACGGGTTCGTGCCCCGGTCTGGGAGGGTCCCACGTGCCGCGGAGCGGCTGGGCCCGTGAGCCATGGCCGCTGAGCCTGCGCGTCCGGAGCCTGTCCTCCGCGGCGGGAGAGGCCACAGCAGTGAGAGGCCCGCGTAACGCATAAAAAAAAAAAAATACATAAAGCAAAAGTTGTTGAGACTAAAAGAGAAATAGACAAACATTCCACCACAGCTGGAGATTTTAACACACTTTTTTCAGAAACTCAAACAAATAAACAAACAAAATCAGTAAAGGTATAGACGATTCGGACAAAGTAGTTAACCAGCTTGACTCAATTGACACATATAGAATATATACGCAGAACACGTGTCACAAAAGAAGATATACAAATGGCCAATAAGCACATGAAAAGGTGTTCAACATCATTGGTTGTTAGGAAACTGCAAACTGAATCCACAATGAAATAACATTTCATACCACTAGAATGGCTAAAATAAGATTCACATACTAAATCCTGGTGAGGATTTAGAGCGACTAGAGCTTTCATACATTGCTGATGGGAGTGTAAATAAGTACACCACCCGAGAAGACTAACAGCTTCTTAGAAAGTTAAACATTCTTCTGCCTTATGAACTAACAATTCTACTCCTAGGTATTTACCCCAGATATCGGGGCTGATTTCAGATCTGGGGTGGGAAATGTACAAGATGAGAAAGTGAAAACATAATCATGAGCCCCTGATGATGAACACACATCACCTATAAAAGTAGGCTTGTCAGAAAAAGAAATATGAATCTGATTAAGTCTCTGGATCCAGCTACCAATTAACAGGAAATTCAGAGAGAGAGGAATATGCTACCTTCACTATGGGGATGCAATTAGCAATGACTGTGGGAAACTCTGGAAGACAAATGATCTGGTTTCATTAGCAAATGAATCACAAGAAGGAAAAAAAAAGATGGAAAGAGAACCAAGGATTAAACAAAATTTAATGACATTAAAATAAGCAAAAAACAGGCAAAGTGAAAGTCAGGCTGCTGGTTGCTCTTGGGGGTGGAGGTGGGAAGGGGTTATTAGGGAGGGGGTATGCGGAGAGTTTCTGGGGTGGGGGGCAAGGATTTGCCTTCAGACAGGGGTGGTGGTTATAGGGGAGTTTGTCTAATTATGGTTCACTAATCTGTACCTTTGTTTTATGTGGCTTCTGTATTCATGTTGTATTTCACCATAAAAAGGATTTAAAGAAATCATTCAGAAGATGTGGATGCAGATTTTTAGGCTTCAACTCCCAGAGATTCTGAATCTCTGAATGAAGCTACCTAAACCACCACTTATTAGAAACTGCCAGATGTTTTTATGTAACCACTGTCCCAAGATGCATTTTGAAAAACACTAGTGAAGGAATTGGGGGGCCAGGGATGGATTTCGCAGCCGAATGACAGGCTGAGTTTTTGCCTTAGAAAGATCCCTCTGCAGTGTGGAGGATGGGCTGGAGGAGTCTGGAGTCTGACTCACGAGGTCGGAAGAGATGACAAAGGTCTGACTATCAGAGCAGTGGCCTTGGGGATGGGATGGGATGCAGAGTCGAGAGATGTTACAGAGGTAAAACTTCAAAGAGCATTTCCAAATTCCCAACAGATATTCTTTGGGATTTGGGTATGAGATGTCAGAATCCCAGGAAATTCTCAGGAATTCCTGAAATCATACATTATTCTGTATTTTCCCCAACACTTTATGGGTTTTGGAAAAATAATGATTGACCATAATAATAAACAGTGAAAATTTTTCTGTAAGAGGGTTATACTAAACATTTCAGAGGTTTCCTGTTTAAAAATTCAGGATTATAGATGCATGGTTTATTATTATTACGAGCCAGTATATGACAGGATGGTATATAGTAATCCCCCAACCCCCACATATCCATGGTTTTGCTTTCCACAGTTTCAGTTACCCACAGTCAACCATGGTACAAAAATATTAAATGGAAAATTCCAGAAACAATTCATAAGTTTTAAGTTGAGCGCCATTCTGAATAGCGTGATGAAATCTCTAGCTGTCCCACTCCATCCCACAGGAAACGTGAATCAACCCTTTGTCACTGAAATCCTGCCCATGAGTCATTCAGTATCCATCAGTTATCAGATTGACTGTAGTATTTGGTGCTTGTGTTCAAATAACCCTTATTTTTACTTAATAAGGGCCACAAAGCCCAAGAGTAGTGATGCTGGCAATTCAGATATGCCAAACAGAAGCTGTAAAGTCCTTCCTTTAAGCCAAAGTCCTAAACTTATAGGGAATGAAAGAATGCTGAGGTTGCTAAGATCTATGGTAAGAATAAATTTTCTATCCCTGAAATTGTGAAGAAGAAAAAAGAAATTCATGCTACTTTGGATGTCACACCTCAAAGTGCAAAAGTTATGGCCACAGTGCAAGATAAGTGCTTAGTTAAGATGGAAAAGGCATGAAATTTGAGCAATAAGATATTTTGAGGAAGAGAGAGACCACATTCACGTAACTTTCATTACAGTATATTATAATTGTTCTATTTAGTTGGTGTTAATCTACTGTGCCTACCTTATAAATTAAACTTTATCATAGGTATGTATGGATAGGGAAAAACATAGTACGTACAGGGCTCAGTACTCTCCGCAATTTGAGGCATCCACTGGGGGTCTAGTAACATATCGCCCTTGAATAAGGGGGGACTACTCTATTTCAGTAACATGTAACAATGACCTCTACCTCATATAGACGCTTGATCATTAAAAAAAAATTAGGGGGCTTCCCTGGTGGCACAGTGGTTGAGAGTCCACCTGCCGATGCAGGAGACGCGGGTTCGTGCCCTGGTCCGGGAAGATCCCACATGCAGCGGAGTGGCTAGGCCCGTGAGCCATGGCCACTGAGCCTGCTTGTCTGGAGCCTGTGCTCCGCAACGGGAGAGGCCACAACAGGGAAAGGCCCGTGTACTGCAAAAAAAAAAAAAAAAAAAAAAATTAGGGACTTCCATGATGGCGCAGTGGTTAAGAATCTGCCTGCCAATGCAGGGAACACGGGTTCGATCCCTGGTCCAGGAAGATCCCACGTGCCGCGGAGCAACTAAGCTCCTGCGCTACAACTACTGAGCCCGCGTACCACAACTACTGAAGCCTGCGCACTTCAGGGCCTGCATGCTTCAACTACTGAGCTCGCACGCCTAGAGCTCGTGATCTGCAACAAGACAAGCCACCGCAATGAGAAGCCCGTGCACCACAACGAAGAGTAGCCCCTGCTCACTGCAACTAGAGAAAGCCCACGCACAGCAACAAAGACCCAGGGCAGCCAAAAATAAATAAAATATTTTTTAAAATTAAAAGGAGAAACATTAACTTAACGTAAATGCCAAATAAAAGTCATTTAAAAAATTGAGTGATATCATAAATGCTTACTACTTAAAAGAGTCTTAAAATGAAAATTTAAAACACAAAGTATTAATTGCCCTTGATCTTTTGTTTTTATGATAAATATTTCTGGTGTGGAGGAACTGATTTCATTTTGCACTGATGCTGGTTGAACTGTGTTCAAACACATCTTCAAGCTGGGTATTAGGTACATGTTACTTCATATAACTTTCCTCTTTTTTTTTTTTGCGGTACGCGGGCCTCTCGCTGTTGTGGCCTCTCCCGTTGTGGAGCACAGGCTCCAGACACGCAGGCTCAGCAGCCATGGCTCATGGGCCCAGCCGCTCCACAGCATGTGGCATCTTCCTGGACTGGGGCACGAACCTGTATCCCCTGCATCGGCAGGCGGACTCTCAACCACTGTGCCACCAGGGAAACCCACTTTCCTCTTTTTAGTAATGAACAATTTTGCTTTACAGAGAACTATAGCCTAGAGCAAACATTCAAACACTGGAAAATACCAGCTAACATAATTGGGTAGTATTCGAGTAACATGGTGGAATTACCAAATTAGGGACTTGTTTTGCTTCCAAAACTTATTATTTCTTGGAACACCACTCATAGGATTTGAGTAAAGCTTACTCATATTATATATATAAGCTTATAAATATTCATTTTTTTTTGCCAAGAATGGCTCACAAATTAGCAGCAAACAGATCCACAAACACACACTTATAACATGGCAACAGCTACGAGCAAGACTGATTACATCTCCACCAATTCTCCTCTACATGCTCCTGTCCCAGAGCCCAGAAATGTCAACCTTGACCTTTGACTCCACATGCCAGTATTTCCTGCTCTAGCTTTTGACATGGCAGTGGCTTCCTTCAAACCGGAAATTTCTCTATGTTGATCGTTAAGCTTTAATTTTCACAGGAGAATAATCATAGCTTTTCCTACCACCAGAGGTTGGTATCATACAAACCAAGAGAAGAGAGAGTTTCCAGGAGAGAGTGGTCAGCTGTGTGAGTGAGATGGGTGCTGATCAAGGCTGTGGACTGATTGAGTGAAGGTCAATGGCATGACCCTCCTTCTAGAAAGTTCTGCTCCCACTTCTACTCATTCTACAGAGACAGCTGTGGGCTGGGGTGTTGGTGGGCTCCACCCATTCTGGAACCTGCCCACACCTCAGAACCTGCCCACAGCCTCAGAACCTTTGCAGTGCTGTTCCCTCCTCCTGGAGCATCTTTCCCAAACCCTCCCAGTCATCAGGTCTCTCCTCAAATGTCACCTCCCACCACCCTCTCCAGTCACTCTAATTCCTTCACATCACCCATCACAATCTAGCATTACCTGGTTTATTTACCTGATTGGTACCTGTCCTCCCTGTCCCCCCCATGGAATGTCAGCTCTACAACAGCAATGATCTCTGCTGAATCCCAGCGCCTAGAACAGTGTCTGGCACAGAGGCGTTCAATGAATATTTATTGAATGAATGAGCAACTGAGTGGATGGAGTAGGCGGGTGCAGATGGCTTTTTAAAGTCATCTCTCTGGACTTCTCTCTCCTCATTTGTCAAAGGGGGAAGAGAACTCCTCTACAGCCCTTTTCAACAGGGCATTTTTTTTAAGACACTTTTTTTCTTTAATTAATTAATTTATTTATGGCTGTGTTGGGTCTTCGTTGCGGCAAGCTGGGGCCACTCTCGTGGCCTCTCTTGTTGCGGAGCACAGGCTCCAGACGCGCAGGCTCAGTAGTTGTGGTTCATGGGCCCAGTTGCTCCGCGGCACGTGGGATCTTCCCAGACCAGGGCTCGAGCCCGTGTTCCCTGCATTGGCAGGCAGATTCTCAACCACTGCGCCACCAGGGAAGCCCCAACAAGGGCATTTTTGGACCCAGACAGTGAAGCCTTAGCTGAGCAAATGCGATGCGGGTTCTGCTTGGATGCAATACTGATAGTGGCCAATGGGTGGAGCAAGTCACTATGGTTGAACCATGACAAAGCCAGGGCCACTGCGCGGAACACCTGAAGTTCAACCTCCCAACAGCCAAGCTTGGTTTTTTTCACCATCTGGGTGAAAGCAAGACTTTCTTTTTCTCTCTCTCTTTTTTTTTTATACATAAGGCTTTTATTAGTCATCCATTTTATACATATTAGTGTATATATGTCAATCCCAATCTCCCAATTCATTCCCCCCGCCCCACTTTCCCCCCTTGGTGTCCATGCGTTTGTTCTCTACATCTGGGTCTCTATTTCTGCCTTGCAAGCCGGTTCATCTGTACCCTTTTTCTAGATTACACATATATGTGTTAATATATGATATTCGTTTTTCTCTGACTTACTTCACTCTGTATGATAGTCTCTAGGTCCATCCATGTCTCTACTAATGACCCAATTTCATTCCTTTTTAAGGCTGAGTAATACTCCATTGTATATATATATATACCACATCTTCTTTATCCACTCGTCTGTCAGTGGACATTTAGGTTGCTTCCATAACCTGACTATTGTAAATAGTGCTGCAATGAATACTGGGGTGCATGTGTCTTTTTGAATTATGGTTTTCTCTGGGTATATGCCCAGTAGTGGGATTGCTGAGTCATATGGCATTACTAGTTTTAGTTTTTTAAGGAACCTCCATAGTGGCTGTATCAATTTACATTCCCACCAGCAGTGCAAGAGGGTTCCCTTTTCTCCACACCCTCTCCAGCATTTGTTGTTTGCAGATTTTCTGATGATGCCCATTCTAACTGGTGTGAGGTGATACCTCATTGTAGTTTTGATTTGCATTTCTCTAACAGTGATGTTGAGCAGCTTTTCATGTGCCTCTGAAGCAAGACTTTCTTAAACACAGTGTGCATACCCCTGCTGCCCTAAAGGGAGAAGACTGAACTACGTTTAAAGTCAAATCCCAGCTCTGCCACTTACTGGCTAGGCGACCGCAGGGTTTGCTTCTCTAACGTGGGGGCATTATAAGCTCACTGGGTCATTATGAGTCTCCAGCAGGTAAAGGCTGTGGAAGGACAGCATGTGCTCTCAGGAGAAGGCTCTGAGGACTGCGTGTGGAGCCTGGACCTGCAGAGACCCCCGGGAGCACCCATTCTCCAAGCTGTCTCCACCTCCCTTGGCTCACCCCTCCCACTCCCCACCCCACCCCCCATTCTGCACCTGCACCGGTAGCACAGGTGCCCACTGTGGCTGAAGACAAAACACACCGGATGACAGGCTTCATTCTAAATAGATCCCCACAAAACTCGAGTGGGCACCTGTGCTGGCAATCCCACCCATTTCATTGGTCCATTCACCCTTCCACGCGCGTTGTGACGTTTCTACTCGGCCCTCTCCTAAAAACACCAGGACCCTCTCCTGCCTCCTTGCTCTCCACTATGATTTTGCTTCTTACTCCGCTAAGAAAGAAACAATCAGTAGAGAGCTCTGCGTTCTCCCAGCGACCTGCCTGTCCCCGCTGACAGCGACCAGTCACGTCCCCTCACTGCCCAGCCCCTTTCCACCCCGCGGAGGTGTGGCACGAGCTCCCATCTGGGCGCACCTTCCCCCAGCCCCCGCCCCCAGGACGCCAGCCCCTCCCACCCACCCGAGGACTTTGCTCTGCCGCTGTCGCTTCTCTCTCGTGCATCTTATCTTCCCCTCTGTCGGTCATCCCTGTGAGCCTACAAACAAGCCATAATATCTCTCATCTTAAAACAAACCCCTCCTTGACTCTACGGAGCGCCTCTTCTAGCTACCCTCCCGTTTCCTGTTCCCCTTACAGCACAACGAACTCCCCGGAAGAGGTGACCACGCCCCACCCTCTCCACCATCCTCTCTGGACTCCACTTCCACCAACCTTCCTTGGCTTTGAAACCCGCTGGTTAAAATCACCAATGACCTCCGTTTTCCCGATGCCGTTCTCAGCCCTCACCTCAACCCACCTCTGGGCAGTATTTGACACAGCCGAGGGCTCCCACCTTCTTGGAATGTTTCTCCTCTCAGTTCCCGTGCCTTGTGTCCTCTCTCTGTATGCTCACTTCCTGGCAGGGCTGGGCGTCCCCAGGAATGTAAAGTCCATCCAGTGTGGACCACGCCCCATCCACGCTTATATCTGCCGTCCTGACCTCTGCCCTGAAATCCAATGCTTGTATCTGACTCCATTTGGAGATTGAATAGGCGTCTCAAACCTGACCTTTCCGAAACTGAACTCTCCATTTTAACCCCTCCTAACCCGTTTCTCCTCCCCTGCATCTCCCTTTGTGTACCTGCAGCTTCAGCCTAAAGCCCTGGATTTGTCCTTGACTCTTCTCTTTGCCTCTTACCCCACATCTGACCCCTCAAAAATTCTCTCGACTTGACCTTTGCAGCCTGTGCTGAACCTGGCACCTCTCGCCACCTGTACTGTGACCACCGTAATTTCCCAGGACGGGCAGGAACCCCTCAAGTTCTCTCTTCATCCTCTCACCGCATTCACCTGCTCAAACTTGCCAGGGCCTCCCCTCCCCCTTCCCCGCCTTCCCCTGCCTCAGAAGAAAGTCCAATCCCTGACTTATCTGAGGCTTGACAAGATCAGCCCCTGACCCTCCTCCTGCCTCATTTCCCAACACCTCCCCTCACTCTGCTCACCCACACACGGCTTCTTGCCTTTGGGGAAACACTCTCCATCCCTGGCTTTGGCCTTGCTGCTTCCAGTGCCTGGAACTCTCTTAACTCAGCTAACCACACGGTCCCTTCAGGTCTCTGCTCACCTGCTACATCCTCAGAGAGGCCTCCCAGGCCCCTCTACCTAAAATAGCACTGTCTTCCATCACTCACTGTCCCCTTGCTTGCTTTATTTTTCTTCACAGCACTTATTGCTTCCACTTCATTTTATCATTGATTTATGTGTTTGCTTATACTCTTTTTCCAAGTGGAAGTTTAGCTCCATGAACTTGGATTTTTGTCCATCTTGTTCATCACGTGTCACCTGTGCCAGACACAGTCTAGGCCCTCGCATTTTATTTTATGGATGGATGGATGGATGGATGGATGGATGGATAGATGGATGGATGGGTGGATGGGTGGATTGATGGACAGATGGGTGGATGGATGGATGGATATCCACAGTACAGCACCCAGAAGGCAAAACACAAAACACGCCAACATCTCTTGCATCTGAATACAACTTTATTTTTTCCCTAAAGCACACTCGTAGTTGTACTTCCAGATATCTCTGGCGAGGTAAGGGTAGACGTTTCCACTCCCAATTTTCAGGCTCTTGGAGGAGACAAATGGATAACACGTAATCCAAAGGCTGCATGAACGCTCTGGATTCTTTGGGTGGCACGTGCAGATACCCTTCCCTTCTCCTCAGATGTCTGGAGGGGAAACCTCTGTAGCCCAAGGATGCCGGAAGACTCCTCTGGTCTTGGTTGGGCTGGGGAAGCAGCAGCAAGGTTGGTAAGGCTGATTCTGGTGGATGGGGAGGACCCTTTGCAGAAGCTGGAGATCAGAGAATGTCGTATCAGGCGAAGCTTAAAAAAGGACACAGGACACAGGAGGTGGCTGACTCTGGCCTCTGGGGCCCTCTCTCCCCTTCCCTCGCTGCAGCAAGGTGACTGGTCATCCCGATGTGTCCCAAACCCTACCTCTGTCATCATCCTTCCCTGCAGGATACATTGTCTTTTTGAGCTCACAACTCCCCAAATATTGTTGTTTTTAAAGTTTTAGTGTGCCCAGGGGACACGGAGTAGCATCTGCCCCGCTTCGGAGTTGGCTGTATCCACACCTTGTCCATCCAACCTCCCAACCTGGGCGTTTCTTAAGGCCAAGGTCAGGTCTGAGGCACCCACGTGGCGCATTAGCTGTGTGGCCAGATGCTGTGTGCATGCTCCCTGAGGATGGCCAGACCGTGGGGGCAGGGGTGGCCTCTGAGCAGGCCAGGGCCAGGATCAGGGCAGCCAGAGGCAGGTGAACATGGACTGACCTTGAATGAGGATTTGCATTATCTGGCTTCATCCTCTCAACAGCCCTGCAAGGGGAATGCTAATCTCACCCTCACTTCACAGATGGGGAGACTGAGGCTCTGACCACACTGCCAGGATGTGGTGGAGCCTGGATCCCCTCCAGACCTGTCTGACTCCAATGCCCCCGCTCTCTCCACTAGGGTGGGTGCCTATGGTTCACATAAACCTTTCTGGAACAACGCAGGGGTCACTAACTGGAGGAAAGGAAGGACCAAAGCGTCGCAAGGTGCTGGTCAACGCAGGTTGTCTCACATTCCAGGGCATGGCCTCCAGGGGGCACTCTTGTAATAGCGCAGGTTCCTCTCCCTGCCCCACCCCAGGGTCTAGCGGGTTAGGAACAGGCAGGGCAGGATCAGCCTCCCGGAAGAGCTACCCTAGGCTTCAGGCCCACTTAGGGAGAAGACAGTTTTGAACCTTAGGTTGCCACATCATTTCAGAGGCACCCAAACCTCTGTTTCCTCCACGCTACTCCTCCCCCCAGACCCCTGCCCCCAAGCATCCCCACGTGGGCGCACCGAGGTGTCCGAAGCCCCTCCATTCTGGCCTCGTCTCAGCCTACAGTGCAGTCTCCAGCAGGCCCCTGTGGAAGGAATGTGCCAGTAAAGGGGCGTTCTAAGGCCCCCTCTGCTACCTAAGGAGGCAAACCCTAGGTTGGGCCCAGACGGGATCCTGGGGTGGGGCTGTGAGGGAGCCTGGAGCTGGTGGGGAAGGGACACCTGAGGAGGGAACCCGGAGGGCAGCTGCAGATGGTCAGAGCCGAGCGGGGTGGGGGCACCTCAACCAAGGGGCTGAGGGTCATCTGGGGACACAGGGCTGCCTGATTCTGCCCACAAAGGCATCTACGCATCAGGGCTGTCAGAACTGCCCAGGTGGGCTACCTTGGATTTACCTGTGGAGAGGCTGTAACAGGGTCAACCCCACAGGCAGAGGCCAGTGTCAAAGGTCAGCTAGACATCTTGGCTTTGCTGTGGCCAGTTGGGTGAGTAGGGTATTTCCGGGGCCTGGGACCCCAGAGCTCAGCCACCAGCTCCCCTTGCCAAGTTCAGATCCTGGTGAGAGCCCCTCACTGCCCAGCCCCTTTCCACCTCCCCCCAGACACCTGAGCTCGGGTCCCGTGGCGCAGCAGACAGGAGGGGAGAGGGAAGCCACTGAAGGCGGAGCTCATGGCGGACATGTAGGCGCCCATGAAGAGGAAGACCAGCCAGTCGCCCACGTCCAGCTCGGGCAGCTGTACCTCCTTCAACAAGAGCTTGTCAAAGGCATTGCACCTGGGGCTGTAGAGGGTGCCAGAGAAGAGGGGCAGCTTGGGGCGGAGGTCCTGCAGGGACATGGTGGCAGGGGGGTGGGGATCAGAGAAGGAAGGCACCCCCCCTCCACTCCCCAGCCTGCAGGGCATGCCCCCAGGGCACCAGAGGGAAGGTACCAGCAAAGACTCTGTCATTCACCCACTCTGACCAATTCCTGAGTGGTCCCTATGTGCCAGGCACTGTTCTTGGCCCTGCCCTCATGGAGCTTATGCTCTAGAGACATACTCCTGCCCTGCCAATTCACAAGTGCAGACACAGATGGGACCTCAATGTTCCCATTTATAAAGTGGGAAGATTTTATTTAATAATCACTCAAAATACCGGGACTCAAACCTGGCTGCACTGCAAACGCCTGAGGATCGTGTCAGGGTCCCAACCCATGAGAAGTTCCGATATCAATGGTCTGTGGCATGGTCTGGGCATAGGGGTATTTTAAAGTTTCCTGGATGATTCTAATGTGAAGTAAAGTTTGAGAATCTCTACTTCCTAAGTCTCCTGCACCTCCAAGATTCAAGGACTCTGGAACCACAAACATAGCGACACAGAGAAATGCACATGGAAACACAAACAGCCAAACATCTGCACACACACCCCTCCACAGACCCATGGACCTGGACACCCCCCTTCCTGCACAGGTGTAAATCGACAGGCCCACGCAGAGAAATGCACACACACAGAAGTGCACCTGCCAATACACGTAGACACATGTACACATCCTGGTACATGCACGAGGTGTGACAATCTGTCAAGCCACCGATAACCTGAGATCTTTCGCCTCTCCCCCTGGCAGCAGGGAGCCCTGCCCAAAGAGGGCTGGACTAGGGGGTCTCAGAGTCTGGGAGATTCCAGAGCCACAAAAAAGTTCTCCTTACCTTCACCACAATGGGCATCCTGGGTTCAGTCTCCCTGGGAAAATGCAGAATGTGCCGTAGTGGCCATTGTTGAGATAGAACAGCAGCTTCCAGTAGCCTCCTGAGAGCAGGCAGATGGCAGGACCGAGCTGTGCTCAGCCAGGTCTCACCGCTGACCCTCGACACCCGAGCCCAGCACCCTTGGGGGAGGCCTGACCCTCTGACCAGCGCTGGATAACCCCTGTTCCCTGCTCCAGGAGTCTTCTCTGAACCCATGCACGGTAGAGGCCTGTCCTCTGCTCTCCCACTGCCCCTCTGCTCCCCGCATCAGGGTGTTGCCCCTTTTCCTCCTCTTCTCATAAGAATAATCTAACTAACATACCATGAGATATAGCCCAGGCATTGTTCTAAGCTCTCTACATGTATTAAGCTATTTAACTTGTAACTCCACTCTGAGTAGGTACAATGAGCCCTGGTCTACAGTTGAGAAGACTGAGTCTCGTCAGAAGTCACACAGGAGACTGTGGCAGGTCTGAGATTTGTCCCCAGGTCGCAGGTCTCAGGTACTCTGCCCTCACCCTAGACCAGGTTCCCTGAGCCCCTGCCGCATGAGTCAAAACTGGGGGCAGGGCTTCCCTGGTGGCGCAGTGGTTGAGAGTCTGCCTGCCGATGCAGGGGACACGGGTTCGTGCCCCGGTCTGGGAAGATCCTACATGCCGCGGGGTGGCTGGGCCCGTGAGCCATGGCCGCTGAGCCTGTGCGTCCGGAGCCTGTGCTCCGCGACGGGAGAGGCCACAACAGTGAGAGGCCCTCATACTGCAAAAGAAAGCAAAACAAAACAAAACAAAAAAAATGGGGCAAAAGGCCTCTTCATGACCTAATTCCATCATGGTTGCTCCTCCCAGATGTGCTAATTTGTCAGTTTCCTTCCTCAAAGGGGTGCCTGTGTAAACTACATGTTCTTGATGCTTTGGCATCTGGGGCCTTGCTGACCTTGGAGAGACTGCTCCTCCCTGGGCTGGTTAATTCCTAGAGATAGCAAATGACTGCCTTACAAGAGCGCCTTTCCTGTGCAAGCCAACCAGTTCAGCGTCCATATCGCAAACTGCCTCCTAGATGGAGCTCCCAGAACTTGAGGCACTACCTCTGGCTAGTGGCCCCAGGGCAGTCCTTACCCCCACAACCCGCTGAAATTGCTCAAACTAGCCAGTCCCACACCTGCCAGATCCAGCTCACCCTGCCTCACCCACTCCTATCCTTGAAAACTACAGTAGAGGCTCTGGCCTGGCTTTCCCCTTTGTCCTTCTGCCCGCTGAACCACTCCGGTCCTTCCCCTTGTGGCCCTGTGTGGCCTGCCATGCCTCTGGTTTCTCCAGAGGAAACTTGTGAGTAATAACCTCTCCTTCATGACAGTTATTTCCATGTCTTACATAACCTGATTAGAACAAAAACTGTGCCCAACTCTGACAAGCACAGGGTACAGCACAATTGTCACCTCCCTCCATCTAAACACTCTGCCTCTATTGATGTTACCGAAGTAAGCGTGTGGCAGCTTTCTCTCCAGCTCCATCATACTCCTGATGCATATTGAGCTGGTGGTCACCTATGACCCCCAGATCCTTTGGACGGGACCTACTACCAAGCCGGTTTCTTCACAACCACTCTTCATCTGTTCTTAGAACACTGCTTTCTTGAATCTAAACTCAGGATTTTGCACTGATCTCTTTTAACATTTGGAGCATTTCATAACATTTGGGCATTTATATGCCCAGATCTTTCTGAATATTGTTTTTTCTGCCCCCTCCCCGGTGTACTTCCCACCATCTGCGAGGACCCTGCTTTCTTAGCTGCCGTCACCGATCCCATCTCCTGTAGCCACAGCCCCAGTTGTCCCTAAACTAGTTGGTCACGAGAGGTAGTCAAGACATCCCTAAGGTCAACAGCCCAGCTCTGCTTGGCATGGAGTACAAATCCAAGTGCACCAGTGTTTGAATCAGACAGACCCAGGTCCAGCTGCACCACTAGCTAGCTGTGCTGCCTCAGACAAGTTACTTCCTCTCTCTGAGCCTCACTATCTCTACCTGTAAAACGGGAATGCCCCTAAATTATTTCACAGGGTTGTGGAGCAGAAATGAGAGAAAATATGTTTTTCACACATAACAGATACTTAATAATTGGCATCTCTTGTTATTGTGGAAATAAAAATAACAGGCCCCTAGGGACTTCCCTGGCGGATCAGTGGTTAAGACTCTGCGCTTCCACTGCAGGGGGCGCGGGTTCAATCCCTGATCTGGTAACTAAGATCCCGTATGCCATGTGGGTCGGCCAAAACACACACACACACACACACACACACAAATTACCCCTTACCATAATAAAGATAGAAATTTTAAAAATAATAACTATAAGCCCCTAATACTTAGACTTTTGTTAAATGGTGGCTTGAAATCATATGCTTCCTATCACAATGATCTTTAATGAGATATTTTGTGAAGAAATGGCAATCGACTGACACAAGTGCCTTAGGGATTGCAAAGCTGCGGCCAATCATTTGTCAAAAAGGATAAGGGAGGAGACTAAAGCAGGTTATAAATATTTACATGTTAATCATCATACAGCCACGGAGAATAAAAGCACTAAGCCAGCGGGAGACATCTACTCTCCATCTCATCATGAAATGGAGTTTCTGGTTAGCTCACTGTGAGGAAAGCAAACCCACCCCACTCCTGCTGCAAAAATAACAACCAAAAAACTCCCCTGTGGTGGTTAACCTCAATCGTCAAAGGTTTACCATTACCCTATAGATGTCACCCTTAACCTTCAGGCCATGACAACAACAAGAGTGCCTTCTTATATTTGTGGTAAGAATTTGTATTTACTCACTATATTTTTGGTATAAGAATTTGCACCTGTTAGAAAATGCCTGCTGGATGAATTTAAGGTGCATACCAGCACGATGGTGTCTGTGAACCTCGTGGGCTGTGTTTTGTAACTTTACCCCCATAAACACAATATAAATCCATTGGCTACTTAGGAATAATGAAGACCCTTTGTCTTGGTTCTCACCTCCCGGTCTATTTCAGAAAAACAAAATAGTGATACTAACAGGTTCATTCCTAGACCCAGTTTGAAGCTTGTTTCCTGCTAATTAGCCGCCCAGGGTTGGAGCCCAGACTCCCTGCCCATCCTCTCCCCTGAGGGCCGGGGAACGCCTGGATGGTGCCCTGCCCACCCACCGGGCTCCAGCACAGCCTTCCTGGCAATCACGTTGACAGCGATCATGCAGACAGATGCTGCGTAGAAGCGGCCGGGCTCTGCGCTGACCTCGACACCTCTCCCCTAGGGAAAGTCCTGGGCCAGGGCGGTGTTGATAACTCCCACCATCTGCAGGGGTAGACCCAGAGCCTAATGTGGCCAGTCCCTCTGTGGGAGCTTTACCTGCGTCGTCTCCCTTCGTTCCCATGACAGCTGTGTGGGAGCTGTGTGCCATTTTACTAGGGAGGAAACAGGTAGAAACTGTGACCCAGAGTGGGGAAGTCACTTGTCCAAGGGCACATAGCACCCTGAGATGTCTGAATCTGGAACCATTTAAATTAATACACAGTCAGTGAAGATGAAATGTTCCCTGGGTCTCAGGGATAGCAAACTTCTACCTGACTGTAGCTTAACCGGGGATAGCAACTAACATGTCTAAAGAAAGACACGGAGCCAGATATGCACGTGCCCATATATGCACACAGGCTGTGTAAATATAGTCAGACAAATCCCAGCTATATACGCGCATACAACTCACAGTTCCACGAGCTCCCCAAACACACACACTCTGTCCCCTAAACCCAGGCTGGGACACCTGGCTCTCTCTCGTCCTCCCCTCTCACCTCCTCACACTTAGAGTCAGAACCCTCCTCTCCAGGGAAGCCCCCTCCGATGTCCAGGAGACCCATGTCATGCCTGACCCCGCAGCCCATCTCAAACACACGCCGGCAGTTGGTGATGGCCTGCGTGAAGCTATGGGGTGCCTGGCATCTTGAGCCCTCGTGGAAGCTGAACACACGTCGAGTGACATGTAGAGAAACACATGTGAAAAAGCAAGGGTCAGTAGGAAGACAGACAGGGTCAGAAACACTGACACATGGTCATCCTTGAGTTGGGGCACTCACGTTTGGGTGGCGGTCACCTCTCTTAGCAGGCCCCTCCCAGTGCCTCATTGCAGGGGCTCCCTTTCTCTTCCACCTTGGAAGGACTGTGCTCAGAACCCCGAATCCCCATGCTGGAGTGCAGGGCGGGTTGAGGAACCAATCAGGGCTGGGTAGGGTGAGGCCAGTGCAAAAGTCCAGGGGGTGCCACAACACTAAGGAATCAAGATAAAGAACATTTAATGCGATCGTTGTAAAGAGCAACATTGATTCAGAAACATCACTAATGAATAATACATTAAAAATGTAAATAGGGACTTCCCTGGTGGTCCGGTGGGTAAGACTCGGTGCTCCCAAAGCAGGCGGTCTGGGTTTGATCCCTGGTCGGGGAATTAGATCCTGCATGCATACTGCAACTAAGAAGCCCACATGCTGCAGCTAAAGATCTGCGTGCTGCGATGAAGATCCCGCATGCCACAGCACAGACCCGGTGCAGCCACAATAAATACGTACATACACACATACATAAATATTAAATGAATAAATAAGTAATGTAAATAAAGACAAGATTGGTAATAGTAATTGAACCCTGAAGCAAAAGGAAAAATCAGAAATGCCAATCCTGTCTTCAGTTAAAATTTTGATATTTTCCTCACTATGAATTTTTTTGCATTATTTTTTATTTTTTCAAATATTGCATTAAAATGTTAGTTATCTACAGTATACGTGTTTTAACGTCCCCTTAACTTTTGCACCCAGGGCCTGTGCCTCCTTTGCCCCACCTTAATCCCAGATGAGATCCAGGTTCTTCGCTGAGCACAGATGGAGCATCACGAGGTCCAGAGGGGCCTCAGCTGACCGGAGGGTCCGATAAGCTGGAGATCTCCTGCCTCCCAGGCAGGGAAAGCCAGTGCGCTCACCTGGTTCCAACCACCGCCAACCCCAGGTCTCTGGCGGACTTCAGCATATGTTCACACACCTCCAGGCTGGCCCCAAACTTGGCGCTCAGGGCAAGATGCTCTCACTGTCCTAGGTCCACAACCGGAGCACCAGCCTGGGAGAGGGGTGCAAAGGATGCCAGGGGTTCTTAGGCACATGAGTCCCGATGCCCCCGATCCAACCTCCCTCCAGCTTCTCACCCACCCCCGCCTAGTTCCTCTGGACTGTCCAGCCGTGGAGTCCCAAGGAGTGAACACACTCACTACTTACAGACTTCTGCCCAGGCAAGAAAAAGCAGGAAAAGGATAAAATTATAAATACACCTTCCATAGGTCTCCACGTTACAGGATCAGAGATGTTAAATAACTTTCCCAAGATCACACAGCATGTGACAAATGAAACTGAAATGTGAGCCCTGGTCTCCCCGACTCCGTGCTTTTTCCATGATGTCGCCTAATGCCAGACCGCCTAATGCTAGGCTCTGCCTAGTGTCTACGCAGACACAGGCAACGTTTATTTAGCACCAATGTGCACCAGGGAAGGCATCGGGCCACTGACCCAAATTCTTGTACTTTGCTGCTTGGGTCTGTGGCAGTCACCGTATGGGACCACCTTCATCTGGTTCCTGCAGCCCAACTCCATCTGCTGGGGTCCCAGGCTTGAGGTCCCTTGCTCTACCTGTCTCCACCTGTTTGCACCGCCCCTCCTCCACTGGTCTCACCTGGCCCCAGGGTGGTGCTGGGCCACCTTGATTAGCTCCCACTCACTGTTGAAGGTCAGGAACCGCACCCCATGGCAGGCAGCGTACTAGATGAGCGAGACAGGCTTGCAGGGGTTGGCATAGATGATACGAGAGGGGGCCACGCCCAGGCCCAGCCCCTGCTCCAGCTCCACCTGGCATGGGTAACAGCCAGAGTTGGGGGCTGCCTCACTGTCCTTTACTCTTTGGGGACAGGAAGCCTGGGCATGAGTAAAAGGGGTTGCCCTTGACTGAACCCCTACTATGTAGTGCGCTGAGCACAAATTGTGCTCTTTAAGCTTCTAGACTCTTCTAAGGAAAGTAGAGTTGGCGCCATTTTCAAGAGGAAGGAACTGAGGCTCAGGTGAAATGGCTGTGCCAGGACAGGAACGGGTTCTGTGGCTTCAAGCTTGTGCTTCCACTCATTGGCTCAGGCTGTCTGCCTTAGTCACGCGGACCAGTCGGAGGTTGACCACACCCATAGTTCATTCATTTATTCCTTCCCAAACAATTGAGGATTATGAGTGTCATCCCCTGTTCAAGGTGCTGCAGTCCCCACTCCAGGACCCCTGGCAACTGGCCTTTTTTTCCCAGGAAGTATCAGGCCCGTGAATGAGACAATTGGCCTTGGGCCCAGGCTCACCGGGCTGGCACAGTCGAAGCCGGTGCCCAGGGTGGCCAGGTCACGCAGCACCCAGGGGCTGCTGTTGCACTTCACCACATAGAAGGGTGAGACCCGAGGCAGGGCCTGGCGGAAGACCTGATGGCGGCCGGCCAGCATGCCCAGGTCAACCACCATGAAGGGGTCTTGGCGATCCTGCCAGCACAGGGCAAGAGGAAGAGAAGACTGGGTAGTGGGTTATCTCAGCTAATCCTCAGAACAGCTCTATGCAGGAAGTACTATTGCTGTTGCCATTTCAGAGGTCGGGAAACAAAGGCTCAGACAGAGGAGGTCACTGGCTCAAGGTCACAGAGCAAGTACACGGCAAAGATAGGATTTGACGCCAGGCCTTCTAACTCTTAAAATAGGGGGACAAGAGGGCAACAATCTTTGTAGATCAGAGCTCCAACCCTCAACCAGACAGCTTGGCACCGGATAAAACTCCAAGTGGTGGGGTGGGGAGAGAGCTAGAAGGGGACAGAAATATTCCATCACCCCCAGCAGAACAGAGCCTTGGAATAAGACCTAGGAGACTGACATAAGACCGTAAAACAGAAAGTCTTATTTCTTGCCCACCAAGTAGAGACTGAGACACCCTTTTCCCTCCCTACTCGCCCCCTTCCCTCCTTCCTCTTTCCTCTCCTCCCCCTCTCTCCTCTTTCCTCCCCTCCCCCTCCCTCCCTACCAAATGGGAGAGCTCCCTGATCTTCAGGACCTGCCAGGCAGTTTCCCCAGCCTCCAGATTGATGAGATCCTTTGGCCACATGCTTCCAGGGCTTTCTTGACTCTCCTTTGGGTTCCCGACGGGGGTGCTCATCTCTGACACTCCAACTAAGCCCTTAGCCAGGCGCAGTTCCAACATCCTGGAAAGGGCTTGCACTGAGGACGGGGCCTCTTCCCTCCTCCCAGCTCCCTGAGGGCCCCGGAGCCAGAGTTCCTAGGCCATAATTTCTCAGCCCTCCCCTTCAGCCACAAGAGCTCCACAGAGCCCTCGTGAATTTTCTCATCTGTAAAATGGGTCACTGGCCCGGTCCAGCCTGCTTCAGAGACCTGGTGGGGGACCAAGCCAGATACATAGGCTGTGCACACAGAATAGAGGGTTGGCATCCTCTTCCGGGCTCCTCCACACACGTGTTCCCATTCACAGATGAGAAAACTGAGGCCAGAAAGATAAGTGCAGAATCCAGGATCTTCAGATTTTAGGGCTCAGAGCCAGGGCCCAGGAGATGATCTAGGTCCAAGGTTCCCATTCTACGCACAGGGATGAGAGGCCCAGAGAGACGAAGGGACTTGATCGAGCTCACCAAATGGTCAGTGGCAGAGCTGGGCCTGGCACCTGGGCTCCCTAGAGCAGCCACTGGACCTGCTGCTGGCCACACTTCCCTGAGACCGAAGTGAGGGTGGCCTGCAGCCAGAGGCCCTCTGCTTCCGCAGCTGGGACTGCACCCACGCCCCCCACACCACACACAGACTCACCTGCTGCCTACTGTGACCTGCTTCCCCAGCCACAACCCAGGCGGCCAGGATCTGTGGCGACTGGGCTTCGGGTAAATCCCATGGGAAGAGCAGAGCTCAGCCCAGATCTCAGGGGCCAGGGCAAATACCACCCCAGGCTGTCCTTCCAAACCTCGGCCAGCCCTGCCTGCTCAGCCCAGACCTCCCAGGCCCCGAGAACTAACCCTCCTTTGTCACCCACACGACAGGATCACAGGTGAAGTCAGACTCCAATTATACGTGAACATCAGAGACAATCAGAGTGGAGGGACCCTGGGAACCTGCGTCCACCCTTCCCACTTCACAGATGGAAACACCGAGGGGCCCAGTGGTCTCCAGAAGACTCAGCAAACCTGGAGGGGGTAGAATCAGGACCTCAGACTCTAATCACGGGCCGGTTCCACTGCGTCAGAGCAAGAGCTGGTCTCTCCTGGTGCTGTCCCTCCACGGCACATTTAAATACCTCGCTGGAAGTTTTTCCAAACGGAAAAGTGAGCCTATCTGCATCACTCAGTGTCCAGTCACGTCCCTCCTCCTTGGGCCCGCCCTCCCTCTCCATGTGGGCTGCTGAGGTCTCTGTGACCCCTTGTCCCTCCCAGGCTGAAGCCATCACCTTGGGCCCGCCCTCCCTCTCCATGTGGGCTGCTGAGGTCTCTGTGACCCCTTGTCCCTCCCAGGCTGAAGCCATCACCTTGGGGCTGCCCACCCTCTAGGATGTCAGCCGTCACTTCTTGCAGGCTCACACCCCGCCTCTGTGCTGTGACCAGAGCCTCCTTGCTGTTCCAGGAAGGCAGCTCAGCAAGGAGCCGGCTCCTGTCCTGACTCTTCTTTTCTGCCAGCCCTGTCTGGCCTTCTGCTCACTTGTGGCCTCCAACCCTTTTCCCTCCCACCAGGGGTCAATGCCCCCTGTCTCCCATCCCCCTTAGGCTCTGGGAGCTTAAACACCTAGGAAGGGGCAACAGGTAGAGTCTGGATTGGAGGGAGGAACTCGCTGCAGGACCAGGACAAATCTCTTAACTTCTAGAGTCTCATGAATCCCATCTGTGATTCCAAACAAGATAGTAAAGTCCAGGCTTTTACAGAGACCCCCACCTACTCTCACCCCAGACTGATTCAGCTGGAACTGACTTGTAGCTCTGCTTCTTAGATGCTGTAAGTTCTTGGGCAGATGACCTCACCTCTGGGGGCCTCGAGATGGGGATAAACCAGCAGGTGGTCGTGAGGATTAAATGAGATGAAAAGAGTTTAGCCAGGTGCCAGCATATACCAGTAATCATGATAATAGCAACAAGAATGGCCAATATTACTAAGCCTTAAATAAGCGTCAGGCATTACGCTGAGTACTTTATGTGGGTCAGTCATGGAGTCTTCACAGCAGCTTATGAGGCAAATTCCAGCCAGAGCCAGCTACACACCTGTGGGAACCTGGACAAAGCGAATCTGTGTCGGATGTGTGACCCCCATGGGGTTGCAACCTCAGCACCAGGACGAGCTCAGTACCTGGATTAATGGTGGACAAGACGCTCCTGGTGCATTGCCTACCCAACGTGCGGGGTGTCGCCAGCCTGGGGTGGGGACAGCTGCCACCTTGCCCTGCACTGAGACCTGTGAGGCCATGTGCCTGACCCCAACTTCTTGGCTCTAGGCAAATCCATATGTATAGAGCTGGCCCCGACCAGATCCCCGTGAAGCAGTGGAGCCCAGTCGGAAACTGTTCCCCCCCAAGCCATGGTAACTCTCCTACCCCTGCTCTGCCCACAGCGACAGGTACGTGGGTGAAGCTCAGACTCCTGCTAATATGTGACCACCAGAGCCCCGTCAGAACCAGAAAGGACCTAGGCTCCTTCTCAACCTCCCCTCCCATCCTGTACATGGGAAAGCTTAGAGGCCAGAAGGAGAGAAGGGCTGAAACTCCCCTGGCGAGCTGGTGGTGGACTTGGTCTTCAGGCCGCCTCCGCACGCTGCAGATCCTGGGTGGGGTCTGATTCCGGGTCCACTGCCCTGGAGGATGTATTGGCCTCTGCATATGTGCAGATTCTTGCCTTTCTCTGTGGGTTTAAATATTTCTTTGAAAATCTCTCTAAATGGGAAAGTCAATCACACCCCATCAGGCCATGGTGCTGGACCACATCCCCCTCCTCTCACGCCCTTCCCACCCACCACCTGGGCCCCTCGTCTCCTTGTCTCTCTACCTTCCCATGCAGGCTGCCAGGGCTCACTCTGTCACCTGCTTGTCTCTCCCAACTGCCTCCACCAACCCAGGCAGGCCCTCCTCCTTCAGGCTGGACCCACCTGTGTGGTCCCTGGGCCTCTCTTGATTACTGCTCAGCCCAGACCTGGGTGGCGGAGGTACTAAGCATCTCAGGGATACAGAACCTGGGCCCTCAGTCCTACCCCTGCAGCAGCTTGAAGAGGAAGGCCCTGTGTCCCTTGAACTCAAGAAGACAGTTGGGGACACACGTTAGCTTGGAGGGAGATTAGTTAGGGTCTAAGCAGGAAAATAAAGCCACTTCAGCTCTTCACAACAGAGACAATTTAATGCAGAGGATTGTTTCCATAGGTGATGGAGCAGCTGAGGGCCAAACAGGGAACAGTGAAGCAACCTGGATCCTGGCAGGAAGTTATTCCCATGCCTGGACTGGAGGGGCAAAGGGAAAAGTGACGTTCCCCAAACCGGAGTCAGAGGTCACTTCGAGGAAGTTGGAACCACGGAGACACAGCCACTGCCTAGGAAGCTACCTGGGACAGAGAGGTGGAGGAGACACAACCTGGTTTCTCCTGTGGCCTCCCAGCCTCATGCCAGTGCCCCCCAGTGGCTGAACCCTGCCGGAAGCCAGTCCCCCTGGGAGATGGGACAGAGTCAGGGAGGGACAGAGAATGCATGGGGAGGGGGGCAAGCAGACCCAGGATGATCACAGGTGGTTGGAGGCTCCTTACAGGTAGAGACGTTTACCTGAGCCCTCGAGGATGAGAAGGTGCAGCCAGGCCAATACTGGGCAGAGCATTCCAGGTGTCGGTAACTGCTGGTGCAAAGGCTCAGAGGTGCGAACAAGCTTGGGCCCCAGGAGTAGAAAGGAATGTAGCGGTGGAAGAAAGGAGGTGGGAATTTGCTGGGCTTCAAAGTCGATGTATAATACAAGTCAAGTATTAGCCTGATATTACAGATGTGAAAATGGGGAGGAGCGTGCAAAATGTGGCATGCAAAGAACCCTTCTAATAAGATGATCTCAAATCCAGACCTGATCTCGAGTGAGCTAGACACTTGCAGATGGAGAGGCTTTCAGTTCTGAACCAGCTCCCCCTTTCCTCCTAAATGCACAATCCCGAGGGATGCTCCTTGTCCATTTCCCAGCCTCGCCAGCTATATACACCACCCTGGTGATGTCTGCACTCTCTCTCCAGAGCTGCAGTGCTTGCTTTCTTGGCTTGTGTGTTCCCTTTGGTGGGAACACTCTTCCATCACATGTTCAAATCATGCTTTCTTTTGCTTACAGGAATCATTTGTTCAGGGTTAAATTCAAGAGTGGGTCAGCTCAGTTGCTGAGGCACCAAAACACCCAGGAAATGAAGGGAGAGAAGAAAACTGAATGTCACCAAAACTCAGTAAGAGATTGGAAGTCAAACTTTGGTAGGTCACACGGGGTGAGGGGACGCTCACCCTGGCTTCAGGAGTGGGTGGGTGTGGTAAATTGCAGGGCTTTGGCTTTGCAAGAAAGGCTGCAAGTTTGGGCAGAGCTGAATTGCTTAAGACAGAAGGGAGAGGTGGGGTCACCAGCAGGGCCTCCTGTTACCAGCAGGCCCATACTTCTACCCTCTCTCTGTACAACTTCCTCTGAATGAATGTTAAACAGATATTTAAGGAACATTTATTTAATGCTGGAACCATGGGGTATCCACGTGTAAAAGGATGAAGTGGACTGCTACTTCATACCATACATAAACGTTAACTCAAAGTGGATGAAAGACCCAAATATAAGAGGTAAAACTATAAAACTCTTAGAAGACAAGATAGGAGTATATTCATGATGTTGGATTAGGCAATGGTTTCTTAGATATGGGGAGAGACTGTTAATGTATACGGGATTTCTTTCTGGGGTGACAAAAACATATAAACATTAGATTGTGGCAATGGTTGCACAACACCATGAAGATACAAAAAAATATAGAGAATTGTACACTTTAAATGGGTGAAATATGTGGTATGTGAATATCTCAAAATATATTTTAAAAAAGAATATTCATACCATGTTCTTGGATTGGAAGAATCAATACTGTGAAAATGACTATACTACCCAAAGCAATCTACAGATTCAATGTAATCCCTATCAAACTACCAATGGCATTCTTCACAGAATTAGAACAAAAATTTTTACAATTTGTATGGAAACACAAAAGACCCTGAATAGCCAAAGCAATCTTGAGAAAGAAAAACGGAGCTGGAGAAATCAGGCTCCCTGACTTCAAACTATACTACAAAGCTCCAGTAATCAAGACAGTATGGTACTGGCACAAAAACAGAAATATAGATCAATGGTACAGGATAGAAAGCCCAGAGATAAACCCATGCACATATGGTCACCTTATCTTTGACAAAGGAGGCAAGAACACACAATGTAGAAAAGATAGCCTCTTCAATAAGTGATGCTGGGAAAACTGGACAGCTACACATAAAAGAATGAAATTAGAATACTCCCTAACAACATACACAAAGATAAACTCCAAATGGATTAAAGACCTAAATGTAAGACCAGACACTATAACTCTTAGAGGAAAACACAGGAAAAACACTCTTTGACATAAACCACAGCAAGATCATTTTTGACCCACCTCCTAGAGTAATGGAAACAAAAATAAACAAATGGGACCTAATGAAACTTCAAAGCTTTTGCACAGCAAAGGAAACCATAAACAAGATGAAAAGACAACCCTCAGAATGGGAGAAAATATTTGCAAATGAAACAATGGACAAAAGATTAATCTCCAAAATATATAAACAGCTCATGGAGCTCAATATCAAAAAAAAAAAAAATTCATTAAAAAATCGGCAGAAGACCTAAATAGACATTTCACCAAAGAAGATATACAGATGGCCAAGAGGCACATGAAAAGATGCTCAACATCACTAATTATTAGAGAAATGCAAATCAAAACTACCATGAGGTATCACCTCACACTGGTCAGAATGGCCATTATTAAAACATCTGGAAACAATAAATGCTGGAAAGGGTGTGGTGAAAAAGGAACCCTCCTGCACTGTTGGTGGGAATGTAAATTGATACAACCACTATGGAGAACAGTATGGAGGCTCCTTAAAAAACTAAAAATAGACCTACCGTATGACCCAGCAATCCCACTACTGGGCATATACCCTGAGAAAACCATAATTAAAAAAGAGATATGTTGGGCTTCCCTGGTGGCGCAGTGGTTGAGAGTCCACCTGCCAATGCAGCACGGGTTCGTGCTCCGGTCAAGTGAGCTATGGCCGCTGAGCATCTGGAGCCTGTGCTCCGCAACGGGAGAAGTCACAACAGTGAGAGGCCTGCGTACCGCAAAAAAAAAAAAAAGAGACACGTACCACAATGTTCATTGCAGCATTATTTACAATAGCCAGGACATGGAACCAACCTAAATGTCCATCACAGATGAAAGGATAAAGAAGATGTGGCACATATATACAATGAAATATTACTCAGCCATAAAAAGAAACGAAATTGAGTTATTTGTAATGAGGTAGATGGCCCTAGAGTCTGTCCTACAGAGTGAAGTAAGTCAGAAAGAGAAAAACAAATACTGTATGCTAACACACATATGGAATCTAAAACAAAATGGTACTGATGAACCTAGTGGCAGGGCAGGAATAAAGGTGTAGACATAGAGAATGGACTTGAGGACACGGGGTGGGGAGGGAGAAGCTGGGATGAAGTGAGAGTAACATCGACATATATACACTACCGAATGTAGAATAGTTAGGTAGTGGGAAGCAGCAGCATAGCACAGGGTATCAGCTCAGAGCTTTGTGATGACCTAGAGGGGTGGAATAGGGAGGGTGGGATGGAGGATCAAGAGGGAGGGGAGATGGGGGTATATGTATGCATATGGCTGATTCACTTTGTTGTACAACAGAAACTAACACAGTATTGTGAAGCAATTATACTCCAATAAAGATCTATTTTTAAAAAAGTAAGAAAAACCAGATATTAGCACCATTAAAAAGAAAAAAGAATATTCACTTAAAGAGACACCACAATATTACTAACCTACAAAGTGGCTCTCAGTCCAGCCCTGGGTAAAACAGACAGAACATAGATCTTGCAAACCTGCCAGTCTGAGTTTGAATCAATCTAGAAACCTAGAAAGCGATTTACCTACTCTAAGCGTCAGGATTCTCACCCATGGAAAGGGCATCACAAGAAGCACCTACAAGGTAGATTCTTAAATGCACACACTCTTAGATTGTCAGAATCTCTGAACCAAACATCTTAGACCTGAAAAGATATGTGGTCGAACCTCCCTGTCTCTCGGTGTATAAATCCTCTTTTCAACTTCCTAAATAGGTCATCATCCCACTAGGCTGCTTGCGTACCCCCCAGGGACAGGGAGCTCACCCCACTTCCTGAGGCAGCTGGCCTTATTCTTGAACAGCTCTGATTGATGACGAGGTCTTTCTTTAAACTCTGTCTCTTCCTGGTTGACTCTTTTTTATTTTATTTTAGTTTAGTTTTTATTTTTGGCTGTGTTGGGTCTTCGTTGCTGCACGCAGGCTTTCTCTAGTTGCAGTGAGCGGGGGCTACTCTTCATTGTGGTGCGCGGGCTCCTCATTGCGGTGGCTTCTCTTGTGGAGCACGGGCTCTAGGCGCGCGGGCTTCAGTAGTTGCAGCACACAGGCTCAGTAGTTGTGGTTTGCAGGCTCTAGAGCACAGACTCAGTAGTTGTGGTGCACAGGCTTAGTTGCTCTGTGGCATGTGGGATCTTCCCGGACCAGGGCTCGAACCCGTGTCCCCTGCATTGGCAGGCGGATTCTTAACCACTGCGCCACCAGGGAAGCCCCTGGTTGACTCTTTTAGGTCCTGCCTCCTCCCTTTCAGGCCCCCACAGAACCCCTTCAGTGACCTGAAATTTGTATCAATATGTCCCTGAGTCTGCCCTTTTCTGGGTCAAAAACTCCTTCTCTGATTTCCATCTAGTATAACTCCGTGGTTTTCCCAGTGCAGAAGCAAAGTTCCAGAGAGATTCACCACAGGTAACACAGAGGCTGAGAGATCACATGGTGAGTTGGGGGACCAGCCCGTCTACCCAGAGCTCCTATGACAGACAGCAGAATGTGTCAGCACTAGGTCTTCCCCGGGGCTTTGACTAAGTTCCATATGTTGGCTCCTAGCTTGGGGATGAGTGCAGGATTGATCAGAGACACATCATGACTGGCACAGCACCCAGCACCAAGGACCCCTCTCCAAGCTGAACCTCCACCTCACTCAGCCTGCCTGGTCGGGCTTGTGTCCTGAGTCTCTTTGAAGCATGGCTGGAATGACTCACCAACATCCAACAATTATGCCAGTCCCGGCAAGAGCAGAAAGATGGGGAAACAGGCTCTCTTTTCGCAAGTTATCCCCAGTTTTGTTATACCCACCAGAGACCAGAGAGGAGGACTTAGTATTCCCATTGTATTTAGACTAAAAGATGAAGAGATTTGCTCAGGGTCATACAGCTGGTAAGACAGAGCAGGAATTTGAACCCAGCTCTGTTGACCTCAGAGCCTCTGTTCCTGGGAATGAAAAAGCAGCATAACTCAGTGATTAAACACATCGAATTTAAGGTGCCCAATGGAGATGATGATGATGGGGGGAGGTGAGGATAATATAATTATTTATCGAGTGCCTACTACCACACACCCTGCCAGGTATCAACTCATTCAATACTCACAAAATCTTACGGATGTAGTTACAGTTATTATCCCCATTTTATAGGTGATGAAACCAAGGCAGGGAGAGGCAGGATAATAATAAAATCTACTTAATAGGACCATGGAGAGTAAATGAGGTAATGCATGGAAAGCCCATAGTTTAGTGCCTTCATGACACTGGTTAGGTACTTAAACTGTAGTTAACGATAATGATAATAATGTTGGCAAGATAAGGGCCTTAGAGATCATCTAAACCAGAGACCTTAAACTTTTTGTCTTAAAAATTAAATATGGACCCTATAGGGGATATTTGTCGTGTCTTGTGGATGCCCGGCATCTCTGAACACCGCTCCTGGAAGTTCCATCTCTCCAATGTGGAAGCAAAAATTAACTTTGCCAAGTTCGCTTGCAGCCAGGATGTGTGAAAACATGAACCTGGGCTCTATCAGGTTGATCTGAAGGCAATGAGGACCGGCTAGTATTACAAAAGTGACTCTAGCCACCGCCATGGTGTGTGATGGTGAAGCAGTGGTTAATTAAATTGTTGCCTGTTGTCAGTTGGAATGAAGTTCCCGTTGAAAGTAAGGCTTTAAGGACCAAATGTCTAGTGCCATAAAATGGCACAAAAGGCAGAAGGAATACCAGTATTTGGGATGGAGTAACTTCTGCATGTCCTAGAGAATTTAGGGAAATAATATGGCAAGCTCAGAGGCATAATTTATTGGCACAAGACATGGCCAGAGAATCAGGAACTTTCTATGACTAAACTGTAAAGAATCTCTCATCTCTTGCTGCTGAAGAGACGAATGAGCCAATAACAGAAATACAAGTTTGAGAATGCAAGTTGCCATATCACAACATCAGTTAATTTATAGCCTTACCTCACGTGCGTGCCTGCACGCACACACACATCTACTAAAGTTAAACATACACCCATCCTATGACTCAGCAATTCCATTTCTGAGTATACACTCAAAAGAAATAAGAAATACTCAACAGAAATATGTCCACCAAAAGACGTGTACAAAATCATATCAAGTTTATAATATCACCAAACTGGCTACAATCTAAAAGTCAATCAATCATAGAACTGACAAATAAATTCATATATATCTCATGGAATACTACACAGCAATGAAAAAGAACAAACTAATGCTAATTGTAAAACCATGAGTGAATCTCACAGACATATGTAGAGCAAAAAAAAAAAAGCAGACCCAAAATAACAGTACATACATACTTCATGATTTTATTTATATGAAGTTCAAAAACAAGTAAAATTAATCTACTCTGACAGTAGTCAGAAGAGTCATTATCTCTGGGTAGGAGGCTACTGGCAGGCAGGGAGTGAGAGAGCCTTCTGGGTTCCTGGAAATGTCCTATATCTTATTCTACCAGTGGTAATACAGAATATACTTACAGATCCTCCCCTACTAACAATGGGGTTATGTCCCAATAAACCCATTACAAGTTGAAAATATCTTAAGTTGAAAATGCATCTAATACACTCAGCTACTGAACATCATAGCTTAGCCCATCCTACCTTAAACATGCCCAGAACCCTGACATTAGCCTACAGTTGGGCAGAACCATCTAGCACAAAGCCTATTTTATAATAAAGTGTTGAATACCTCATGTAATGTATTGAGAACTGTGCTGAAAGTGAAAAACAGAATGGTTGTGTGGGTACAGAATGGTTGTAAGTGTATCAGCTGTTTATCCTGGTGACCTCGTGGGAGGGAGCTGCGGTCAGTTGCTGTCACGCTCAGCATCACAAGGGAGTATGGAACCAAATATGCTAGTCCAGGAAAAGATCAAAATTCAAAATCTAAAATATGGTTTCTACTGAATGTGTACCACTTTCACATCACCGTAAAGTCAAAAAATTGTAAGTCGAACCCTCACAAGCTGGGGATGGTTGGCATATATATTCACCTTTTTATATATGCATATACACATACATATATATTCATGTATATATTGTGTATATACATTCATTCAGCTGTACACTTAAGATTCACATTTTCATAGCTATATCAGGCCTCTGGTGACATACGAAAGTTGAAGGATTGACTTAGAAAACATGCATCCTAAGAATTGTAATAAAGATGTATGTGGAGCTTTCGATGTCTCAAAGTGCTTAAAAACCCACAGAATGCGTCAAGCCTCCCTCGTCAGCACAGTTAACCCTTTTCCTGGCACTGGTGAGGCTCTTTCTGACTCTCTAAAGGTCCCTGTTATGACCTTGCGGGAGGGTTGTAAGTGACAGTAACCTCTTCATGCACCCCCCACACCCCTCATTGCTTCAAATTCTTTAACAGCACACCCCAAGGGCACCCCAGTAATGTCAAACCCTAGAGGGGAACACTGCCATACCAAAATAATCTAAAGGTTTAATCAATTTACATTAACAAAAACCTGTAGAATCTGTGTGGGAATGGACGCCGAGAGTGTTAGACACAGAAAGGAGGAACATAACTTTAGATCAGACCAGCTTATCCATATGGTTCACCTACCTGCAGTCACCATCTAGGTGCACGCTCAAACCTCCTGGAGTGGTCTGCTTGGTTGATTAGCTAAACCTGAACTCCATGGTGGCCTGTGGTAAGTGAGGTTGAATGCCATAAATTCCCTGGTTTCATACAGAGGAAGGAATCCAGAGATTTAAGGAGAGCATCCAAGCAGCTCATCAACTATTTAACTACGTTTCCTGTAGAGGTTCAGGAGAACATGCCTTCTCCAAGGACTGAGAAATGCATTGAGAATCACACCAGCAAAAGGAGTAGTAGTTTCTTTGAAAATCACTCTCTAAGCCAGAGATAAAGGACGGAAATTCTGCCATTGAAATGGACTTCCTTATTTCAAAGGGAAAGATGAGATGAGGTCCTGGAGGATAGTACAGGCCAAGTAACAGCACTTGGCCGCAGAGGCAACATGGTTACCATCGTGGACAGCAGGGCCCCAGTGGGATCAGAATGGTTAGGTCTGCAGGGATCTTTGGTGTGGTCAGTTGACCGTGGGCTCTGCAGGACAAAAGTAGGTGTTCAGACTACTGAGATCCCATTTGATCTGTTTAACCCAAAAAGAAACCCTAGGTATACCCAATAATTTTAAAAATAATAGGCAAAAAAATGCTAAACAATATTTTGTATAGTCAGGATAAAGTAAGTGTTGGTAACTGATTTAAATAAAATTGTGATAAAGTATATTGGGAAGACTGAAGAGAAGTGAGGAGATATAGAAGAACCTCATAAAAAGATAAGTATATGATATTTAACGCATTAAATCATGAAACAGCATCACAAGCTCGTTATCTGGAGATACTGAGTCAACAGCAGAAGAAATGTCTGACAGCGTTCAAAGTGATGGCCTCCGGGGGCAAAACCAGAAAGAGGGGAGGTGTGCTCGGGAGTTTGTGCCAGGCATCATTTAGATTTGAAATTTTTGAAAAGTTAAAGTTTTGGAAAAAAATAAATGTCTTGAAGAGCCACATTCTCCTCACAAACCCCTTCCCCTTGCAGCCCTTCAGCCATCTGCAGACACCGCTCATGTCACCCAACGTAGCTCTTCCCTAGGCCAAACGCCCCCAGTTCCCATTGGTCTGGCCTCTTCCTTCCTCCCTGGGAGGTTATGTAACCTGCTCAAGGTCACAAAGAGAGTAGGTGTCACAGTCCAGAGTGACATTTGGGGCTCCTTTGACAGGTAGCAGAATAGGAACCTCTCAGGGCAGGGCCCTTGAGTTCCCCCGTGCCGTGACTCAGTTCCCCGGGTGACTCTGCAGGTAGGCTGGACAGAGAGTCATCCCTGAGGAATCATCCCACACTGACTCCTGCCTGAGGATGCCCCATGTGAGCAGAGACTGGCCGCCCAGCCCCACCTGAAGCAGGACTTCTGATCTGGCTTTTCTGGGGCATGTTCCTACATATGTCAATAAGCAGCAAATAGGTACAATAAATCTCCTGCATACAAACCATCAAGTTTCGAACTTTCAAAGATTCGAACACGCATTCACATGTCCAATCACGTAAGTTAGTTCATGTGTCTGGTGTACATTGTCACGAGTGCGCGTCCTCTACAAGTGGTTGTGCTTTTGTGTACTTTACTGTACAGTACTCTTGCTGTGCAACTCAAGGAGCTACTAATGAAGACCTGATGGAATGGGAGGCCCAGAGAAAGGATGAAGAGAAACAAGAGGCAGAAGAAGTAACTGCAGAACCGAAGAGATTCACGACGCAGGAAATGGCAAGGGGGTTTTCTTTATTTGGGGAGGCACTGTTAGTTTTTGAGGCACAGCGCCTGAAAGTAGAATGGTACACGAAGGTTGCGGCAGCCGTTCAGAATGCAATCCAGCCAGTGCTACCATGTCATCTATGACAAGAAAAAAAAGTTACTACCCAGACATCACTGGATCGTTTTTCAAGAGGGTAAATAGAATTGAATCCAGCTAGGAGCCAGAACCTCTGCCATCGACGTTAGGCATGAGTGAAATTGCAGCTTGCCTTCCATCTCTTATTGCTGACGATCCTTCAGCTCTACCATCTCCCACCTCCTCTCCCTCCTCCAGTCAGTAACTCTTCTTGCCTGTTCACTCGATGCCCCTGTATGCCAGCTGTTGTACTGGACCACTGTACTTTTCAAGGTACTGTACTGGAAGATTAAAAATGTTTATTTTTTAAAATTAATTTATTTATTTACTTATTTTTGGCTGTGCTGGGTCTTCATTGCTAAGCGTGGGCTTTCTCTAGTTGCAGTGAGTGGGGGCTACTCTTCGTTGCAGTGTTCGGACTTCTCATTGCGGCGGCTTCTCTTGTTGTGGAGCACGGGTTCTAGGTGCGTGGCATCAGTAGTTGTGGCGCATGGGCTCAGTAGTTGTGGCACGTGGGCTTAGTTGCTCTGCAGCATGTGGGATCTTCCTGGACCAGGGATTGATCCTGTGTCCCCTGCATTGACAGGCGGATTCTTAACCACTGCGCCACCAGGGAAGTCCCAAAATGTTTTTGTTATTTTTGTGTTTTTTTTGCGGTACGCGGGCCTCTCACTGTTGTGACCTCTCCCATTGCGGAGCACAGGCTCCGGACGTGCAGTATCAGCGGCCATGGCTCACGGGCCTAGCCGCTCCGCGGCATGTGGGATCTTCCAGGACCAGGGCACGAACCCGTGTCCCCTGCATCGGCAGGCGGACTCTCAACCACTGCGCCACCAGGGAAGCCCCAAAATTTTTAATTTTTGTGTTTGTTTTTTATGTATTATTTGTGTGAGAAGTATTATAAACCTATTACAGTACAGTACTATACAGTCAATTGTGTTAGTTGGGTAGTTAGACTAACTTTGACTTACAAACAAATTGGACTTACAAATGCACCCTCGGAACGTAACTCGTTCATATGTAGGGGACTTACTGTGCTTTCATGAATACAGCCAATGTGGCAGAGGGGAGGTTAATGCCCCATTTCGTAGATGAAGAAATTGAGTTTAAGGGAATAAATGACTTATTCAAGACACACCATGGATACAATGCCCATTTGGAGCCAGGCCCGATGCTAGTGCCTCTGTGTCCTTACCTCTCCGGGATGTGTTCCTGCATACTGCGATATCAGCAAACACGAGATATTCCAACTCTGAGCCAGGCCCTGGGGTGCAGGTTCAGGTGGAGAGGAACGAAGGGGACTGGGTCAAGGAGACCCAAGTCTATGTGCTGAGTCAAGGCTGTACACACTCACTGGGCGGCGGAGGGCAGGGTATTCATCTCTACTTTATAGATGAGGAAACTGAAGGTCAACAGTTCAGATGAGTTGTCCATGGTCCCACAGCTACTGTGGAGAGCGGTAGTAGTGAAGGTCATGGACCCTACGGCCAGACCCCTAAGGTTTGAGCCGGCTCTGGGGCTGCTCTGGGTAAGTACTTGACCTTCCTGTGCCTCTGTTCCTTCTCTGTCAAATGTGGATACTAACAGATGTCACTTCTCAGGGTTGCTGAGCCAATGCACATAGAGGACCAAGGGCAGGGCCTGGCTGTGCTGCCTTCTCCCTGTCACTCACTCCCTGTTTGGGAAGGTCAACGGATGCCTCTGAAATGAGTGTTCAGAGACAGCGTGAGCTGCCTCAGAAATCAGGAAGCAGGAGGGATCCCTGGCTTACACTCTGGAAAGAACAGAGCAGATGCCTGACCCCTGCGTGATCTGCCTGTACACAGCAAGATGAAATCAGCTCTGTGAGCACAGAGGAGACAGGAGGTAAACCCCAGACCACTCTGTCTTGAAACAGTTTGGACTGAAACCGGCTGAAACAGTTTGTGGAGACACCTTCCACACGAGGGCCACTTAGCTTGACAGGGCTCAGGTCACAGGCAGGCGGGGCCTGGGGTCAGGAAGGAGGAAGTCTGGCTGCTGCCAGCACTTTTATGACACAGCCATGAATCCAGGCCATGGAGAGACACAGTGGTTCTATAAATTCACTGGGCAAAATTATGAGGCAGGTCCTTGCTCAGAGACAGCGATGGCCGGCCTGCTGTGACAGCTGCGAATGGCACTGGTTTGTCTGATTCCAGAACTTACATTGCTTGGAGGCAGAAGGCAGAGAGTGGGTGTGGCCTGGACTTCAGTGTTGGACCCTGGGCTTGAGTCCCCCCACCTCCTTCAGTTGTGTGATCTTGGACCTCCAAACTCTTGCTCACCCAGCTGTGAAACAGAGATGCAGGGGACACGGGTTCGTGTCCCAGTCCGGGAGGATCCCACATGCCGCGGAGCGGCTGGGCCCGTGAGCCATGGCCGCTGAGCCTGTGCGTCTGGAGCCTGTGCTCCGCAACGGGAGAGGCCACAACAGTGAGAGGCCCGCGTACCGCCAAAAAAAATAAAAAACCCTTGCAGAGAGTCTTCGAAGACTATGGTATCTCTTTTCCTTTTTCTTCCACAATAAAAATAGCTCTTTATTTTTTGGCTTATGTAAATAGTACCTGCTTATGGTGATCAATGTAAATAATACAGAAAGTTAAAGAAAAGCAAGTAAAAACCACTTGAAAGTCCATTTCCCCAATGAAAACCCTTAATGTTTTCAGACCGGCCTTACATGCATCTGTTTATGACTCTAACAAACCGGTATACTTAATATCCCATCGCTGGGACAGTAACAGTGTGTACTCTGTATCATGAACATCTTTTTAAAATCAGCCTTTTTGTTCCCCTTCCCCCTCCCTCTCTCCTCTTTTCATTCCTTCCTTCCTCTCCCACCCCCCCAGGTAATTTACTTTAACCAAGTGGTATGTATCCTTCCACAGTATTTTTAGGCTCATATAATCATATATATATACAGTTTGGGCCTTTTGTCTAATAAAAATAAAAATTATATTAAAAATATACATTTATCTGTGTCTTACTATTCTCACAAAACAGCATGAAAATCCTTCCAAATCAATAGTTCTAGCTCTAACTCATTGCTTTTTTTTTTTTTTTTTGGCGGTACGCTGGCCTCTCACTCTTGTGGCCTCTCCCGTTGCGGAGCACAGGCTCCGGACGCGCAGGCTCAGCGGCCATGGCTCACGGGCCCAGCCGCTCTGCGGCATGTGGGATCTTCCTGGACCAGGGGACGAACCCGTGTCCCCTACATCGGCAGGCGGACTCTCAACCACTGCGCCACCAGGGAAGCCCTAACTCATTGTTTTTAATGGCTGCATTCTATTCCATGGTAAGGAGGTACTACAATTTATTTAGCTATTAACTCTTCCTCCCTAGATGAACATGAATTTTGTTTCCAGTTTTGTTATCAGGAACAATGCTGCCAACAAAAATGTTTTGTACATAAACCCTTCCATGCTTGCATTCTCATTTCTGTGATACAGATTCTAGGAGTGGTATCGCTAGGCCAAAAAATGTCTGTGGTTTTCATTTTAATAACTATTACCAAATTGCTTCGGCACATAGATGTTGCCAAATTGCATCCTTCCCCAGGGTTCTTAGTTTGAACATTTTTTGCCAATGTGATGGATGAGCAGCTGGATCAAACCAGCCTAAGTCAGCTCAAATGGCAAAAATTAGTCCAAACAGGCCAAGACTCACCTCTGCCTGATGAACCTGTAATAAATGGGGTCTAACCAGATAAAACCAGCTCAGACTGGCCCAAACCAAATCAAAATGGAATAAATTAGTCCAAGCTTGCAAATACTTTCAACCATTCCAACTTTCTTCAGCCTGTGAACTAAAATATTGCCTGCCATATCAGTAAACAAAGGATGTTGCAGCCACCCGGCCATCACATTACACCTGCCCCAATGGTGAGCCCTGAGGGAACTCAGGACGGAAACAAAGAATGCCCGCCACCCAGCAGTCGACTACTGCGGCCACCCCCAGCAGTGCACCCCGAGGAGACTCGGGATGAGAAAGCACAGGGTGCTGGCCCCAGATACCTGAGGTGCATATCAGATGACATCAGTGAGCCCAGACTCTTGCCTCTTCCCATGTACAGACAAGCTCTAAATTCCTTAACCTGAGATGTCTGGTTTTCTTTTATTAACAGTAATATTTTGATGTTCCAACTACCTGGTCTTTGTAGCAAAAACTCCTATATATCCTGGCTCCCTGCCTTGCCTCTTCAGAACAGTTTCTCAGAGTTATCTGAGATGCTGTGTCTGGGGTCTGAAGTCCTCGGAATGTCCACCAAATAAAACCTAACCCTCAACTTTGAGGTTGTGCATTGTTTTTGTCAGTCGACAAACCTCTTCCTGGTTTCAGAAGAGCCACTCACTGAGCAGTCAACATGGTCCCAGTGTCTGCGTGCTGGGCAGCCTAACCCACATTGGCTCTGTTCAGTGCATTCTGTAACAGCAAAAATCTGCTAAAAGATACAGCAGATCTTTTGCTCCTTCTTAGTTCTTTGGGTTACAAGAAAATCACCTTCACACTCAGTCACTCAAAGGTGATTTCTTAGCAGGAAATTGAGGCATCTCAGAGACCCCAGGAAAGGCAAAACCAGGAACTGAGAGGCCGTCAGGAGCTGAGGTGGCCACCTCTCTCATTCATGTCTTCATTCTGGCTGTACTTTGAAGTGGAAACCAAGGCCCAGGCAGGAAAGCGGCTTGCTAAGGACCAAGAACCCACTGGGAGCAGAGCCACGTCAGGGTTGTGAGGGACCCTCAGGGTGGGGGCCTAGAGGTCGAAAGCTGATGTTGGCTGGTAGGCACTGGCTGTGACCAGTGTCCTAACCCACCAGGAAGCCCTCAGGCCCTCACTGGCTCAACTTCAGTTGACCAGTGACCTTATTTTTCCTCCTGAATCCCCTGGAGCCCTGAGAGGTTTGGTGGGATCTGAAGCTATACAGATTGGGATACTCTGTAAGATTTACGGGGAAAAAAGCAAAATTATTAGTACAAAATTGCTGTGAGCCCATTCCTGGGCCTTGAAAGTGGCTTAACAGAGTGAAGGACTTTGAGGTTTAAGTTTCATTCAATTTGTGATAAATCTGCTTCTAGTCTGGAAGCAGCGGGAAGCAGAGCCCTTGAGGAAGAGGCCTTGGCTGGGCTGGCAGCCTCACCCTGGGCATTCTCTGTACACTGCTGCCCCCTTGAGGCCAGTCCAGGGATTGGGGCGGGAGCCTCAGGCTTTACCGTGAGAGCGCTGGTCCCCAGGTCTGAGGGAGGGCAGGGAAATGTGAGATGGCCCTTGCAGAGAGACTGAGTGCAGACTGTCACCAAGTGTGTGGCCAGAGCTGGAGAGAGAAGTCAGAGTCACCATCAGAGAGGCGATTCCTGAAGAGGAGTCAGATGCCAGGTAGCCCTGGTCTGAGAAATGAGCTCCAGCCTCACAGACCTCCTTCCTATTTCTAGAATATTCTAAACCACTTCACACCTCAGGGCTTTTGCAGTGGCTCTCCTCTGTCTCGAGTGCTTTCTCCAGCCCTTCCCAAGAGTAGCTTCTCATCTTTCAGGTCTCAGCTCAAATATCATCTTCTCAAAAAATCTTGGGCAGTGACACCAACTTCCTGAGCCTCAGTTTCCTCTTCTAATACATGGAGATTAATAATATTTATAGGGGACTTGCCTGGTGGCACAGTGGTTGAGAATCCGCCTGCCAATGCAGGGGACACGGGTTCGAGCCCTGCTCTGGGAAGATCCCACGTGCCGCGGAGCAACTCAGCCCATGCACCACAACTACTGAGCTCACGTGCCACAACTACTGAAGCCTGTGAGCCTAGAGCCCCTGTGCCACAGCAAGAGAAGCCACTGCAATGAGAAGCCTGCGCACCACAACGAAGAGTAGCCCCTGCTCTCCTCAACCAGAGAAAGCCTGCGCGCAGCAATGAAGACCCAACGCAGCCAAAATAAATAAATAAATTTATTTATTTAAAATATAATAATATTTATAGGATCGTTGTGATGTACCAGGGAGATGATGATTGTAAACATATGATAACTGAACTGATACTGTTCAGATAACTGAATGGGGAGGGGCGTGGAAGGAGGGCTTGGAGGCTGCAAAGGCCAAAGGACAACCTGGGGTGGGGAAGGAGGGTGGTGGGAACTTGAATCTACAGGACTCTCCCCACAGGGCGTACCAGATGGTCTTCCTCCACTTTGCTCACCACGCTGTTCTGACACACATCCCATCCCTCACCACCACCCTGACCCAGGTGACCCTCATCTCTCACCAGCATGAGAGCAACACCTTCTCTCAGCATGCCGACCAAGCCTGGTTTTTACCTATACCTCCCATCACACCCTGTACTTCTCACACTTCTCCTTCGCTCAAATGTAATGATTTATTTCTACCAATTTTATTTTCTAATGATTTATGTGGGGTTGATACTTCTGTTTTGGTATCATTTGGGTTTTTTAAACTAATTTATTTTATTTATTTACTTTTTTACAGTAGGTCCTTGTTGGTTATCTGTTTTAAATATAGCAGTGTATACATGTCAATCCCAACCTCCCCATCTATCCCTCCTCTGACCCTTCCCCCCTGGTAACCATAAGTTCATTCTCAAAGTCTGTGAGTCTGTTTCTGTTCTGTAAATAAGTTCATTTGTATCATTTTTTTTTAGATTTCACATATAAGGGATATCATATGATATTTGTCTTTCTCTGTCTGGCTTACTTCACTTAGTATTGAATATGGTAATTTCCAGGTCCATCCATGTTGCTGCAAATGGCATTATTTCATTCTTTTTTATGCCTGAGTAATATTCCACTGAATATATGTACCACATCTTCTTTATCCATTCATCTGTTGCCAGACATTCAAGTTGCTTCCGTGCCTTGGCTACTGTAAACAGTGCTGCGATGAACGTTGGGGTGCATGTATCCTTTCGAACCATGTTTTTCTGTGGATATATGCCCAGGAGTGGGATTGCTGGATCATATGGTAGCTGTATTTTTAGTTTCTTAAGGAACCTCCATACTGTTCTCCACAGTGGCTGTACCAATTTACATTCCCACCAACAGTGTAGGAGGGTTGCCTTTTCTCCACACCCTCTCCAGCATTTACTGTTTGTAGATTTTTTGATGATGGCCATTCTGACTGGTGTGAGGTGATATCTCATTGTAGTCTTGATTTGCATTTCTCTAATAATTAGTGATGTTGAGTATCTTTTCATGTGCCTCTTGGCCATCTGTATGTCTTCTTTGGAGAAATGTTTATTCTGCCCATTTTTTCATAATGGGTGGTTCGTTTTTTGGATATTGAGCTGCATGAGCTGTTTGTCAATTTTGGAGACCTTGTCGGTCATATCGTTTGTGAGTATTTTCTCCCATTCTGTGGGTTGTCTTTTTGTTTTGTTTGTGATTTCCTTTTCTGTGCAAAAGTTTCGAGTTTAATTAGGTCCCATTTGTTTATTTTTGTTTTTACTTCCATTACTCTGGGAGACGGAGAGGAGCCCAGGAGCCCTCAAACAATGATTCTTGGGAGTTGGGGTTAAATAGTCCAGCTCCCTTGCTCCTCATGTGGGATGACTCTGAGGCATGTATTTTATACCCCAGAGCTGCCTGTGGAATTGAGCACTAATCACCCATTGTGATAGCCATGTGTTTTGCCCCCTATTGGCTGCCTTCCTTTCCCTATCTCACTTCCCCACCACCCTGCTAGTGTCCCTGCGGCTCCTGAATTAACTGTATGCACTCAAATCCTTGTCCCTGGGTCAGTCCTGGGGGAATTAAGACTGGGTAACTTCTCTCAGCTAATTTCCTCAATTAAATCCCTCTGTGTTTGAAATACCTGGGGTCCTTTCTGTTTTCCTGCAAGATCCCAACTGATGCACTTCTCAAATGGACTATAAATTTGAAAAGGGGAGCCTTAGTCACTGCTCTGTCTTATCACTCAGCAAGGCCCAGCCCACAATAGATGCTTAATAAGTACTTGTCAATGACATACACGTGTAATGAGGTGATTTTATTGACTGCTCACCATGCTTTTTTTTTTAATAAATAAATTTATTTATTTATTATTTATGGTTGTGTTGGGTATTCGTTGCTGCGTGCGGGCTTTCTCTAGTTGCAGTGAGGGGGCTTCTCATTGCAGTGGCTTCTCTTGTTGCAGAACACGGGCCCTAGGCACATGGGCTTCAGTAGTTGTGGCATGTGGGCTCCGCAGACTCAGTAGTTGTGGCACACGGGCTTAGTTGCTCCGCGGCATGTGGGATCTTCCCGGACCAGGGCTCGAACCCGTGTCCCCTGCACTGGCAGGCAGATTCCTAATCACTGCACCACCAAGGGGAGTCCCAGCTCACCATGCTTTATGTGCATGTTTTCATTCATTCCTCATGTCCATCTGGTAAGGAAAGCACTGTCATCTTCGTTTCATAGATGAGGAAACTAAGGCCCAGAGAAACCAAGCCCCTTGCCTAGAAACCTACTATGTTTTCTTCTCCACACAGTAATTCCATTCATCATCAAACTTTCAGAAGAGGTCTGTAAAGCACCATGGTGTGATCTGAGCTTCACTCTGGGATGGTGGGGGGAGGCTCAGAGTGACTGAGGGCAGGAAACCAGAACAGCCTGGAGCAGCCTGGAAGAGGCAGTTAGAGAAGTGGGTTCAGGGGTGCTCCTGCTGAGGCCAGAGCTGCAGGGGTCCAGTCGAAGAGGGATGATGAAAGAAAGCCACACTCTTTTTCTCTCTCCACTCACAGAACACTTCTGTAACCAGATATATGGGGGTTGCTCCACACTGAAACCGAGCAGGACCCTGTGGGGCTCCTGGGCACAGAAGCCTTTTTGTCCCCCATTTCTTATTTGAAGGCAAGACTCCAGCCTCCATGACCTTCCCTGAGTTCCAAAGCGCAGATTCTGAACAGTTGCTAATAAAAGGAGGAGCAGTCAAGAAACCACCTGAGGCCAGATTAAAGGGACCAGAGAAGCCCATCCAGATTAGGAGACCCGGGCTTCCCTGGTGGCGCCGTGGTTGAGAGTCCGCCTGCCGATGCAGGGGACACAGGTTCGTGCCCTGGTCCGGGAAGATCCCACATGCTGCGGAGCGGCTGGGCCCGTGAGCTATGGCCGCTGAGCCTGCGCGTCCAGAGCCTGTGCTCCGCAACGGGAGAGGCTACAACAGTGAGAGGCCCGCGTACCGCAAAAAAAAAAAAAAGATTAGGAGACCTGACCACCTGAGATGAGATGAAATGATCTTATTTGCAAAACAGAAATAGAGACACAGATGTAGAGAACAAATGTATGGATACCAAGGCGGAAAGGGGGAAAGGTGGGAGGAATTGGGAGATTGGGATTGACATATATACACTATTGATACTATGTATAAAATAGATAACTAATGAGAGCATACTGTATAGTACAGGGAACTCTGCTTAATGCACTATGGTGACATAAAAGGGAAGGAAATCCCCAAATAGGGGATATATGTATATGTATAACTGATTCATTTTGCTGTACAGTAGAAACAACACAACATTGTAAAGCAACTATACTCCAATTAAAATTAATTAAAAATAAATAAATAAAGGAGTGCAGGCCCTGCACACACCCTAATCTTGTCAGCAACCCCACCCTTGAACTACTGCTATAAAACTCCAAATCCTCCCAGGTTGGGACACAAAATTTTAAGAGGCACAAGCCCACTGTGTCCCTCTTTGCCTGGCAAAGCAATAAAGCTATTCTTTTCTACTTCACCCAAAACTCTGTTCCCGAGATTCAGTTCGGTGCACAGAGGCTGAGCTTTCGGCATCAACACCAAGTAATTTTCTAATTCTCTGCAGACACCAACTGGCTGTCCTACAATCTAACTCAATCCTGTCACGATCTACCTGGAGAAAGCGTCAGATCCCACAGGTTAAGGGCTCAGTCCCACAAGGCTGTCCTCTCCACTGCAGATGCCAATCAAAAGTCCAGGTTGTCACCTGTGCTTCTGACGCACTGGCCACAAATCAGAGGTTCCCACAACTCCCTCCTTGGGTTTTATATTTTGCTAACAACTCACAGAACTCAAGAAAACAGTTTATTTACTAGATTACCAGTTTGTTATACAACAGTATAACTCAGGAACAGCCAGAAGGAGGAGGTGCATAGGGCAAGGTATGTGGAAAGGGGCACAGAGCTTCTATGCCCTGTCCAGGCGCACCAACCTCCCAGCACCTCACGTTCACCTATGGAAGCTCTCTGAACCCCTTCAGTTAGGGGATTTTGGAGGCTTCATTATGTAGGCATGATTGATTAAATCCTGAGGCCACTGCGTTAACATACAAAAAGACACATCTCTTCAGAGATTCCAGGGGTTTTAGGAGCTGTGCTAGAAAACTAGGGAGAGAGACCAAATATCTATTTCTTATTATGTCACAGGAGAGAGAGCACGGGATGGCCTTGAGGGACATAGGAGCACTTCTCCTGGATTTTCAGTATTTTCTTGAGGATGAAAACCTAGTGTATTTTGTTTTTAAAGAATTTCCCATGATTCAAGTGATGGAGACTTCTTACTATGGAGAATAAAAAGCAAAGGTCTTCTTGTTTAGGGTCTGTTACAGGCTGATTAGGCCTGGAGACCCATGAATCATATACTCAGACCTGCCCATCCTCCCCAAGCAAAGAAAACTCATGGAAATGTCTTCCATCTTGATTTAACTTACATTTTCCCAGAGCCTACTTATACCCCTGAGTGTCTGACTGGGCAGAACCAAGATACTTTGCAGATGGGGAATTTGATGTTCTGCGATGCGTCCATGAGATAACCTTGTTTGAGTGGGGTCGTTGGGCTCCTCTAGCTTCTCTGGCTGGCACCCGTTACCCCAATCCACCCTTTGCTCCCCATATGTCCAGGGGAGACTTCTGTAGAGGGTGCAGGGGAAGAGGGGCAGCTCGGGGCAGAGTTCCTGCAGGGACACAGGGGAAGGGAAGAAAGGGATGGAAGACAGAAAAGACCGAGGTCTGGTCTCTTCCCCCTCACCGGCTCACCCGGAAGCTATCGGAGCACTTGGAGGGGCACGGGTGTGTGCACTGGCTGGGACTTATCCCTCCACTGCCCAGCCTGACAGAGTCGGGCCTGCCCACACATGAGACCTCAGTCCCTCATCTGTAAAGTATGAGGCTGTTGGCTCCGATTATTGCTATAAAGCAGAGGTTGAAAGCTCAGTTACCTAAGGGGCCGAGCAGGTAACATAAATGAGAAAATGGGCCAGTTAAGTCTTACAACAAACTGGAGAGTCAGTGCCTCTGCAAAGAGGGCAGCTACTCTCCCAGTCCCACAGATCCGTCAGATACTGGACATGCACCATAAATTTGATTTACTTGTTGCCAAGATGGACTGTACTTCTATATCATCAGCTCTCTCAAATTTTTGAGAGGGCCAGAGGACTTCAGGCATTTGTGAAATGCATCTATTTTAAAACAAAGAATATTGGCAACTAAAATTTGTAACTACTGTGGGAGCCAAACAAGCCCAGGGGTATCTTGTTTGTAACCTCTGCTCTTAGAGCACCTCTGTTTCCAGCATGCGAGCTTGATGGGAGGAGGGGCAAGTACACACACGAAGACACATGTCCAGAGACACCCAGAAACACTTACACACACACCCATGCAGACACACATGTATACACAAGCAAATTTGTGCACACACTAAGACATTCATTGGCTGGGAGTGAAAGTCAACATATTTACAAACAATATGGCCTGAGCATCAACCTGTTTGGAGGGACAACTACCTTCATCTGGAGGAGGGTCCCGGAAGCCCCACTGGGTCAGGTATTATTGTTCTGGTTGCTAGATCATGGGACAGACTGAGAATAGTTATTTAATAGATATACACATTTCTACACACGGACACAGGGAAACATGTACACACACAAACACACATATACACATACCTACACCTTCTTCTCTCCCCGACGATTTTCTCCAGCTTCACCAGAAACCAGCTTGGGTGTGGGGGAATTACCATCCCTTGCCCACAACTTCAGGAGTTGATGGACAAAGGCCCCAGCTCCCTGTCCTCTGGTAGATGATTCTGGTTCCGCAGATGATCCCCAGCGGGGCTGGTCCAGATGCCCACGGTGGTAACCAGCTTGACCGTTTCTTTTTTTGACTTGCCTCCCTTCTGTCTCACTCTCCTGATTTCCTCATTGGTGTCTCCCAAAGAAACTACTAGCACCCAAGTTTTTGTCTCAGGGTCTGCTTTTGGACGGAACCAAACCACACATGCACACCTGGTACACGCAGAGGTCCAAAGAGAGGTGGACACACAAACACATGTACGTGTACACAGGCACCCACACTCATGCACATGCCCGGGCACACCCTGTGATCTCCCTGAGCACAGGTACCAGCCACAGGGCCCTCGCCAGCTCACCTCCTCAAACTTGGGCCCCAAACCCTTCACTCTGGGAAGCTCCCTTTAATAGCCAGGAGGCTCATGTCTTGCCCAACCCTGCAGCCCATCTCGAACATGTGCCGTCAGTCAGCGTCGTCCTGCATGTAGCTCTGGGGTGTCTGGCAGTCGGATCCCATGTGGAAGCTGAGCACGGTCCGTGCATGTAACTCAGGAGAAATGTGTGCAGAAACCTATGGCCTCATATATTCTGAATCATAAAGCCACAAAGACCGTGGATAATCACAGAGAGAGATGCGCTGGCATATATAAGACACAGAGCCACCGGGGCCAAAAGCAGAAACCAACACCTGGAAACATCCCTGACTGTGCCAGCCCAGCTGTGAGCTCACAGACACCTGCACACTCGGGCTGACCTACGGATGAAGGCACCATGGGGGGCCCTCACCTCCAGACCCGGGGGTCCACGTGACACACAGCCGCACACACACCCCAGCGGCGGCACAGCCACCTGGTTTCCTCTTCCTCTCAGGGACATTTCATGACCAGACCCCAAACCCCAGTGCCTTGGAGCAGGAGGACCTAAGTAAACTTCATATCCAATCCTTCCTCTTTTGACAGATGGGGTCCCACAAGCCCAGAGAGGGGCTGCAGCTTGCCAAGGGCAGGACTAGACCCCAGGGCTCCCGCCCCCAGCTCTGGAGTCTTCAGCTTCCCTCACCCGACTCCCGCCACCGCCAACCCCAGGTCTCTGGCAGACATGGGCAGGTGCCCACACACCTCCAGGCTGGCCCCAAACTTGGCGCTCGGGGGGCGGTGCTCTGGTTGTCTCTGGTCTGCAGCTGGAGGACCAGCCTGCGCAAGGGACACAGTGAATGGGGAGGGCAAGGAAAGGGCACTCAGCCGAGATGCCAGGGGGCCTAGACCACTGCTTGCCAGCCTCTTTCCCAGCGGGCCCCCAGATCTAGTAGGGTGTCCAATACCACCGAGTCTCCACATCCACCACCAGCCCAAGAGCACACGTGTATACATTTACCTCTTCCTCAGTTACACCCAGGGAAGGGAGTGTAGAAAACAGATACAGCATTGGTATAGTACACCTACTGTGTGCCAGGCAACACGCCTCCATTTTGAAAATGAAGGAGCCAAGTGTTAGAAATGTTCAGAGACTTGCCCAATACATATATCAGGTAAATGACCGAGCTGGGATTTGAACCTGGGCTGTCTCAGTCCAAATGCAATAGAGCTCCCACGTACCACCAGCTGCCAGACCCCCTTAAACCAGGCTGAGACTTGCAGGTCCACCTCTTCATTTTTCTTAGACCAATGTTTGTTGGATAAGTACTGGGTTGGGTAATTTGCTCATTACGTTGCCTTTGTCCCCAGCCCCCTGACCGTCACCCCAGCTGCCTGCACACCCCTGCCGGTCACACCTGGCCCCGGGTGGTCCTGGGCCACCTCATTGAGTTTCTTCTCAATGTCAAAGACCAGGAGCTTCACCCCATGGCAAGTGGCGCACTCGATGTGGGGGACAGCCTTGCAGGGGTAGGCGTAGATGATGCACGAGGGGGCCATGCCCAGGCCCAGCACCTGCTCCAGCTCCACCTGGCATGGCCAAGAGCCCAACTGGTGACCCACTCCTTTGCTCCCACTGGATGGGACCATGAGGTGCCCGTGACTGAGTCCCTGCAATGTGCCAGGCACTGTTCCAGATGCTGACGGTTCTAGCTCAGAACCAACCCCTTTCCAATAACAGTAGCACCCAGGGGCTACTGTTGCAGTTCACCGCACAGAAGGGTGAGACCTGCGGCAGGGCCTGGCGGAAGGTCCGATGGCAGCTGGCCAGTATGCCCAGGTCAGCCACCGTAAAGGGGTCTTGGCAGTCCTGCCAGGACAGGGAAAGAGGGAGGGAAGCCTGGGAAGCGGGTTATCTCAGCTAATCCTCACAATAACTCTTAAGTCCCATCTTAAAGATGGAGAAATGAAGACTCAGGAAGAGGAAGTCAGGGACTTCCCTGGTGGCGCAGTGGTTAAGAATCCGCCTACCAGTTCAGGGGACACGGGTTCGATCTCTGGTCCAGGAAGATCCCACAGGCTTCGGAGCAACTAAGCCAGTGCGCCACAACCACTGAGCCCACGCGCCTAGAGCCTGTGCTCCGCAACAAGAGAAGCCACCGCAATGAGAAGCCCGTGCACCCCAACAAAGAGTAGCCCCCCTCACCACAACTAGAGAAAGCCCAAGCGCAGCAACGAAGACCCACTAAAGCTAAAAATAAATAAAATTTAAAAAATAAAAAAAAGAAATAGGAAGTCACTGGCTCAAGGTCACACAGCAAGTACATGACAAAGACAGAACCTGAGCCCAGGTCTCCCAAGTCCAGGGAGCTTTGCTTTTAACCACTTTTCTCTACTCCCTTTCGACTTACGCCCCTCTCCTCAGTAGGAAGGAGAAGTCTGTTGGGCCAGGGAAGGCTCTAGGTTACTTATTCTATAATCATCCAACAAAGATTTCTCCAGCACCTACTCTGTGCTAGGCTCTAGCTTGGGTGCTGGGGAAACAGCAGTGAACAGCCCAAACCAAAATCCCTGCCCTGTGACGCTCCTACTCAACCGAACCAGAGGGAGACAAGTATGAACTCATGCAACATGTGCTCGTTAAGCAACTACCATGTGCCAGGCACTGTGCCGAGGGCGGGGGTGGTGTGGGCAGAAGTACTGTATAAATTATTCCCATTTCGCGGATGTGGCCACTGAGGCTCCGAGGGCAGGTGCACCTCACCCAAGTCTTCACCGTTGGGAAGCAGCACAGTTGAGACTCAATCCCAAGAATGAATGGCTTTAGCTGAGACCTGAACGTCAGTCTGTTTTTGCTTTTTTTTTTCTTTTTTGCGATATGCGGGCCTCTCACTGTTGTGGCCTCTCCCGTTGCGGAGCACAGGCTCCGGACGCGCAGGCTCAGCGGCCATGGCTCACGGGCCTAGCTGCTCCGTGGCATGTGGAATCTTCCCGGACCGGGGCACGAACCCGTGTCCCCTGCATCAGCAGGCGGACTCTCAACCACTGCACCACCAGGGAAGCGCCATCAGTCTGTTTTGAGATATGGTCTATTTTTTTCCCTTCTTCTCTCCTCCTCATTGATGCCAGTGGCTATTTCTGTAATTTATGCCCTTGGGGGAGGTATGTGGCCAAGGCAGAAAGAGCCTGCAAGTCTTTCTGACTTTCTTGGGGGAGCTTAGCCCTTGATAGAAGAGGTTGCTGAGTTGCAAAAAGAGTGTCTTAGTCACGCTGATAGATGGAAACATGAGCCTATCTGTGTCACTCAGTGTCCAGTCACGTCCCTCCTCCCTGGCCGCACCCTCCCTGTACATGTGAGCTGCTGAGGTCGCTGTGACCTGCTGGCCCTTTCGGGCTGAAGCCACCACTTTGGGGCTGCCTTGCCCCTGGAATGCCAGCTGACACTCCCCGCAGGCTTACACCCCACCTCTGTGCTGTGACCAGAGCCTCCTGGCCTGTTCCAGGAAGGCAGTTCATCAAGGAGCCGGCTCCTGCCCTGACTCTTCTCTTCTGCCAGCCCTGCCTGGGCGGGAGGGTGGGGAGGACCCAAGGATGGCAGAGATGGCAAGTCTCTTATGTCTGGGTAGCAAAGAAGTGAGTCTCTACCCAGAAAATAACCTGCTGTGTGACTTGGACAGTATTCTTCCTTTCCTCCTGTTTGCCAAGTGACCTGGTATAGCAGAGGTGTTAATCTCCTGGGCTGGAAATCACCCTGGCTTACTACTCACTAACTGTGGGGCCGTGGGCAAATTACCTGACAGCTCTGAGCCTCAGTTCCCTCCTCTGAGAAATGAGGGGCAGTGACCTCAAGTGGCAGTGATGAGGATTAAGTGAGATAATGTACATGAAGTGCTTCACTATTACTGTTGGCATTTGTGCTTGCGTTTCTGTCCCTATGAATTGTCCCCACCAGATTATGATAGCTTGAAGACAGGGAACACATCTTCTGCATTTCTGGGTCTCCAGTGATGCACACTAGTATAAGACTTGGCACAGAATTTGCTTCAGTGAATATTTGTAGAATAAGTAAATATAGGATGTCACAGCTAAGACACTTAAGATCTAGGATACATATCAAAGTCTGTCAGCTTCTACAACCTGTTCAGGATCAAGAAGAGAAAAAATCAATGGGACAGAACTGACAGGCCAGAAACAAAGCTCAGAACAAAAGAATTTAACACATCACCAGGGACTTGCCTGGTGGTGCAGTGGTTAAGAATCCGCCTGCCAATGCAGGGGACACGGGTTTGAGCCCTGGTCCGGGAAGATCCCACATGCCGCGGAGCAACTAAACCTGTGCACCACAACTACAGAGCCCGCGTGCCACAACTACTGAAGCCTGCCCGCTCTAGGGCCGTCGTGCCAAAACTACTGAGCCCGTGTGCTGCAGCTACTAGAGCCCATGCTCCGCAACAGGAGGAGCCACAGCAATGAGAAGCCCACGCACCGCAACAAAGAGTAGCGCCCACTCACCGCTACTAGAGAAAGCCCACGTGCAGCAGCGAAGACCCAAAGCAGCCAAAAATAAATTAAAAAAATTTTTTAAATTCTTTAAAAAAAAATCACCAATCATCGAAAAAAACAAAACGAAAAAATTTATAGAACAAATGGTGTTCAGACAGCAGGTGAGCAATTTGAAAAATAAAATGTATTTAGAACCTCACTTTTAACCGATATAAACATGAAATGATTTAAAGTGTCAAATATATGCTTTTAAACAATCCATAAAATACATTAAAATATAGTCAATTATGTATCATATCTTTGGGAGGGAGGATGATGTTTTAAGCTTGGATGTGACCAAAGAGATCATAGTGTAAACATTGAGATTTGATGGCATCTGATTTATAAATTATGTACATTCATAAACTCAGAACTCATTCTTTCTAGGAATCAGGAGACCTGTGACATGGTGCTGACATGGAGATAAGCTAACAGGGCCGTGTGACTTGAGTAAGTCTGCCCTCTCAGGTTTTGAGTCTCTCAACTGTAAAACCCAAGAAGCAGTGTAATGAGACAATTTAAGATCTTCATCTGAATGCCATCTCTGGTCAAATTATTTTACCTTTTTGATCCTCTATGTCCTCATCTGAAAAATGGAAATAATATTAGGATAGGATGCTAGGGCTATTTTGAGGGCTGAATGAGACAACCAAATCAAGATCTTAGCTTAAACCCTGTTGGTTTAAATTACTGGGATCTGAGGACTGTTTCTGTGCCATAACCTGGCCTCTAAAGGCTGGTACACAGTTTAGTACAAGCAGGTGTTCTGCAGATGGCTCTGACAGCCCTACCTTTCTCTGAGAGCTGGGACTTGCTCGTGCAGAGGTCAGGTGAGTACATGACTCTCAGCACAGCCTGCCTGATCATATGCACATTTCTTCTGGAACATTCATAGTTTGATCCTATGGACTCAGAATGGGATTGAAATGCAGGGTGCGACCTTGGTGAATAACTGGGGTTTGGTCCTATTAGATCCTGGGATGGCCATGTGGTTAAATGCCAAGATACCTCAGATTTTCTTTAACTGTGCTGTTAAAGGCCATGAAGCTTCATGAAGCCCACATTCTCTTGCCTTAAATGCATCAAAACCATCTGGTTTGTAGCAAGTCTAGAATCAAAGAAAGATGAGTCAGACCCAACATTTCTATGAGCCCTGCAGTTGGGTTAATGAATATTTATGGAACTCCTACTATGCATTGCAGAGTTTCACTGTTTCTTATAGTTCTCATGACAACCCCATGAAGCACTAATTACCATCTCTATTTTTTTTTGTTTGTTTGTTTTTGGTTTTGTTTTTGCGGTACGCGGGCCTCTCACTGTTGTGGCCTGTCCCGTTGCGGAGCACAGGCTCCGGACGCGCAGGCTCAGCGGCCATGGCTCACGGGCCCAGCCGCTCCACGGCATGTGGGATCCTCCCGGACCGGGGCACGAACCCGTGTCCCCTGAATCGGCAGGCGGACTCTCAACCACTGCGCCACCAGGGAAGCCCCACCATCTCTATTTTTTAAAGTTAATTTTTATTGGAGTATAGTTGATTTACAGTGTTGTGTACCATCTCTGTTTTACAGATGAGAAATCAGAGGCTCACAGATGTTTATAAAAAATTCCTGGGCTTCCCTGGTGGCGCAGTGGTTGAGAGTCTGCCTGCCGATGCAGGGGCACGGGTTCGTGCCCCAGTCCGGGAAGATCCCACATGCCGCGGAGCGGCTGCACCCGTAAGCCATAGTCGCTGAGCCTGCGCGTCCGGAGCCTGTGCTCCGCAACGGGAGAGGCCACAACAGTGAGAGGCCCGCGAACCACACACAAAAAAAAAATTCCTAAAAATTTTTTTTAAAAATTCCTGAGGTTCTCAGTAAGTGGCAGAGCCGGATTCAAACACGGGTCTGTATGATTCCAGATCCCAGGCTTCTTTCACTACTAGTTAAAATAGTCACTGAATAGTCACAACATTGCAAAGTGAATATTATTATATTGGTTTTACAGATGGAAACCTGAAGGTCAGAGAGAAGCAGGACCTCACCCAACAAAATGGCTTCCAGAACTCACAGAAGTCATCTCGAAGGATGACCTCAGATCTGGGTCTGATGGAGACCAGGGCAAACAGCCAGTCTTGGGGGAATATAATGGCCTCTTCTGTCCTTGCCAGTCTCCCCCTTCCCACCACACAACCAACCTCAGAAGACTCTCCAGTCCCACCCAGCCCACTTATCACATCCCTCTCTGTTCCAAACCTTTGCAGAAGTTTCCTCCTGCCTGAAACCCTTTCCCTCCAGCCTGCTAAGCTACTGTTCATCTCCAATGATGTCCAGCTCAAATGGGTCTGGGTGGTAGTCATTAGAGCTGTCCATCGGCTATTCGCAATTCTCCTGTAATTGGTAAAATTACACTTCCCCACTGAATCGATCCATTTAAGCTAAGTTATGCCCCAATAACAAAGCATGCCCAAATCATACAAGTTCATAACTATAAAGATTTGTTTCTCACTCATCTTATGCTCCCATTGTGGGTCAGCTCTGGCTCTGTTCCATCATTCCAGGATTCAGGCTGAAGGAGCAGACCCTCATGGCACATTTCTACTAAAAATCAGTAGCTAAAACAAGTCCCATGGCCAAGCCTGATGTCAGTGGGGAGAGGACTACAGGGAGAGACAGCAAACATTTTGGCAATAATACAGTCTATCACAGCCTCCCATCCCTTGAAGTTATGTATGGCCATGTGACTTTCTTCATCTAATGAAATGTGAGCTAAAGCAATACCTTACTTCCAGTAGGGAGCTTTAAGAGCCAGTGTGAATCGTCGTCTTTTCTTCTATATGAGCAATCAGGATGGTGGCTACTCCATCAGCCTGGGTCCCAGAGTGAGGACAGTGTAGAGCAGAGCCCCCAGCCAACCCTTGCTGGATATATAGTTTGAGGAAATAACAACCTTATTGTTTAAGTACTGAGGATTGAAGGTTGTTTGTTACTGCAGCCTAAGCTAGACTGTCCAACTCAATACACACTTCCTTTGGAAGACTTCACTGTGCTGACAGAGGACAATGGAAGGCACTCAGAACTGCACAGGGACTGACCAGTCAGGAAGCTGCTGATTTTTAAGGGGGACTAAAATACCACCGGAAATGTGACAAGGTTAAGAACATGGTATTTACAGAATTACTATTCAGAAATGTACAATGCATTGTTCATTCATTCATATATTAATCAACTCATTCAATAAATATTTATCAAGCACTTACCATGGGCCTGGGACAGTGTAGGCACTGAGGATACAGCAGTGAACAAACCAACGTCTCCTGCTTCATGGAACTCCCATTGGAGTAGTTGGAAAAGATGCATTGATAAGTCACTTGTGGGAGTGGTAAGCATGCTTGAACATGGGTAATGGCAGGGCTTTTCCTCTGTAGCTGCAAGTGAGGGGAGGAGCTGAACTGCTCAGAACAGGAGAGGGAGAGCTGTGGGGAACCCCAGAGAAGGTGGAGAACAAGGGCACCTAGTGTCACAAATAGTCTCCATGCACTAGATACATAGGGAATAGTAACATGAGGGACGATATGGACCAGATCTTCAGCATTTTTCAAAATTCTCTTGACAAATCAAGACCTAAAGAACAAATAAACAAAAACAAACAAAACAAAAACCCCCACTTCATTTTAGACCCAACATCTCTTTTCACCGGCTTGTGGAGGACTCTCTGTAAATACATAACTGAGCAGGACCCTATGGGGCCTTCCTGGGATGGACCCCTCCCCCATATCCTCTGCTGTAGCTCCTCTCTGAAGTACCCAGAGAGTATTTCATGCATATTTCCTGAGTTTTTCAGATGCTAAAACCACCACCAAATGGAAGAAATTAACTACTTGATGATCACGAGCACATAGTTCCCAGACCTTCTGGCGCCTAAGGATTGGTCACCATCAGCCAATCAGAGCATGAGCTGATCACATACCCTGGGATGCCCCTCCCTCACCTGGCCTTTAAAAATGCTTTGCTGAAACCCTTTAAGGAGTTTGGGTTTTGGGGGCGGCATGAGCCACCCGTCCTCCTCGCATGGCCCTGCAATAAACCTTTCTCTGCTCCAAACTTCATTGTTTCCGTATTGTTTGGCCTTGCTGTGCATCAAGCACACGAACTTGTGTTCAATAACAAATAGTTTGACCAATCAGGGGATTTCAAGGTGCAGAGTTAGTTTTCCTTCCCTCCATGATCAACCACCCACTGAACAGGTGGCCAAAACCAGGATAGGGGTTTCACTATGCCAGTCTCCTTACTCCCCATCCAGGTGCCCATGGCAATTGTCCTCTGGCTGCAGCCAAGTTTACTGTACTTCCAGGGAAGGTAAGTACCTGTTCATAGTTTAAATACCCGGTCCATTCAAAGAGACACCACTTCACACGCATTAGGATGGCTATTACCAAAAAAATTAAAAAGTGTTGGTGAGGATGTGGAGAAACTGGAACCCTTGTCTATTGCTGTCAGGGATGTAAAATGGGGCAGCCACTGTGTAAAAAAATTATGGCAGTTCCTAAAAAAATTTAAACACAGAATTATCATATGATTTGGCAATTCCTAAGTATATATCCAAAAAGAAATTGAAAGCAGGACTCAAACAGACATTTGTATGCCTATGCTCATAGCAGCATTATTCACAATAGCTAAAAGTCCATCAATGCATATGTCCATCAACAAGTGAATGGATAAACAAAATGTGGTATATCCGTGCAGTGGAATATTATTCACCTGTAAAAAGGAATAAAGCACTGACACATGGATGAACCTCGAAGACATTCTGCTCAGTGAAATAAGCCAGACACAAAAGGACAAATATTGTACGATTCAACTTATAGGAAGTACCCAGATTAGTCAAGTTCATAGAGACAGCAAGTAAAATAGTGGTTACCAAGGGCTAGATGGGGACAGCATGGAAGGGACTGGAGAATGGGGAGCGATGGCTTATCCAGTACAGAGTTTCAGTTTGGGATGACAGAAAAGTTCTGGAGGTGGATGGGTTGATGGTTGCACAACAACGTGAGTGTACTTAATAACATTGAATTGTACACTCAAGGGTTAACGTGGTAAATTTTATGTTATACATATTTTACCACAATTAAAAAAAAACAGAACTCTGGTCCATTTGGGGCCACTGGGCAGAGAGAAGATCTTACTGAGGGCAGCTTCTCATGCTACCTCTATCCTCCTGCCTCAGACTGACTCCTGGGTTCTTACTCCCCACCACCAGCTTCAGCTATTGGTGGCAGCAGGAAGGGGCGGGGGAGCCCCGTTCCCCACTGATCAAGTCCATCAGTGATTGGTGATTTCCCGCCCAATGGTTCAAGACCTGTTGGGATCCCAGATTCAGCAAATGCAATTCCAAATGTTTTAGGGTCAGCCAAATAGGGACTAACTCCCCCTCGGTTCCGGACTATACTTTGCTTTTGGTTCCAGTGAACCAAAAGTCATGAGCTACAAGGAACGCTTTAGTCCCGGTTAATTACAATGCAAACTGCTACCCACATTTTCTTATTCTTGTCTGAAGGTGGGGGCCTTCAGTCACCTGATAGCATCCAATCCCCAGAGCCGGTGTAGTCCACATGGCCATAGAAGCCAACAAAGGTTCTTACCCACCACCCACAGCCAAAGCCCTGCTGCAGCAACCAGGTGACTGGGTGGGGGAGGGGGGAACAGGGCCACCTCCCTTTCACTGTTTCACTCAGAGTAGAAGTTCAGGCCTGTGGTGACATTGCCGATCCCCCGCGTCCCTGAACTGGGACACTGATGTGCAAGCCCTTGGAAGGCAGTGTGGACACAAACAGAGCACTTAGCCAGCGTGATGACTAAACCAGAGGGAGTTGAGGGCGAATGTTCCACCACCGCGTACTTACCCAGCAGAAAGACATCTCCAAATTCTCTTCCCCATGACAAGCCTCTGACAATGTGAAGGTCAAGATTGAGTCCACCTCTAGGGAAAATACCTTTAGCTCATTTCACAGATGAGAAAATCGAGGTCCAGAGAGATCCTGGGAATTGCTCAAGATCACAAGCCCAAATTCCCACGTGACCGACAGCAGAGCAAGGGCCATCTTGGAGTCTAACTAATACACAACAAGGATGAGGAGGGATTCCCCCGACCCCCACCAGGCTCGAGACCCAGTCCTGGTTAGAGTTAGAGCTACGGTTAGTGGTCTCGTGGCCAGAACCCCATTCCTCTTCCTTATCCCTCACAGGGAAATCTTCAAACTGATGGCGCAGTGGTTAAGAATCCACCTACCAATGCAGGGGACACAGGTTCGAGCCCTAGTCCGGGAAGATCCCACATGCCTCGGAGCAACTAAGCCCATGTGCCACAACTACTGAGCCTGCGTGTCACAACTACTGAAGCCCACACGCCTAGAGCCCGTGCTCTGCAATGAGAAGCCACTGCAATGAGAAGCCCATGCACCGCAACGAAGAGTAGCCCCTGCTCGCCACAACTAGAGAAAGCCCACACACAGCAACGAAGACCCAACGCAGCCAAAAATAAATAAATAATAAAATTTTAAAAAATACCATGCATGTTCTTGTACTTCTACTGCATATGCATATACCCACAAACAGCATCGGGTATTATTTTGTGCATTTCAAAAAAACTAACATAAATCGTGTCATACCATATCATTTTGCAACTTTATTTTTTTAGTCTTCAGTGTGTTTTTATGTTATCCTTATTGGTTTATGTAGCTCTACTTAAGTTATTTCAAATACTATAGGGTAATCCACTATCTGAACAAACCTCAGGTTATTTACCCATCCTTAACAGAGTGCTGATTAGATTTTTTGCACGTTTTACTATTATGGACAGAGCTGCAAGGAACATCCTTGTACATGTCTCCCTGTGCATGTGGGTGAGGATTCTCTAGGGCAAACATCTATTGATGGAATTGCTCAATCATTGTTCTCATCTTCAAACTTGCCCAATATTGCCACATTTCCCTCCAAAATAATGGCTCCAATATACACTCTTGCTGGAAATATGTGAGTTCCTGTTTCTCCACATCTTACCAACACAACTGTCATTAGCCTTAAACACTAATTTTTAAGGAATCTATTTCCCAACCTCTATCCCCACTAGTTGTTGAATTTATTATTCCAATTTCTCTATTTTTACTTTTTTACTGTCTCATACATCATTTATTGGAAAAGCATCTCTAAAAATCCCATTTTAATTGTAGATATGTAGATTTCTCCTAGTCTGTTAATTTTTGCTTTAGTATAATTTGAGGCTACATTATTGGGTCCATAGAACTTTAGGTTCATTATAACTTCCTGGTGAGTTGTTTATCATTAAACGATTCTCTTATATACCTAACAAAGACTTTTGCCTTAAAACCTATCTCGTTTGTATCGATATTGACACACCTGCTTTCTTTAGGTTAGTGTCTGCCTATTATGTCTTTTCCGCCAGTTTACACCTCATTTTCTTTTGCTTTGCTTTATTGTGGTCACTCCTTCATGACCTATCTGAGAGTTGCATTTTTTTTACAAATTGAAGGTCTGTGGCAACCCCGAGTCAAGCAAGTCTATTGGCACCATTTCCCAACAGCATTTGGTCACTGATGGTTAGCATTTTTTAACAATAAAGTATTTTAAATTAGGGTATGAACACTGTTTTTCAGACATAATGCTGTTGCACACAGTAGACTACAGTATAATATAAACATAACTTTCAAATGCACTGGGAAACCAAACATTTGTGTAGGTCTTTTTACTGCATATTCACTTTATTGCAGGAGTTGGAACCAAACCTGCAATATCTCTGAGATATGCCTGTACTTTGTTCTTTTGTGTCACTGTGTTTTAGGTGTGACCCTTGCAAATAGTATATAGACATATCTTTATAAAAAAATCTTATCAGAGAACTCTGGTTAATTAAATTCATTTGCATTTATTGTGATTAATGACAAACATGTATTTCTTTCTACTATCTTATATTTTTGTTTCTCATGTGGCTTTATGGAGATTTAATTTCTATACTGTAAAACATACCATATTATTTTGCATTTCCATTTCCCACCATTTTTCTTTGATCTTTTTTTGTTTATATATAATGTAATAAACTAAATCAGAAATGAGTTAATACATGTAAAGTGCTTAGAAAAGAGCTCAGCACAAAGTAAGTGCTCAAAAAAATATATCTATTAGCTACCATTATAACAATTATTGTTATTTACAGATGTTTATTCTATATCAGTCTCTTGGGTGAGGTGGAATGACAGAGAAAATGAATAGAACAAACTGCTTTCCCTCAAGCATCCTGAAATCCAGTGCTAGAGACAGAGATATACAACAAGGAGAAGAGGGGAAAGTAATAGGAATGGAAAAATAAATGATGCTCAAAGAGGGTAAATGACTTGCAAAGTTTTGCAGCTGGTAAGTGACAGAACTGGGATTCGAGCTCATTACTATCACATTCCTAAGCCTGAATTCTTAAGACTTAGTTCTTACCTTACTGCTTTGTAATGAACTTATGAGACCATGCATGTAAAGCGTTTTGCACATAGTAAGAATCCAGTAAATTACAGATGAGAATGACTGTGATGGTGATGATAGTGACAGTGGTGATGAGGATGATGGTGGTGGTAATGGTAGAGATGGTAACAGTGGGGGTGATTGTGATGAGGATGGTAATGATGATGGTGGCGGTGGTGACGGTGATTCTTAGGTTAACCGACCATCCCCTAGTTTGCCCAGGACTGTTCTGGTTTCAGCACCAACAGTCCTGAATCCCAGGAAATCTCTCAGACCCAGGCAAATCAGGACAGCTGGTCATCTTAGTGATGGCAACGGTGATGATGGAATGTCCAGGAGGCCTTTTAGAAACCATCTAATCCAAGGGATCTAAACTTTTCTTGATCATAGACCATTTTGAGAATCAAGTGAAAGTTATTATTCCTTTCTTCTCTTATCAAAGTCTTTTGCAGGCTAAGAATATCTGATCTCCCCCAATCATTCCATTTCTCAGATCGGGAAACTGAGGTCTTTGCCTCAGAAATTTGGTCCCAGCATGGACAGGTCCTCTGCTAACACTGAAGTGTGCAAGGAAGCATCTGAATCTGCTCTCTGACAGCTCAGGGCTGTCCTGATTTTATATTCTATAAGGAAGAGAGGACCTTCTCACTCCTTCATGACCTATCTGAGAGTTGCGTGTGGTCAGATGAAATGATCTTATAAGTCCCTGAGAATAAAACCTGGAGAATAAAACCCAAATGGATTGAACCAGAGCGTGAAGACAGTTTTCTGGATACTAACCCACTCTCCCATGCGAAACGGCTCCTGGGTTAAGTCGAAGTTCAGGTAAATGAAGCCAAATTCATGAACTCATGGAAGCACACAGATTACAGAGAAAGCTGGATGAGTAGAGGAATTAGCCTTACTGGTTTGTCTAAGACTGAGGAGGGATTCCCAGGATGTGGAAACCAGGACTGAATATAACACATTCATGAAAGATCCACAGAGATACAGTGGACACTCTTTCGTGACCTCCCCAGCACCCATTCCCCACCTTCCCTATCATATCAGAATTTTCCAACCATTAGAAGTTGGATAATACTAACCTCACCTCTGGGTGGGGTGGCAATGAATGACTTACCTGCTTGACCTGGGGGCCACAGATAGAATTCAGGACGTCCATATAGGAAAGTACTTATATCTTAATTTTCACCAGCCTCTCACTGAAATTTATCATTTCTTTCATTATAAATATAGGTAGCAAACCACAGTCACATGATCAGTACCTGTGTCTGTCACCAGTGGAAATCACAGGTATTCACATCACATTGCAGTGGTTGCAAACCTCTCAAAATATCCTTTACGTTCATTATTACTTCTAAATTAGAGTAATTATTAAACCTCCTGCTGAATACATGTGATCAAAATGTTCTCATCTGCTGCTCCTGCATTGCCAGCCAATATCAGGCAACTCTGTGCCTAGTAGCCGTTCAGTCACCAAACAGTTATGTCTCGTGGTCTCATACCAGTGACCCAGGTATGTTAATTGCTTTCCAGGCTCCTTTCCCTACATAGTTTGTTGATCAACAAGTGGAAGGCGGTAAGTCAAAGTTCACCTCACTGTTTAATGTTCTTATTAAAACTGGGTAAGTGTCTCATGTTGATGTGTCATTTTAAAATAAAATTAAAGCTTTGACTTGTTGGTATTTAAAATATCTTATTATATTAAGTATCTATAAAAATACATACATTATCCCATCATAAGTTTGTTTATTCATTATTTTAATATAATTGGTTACCTTTGTAGTCTTATATATTTTATTTTGTGCATTTAAAACATTCTGAGGAGTCCTTAAGCTTCACCAGACTGTCAGAGGCCCATGGCACAGAAGAGGTTAAGAACCACTGGCTGACCCGCCCTCCAATCCTGTTTATTTTTAAGTTTAATTCATTATTTATTATTTTATTCCTCTTTTATTTATTCTTCAGAGCATATCTCAGCTTTTAATACACTATATAGTCCATATTTTAAACTCATCTGGGACTTCCCTGGTGGTCCAGCAGTAAAGAATCCGCCTTGCAATGCAGGGAGTGCCGGTTCAATCCCTGGTCGGGGAACTAAGATTCCACATGCTGTGGAGCAACTAAGCCCGCACGCCAAAACTACTGAGCTCGAGCTCCTCAACTATAGAGCCCGCATGCTGCAAACTACAGAGCCCACGTGCCCTGGAGCCTGCACTTCACAACTAGAGAGAGAAAACCCACACGTCACAACTAGAGAGAAGCCCGTGCACCGCAACTAAGACCCGATGCTGCCAAAAATAAATAAATACGTCTTAAAAAAATAAAAATAAAATAAAATCATCTGTTCATCTTCACTAGAAAATAAAACCCACGAGGACAGAAAATGAGACCAACATCGGAGAAAGAAGTCAGATCAGTGAGATGACAAGAAATTAGGCCCTTGGTGACATTGTCGGGCAGCTTGATCAAGCCTCACTTGCTGTGAGATCTACTTCTGCCTTTCTTAGTTGCATGAACAAATAGACTCTCTTTATTTTTTTTTTTAACAAATTTGAATTGGCTGTTCAGTTGGCTATAACTAAAAGTATCCTAAGTGACATACAGGCAATAAGCAGAAACACATTTAATTAATTCATACAACAAACATTTAACCAGCCCCTACACTATACCTACTCACTGGGCATACACGAAGGTTAATAGAACCCTGCCCTCCTGGAACACATCCCTTCCAGTAAGAAAGACAGAAAAGAGCACACATATAACAATACTGTGTGTGATGGATACACTGGGACAGCTCCCTCCTTCCAGTGTGCTCTCCCAGGGCCCCTGGCAGCCAGGACTCAGGGGATTTATGTAAAGGGCAGTCAGATTCACTCACACCAGATTTAGGAAAATGGAAGCGAGATGGAGGCCATCTTCCCGTTGTTTTTGCCATTTCTGCTAGCAACACAATTGTGGAGACATTTGGTTTTTCAGAAGCACAGTTAGTAATGATGTGGTTTCCCTTGCTTAGTAGACATTAAGAATAAGACTGGACACTCATTCATTCTGCTACCAAGGATTATAGCAGGCATGGCTTGGTACATTAGTAGCAGCTTCTTAGCTGTGGCAGTGATGTGATTCTGCAGCCTAATCTTTCTAATTAGAGCCGTGCTCTTGATTGTCGACTTCTGAGAGCTGTTCTTGAAAATTCGAACTGGAGCCTGTTTCTTCAGCTCACCCCATCATTCTGTGAGCCACTTAGCACCTTGAAAAATTCCTTCCTGCTTAGACTAGCCAGCATGCAACTGAATCCTGATTGAAACACAATGTGTTCAGTGATATAACTGCATTTTAAATAAGTCTAGAGCGGTCACGGTGTTCCAAAGAAAAGCCAGTGATGGAACTAGATTCTGAAGGAAGAGTAAGGGTTGATAAGACAAATAATAGCAGTGGTCATATGAGTTTGAGCATAGACCTAACTATGAAGAGTAGCACAACAAAGTTTCCAGAAGAAAAAATTAAAGAATATATTCCTGAACTTGGGGGAGGCAAAAGTTTCATAAGCAGGGCAAAATAAGCGTCGTAAAAGAAAAAAATAATAAATTGGATTCCATTAAAATTAAGAACTACTGTTCATCAGAAGACAACAGTAAGGGAGTGAAAAGATAAGACAGAGATTGGTGAAGATATTATTTGCAAAACGTATGTCAATAAAAGGACGCACTTCTCAAGAAGCGTCTACATGATGACCCAATTTAAAAATGGGCCATAGAGTTCAACAGATATACAGTGGAATATTATTCAGCCTTTTAAAAAGAAGGAAATCTTGCCATCTGTAACAACATGAATAAAATTGGATGCCACTGTGTTAAATATAATAAGCCAGACAGAAAAAGACAAAAATTGTGTGGTACGATATTACTGACACATAAAATCTAAAAAAAAAAAACAGTCAAACTCACAAAAACAGTCTACAATGGTGATTGTTAGGGGTTGGGGGAGAGGAGAAATCAGGAATGACTGGTCAAAAAGAACAAACTTTCAGTTATAAGATGAATAAGTTCTGAGGATCTAATGTACACTAATGCATGGCATGTATGGCATGGTGACTATGGTTAATAATACAGTCTTATATACTTGAAATTTGCTAAGAGAGTAGCTCTTAAGGATTCTCATCCCCCCGTCCCCCGCCAAAAGGAACTCTATGAGGTGATGAATGTGTTCAAAAACTTAATTGTGGGAATAGTTTTATAGTGTATATGTATATCAAATCACCACTTCACCAAATGTACTGATATATATTACCAAATGTACCATACGTATATCAATCATCACTTTATCAGATGTATACTTTAAATACATTACAATTTCATTTGCCAATCATACCTCAATAAAGCTGGGGGAAATAAGTTAAACAAGCACTTCACACACACACACACACGCACGCACACACACAAAAGGGTATTCAACTGTCCAGTAAGCATATAAAACAGTGCCCAACATCACTGGTCATCAGGGAAATGTAAATTAAGAACATGTGATACAGGGACTTCCCTGGCAGTCCTGTGGTTAGGACTCTGCGCTTCCACTGCAGAGGGCCCAGGTTCGATCCCTGGTCGAGGAACTAAGATCCCGCATGCCGCGTGGTGCGGCCAAAAAATATAGATCGCGTGATACCACTACACTCCTGCTTCAGACGTCAGCTCAAGTCGCACTTCCTCAGTGAAGCCATCCATCCCTTTTCAGGCAGGTTGAATTGTCTTGCTATGGAAGGTCATAGCTCTGGCTACCTTTCCATCATAGCCCTTGACACATTTAGAACTTCACATGTGTTTGTGTGGCTATTGGGTTTATATCCATCTCCTCCACTGGACTATCAGCCCCGGGATGGTAGGCACGATGTCTGCTGCTGACCATTGTGTCCTCAGTGCCTGGAACAAGGCCAGACACAGGATAGGTGCACAATACATAGTTGGCGAATGAATGAACAGAGTGAGTGAGTGAAGGAAGGAAGAAGGCATTATTATTGCCATTTTACAGGAGAGGAAACTGAGTCTCCATTTCAAGAAATGTGTCCAAAGTCACCTTATTCACCTGTAGTCATTATGCACCCACTAGGGAGTGGATCAGTCGTCCTGCCTTGGTTACAGAATGTTCTAAAAACTCTTAGCTGGGTGGAGGCATCTTACTCGGACTGTGCTGGGTGATCTTAAGAGTTCTCAGAAAAGCCTAAACAGTACAATAAGATGAGGTCATGGCTCAGTCTGGCCTGTCTCCAGGCACTAGTTAAGATCTTGGGATTCAACTCAGAGAAGAGACCAACCCAGTGCACATTCTGGCTTACTGCCCAGAGGAGAGTTGGTACAGGACGCCATGGTGTTCTGCCCTCTCTCTCTGGGCAGCCAGTGGCATGGTGTAGCCTCATATCGGGGTGGGACATCCACACAATCACAAACACACAATTTTAGCACCTGCTTCTATGTGTGTATATACCCAAGAGATATGAAAACAGCTATTCAAACAAACACTTGTACATGAATGCTCATAGCAACATTACTCATAATAGTTAAAAAGTGGAAACGACCCAAATATTCGTAAACAAAATGTGGTGTATCCATACACGGAATATCATTCAGCTGTAAAAAGGAATGAAGTACTGATACCTGCTACAACATGTATGAACCTCAACAATTATGCTAAGTGAAAGAAGCCAGACACAAAAGGTCGCATATTCCATTTATACGCAATGTCCAGAAGAGGTAAATTCATAGAGACAAAGAGCAGATTAGTGGTGGCCAAGGGCTGAGGGGAGAAGGGAATGAGGAGTGACTGCTTAATGGGTACGGGGTTTCCTTTTGGGGAAATGAAAATATTCTGGAACTAGATAAAGGTGATGCTTGAGCAACGTTGTGAATGTATGAAATGACACCGGAGGGTACACCTTAAAATTGTTAATTTCCTGTTAATTTACCTCGATTTTAAAATTTTGTTTTAAATATCTAAAATCTGACCATGGGATTATTAAGGAACTTGCAATGAGTTAATATATTCAAAGCATTTAGAAAAGTGCTTATTTCATGTTATATACTTAATAAATGATGATTATTAACTACTTAATTATATATTCATTTTAGAGAAGGAGAAACTGAGGCAAAGAATGACAAAGTGACTTTCCCAAGCTCACACAGCTAAAAAAATGGACAAGCCTGGATGAAAATCCAGTCTTGCTTGGCTCCAGAGTCCCAGCTCTTTCTGCAACACAACCCTGTCCCTCCCTGACGGTTGCTGTATCAACCAGAGTTCCATCAAGAAAACAAAAGCCACTCTAGGAATTTCAAGCAGGAAGGAATTTAACACAGGGAATTAGATGTTTGCAGAGAAGGTATCGGGAGTAAAGTCAGGAGATGCCACCTGCTTCTAGGGTCAAGAGTCACAGTGTAGCTAGATATGAAGAGTTAGAATGTTGTTGCTGCCACCTGGAGTTGAGAAACTATAGTAAGTCCTGGCCCACGTTGCAGTCAGTGCTGTCCTGCAGTCCCGAGGCTGAAGACCGGCAGTGGGACGGAGGATGGAGTCATCCAGCTGCTGTAAAAACTTACATCTGCAGAAGGCCACACATCTATCATGGCTGCCAAAGAAGGAAAGATGGATTCTACCCTCTTCCACCTTCTAAATATCCTGTGAGCACGTTTCCTCAGGACACTCTGAACTGTACCCGTACTCTTGCCAGTAATAGAGTCTGGAACATCTAGTTCCTGAGCTTAGAGCCCAGGAACCCAGTGAGAACACCGAATGCGGTGGCACGGCTGCCAAGTGCCAACAGTCACGTTCATGCACAGGTTCCAAGGTCAGGCCTACTCTGTGTTCACCCCTGAGCTAGGCACACCTGTAGGTAGCCTTTTACTCTTCCAACTACTACTAGTACTTATTGAGGGCTTATTGTGCCAGGCCCCGTGCTGAGCCCTGGGAATATAGCAGTGAAAGGGCCCAAGGGTGGTGGGGACTCCATCTGGAAGACAGACATGGTCAGTCTGGCCACTAGAGGAGCCTTCTGCCAAGGCAAACGTACCCACTCAACACACGTTCATTGAGCACCTATTATACGCAGACTGTGTGAGGTACTGGGGATACAGTGGTGAATACAACAACATGCATGTCCATGTACTTTTCTGTATTCTCCCCCAGGAAGAACCATCCAGTCTAGTAATTGTACATGTATCTTTTATAAGTCAATGGCTCCAGCCCTGGCGTCTCTCCTAAGCTCAAACTCTTATATCTAACTGCTGGCTTGGCCTCATCGTAATCGTAGCAACAATACATGTGATACATACTTGTCCCAAGCACTGCACATAAATTCACTCATTTCATCCTCATTAATCCTATGAGATGAGTACCATAATTATTCTCATTTTACAGATGATAAAATTAAGGCATTGGTTTAAAGTAGATTAAAGTAACTTGGCCATACAGTTACTAAAAGGCCAGAAATCCAGCCCAGCCAGTCTGGCTCCAGAGCCCTTGCTCTCAACCCCTGAACTATGCAGTCTCTCAGTAGCTCCCCTTGGATGTTCTAACATCCCAAACAGAAATCTGATGACCTCTCCTCTCCGAATCCAACTCCAGTTGTCCACATTGCAGTAGATAACATTCACCCAGTTGCTCAGGCCAAAAGCCAGGGCTCATCCTTGATTCTTCTGTTTTATTCACACCCCCATGTCTAACCCATCAGCAATTTCTGCTGGTTTTACCTCCAAAGAATTTCCCAGTTCAGCTCACGTTGCACCATCTCCTGGGCTGTCACACTAGTCATTCACCTCCTTCCCTGTCTACTATGGTCACCTCCCAAATCAGTCACCCTGATCCCACTCTGACCTTCTTCCACCCCCTGACATCATACTGTCTTTTAAAACATAAACCACGGACTTCCCTGGTGGCGCAGTGGTTAAGAATCCACCTGCCAATGCAGGGGACATGGGATTGAGCCCTGGTCCGGGGAGATCCCACATGCCACGGAGCAACTGAGCCCATGCGCCACAACTACTGAGCCTGCGCTCTAGAGCACGCGAGCCACAACTACTGAGCCCGCGTGCCACAACTACTGAAGCCCACGCGCCTCTTAGAGCCCGTGCTCTGCAACAAGAGAAGCCACCGCAATGAGAAGCCCGGACACCACAACAAAGAGTAGCCCCGGCTCGTTGCAACTAGAGAGAAAGCCCACGCACAGCAACGAAGACCCAACGCAGCCAAAGAGAAATAAATTTTAAAAAATTAGTTCCTTTAAAAAATCCAAAATCTAAAACAAATAATAAACCGGTCACATCACGTCCCTGCTTCAGGGCCTCGGACAGCCTCTCGCTGTACTCAGAATAAAATCCGACTCCTTAGCATGGCCTCCAAGGCCTAACTGACGTGACTCGGCCTATGCTTTCCCTCCCCGCTCCACCACTGCCCCAAATCACTCTGCTCCAGCCACACTGTCCTGACGGCTGCTCCTCAAACACCACTCCAAGCTCCTTCCAACCTCAGGGCCTCTACACCTGCTTGGAATTCTCTTCCCCAGACCCTCCTATGCCTGGCTTCTTCTCCTTCAGGTCTCAGCTCAAATGTCACCCCCTCAAAGAGGCTTCCCCTAGCTCCTTCCCAACCCTGGCTCAGGAAATGTATACATAGTTGGAAAGATAGCTTTCCAACTATCCATCCATTCCTTTACTCTGTTCTGTTTTCATAATGCTTTTCATTATCTGAAATTACCTGATTTATTAATTTGTTGACCTGTTTTGTGTGTTTCCTTAATATTTACTGAGCCCCTACTTCGTGCTGTCACATTGTTGACTTTAAAATCAAACAGTCAGCTATTTTACCAGTAAAAGTGGGTTTATTTGGGAAGAGCGGAGCATTGCAAGTTCAGAAAGCAAGCCGCAGCAAAAACCACAGGCAAGTCCAACAAACAAAGGAAAGGAACTTTACCTTATAGAGATAAAGGAGGAAGTTGGAAGGGGTTGTTCTGAACTGAAGTCCATTGGATAAAAGTGAGAGTTCAGGGTGATGATGGTTTATCATTGGCTGAGTTGCTAGGGTAGTTGATTTCTTGTAGGAGGTGCAAGGTGCATCTTTTCCTGTTGGGGCCTGTAATTGATGATTCTTCCCTGTTGAATATTATTCTGTTGGGGTCTGTAATTGACCTGGAGTGGTACTTTGAGAGCTTCCTCTTCTGGCCTCCGGACTTCATTGCAGTGAGGTTTCCTTTATTAATTTTCACACTATGAAGGGCTGTTATCTCCAGCACCAAGAACAGAGCCTACCCATGCCCCTTAAATATGTGATGAGAGGATGTGAATTCGTCCAGGCTCTGAGAAAATAGACATTGGTCGGATATCAGGTGTAACTGGAGAATGGGAAGCACCTAACAGAGGACTCGGTCTAGCTTGGGGGTCAGGACAGCTGAGCTAAGACTTGAAGGATTTAGGTGCAGAGAACAGAAAGTAAGTATTCTAGCTAAACAGAAAGGAATCCGTTACAGAGTGTTATGTGTTATAAATAATCAGGAGACCTGATTATTTCAAGAGAGCTGCCCCTGGCTCCAGACCCTCACCACCCCTGCTGAAGCCACCAGGATCAGGGAGCCCCGGCTGCCACCACCACCTGTCATAGTGGATCGGCACTGCCAGCAGACTCACCACCAGCATCTGCACAGCCCAGCCCCACCTCTCACCCCACCTGAACCTGGTGCCCACACGCTGGAAATAGCCACAGAAAAAACCACAAACATCTGCAGACAATGCTTGTCTGCGGAAACTCACCTCCACCTTCCAAAAGGTCATGTAAGTGTCTCCGATTGGCTGAAGCTAAGTCACACGCAGAACTCTAGCTCTAAGTGAAAGGGCGTCTGGGAAGTGTGTTTTCAGCTTTCTAGTTCCTGCACTAAGGCAGGTCCAGAGAGGAGGGGTGAGTGGATATTGAGTGACAGTCCACTGTATGCATCGCCGTGTGTATGCATATGTGTGCCTTGTATGCATGCGTGCGTGCGTGCACGTGTGTGACGGGGCACAGTAGGAGGAGGAACACACCATCAAGACCAGAGAGAAGGAGGCATTCTCAAAAAGACCATCACAGACCTTTCCTCTGTGAGGACCCGGACCAGAGCTCCTGAGGGCCTTTCAGCCGAGGTAGGAGAACAGGCTTTAGCTGTCCAATGGTTTAGTCCTACTTCCTTATTTTACTAATGGGAAAAGCAAAGCCAAAGGAGTTACGTCCTCGCCTAAGGCCACACTGCAAGTCGAGACATTGGCCTACACCCAGCCGGGTCCCTGGGGGTTAAGGTCTGTGCTTTCCCCTTGAGGTGTGACCAGGTTCCCAGGTGGGCGCCCAGCCACGAGGATGCCTGGCTGCACAGCCCTCCCCCTGCTCAGCAGGGTTCGTTTCTGGTCTCTCCGGGGCACGCTCCAATGTACTTCAATAACAGCAAACATTTACAGACGCCTCCTCTGAGCCAGGCAGTGTGGCAGGTGGCGGTGGGAGCTGTATGAACACATAGGTTGCGATTCTTCCCTCCAGCAGTCCCTAGCCTTGTGGGCGAGTCGGGTGAATAATCCCGACAGAGTCAGGAGGCCAAAGGGAGGGAGGGGGAACCGAGGGGGCATCCTAACTGCTGTCAATAAGGACACTGAGACTCAGAGAGGATCCCTGACCTGACCAAGGTCACACAGCCCATAAGTGGCTGAGCCCAGAATTTGAACTCAATATATTTTGTTAATCCGAAAGAACAAAACAGTTATTTTACCAGCAAAATGTGTTTATTGGGAAGCAGCAAAGAATTGCAACTATGGTAAACCACGGGCAAGCCAGGTAAAGGGAAGGAGAGGAAACTTTTATAGAGAAGGGGAAGTTGGGAGGGGCTGTTATAAACAAAATGTCCATTGGAGGAAACCGGGAGTTCAAAGAATAGTGGCTTTTCATTGGCCGAGTTGTGTCAGTCTCTCATTGGCCCAGCTGTTTTCAGTGGAGGAGAAAATCTTTCTTCCTCCGGCTGCAGGTAGTAAAGTAGTTCATTTCCTGCTGGAGATGCAAGGTATGTCTCTTCCCATTGGGAATCAGTATTGATGGAGTGATACCCTTATGAGAGCTCCCCGTTTTGGCTTCCCACTCCATTTTAGTGAGGTTTCCCTTCTTTCATTAATTTTCACAGTTGAATCGAACCCCGTAATTTTAGAATATAGGAGGCAGGTAGCAGAGAGTGTGGACTTAGATGTCACCTAGACCTGTGTCCAAATCCTAGACTCAGCCCCTTACCAGCTGTGTGTGGTGGGTGAGTTATAAACCTCTCCTTGCCTTGGTTTTCTCATACATAAAATGAGGCCATGAATACTTCTTCCTTGTGGAAAATGTGGGAAGGTTAGGTGAGTTAATGCACGGAAACGGTTGAGCCCGTGCACGTAGAAAATCCTCAATAAGTGCTAGCTAATGCTAGCAGTGTTTATTCTAAGTCAACCTACCGGCTCCAGGCTGCTCAGGCTATAAGTGTGCGTAGAGGCAAGGTGGCTCTTCTTGGGTCTTCTAAGATGGAGAAGTCACGTCTCTTTTCCAGGCTGACCTTGTATGTAATGAGAATTTAGTGGTTACCAGGGGCTGGGGGTGGGGAGGTATTGGTCAAAGGGTACAAACTCCCAGTTATAAGATTAGCAAGTTTGGGGATCTAATACACAGCTTGGTAATTATAGCTAATGATACTGTATCATATCCTTGAATGTTACTAGGAGAGTAGGTAAGTGTTCTCACCATAAAAAAGAAATGATAACTATGTGATGGGATGCAGGTGGTAGCTAATACTATGGTGGTAATCATTTTACAATTTATAAACGTGTCAGATCAGCACACGCACCTTGAACCGACACAATGTTATGTGTCAATTATATCTCAGTGAAGCTGGAAATATAAAATAAAACTTAACCTTGCCCAAAAGAGGTCTGACCTTTGCTCTCACCTTCTGGACGGTAATCTTTGTTTGCCTGGGGGGTCTGGGACTAGCCAGATAGTAACAATGTGATTTTTCTTAAAAATATGTTTCTTCTTGTAAAATCAACGTCCTAATAACTTGGCTAAGCCGGTGCAGCTGGACTGCAGCTGGTGGCACGGAGCCAGCTGCACCCCGGGGTTGGTGGACCAGCCGCAAAGGCTCCTGGGCCACTGGCCCAACCAGCCAAAGGCTAAGAGGTGGCAGTTTTAATGTCACACGTTGGAAAAGTGCCATCTTGACCACGCTTCCTGGCAGCATTCGATATTCTCAGAGGGGGGCCTAAAATTTTGTAGGCAAGCCCCACGGATGGGTGATGCTGTTGAAGTGGGTGATGGCGTTGACGGCGTTCAGGGAAAAGAGGAAGGGGGCCGCGAACTTGCCCCAGAACATCAGGGGGAGGCCGATGAGCATGACCTGGTTCCTGAGAAGGATCAGGAAGCTCAGGAGGGCCCTGAAGGAGAAGATGAACGAGACAAGGAAGAGGGTGGAGCCCAGGGCCCACTCGCGCCATGAATGGGGGTCCTCACACACCTGGGACACCATGAGGAGCTCCAGGACCAAGATGACAACCCCCACGGCCAAGGTGGCCACGCTGTGGGCCACGGCCACGCCTGAGGCCAGCCTGGGCACGTGGGCCTGACTCAGGTCTTGGAGACAGTGCAGTCCAGTCTGGTTGGAGGCGGTGCAGAAACGCCACAGCCGGAAGAGGCAGTTGTCAGCCAGGAGCCAGTGGTCATCACAGATGGAGATGGAGGAGAGGACCACAGACAGAGGGGCACACAAGATGATGAGGGCCCAGATGAAGGATTCAAAGGAGGGCCGGTGGGGCCTCCTTTGGGCCAGCAGCCTCTGGGCTTGCAGGCAAAGCCTGCAAGGACCGTCCATTCGGGAGATGAGGAGGCGAGCCGATGGGATGCATCCACTAAAGGAAGCTCACCCACAGGGCAGTGGTCCTGCCAGGGTGCTGACTTCCCTTTGCAGAGCCTCACGCCTGAGGAGAGGGGTGGGAAGGGGTCAGTTCTCAAACAAACACCTTGCACCACTCTGCACGCTACCGAGGGCTGTCATCCTGTGCGGGGGCTTGGCCGTGTGCTCCTGCCCGGCTCCCTCACACCTCTCTGCTCAGTAACAATGTGATTTAGGATGGGGGCTGGCCATACCAGAAAGACCAATGGCATGACTTAGGGTGCGGGCTTTGGGTCACACAGTATCCATTGACCAATCAGTCATCAATCAATCAATCATGCCTACCCAGTGGAGGCCCAATCAAAACTCTGAATGCCAGAGGCTCAGGTGAGCTGCCCTTGTTGGCAGTGCTCTGTGCATATTGTCGCTCATGGATGCAGGGAAATGAACACACCCTGGCTTCACGTGGACAGGACAGCGGAAGCTCAGCTGCTGATGTGTCCCCAGACTCCACTCTATTCCTGTCTTCTCTTGGCTGGTTTGACTCTGTCATTTCCCTGTAATAAACTGTAACTGTGAGTAGAATAGCTTTCACTGAGTTCTGGGAGTTCTCCTAGTGCATGATCAAACTTAAGGGCAGTTTTGGAAACCCCTGAACCTGCAATTGGTGTCAGAAGTGACGGTGGTCCTGTGGCCTGTGTCGTCTTTAAACTGTACAGTTGACTAAACTCTCACACACTGGCATGTTGAACAAATGAATAAGTGAGTGGGTTGTCCTGAATTGCTCACAGTCAAAGTCAAACAACTACCCTAAGCCTCTGGGGTAGGGACTCTTATCACCCCTTTCACAGGCAAGGAAGCTGAGGCTCAGAGAGGTGAAGCAAGTGGAGGGGCCAAGATGGGAACCAAACCTTCTGGACTCCAGCTCAGGATCTGACCACCATAGGGTACTCCCCCCACCACAAGGGCCCTTCCACCCTCACAAGCCAGGACCTCACCAGCCCAGGACCCTTTGGGAAACAGAACAGAGAAGGGCTAAGGCAGACCAAGCCTGCAGCCCCGGAGGCATTTCAGAGGAGGGTGGGCAGGCCTCAGGCCTTCCCAGTGCCCTGTCCACAGCCTACCTGGCCCTGCAGCAGGCTGCAACTCAGATATCTTCATGGTCAGGCAGGTCACTTAAAAGATGAATCAGGGACTTCCCTGGTGGCGCAGTGGTTAAGAATCCGCCTGCCAATGCAAGGGACACGGGTTCAAGCCCTGGTGCGGGAAGATCCCACATAACGTGGAGGAACTAAGCCCATGCGCCACAACTACTGAGCCTGCACTCTAGAGCCCGCTAGCCACAACTACTGAGCCCACATGCCACAACTACTGAAGCCCGCGTGCCTGTGCTCCACAACAAGAGAAGCCACGACAATGAGAAGCCCGCGCACCGCATAGCCCCTGCTCGCTGCAACTAGAGAAAGCCCACGCGCAGCAACAAAGACCCAACACAGCCAAAAATAAATAAATTTATTTAAAAAAAGATGAAGCAGCAGGGGGATGCTGAGGAGGGGCAGGGGAAGCTGAGGTAGACGGAAGGTGTGCTCCAGAGCAAGGCACCATAATCTTTGTTGAGGTTCTTGTTGTTTTAAACATAGAACAAGGGCCAAACCGGACATGCATTCCGGTCACCAGTCTGCGACCTCTGAACTCCATAGCCTGAACCTCCCCACCTCCACCACTTGACCCCTCACCATGCTGCCTGAGCTCCTCAGCTCCTGGATGGTCCTGTCCTCTTACTGCAGAGCTGCTGCCATGCAGTTCTCTGCCCTGGACAGTCTTCCTATGCTCTTTTTTTTTTTTTTTTTGCGGTATGCAGGCCTCTTGCTGTTGTGGCCTCTCCCGTTGCGGAGCACAGGCTCCAGACGCGCAGGCTCAGCGGCCATGGCTCACGGGCCCAGCCGCTCTGCGGCATGTGGGATCTTCCCGGACCGGGGCTCGAACCCGTGTCCCCTGCATCGGCAGGCGGACTCTCAACCACTGCGCCACCAGGGAAGCCCTTCCTATGCTCTTTGAACCACCCAATCCCCACCTATTTTGCTGGTCTCAGCTTCAAAGCCATTCCTCGGAATTTTCCTCTGACCCTGCACATTCAGTACCAGAACCCAGGCCTCTTGACCTCAGCCCAGGGCTCTGGCCCTTCCTACTCTGCTATAAACTCTCTGTCCCCTAGGCTTTCTCATGGCTACTCCAGAATCAACTAATACTCATTCAGATGGTCAATCAACTAACCTTTCTCTTATTGAGCATTTTCTGTTTATCAGGCTCTGTTCTAGGCACCAGAGAAATGATAAACAACGAGAGTACGTTCTCACCCTTATTGACCTTAGGGGAAGTCAGACAATACAGCGATCATCACACAAATAGATATGTAATCACACACCGTAATAAAGGCTATGTATGCAGAGAAGTGTAGAGTTTTTAAGAAAACTAAGAGAAATGGGAAGGCTAATTTAGACTGGGGATCAGAGAAGACTGGGGAGTCAAGGTCTCCATCTTCTTTTTCTCTTATGAATTGCTTTCTCTGTACACTAATAGACTTGCTATTGGCATTGAAGTTCCTTGCTCCAGGCTCGGTCCACAGGAACTGTTCAATAAATGTTGGCTCCTGTTATAATTTTTCTCCCTACCTCCTGCCACCTGTCACTCACATCCTCCTCCAGAGAGGCAAAGGACAGGTGTCTCTGGAGGTAGAGGGAAGGCTAAGGTGACCTCATCTTTTGGCCTAGACTTTTGTCTCAGTCCCCGAGGACTGATAGCCAGAAAAAGGAAGGAGGCACCCTTTCTTTGACTCCTACGGTGAGCCGAGCATGGTGCCAGGCCCTTTACAGATGTGATTTCACTGACCACGGCAACATCCCATGGGGTGGGTGCTAGTACAATCCCCATTCTGCAGATGGGGAAACTGAGACCCAGAGAGGTGGGGGTAGCTCATGGGCAAAACTGAGATAAGAACCTAGAGGATCTTGGCTCTGGAGTCCACCTTCTTCCTGCAGCTCAGCAAGCTGCCAGAATAAACACAGCGGCTGGTAGTAGGAAAGACAAAAGCAAACAAACAGAAAAACCACTGAAAACAATGTGGATGCGCGTTAACTGAGGATTAGTTAAATTAATGATGGAATATTCGCTCAATAGAATCCTGTGCCGCTGCTCGAGAAAATGAAATAGACGAAATGCTTTCCACACTCCTACTGTTTTTTGGGGGGACGGGGCTGCCATAAATCAGCCTCTATCTACAGCTATTTTAAAGGGGGTATCAAGCTCAATTCACAGGTGTGCAAGAAACAGAATCTCTGTTTTATTTTTACATTTTTTATTTTTTGGCTGCGTTGGGTCTTCGTTGCTGCACGTGGGCTTTCTCTAGTTGCAGCGAGCGGGAGCTACTCCTCGTTGCGGTGCGCGGGCTTCTCATTGCGGTGGCTTCTCTTGTTGCGGAGCACGGGCTCTAGGTGCGTGGGCTTCGGTAGTTGTGGCACGCGGGCTCAGTAGTTGTGGCTCGCAGACTCGGTAGTTGTGGCTCACGGGCTCTAGAGCGCAGGCTCAATAGTCGGGGCGCACGGGCTGAGTTACTCCGCGGCATGTGGGATCCTCCCGGACCAGGGATCGAACCCATGTCCCCTGCACTGGCAGGCGGATTCTTAACCACCACACCACCAGGGAAGCCCTGTTCATTTGTTTTATATCAACTTTCTTTCTATGCAAAGCCCCATCCAGCCAGGCTGGTGGGAAATTCAACCTCAGCCATTTTTCATTTTCCTCCCCAACACACATGACCCCTCCTGGATAGTGCAAAAGTCCTGAGGTTGCAGGTAGCAGCAAGGCAGTGGACAGAGCAAGAAAGATCTGGTATGGGGCGGGGGGCAGCTCGGGCAGGGCAGGGAACCGTGCTTCCACCCTTTGAGGTCTCACCTGCTCCCCGGGCTCTGCCTGACTCCCCCAACTCAGCAGGAACTGGTGCCCCCATCTTTGCTCATAGAATTCACAGCCCTCGGCCTCCTCTTCCAGTCATGGAGAACTTCTGTGGGGTCTGGGAAGAACCACCCCCATCCCTAATCAAGTTCCTTTGGGGTTCTCTCCTCTCCGTCCAGGAGGCGCCTCTGCTGCCCCCATCACCATCCCCTCCCCCACTGCCCAGAAGCTGCTCAACAAACTTGGACTTTTGGATACCAAAGGCAGAAGGGGAAGTATATTTTGCAGGTAACCTCTCTCTCCTGCTTCCCACTCTTCCTCAGACCTCCCCCAAGACAAGGAGGTCCAGAACCTTCTTCTCCCATGTGTTTGGCAGAGGAGAGAAAATTTAATATCTCAAAAAATTGTCTTGTCCACTTTTTCACTCTTATCACTAAGGAAATTCCAAGGGTTTTAGGAGCTCTGTGCCAGAAACGGGCAAAGACCAGATATATATTTGATCACAATATCACAAAGTATAATAGTGTCCATGGGAAAGAGGGAAAGAGTAAAGCAGAGGTGCCAAGTTAGTCAGATCATGGGAGCAGGACCGAAGTCCAGGGCAGGGGCAGGAAAAAAAAAAGTCTTGTCACAGTTTCTCCTGCTACTAAACATATATGTATGTATATATAAACATATACAATATACAGTTATTTATAAATATACACATATATATGGGGGTGCTATACTGTTGCTAGCCCATAGTCCTGAGGAATGGAGGTAAGTTTCTCCTGTTTATTATTTTTATTATCACTAAACATCTCACATGTTATATCATTTAGAAATGCATTCAGCTGCAAGGAACTTAATGCCCAACTAATAGGGGCTTAAATTTATTGGTGTTTGTTTTCCTCACATAACAGAAGTCTGGAGTCAGGTACAGTAGGGTTGATGCAGCAGCTCAAAAGTGCATCAAGGACTTAGACGCCTTCCATTTTTCTGGACCACAATCCTCACCATGTTGGTTTCTCATCCTCGGGCTCGTTGCCTCATTGTCCCAAGATAGCTGCTGTGGCTCCAGGCATCGTATTTGTGTTAAAATAGGAAAAGGGGGAATGAGTAGTGCCTTGTAAAAGAAAATCAGAAACTTTTCTAGAAGTGCTCCTTAGCATCCCCACTTGGGTCTACTTAGCTAGAATGTTTTCAGGTACCCACTTCTAACTCTCAGGGAAGCTGCAAAGTGACAGTTGACTTTTCCCGCCTTTGTGACAGAGGCAGGAAAGGGAGAAGGGGCTTGGGAATGTCTGCTGGTTAACCACAGTGTTTGTCTCATGAAAGCACCATGTTTTACGGTTTACAAAACAGCTACTATTGCCATTTTACGGAAGCTGCAATTGAGGCCCAGAGAGAGGAACTGAGTTGCCTAACTTCAGGTGACGAGATAGTGGTGAGACAGCCATGGAAACAGAACTGGAGCCGAGCCCAGAGCCCTTTCCAGTGCACCACACTGCCTGTTTCCCCACGTGATCTGCAGGGCTTGCACCCACTCTGCCCAGATATTTGTTCTACAACTTTGTCCAAAGTTGCTCCAGAGCAGGCTGGGCTGAGGCTGCTGGTAGTATCGCTGCAGGGACCACAGCCCAGGTGTTGGGAAGCAGGTGTCCAGGGACAGAGCACAGGTCTCCGGGGATGAGGGCAGCCGCTTCCCCATTAGCAGTCCAGCAGGGAAGCCCAGCCTGTCAGCGCTGGCAGACAAAAAGAGCTGGGGTCCTACAGCCTGTCCCACAGACTGGCAAAGGAAGGGAGGTGACAAAGGAGAGTGAGAGAGAAGAGAGGGGATAGAGAAGAGGATATGAAGGAAAAGAGGAAGGAGGTGATGCAGGAAAGATGGGGGAGGGAGGATGTGTGGAAGCCATGATGCTAGCAGCAGGGGATGAGGGGGATACAGCAAGCAGGCTGAGTGGGCTTCCTAGCCCCTGGGGGGACAGTGGGTCAGGCCTGACACCTGACACCCCCATCGACCACCAGGTACAGGAGTGTGACCACTGTCTCGCCAGAGAGAACAGGGGCTGAGGAAACACGGAGGGAGAGCTCCCTGCCTGGGGGATACGAGGTGGCTTCTCAGAGCCAAACTGGGACCTGAAACTCCTTAGCCAGCATTCAGGCTCTTCAGTCTGGTTCTGGCTTCCTTCCCTGCCAGGCCTGCCCCAGCCCAGACCCTGGCACAAATCATGCTCAGTACATGTTTGTTGAATGAATAACTGAAAAACTGTAGAGCAACAAGGATACACAAGCAGGATAAAAGTGCCCACTTCTACAAACCTTTGAAAAAGGTTATCGGGAGCACAAAGTGGGCTTTTTCTCCCTAAGGTGAAACAAGGAGAGAAATGAAATCTCATGTGTTGCGGGGAGGAAGCTCAGGCTGCTCCGCGGAGAGGTCTCCTTCAGCTGAAAGCTATCAGGGGACAAAAGCATCCACAAGATCTGTCTCAAGGTGAGAGAAGGCTTCCTCGGCCCTGCCTGACTCCAGGCCCCCACCCACTCCACCCTGGGCCCTGGTACCTGCCTCTAGCTGCTACACCCTCCACTTCATCCAGGAAAATTTTTCCGAAATACCCGTCTGACCACGTCACTACTCTGCTCTAAACCCTCCAGGACCACCCCCTGATCAGCTCACAACTTCACGGCCTCTCCCCTGCTCAGCAACCCTCCATGGCTCCCCTCTACCCTCAGGACAGTATCTGGTCTCCTCACCATGGCCCTCAAGGGCCTGTGTGACTCAGGCCCAGCCCGACTCTCCGAAGCTCACCACCTCCTGACCCCTACACGCCCTCTGCACTGCAACCACCCTACGTTTCTCATTGGTCCTCAAACACCCTGCTCTCTTGCTCACATGCCGTGTCCTGTCCCTTGGGCGTTTTCCCTCCCCCTGATCTGGCCGACTCCCACTGTCCTGACAGGGTCTGCGGCAGGCACCTCCTTGGTGCACCCGTGCACCTGTGCTGCCCCCGTGACCCTAAAGCTCCTTAGAAGTGGGCTGCGTCCCTGGCCACTGCATCCCAGCCCCCAACAAACCCCAGTCACCTCGATTTCTGTTATGACCTGAGGATGGACATCACAACGTCAAGACCAGGCTCAGGAGGCCCCAGCCAGGAGCCTGTCCGTCCCCCGCACATCGCTGTGCGCCTTCAGAAATGGGTAACCTGTTTCACCTGAGCCTCACAGCAGCCTGGGTACAGGTGGCGTTTTTCCATCTGCTGAATGAGGGGCCAGGGCGCAGAGGCGAAGACTTGCCCGGAGCCCCACAGGAGCCCGATGGCCCTTGCAGTTCAGTGGATCCAGGCAGCTTGGCCGACTTTAGAGCACACACTCTTCCCCACCACACCCTGGGGCCAGAGCAGGGGCCAACGTCTACAGCAGGGAGAAGTGGAGGCTGGTGACAAGTTCTTCAGGAGGACCCTAGAGGCAGGTCAGAGGTGGGCAGGACCTCAGGATGGGCGCTGGTAAGATGGCCCGAAGACCAGCCTCTCAGCCTCCCCACGTGAGCCCCCTCTCCACCCCGACTCTGGCCTCATCACCCCACATATGGACACTGCTCCAGGACCCCCTTTTCTCACTCCCAGGCTCCCTTTCGCCAAAGCCCCTCCTTCCTCTATAGCCCCAGCCCGCAGGCTCTCCACGGCCCAGAGGACAGAGCCAGGGCCCCTCCGTCTGACCTTCAAGGCCCCTCATGGTCTGGCCCTTCAGCCCCCTCTGCCCTGACATTCTGTTCCCAGCCCCTGCACTGGGCCCAGACGGGATGGGGCCCGTGCCAAGGGGGAAGGGCACAGACATGGGAGGCACACACACCGGCTTCTTTATTGGCAGAGTCTTAGGGACTCAGTAAGGCACGGAGCCCAGGAAGGGGACGGGGTGTCCTGGAGTACATAGTCAGGAATACCCGGGCCCCAGTGCTGGGCACCCCATCGCGGTGAGCACTCCTGCTTTCTGAGCAGCTCTCAGTGTTTCTCTCCTTCAGGACCCTCTCCTGGGGAGCCTTAGAACAAGGGGCCCTTTTTTCCCAAGAGGGCAAGAGTGGGCGAATGGGGGTGAGGGGAAGGAGGAGGCAGCTCCATGGTGGGCGTGGGGGGGCAGCGGGAGGGAGGGGCCTGATGCTCCTCCTCCCTGGAGGCACTAAGAACAGAGGGGCCCAGCTCAGAGGCACGTCCCGGAGGCGCAGCGGTGCTCGGCCTGCTGTCACTGAGCCCCGAAGCACCAGGCGGGCTTGCCGCAGGGGGCCGCCTCAGCTGAAATCACGGTTGGGCAAGAGGAGGGGGGCTACCAGGGTCCACAGGTAGAGAAGCAGCCCCGCCCAGCTGGCACAGATCTTCACCCACACGGCGGTCCACGTGCTGATCATCTTCCGGGTCTCACCGGGTCTGGAACACACCATCATCCCAGTGAGCCTGGCCCTGACGCTGTGACCTCAGTCCCGGCCCCGACCTTAGGATCCAGCTGCGACCCCTGACTTCACCTCTGGCCCTTAGCCTGTAAACTCTAGCCCCATCTCTGATTTTTTTTTTTTTTTTTTTTTTTTGCGATACGCGGGCCTCTCACTGTTGTGGCCTCTCCCGCTGTGGAGCACAGGCTCCGGACGCGCAGGCTCAGCAGCCACGGCTCACGGGTCCAGCCGCCCCGCGGCATGTGGGATCTTCCCGGACCGGGGCGTGAACCCGTGTCCCCTGCATCGGCAGGGGGACTCTTGACCTTGCGCCACCAGGGAAGCCCTTTGATATTTTTGACACTTGGCCTTAAGACCCTACATAGAGCTCATGGCCTTGTACCGTAGACCTGACCCTGACCTCAATTCCAACCTTGACCCAAGTCCTAGGTATAATATTGTGAACCTGATTCAGGCCGCTAACCTTGTGATCCTAATTCCGTGACCGCACTCCTGGTCCCTGACTTTGGGACCCAGAAGCTCCTAACTTTAGTCCTGACCTCTAACGTTGACTCTGACCTTCAATCCCATAACCCCATCCCTGACCCTATGACCACAGTTCTGATACCTCTGACCTCAATTTTGACCCTTGGCCCTGTGACCCCAGTTCTGGCCGCTAACCTAGTTACTCTGATCTTAGCTCCTTGACCTGGTCACTTCAATCCTGGCTTTCTGGACTTGTAACCCCAATTTTAACCAAATGACCAAATTTGTTACTTTGTATGGCCCCAATCCCAACTCTTGACTTCAGGACTCCTATTCTTGACCCTGTGACTTCGATTCTGACCCCACACCCTACTCCTAACCCTCAAACCATGAATCCCAAATCCGACCCCATAACCCAAATCACCACCCTGATCTGTAAACCTGGTCTGCCCTGCACAGGCCCAGCCTCACCTCCCGTGATCCCCACTTCTCAGCACTTAGCGAAGGTGCCAGCTACTGCGTGGACTAGGCACTGGCAGGGAAACTGGGGCACTGATGAGCCAGGCTCCCTGGAGGGTCCTAGAGAGACACCTCCATGCCCAAGTCTTAAACCCCAGCGCAGGGCTGGAGGGGGAGGGAAGTGGCACGCGCACTGCGGACCTGAGGCTCCGTCCACGCACCTGTACCAGTTGGTGAGCGTCATCATGACATGCAGAGAGGCGAGCACCAGGCAGAAGTGGAAGAAGGAGTAGCTGTAGGTGACACCGTCCTGCTCGTTGTCGAAGGCCCGGCCCTCGCAGTCCGCCACCTGCTGCTGCTGCGTGGCCTCCAGCACAGGCGGGCACTCCTCCGTCTGCATCAGGCTGTTTACCTGCCGGTGGTCCGAGGAGCGCAGACTGGGGGAGGCGGGGGGAGGATGTGCCTGTGGCTGTCAGGCCGTCACCACTGAGGTGGGTGGGTGGGCAGCGCCAGGGGGCCTCACGCACCACGGCATTGGCCATGATGACCATGGGCACCAGGGTCCCAGAGGCTCGGGAGCCGGCGGCCTGGAGGTTAGGCCCTGGGCCCTGGAGTTAACAAACTGCCTTGACTCTCAACTCTACCCCTACTCCCTATGTGACCTTGGGCAAGACGCTTAACCTCTCTGAGCCTCTGATTCCTCGTTTGTAAATTCAGAGATAACAGTACCTCCCTTATAGGGTTGCTGGGAGGATTAAATGGAGTCATGGTGTTTGAAGGCCCAGCACTGTGCCTGGCACAGAGTAGAAACCAGATAAGCGGCCCCTGTTATTCTGGTTGTTTATTTGCCATCTCCACAAACACGTGTTGAGAACTTAGTACCGCAAAGGATCGTACCAGCTACTACATTCATTAAAAATGTTCATAATAATGCTCCTTTGCTGGTACATTTGTTTGTTTACCTTTTATTCATTTTAGCTAAGTAGTATTACCCACTGCCTCCCCTTTCTCTATGTTTATAATAAAGAGAGAATAATAGTAATGATTTCTGTCATTGCTTTTCTACAATGAGGTCTTGATGTTTTTAACTACATTTAATAGTTTGAGACACATATACAATTTTGAAGATCCAACTTGTATCCTGAAAAAAGTGAACAAAGGCCTGGATTCCAGCCCATTCCATCAAATTGAAAAATCACCCCTTGCTGAGCTTCAGTTGACCCCAATCACCAAATACTGTGCTGATATCTAGTGCACATGAGCCTAGATCTGGGCCATCCAGCTGGGGGCAAAAGCCATCATCAGTGGTCCCTGCCCTCGTGGCCGTTTATGCTTCCTTGCTTCCTGGGTTTTAAGAACTGTGCTAAGAACAGATGGGATCTGTGCGCTCTCCGAGGCGCAGCCCAGTGACTGAAGGCCACGGAGGAGTATTAGAAGCATCAGGAAGCACAGCTCTGCGCCCACGTTGGGGATGGGGAGGGATAGAGCCCGGGGGCAGGGAAGTGAGCTCCAGCACCACGGCCACTGTGCGCTCGTGGCCTCGGACAAGGGGCTGCTCGTCAGGGGAGGGATAGAGCCCGGGGGCAGGGAAGTGAGCTCCAGCACCACGGCCACTGTGCGCTCGTGGCCTCGGACAAGGGGCTGCTCGTCACCAAGTCTCAGTCTCCTCCTCTGTAAGATGGAGGTGACGTGGGCCCTTCCGGGTTGGAAAAGAAATCAAAGGAGAGGACGAAGAAGAGAGGTGTTTGTGAACTGCCCCAACTCAACTAGGAGAAAATGTTTTGAAAAAGGTGAAAACAAAACGAAATGTGAAACAGCCTCAAAATCTTCTAGCCCAGGAGCCTAGAAGCAGGTGTGCTGCTTACAGGCAAACGGGCGCTGCCCAGGAAGGGTGACTGGGGGAGAAAAGATCAGGGCAGAGGTGCCCACACACAAAGTGGCACCTGGAGAAATGCCAGGCCACAGGGAGGCAATACCTGAGTCTGCCAGTGTCAACAATAAGTATACTTGATATTACCATCTGGTGACACAAAACAGCCACTCACAGCCATCCAGCTGTGCAAATATTAATAGTTCTTTGCAATAATGGCAAACATTTATCTGGCACCTACTACTTGCCAAGTTCTTTTCTACGTGCCTTGTACATATTAACTCATCATAACTCTTCAACAATCCAATGCAATAAGTAGTATTTTTATTCCTATTTTACAGATAAGGAAACTGAAGCACAGAAAGGTTGAGAGACTTGCCCAAGGTGCCAGGCTCAAGTCCACGCTGATAAGCACTTGCTAAGACCCCTTCAAGAATGTGCTCTTAAGAGCACATGTGATCTTAAGAATGAGCTGCTTTTTCTCAAGGGACACTGTGGGGTCACAAGCCACCCTGGGCATTAGAGGCTATCATCCTTTAACTGAAAAGGAAGCTGAAGCTTGGAAAGGTGAAGCGGCCACACACAGGTGTGAGTGATAGAGCCTGGACCCGCTGGCCCCAGTCCAGGCTCCGGCCCTGGCACCACAGCTGCCTGCACCCGGCTGAGCTGGGCACATGGCAACCCGGGCTCGGGAAAGGCCTTGGGCCAGGAGGCAGGGTTCAGCCCCGCCTCCGCTGCCCAGTCACTCTGCGCCCTCTGAGGGGCTCAGTTTCCCCACCAGCACAGTGCCGGGGCTGGATGTGCTGCCTGCGGAGCGCGCCTTCCAGCTTGGTGGCCCAGCTCCCACATCCTCCCGTCACTTGTGCCTCAGGGCTCCCAATCGTGATTCCTTCCCCGAAACCGGCCCCCCCACCCTACCTGATGAAGAGGGTGCACAGGATGAAGACGATGAGACCCACAATGCTCGGTGCATCCCACCACTGGGTCTCGTAGCCCTCGGGGCCTGCCAGGACCGTCCCATTGCCAAAGAGGGTCAGCAGGTTGGGGTTGCATTTCCGGTCTGGGGATGGGAGCATGGTCACCCTCAGCCCACGCAGGCCAGGTCTGTAGCCAGGGAGCCCAGAGGATGGGCTCAGATGGACAGCCAAGGGACAGACAGACACACAACCAACCACTCAAGTCCCAGCGACAGCAGACAAAACAACAGAGACAGCTCCAGGAACAGATGGGGTCCTCCCATCTCCCTGAAGGACTAAGTCTTGGAATGGGCTGGGAATGTCCCCGTCATCTTTGAGGGTCCCCAGCCCAGGAGGAAGACCAGGCCACCTGGAACCCAGGCCTCTACTCACCGGGGACATTGGATAAGGCCAACCAGGTGACAAACATGGTGTAGAGCGTGATGACCGAGGCCTGCAGCAGACCCGAGCTGGGCTGGGCATCCTGGCAAGGGCAGCCCACAGTGTGACTCCTGCCAAACCTGGGTACACCCCACCCCCACCCAGCCCAGCCACGCCCGACCGGGGGACCTCAGAAACCCTCACCACCCTAGGGCCATCCCACCCCACACCCTTCGGGAAAACATACCACCCGGGCCACCCACTGCCACCTCGCCCACCCAACGGTAGAGTCCTAATTTTTTCTCTTAACAGATTACCCGACTTGTTCCCCAGCTGAGAATCCTTCAAGGGCAGCACTTCCTCACACTCTGAATGAAAGCCCTCCTTCGTTTACCCCATCTGCATCTTCATCCGACAGCCCTCCCTGCTGACTACTCCCCGAACATGGTGGCCACCTCTCTGTCCGGAACCTGCCAAATCCTCTGCAACCTCAGGGTCTTTGCACTCGCCCTGCCCTCTCCCTGACATCTTCCTCCCCCATATCTCTGCACCAGCAGTGTCTTTATACTCAGGCTTCAGCTCAAACAGGACCCCCGCAAAAGGCTCTGAAAACCCTGACTGCAGCAGACCCCGGCCCTGCCTGCCCACCTCCCTTTCAGCCCATACCCTCTTTTATTTTCCACATAGCACTTATTCTCCAAAATTACTTCACTTGGCCTCGTCTCCTATCGGTTGTTCTTTCCCACTCCTCACCACACAGACACACTTGAAAATATGAATCTGAACTCTATGATTACGAGCACCGTCTCTGGAGCCAGTCTGCCTGGGTTCAAATCCCAGCTCCACCCCTTACTAGCCGTGTGACCTTAGGCAAGTCTCTTTACTCCTTTAAGCCTCTGTTTCCTCATCTGGAAAGTGGGGATGATGATGGTGCAAGGACTAAATAACATGACAGATGTCATTAACTGTTAGCTATTATTATTCCTCCTCTTCCTCACAGCTGTATCTCCAACATCTAGAAGAGTGCCTGGTACACAGTGGATGCTCAAGAGGTATTTGCTGAATGAATACTGATTGCTGTGTGACCTGGAACAGAGGCATCACCCTCTCTGGGCTTCCGTTTTCTTACTGGCAAATGGAAGCTCTGGCCAGAAGGGAGATTCCCAACCTTTCTGCTAAGGACCCCCAAAGACTATCTAAGCTACCTCTGAAATGCCTGGTGGGCTGATATCCCAAACTGTGAAATACCACTGGATTCAGAGGGCTTCCCTTCTGAAGAACAAGTGATTACCTTGGGAGCTCCCACCCATCATCCCAGATAGTCTGGGATTGGAAACTGTGGAATTGCACCTTCTAATACCACCTCTTGAGGTGTCTAGGAATCATCACTCAGTGACCCTTCCTAATGATCTCCTGATTTGCATGAAAACAATGATGACATCAAAATAATGATAACAATAGCCAATGTCTGATGGATATGCCAGGCACTGTTCTAAGTGTTCATAAACATGGTCTCAATCTTGAGAATAACTCCAAATAGTGTTATTATTCCCATTTTACATTTGAGACGGAAGAGGCACAGAGAGGTTAAGGCACTTTCCCAAAGACAGCCAGCATATAAATGTGAGAGTCAAGACTCTAACTCAGGGAGGCTGACTTGGGAGCCCACACTCTTGGCCCAAGCCTCTGTGACTGACAGCCCTGGCCCCAGGACCCCAAGGTTCCTACAAGAAGTCCCACACACCGAGGAGCCTGGTTTCAGGCTGGGCAGAGACAGGCAGGCTCACCTGGACCTTGGGCAGGACAGCGACTATGGATACGCAGAAACAGAAAATGAGGTTGAGGCTGATGAAGACCTTGCCCTCGTAGCAGGCGCCAGGCTGGGTGTAGTAGATGAACAGTAGTGCCACGGCCACGACTGACAGTGCGTAGAAGAGGAGTGTGAAGAAGAAGAGGCCTGGGAGGGAGGGGCAGCGGCAGGTGGGTCAAGAGGTGCAAGGACCCCCATCCCTTGTCGAGCAGTGCACTGGGTCTCAGGCCCCAACTTCCTCCTCCAAGGAATGTCTACTAAACTTCAGTCCCCGGGGGCTTCCCTGGTGGCGCAGTGGTTAAGAATCCGCCTGCTAATGCAGGGGACACGGTCCGAGCCCTGGTCCGGGAAGATCCCACATGCGGTGGAGCAACTAAGTCCATGCGCCACAACTACTGAGCCTGCGCTCTAGAGCCCGCGAGCCACAACTACTGAAGCCCATGCGCCTAGAGCCCGTGCTCCGCAACAAGAGAAGCCACGCCATGAGAAGCCCGCGCAACCGCAACGAAGAGTAGCCCCCACTTGCCGCAACTAGAGAAAGCCCACGCGCAGCAACAAAGACCCAACGCAGCCAAAAAAAAAGACAATGAATAGAGAACAATCTCTCAAAAAGTGAACTAGATGCCTGGTGATCAGGGAGGTGTGAAAATCAAATCAACCCTGAAGAGTGCCTTTCTTCTTGATCGATTCAGAAGAACTGAAAAGGGACCCGTTCTGCCACTGGGGTTTCAATGACCAGGTGTCATTCGTGGCTCGCTCTGCAGGGCTCACTCAACCAGATTCCTCTGAACTCTCCAGTACAGCTCTCATCTGACCCCACCTCAGCCACCCCGGGTCAGCAGGCCCCTGCCACACACCCTTCCCTCCACGTGACACGGACAGCTCAGTTCCTGCCCCTAGGAGGAAGCTCGAGATGCCCTCCAGGCCGTTGTCCAGCTTCAGGGACCACCCCCCGCCCCGACTCCTCAGGTAGCCCAGCCCCCTCGCGAGGCCATTGGGTGGCACTGACCTGCATACCAGGCGCGGGAGTCGCTCTTCTCAGCCTTGTTCAGCCACCGCTGGTTCCAGGAGTGCGCAAAGTCGATTAACAGCAACAGCTGGATGAGGAGGAAGACGAAGGAGCCCACGACACCAAAGTAGAACCAGACTAGGCAGGCAGAGGGGAGGGAGGCAAGGGGTTCAGCCATGGCGCAGCAGCCCCTGGGTCTGGGTCTCTTCTCACGCTCACTTTTATACATTCAACAGTCATTTGTGCCACACCTTGCACTGGGGACACTGAGAAGCAGCAAAGTCCCCGCCCTCAGGAGCCCCTGGCCACGCACAGAGATGCCTTGTGTCAGGGTGTGGGTCGGGGTCAAAGGAGGTTCCCGCCAACCCCGAGTTGCCCAAAGGCCATGTGGCCAAGCACCAGAGTCCTGTTCTCCTGGGTGGAAGGCAAGGACCCAGCCAGTAGTCTGGGGCCTGTGTGCAAAGGAGCCCCCAGCACGCTCATCCTTGGTAGCCTCCATCCCTCCCCACCAGGGCCACCTACTGTTGGAGAAGGAGCCGTCAGGGATGTAGAAGGCGCCCACGGTGATGCCCACGAAAACCAGGAATTTAAAGAACCAAAACCTATGGTGGGGAAAGGGGGAGGACAGACAAGAAAGCTGAGTAGGGGGAGAGAAGAAGGCTGGACCCCCAGAACCCCAACCCCGAAGAGCAGGTACTGGGAGAGGTGAGAGAGACTTCCTGATGGTCTGACAGGCACAGAAATTCTGTCCTGGCCCTAGAAAAAGCCCCGAGGGGCAGAGGGAAGGACCAGTGATGGGTGAGGATGGTCACCTGGGCTCTAACCGCAACTGTGTCACTAAACTGGTGTGTGGCCCTAGGGATGCTGTTGCCTTTCCTGAGCTTTGTTTCCTCATCTGAGAAATGGGAACTACTAGATGAGCCGACCTCTGCGCTGTGCCCTCCTGGCTTCAGCGGCTCCTGAGTCTGAGGGTTAGGGTCTGGAGATTGCTGGAGACAGGCCGAGGGTAGGGAAAACCACAGCGAGAGGGGCCCAGGGTGCAGGTGGGGCCCCTCCTCACCCATTCTGGATGGCAGCCCTGGGGTCCCGGCTGCTGCGCACGCAGATCATGAGCAGGGAGAAGAGGAAGAAGAAGGCCGCCATAGCGAAGCACATCCGGTAGACGGCACGGTGGCCGAGCAGGGAGCCACAGTCGATGTGGCCCTGCAGGACGACGGGGGACCCGGCCACCTCCTCACACACCCAGGGCAGCTGTGGAGACAGACAGAGCAGCTGGAAGACCCCACCCCACCCAGAACCCGGGCTGACTCTGCCCAGGCCGCCAGGCAGGAGGCTCTCCCAGAAGGGCCACCCGAGCCTCCCACTTCCACCCATGGCCCATCTCCATTCCCACCCACCTCTGCGGCTGAAGCCCTATGAGTGAGCCCCCCAGGGACAAACGGAAGGCATGGCACGGTCCAGGGCAGGATTTCCCAAAGTGCTCTCCGCCCACCAGCTACATCAGAATCCCTGGAGGTTCCCCTCTCCTACAGAACTAGTCTCTAAGGCAGGGTCTGAGATTCTGCATGACTAGCACACTTCCCAGGGAATTCACGCTCTGTATATACAGTATGTCAGGACCTCTGGCCTAACTATCCCACTGGCTATGAAACACTGAGATGAAGGGAAGACTTAGGACCCTCAAACTGGGCTCATGCATGAAAGTGGGGAGAGCTTACCCTGGGGCCAGTGTCTGGAGGGGATGGCGATAATGATTCATGAGACTTCCCAAGGGGACCAAGGCTTGTGAGAAACAATAAGGCTCAAACCCTCTTCCCAATATGAAGAAACGACCCTCCATCGTCAAGCTTGGATCATCGGTGCGCTGGCACTCCTGCCCACCTCTTGATCGGCTGGGCCCCCAAGCCCGGGCCCCTGGTAGCTGAGCCTTTGCCAGAGGCCAGGTCCCGCGGGTGGCTCACCTTGTAGAGCTGGCTCTCCACGCTGGGACTCAGCATGGTGACGGACACCAGCACCCCCAGGAAGAGGAAGGCAGTGAAGATGAGACGGCTCAGCGTGGAGCTGCGGCTGCAGGGGCAGCAGCTGCACAGGACGCAGGGGGCAGAGCCGCAGAGGCAGGACGCCTGCGGGGAGGCCAGGATGGCACCTTACTCTCTGGTCTCCTCTCCCCTTCCCCGCCCAAGCACGCAGCATCCACCCACTGCCCTCTGCCTGCTCAATATCTCCAAACCTACGCAGAGACTGCCTGTGCCACACCACGAAGGGACACCTCTTCCCCAGATGTCACCCCATCTAACTTTCAAGCCCAAGGGAGAGGCCAAGGAAACCGAGGCTGGAAGAGGCTGGGTCCCACAAGGACACACAGCCAGTAAGCAACGGAACCCAGATTCAAACCTGGACCTATCTCAGGTGTTACTGTGGCTTCGGCGAGAGAGCTGGGGTCACAGTGCTTCTTATTTAGGAGGAGGCAGAGTGGAAAAAAAAAATCCGGAAGGCCAGCTCTTTCACTGATTAGCTATGTGACCTTAGACAGCTCACTCAAGCTCTCTGAACCTCAGTTTCCTCTTCCATATAATGGGAATCCTAACAGTACCTGCTTCTCACATAGCAGTTCTAAGAATGAAATACTGTAGGGATTTTATTTTATTTGTTTAATTCTTATTGTTTTGGCGGCGCTGCACAGCACGCGGGATCTTAGTTCCCGACCAGGGATCGAACCCGCACCCTCTGCAGTGGAAGCGCAGAGTCTTAACCACTGGACCGCCAGGGAAGTCCTGTAGGGATTTTAAATTGTAACTCCCTGGGAATTCCCTGGCGGTCCAGTGGTTAGGACTCCGTGCTTTCACTGCCGACGGCCCAGGTTCAGTCCCTGGTCGGGGAACTAAGATCCCGCAAGCCTTGTAGCACGACCAAAAAAAACTGTAACTCGCTCAGGCTCCCTTTCTCCTTTCCCTGCTTTATTTTTCTCTGTAGGACTTACTACCACCCGATTGGCTTCACAGTTTACTCGTGTTGCCGGCCTCTCATTGCTAGCGTGCAAGCTCCAGCAGGGCAAGGGGTTTTGTCTGTTTTGTTCACCATGGTGTTCCCAGAGGTGGGAACTGTGCCTGGCACACCATCGGGAGCTCAGTGACCGTCTGCCGAACAAATGTAAAGCGTCTGGCGTCATACCAGACGTGTGTGAAGACCTCAAAAAGAGCAAGCGCTGATAAATCAACATCTGTTGAATGAATGGAATGAAGAATATGGGTGGCTGTGACTTCCCGCTCTGGGGCTGCACCGGTTTGGGACAGCAGAGGCGTCCAGCCCTTTCTGTCTCCAGCTCCTCTGCCCTCCGTCAGCCCCTCCCTCCCTAGGGCTGGCTGAAATCACTTAAGGGCTGGTGATGCCACACCTTTCGTAGCTGTAGACTCATCCCTTGGGAGCCAGTTCTGCAGCCCAGCCTGGGAGGAAGTGGGCCCACATCCAGATACATCTGGTTCACTGCTTCTCTTCCCCCAAACAGCCCTGACTCCTCATTCAGGTATTTAAGAGTCTGGAGGGCAAGAAGACACAGGCTCTGCCATCCTGGAGCTTCCAAGGGCAGGAAAGATACTCAGCAAGTCATTACACCTGTCACGGTAAGTGTGAAGAAGAAAACATACGTGCTGCCATGAGAGTGACCGGCGGGGGCCTAGTTTAGATTGGGGGTAGTGGGTTACTTCCTGGAAGAAGTGACACTTAAGCTGAGAGCTGAACAATGAGGATTCACTCTCCTGACCAAGGGGAAGAACGAGTGTTCCAGACAGAGGGAACAGAGCCTGAGGCAGCTCTGGGGCAGACAGGAGCTGAGCGTTGGAGGAATGGAAAGAAGTCCCTGTGGCCAAAGCTTCATAAGCAAGCGAGTGGTGAGGTCGGCCAGGCAGGCAGAGTCTGGCAGCCATGTGCAGGATCCTCGTGTTCATCCACTGCCATTGGGCATCACCTCTCAAAGCAGGCAGGGACAGGAACAGCCCTAGGCTGAGTGACCAGCTTTGTGGAGAGCAGGCTGAAAAGGGCCCCTTGCTCCTCTGAGGCCCCGCCCCCTGCTTTCTGGACTGGTCACAAGGGGTAGAGCACACTCTGCTTGAGGGGCAGCTGCCCTCCCGTATCCCCCACACCGGAAATGCCCCTGAGAATGCTCCTTCTTACCCATATCTCTCACCCACGAAGCCAAGTAACAGCACAGTTGCTACGTGAATGCCGAATGAAATTCTCCCTCACGGTCCAAATCATCCAGCAATTTCTGGTTGTATCTTGCAAACCCCACCCCAATCCTGACTCCTGTTCGTGGCTACCTTGGTGGCGGGGGGGCGGTGAGGAGATAAGCAAATGCCAGAAGAAGTGTTTCGTAAACATAAAGAGCATTCTGAGATCAGAGAGATTAAGAAACTTGCCAGAAGTCACACAGTAAGCGAACAGCAGCGCTGAGATTCAGGTAATAACAGTAATAGCTTCCCTTTATGACGAGATACTTGTCCCAGACACTATGATAAGGGCTTTGTCTAGATTAAGCCTCACGGACACTATGAAGTGTGTTGTAACTTCCCATTTACAAGTGGGGAACTGAGACTCAGAGAGGTGATGTGGCCAAGGTCACACAGCAAGTGAGCTAAGGAGCTGGGATTCAAGGTCAAGCCTGTCTGCATCAGGGCCTGCTAAGTCACTGATGGCAGACTCATTAAATTTCAAAACACCCCAGCGATGAAAACAATCCCTCCAGTGCCCAAGAAAACCAAGGGAGGCCAACAGGTACTGATCTCAGGAACCAAGTGCCCAAGTACCCAGGTCAGGGTCCGGCTCTGGCTTGACACCATTTCAATTTGAGACGTTTGAGACACAAGAAAAGCTGCACACTGCAGTCAGGGAGCCTGGCCTTTCAACTCACTGTGGTTTTTGGAGATCAGAATCCAGGTATTCCTGATACCTGAAACCTCAGGATTTCCAAGGGCCTGGCTGGTAGCCAGAGAGACCAGGTCAGGGAGAGAACAATACACACAGCCCGCCCCCCCCCTGCTTCTGGAGCCTCCTTGGAGTTCATACATTCTGATCCCCACTCCACCTCTGGGGATCACTCCTACCACAACCTCTTCCTATAGAAATACCAGCCCACGGGAGTAAAGGCAGACGCGTGCGCACACATGTACACAGGGAAGTCCACTGTGACACTTCCCACGAGGAAAATAATAGGAGAAAGCTGAAATAACTAAATATCCATCATTACATCGTGGTACATCATGGTACATCGTGATCCCTAAGAGGGATCTCTCTGCTGAATGGAGCAGATGTGTTGGGAACACTTAAATGGGTATATACAACTAAATATAGTTAAATATAAATTATACCCCAATAAAGTTGATTTTCATTATCAAAAAATAGAAATTTTAAATTCAGAAAAAAACTAAAAACAGGCACGAAGCTTTAGGTTGTATGAGCTTATCAGACTATCAGGAAACTGCAGATGATCTCATTGCCCAACACCAGGGGACAGTGGTGGCCCACTGACTCCATGGAATGTTATAGAGGCAGGAAAGATGAAAGCCACTAGACTGACAGCAACACAAGCTATGCTTGTGATGCAATGTGAAAGGCCAAGGCAGACTACAGACTGTTCCCACACTCAGATCACAACACCCCCTCCACAAATGCACTCAGGGGAAAGGCAGCAATGGAAAAGCACCAGAAATAAGAGCGGTGGAATCTTAGCACCAGCCAGGTTCTCAGAATGGAGAATTCAGAACTCAGGAGCCCGGGGTCTGAGAGTCTTTACGCTGCGAGGTTCCATGGCACCCCATAACTGGCTGAGCCACCCTAGCACTAGACCAAACCCAGGAGAGAAGAGGTCAGCCCGACTACTCAAAGCATACTTCCTTCCCCCACGCAGTGTGAAGAGGAGAGGGCCCTGTCTTGACTCTGCCACCAGCTGGCAGTATGACCTTAGACAAGTGGGACTCAGTTTCCTCAGCCATAAAATGGGCCTCTGGGCAGGGCAGTGAGGTGGCTTGGAGCCCATCAGACAGCCCTGGGTTTCACTAGGTTCCCCATTCCTCGAAAGTGGTCTCCAGCACTTTACCACTGGCGGGAGCTTACAGAGCAGCCGTTGCACGCCAGCTTCATGCTAATTAAGTCTCACTGAACCCTCCTGACATGCTGAGAGGCAGGTGCCGTTGTTCTCGCCACTTTACAGACAAGGAGAGAGGTCCTCAGTCACGCCGCTGAGAAGAGGCCAAGCCAGGACCAAGACCAATGGGTCTAAGCCAAAGGCCTTTCACACTCCCTCGACTGTAGAAGGTCCTCCTTAAATATCTGCTAACCATCCAACTCACCATGTGCTGGCTTGGCTGGCGACTCCCATCCCTAGTGGGCCCATCTCATCTCCCAGCCAGGACTCACCTTCAGCCCAGTCCAAATGCTGACCAAGAGAGCGACTTTTGTCCCCTTCCTGCCGTGACACATTTGCATCTGACCAAGAGGCAGACGCAAATGCGTCACGGCAGGAGGGACAAAAGTCTTCCCCACCGACCCATGTATGCCAAAATGTTCCCTCTAAAGATGCCTGGCAACCCCCCCTTAGAACGTCACTCCTGTGGGGCAATGTCCATTGAAACAGGTTGTTATTGGTATGCAGTAGTGCCCAACTGTGCCACTTAATACTGTGTGGCTGTGGGGAAATCATCTTCCCTCTCTGATCCAGCTTCCTCAGCTGTGAAATGGGGATAATACTCACTGCTTCATTGGGGTCGTTGTGAGGATTAAATGAAAGGGTACATACAAAGTGCTCACTACACTGCTGGGCCTGGGCTACCACTGGACAGCTCTGGGCTGTGAGCTCTGGGCCCACAGTAAGCACTCAGTAAACAGCAGCTATTGTCCGTATCAGGATCTGTAAAATAGGATAACTATGTCATGGGGTTGGCGGGTGGGGTGCGTAATGAGATGGCAGCGGTGAAGGGCTCGGCACAGCACCTGGCATGCCGTAAGTACTCAGTAAATGTCAGAGGTCAGAACGCCAAGGGGAGGCCACTGACCCGAGGGGCAGGTCCCTTGCAGATATTAGATACTTCCTAAGCGAACCTGCCGATTCCACTCTGTGCCAACCCTATCCCTCCGCATCCAGGATGTGAAGGGAGGGAAGGTGTGGGCAGAAGCCTAGACCAGGAATCAGATTTTAATCCTGACTGTGCAGTTCCTCCTCCTTTCACTGTGCAACCTTTGGCAAGTCAGCTAACCTCTCTGGGCTGCAGCCTCCTCATGGGTAAACTGGGGGTTGGAGCAGGCCTGTCAGGTGCCTTCTGACTCAGCATTGTAGGAGTCTGACTCAGAGACCAGCAACTAGCTCCAGAGGGAAGTCTCCACCCACCTTTTTAAGATGATAATAACAATAGCTCCTATTTGGAGCACTTACTCTAACAGGGCGGGGCACTTTTAAATCTTCCCAACAGCATTATGAGGGAGGTAGACAGGGAGACAGATGCACAGAGAAATGGCAGGTCTCCCTTCAACACTCCCCCCATCCCCAGGATAGCCCAGCCTGATGGAATTCTGGTCAACTCCAAGGAAACCCTCCCTCCCGCATCAGGAAGCAAACCCTTTCTGGCCAGAGCCCTAGCCCAAACCTTGGTTTCACTGGGCAGGGAGGGATCTCAGGGACCAGCTCTTGATTCCCCCTCCTGCAGGTGTGTGCGTGTACACACACACACACACACACACACACACACACACACACACCCTTCACAGATGGGGAAATAGAGGCCCAGGGAGGACAAGAGTCCAGGAACCCACTATGTAGCCTCTCTGTGCAGATATCATTCTCCAAAAATGGCTGTAAAGTAAATCTCTGGATCCCCCAGCTGTCCACTCCTACACCCCCATCCTAACACACTCACACAAATCAGGGACAAAGGAAACTGGGATTTCAGCAGCCACCAGACTCCCCCTCCTGCCTCTCTGCTCATCTTTTGTGTGGGGCAGAGGGGGAGGGGGCTGCCTGAATGAACCTCAGATTTAATGAAGGGAAGAGGGAAGGGAGAAGGGGCTGGGAAAGGAGAAAAGAGAAGGGGCCTCCCAGACGGGGTCTGGCGGACGCTCCTCCCCTCTGCTGGCTGCTCCCCAGGTCCCCGAGCAGACGACCAGGTAATCCCTCCCCCACACACCCCTACCTCCCTCAGTTCCCGGGTTTTCCCACCCAGAGCTGGGCCGATGGCGGTGGTAACCCGCACCCCTCACTCAAGACCGGCTTAGAAAAGCAAAGGAGGCCTCCTCCCCTCCCCCAACTTCGGCTCTGGGGCCCAGAGGGCAAGCGTCTGGGGTTCATTGGGGGAAGTGCCCAGGAATTAGCCTGAGCCAGACTGAACGAAGCAGAGACAAGACACAGAGAGACTGACAGACTGAACGGGCAGACAGACCCCGGCGGACAGACACGGAGCCGTCTAGACAGACAATGACAGATGGAGAGGCTTCAGACGGACAAAGACAGTCGGACAAACGAACGGACGGATATCAGACACATACAAATGGACAAACTGAGGCAGACGGGTAGGGACAGAAAGACCAACTGACAGATTGCCAGAGAAACAGAGAAGGACACACGGCAGAGAGGCACAGGGACCGGCAGGCCACACAAAGAGAGCGTCCGGGAGGGAGACCAGAGGCGCACTGCCAGGACGACTCCAAGCTGAGCCAGCTGGGGCCGCAGCCGCCCCGGGCTCTGGGCCTCAGTCTCCCCAGTTCCCTGGAGGGGCGCCCGCCCAGGACACCCCCTCCCCCGCCCGAGCGCGCCCCACCCCCGCCCCCGCGGTAACCCGATCCCCGGACACCAGCTGTCCCCGGCGCCCGCGGGCCCGGGATGGGGGCGGGGGAAGTCGGTGAGAGGGGCGACCCGAGGGGCGAGGAGGCGGGATGCGGGCCCAGAAAGACAAGTTTGGAGGAAGGAAAAAGAAGAAACTATTTGGAGGAAGAAGACAGGACAAAAGTGCGAGGCCGAAGAAGGGGCAGGCGGCGGGGGCGGGCGCCGGGGGCGGGACTCACGCAGCTGAGCAGGGAGCAGACGCCCAGACAGGCCCCCATGTCGGCGGCGGCGCGGGGCGCAGGGCGCGGGCAGAAGCGCGCGGAATCCGGTCGGGCTCCTGGCGTCGCGGGCTGGCCCCGCCCTCAGTCCCGCCCCGGCCCCGCCCCGCCCTACCTGCCGGAACCGCTCGCCGCCTTCCGGCGGCGCTCAGGACCTCCCGGGACTCACCTGGGCCAGGTGCGGCAGGTGGGACCCTAGGGAAAGTGGAGGTACCGAGGATTCCAGTGGCCGCGCGAGCCGTGCAACGGGGCTCGTGTCCGGATCCAAAGTGATGGTTTGGAAATAGTGAGACCTGGGTTCGAGTGCCGACGAGGCCGCGATGCGACCTCACAACACTTCCCCCGGACCCCCACCGCAGGGGACAGAAGCCAAGAGATGGTCACCCCTGACTCCTCGGCGCTTGACACGGAGCCTCTGCCCAATACATAAGCGTTGAATGATGAATGACTGGACAAAGAAATGGGCAAGTCACTTCACCTCTCTGAGCCTCAGTTTCCCCATCTGTAAAGTGAGGATACCTACCTCAAAGGGCTGGTACAACACATAGGAGATGCTTGCCAAGTGTGAGCTCCCTGTGCCTGTTACTCCTAAGACCCCACCTCGCACTCGTCTGTCGTCTGTCCTCCCCCTCTCTCGTCTGTCCTCCCTCCCCTCCATCCACCTGTTCTTTAAGCTCTACTGACTCCTGTCTTGGGCCACATGCTCCCCAGAGCCACCCGGCTCATCGCTCCAGGGATGCCCGAACCTGACCCCCAGCTAAGGAGGTCAGAAGGGGTGGGTGGGTCACATTCCTGCCAGACCGTCCCCTAGAGGTAAGTGGGAGAGACCCAGAAGCAGGGCTCTGTAATCACTCTCGGTTCACCCTCCAGCCGGCTCCTCACTCAGCCGTAGATGGGATAATGTTAGGGAAGGAAATCTGCTTGCCTCAAAGCTGGCCCCAGGGCCAAAGATCCTACCTGACTGCATCCTTGGTGATTCACGGGGCGCCAGGCTTAGCCATTCATTGTACCAGGACTGTTCCGCAAACATACCCTACACTTTCCCTCCTCCACACTTTTGCACACAAGATACCCTCTCCCTGGAAAGTCCTTCTCTTTATCCCCCTCTCTACCCTTCAAAGCCTTGCTCACAGTCGCATATCTTTTTGGTGAAGAGAACCACCCTTCCCCCAAAACCACTACCTGGCTCCATTAGGAATAAATATCCTCCTGCTTCCCTGTGTTTCTACAACACGGGACCCCTTTACAGCCCCACAAATAGCTAAAGTTACCACACAGCTCAAGCTTATACCAAACTCTTTCACCTACATGGTCCCATTCAAGCCCTATAGTAACCCTGAGAAGTAGACTAACTCCTACTCCATTCCATTTTACAGATGAGGAAACAGGTTCAAAGAAGTAAAGTGACGTGCTAGACGTAAACTGAGCCCTGAATAAACATCAGCTATGACTATTGTGCTTAGTTATTATTGCTGCTCAAAGCCACACAACTCAGAAGGGCAGAGCTAGAAGACCACCCAATCTGGCCCTGATCTCAGAACCCAAGGCCTGTCCCCGACATCTCACTGCCTCTGTTTGAAAGCAGAGGTGACAATACCCAGTCAGCCTCTTTTTCTGTCCAATAATGTCTTCAGTCCTAGGCAGAGACCCTCAGGAGACTTTGAGCCACCCAAGGACTGTCTGATTCACCTCTGGCCGGTCCCTCCCCTGCCCTAGGCACAGCACAGGGCCTGGCACACTAAGGCAGTGGATGCTTCCTGAATGAATGAATGCCTGAACGTTTACCACAAGGCCAGTGTCCTCAGTCTGCCACCTAGCAGTCTGAAGTGAGCCCTTCTCACGGCCATCCACCCCAGGGTCAGTTCCTCTTGACACTGCTACCCCAAGAGCCGAATTTTCCATCCCTCAACCCGTCCCTGTCCATGAACTGGTCCAGTAGAAAACACCCACGACTTCGCTGAGACTCTTGTTCTGTTACTGCCTCTCACACCCTCTGCCACCCAGAAGATCACGTCTCCTCTCTTACTTCCACCCCTTACCCTGAAATGGGAGTGGTTATCTTACTTAACCTCACAGAGCAGTTCCAAGCATCCAGAAAGCATTCTAAGAAACGGGCAATTATCTGAAAGGAGGGAGGGATTAATATACCTGCAAGTGTAGAGAAACAGCCCCCTCTGATTTTTTAGATTGAAATTTTCCAGAGGGGGGTGATGTGCTGCCTTGTCCTGGCCTCACCCCGCCCAAGATGGAGGCGAGCTGGGCTCTCACATCCCCACATCGCCCTGCACAGAGGGGCAGACCCCCTGCAGACAACTCACTCTGCAGCCTTCTGGTGCTTCCTCCTCTTCCAGACTCGTGCTTCTCATCTGTAAAATGGAGATCATCGTTTTTGCTCCAGCTGTCTCACGGGAGTAGTGAGGAGATGAAATGAGGAGGTAGATAAAGACGCTTCATTCCTTGGTATCCTGACAAGCCCACCCACTTTTCTACCAGTCTTGAATCTCTTGCAAGGGACCAGAATCATTCTATCTCTCACACCTCCAAAGGCAAGATTACTGTCAGCAGCTGTGTGATCCTGGCAAGTCACCCATCCTCTTGGAGCCTCAGTGGAGGGTTGGGATTCAGGATCACCACAGCTCTTCCAACCGTGTAATGCCATGTAAACTACACCCATTGAGAGAAACCTACAGGGGTCAATTGGTCCAACCCCCTGTGCCCATCACCCAGCCCAGACAGATGCTCAACTCTCCAGATCCCAAAGGAAGCAGGACCTGGCTTCTTGGGCCACTCAGCCCAAGGGTTCTCTAATCTGATCTCATTGGGCCTCAGTTTTCAAATCTGTAATATGGGGACAATCCCCTGCTCAAACTCCCCCATGGCCCGCAGTATCCCCCACCCATCCTTGCCCATCCCTCTTACCATCCTCCTGTCCCTGAGGACTCAGATGCCCTCTGGCTTTGAGCCTCCTGTCCCCTGAGCCTCACTCTCTGCCCTGACCTCCACTTCCTTCTTCTGACCCATTTACAGAGCAGGGCTGGAGCTATCCCTTATGAATATGCATGTGGGATAATAAGGGCTTGGGATTGGGGGAGCTTCTGGGGAGAGGCATTCATGAGACATCATCCACCCATACACAGCCCCCCACCAAGGCTGCCCTCCCTCCCAAAGGGTGCATGGGAGTTTGAGGCAGAGGCCTGAAGTAACAACAATAATGATATACACAGCAACCATTTTTAAGTGCTTACAACACGCCAGGCACCCTGCTAAGAGCATCTCCTATAAGACGCTTTTAAGATGGGAACTATTTTCCCATTTAACAGATAAGGAAATCCATGCTCCAAGAAGTAGCACTCATGTAAGTCACACGTGAAACATATAAAGTGATTACAAGCAGAGCAAGGATGGAACCCGGGTTTTGTCGGACTCCAGAGCTGGTACTCTTTTTTTTTTTTTGGCCGCGCCATGCGGCTTGGGGGATCTTAGTTTCCCGACCAGGGATTGAACCAGGGCCCCGGCAGTGGAAGCGTGGAGTCCTAACCACTGGACCACCAGGGAATTCTCAGAGCTGGTACTCATTTTTTTTTTTTTTTTTTTTGTGGTTCGTGGGCCTCTCACTGTTGTGGCCTCTCCCGTTGCGGAGCACAGGCTCCGGACACGCAGGCTCAGTGGCCATGGCTCACGGGCCCAGCCGCTCCGCGGCATGTGGGATCCTCGCGGACCGGGGCACGAACCCGTGTCCCCTGCATCGGCAGGCGGACTCTCAACCACTGCGCCACCAGGGAAGCCCTGAGCTGGTACTCTTAACCTCTGCCATGCAGATGCACAGGGCCAAGCTCGGGAGCGCACGGTCAGGGGGCCACATCTGGACCTCACACTCCAGCAGATGTGTCTTAGGCGACCAAGGCTTTAGGAAAGGACTCAGGTCCTGGAATTGACTCCATCTGGAGAATATGGAGACAGGCAGACAGGTATGTGCATGAACGCAGACACACGATGTACCTGTGAGCACGGATGCGCGCAGAATGTGTCGTGTGTGCATGGCGGTGAGCATGTGTGACGCGTATGCCCCTGAGGCTGCCCAGGGGCTGCAAAGCTCTGCCGCTTTTGTTCCTTTATCAACCGACCACAGCGCCTGCTGGGTGCCATGTGCCGGGGATGTGGTGTGAACAAGCCAACACTGTCCCTGCCCTCCTGGAGCAGCAGTCTGGTGGGCTTTGTACCCAGATGTGGTTAACACTCCAGAAGGAACTTTTGTCGGAGGTTTTCTCTGTGGGATGTGGCTGGGAGGTGAGGGAGAAGACTGTGGGAAAAGTGGGAAAGGTGAGACATGTGGGGCGGGGAGCTGCAGGGGAGCCCCTGACACTTGCCGGAAGCAAAGGCTGGAAGAGTAAACCAGGGCCTGGCACGGACTACCCGAGGGTCACAGGTCTGAGGATTCTAGGTCTCTGGATGCTCCTTTTACAGATATCAAAAGTCTGCCACAAATGCACATGTGGCACTGTGTGTGTGTGTGTGTCCTTATGTGTGTGTGTGCACAGGTGATTATGTGTGATGTTTGCATATGTGAATTCATGTCAATATGTGTAAGGAGAGGACATGCATGAATTGGAGAACATGGGTGAATCATGTGAGGTGTGAGCCGGTGAGGGTTATACATGTGGGGGGGGGTGTGAGTGTGAGTGTGAGTGCAGCAAGGCCTGTTACTGTCAGGGAGAAGGAGGCGGGAAAAGAGTGTCATTTGACTGAGTCCTCACATTCATGAGCCTCAAAAATGCATCAAAAAACAGATGGACGGGTGGAGGGATAGAGGGATGAAAGGATGGATTTGGATGGATTTGGGTGGATGAATGGAAAAAGGGATGGATATGAGTTGAAGCAAATATTGCAAGATGTTCCTCGTAGATTCCAGATGATAAGGATATGGGTGTTCGGTGTACAACTGTTTCAACCTTTCTGGATGCTTGACATTTTTCATAATAAAATGTTAGAAAACAATGTACACTCAAAGGAGGCTGGATGTCTAGTCCCAGGGAATCACGCGCAAGATGGAAAGAACGGGACGCTCATCATACAATTTTAAACTATATCCCGTCACCAGACTACACAGCACTGTGAACTCATATAATTTGTAATTCCTGCAATGATCTTATGAATCTCTCAATTGCATTGGATTTGTGAGTGTGTGTGCGCATGTTAAAGATGTTAATTTATTAAATAAAAGTATGTTAAACACACCACAGTTGTGGCCAGACTGTTTCGGCATGTCTTCGTTTTTAAATTATTGGGAGCCTCAAAAATAAGAACTGGTTTGGGCCTCTCTTGGCCTGTGAGAGTCCCTGCTGTGTGAGACGTGCAGGTGGGTTTGCACATACACGCACTGTGGGGATGCAAGCACACGTGGCTGGGTGAGGCTGACACCCATGGGAGTGCCCACCCAGGAACTCAGACTCCTCTAGGTCCCCATGAGGCCAGCACCGTTCTCAGGGCGAGGGAATGTCTTGGGGCTGAAGAAAGGAAGCCACGGGCCCCATGGCAGTCTAGGGGACCAAGAACTCTCTCATCCAAGGCTTGGACACTCTCAGGCCAAGCGGCGTCCCCTAGCCAGCTGTGGAGTGTGGGCGGCGGAACCTGGGGTGTTTCCCCAGGACAGCAGCGTAAGGCAGGGTGTCCTGCGGCCCCGTGGCTCCTCCCTTTCTCTCCATACACTCCCTTCCTCTCCTCCCTTCCTCTCCTCCTGACTAACCACTCTTCCTCCCCTGCTCAGTGCCTGTTGGTCCAAACTGTCAGCAACCCCCATTGAACAGAAGGGGAAACTGAGGCCTGGAGAGAGCAGAGCTACCCAGGCCACACAGCAAGGTAGCAGCAGCATCAGAACTGAGCTCCAGCCTGCATGCTATTCTCTGCACCACTGCCGTCCACCTCTGCATCTCCCTCCTTCTGTAAGGAAGGGTGGGGGTCCAGGCCCAGCAGACCCAGCAGGTGAGGCCCCAGAGTGCCCTCCTTCCTGTGTGGGTCACATACAAGTTCCAGCAGGCCACGTGGGCACCAAAAACAGAGCATGGCTGGGAGGCTGGACTCAGGTTCTAATCCCAGCTCTGCCATAGACCCTGTTGGAGTGAACCTGGACAGTTTCCTGTCCCTCCCAGGGCTTCAGTTTCTCCACCTGTAAAACAAATAAGGTGAACTACAGCAGTAGTTCACATGTTTGGAAGCAGAACCCTGAGCAGCTACAAGAGTTGCTGCCCTTTGTTGGTGCAGGGAAGGCAAATAGACCTCCATCCACTCAGCCCCCTCATCTGCCCTCCACCAAGGAACTCGCCAAAGAAATTTCCACCCAATTGCAGAACCAGGGGATAAGAGATCAGGCTTCATCACCGAACAAGGCTGGGCTGCTACCAGCTGTGTAAGGCTCCCCAAGCCTCAGCTTGCTCCTCTGTAAAACGGGGCTAACAGTACCAACCTCCTAGGGCTGTGTGAGATTAAATGAAATAATTCATGTCCAGTGCTTGGTACCTGATGAACCTAGTAAAACTTCAGGCAACAGTGGCTCTTATTACTAGTCACCCCCAGATGAGAACCACTGCATAAGCCTGCTGGCTTCACCATGCGTTGTATCTGTTCTTCTGGCCCCAAAGCCAGTGCATTTTGGAAGCTGCTACCCCAGATTCCTCAGCTGACCTATCTCTGCAGCTGCTCCAGAGCAGCTGGGCATGCAGAGGCTGCTTCGAGGCCAGGCCTGGCCCCGAGGAGGGGAAGAATAGGGCTCCCTGCAATCAGGCTGGCCTGGGAGCAGGGGCCGGGAGAAGGGTCAGTTTCATCTGGATGACAAAGCCTCTGACAGGCCATCATTAGCTCCCCTCCCCTGCCCTGTGCCAGGCCCTGACCTGGCTCCTGAAGCTCCAGAGAGAAGGCAGCAGGTATTTAGCCAAAGCCTCTCATCCCCCGGGGCCCTCCCCTGGCTGCCTGGTGACACGAGCAGGAGGGAAAGTCAGCTTGAAGCGGGGGTCCCCAACCCACCAGGCAGCAATCAGCCCCAGGGTGGACAGCCACTTGGAATTGAGAATCCTACAATGTTGGAGCTGAAGGAAACTCACAACTACCTAACGTATATATATATATATATATATACAGTGGAATATTATTCAGTCTTAAAAGGGAAGGAGGGACTTCCCTGGTGATGCAGTGGTTAAGAGTCTGCCTTTCAATGCAAGGGACAGGGGTTTGAGCCCTGGTCCAGGAAGATCCCACATGCCGCGGAGCAACTAAGCCCGTGCACCACAACTACTGAGCCCGTGCTCTAGAGCCCACGAGCCACCACTACTGAGCCTGCGTGCCACAACTACTGAGCCTGCTTGCCGCAACTACAGAAGCCCGCACGGCTAGAGCTCCGCAACAAGAGAAGCCACAGCAGTGAGAAGCCTGCGCACCCCCAACGAAGTGTAGCCCCTGCTCATCGCAACTGCAAAGAAAGCCCGCGTGCAGCAATGAAGACCCAATGCAGCCAAAAATAAATAAATAAATAAATCTTTTATAAACAAGAAACACCTCTAGTGTCTCCTCTTATTTAACAGATGGGGAAACTGAGGCTGAGACAGGGGAAAGGGCTTACACCCATGCACACAATGGGTGACTGTTGAGAGGTGCTCCCTGACTTTCTGTTCCTTCCCCAGCAAGCTCCGCTCTCACCCCGGGCTGCTGCAACCACCTCCTAACCTGGACTCCAGATTCCAGCTGGCTCTTTGGCACACCTACCAGTGCAATTTCTTCAATCTTTTAAAAAAATAACGTTACTCCTTTACTCTGGGTTTTGTTTCTCCCAGTTATAAAATATACCTGTTCCATGAGAGCAGGGACCTCATTTGTCTGGTTCACCCCAGGATCCAATCCCCCAGATTTTTGCGTCAGGCAGGGCGTTGAGGAAATACAAGAATGCTTTAAAAAGGTAAAAAGAAATCACCCGTGACTTCCCACCCTCAACGTGCTTTAATATATCTTATTCTTTTTTAAAAATTTATTTTATTGAATTATAGTTGATTTACAATGTTGTGTTAATTTCTGCTGTACAGCAGTGATTCAGTTATACATATATATACATTCTTTTTCATATTCTTTTCCATTATAGTTTATCAAAGGATATTGAATATAGTTCCCTGTGCTGTACAGTAGAACCTTGTTGTGTATCTATTCTATATATAATAGTTTGCATCTGCTAGTCCCAAACTCCCACTCCATCCCTCCCCCACCCCGCTCCCCCTTGGCAACCACAAGTCTGTTCTCTATGTCTGTGAGTCTGTTTCTGTTTCACAGATAGGTTCATTTGTGCCATATTTTAGATTCCACATATAAGTGATAACATATGGTATTTGTGTTTCTCTTTCTGACCTCCTTTGCTTAGTATGATAATCTCTAGTTGAATCCATGTTGCTGCAAACGGCATTATTTCATACTTTTTATGGCTGAGTAGTATTCCATCGTATAGACGTACCAACATCTTCTTTATTCATTCCTCTGTTGATGGACATTTAGGTTGTTTCCATGTCTTGGCTACTGTGAATAGTGCTGCTATGAACGTAAGGGTACCACTTCACCATGAACGTTTTCCTGGCCATCAAGATGTTTTCCTGAGGAGGGACCACGTGGGGGTTGGCAGAGCTGAACCTCTGGCGGGCGTCCAGTTTGGGGCCAGGTTGGAGTTGGAACCATGGAGATTTGGAAGGAAACCCCACCCCCAACTTGTGCCCCTGGCAGCGGGGAGTGGAACCATCCCCCTGATGCGCCCACCTGTATGGAGCATCAGTTGGAGGCGGTGTGGTATCGGGGCATTCCTGCTGACGGCTTCCAGCTTGAGTGGCCTCTGCTGGGCTGGCTCCCTCTGGCTTTTTAGGGACCATTGTGCTGTCCGCAAGGAAGATTTCTGCTCCGCTGGAGTCCAGACGGAGGCTGGAGTGGCTGACCTCACTTGGGTAGGGGACAGAGGTATCCTAATGGCTTCCACTTCAGGTGCTGTTGAATTGTGGGAGCTGGATGAGAATGAGACACTCATTGACAGCAAGTTCTGCAAGTATGAGCACCATGACATCGTGTCTGCAGCGTCCCAAGCTCTGGCACACAGCGGTTGGTGGTAGCAAAGACTTCTGCATCAAGGTTTGGGACCTTGCTCGGTAGATGATTCCGAATTCATACCGAGCTCACTCTGGGCAGGTCACCTGTGTTGCTGCCTCTCTACACAAGGACTCCGTGTTTCTTTCGTGCACTGAGGACAGTAGAATTTCACTGTGGGATATCCACTGCCCCAAGCCAGCATCACAGGTGGGCTGCAGTGTCTCTGACTACCTTCCTACCTCCCAGCTTTGGCATCTTCAGTGGAGTAAAGTCTTTGTCTTCGCTGATGAGAATGGACTGTCTCCCTTGTGGGCACAAAGAGTGCAAGCTGTGCCCTCAGCTCAGCTGTGCGCTCCCAGTGTTTCACTGGGCTGGTGTTCTCCCCACACAGCGCTCCCTTCCGGCCTCTGTCAGTGAAGACGGCTCACTTGCTGTGCTGGACTCAGGCATTGCCGAGGGGTGTAGAAGCTGAGCCCACAGAGACTGTGAGAGATACTACTCTGTCCCTGCGAAATCACTCCCTTCTTACCCCAGTGGGCTGGGACCGTCAGGTCACCCACCATATCGTGCCCACAGAACCTCTCCCAGAGCCTGGTCCTAAGAGGGTTGCCAAGTAGGTTGGATTTCAGACAAAAAGCAACCCCCCCGTGAGTATCCACTCCCTTTGCCCCTGCCCTCTCAGTTTGTGAGACAACACAGGAGCCTTATACAGTACGTTGATACGTCAGACCTGTGCAGTTAATAGGCACTGTCTCTCAGCCTGGGGCAGGCTGGATTCTGGGGTCCCGTAGTCAGGGAAGAAAAACTTCCTTGAACATGGATATGTATGTGTGTCTGAGTGTGTGTGTAGATACATAGCTGTTGCTGGCAGGGGGAATAAAAAAGCCATCCCACATCTTTCCCTAGACCCAATCCCCACCCCACAATGTTAATCAAAGATTTTGTTTTTAAAGAAAAAGGTTGTTTTCCTTTTTTTTTAATTTTATTTTTTTAATACAGCAGATTCTTATTAGTTCTCTATTTTATGCATATTAGTTCATATATGTCAATCCCAGTCTCCCAGTTCATCCCACCACCACTACCACCACCACTTCACCCCACCCCACCCCCGTTTTCCCCCCTTGGTGTCCATACATTTGTTCTCTACATCTGTGTCTGTATTTCTGCCTTGCAAACTGGTTCAGCAGTACAGGAGATTTTTTTTTAAAAGCAAGACGTTATTTGAGAGATTTTGTTTTGTTTTGTTTTTTGGGGTTATTTGGCCACGCCCTGCAGCATGTGGGATCTTAGTTCCCTGTCCAGGGATCAAACCCACGACCCCTGCATTGGAAGTGAGGAGTCTCAACCACTGGACCACCAGGGAAGTCCAACAAAAGGTTTTTATGCTTCCCATGTAGCTGTGCGTGAGGAATTGGCCTTGTCTGGATGAGGTATGGGATGTGGGCATCCCTGGATTCTTGGAAGCAGCTCATAGACTGCTCATAGGGATAGGAGCAACTTAATTTTTTTATAGAGCTTAATTCACCTTTATCATGTGTTTCCGTTCACATCCAGCCCAGCTCACCTTGAGGAAGAGCCAGCACACTCACCACAGTTTTGCTCATCTCCTTGATGAGCCAGAAGTCCACTTTCTGGCTGAATAAGAAGTTTGGCTGGCACCTGTGTAATGCCCACCCCACACCCCCATGGAATTATGTATATGAGAGATGAGTGTATTTCTGCCACAGACTCCATAGAACAAAGTTTCAGGATGGAGAGCTTAATGGCATTTCAGTTAAAAACTGACACAGGCTTGCATAGGAATGTCTGCCATTGTCCCACCTGAAAACAGCCTGGGGCCTGAGCTTTTTTGCCTCTGGGCCTCTGTCTCTGGATATAAGAAGACTGAATGCTGTTTTGGGGGACTCTGAAGATTTTAAATGTGGCATCAGATAGAGAATCAGAAGTACCAGTCAGTGAAATAAGAAGTTGATTCATTGTTTTAAAAAAAGGAAGAAAAGATGTTTTCTTAACACCATTGAGAATGGCTCTGTCAGTGGGTGTCCCCCTCCTCAGAAGTCACCTTCTTAGCAAGGCTCCTGGGACCACTCAGCCTAAAGTGATCCACTCGATCACTTTATTTTCTTCATGACATATATCACTATCCGAAATTATCTATTCCCTCATCTGTTCACTAGTGTCTTGTTTGTCTGCTTATTAAACTAGCCACGAGGCAGTTTAAGCCCTAGGACAGGAGGAACTAATGCACCCCTGGCACCTAGCATACAGCTCCCCTCACCAAACATTCATGGACTGTGTGCCAGGCAGAGTCCTAGGCCCTCAGAGTACAGCAGTGAATAAAACAGACAAAAACCCTTGCCCCTGTGGCGCTTACATTCTAGTGGGGAATGAATAAATGAATGGATGAATTTAACTACCTCCTGTTGTTGGACATTTAGGTCATTGCTCCTTAAGCTTTCCCCCTGCTTTACCTCTCATATAACCAGGAAATTTCTTTAAATTCTCACATTTGATCATTCAAATAAATGTAAAGTTTGCATTCCATGCAGAGTGACTAACTTACCCTGTTTTGCCTGGGACTTTTCTGATTTTAGTCTTGGGCAGACTGGGACAGCTGGTCACCCTAATTCTTTGCTCGACTGTATTCATGATTTCTTCTCAAAAAACAAAACAGCTTTATTGAAAGATATTCCACATACCATAAAATCCATTTGTTTTAAAGTGTACATTTCACTGGGTTTTAGAACAATCACAAGGTTGTGTGATCGCCACCACTATCTAATTCCAGAACATTTTCAGCACCCCAAAAAGAAATATTGTACCCGTTAAGCAGTCACTTCCCATTCCTCTCTCCCCACAGCCCCTGACAACTACTGATCTACTTTCTGTCTCTATAAATTTATCTGTTCTGGACATTTCAAATAACGGAATTACGTGGCCTCTTGTATAACAGTCTTCTTTCACTTAACATAATGTTTTTAAGGTTCATCCATATCATAGCATGTATCAGCACTTCATTCTTTTTTATTGCCAAATAACATTACATTATACGAATAAAGCATTTTTAAAAATTCTATTTGCTCAACAGCTGACAGACATTTGTATTGCTTCCACTTTGGGGCTCTTACGAATGATGCTGCCATGAACATTGATAAACAAGTTTTTGTGTGGACATATGTTTTTATTTCTCTTGAGTACATACCTAGGAGTTGAATTGCTGGGTCATATGGTAGCTCTGTTGAGCATTTTGAAAACTGCCAAACTGCCTTCCAAAGTTGCTGCACCCTTTTCCACTCCTATCAGCAATGGGTGAGGGTTCCAACTGCTTCACATCCTTGTCAACACTTGTCATTGTCTATATTTTTTATTGTGGCCATGTGGTGTGATTGTCATGTTTGTTTGAACACAAAAATTAGGTTTGAAATTACTTATCACCAAATAAAGTCGACCCCCTTGGAATGTCTCCCATGTCAGTCATGTGCCCCGGAGAACCCCAACAGACCTCTCGGGAGCTGTGAGGACAAGGGCACCAGCCTGATCTGTGTGGGTTAAAGTCATTTCCAAAGTTTTGATATTGTAAACAACACTTTTTTATAATAAAAAAAATTTACTTTGGGGATTTCCCTGGTGGTCCAGTGGTTAAGACTCTGCACTCCCACTGCAGGGGGCACGGGTTTGATCCCTGGTCGGAGAACTAAGATCCCGCAAGCTACACAGTGTGGCAAAAAAAAAAAAAAAAAAAGTTAAAAACATTACTTTCGATTTGTTTGATTACTAGTGAAGTGGAAATTTTTTCACGTTTATTTTTTGTATCATTTATATGTATTATTATTTTTCATATATTTTTATTTGTATTTCTTATTTGGTTCCAGAATAATCTTTTCAGAAGAAGAATCTGATCACACCCTTGTTTAGAACTTTAAGTGGCTCTGCACTGCCCACAGAATAAAGACTCACTCTCTTACATCGGACCCTGCCTGTTCCTCTGGCCCCTTTTCACGTCCGGACAACGTGCAGTTTCCAAAAAGAGCCCTTCCATCTCTCTCCTGCTTTTGGCAGTTTGTGGACATCCCCTCCCTCTGGATGACTTCCAGGCTCACCACCACATGTCTGATGGAATCGTTTGTTCACAGGACCAGCTTCCTGGGGACACGAACTCTGCAGAAGGGCTCCTTAGTTAGGAAGCACCCTTTGATTGGTTTAATGCTCTGCTGTCACCGTTTTGAAATTCTTAATGATTTTTTAACAACGGGTCTCACATTTTTATTCTGCACTGGGGCCCGTCCATTATGTATGTAACCTGTCCTGCTTGTTTACCTTCTGCCTCTCACACAGGTTAATACACTCCTTGACCTCAGAATCTGTCTGTGCCCCTCTGTGCCCCCAGTGCCTGGTGGAAGCTGAATAAATGAATGCCTAAAATGTATGAATAAAATGAATGAATGAGGGCTTCCCTGGTGGTGCAGTGGTTGAGAATCTGCCTGCTAAGGCAGGGCACACGGGTTCGATCCCTCGTCTGGGAAGATCCCACGTGCCGCAGAGCAACTAAGCCCACGAGCCACAACTACTGAGCCTGTGTGCTGCAGCTGCTGGATCCCGTGCACCTAGAGCCCATGCTCCACAGCAAGAGAAATCACCGCAGTGAGAAGCCCGTGCACCACAATGAAGAGTAGCCCCCACTCGCCGCACTGAGAGAAAGCCCGCGTGCAGCAACGAAGATCCAACGCAGCCAAAAATAAATTTGAAGGAAGGAAGGAGGGAGGGAGGAAAGGAACACAGGAAGGAAGGAAGGGAGGAAGGAAGGAAGGAAAGAAGGAAGGAAGGAAGGATGGAAGAAATTCGCCTGTTATACCTTGAGGAAGAAGGTAGGAGGAATTTTCAGTGTAAACAGAAGTTGAAAGAACATTCCCAGTAGAGGGGACATGGGTGAAAATTCCCCATAGGCAGGAAGGACAAGGAGGCCCTGGGAAATGTGGTTGCACTGGCCTCAGCTGAACCCCCAGGATGTGGGGGAAGGTGCGTGTGGGGGGCAGAGGCAATGGCTGGTCCCCAAAGGGAGCTCTTTCCCTGAATGGGGGCAGGGAGAAAGCCCTGGAATCCAGAAGAGGGGGTGCTAATTAGTGCCCCCAGAGGGGTCTCTCGTGTCATTGGGTGGTGAGAGAGGTCAGTCCAGGAAGTCAAGGGGAGCCAATGAGGACAGTTTGGCTCAAGTCCAGACCACCAAGGCTGAGCGATCTTAATGACTCCAATCAAAATGCCTTTGCCACCACTGGGACAGACCTCAGGTCTCTGACCCAGGGGTCAGCACCTCCTGCCTGGTGCCCCATCAGAAATGTCTTCTCTGGGCCCCAGGCCCTCCACCCCAGCCCACCCTTGGCCCCCTTCCCCGTGGCAGCTGGATAGTCCTCAGGGTCCCAGGACCAAAGAGAGGTTAGAATAGGCCCCAGCCATGGGTGCCCCAGCTGCCTCCAGGGGCAGGAGATAATGACCTCTTGGGGCTTATGGGCATAGGGCTTGGCCCTGCCCAGCACAAGGGAAGCAGCCCAGATGTCTGCAACCTCCCTGCTCCACGGAGTTTAATGTTGCCAATCTGGGTCCATCTACTTCGCCCCTCACCCCCTGCTACTTTCTCTCCTTTACTCCTGACCTCCCAGCCACAGTGGCTTTCCTTCCAGCCCTTGATAAGTCAGGTTCATTCTCACATCTCAAGCAAGTGCATCTCACCTTTGCACTTGCTCTTCTCTCTGCCTGGAATGTTCATTCCCCATATCCAGGCATGTCTGCCTCTTATCATCAGGCGGCCCCCAGCTCAAACACCACCTCCTCACTCAGGAACGCTAGAAGTGTCCTCCCCAGCTGGATGCACGGCCAGCCCTTCTCTACCCCATGACCTTCTTTAATTTTCAGACTGCCTGGCTCAGAATCCTACCCCGATTATCTACTAGCTGGTGCAAGTTACTGAACCTCTCTGTGCCTCTATTTCCTCACCTATAAAATGGGGATAATAGCAACACATGTCATTATGTTGTTGGAAGGAGTAAATGAGATGACACAGGCACATAGTAAGGCTCCATAAAGGGTAGCCATTGTGACCATCACTGTCTGCCCACCCCAGCTCCCCTTCAGAGAAGAAACTGCTTGCTCATAGCTGCAACCCCAGAGCCTAGAACAGTGCTTGGTACATAAAAGCCACTCCAGAAATATGTATTGATCTGTTTGTTTTCTCCTGATATTTTGCCCTTTTCCTACTCTCCTGTTTCCCATGCAAGAGAAACTGTTCAGCGGACTAAAGCCCTCCCCAGGCTGGAACAGGAGAAAGGATGGAGACAGTGGTGATGGCAGAGACATCACAGGCCCTGAGAGGGCCCTGCACGTTGCAGCCAGACTCCAAAGGGGGACCTACCAGAATGACCCCCAAACCAGAGTGTGACCTCCCAGCTTATAGGGGCTTATAAGAGGCCCCATAGCATTGAATATATATTCAGGTGTTTTAATTTGACATATTTAGTGAGAAAATCCTCAGTGCCAGATCCTGTACTGGCCACTGGCCACACAATAGCATACAAGACAGACACAACCCTTGCCCTTGAGGAAAAATTCACAGCCTAGTCAAGGGCACTGATTAGTAAACAAACATTCACACTCCCGTCTGAACAAGTACAATTGGCCATAGCAATGCTGAACAAGTCATAGCCATAGCAATGCTGGAAAATGAAATATCAGAAGGGAGGTGACATGTGAGTTAGGGTTTCGAAAGGTGAGGATGAGTAAAACAGGTACTGAATTCTTCTAAAATTAAACAATTTTTCCTGTCACATTGGCTACGCAAAGATAGCGATCTTAGTGAAAGTTCCGCTTTTCCCTGGGAAAGAGGGACAAGCAAGTTGTGATGGAGACTGAAAAATCTGACAAACAAAAAGGGCTTCTCCTCTGGGTGCCTGGGTTGAAAACAGGCATCTACAGACTGTGATAAGTGGGGTGAGTCTCAGACACAGAGTGGGGAGGCAGAGAGGGGCTGAGGTCAAGGGTCAAGGATGTCTGTTGAGCACTTAGTAATAAAAAAAGAAATCTCATGTTTTGATATGAAGGAATCAAAATGGCCCTGCCAAACTGGCTGCGTCGATGTGTTCTTGAATTTGACAGAGTCGCTGTTTCAAGTTTCTTCCTCTGCTCCAAGGCACAAACCAGGTCAAACTTTCCCACGGCAAACAGCTTCACCACAGACTCTCCAGTCATGGGGCCTCTTCTGTTGACAATGTCCCATAGGGTGCGTTTGGATGGAGACAAATCCAGCAGTGCGCCAGAGCTGGCTCACACCAGCTTTCAGGTGCCAGTTGCTAAAGTTTGGGGAATTTTGCAATTTCAGGCTGTTGAACAGTCATTATTAAAAATTAAATCGTAGAAATTTAAAATTGAGATATTAAATCATGGATAAACAACAAGGTCCTACTGGATAGCATAGGGAACTATATTCAATATCCTGGTATAAATCATCATGGAAAAGAATATGAAAAAGAATGTATATATATGTATAACTGAATCACTTTGCTGTACAGCAGAAATTAACACAACTTTGTAAATCAACTATACTTCAATTAAAAAAGGAAATATTAAAATAAAGATAATACTCAAAACTCACGACTTCCTACTGATTTTACTACATTTTATTATTCTCTATTCTCTCGAGGTTATCTGCATCTATTGTAACTGAGTAGGAGAACTTTGGCAATAATGAATGATGTACTTCCACACACCTCTTCCCACCTCTGCTTTGTGATATCACGTTGGTAACTTGAAGTCGGCCAAGGTGGGAATTGGCAAAAGTCACAAACCGGGCCTTGATTTGCTGTTTTGTTGACTTTCTAGGTTAAAGAAAGTGATGGATGAAATATTAACAGTGTAAACTAAAGTGCTGAAGCTGAAAGAGGTTTCCGTTTAATGAATATATTTATAGGAGAGTGGGTAGTATAACAGCAGATCACATATCAGATTTAATGACAATAAATTTATGGGGAAAAGAGTTAGTACAGCAGACTGGAATGCAACTCCATTTCAAATTTGGATTGAATCGCAGCCATAGGTTGACTAGACATGCAAGAGTTCAGCAAAAATTAACAAAAGCCTTCTGGAGAATCAATTGACTATGTGGGATCTACAATCAAGAGTTCCTACATTGTGCAGTTATTTGTAAATTGTGTTCTACACATCCACTTTATCAGTAAAATTTATAATAAACATATATGTACATATGTATATAATGTATACATTTGGATTTCTGAGGAACCAGTTGTCAAATATTTGCTGGCACACCATTGGACAGCCCAAGTTTGATAAAGTCCTTTGCAAAGCACATTTCTGAAACCAGGCAAAGGTCTCGTGTGCCGGCAGTGCAGAAAGATCAACTCCGACAGCGGGAGTTGGCAGCAAAGTAAGGGCTTATTGCAGGATGTCAAGCAAGGGGGTGGGAGATAAACCTCAGATCCACCCCAACTTGGTCTCTGAGTTTCGGGGTTTTTTTTAAAGGGGAAGAACAAAGAGGCTGGGATTAATCATCGCCTAGTGACGGTGCTGTGACATCTCTTAATTAATTATAGTTTCAGAAGTCAGGATGTCTCTGGGTTACGATTATCTGGCCAGGTAGTCCATGGCTGGGGTGGGCGTGGGGTGGGGGTCTGTTAGCTCATCTGGCTAACAACCAGATGTTTCTGGAGAAGCCAGGTGTTTCTGGAGAAACAACCTGAATTTGTACATTGATGATGATATCTTACAGCAGCAATTTTAGTACATTAATGATGTTACTGACAACAGCAAGTTTAGTCATCTGACTCTGGTTGATGAGTGTTCAGTTAGCACAGGATCGAGGTCAGAGGGGACAAGAAAGGGAATAAAATTTCAGATAGAGAGATTAATCATAAACTTGGTAAGGGAACTCGGTGTCATTTCGTCTTGGGGAAGCCCTCTCCACTGTGGGAAGCATTTTCCAAACAAAGAGACAGATGACCTCGTGCTTGCATTGGGGACACTCCCAGGACACAGATAGCTCTATGGCTTTGGGATCTGTCATTTTCAACAACGACAATAAAACCAACACATTCAGGGGCTTTGTGGTACTTTTCTTTGCCGTTTTCCAGTTTAAACTTAAATAAGGTTATTGGACAGCAAGGAACAGCAATTTCTCAGGCTAACTGACATGACAGCAGGAGTTATCCTAGGGATGCATGCCGGGGAGGAAGAGCAATTGTGGCCATCAGCGGGAGGGCCAGCTCCCCTCTCCCCCCACATATCCCTTCGTCACTACTTCATTCTTCCCTTCCCCTGTACACAGCTTCCTTCCTCTTTTCTTTTGTGAAAACAGCAGTGAAGGTGAAGGCAGCTGGTTTACAGTCAACAAGTTTACCTGCTCTTAGGTCAGAGACCAGCCGCAGTGGGTTGACACGCAGATCCACCATCCCCAGACAAAAGATCTGATTGGCCGGCTTGGAGCAAGTAGACATTCCTGGACCAATCAGTCATGGCCAGGGGTGTGGAGGAGCGGGACCAAGGATTCAGACCGGGCCTCAAGGATCACATCGAGTGGGGAGGGGCAACTCTGAGAGAAGGAGGGTAGGCATGCGCTGGGAAGACTCTCCCGAAGGTCTAAGCTTTTTTTTTTTTTTAACATTTTAAAAAATTTATTTATTTATGGCTGCATTGGGTCTTCATTGCGGTGCGCGGGCTTCTCATTGCAGAGTCTTCTCTTGTTGTGGAGCACAGGCTCTAGGTGCGTGGGCTTCGGTAGTTGTGGCACGCAGGCTCCTAGTTGTAGCATGCGGGCTTCAGTAGTTGCGGCTTGCGGGCTCTAGAGAGCAGGCTCAGTAGTTGTGGCTCGTGGGCTTAGTTGCTCCGTGTCATGTGGGATCTTCCCGGACCAGAGATCGAACCCATGTCCCCTGCATTGGCAGGCAGATTCTTAACCACTGTGCCACCAGGGAAGTCTGGTCTATGATATTAAAGGAGGCCAGTTGGATGAACAGGACTTGCTGACAGGGCAGGTTTCCCTTCATTCCAGTTCGTGAGAAAGTCTTCTAGATAACTGGCCACCATGTGGACTGTCCATGATCCAACCATGTACACAGTTGTCAGTGAAAATGCCTTCATTACATATATGACATTTTTGTTTCTGAAAAGATAAAAAATGAATATGTCTCTAGCTCATATATCTTCTAAATATTAAGACTGTAATAAAGACAATCTTCTGTGTTTCTGCAGTCTGCTGACCATCCTGGGACTCCCGGGGTTGTCCATGGATCCCAGTCAAGGTGAAGCTGCATTAATCAGCTTTTTTCTTCATTTCACAAGAGGCCCTGCGAGATCTGGGTCCACAGTGCCTGATACATTCCTGGTCCAGCGCCATGGCAACAACCGACAGAGAAGGCTCTCTGGAGCAGACAGCCTGGGTTCAAATCCCAGTTCCCTTACTAGCTGTGTGATCTGGCAAGTGACTCAACTTTTCTGCGCCTCAGGCTCCTTATCTGTAAAGTGGCCATAACTTACAATACCTCTCATAAAGTTGTGAGGATTAAATGAGTTAATATTTATAAAGTGTTAGAAGTGCCTAGCACATGGTAAATGTTCAACAAGTGTTAGGTATATTATTATTGGCATTTCACTGTCAGCTGCGTCCCTGCAGGCTGGCACGCATAATGGGTGGAGGAGTTGGCATCGCCCTCTCCTCTATCATTCACCCACAAGCCAGCAGGCAGGGTGGTGTGTGTAAGGGGGCAGTTTTGTTGAGTAAGAGGGAGAGATCTCGCACCCCAGATGAGGGGAAGCTGGACCTGCCCAGCTGAGAGGGGCTCTGGCTGGGTGTGAGGCTCCAGGAACCCAGGGGCTCGTGTAGTTAGTTGTGTGTTTCTGGAGGGAAGGGAGCGTGTGCCTCAGTGGTGGTGGGTCTAGGGGTGCGGTCAGCTTCCCTGCACTCACAAGGGCCTCACTCTTGGTTTAATGCTTGCTGTCATCACCTTGAAATTCTTAATAATTTTTAAACAAGGGGCCCACTTTGCACTGGGCCCCACCAATTATGTCACCAGTCAAGGGGCGGGGCTATGTGAGTAGGTGTCTGGGTGTGTATGTGAGGTCACATGCAGTTGTGTTACTGACCCAGGTTCCTGGACTGTTTCATCAATAGAAATGATAAGAGGCCAGAGATAAGAGAAATTCAGGCAAGGCTTTATTGGGACTCATGCTGCAGGAAGAGGGAGCAAAGGGACATCCCTGGTGGCGTAGTGGTTAAGGATCCACCTGCCAACGTAGGGGACACGGGTTTGAGCCCTGGTCCGGGAAGATCCCACATGCCGCGGAGCAACTAAGCCCGCGAGCCACAACTACTGAAGCCTGCGCTCTAGAGCCCGTGCTCCGCAACAAGAGAAGCCACCACAATGAGAAGCCCGCGCACCGCAACAAACACCCAATGCAGCCAAAAATAAATTATTAATTAATTAAAAAAAGAAAAATAAGAGGGAGAGAAAACAAGTAACATGTTCCCTTGCTCGCTCCCTGGGGGCGGGGGTTGTGGGGTTGAGGGGGAAGGAGCTGGTCCTTTAAGCGGGGTGAGGGTATGGGGGGGTTCATGGGTCAGACCAGAGTGGGGCTTGGGTGGTCTCCCCAAACCCTTGGTGGAGCTGTGTGCAGGGATCATGCACAGCGCCCTGCTTTTGCTCCTGACACCTCAGAAGTAGCCATTGAGTTTTTGGTCTTTTTGTATCTTGCTGTTTATAATTTGCCCCAACTGCAAGCATGTACACTGTTATTTGTTTCTTTGTATTTTGTTGCTCCAGGAGACGTTTGTACAAGTGCAAGCGCTGCAGCAAAGGGTCCCAGGTCCCAGGTCCCAGCCTGTGCATGTCTCTTCCTCTGGACTTGGGGACTAGAATGCTGGTCTTTGCGGGAATTTCAGAAATTACAAGGCAGTACTCCACCCCACCCCAGACACGGGGAATAGCCTCTGTCTTCAGTTCTTCCCTGCACCCCTCAGCCCAGCCTCACCCCCCCTCCCAATCAGGACCCCTCTGTCTCTGCAAAACCCCAATGCCCCACTGCACCCCTCGCCCTGCAGGAAAATAGGAAAGGCAATGGAAGCCTCCCAGATCACCAGCCCCAGGGAGAGAGGAGAGGAAGCCATGCTAGCTGGGCTTAACACTGGTCACCACAATGTCCACACATGTCACCTGTGTCCTCCCTGACCCCAGGGATCAGGGAGGAGTCAGTCTCCCCCCCTTCCCGGATTGCTCCTGTACCTCACAATCAGGGCTTCTTGTGAGGAAAAGAGGAAACGGGCAGTCAGGAGTCCTGGTTCTGGCCCATTCTGGGACCTTGGGCAACTGGCTGCCCTTCTGTTGGGTGTTATGACCCCTAAGGTCCTTTTGGCACTTGTATCCTTCCTGACTCTCAGGTTCCCACGGCTGATGACAGCCACTCCCAGCTCTGCAAAATGGAACCCTGGCCCTGGGTCTGCTCCAGACCCCTGTCCCGGTCTGACTCCAGAAAGTCACTGAATCCTGGATCTGGGAGCACCTGGTCCCCTTAGACAGATGGGGAAATCGTGGTCCTGAGAGGGGACAACACACACCAGCTTAGTGGCAGAGCCCAGGCTCAAAGTCAGTCTTCCTGCCAGCCCACCTCACCCCCTCCATGCCTCTGATGCCACACCCACCATCACTGCCTCTGAATTCCAAGCAGGATTCCATCTCTCTTGGGAAACTCAGCATGACAGCACAATCTCCAACCCCACTCCCATCTTTCCTCCAGTCACAAGTGACAAAGGGTTTGAAGATATCACTGCATTCATCCCTCATTGTACAGACAGGGCAACTGGGACCCAGAGAGGGGCAGTGGCTGCTCCAGACCACTTAATCTGCTGGCAGGAGCCTCCTGACACCAAATCTTGCGGTTCCCCTTCATTTCCCCCCTCCTCATCCTCCTACTCAGGACTCCAAACCCTGTTAAGCACCCAGAGGCCCTGGAATCTGAGGGCTCTCTCTGGGGTCCCTCCCTCCAGCCCAGGGACCCCAGAGGGAACTACTGTGGGTGGGCAGGGCCAGTTCCCAGTGAGCGAAGGGCAACCCAGGGAAAGGCTCTGCCTGCTCTTCGCCAAAGCTGCTTAGATACTCATCTGCCCACCACCATCCCCGCCCCCACCCCCAAGCTGCAGAAAGAACAGGCAGGCCTGCCAGGCCCAGAGATCCAAGTGTCCATCCTGGCACTCTTTACACTGGCCTTGCTGGCCCCCTAGAGCACACTAGTAGATTCCAGGCCCCTTCCTGGCTTCAGCAGTGCGGCTCCCTTTTGCTTGTTTCACCTCCTGGACTTCCGCCTAAGAATTCGTGTGAAGGCGGGATTCTCTGTGTACAATGGCTCTCAAACCACAGTGCCCCCTCGTGCTATTCAGATGGGGAGACTGGCCCAGAGGGCATGTGCTTTGTTCCAGGTCACAGAGCAAGGCAACAAGGGCTCCTGGCCTGGGACCCAGTCTCCTGTCTCCCAGGGCACCTCTTTCCTCCCAGGGCTGCCTTTCAGATCTTCCCTGAAGCGGAGTCTGGTTGGGAGGAAGGGGACTTCACGAAGGCTTCGGGTGGGGCGTGAGTCAACCAACGAGCTCTGATAGCTGACCTGTTTTTGTGGGGGCCTATGCGGTGTCCTGGAAGGGGACAGAAGGATGAATGAGGCACAGTGCCTGCCCTCAGCAAGCTCCACATCTGGGCCTGAATATGGGGAGAACGGGTCCCTTCAAAGCTAACTCTAAACACCTCTCCACTCACGCTAAGCTTCTCGTCCCTGCCCACGAGCCCTCAATCTTACCCCTCTGCCTTTTTCCTGCAGTTGCTATATCTTCTCCCCACTCCTCCCTCCCACCGCAATCTTTCTAGGCTCTTCTCCTCTCCCTCCCACATCAGCACTTATCTCACCCTGTTTCACAGCCAGTAGCCTGGGAAAGGGAGCACAGGCCAAACGAGGGAGAAGGTCGGTGGCACAGCAGGACGGAGCTGCAATGCTCCGCCTTCCCAGGAGGGGGCGCACTGTCGTCCGCAGCAACCCATCCCTCCAGGTGCTCAGCCTTGCAGGTGCAACCAATTCCAGAGCCAGGACTGACTTCTAATCTTCACAGTCACACGGCAGGAAGGTAGGAATAAGTGATCCCCAGCTTCCAAATGGGAAGACCCAGGTCAGGAGAGGGGCAATAATGGCTGGAAGCCTGGGGTCACACAGCAGCTATGAGTCTGATCGCTTGAGCCCTGCTTCAAGGGCCCCTGACTCAAAACTAACCACCTCCTGGTTCTGGGAGATCTGCTCTCCTGAGAGTGGAAGGGGTTCCGGGCTGGACTGCCTCCGAAGCTCCTGGGTCCAGGGGTATTTTTCCTTGGGCCACGTATTCTCGAATTCCCTCCAAAATTGACCTTTCTTTTCCCAGGACCCCCATGCCCTGCTCCCAGCATTCTCTGCCTCAGCTAAACCATGGGGTTTAAGGGAAGGGGCTAAATAATCCTGGGTGCCCTAGCCATACATAAGCCCCCATGGGTGCCTCAGTTCTGCCAGGGGACTCAGGCAGCACGTGTCCCCAAAACAACCCCTACTCTCAGAAGCCAAAGACAGTTCTGGGCCTTGCTATGTACCAGGCTCCACTCTAACACTTGGTGTGTTAGCTCATTGTACCCTCAGGTGAGGTGAATGAGGCACGGAGAGGGCAAGTAACCTGCCCACACGGCTGGTAAGTGGTAAGGCAGGACTTGAACTCAGGAAGTCCGATTTCAGAGAGAGGCTTTTAACCACTGTGTCAGAGACCTCTGGTCCCCTGATATCCATTCTCTCCTTTTTCTAGACCAACAGGCAGTCCAGAATAATGACCATGTTCCCCAGACTCGCTTGCATGTGGATGTGTGGCTAATTTCTGGCCGAGAGAGGAGACGTGTGCACCTGCCAGGTCATGCCTTTCATTTGGAGAGGTGTGTCACCTCCCCTTTTCCCCTTCCTGCTGGCTGCAGGCGTGGGTGAGCAGACTGGGACAGCTGCCACAGCCTCCTAACCAGTCTCCGGTCCAGCCTCCACGAGAGCCAGAAAACTCTTCCCTTAACACAAGTCACATCATGGTGCTGCCCTGCCCCAAACCTTCCGTGGCTCCCCATTCCTTCAGAAGAAAGGCCACCTCCTCCGTGATGGACAAGGCCTTTTCGTGTCTGGCCCTAAACTATACTCCCAATCTCATCACTTGCCACTTCTATCCTCTGCCCTCCTCCCAGATGAATCAGCAGGAAAATCTCATCTTTGCTTAACTATCCCCTCTTCCTCTGCCTTCCCAATTCCTCTCCCCACACACAGCAGACTCTGAGGTGCTCTTCAAGACTCTGCCCAAAGGGTATCTTCTATGTGAAGCCTTCCCTGGCCCTCCTGGCAGAACGAGCAGCTCCCTCCTCTGGTCTCCCACGGTCTGTGTACAGCCCCCTGGGACAGTGATAGCTGTTCTGCATTGTCATCTGTAGACGCATCCACTTCTCCCATCTCTCAAAAGAGTGAGAGTCAAATGTGAGATATCTGTTGGTTGTCAGTACCCTGCACAGGGCCAGGCACCAAGTCAGTGGCGGTGAGTGAGAGAGAGAAAAGGACACTCTGTGTGTGTGTGTGTGCGGGGTTGGGGGGGGGGGGCGTCTACGTGGGTGACCTGAGCTGGCTGAAGGCCCAGGCAAAGGAGACAAGGAGAACATCTAGAAATAGCCCTATCTCAGGGCCCAGAGCAGGCCTGGTGCCCAGATAAACTGACCCTGAGTGAGGAGACGGGAGCCCAGGGTGGGTGGGTAGGAACGAAGAGGTGTGGCTCCAGCAGGCTGTGGCCCTGCTACCCTCTAGGCCCTGACCGCCTGTTGTTGGGTGTCCTGGCACTCAGATTTCAGTGACCCCCAGTGACCAGTGGGTATTTCAGGCTGGTGCTCAGCATCACCTGCTCCCTTGGCCCCATAATTGTAGGGCAAAGGGGAGCCTGCCAATCTACCCACTAAGGAGGGGCTGGGCTGGGGCAGAGATGCTGGAAAAATTTGTCCTCTCCTCGCTCTCGCCCCACCTCACCCTCTTCCCCACTTGGAAGTTCCCTTCCAGAACCACCAACTGCCAAAGCTTGAAGGATTAAAGAGCTCATCTGGCCCAACCCCCAACATGGAGTTGGGGACATTGAAGGGAAGAGACTGGCCCAAGGTCGCAGAACAACACAGGGTGAAGATGGTCATGGGGAAAGGTAATGTAGAATAGTGGTTAAGCCATACAAACTCTAGAGCCAGTCTGCCCGGGTCCGAGTCTTCACTCTCACGTGTAAACGGGTGACGGGGACAGTATCACTGGGTTACTGTTAGGATTATAAGAGTTGAAAGACAGAAAACTGTTAAGTCCAGCACTTGGCACTTGGTAAGGGCTGCATCGATCTTAGCGATCATTTTCTGCACCACACTTTATAGCATACAAAGATTCTCAACACCCACAATCTTGTTTGTCCCTTCCAACAACCCCGGAACAGAGACTGACTGGCCAAGTTCACACAGCTGGTATCATATCTCTCAACTGCCTGCCAGGGGTCTTTCCATATCAAGCCCCCTGCCCCCGACAGCTCATACACTGGTTCATCACATGGAGAAGGTGACATGAAGAGCCAGCCCTTGGTTCCTGACGCCACCCTGGGCTCATCTTACCCCTGCACTGGACGATCCCATTGCGGGGAAGACAACCTTGCTCATCCGACATCCCTGCTGATTCTGTCTGATCCCAGCCTTCTAATTCTTGGTCTTGCCACCACTGAAGCCTAGAAGGGGAAATCTCTCACCGTGGACTCCAGTCCTGGCTGTCCCCCAGCCAACCCAGTCCTTCCTGCAGATGACTCTTTCCTTTTCCTATCCAGTGTCTCTGTTTACTACAGAGCCTGGGGATGCTACCCCCCACTGACACCCAGCCAACACCAAGATCCCAGGCCCCTAAAAAAGCCCAAGCCAGGCTGACAGCCTTGGCTCTGTGTCTGCTTCCTGGAACACGCCTGGCCCCAGACGCTTCAGGCCAACACCAGCTCCCTGCCAGGCCCCCTGCCAGGCCCCCTGCCATGGTTTGCCAGCTCTCCTCACCTAAGGATACACAAGCGGTCACGTGTCCACACCAACAAGGTTCATTGAGCCTCCTGGAGCTACCTGAAACTTTCCAGAATCTTAGGCAAGCTAGTCCTGAATGAAGTGTACTCGAGGGAGTGACCATTGAACCATCTGTTTGGTGCCAGGTCACATGGCACACGAACGTGACCCAGAACTCAGGGTGGTATGAGGTGCTGTTTTGTAAGCACAGGTTTACCTTTCTAATTGTACCTTACTTAATTCCAATATCATCTGTAATTTTTCAGAGGCAAATTTTTCATTTGATAGAGGAGTAGTTTGGGGAAGGAGCCAGGGGCAGCCCCAAGTCTGGGATCTGGTCTGATTATTTCCTGGGAACCGCCCTGTCCCCAAAGAGACTCAGGCTACACCTACGTGCCCAGAGGGCGATTCTCCCCTGAGAGTACTTGGGTCCCCACTCTACACCGGAAAACGGCCCTCAGGGATGGAATGAGAAAGAGGACAGGAGATGGGATACTTTGGCAGGAAGAAAGTTGAGAGCAGTAGACAAGGGCAGGGGCGGGGGAGGGTACTTTTCAAACAGAGAGAACACTGATGAGGACAAGTGGCTTTCTTTGCTGAGAGAGACTACTTGTCGCCTCTACAAATCCATGCCCAGCCCTGCACCAGGCCCTGTGGGCACAGCGGGGAGCCCTCACAGGGTTTCTGGTGTAATAGGAAGACAGACTCTGAAACTAATGGACCCCATGAAAACAGGACAAGTGCTATGACAGGGAGATTCAGGGCTTCCTGTTGGAAGGGAGAGCTAAGCTTGAGAGCTGAAAAGTGAACAGGAGTTAATTAAAAGAGTAGAGCCGGGGAAGGAAGAATATTCTAGGCAGACAGCAAGCGAGAAACACGGCACCCCTTCAAGGCACAAAAAGGGCAGAATGGCTGCAGCGTAGAGAGCTTGGAGAGGCAGGTGGGGGCCAGAGCACGGGGGCCGTGAGGCTGTGGTGAAAGGGGTGTGGGTCTTGCACTGAGGGTCAGGGGCAGCCAGGGAAGTAGGCTGAGAAGAGAGACAATTAACCTTTGTGCTGCATTCCCTCACCCTGCTTCTTTATCTTCCCAGAGTCCTTAGGAGGTCGGCTGGGTGGGGACTGTGTTGTGTTTTTCTCAGATGGAGAAATGGAGACCCAGAGAGATCATGATTTGCCCGAGGTCACACAGCTAGGAGGTAAGTAACGGGGGCAGGATCGCAACCCAAGTGAGTCTCACTCCAGAGCCCCTAAAGCTGCGGAGGTATAGATAGATTCACTCACTCACTCGTTCACTTGCACATTCAATATGCTCATTCACTCCTTCAGCATTCAGTAGTCATTCATTCATGCCTGCTATCTGCCAGGCACTCTTCCTGGAGCAGGATTTCAGTAATAAATTGGTCTAACGAAACAGATGAGACAAGGCTAAAGAGTTTGGGCTTGATTCCGTCAGCAACAGGGCGCACAGCCGGTTTCTGGGAAGGAGGGGTGACTGCCCTTCACTAGGAGCTGCCCTCACCCACCCCACCCCACACGCCTCCCTGTAAGGAGAGCCACTGTTCTCCTTCCAGGGAGCATTCTGCCACAGGCAGCCGTTTCGCAGAAGCAAACCGGTGTTGAGCAAGCCTCTATCTTTTGCCATCATTTGTTCTCTCAGACCCACAGCATCTAGAACTCTGGGGGAACGAGGAAGCGATTTCCTAGTGACAGAAAGAACACTCCGTTCCACCCACTGTGGCTGCAATCCCCGCACACTGTGAGCTCAGGGGGCGCAGGGCTGTGTCTCTCCTGTTCTGTCAGTGGGTCCCCACAGCGCTGGGCATAGGAATGCTCAGTTTATTTGAAGAGAAAGGGAGAGATGAGGAAACTTCTCTGCAGCATCTGAAGGCACTCAGTGACGTCAGTGAGGAGGAGATATATTTGGATCCTCTTCTGTTGGTTCAGGGTCTCGAGGGGCCTTGGCTCATTCTTGGGCACTGCTGGGTCAACTGCCCTGGGGAGGGGACCCGGAAGGGAGAAGGGGGTCACCATTCATTGAGTGTTAGGCTTTCCATATGTTATCTCTTTCAATCCTCATGACAATTCGGAGAAGTAGATGGCCTACCTCCATTTGGGAGGAAAGGAGCCTCAGAAGGGGGAAGGCACTTGCTCTGGGCCTCTAGCTAGTAAGTGGCAGGCTTGGGATTGATTGATGATTGATTTTTGGCTGTGTCGGGTCTCAGTTGTGGCACACGGGATCTTCGCTGAAGCACGCGGGCCCTTCACTGTGGTGCACGGGCTTCTCTCTCGTTGTGGCGCATGAGCTCCAGAGCGTGCGGGCTCTGTAGTTGCAGCAGCGGGCTCTCTAGTTGCTGGGCATGGGCTTAGTTGCCCCACCGCATGTGGGATCCTAGTTCCCCAACCAGGGATGGAACCTGCGTCCCCTGCATTGGAAGGTGGATTCTTAACCACTGGCCACCAGGGAAGTCCGGCTTGGGATTTAGAACCAGGACTCTTTCCAAAGATACTGCTTCTGAATAGAACATGCACCAAGGGAGGGGGGAGGGTGTGGCGAGAAGGGCTAAGACTTGATTCCCTGGCAGGCAGAGACAGAGAGCCCCACCCCCTTAACTAACCAAAGAGAAAAACTCCCAGTTGCAGGTATTGGGAGTGGGGTGAGGGGGGTCAGCATCCATAGACTTAGCCCCTGAAGGGGTAAAGGGAGGTTTCCAAGTCCCTGGGTCAGCGGACCTCCAAGCTCAGTTTCTTTGGCCTCTACCTCTCATACCTCCCCCGCTCCAGCGGCACATCCCCTAGTGGAGGCGTCCAGATGGCAGGGAGGTCCAGGGAACAGCTGAACATGCTGAGTAGGCCTCCCTCTCCCTGCCTCCCCATGGCCCCACGGATCATCCGGTGCTGCCAGCCCATCTCATTGGCTCTCTCCTGGTTACTCGTCTCTCCTCTATCTTTCCAGCCTGTGGTTGCCGTGGAAACATAGTACAGTGACATCACTATAGGGTGAGGGCTGGGGCGGTACTGCTCTTGGCAGGGACTGGTCTTGCTGCTTGCTAGATGTTAAATCCACATCTGGATCTACCAAGGGCAAGACACGGGGGCAGGAAAAGGGACAGGGCTCACATTCCTTCCTCTTTGCCCCTCTTTCCCCAAAGGTAGTGAGCATAAAAGGGCAGGGAGGGTGCAGGTAATCAGAGGGATGAGGAAAAGGCTGCAAATACCTAGAGGGATAAGGATAAAAGTCACGTGGAAAGGAGATAGGGTGCGGCTAGGCGTCAACTTTGGTGAGCCAGGTCTGAGCGTGGTGGGGAGATGGGGTTAGGGCAGCGAGAATAGTGGGTCTGGGGTTTGTCTAGAGTTCCTCAAAGCACCATGCTGCTCAACTTAGGCAGGGCCCCAGAGAGGAAGCAAAAGGACTTTCTGGCAGCGTCCCCCTCAGCCCACCCTGAAGATCTCTATACCACTTCCTCACAGCCACAGCGGTTTCTAATCCTGTCTTAGAAATAAGAAAGCTAATTAGAGAAGCAAAGCAATCTGCCTTGGGCGGCCCAGCAGGTGAGGGGCAGAGCTGATACCAGGTCTTAGGAGCCCTGCACTATCCATGGAGATAATAACAGGAGCAGTAGCAAGCAAACATCTATTCAATCTACCTTGCTCAGCATTAAAAAAAAATTTTTTTTTAATTTATTTATTGTATTTATTTTTGGCTGCGTCGGGTCTTCATTGCTGCACGCGGGCTTTCTCTAGTTGCGGCGAGCAGGGCCTACTCTCTTTGTCGTGGTGTGCGGCTTCCCGTTGCGGTGGCTTCTCTTGTTGTGGAGCAGGGGCTCTAGGTGCAGGGGCTTCAATAGTTGTAGCATGCGGACTCAGTAGTTGTGGCTTGCAGGCTCTAGAGCGCAGACTCAGCAGTTGTGGCGCACGGGCTTAGTTGCCCCGTGGCACGTGGGATCTTCCTGGACCAGGGCTTGAACATTGTGTCCCCTGCATTGGCAGGCGGATTCTTAACCGCTGTACAGCATTTTAAATGCATTATCTCATTTGATCTCCCAACACCTCTATACGGTAAATATTGTCATTTCCTCCATTTTCGAGATGAAACTGAGACTCAGAGTGGTTTAAGTGAGCTGCCCACAGCCACGGCTAGTACCCACTGGAATCAGAACTAAAACCCACATCTATCTGCCAGCAGCTGTTAGCCCAGCCCCAGCTCTCCAGCACTGCTTTATAAAGACCATGTAGGGAGAGCGCTCTGGTCCCTGGCCCTCCAGCCACTCAGCGTTTGAGAGAGGAGGAGGCCCTGTGTCTAAAGGTTGTGCCCTTGAGTTAGAAACTATCCCATCCCCCTCCTCCCCCTGTACCTGCTCTGGCAGTGAGGTCACTAGGGCTCTGTGCCCAGCCCTGAGGCCTGTCCTGCAGCTTTGGCAGAAATAAGCCCCCTTGGTCTTCTGGCAAGTGGACCTGTCCAAAAGAACCAAGACCTTGGGAGAGAGAGGGCTCTTCCTCCCTGGCCTTCTTCCCAGAAAGTTAGGGGAAGGGAGCAGATGTTCTCTACTTCCACATGGAGAAACAGAGGTACAGGGAGGCAGCCCACCACTCTGTATTGATACATGTGTGGCAGAGCTGGCGGGCCCCTCCTGGGCCCCTCTGTGAGGACCTCTGCGGGCCCGAGTTCAGCTGGGCACCACTCCATTATGTTTTGTGTCTTCCTTCATGAGCGTGAGTCTTTTTTTTTTTTCATATTTTTTTTTTTTTATTGTTTTTTTATTTTATTTATTTATTTATTTGCAGTACGCGGGCCTCTCACTGTTGTGGCCTCTCCCGTTGCGGAGCACAGGCTCCGGACGCGCAGGCTCAGCGGCCATAGCTCACAGGCCCAGCCGCTCCGCGGCATGTGGGATCCTCCCAAACCGGGGCACGAACCCGTGTCCCCTGCATCGGCAGGCGGACTCTCAACCACTGCGCCACCAGGGAAGCCCCGAGCGTGAGTCTTGTTCGTGGTTGTCTTTCCAGAGCCTAGCCCAGGGCCTGGCACAAAGTAGGTGCTTTAATAACTGCTGGATTAAGAAATGAATGGGTTCCTCTAAGCTTCAACTATGCTCATCTGTAAAAAGGATAATAATAACACCTGCTTCAGGGACTTTGTTTAAAAAGTTCAATAAGACAATGCACTGAAAGCCCTCAGCATGCAATAAACAGCAATACAAGGTGGATCTGATTGTTATTAAAAGTGCTTCGGAAACTGAAGTGTCAAACAAGGTAGGTGACTGCCGGTCTCTGAAAGTGCCGGTTGCCTGCCAGTGTGCAGAGGTCAGAGAAGGGCAGCAGGTGGGGCCCGCAGCAGTCAGGCAGAACGGGGAACTGTCCTTGAGCCTTGAAGAGCTGGCTGGAAGGACAGAATTTCTAAAGGCGGGTGAGGAGGGAACGGCCGACCGGAGCAAACGCTCGGAGCTGTGCGTAGAGGTCAGAAAAGCCTGGCGCATGGCACGGTGGAGGGGTAGTTGGACCGCAGGAGGGAAAGGCTAGCGCGGGAGACATTCCGTAGGCAGGGGCGAGCACGTGAGGAGCAGGCGCGGCGCGACGCGACGGGAAGGGTCACGCTTTTGCCCGGCGCAGGCGGAGGGCACTCGCTGCCCGCGGAGACGCTCCCCTCCACCGGGCAGTGGGGAGAGGCGGCAGAGCGCAGGGTCTGGGGCCGGCTAGACCAGGCTCGCCATCTGGACTCCAACTCACTCTTTATTTCCTGCGACCTTGTCACTCCCCCTCTGAGCCCTGGACCCGTCACCTGTAAAATGAAGACCGAGATGCTTGCGCCGCGAAGAGTCGGCCAGAGCTTTCCCGGCGTGGGCATCAGCCCAAAAGTTTCCTTTCTCCTCTAGACTCTCATCTCTGTTCTGACCTCAAGCTCGGGGAGGGACCAGGGGAGGGAAGATGTCCCTGGCGTGCGCCCCAGCTCACGGGCACCGTGCCCCGAACTGTTTTCTTTTTAGATTCTGAAGAGCGCCTTGAGGCCAGGGAAGGAAGTAGGTCCTACCAGCCCGGGGCAGGGACTCGGACCCCCGGGACCCGCGCTGACGTAGGCGAGCCGGGCGCCACCGGGTGCCCCTTCCCCCTCCCCCCGGCGGGTTGGGGGATGGGCAGCCAGCCCCAGGCTAGCTAGCGCCTGCCTGGGGCTTCCTATTTCGGGAGCGGGGTGTGGGCCACGCCCCGTCACGTGATGCAAGGGCCTTTTAAAGCTGCAGCGCGGGCTGGGAGCCGCAGGTCGCGGAATCCTTGCACGCGTGCTCTGTCGTCTCTTTCTCAGCCTAGCCCAGCCTCACCATGGTGGACGCCTTCGTGGGCACCTGGAAGTTAGTGGACAGCAAGAATTTCGATGACTACATGAAGTCAATCGGTGAGGGCGGCTCGGGATGCTGGGCTGGGGATGGGCTGGCCGCGTGCCGGGTCGGAGCAGCGCTCCAGCTGTGGCTACCTACCCTGCACGCCTGCTGCATCCCTCCTGGTAAAAGTTGTGGAACCCGGGGATGCGGAGAAGGTGGCAGCCTGCGCTAGGGCATGCGAGGCCTGTTGGGAGGGGTTTCTTCTAGTTCCGCGCTCGCCACACGGCACACGGCACGCGGCACGCAGGATCTTGGTTCCCCGACCAGGGATGGAACCCCTGCCGCCTTCCGTGGAAGCGCAGAGTCCTAACCACTGGACCGCCAGGGAATTCCGGGGAGGGGGCTTTTATGTTCTGAACTTGGCAAGAGGGATTCCCAGGCAAGGAGGCTCAAGGAGGCAGCTGTGTCGGTCGATGTGGGGGCAGGGAGGCGCTTTCGGGGAAGAAAGGCTTCTGATCTGGAGGTAGAAAGGCTTCTGATCTGGAGGTAGGGGGCGGGTTTGGATAAAACGGGAGGGGAGGGAGGAAAAGAAGAGGAGCATGGGTGGTCTAAGAACTGGAGACTGAACAGTGAAAGGGGGCAGATTGATGGGAAGTGTCCTATGGCCTAAAGTAGGGGATCCCCAGGAGGAAGAAGATGGAAGGGGGAACAGCCCTGAACAGGATATGAGGAGCTGAGACAGGGGCCTGCACAGTTAGCAACAACCCCTCACCCTCTACGTTGGGTTAGTTAGGGTAAAGGATTGTCGCTGCAGGGTGCCCTCTTTCTCACCAACCAGCCTTGCCCAACCAGGGTAGGGCAAGAGGCCCCATCACCAACTGCAACCCAAGGATAACTGCTCACTGGGGAGGTGTCTAGTGGAGGGGTACAGCAAAGGGGCCTGGAGCAAAGCCAAGACCTGGTAAAGCCAGGGAGGGTCTTTGGTCTAGGAGGCTGTGGTGCTGGGATGGGGGAGAATTAAGATGCAAAGAATCTTGCAGAGGAGGACTTTGGAGGTCCCTGTGCCTTGGTTCAACAGTTGAAGAAGCCAAGACCCAGAGAGAGTAGAAACTTGTCAAATCAATTCCACAGCAGAGCTGATATGAAAGCCTAGATTTCTAGATCGGCAACCCAGAGCAGTTCCCCTTATGGATCCCAGGGGTGGGAGTGGTAAGAACTGCTTGACTAAGCGTTGACCTCAGCCCTTCCCCTTCTAACATGGGCTAGGCAAAGAGGGTGATATCCTTTCTCTGGAATCCCCAGCTATGAGATTATCCTGGTCCCCCAGGCTAGGATAGGGAAAACTGGAATGTTGTTCATGACTGAGCTAGGTTCCATGCCTTCCTCCCAGGGAAGGGGGGCTGGATAACCCAAAGAAGGGGTGGGGGGTCCACTCCAGGCACCTCCTACCTGTTCCTGACCGCTGAAATAAGGACCACAACTGTTGGCTTTTAAGGCCAAAGTGCTCAACTGCCCCTACTCTATGCTGAGCATTATGCCCAATGATTCCAGGAAGGTAGTAATTCTTGGAGAAGTAGGGGACCCGGGGCAGCTGTTGGGGAAGGTGGAATGCCCATAGCTAGTTCCTCTCCCAAGTGTCTGCCAGCAGACATTAGAACTGAAGACCTGGGTCCCTGAAGTGAGTCATACCATCCTTACCACCCTTGCTCCCTTATTTTGCCCCAACCTGGGTTAGGGGGCTGAGAATCCAACTAGCCTGCTGTTGTACAGATGGAAAAAATGAGATACGCATGGGGGAGAAAAGACCTTCCTTAGATGGAAAAAATGAGATACCCATGGGGGAGAAATGACCTTCCTCAGATGGAAAAAATGAGATACCCACGGGGGAGAAAAGACCTTCCTTAGCTCTCAGTAAATAGCTTCAGCTTCGTTTCTAAGTAGAACCCATCTCTTCGCAAGACTCCAAATTCTGTAACTTCCTCTTAGCTGAGTCTCTCACCCACTCCACAATGCCTTCCTTCCTCAAACGCTCCACACCTCTGGGTAGGTCCTAAGTAAACAGAGCTCCTTGTGCAGTGACAAGGCCCTGCTCTGTGCTGGGGAGTGGGACTGACCTGACTCACTCTGATAACAGGGGGCAAGGCCAAGTCCCTCAGTAGCCAGGCAGGGTGGGCCAGCAGCAGCACAGCTGCCTGTGCCCCTCTTGTTTTAAACCAAGAGTTCTCAGAGGACAAAGAGGCCCAGCCTAGTTAGTACCAGTGATCTCAGGCACACTTGGTGGCCGTAGGCCACAGATGAAGTACATGCTGGGAAGCAGGATGGCCCAGGAGGAAAAGTGAACAGTTTTAGAGCCTAAATTCAAATCTAGGTCAACCACTTAACCCTTTGACTTTGGGCAAAAGTCACTTCACTCTCCAAGCCTTATTTGTAAATTGGGGATAATAAAACCCACCATTCAGGGCTGTAAGAAACATTAAGTAAAACAACCCATGTAGCCAGGCACATCTGGAGACTTTCCACCCACCACCTCACCACAGCCTCTGCCCTTGGAGGACAGCTCAGCAGAGGCTGCTCGGAGCAGAGGGGGAGGTTGGAGGCAAAAGGACAGATCTCAGGAAAGCCACAACCTGCAGGGCTCTTTGTTCCACACTCTCTTGCAGCACTCAGGGAAGCCATGCTTGGGTCAGGAGGGGAGCTCCCACAGAGCCTTAGACCAGGAGACCTGGATTGGAGTCCTAACTGCCTGCCACTTTAGGCCTCTCCTAAATCTGCACACTGAGACAAACACTCCCTTTTGCCTCCTCCTAGATCATGGTTAAGAGGCTTGGAAAATGTCTCTGTTACCATACATGGGGGACAAGAGCACCAGTGCATCTCAGGGTAAAAACTTTCAAAGGTGGAAAATTCTTGTCCAGAGGCTCTGGAAGGCAAAGTCCACATTTACTTCTTTCTCCCTCAGCCTGTGCCTTGAAAGCTGCTCAGGTGCCCTGGAAGGGAGCCTTGCGCTCCAGCCTTTATAGACGAGCAGTACAGTGAGCTCTGCAGTTGAACATTCTGGATTTGAATTCCAGATTTGGGACCCTGGGCTTCAACTCATTCTCAGTTTTTGCATCTGTAAAATAGAGATAATAGCATCAATCCTTCGGGGTGACTGGAAGGACTGAATGAGATTACACGTGTAGTTTTTACCACACAGAAAGCACTTAATAGTAACTTGTTCTAATCTCAGCTCTGCCACTGACTTGCTGTGAGACATGCCTGTCCATTAAGTTTCTCATCTGTCTAATGGGATCAGTAATGTCTCTTCACCACACAGAGCTAATGGGAAGACTGAATTAACAGCCATGCAAAGTCTTTGAAACTTCTCACCCTTCTTTTCCCCCTTCCCCACATCCAGGCCTAAGAGTTGGTCACTGAGCTCCTTGTACCCTGCCTCTCGCTCCAGCTCATACTCATACCCTTCCCTCTGCCCTCAGGTGTGGGTTTTGCTACCAGGCAGGTGGCCAACGTGACCAAGCCTACCACAGTCATCGAAGTGAACGGGGACACAATCACCATAAAAACACAAAGCACCTTTAAGAACACGGAGGTCAGCTTCAAGCTGGGAGTGGAGTTCGATGAGACAACAGCAGATGACAGGAAGGTCAAGGTGAGTCGAGGAAGGGTCCATGGGGAATGGAAGGCCCTGAAAGGGATTACGGTGGCGCCCTATTATTGCACGTTGAGGGGTAGGCTGTCATGGGGGATTGAAGTGGCAAATGAGGTCCGTGGCGCCTGTGCAGTGCTGGGATGTCCCAAGTGCTAAATGCATGTTAGTCTCCCTCCCATCTTGGGAAGCATCTACCTGTTGCCTCTGGGAGCGGGCAGCACAGAGCCTGGATAGCCTGACCTCACTGTCTACGCCAGCTCCAGCTGGGTGACCTTGTGTATGGCATGCAACAGCTCTGGCTTTCTTTCCCCTTCCATAGATGGGGGCTTATGTGGACATGGCTGTGACCTCAGGTGCTTTGGGGACAATGCCCAGAAGTCAAGGTCCTCCACTGAAAGGTCATCCTGGCCTTCAGGAGCCAAGGAGACAGCTGGGGACAAGAGGTTGAGACCTACTCAGATGCTTCCTCTTCTCCAGCCTCCACTTCCAGGGCTTGGCCAGTGACCCTGAGAAACCATTTCCAATGCTGCCAGCCTACAGGCAGGAAAAACTATATTCTGGATAGAGCATTGTCTTTGGTGTGTTTATAGTGTCTTCTCACCAAGCCTTAGCCCCTCTCCTTCTGGGGAGGGAGAGTACATCTGCCCCCAGTCTAGGACTTGTCACCTGGTGGTGGCTGTCTTGGCAGCTTGCCTCAGGCCTTCCAGCCACTGAGCCAGGCATGGAAGAGAGAGAACTAAGGGGTTTTGCCCTCAACAGGATGTACCTATAGCGGTACCTTTCCACCAGACCTTTCCATTCAGCTCCTCAGCTGTTTCTTCTTCCTCACAGCTGCTCCCAAGGAGAGGAGAGGGTCTAATCTCCTCCCTGTGGAGGAAGCTGGAGCCCAGCCCAGGATCATACAGGAAGCTGGCAGCAGAGATGGGATGGTACCCAAAGATGGCAGCCTACCTTGGAGAGAGGTGCCTGCCCTACCACATGCCTTTCCCTCCTTGAACGAGCCTACCTTCTTGAAGGGCAAGAACCCCAGTTAAACACAACAGTAGTTCTCTGGGATGCCTAGGCTAAACATAACCTGCTCTGAATGGACAAAAAGCTAGGGGAATGAGAATGAGGAGGAAGGTGGTGGTAAGGGTGCACACCCACCGACCCACTGGCCCCAAAGCACATACACACAGGCTTTGCAGACTCTTCTACTGAACCCTGGTCAGTCAGGGTACCCTAGCCTGGCTTAGAGCCCCCAAATTTCTAGAGAAGAGAGACCTGGGAGAGTTGCCAAATGAGAGCCAGCTGATGCAGGCTGGCAGCACCCATACGATTAAGTGGACATTTGACCAGGGCTGTGGAACACTCCAAGGGCCCGCAGGCCCAGGACCTGGCGGTTGCTGCCCACTCGTCACCTCAAGGGGGTCACTTGATATGGACCAAGAGGAGTAGGAATACAGGGCAGGGTCCAATTTTCCAATACCTCCCGTCCCCAAGGGTCTTTTAGACATTATGTGTGATCACCACTTGGCCGGAGAGTCTCAGGATTACTCCTCCTCACCAGTCTTTCACAGGCATTATTAGGCTGGTCCCCCCACTCTGTATCTTAGTGAGACTGGGCTGTGGGCATCACCTAGAGTATGGGATAAGTACCCATCCTGAAGGCTGGTGGCACTTCTCAGAGCCAGGCTGTTCCTCTCCACTGTACTATCTGCCTCTCCCTACTCACCCAACAGCTGAAGGCCCCTCCCCCGGCCAAGCAGCAGTGGTGAACTAGACATCCTATGGGGCTAGGTTGGAGGTGGGCTGCCTGATCTCTGATCCTAGCATTGTCAATAGTTTGGGTTAGAGGCTGGGTCCTTTGTGGCCCCAGTGACCAGACCCCTTCCTGCCCCTCAATCCTAGCTCAGATCTCAGCTCAGGCCTCTACCCTCTTTCCACAGTCCATTGTGACGCTGGATGGAGGCAAACTCGTCCACGTGCAGAAGTGGAACGGACAAGAGACAACACTTGTGCGGGAAGTAGTTGCTGGGAAACTCATCCTGGTAAGATGGATAACTCTGGAGCCTCACCCAATTCGTTTCTACTGCCCCTTCAGCCAAGCCTATTGTGAAAAGCCAAGGTCATCAGTGGGACCAATGGAAGCTGGAACAATGGAGGGTGGAGGCAGGCCTGGGTGGTATTAGGTAGGAATTTTCTATGTAGTGGCTTTGGACTTGGTTTAAATCTCAGCTTATAGGGTACATGACTTTGGACAAGTCACCTTCTCCAAGTCCAGCTGTAAAGTGGGTGTTAATAACACTAACCTTGTAGGGCTGCTGGGAAGTCTGAAGGAGACAGTGGATGCAGAGCACAGACCATCACTGGTGTGGGACCACTACAGTAGGCGCACTCCATGGCCTTAGTTTCATCCTCTGCATTGCCGCATTGCCTTGCCCCAGGGAGAGGTAGAAAGCTTGGCCAAATCTGATTCCAGGCCCATAGGAGAGGCTCCCATCTCCCAAACCTTTGGGCAGGGGCAGGCTGGTGATCGGTGGGGCCCCAACTGACAGCACAGTCATTTCTACTTCATTCCAGGCTCACCTCCTCTCAGAGCTTTCCATGCCTGGCCTACTACAAGTACCTAAGGCCTGGGTTGGAAATGACAAACAAGCTGGCATATCTGTCTGTTTAGGGACAAACTCGGGGACTTCACTTGAAGAATGTAGCCTTGACTGAACACCCCCAGGGGTGGAGACAGCAGCCACCCGTGATCTCTGCCTCCTTATTCTGTAGGGCCTCAGGTTTTCGCCTCAGCATCTTCACTGCAGACCTTCTTGGGTCAGTGTAACCTGGTCACTGCATTCTTGCACTTACACGGGGTAGGGGGCCCTGCAGAGTTAATAATGAGTTACCTAGCTCTGGTGGGAATATGATATACAGCACCAAATACTCACTGGGCAGTTAAGCTATGGTGAAACCATGGGCCTGGCTCTATGATGCCAGGCAGGATGCTGGGGGTTCAGGCCTCTGGCCCTGGCACTACCCTAAGTTAGGGAAAGAATGGAGAGTTGGTGGCCTAGTAAAGTCCTTTCGCAAGAGCCTCTGGACATTTTTATTCACCTGTTGGTCTACTATGTGCCAGGCACCATCTTAGGCACTAAAGATGAAGGGAGTGGAGTGGTACAAGGGAAAGAGAAACACTCTGGGATCTTGACCAAGTTACTTCCTCCCTGAAAGCTCATTTCCCCAAATCTCTACAAGAGGAATTACAATGCCTAACTTAAAGACTTAGGGGAACTTCCTGGTGGTCCAGTGGTTAGGACTTGGTGCTTTCACTGCTGTGGCCCGGGTTCAATCCCTGGTTGGGGAACTAAGATCCCGCAAACCACATGACATGGCCAAAAAAAAAAAAAAAAAAAAAGGAAGACTTGGTGTAAGCATTAGGAAAAACTACATGTAAAGTACCTGGCACATAGTAGGTAGGCAGTAAATGAAAATTTTTAGCATGAAGGTAGAGGGCTCTCCCCATCAGAGTGGAGAGTATTCCCAATACCTTCTGTGTCCACACTCCTGCCCTAACCTGACTCTGTCTTTTCTTCCAGACACTCACCCACTGCAATGCAGTTTGCACTCGCACTTACGAGAAAGGGGCATGACCTGCCCACTCCCTCAACAACTCCTCCTCTGCCAGTTGGCTACTCCTGGACTCAGCACCAGATTGACTCATTTTTTTCCTTTGGCATTTTGTATAAATCCACCTTGACTGGGGAAATTCTCCTGGGGTCACGTGGCACCAGCCTGGATCCAGTTCTGTTCTCATTGTGTATGTTTGTTTTTTTAACTGCACCCAAAGGGTGCTCTGAGGTCAATAAAGCAGCACCTAGGCCACCCAGTTGCCTTTTTGCTTTTGGTGACATGATTCTGGGAGTCTCAGTTTCTGTGTGTGTCAGAGAGTAGGCATAAACGACTGCCACTCAGGAAGAAGCACTGGATGAGAGACTGCAATGGACAGTCTCAGGGACAGTGATAGCGGATCACCTTACACGTACAAAAAATAAAACAGCTGTACCTACAACTTCCCTTTACACTGTCCCCTCCCTATGGCCAAATGAGCTAGTCCAATCTGGAATAATCACTCAGTGGCGGGGCTTCTGAACTGTCACCTCAGGTCCATCCTGCACTGAATGCCTTTGGGTCTGGACAGTTGCTCTTCTCTGTGGAATGCTGTGGTCTCTCTCTTTCCAGAACACAGGCTTAGGACACAGGATCCAGGCTTGTGCCAGTGGTAGTGGGAGAAAATGCCCACTGGCGAAGATGACTGCTGAGCATCTGCCTATGTGCTAGGCCATTACTCATGGTTCAAATTCTTACTGGTTCTCTAATCAGCCCTGGGGGAGAGGTCATCTGGTCATTACAGAAGTGAGGGCTTATAAGTGATCTAAGAAGGCTGTGACTTGCTAGTGCCTCTGGCGCTGTACCTTAGCTGGGCGGCTCTCCAAGGTCTAAGGTAACATGTTAAATGTTTTTCTGTCACCTAATGCAGCCTCAGTGACTTTTAAGTCTGTAAGTTACAGGAAGAGGGATTATACCAATAAGGACTCTCAGTAAGTTTAAAACCAAGCACACTTCCATTTAGGGCCAGGAATTTAAGCAGAGACCTGAAATGGAACCAACTGACTCACACTGTAGTAAATAAAAGTAAAGCAATGATCTTGGCTTGAGCTGTCTGGTTCAGTGATTGGGCGGAACGTCACACACAAGCTCAGTCACTGCAAACAATGGTTTTCTGGCTGTGACCACTGGCTGTCACTTCTAACATAGGAGAATCATGTTAGGGGGAATGGAAAAAGTGAGCACCACTTCTTACCATGTTCTCCCTAGTACTGCCAGTCTCCCTCTGCCCCTGTGTTGGATGCAGCAGAGATCACCCATCAATCAGCCCAAGGAAGGCCAACAGGGAGGGGCCAATCACTCTGTTCTCCAACTACAGCCAGACTCGCCTCCACAGCAGTACCTGTGGCTCTAGCCTGGGCTCTGGCTCTGGCAGTGGCAGCTGGAAGAGGGTAATAGGACCTTCTGCTGAATGAAGGAAGTTGGGTGAATGAATGGGTCAGCTGCAGGGGTCACTTGCAAAGGGACTGGAGTGATAAGAAAACAACTCATTCAGGCAGATACTTTTGATATCTCCCAAACCTGCCCGTGGCAGGAGGGGAAGCCATCTCCCATGGGAGAGAAGTCAACGGGGTGGAAGGCCATATTCTCACTACTGAGTCTTTCCAGGAGCCAGCGCTTCAAGGCACAAGGCTCCTGGTTCCTTCTCTCCACCACCCCCTCCACTCTTTCCACTCTCACTCCTTGTGCTTCTTCTTGTGCTTCTTCTTCTTTTTCTTCTTCTTTGCTGCCTTGCTGTCTTTTGACGTGTGCCTTGCCCTCTTGCCTGTATCACTCTCAGAGTCTGAGCTGTCAGAGTCAGATGACTTCCTGTCTCTATGTTTCTTTTTCTTCTTTTCCTAAAAAAAATAAATGAATAAAATAAAAACTCAACATTGTATGTGTATATTTGCTTTAAAAAACCATGGCCTGTAATCATTAGGGGATAACTTAATAGATTAAAAAACAATTAGGGCTTCCCTGGGGGCGCCAGTGGTTGGGAATCCGCCTGCCAATGCAGGGGACACAGGTTCAAGCCCTGGTCCGGGAAGATCCCACATGCCGCGGAGCAACGAAGCCCGTGTGCCACAACTACTGAAACCCGCGTGCCTACAGCCCACGAGCCGCAGCTGGAGAAAGCCCACACGCAGCAACGGGGACACAATGCAGCCAAAAATAAATAAAAAAAACATTAATTAAAAAAAAATTATATCTTTAAGTACTAACAAGAAAAAATGCTCAAAATGAGCGAAAAAGGATCAAGTCATAACACAGTATGTATTCTAGGTTCCAGGGTATGTAACAATATATGTGTGTATGTTTATACACACACACACACATGCATGCATACCATATGTATTATATATATTTACATATATAAATTACAATATTTAGTACATTAAATCATAATATAATATGTATATTTAACATACCTGTATATATTTAAAATACACAGAAAACAATGGAAAGGACACAAACAGTCACAAGTGTTACCTCAGGAATGAACTGTATACAGGGAAGCTGAGGTCTTCCGCTGTCCTTTTTCATTTTTTTTTAAACAAGCATTTATACTTTTTTTCTCTTTTTTCAGCCGTGCCACGCGGATTGAGGGATCTTAGTTCCCCGACCAGGGATTGAACCCGGGCCGTGGCAGTGAAAGCGTTGAGTCCTAACCACTGGACCGCCAGAGAATTCCCTATTACTTTCATTTTTAAAAAGCACAGGATATTAAAGCTGAAAGGAGTCCTTAGAGATCACCTAGTCTGACTAGAGACAGTACTTCACATGCCCAAGAATATGAGAGTAATGGATTTAGGACTCCTGACTCCCAGTCTGGTTTCTATTAGACCCTGCTGCCAGGGAAAATAACCGCCATCAATTAATAAGGCCCCACCTGCTGCCCTTCAATATTTACCATCTCTAAGTTTCGCAACCAACCTTACAAGAGTATACTGATAAAGAAAAAAGCTCAGAAAGAACTTTCTCAACACTTCCCACCACACTGCGCCACCAAATTAACAGCATAAACGCACACAGAGGCTGAGACCCTGATCCCCAGGCTTCTGTAGGGTACTTGGAGCAGTTTGTAAGCACTGAATAAACCTTTTCATTGAATTGCAAATATGTATATTGCCTTGGTAAGGTTTCTAAGAAGGAGAGACTATGGGAGGCGAAAGTGAGAGTAGAAGAGGGCAAGGCTCCTGCTCCTCCTATTAGGCTTCCATCCAGCATCCGGAGACTGTAAGTCTGCCTGATAGACTAGGTCTTGGGAGCTGGCTGTGAGAAATGGTGGACAAAACACAGAACCAGGTGTTAGACCCAGACATGAGTTCTGGCTCGGCCATTTACTATTACTCTTCTGTAACCCTGGGCAAGTCATTTCACCTCACTGAGGCCTAGTCTCCTCAAATGTAAAACAGAGATAAGAACAGCACCTATGTCACATGGTGGTGAAGAGATAGTATCTGTGGCTGGAGAAGTTGAAAACCACTTGCCCCAGATCACACAGGCAGGGTTGGGATCTGCATGTAGATCATATGACTGGAAATCTCCTGAGTTTTCCTTGATTGCACATGGCCCCTCTTCCTGTATAGTGATGGGAGGCCTCACGGTATATGGTGGTCAGAACAACAGTTTTGGAATAAGATAGAATTAAGTTCAGGGACTTTCCTTGTGGCACAGTGGTTAAGAATCCGCCTGCCAATGCAGGGGACGTGGGTTCGATCCCTGGTCCAGGAAGATCCCACATGCTGCGGAGCAGCTAAGCCCATGTGCTGCAACTATTGAGCCTGTGCTCTAGAGCCCACGAGCCACAACTACTGAGCCCATGCGCCACAACTACTGAAGCCCGTGCACCTAGAGCCTGTGCTCTGCAACGAGAAGCCACCCCAGTGAGTAGCCCATGCACCGCAATGAAGAGTAGCCCCCACTCGCCGCAACTAGAGAAAGCCCACACGCAGCAACAAAGACCCAACGCAGCCAAAAATAAATTTAAAAAATTAAAAAAAAAAGAATTAAGTTCAAATTCCAACTCTGCCACTTACTAACTATGTGATTTAGAACAAAAGACCTAACCTTTTTTTTTTCTTTTTTGGCCCGCGCTGGGTGGCATGTGGGATCTTACTTGTCCAACCAGGGATCAAACCGGCGCCCCCTGCATTGGAAGCACAGAGTCTTAACCACTGGACCACCAAGGAAGTCCCAAGATTTAACTTTTTTGAACCTCAGTTTTCTTTTCAGTAAATTACAAATAATAAATACCTACTTCAAAGGATGCTATGAGGACTAAACATGGTAAGTACTAACTATAGTGCCTGATACATGGTAGGAACTCAGTGGTAGCTAGAAGTATTGTATTATTCTCTTATTTCAGAGAACTCCCAGAATGTTCTGACAATGTGGCCAAGTATCTACAGCAGATGAGTCAAAGTTCTAAGAGAAGATTAAACCAAAATTCTTTCTTGGAGTCTCCAGTGGAGTAGAGAGAGGGGAAGCTTCCCAGGCCCAAGTTATCAAGCTGTAGGAACCATGGCTGGGAGAAGTTGAGAGTCGGCAAATCCATGGTTTGGCTTATGGTGTTGCAATTTCCTAGATGGCAAGATAATGGAAGTCAATCACAGGCTACATGGGCTTGGCAGCCTCACCAGTCTCTGCCCCTTAGGTAGGACAGAGTCCTGGGAAAGTAAACAAGCAGATGCAGAGTCTGGCACCAATTCCCCTAAGACTGGCCCAGCCTGGATACATAAATGAGAAAGGAAAGTAATAATACTTCCTTACAAACAAAGAGCACTTTAGTTTATCAAACTTTCTGCATCTCATATCTTGTAATAATAATCTGGTAAGGTCAGAAGTCAGGAATTATTATTGCTATTTTACAGAGGTGAAAACTGCAACTCAAAGAAGTGACCAAAGACAAGACAAGAATGTTACACTTTCTAACTCAGAGTTTGGCATTATTTCCACTTTCTCAATGATACAGGCTCAGAAGGAGGAAAGAGAAAAGCAAATCACTAGAGAACCCTGGCAAGCTAGAACGTTGACTCTAGGTAGCAAGGAGGACTTGGGGAGATGGCTTTCTAGACCTCAATCTTGATGTAAAAGCTCTTTTGCAACCCGAATAAAGAAAATCTAGTTTTCCAGCAGGTGGCATCATTTTCATTTTGTCTCTAACCTTGAGCTAGAGAACAAAAATTACTTCGTATGTTGTAGTTCAAGAGGAAAGTTGGGAGTTGGAGTAGAGGTGAAGTTGGAAAGTCAGAGGTGAAGCTGGCTTCTGGTCCCTTGGCTACATTCTGGGGAAGAGGAGCATAAGGTAAAGGGTAATGACCCAGAAGTGGGAGCTCATAGTAGACAGGCCGGAGGGGCAGAGGAAAGAAGCCATTGCTCAAAACCTCTCTCTGAGAAGCACATATCCTGTGCTACAGCAGCTAGCCCATCCACTTTCTCTATAGTTCTAAAAAAAAGGTTAGCAGCAGCCCAGCGTAAACTGAGAAAGGGGAGTAACAGCAGTTAACACTTATTGAGTACCTAATTTTCTAGATGCTGGGCTGGGCACTTTGCACACATACCCCATGACCTTCAAAACAAATCTATTAAGTGGGCATAATAATCTCTATATTTTCAGGAAAGAAAATTATAACTTCAGAGAGGTTTACTGAGATAAAGTAACTTGCCCAAATGGTAGAACCTGGATTTGACTCAGGCTGGGCCCCAAATTAGATGTTCTTTTTAGCTCTGTGTGTTAAAGCCAGCACCTAACTTAGCATTTTCTAGCCCAAAGGCACTGATCTAGCCAGAAATCAAGCAAGCAATCAAGCATTTATTCTGTTTCATTCATTCTTAAGAATTATTCTTGAGAAAGCACTGATTATTTATTCTCTTATTCTTGAGAAGTGATTGATTCTCAAGAGATAATTTGATTCTCAAACTGATTCTCTAGGGTTAATTTTTATAAAGTAGGATAGAGGGTGATTCCTGGTTAGAATTTGCTTATAAGCACCAGTTTATCATAGCTTGGAAAGGGTAAGACCAGAGGGAGAAGGTTATTAATCAACTCACAAGTATTTACTTAACTTTACTACCTATAAAGCATTTTAGAGAGCCATAGTTACATACAGTGTCGCTTAGGAGATAAGAACAGATTTTTAATAGAATTCAGACAAATACAGAGTACCTACTAGTGCAAAGCCATAGTTGCATGCAAAGTAAACACATTCAGTAGCTCAGGAGTGGTGACTGGCACCATTCCTCCAAACCTGAGCCAACCTCAATAAACAAGGGAAAGAATAACTCCCAATAACCATACAGTACACTCATTCAACAAATATTTGTTGAGTACCTTCTAAGAGCCAGTAATATCTATTAACTAATTTGTCTCTTATAGTACTTGAATGACATTAGAAATCAGGGAACAGAAGCCTTCAAGGGATACACTAATCAAGGAGAAAGATTAATTAAGATACTAGGCAGTCCATGGAAGTGATGTAAGAAAAGTACAAACAACATGCCATGGACATACAAGGGAAAGAAATCAATTATGTCTGAGGAATTTGAGGATGGCCTCATGAAGGATATGTAATGTGTTGTGCTTTTGAAGGATGAACATGGCTTTGGCAGGTGGAGTAGTGGTAGTAGTGCTGACGGAAGAAGGGAACTGAGGGCCTTCCAGCCAGATGGAAGATGGAATGAAGGAAATGCCTGAAAGATCCTGTGTGGCATACTTACCTTGTACTGGATCCCATCCCTTCTTTCCTACTCAAAGACATAGGTCCAGGAATTGTCCCCTCTCTCCTGCATCAATTTGTCCTTCTTTAATAGCTCATTCTCCAAAATAAACAAATGTGCTATAATAGTTCCCATTTTGAAAAAAAAAACAACCCTCCTAAACAATTTTAACCAGGTTGTCAACCCACCACTCTACTGAAACAGCTCTTGTCAAAGTTACCAATGATCTCCACATGGCCAAATTTATGGTCAGTTCTTAGGCCTCATTTACTTGATCATGTGGATTACTATCTATTAACTAGCTTGCTACTTCCACTTTTGCCTTCTAACCATCTAATTTCCATACAGTAGCCAGAATAATTCTCTTAAAAGATAAGTCAGATCATGTCATCCCTCTAGTAAAATGCCTAATGACATCCATCTCACTCTAAGTGAAAGCTGAAGTCCTCAGATTCTCCTATAAGGCCCTGGTTTCCTCTAACTCATTCACTTCCTCCAGCTACACTGACCTCCTTACTGTTCCTTAAACATGCCAAGCTCATTCCCAATATCTAACTATTGTACTTGTTGAAATGTTCTCTCACCACTTATCTGAGTAGCTTGCTTTCTCACTTCCTTCAAAGATCCACTCTAATGATGCTTTATGAGAAAAGTCTGCCCTTACCATCCTATCTAGAATGGCAAGTAAGCTATCCCTTTACCCCTATTCTAGTACTCCCTAGCTCTCATTACCAAATTGATTTTTCTCCATAGCACTTTTCAGTACTTGAAATATTAGTATTATTTTACATTTATTTACTAGTTCGTTGTCTGTGACTCCCATTAGAAAGTAAGTGCCATGAAGACTGGAATTTTCCTGTTTTGTTCACTATTGTTGCTGCAATGACTAGAACAGAACTTGGCACACAACAGAAATTCTTTTAATGAATGAGGTTGGAGTACAGTGTGTGAGGGAAAGGACTGGTGAGAGATGATGCTGGGATGTTGGACAGATTGTGAAGAGTCTTAAAGGAACTCAGACTTTATTCCATAGAAGAAGGAGAATCCTGAAGGCTTTCGAGCAGAATACACTGGACAACTCTCTGTGCTCCAGCAGAACAGGCCCAGGACTGGCAACCTCTCTCTCAGATAGGCACCAGAAGTTCTCTGGAGAACAGAACAGAGCCAGCACTGCAGCCAAGGGGATGACATTCCTATTTCTGTTCTTCTAAATATAGTACAGCAGAGAGTAAATATAGTAGCCATATGAAAAGAAGAAAATTATATTCTGGATCAAATATAGCTAAACTTCATTACAATAAGTCAGCAGCCTGATGCCCAAAGCAGATGCTTCCTCATAATATAGCCTGATTCAGAAAGACCCATGATGGCATATAAGTGAAAGAGGCTAGCAAAGCACACACCACAGGTTCATGAAAGATTATCCAGGGCTTCACTACAAAAACCTTTATTCCTATTTTATCAGCCTCTTCATAGCCCATTTCCATTTGCAACACACAGCTTCCTCCTGTTCTAATTATGCCCAACAAAAATAACTTATAATTTTCAGACACTGGGATGAAAACCGTCATGGTACTGAATAGGTATTGCATAGAACTAAACCAATACGTACTAGATTTTTGGACAAGGACATGCATTCAATTCATGTATGTTTGATAAAAAAGAGGTTCAGGGATAGAAAGATCTCTTACTCCTGCCCCTACTCACCGGCAGCAGCAGGAGTCAGTCCCTATTACTCTCCAAACTGAGGGTAGGCCTCACTGAGTGAAAGAACCCGAGGAGTTACACATGGCACATATGATGGAGTCTATCAATTCAAAGGTGCATGCCTATATGTGCAAGGCACTATTTGAAACAGGTGACACCCTTTCTTTATCCTGGCCATTTCCTGATTTCCCAACATGCCTAGCACCTTCTCCTGTCTTAGAGACTTTACATTAGACATTCTCTTCTACCAGACTACAGAAAGAAGTGGGACAATGAAGCAGTCTTGTAAAGAAGCAGAGATGAGAACCCAGTAGACTGTTTTTGACTTTCTGGTTCTAATTCTGGATGGCCCAGAGCCAACTAGTGCTGGAACAGGTGTACAAATCTGCCACTCTCACACACTCCAAAATATCCATCTCAGGTAGAAGTTTTTACTGATAAGGAAAGCCAGCCTCCTGTTGGAATCAAAGATTTAGATGAGAGAAAGAAAAAGGAGGCCTGGAAACTTGATTTATGGTTGTGAACAAAAACAGATCAATAGACAGCATATTCCTAGAGCACTTCACTTTATCAGCTCGGTGAAATACATTTAAGGAATACAAATTCACGTAAAACAAATAAATGAAACACATTTGAAAATTAAAAAAAAAAATCAAGAGATAACATCAGATGATTACTAAGGGTAGCTGGTAACAGAGCAAAAACTGGCCCAAAAGTGATCTTATAAGACCTGATAAGTCAATCACCTAACACAATGCACAAAAGAAAAGTATGAGGCGCACTCAATACATAGTTGTTGAGTAAATAAATAATTGAAGAGCTAAATGAATTAACGGTAGAAGTGTGGTATAGAAAAGAATATTGGGTTAGTAATCTAAAGAACTGGGTTCTTATTTCAGCACTATCTCTTATAGTTGTGTGACTTCAGGTGAGACAATTTCTCTTAATCTCCATTTTCCCAAGGTGTAAAATGGTGGGATAATAATGCCTACTCTGGCTACCACACAGGATTGCGTAAGGATAAAACAAAATAAAAAATGAAGATATTTTGAGGCTTCCCTGGCGGTCCAGTGGTTAAGACTCCACGCTTCCACTGCAGGGGGCATGGGTTCGATCCCTGGTCGGGGAACTAAGATCCTACATGCTGTGCAGCTTGGCCAAAAAAAAAAAAAAGAAGATATTTTAGGAACTGTAAGTACTAAACAAATATAAGGCATAAAAGATAATAAAGCGATTAATGACAAGGTGAAAAGACAATGACACTAGATGATATCTTGGTAGAAACAATGGGCATCAAGGGGGAAGTTTTTACAGTTTCAGCTCCCTGGAGCACTATTTTTTTTTTTTTTTTTTTTTTTTTTTTTTGCGGTACGTGGGCCTCTCACTGCTGTGGCCTCTCCCGTTACGGAGCACAGGCTCCAGACGCGCAGGCTCAGCGGCCATGGCTCACGGGCCCAGCCGCTCCGCGGCATGTGGGATCTTCCCAGACCAGGGCACGAACCCGTGTCCCCTGCATCGGCAGGCGGACCCTCAACCACTGCGCCACCAGGGAAGCCCCCTGGAGCACTTTTTAATCAAAGAGGACTCATGAGTTAGGAGTTCATATACATAAAGGTACTTTAAAAATAATAAGATATGATGATTATTACTGCCATTGTTCATCAGACCATTTCTCTACTAAGTGAAGAGCAACAGAGGGTAGGATAATGAGTTGACTAAGCAGGTCATAAAAGCGCCTCATACCTAGCAGATCCTTAATAATTATTTTGGCGAACTGAAATACACATCTCAAAGCAGCTTTAGAAGCAAAGCAATAACTAGCTGCACCAGGTGTATTAAGCAATACAAAAACAACCAAAGACTGGGGCTTCCCTGGTGGCGCAGTGGTTGAGAGTCCGCCTGCCGATGCAGGGGACACGGGTTCGTGCCCCGGTCTGGGAAGATCCCACATGCCGCGGAGCGGCTGGGCCCGTGAGCCATGGCCGCTGAGCCTGCGCGTCCGGAGCCTGTCCTCCGCAACGGGAGAGGCCACAACAGTGAGAGGCCCGCGTAACGCATAAAAAAAAAAAAAAAAAAAAAAAAAAAAAAAAAACAACCAAAGACCCACAGAAGTAAGATATCCACAGAACCACTTCAGGAATCCGATAAATACCATTTAACCCCTAAAAGGTTAAAAAAGAATGAAAAACTCCTGGAACATACACATAGAATCACAGTTAAAAATCTAGCTCTACTAAACAAGTAAAATTGCCTGTTTGGAAACATGATCTTACATGTAGAAAATCTTAAAGATTCCACAAAAAAGCTGTTAGAACTAATCAGTGAATTCAGAAAAGTTGCAGGATACAAAATCAACACACAAGAATCAGTTGTATTTCTATATACTGGCAGTTAGCAATCTGAAAAGAAAATTAAGAAAACAATTCCATAGCATCAAAACAATTCCATAGCATCAAAGAGAATAAAATATTTAGGAATAAACTTAACCAAGGAGGCAAAAATACTTGTACACTGAAAACTACAAAACAATGCTGAAAGAAATTAAAGACAACACAAATATATGGAAAAACATCAATGTTCATGGATTGGGAGACTTAATATGGTTAAGACGTCAATACTACACAAAGTAATCTACAGATTTGATGCAACCCTTCCAAAATCCCAATGACATTTTTTGCAAAATTAGAAAATTTCATCCTAAAATTCATATGGAATCTCAAGGGACCCCCAAAGAGCCAAAATAACTTGAAAAAGAACAATGTTGGAGGACTCACATTTCTTGATTTCAAAACTTACTATGAAGTTAGAGCATTCAAAACAGTGTGGCTCTAGCAAAAAGACAGACATATGGACCAATGGAACGGAATGAAGAGTCAGAAATAAACCCTCATGTGTACAGTCAAATGGCTTTTGAAAAGGATGCCAAGACCATTCAATGGAGAAAGGACAGTCTTTTCAACAAATGGTGCTGGGGATACTGGATATCTGCATGCAAAAATGTGAGGTTGCAACCTTCCTTTACACCATGTTAAAACAAACAAACAGCAACAATAAAAAACCCTCAAAAAATGGATCAAAGATCTAAATGTAAGAGTTAAAGCTATAAAACTTTTAGAAGAGAACAGAAGGAAAAAGCTTCATGACGTTAGATTTGGCAATGATTTCTTGAACATAACACCAAAAGTACAGGAAACAAAAGAAAAAAATACATAAGTTGGACTTCATCATGATGGAAAATGTCTGTACATTAAAAGACACTTTCATATACTTAGTATGTGAATACACTTAACACTCCTGAACTGTACTTAAAGATGGTTAAGACGGTAAGTTTTATGTGTTTGTTCACCACAGTTTTTTAAATGTAAATCTGAAAAACAAAAATAGAACACTACCAACAGAGTGAAAAGGCAATCCAAAGAATGGGAGAAAATATTTGCAAGTCATATATCTGATAAGAGATTGATATCTAGAATATATAAAGAACTTTTTGAACCCAGTGTCGGTACTTAAACCCAGTCTCTGACCACAAAGCCTCTTTCTTTTTTTTAACATCTTTATTGGAGTATAATTGCTTTACAATGGTGTGTTAGTTTCTGCTTTATAACGAAGTGAATCAGCTATACATATACATATATCCCCATATCTCCTCCCTCTTGCGTCTCCCTCCCATCTTCCCAATCCCACCCCTCTAGATGGGCACAAAGCACTGAGCTGATCTCCCTGTGCTATGCGGCTGCTTCCCACTAGCTATCTATTTTATATTTCGTAGTGTATATATGTCCATGCCACTCTCTCACTTCATCTCAGTTTACCCTTCCCCCTCCCCGTGTCCTCAAGTCCATTCTCTATGTCTGTGTCTTTATTCCTGTCCTGCCCCTAGGTTCTTCAGAAGCTTTTTTTTTTTTTAGATTCCATATATATGTATTAGCATATGGCATTTGCTTTTCTCTTTCTGACTTACTTCACTCTGTATGACAGTCTCTAGATCCATCCACCTCGCTACAAATAACTCAATTTCGTTTCTTTTTATGGCTGAGTAATATTCCATTGTATATACGTGCCACATCTTCTTTATCCATTAATCTGTTGATGGACACTTAGTTGCTTCCATGTCCTGGCTATTGTAAATAGAGCTGCAATGAACATTGTGGTACATGACTCTTTATGACTTATGGTTTTCTCAGGGTATTTGCCCAGCAGTGGGATTGCTGGGTCGATGGTAGTTCTATTTTTAGTTTTTTAAGGAACCTCCATACTGTTCTCCATAGTGGCTGTATCAATTTACATTCCCACCAACAGTGCAAGAGGGGCACTGTGCACCTCTTGCACAGTGATGATAAAGCCTCTGTTTTTAAGCAACAGCTACTAGTAGCTGACACGCACTGGGCTTTGCTGTATGCAGGCACTGTGCTCAGAGTTTTATGTGCATCTCCGCATCCTAACAACCTTATGAAGTAGATGCTTATTGTTCCCATTTTATAAAGGAAACAGATTCAGAGAAGTTTAGTAATTAGCCTAAGTTCCACAGTGAGGAGGTGACCCAACTGAGATTAGAAACCGGGCAGTCTGTCTCCACAGCCCAGGTTCTTAAGTACATCCTCTACTGCCCTCAGAAAAGCAATTCCTCAGCATCCACCTAATGTAATATTGCATAGCCACTGCAAATGAGCGTTTTAAGACTATGTGGTGGGCTTCCCTGGTGGCACAGTGGTTGAGAATCCTCCTGCCAATGCAGGGGACATGGGTTCGAGCCCTGGTCCAGGAAGATCCCACATGCCGCAGAGCAACTAAGCCCGTGCGCCACAACTACCGAGCCTGCACTCTAGAGCCTGCACCACAGCTACTGAAGTCCGCACGCCTAGAGCTCGTGCTCCACAAGAGAAGCCACTGCAATGAGAAGCCCGCGCACTGCAATGAAGAGTAGCCCCTGCTTGCTGTAACTAGAGAAAGCCTGTGTGCAGCAATGAAGACCCAACACAGCCAAAAATAATAAATAAATAAATAAATTTATTTTTAAAAAAAGACTGTGGCAAAAATGGAAAGATGACATGACAAAGTAAAAAACAGGAAACAAAATTATACATACATTTTAATTACATCTAGGTAAAACATGCATTTGAAAACAGCTAGAAGAAAATATGTGCCACAATAATATAGATTCTGGTAAAGTAGTAAGATTATGGGTTACCCTTCTTTTGTTTTATATTTAAATAATGAGGTAATATGGTGGAAGCTTCCCATTTCCCTCTTTAAATCAAGTCCTCAGACCTCTATGAAGAAGGCTAGTATCAAGAATAAAGATATTGTAAAGCCAAACCCTGTGTTCAAAAATAAACAATACTCAAACTATTATGCATAAAATAAGCTACAATGATACACCGTACCACACTGGTCCCCCAACCTTTTTGGCACCAGGGACCGGTTTTGTGGAAGACAATTTTTCCATGGAGGGTTGGGGGGATGGTTCAGTTGGTAGTGCGAGTGATGGGGAGCGGCAGATGAAGCTCCCCTCCCTCACTTCCTGCTGTGCGGCCCCAAGGGGCAGGTGGGGAGGACGGTTGGGGACCCCTGCTGTACAACACGAGGAAGAGAGCCAATATTTTATAATAACTATAAATGGAATACAACCTTAAAAAATGTAAACTACTATTTGCACACCTTTAATGTATATAATATTGTATATCAACCATTCTTCAATTTAAAAAAATTTTTTTAAAAAAAGCAATACTGGGGCTTCCCTGGTGGCACAGTGGTTGAGAGTCTGCCTGCCAATGCAGGGGACACGGGTTCGTGCCCCAGTCCGGGAAGATCCCACATTCCGCGGAGCAGCTGGGCCTGTGAGCCGTGGCTGCTGAGCCTGCGCGTCCAGAGCCTGTGCTCCGCAACGGGAGAGGCCACAACAGTGAGAGGCCCCCGTACCGCAAAAAAAGAAAAAAAAGAAAGCAATACGGCTTGCAGGGTTGGGGACAGTTGCCTCTGTGAGGGAGTTAGGCTAAACATGGCAATGTTGAAGGTTTGCAGAAGGCTTCTGGAAGGCAGCGCTTGAAGTAGGGGCCTTTGTTAATTTCTATTTCTTTGGTTCACAGGAGAACAGTACCAAATTAAAATAATATCCCCACTGCTCTAAATCAGTGTCTTCCAAGTGCCATTCATTCATATAATAGTGCCACAATTTTTATTCCGTGTATTTATAAACTGCTATTTTTTTACTTAAATTTTTTCTTAATATCTGAATTTTTGCTTTAAAAAGTCCTACTTAGGGCTTCCCTGGTGGCGCAGTGGTTGGGAGTCCGCCTGCTGATGCAGGGGACGTGGGTTCGTGCCCCGGTCTGGGAGGATCCCGCGTGCCGCGGAGCGGCTGGGCCCGTGAGCCATGGCGGCTGGGCCTGCGCGTCCGGAGCCTGTGCTCCGGAGCGGGAGAGGCCACAGTAGTGAGAGGCCCACGTACCGCAAAAAAAAAAAAAAAAAGTCCTACTTAAAAGGGAAACTTTATAACAGCACTATAAATAGAAAACTTGCAGCCCCTGTCTTAAGCAGAAGATAACTGTAAAAATAGATACATAAAAAAGACACAACAGGGACTTCCCTGGTGGTGCAGCAGTTAACACTCCACGCTCCCAATGCAGGGGGCCCGGGTTTGATCCCTGGTCGGGGAACTAGATCCCACATGCATGCCGCAACTAATAGTTCGCATGCCACAACTAAGGAGACCACCTGCCGCAACTAAGACCCGGTGCAACCAAATAAATAAATTTAAAAAAAGACACAACAATGTTTTAGCTAGATATAATTTACTGCCTGCTAAAGGCAGTACTTGAAGAGGACTAGGGTTAGACCGTTTGTTTTCACAGGAGGCAGTCTGGATTTTTTTTAAAGTACAATGGGAAATCACTGAAGGATCTTAAACAGGAAGAGACATGTTCTGATTGGATACGTTAACAACCCTTTCCTGGGAATTAAAAATAAATTTTTTAAAAAAAGAAAAAATGAGAAAAGACAGAAGAATTGAACAACTGAACAACAACATCACCCATTTTTACCTAATTGACAATAATAAAACACTATGCTCTACTGGAACCCCTGGGCACTGTTGGTAGGAATATGAAATGGTGCAGCTGCTGTGAAAAACTGTATGGTGGTTCCACAAAAAAAATTAAAACAGAATTACCATATGGGACTTCCCTGTGGTGCAGTGGTTAAAGAATCCGCCTGCCAATGCAGGGGACACGGGTTTGAGCCCTGGTCTGGGAAGATCCCACATGCCATGGAGCAACTAAGCCCGTGTGCCACAACTACTGAGCCTGCACTTTATAGCCCCCAAGCCACAACTACTGAGCCCGCACGCCTAGAGCCCGTGCTCTGCAACAAGAGAAGCCAAGCCCGCACACTACAACGAAGAGTAGCCCCCACTTGCCGCAACTAGAGAAGGCCTGTGCACAGCAATGAAGACCCAACACACCCAAAAAATGAATAAATAAAATAAACGAATAAATTAAAAAAAAATTACCATATGATCCAGCAACTCCACTTCTGGGTATATACCCCCCAAAATTGAAAGCAAGATCTCAAAGAAATATTTGTACAACTATGTTCACAGCAGCATTATTCACAAAAGCCAAAAGGTGGAAACAATCCTAGTATCAACAATGAATGAATGAATAAGCAAAATATGGTATATGCATACAATGGAATATTTTCAGTCTTAAAAAAGAAGGAAATTCTGACACATGCTATAACATGGATGAACCTTGAGGACATTATGCTAACTCAAGTAAGCCAGTCACAAAAAAACAAATACTATATAATTCTACTTTATAAGATACTTAGAGTAGTCTAAATCATACAGACAGAAAGTAGAATGGTGGTTATCAGGTGCTGGGAGAAAAGGAGAATGAAGAGTTATTGTTTAATGGGTATAGAGTTTCAGTTTTACAAAATGAAAAGGGTACTAGAGGGACTTCCCTGGTGACACAGTGGTTAAGAATCCGCCTGCCAATGCAGGAGACACGGGTTCGATCCCTGGTCTGGGAAGATCCCACATGCTGCGGAGCAACTAAGCCTGTGAGCCACAACTACTGAAGCCCACGCGCCTAGAGCTCGTGCTCCCCAACAAGAGAAGCCACCGCAATGAGAAGCCCGCGCACCACAACGAAGACCCAACGCAGCCAAAAAAAGGAAAAGAGTATTAGAGATGGATGGTGGTGATGATTGCACAACAATATGAATTTACTTAATGCCAAAGAACGGTACACTTAAAAACGGTTAAGATGGGGTAATTCCCTGGTGGTCCAGTGGTTAGGACTCCACACTCTCACTGCCGAGGGGGCGAGTTCAATCCCCGGTGGGTGAACTAAAATCCACAAGCTGTGCAGCACAGCCTCCCGCCAAAAAAAAAAAAAAAAGATTAAGACAGTAAAATTTATGTTACATATGTTTTACCACAATTAGAACAATAACAACACTATACCCAAAGGCTGCAGATTTTGGTTTCAGCACCTGGTGACCCATTCATTGAGACAGGGAGGAATATGAAGGGAGCAGCCTTGGGTAGGAGGAACATTGAAGAGTTTTGGAGTGTGCTAAGCTTGATGTCAACTCGACAATCAGATGGAGATGTCAAATAGGCAGTTGAATATCTAAATTTGAAGTTCCAGAGAAAATGTTAGAGACAGAATTACAGACTTGGAGAATTACAGACTTGGATTTAAAAAATGATACATATACTTAATTGGGGGATTATTAGCATATAAATGGTATTCAAAACCACTGGACAGGATGGGATCACTTAGGGAGAAGGTAGTTAGAGAAGAGAAGGGAGTAATAAAAACAGACACAGCCTCAAGCAGTCCACATTCAGAATTAAAGCAGAGGGCAAAAAATCATATTAATGAAGAGAATCGAGCAGTGAGATAAAGGTGCTTTTTCAAAAAAATCAGATGCCCAGATGTGAACTTGGTACTCAAGAGGTAGAAGGCAAATATGTAGTTTTAAAATCTCCCTAGGCTAATTCAATAGTCTGAATATAAGTGAGAGAGGGAAGCAGGTGAAATGCAGAGTAGTAGTGGGAGTGGGAGGAAGGAACAGAATTGGGATATTATAAGGTACCATGGACAGGACTTGGTGACTGACTAGGCATGGGATAGTAAGGAGAAGAAAATTAATTACATATTGTTTCTTTCTTGGGAGACTGAGAGGTTACTTCTGTCATTAAAACTAGTAATACAAGGTAGAAGGATAGAAACAAGGTTTTTGGTTGTTCAAGGAGCACAACGATCCTACTTTGAGCCCAAAGTTATATAGCTGGTAAGTAGCACAGAAGGGCCTCAACCTATGTCTGATTGACTCCAAGCCAAAGTCTGAAGTACCAGTGGGATATTACTTAGTGATGTGAAAGTGGTCAGGGCAGCTGAAGTCTTAGGAGGGATGTGATCACCCAGGGAAAGAATATACAGATCGATATATTATTATCCATATACTGGGGGCAATTCTTAATAATGGTACCATGGACCTTCCTCCTCATCTAAAAAATGAAGATAATACTGAATTTGTAGATAATGCCCACTGAGGGCAAGGACCTTATCACAATTTTTATATTCCTAGGTTTGCAATGCCTGGAATAAAATGACCACTCAATAAAAGTTTGCCAAAGCTTTGAAAAAACAAAACAAAACCAAAAAAAACCCCAAAAGTTAATAACCAGCCACAATTAGAAAATCACTACACTAGGGACTTCCCTAGCAGTCCAGTGGTTAAGACTGCCTTCCAATGCAGGGTGCACAGGTTCAATCCCTGGTCGGGGAACTAAGGTCCCACATGCTGTGGTGTGTGGCCAAAAAAAAAAAAAGAAAAACACTATACTACATGAGAACAACTATTTCTGACCAAACTATAGCATAGTTTTTTTTCATTTCCTCTCTATGTTGTATGCTACAAATGCACTGTTTTTTTCCTGCACCACAATAATGTCTGTTTTGTTTTTTTTTCTTTGTGGTACGCGGGCCTCTCACTGTTGTGGCCTCTCCCGTTGCGGAGCGCAGGCTCAGTGGCCATGGCTCACGGGCCCAGCCGCTCCGCGGCATGTGGGATCTTCCCGGACCGAGGCACGAACCCATGTCCCCTGCATCGGCAGGCGGACTCTCAACCACTGCGCCACCAGGGAAGCCCTAATGTCTGTTTTATGAATTGTTTTGCTAGAAGTAGTAGATGGAAGATACAACTCAGTGAGACAGGCACTCTTATCCTCTGCTGGGTGTAAAGTAAGTGCTTTCTGGAAAGACAATTTGATAACATGTATCAAGAGTCTTAAAGCCCTAACTCAGTAATCTTACTTAGGAATTTATCTGAAGAAAGCAGTAAGAGATATGGCCAAAGATTTAGGTTGGAAGTAATCAAAAATATCCCACAATAGAAAAATTATTAAATAAACCATCATATAGCCATAGGGTAGAATATCATATGGTGCTCTTACATCAAGTTTTTGAAGAACACTTAAGGATACTAGAAAATGCTTTTGATAAATATAAATTTATATATTTTATTCTTTTGGCTGCGTTGGGTCTTCGTTGCTGCATGCAGGTTTTCTCTAGTTGTGGCGAGTGGGGGCTACTCTTCATTGTGGTGCGCGGGCTTCTCATTGCAGTGGCTTCTCTTGTTGCGGAGCACAGGCTCTAGGTACACAGGCTTCAGTAGTTGCAGCACGCGGGCTCAGTAGTTGTAGCGCACGGGCTTAGTTGCTCCGCGGCATGTGGGATCTTCCCAGGCCAGGGCTCGAATCTGTGTCCCCTGCATTGGCAGGTGGATTCTTAACCACTGCGCTACCAGGGAAGCCCTACTTTTGATAAATATAATGAAAAAAGTAGGATATAAACTATACCTAGTATGACCATGCTTGTGTGTTTGTTTATATGTAAACACATACATATATGAAAATTATATATACACTTCCCTAGAAAATTATATATATATTTATATTATATGTATGTATATATTTACCTAGAAAAAATATTAGAATATACCAGAACTACTATAAGAGTCTCACTGGGTGGAAAGATTACAAGAGATCCTAATGTTCTTTATGTTTTTCAGTATTTCTAAAATTTCTGCAGAAAGTATATTTTTATTTTAAAACTCAATATGATAAATAAAATAAAGACAGCACTCACCTTCTTTCTTTTTCTAGAAGAATTTCTCGTGGGGTCAGGCTTTTCAAACTCTGCTGCCTTTGCCTCTTCCTTCTCCTCTTCCTCATCAGGTATCAGAGAGTACTTGGTCCCACCTGGCTGCATGAAACAATCCTTTGCAAAGTGGCCTGCAGAAGAGAAGTAGAAAAGGTAGGGAGGGAAGAGGCAGTCTCTCACCTTAGCAGGTGGATCTTCCCTAGAAGTTCCTGAAGGGCTGGCTCGTTCAGGAGGTACTAATGAGTTCATTCAGAGCAGCTGTTGCCTTCAGAGCAGATTTTCTGTCACCTCAAGATGGCATTGCTCACTTAAACAGAGCCAGACAAGCATCTGGTCCTAGAGCTGTGGGAAACACTGGCACCGCTTTTTTTTTTTTTGCTGCGGTACGCGGGCCTCTCACTGTTGTGGCCTCTCCCGTTGCAGAGCACAGGCTCCGGATGCGCAGGCTCAGCGGCCATGGCTCACGAGCCCAGCCACTCCGCAGCATGTGGGATCTTCCCGGACCCGGGCACGAACCCGTGTCCCCTGCATCGGCAGGCGGACTCTCAACCACTGCGCCACCAGGGAAGCCCTGGCACCGCTTTGGAAATGGCAAAGGACGTGAGGACACAGGCTTGTGCTGCCCTCCATTAGCAACTGGGCTCAGGAATTTTTAAAGGTCTATTTGGAACTTATTCCTGACAATGAAAGGCTGCTCCAGAGAGCGTAATACTTAGCAGAGGGAGCCGAGTGGCAGGCCAAGCCCCAAAGGAAGACAGCTCTTAGGCAGCAAGCAGGAAGGCAGCATTCAGATTCAAGCTAACACACAGAAAGACAGCAGTCACCTAGGGGCACTCAACATTCACAGACTGTCAGGTCTGGCAAGGGCCTGAGAGATCATCAAATCCAACACTGCATTTGCAGAGGACATGAAGGCCCAGAGTAGAGAAGTACCTCAAGGTCACACAGACAGCAGCAGAGCTAAAACTTACCCCAGGTCTCATACCTCCCTGCCCTGTGCTCTTTCTGCTGCATCAAAACCAACCACCTTTGGCCTGCCTGGGCCAAATTCCATCTCTCATTATTCTTCTCTGCCTCATGTAACACCTGGTGGACACAAGTTGAAGGTAAGAGAACCCCACCCTCCCTGAGCCTACACTGCTATTAAGCGGCCCTTTAACAGATGCTACACAGCTGGTTTTGTCTGAGCTCTTTGTAGACCCTCTCTCAGGGGCACAAAGAATTTGATGAAGTCATCAAAAAGCTATGTGTAAACTACTTTGCAACTCGGAGTCCAGAAGCGGGATGGTGCCTGGAAGGAGAATACAGCATAGAGTTTTCCAAATATCTATGCTGGAAATGGTCCCACAATACTCATGAGGAAGTATTCTTTCTATTTTATTTTTCCCTTCCTCCCTCTACATTAATGATAAATTGGGGCTTAAACCCCACGACCTGAACCAGGGCACAAATCTGCTACCACTCATTGTAGAAAAGTCAAGAGAGTTGGGTAGGTGAAAGGCTAGGGAGAAGGGGTGACAAATTGAGGTCACTCTGAAAACGAGAAGCTGGCAATACCTCTCATTATAGCTCCAACAAGGGAAGTCAGGCTGAAAGAGCTCTTTAATATTTGAGTAGGACTGAAGGAAACTTGAAGAAACAAAGCTAAAAGGAAGTGACTAGCCTGTATTCTTTATTACTAAAAAGATACTGTATTCAGAACTCTGAAGTTATAGAGATAAAGGTAATAAGCAAGAAAGAGCTTGACTTGGATCCTTAAGGAATATATTTCCAAGTCACTTAAATTTTGCAGCAGAACAATAATCATCCTTAGAGATAAAAATTTAGAGTGTTAATTTAGAGTGTTAATCATAATCCAACACTCTTACCCCTCCTGGCGTAGTACATGGGGACCTTGCCCAGGCAGGGCATCACCCGTAGAGAGAGGGGAGTAGTGGTGGTGGTGTAGTATCTGGCAGGGTCAGCATTCAGAAAAGGAAACAGAAAAAGCAACAAGCCATGAACTCTGATGTGAGTCTAGTAGGAACAGCAGATGAGCAGGTGAGGCCAGCATTTGGCTAAAAACCACAGTGAGCTAACTCACACCAGGGGGCTTCCCGCATCCCGTAAAGGGTCCACCCACAAGGAGAGAAAAACTGAAACGACAGGGACTTCGCCTTACCTTTACAGCCACACTTCTTGCAGGTAGTGTTCAGGACAGCCTCGAGGGTGATCTTCTGCCCAGTGTAATCCTGGAAGGACCGCCTCCGCCTCTCTTCTTGCCTGTAATGAAATGATACTGACTGTTGGCCCTTTTAAGAGATATGGCCAGAGATACTACAAGTTAATACTCCATGTTGTTTTTTTGTTTTGTTTTGTCAGGTAGAAGGGAGAAAGGAAAAGCACTGGGCATAAGGAAACAGGCAGTGAAAGAAATGACATGAAATGACAAATTTTTTTCATTCAGGACAAGGCTCTGAATTAATAATTATGAATGAGACTAGATTCCATCTCACTGATGCACAGGGGATGAATATATAATTACTCACCTTGCTAAGCCCCCTGCAATCCTTACAAGGTCACTCCTGGGTTTAAAAGACCTTCAAAAACTTCTTAGAAAATCAAGTCCAAGCTCCTTGGTATTCCAGGCCTTTCACAGTCTGTCTCTAACTTACTTTCCCAGCCTCATCTTGTACAATATGCTCAAGGCAAACCAGACTATTTTACCTTCCCCAGATGGTTCACTGCTTTTGCTCAGGCAGCTCCCTCTTTCTGAAATGCTCCGCTTCCCCTCTTTACTCCCACTTCACCACCTAACTACACCCAAACATTTCAAGGCTCAGCTCAGTTACTGCACCTCCTTCTAACCAGTTATCTTCCCTGAGCCCCTCAGCCAGAATTAATCTCTGCTCACATTCGCGTAACACTTTTTAAAAATTCTAAACATTTGACCAAAGTATAAAATACATACAGAAAAGTGTTCACAAGTATACAGCTTCACTGATTTTTACAATTTGAAATATCCCAGTAACCAGTACTCAGATAAAGATGCAGAATATCACCAGCACCTCCGAAGCCCCTCTAGTCACGGTGCTTCCCCCAAGGGTAGCTACTACTCTAGTTTCTAACAGCATAGATTAGTTTTACCTATTTTTGTAAATTATATCAACAGAATCAGAGCATGGGCCCTTCTGTGTCTGGCTCCTTTCGCTACTTTGTGAGATCCAACGAACTGTTGTGTGTAGTTGTGGATCAACTATTCTCATTGCTGCAAAGTATTTTGCTGTTGATGGGTATGTGAGTAATTTCCATCATGAAAGTGCTTCTGTGAACTTTCTAGCACACGTCTTTTGGTGAACATATATATATGTATATGCATTCCTTTGGGAAATGCCTAGTTCCACGTAGGAGGGGAACTACTGGGTTGTAGGGCATCTGCCTTAGTAGACACTGCCAGACAGTGTGTTTACCAATTACACTCCTACCAGAAGAGCCAAAGTACCCTAGTTGTCATAGCTCTTAGTTTTTACCTTTACTATAACACACAGTACCTGCACAGAGTACTCTTAGAAAATGTTTAATTGAAGAGTATCACTCCTGATCATTCTTTCTTTGAGACTCTAACTGTATCCTATACACATGTCAATCCTAGCACATATCACACCACAGAGTTGTTTCTTCTCTAGATCGTGGGCCTGTTTAAAAAATATCTTACTTGTGTTTGTTTCCTTAGCACCTCAGCCCAAGGTTTGGCAAGCAACAGCATCAATAAATGCTTGTTGGGGCTTCCCCGGTGGCACAGTGGTTAAGAATCTGCCTGCCAATGCCGGGGACATGGGTTCGATCCCTGGTCCGGGAAGATCCCACATGCCGCAGAGCAGCTAAGTCCAAGCGCCACAACTATTGAGCCTGTGCTCTAGAGCCCGTGAGCCACAACTACTGAAGCCCACATGCCTAGAGCCTGTGCTCCACAACAAGAGAAGCCATGACAATGAGAAGCCCACGCACCACAATGAAGAGCAGCCCCCGCTCACCGCAACTAGAGAAAGCCCACGCGCAGCAACGAAGACCCAATGCAGCCATAAATAAATAAATAAAATATATTTTTAAAAATTAAAAAAAGAAAGCTTGGTGAAATTTCTTTGTTCTTCATCCAAAATATTTTTCTTTACCTGAATGTCTTTAACTTTGACCTCTGACTTCACCTAAGATTTTCCAACCAGGTCTCTGTAGAGTCCAGCAAAACCAGAAATATTCTGCCAGAAGAGCCACATTACCCAGAGAAATGCAGGATAACAATATCAAAGCAAAACAGAGCTACTCACTTCACAAATTTCAGCCAACAGTTTCATGGGATATGTGGGCTCAAGAGAAAAAAGAGAGGATAAAGATACTCCATATTCTGTCCCATTCATTCTTTAAAGTTCAGCTCAAATTTCGTATCTTCTATAAACTCTACCACAAGCAGAGTTAAATACTCACTTTATTTTACTGATTTGTTTACATTTTGCCTCACCCTCTGTACCACAACCAGGACTTGAATAGTAAAGTCTATGTCACGTTCTTCTCTAAATCTGAGCAGAGAGCACACCATCTAGCATAGTGTTGTCCAAAGAATGTGAAGATGGACAGTTCTATAAATTTATGTCTGTACTGCTGACTATTTATGTCTGACTTTATGTCTATGGCTAATGAGCACTTCAAATGTGGTTAGTGATTGAGGAACTGGATACCAAATTTTATTTACTTTTTTTAAAAAATAAATTTATTTATTTTATTTATTTTGTCTGCCACTGTCATTGTCATTGGCAGGCGGATTCTTAACCACTGCGCCACCAGGGAAGCCCCCAAATTTTATTTACTTTTAATTACTTTACATTTAAATAGCCTATGTGACTAGTGGCTTCCCAGTTGGGACAGACCAGAAAAGCATATGGTTTAAGTTCTGAAAATGTCTGTTCAAATCCCTAGCTTTTGCCCTAGAAGAATCTTAGTCAAATGACAGGAGGTCTACTGTCTGGTATGGGTCATGCGAGAGGGTCAGTTCAAAGGGTGAAGCTTGAATAACAAAAACCAAGGCAAGGAGAGTGGAGAAGTAAATGTGAGTGAGTTACTTAACAACAGGCATAAAGTTTTAGTTAAGGAAGATGAGTGAGTTCTGGAGATCTAATGTACAACATTGTATGTATAGTCAACAATACTATTATACACTTAAATATTTCTTAAGAGGGTAGATCTCACGTTAAATGTTCTCACCACAATAAAATAAAATTAAACAAACAAACGAACAGAAAACCCCACCAAGGCAGGATCTTGGGGACATAACTTGAACAGTCATGAAAACTCCATTGTTTTCGGATGTCCTTATTTGTAGAACTGAGTTTCAAGTGACTATGAGTTGCAGCTTAATCAAACCCTCACTATAATGAATTCCAATACACTGCAGATTCAAAAATACTATAAGCCAAATCATACCTCCCACCTAACGCCCAATTCCACAAATGTGTCACTCACCACCTGTCTCCCTTTCTGTCCTTATTGCCATCATGCTAGTTTAGGCTTCATTACATTTCACCTAAACAGTAATAATTCATTTACTGGTCTCCCTGCCTCTAATCCATCCAGCACACATAGTTGGATTAATCTTTCTTTTTTTTTTTTAAGTTTAATAAGTGGCAAGCACCAGTGCTAGTACAATGATATGAGTAAATACATTAAAATGATAGGACATGGTAGATAGTCTACCAGTGGAAAGAGATATATAAATGGACAATTACAGTGTGGCGAAACATAAATGCTCTTTCTAAAGACTATACTACGCCGGCTAAACCTAACTGGACACTGCATTTAACCCCTTTCCATTTGCAGATTCACTTATTAGATGACCTCGTCAATACTTTGGAGCCTGAGGGAATGAAATATAAGACAGCTAGATTTTGATGAAAAATGAAAGGTAGTTGACAAACTCTGTGTAGCTGTGTAGCATGAAGATACTGAGCCTAACAGGGTGAGGCCAGAGAATGGGGTACCTGGAGAGAATAATCTGCTCAGGAGTCTCTCCCACTCACAGGCTTTAAAAATCATTCATATTCTTTGACTGCTATTCAAAGCTGTTCACAATCTGACCCCAATGTATCTTTCAAGCCCTACATTCTAGCACCTGACCATACCCTCTTCTTTCCTTAAACAAGACTCCTGAATTGCCATGTGCTTTCCTGCCTCATTCCTTTCCTCAGACTATTTCTTCTGCCTGGAATACTATTCTTTCCCCTGCTGCCTGACAAAGTCTTATCCATTCTTCAAGACCTAGCTCAATTGCCACGTCTTCTCTGACCATCAGGGCCTAATATCAACTCTTCCTCTTCAAGCTAATTCCTAGAATCCTTCCTTTAAAACACTCTTTTAACATTTATTACATGTTGTCTTAAAATTAAAGTTATTTGCATAATTACACTAGGCAGTAAGGTCCTTAGGCAGAAACCTTGGTATTGCCATTATACCTCACATAGAATATGAGCCCAGTAAATATTTGTTGAATAATGAGTAAATGGATGCACTAACTTAACGACTACTATACATTAGGCACTATGGGAGATAAGATGTGGCCTCTGCCTCATGGGTTTTATATATCCTTTCAAAAGAAAGGGTATGATAATCTCAGATATTAGAGGAAAAACAAAGAAATATTTTAAAACAATAACTACAAGTAGCCACTATGTGTTAAGTTTCTACTATAGATTAGACAATTAGGCTCTTTATAAACAAGATTTTATTTAAATCATACCATCATTTCTAAGATGTAGGTGTCATTACCTCCATTTTGAAGAAGCTGAGGTTCAAAGAGGCTAGCTAATCTGCTCAGGGTGGTATACTAGCTTGTGGCAGAACTAGGACTCTTTCTGATTCAAGTCTAACTCTAAAACCTGTCATCATTCCACTATGCCATGCTTCTTTCCTAGATGCAGTCTAGAAATAGTTTACAACAGAAGTTACTGTTCGGTCACTTAGTCATTACTAGAAGTAGTCCATACATAAAGACACATTCATCATAAAACCAGGGGGTCCTTTCCCTTCCCCTCCCTTGTTATGAGAAAGAGAAGTAGCTCTTTTATCTTACTTGTTTTATATTTTATCCTTATAAAGGTGGCTTTGGGAAATTTCACTGCTTTTAATGAGTCTGTATAGACAGGATTCTTTGGAGCAGAAGTAATTTATTACAATGCAATCAGTAAATGCCAGACTTAAATAACATTTCTGAGCTCAGAGTTATAAAAGATTTCTAATGTAAATGGAAAGTGTTATATAACCACAGGCAAATTATCACCAAGCATCAAGCTAAAACTAAGAAAATAAAGTAAAATGGAGATAACACCCACTTTGCAGGTTGTTATGAGAATTAGATGCACTGATGTACACAAACCACCTGGCATAATGCCTGGCACATAGTATGTATTCAATAAATATCATTTCCCTTCCTTTTAGGTAAATTTCCTTCATATCCAAAATGATTTTGCTCAGAACTATAAACCTAAGGGTTTCCAAACATTGTGCCGCCAAGATCCCACTCAAACAACATTTCTTATTTTTAAAAAAATAATAACATGATGGCCATTAAGAGCATCCAATTAGCATGAGATAAAGAATGTGATATTTTATCATCAGAAGCAGTGAAATAATGTCATGGTTAACCTGAGGATAAATGTATGATTTTTTAGTTGGCTTTCTGAAATACTTGAAACAGTTCATAAACCCCCAAGACTCCTTCAAGGGATATTAGCGACCTAGGAACCCCTGGTTAGAAACCACTGGCATATACAGGTATCCCCTTGTTTTATTGAGCTTCACAGATATTGCGATTTCTACAATTTGAAGGTCTGTGGCAACCCTGCGTTGAGCAAGTCTACTGGCACTATTTTTCCAACAGTATTTGCTCACTTTATGTCTCTGTATCAAATTTGGTAATTTTGCAATATTTCACACTTTTTCATTATTATTATTATTATATTTGTTATGGTGATCTCTGATCAGAGATCTTTGATGTTACTACTGTCATTGTTTGAGCATTTTTTAAGCAATGAAGTATTTTTTAATTAAGGTACATACACTGTTTTTTAGACATTATGCTATTGCACACTTAATAGACTACAATATAGTGTAAACATTACTTTTATATGCACTGGGAAACCAAAAAATTCATGCGATTTACTTTATTAAGATATTTGCTTTATTGTGATGGTCCAGAACTGAACCCACAGTATCTCCAAAGTATGCCTATATTCAAGAAAGATTTTGAGACAGCAAATTCCCTGTATCACCAGCCAGTATCCTACAGAGAAAATTTTCCATTCATAAATGAAAGGTCAGAAGAGCCAGTGAAAGTAAGGTGCTGTGTTCAGAACACAGCATATCCCAAGATGCAGGAGTCTAAAACCCCACTGGAGTTATTCCTCCTACATGGTCTCTGCCTTTTTTCAGTCCCAGAGCTAGGAGAAAGGCAAATAACAAATATCTCATGATGAATGCTTGTTGGCTAACTGGTTAAAGGTCAGAAGCTGAAAAAGAATAAGGGGAAGGAAATGAAACCATTGACAGTGCACTTCTATGCTAGGAGGTGCATGTTAGCATTTCATCTGAGAACTCTATGCAGTAATGTGTTATCTTTAACACTTTACACCTCTAAAAACCAAAGCTCACAAAGGTCACATAACTCATCAGTATCATAGCCTACAAATAGTAGAGTTCCCAAGTGGGCCTGATTCACTACAGCATTCTGTGGTTTGAGAAGTAGAAGGATTTTAGCCTTTCCAAACATTTTACCTACTCAATGATAACGTTGTTGGGGTCAAGGTCCTTCCCAGTCCCTTGGTTGACAACCTTCATGGAGAGGGATACTTTTATCCTATCATTTTTCATCTGAAAAAAACAAAAGCAAAGTCAGCAAAAGCTCAAAGTACATCATTTAGACTGCTGGTCTAAAATTATCGAAGAATTGAAGTTTTTATCATGTAACAAACACTGAGTTCCTCTTATGGCCAAGGTCCTGTGCTCTGAACATTGCGGGTACTAATAAGCATAACAGGCAGATCCTATGGCAAAAGCATTTTAGGAAATGGTTTTCTTATCATTCTTGACCCTCCTCGGGGGAAAGACAAAAATGGTTGCTCAGAAATCTGGGGCCTGTGGAAGTAACCAGGAAGAAAATAAAAGCTGTTTCTTTTAGATAGTTCAGCATAATAATCTGTTCAGAGATCCATGAGCACGGAATAGGTTTCAGAACATTCCAGTGGACTAGATCTCCTTTTGGACTTCGTCTAAAAGCTTTTTAAACATGAAAACAGGGGCTTCCCTGGTGGCGCAGTAGTTGAGAGTCCGCCTGCCGATGCAGGGGACACGGGTTCGTGCCCCGGTCCGGGAAGATCCCACATGCCGCGGAGCGGCTGGGCCCGTGAGCCATGGACGCTGAGCCTGCGCGTCCGGAGCCTGTGCTCCGCAACGGGAGAGGCCGCAACAGTCAGAGGCCCGCGTACCGCAAAGAAACAAAACAAAACAAAACATGAAAACAATTAAGAGCATCTTTAAATGTGAAGACAGTTGTTAGCCACATTGGTCTTCTTTTGCTTCCTCCAGCATTTGAAGGCCCTCTTCACTTTGGGGTCTTTGTATTAGCTATTCTCTTTGCCTGGAATATTCTTTTCCTAACATTTCACATGACTAGTTCCTTTTCCTTTGGGTCTCAGCTCATATACCATCCCCGCAGAAAGCCCGTTCCTGACCACTTTATCTAAATCTACCTCCACATTGTTTGAACCTATTAGAGCACTTACTATAACTTATAATTATTTTAGCTTGCTTACTTTTTATTTGTCTCCTCCAGTTATAATCTATATAAGTTCCATAACCACTGGAGTCATTTACATCTGATTCTTGTATCCCTCAGACCTAGTACATAATAAGCACTCAAATACTGTCGAATAATATCTCTTTCAGGCCTGTCTCCCCTGCCATTCTCTGGTAAAAGAGCAGGTCTCAGTGTATGTGCACATCTCTCCTGTGGTTTGTCCACACCCGCAGACCCTCAAGTGAGTTGCTGTTAACAGGATCCTCCAGTGCTTTCTCATTTCCCTCACATTGCATGGTGCCAGGTAAAATGGAAAAAATGACTGTAAACTCTATGCCCCTTTTTGCTTTGGTCCAGATTGAAGTCCATCTGGAAGATTTCTACTAAAAGATAGTTTCATAGATTAAGTTTTCTTCTCTCTTTTTGGTTCTTTACTTTTTTGGTATTTTCTTCACACCCACCATGTGGGTGAACTTCAGGGAAGGAAGTTTTATAAACATGTACTTATTGCACCACACTTATTACATACAGTTCACAATGTTCCTTCTGAGTTTGCATGACAGACAGCCCAAAGGTTTAAATTCAAGTCAGATTACAGTGGCAGGGTTCAAAAATAAGATTATCAGCCATGGTTAACAATGCATACACACTCATGAAATATCATCATGAAATACTACGAAAATCCCAGCTTTTCCTAATCCTTTCTAATAAGTTAAAGTTGCACAGAACTTTACCTCTCGTCCAATAAGCTTCACCCACACTTTGTCTCCGACATCTACTATCTCAGAGGGCTTATCCACGCGACAGGATGACATGTGAGTTCGATGGACCAGACCTGAGCACAAGAAGAAGAAATAAAATAAGGCACAGGGCATGTCTGGTATTCATACTCTAAATAACACAGTAAGGAGAAGAGTTGGAGATTCACTGAAAAAGGTTTCATTAATTTAAAAGTGCAAATTAAAACAATTTGAGGACTTCCCTGGTGGCGCAGTGGTTAAGAATCCGCCTGCCACTGCAGGGATCGAACACGGTTTCGATCCCTGGTCCGGGAAGATCCCACATGCCACGGAGCAACTAAGCCTGCATGTCACAACTACTGAAGCCCGCACGTCTAGAGCCCAGGCTCCGCAACAAGAGTAGCCCCTGCTCGCTGCAACTAGAGAAAGCCCACGTGCAGCAACGAAGACCCAACACAGCCAAAAATAAACTTATTCAAAAAAACAATTTGAGATCACTTTTTATACCTAATCAACAAACAAATATTCTTTAAAATAGTGTTTAATGTTAGTACAGATGTAATACAACAACTATATTTATATAATACTGGTAAAAATACAAGTTGGTAAAATTCTTTGAAAACAAAGGGCATGGAGATGTTTATACCTTTGATGCAAGAATATCACCATTGGAATTTTTCCAAAAGAAAAACTCAGTAGAGGCAAAAATCTATGGCATATAAAAATACTTGCAGAAACTAACACACCATTGTAAAGCAATTATACTCCAATAAAGATGTAAAAAAAAAAAATACTTGCAGTATTATTACCTACCAAGGTTAAAAATAAAAATTACGAAACAATCTAAACGACAAATAATTGGAAAACAGCTTGGTAAATTATGATAAATCTTCAAAAAAAGAGTCAACAGGGACTTCCCTGGTGGCGCAGTGGTTAAGAATCCGCCTGCCAATGCCGGGGACAGGGTTCGAGCCCTGGTTCGGGAAGCTCCCACGTGCCGCAGAGCAACTAAGCCCGTGCGCCACAACTACTGAGCCTGTGCTCTAGAGCCCGTGAGCCACAACTACTGAAGTCCGCGCGCCTAGAGCCCGTGCTCCGCAACAACCGAAGCCACCGCAATGAGAAGCCCACGCACTGCAACGAAGAGTAGCCCCTGCTCGCCCCAACTACAGAAAGCCTGCATGCAGCAACGAAGACCCAACGCAGCCAAAGCAAAAAAGAAAGGAGTAAGCAGCCATTTAAATTACAGTTACAGAAAATAATTATGATAAGTGAAAAAAGTAAATATAAACAAGGTGACATTTTTAATCTATTAAATTAGCAAAATATTTAGAAGATAATATCCAATGTTGATATGAGTATATTAAAATAAGAAATATTTCTGAGGCTAATATAAATCTTTAGAAACCATTTAGCAATGGCTATCAAGAGTGATAAAAATATTTAATAAAATTAAATCCTTTTCCTTGTCTGTCCAAGGTCCTTTTCTGGGAGAACCACCTTCCCTACATTCTAAAATAATCTGGTCAGTCCTTGTAATTTGGTTGGAGCTGATCTGACCCCCAGCTGTGAGCACATGACACAGGCGTAGTCAATCAAGTTACTTCATTCCCCAGGCCACAACAATTGATTGGTTCAGGGACAGACACAAGATGCTAGCTAAATCAAATCCACTTTCTCAAGCCTTTTGTCAGGATTATAAACTACAGAAAGTTACCAATGCTCATCTTTACCACCAGGCGGCAAGAGTAAGCCAGAGGGAAGGAAAAGAAGAGGCTGCATAAACAAGCGACCAAAGCCCTGAAGGCATAAACTGAGCACCTGATCCAGCCCCGGTGGAAGGTAAATTTACTCTCCAGCTAAATTAGACAAAACGTTTCTCCTGTATTTTTGTCCCTTGCGACCAAGAGTTCTAATAATTAACTTGACCCATAATCACTTCTGAGACTAAAAAAATAATCTTATACACAGAAAAATCTATATGCACCTAGAAAAGTGATCTATATCAAAATATTCAATGTATTTTTAAGACAGAAAAAAATTAGAAACAACCTAATATCTAGCAATAGGGTAATGGTTAAGTCAACTATGGTACAGCTACTTGGCCCATTAAAAACAATGTTCAAAAGATTATGTAAAAATACATCAATAATTCACTCTTTTGCAAATATTTATTGAGTGCCTACTACGTGCCAAGCATTGTAGGCAACTAGCATTTTCTCATTTAAATAATAAAAATGCTTAACACAAATTCTAAAAATTAGAAAGAAATAATCTAAACTGCTATGGATCGCAGGTTAATGTTTTATTTTCAGATGTTTTAATAATAGAGAAAACTATATTGAGGGAAATGAATATAATAAACAATTATTTTGAATGAAAATAATCCAGTAATCTAAAGAAAAAACTTGACAAGTCAAACAAAGATTTATGTCCAAAAAACCTGCCCTACCTGAAGTTTCCTGAGAGAATTACTAACCTTTATTCTCAGTCTCTCTCTCACACACATGCATACGCAAAGTTGTCAGCACATGCCTGTAACTCAAAATATCTACCCTCTGTGTCTGGAGCTCCTGTGGGAAGCCACTGCTTTCTCTGATCATGGTTATTGGGTCTCTCAGACCTAATTCAGCTGATTCTGGAGGTTGATAGCCTATCTATCGTTCAATACCCCAGGAACCAAAATATTCTATATACATTATATAACCCATGTTTAAAATTTTAGACCATCACATAATCTCTAAATTGGATAAAATTCATGGAGCTGGGCTTTTTTCTTTTTCATGATCATGTAATGAGCACAGTAACCTAAATGGAAAATCCGAAGAGGAAATTCAGATGCCCTACAGGAATGGGCAACGTTTCATTTTGACATTTTTCCGCTACAACTGTCCTCTAATTCTCAAATTCACTTCTTTCCTGAACTGCTAATGGAAGTTGGGAAAGAAATTACTGTTGAACCTAATATAGTTGAGAGAACTTCTTTTATTTTTTTCTCAAACAGGTCTATTTATTGGAGTACCACAAAGAAAGAATGAGTTAACCATTTGTCCTTCTCCCATGTGATCCCAAAGCAGGATATTTTCTAGCCCAGTCATCTCTCTTAGTTAAATATGGCACTTTTGTAAAGCATTAATAATGAAAAACTACAAACAACTTAAAACGATTATGTGGTACATCTGAATAACAGAATAATGCTTTTAAATGTTTACAAAAAGTATTTTAAAAGACAAAGAAATGTTTAACATTCGTTAAGTGTAAAAGCTGCAAAATGTATATATAGAATATAATCTTAATCTCAGTGTTAATTTTTATGCACATATGTGACCATAAAGAAATACACTGGGCTTCCCTGGTGGCGCAGTGGTTGAGAATCTACCTGCCAATGCAAGGGACACGGGTTCAGGCCCTGGTCTGGGAAGTTCCCACATGCCACGGAGCAACTAGGCCCGTGAGCCACAACTACTGAGCCTGCGCATCTGGAGCCTGTGCTCCACAAGAGAGGTTGCAACAGTGAGAGGCCCGCGCACCGCGATGAAGAGTGGCCCCTGCTCGCCGCAACTAGAGAAAGCCCTCGCACAGAAACGAAGACCAAACACAGCCAAAAATAAATAAATAAATAAAATAAAAATTAAAAAAAAAAAAAAAACACTGAAATGTTAACAGTGCCTATCTCTGTGTGGTAGTAATATCACACAATGATCATTTGCTTTGGTAGTTTTTTCCCTTATTTTTCTATAAGCATGCATAAAATTTTTAACCACAAAATTTTAACCACAAAAACCTATATATATATATATATATATATATATAAGCAAAATGTTAACCACATAACCACATAAAAATTTTAACCACAAAAACCTATATATATATATATAAGCAAAATGTAAAAATGATATGTACACTATGATTGGAATTATGTAAAATTATGTCTCATATGCACACAGATGAAAAGGGAACATAAAAATTGTTATGCTGGGGTGTAGGATTTTTATAGTTGAAACATTAATGGCTTATCTCCTTAGTTTATTGGGTGAATTAAACAAGAGAAATGGTCTAGGCCACAGTCTTGAATGCAAATGTCAGGTAGGCAGTTGGATATGTAAGTATGTAGCTCAGACAAGGGGTGTAAACTGAAGATACAAATGTAGGAGCCTTCAGCATGCAGATGCTTACATGTCAAAATACATTAATCAGACTGTCAATTTAGTGATTGGTTTGGTGATAGACACAATTCACCAATTTATTAACTTACAACAGAGGATATACTTTTCTTATACTTGGAAGGTTCCCAGTCCTTATCTAGGTAAACTACCCACTGACCCCAGTATCAAATACCTAAAAATTAGATTAGTGATCAAAAATTGCTTCAACACAGAATCAGAACAAAAGGGAGACAAACGTTTTGAGAGATGTTTCCAGTCCATGAAGGTTTAACGGACCCCCTCATAAAAGAATCCATCTCTCTAGTTCCTACCATCAGATTCATTTTTTCCTTATTAAGGCAAAATAAACACTGCCAACTTCAGGCTCTCAGGCTTTCTTTTACTATGTTCCAGAGACTGATATCTGCTCATATAATCTCTCCCTAGTAGAATGAGACAATCAATTAGACTTCAGCCTACTAAAGTGCAATTTCATTCCAATCCCTTTTTCCCTAGAATTAAACCCAAATTATATTGTTGAAGTCTTGAATGCTCCCAACTCCTCAGACACAGATTTATAGGCAATTACCTGGTATATTTCTGTCTATGGCTAATTCTATACTCTGTGTAGGATTCATCATTAGTTTCCTTCTCAGAAAACAGCCTGAATTCTTGGGAGGTACTTCATTGTTACCCACATACACCACCAACAGTTGGATTAAATGCATATGGTAGAAGGCACCATATAAAACATGAGGCTCCCTCCTTGGTACTGGGTATTTCACTAGATACAGAACATCCACACATTCATTTAAACCTTACATCAGCCCTGTGACATTAGGTTCACATGAGGAAATAGTCTAGAAGTTAAGTAAATTGTCCATGGTCACAAAGCTGATAAAGAAAGAACTGCAATTCAAATATGAGTCTGTCAGGTCTTCTACAACACAGTAGATATTTCTCCATTTTTTTATTATCAATCTGTTATCTTTTCAATTAAAAAGAGAAAGATCTCATCTACAACAGTAGAAACACATCTAATTCTGTTCTAGCAAACGCTCCAGAACAGAAACCAACAAAAATGCTTTGCTCATCATGTCACATGGAAGGGGGGAGTGTGTGTCTAGATCTCTGACATTAAGCCGTAAATGCCCAAAGGGCATATCAAATCCATCATCATTCAGTAAACCTAACATAACACTTAAACAGAATGAGTCCCATCTGAGTGTATGCTGGTAAAAGAAAGAAAAAAAAAATTCTGACAACTTGGAAAGAGCTAGCATCTAAATCGCCATATGAGAAAAACAGACAGCCTATTATAGTTCCCTTAAAAATATTCTCCCAACTGTGTTAGGTTCACCATTAATTTCACAAATTCCATTGACAATAAAGGAAAGAGGTTAAAACTTACAAACTATTAGGGGACAGCTGCAGCCCAAAAATGTCAAAATAAAAGGTCTCCTTTATCTTTGGGGCATCTGCATTCCCTCTCTAGACTTGTCAAATAAGTTATCTCCAATAATGTAAGCACATAAATTAAAGTGCTTGCACATCCTTTATCTTGTTGAGATTATGAATTCATTCAAACATTTACTAAATATCCACTATATTATAAGCAAAAGTGGATCCAAGGATGAGTAAGACATCATCCTGCTTGTCAAGAAACTAAAGTATACACATCATCCCATTTCACAGATAAGGAAACTAAGGCTCAAGGACTAAGCAACCTGCTATAGTCAAGAAGCCAGTAAATGGGGGAGCTGGGACTAGGATTCATGTATTCATTTAATAAAATTCAATGAACACCCACTATATCTCAGGCACTGTAGTAGGCCCTGACTCATCCCAACAGCCTAACTATTCCACAGTTCAGTGGATTAACGGCAACTTCACTTATTTTATTACACTACATTGTAATTTGTTTACATCTCTAGACTGTGAACAATCTGAGAGCAGCAGGGACTATGTTTTCTTATCTCTGTGTTCCCACATAACATACTGACCAGAAAATAGAACTCAATAATTATTTGTTAAACCTGAATTCTTTGTTTAAAATATTTGTGCTACTACCACAAGCAAGGCACTTTAAAAGTGTTTAACACTGAACAATCTCTACTCTCAAAATTTCAGTTTAGTGCTGGTGGGCAGAGGATAGTAGAGAAAAAAAGAACTTCATAAATATATAGGGCTGCATTGTCCACTATGATAGTCACTAGCTACAGATGTTTTACACTGAAGTTTAATCAAAATAAACAAAATTTAAAAGTTGCTGGGCTACTGTATTAGACAGCACAGATGTGGTATAATACAAAAATATATTCGGTCTTTGTCCCTGGTCCCTGCACAGAACTCTTAAAACTCTTGGAATTTCCCCAGTAATAGGGGTGTCTTTATAATTCATAGTAAGCCCCTTTTGATCATACTAGAGTTTATGCTAATGAGGTGACTTAGTTGTGGGGCCCCTTGACAGTTTCTGGATGGAGCTGTCACCAGAAAGACCAAGTGATTAAAGGATTGGAACTTTCAGCTCCACTGACCTCCTGGGGGAGGGGCTGGAGATAGAGCTCTATAAAAACTCCTGAACAATGAGAGTCAGAGAGCTTCTGGGTTGGTAAACACCTCAGCTTGCTGGAGGGTCGTATGCCAGAGGACATGGAAGCTCTGTGTACCCCTCCTCCCATATCTTAACCTATACATCTCTTCCGTTTGGCTGTTCCTGTTTGTATCCTTTATAATAAACCAGCAAACAAAAAGAAAGTGTTTTCCTGAGTTCTGTGAGCCATTTTAGCAAATTATCAAATTTGTGGAGGGGGTCAATGGAACTCCTGATTCATAGTGGGTCAGCTAGAAATAAGGGTGGCTCAGGACTTGCGACTAGCATCTCAAGTGGGGGCATTCTTGTGGGAATGAGCCCCGTTAACTTATGGGACCTGACACTAACTCCCGGTAGTGTCAAAATTGAATTGAATTGTTAGACACCCCGTTGGTGCGCAGAGAACTGGAGAACTGGTTGGTGTTAGAAAACACATCAGAACAAATATAGAACATTTCCATCACTGTAGAAAGTTCTATTGGACAACACCATGAGAAGGGAAGGAAAATCTAGTTTAGACTTCAATACTAGGAAGGGGTCTTTAACTCAGTAGTGATTAAAAAATTCTGAAAATAGAAATCTGAGAAAAATGACTCAAATTAGAGTCTACCTTCCTGAATGAGAGATGTTAAAATCTACAGACCAGTTATTTCATAACTCAGTCCTTTCAGGGTGGGACTTAATAATCTTCCTCCATTCAAGGGTGGAGAAGCTAAAATACACTGTAACTGCTCCAGTTACCCAATGAACCTACAGAAGTGCCCAGGATTAGAACTCAGAGTTTCCATCTAATTATTTGGCTCCCTGAGCTCCCCTTCCAAGGCTTGTCTTAGCACAGCTGTCAGACTGACAGATTGACTTGTAAACTGGCAGTCACAATCAGAGGCATCACCTGACAGGCTATGGACACAAGTGAGTTGAAGACTAACTGCTGGAAGATGGCAGGCCTTTAATTGCCACACAGTCCCCAAAGTGTCACATAAATATTCAAGTAAGGATGGGACTTTCAGGTACTGGCAGCTATGGCAAGTACACTTACAAGAAAAGCTGTCCTCAGATCAAAAGAGGTGCATACCCTATAGGGATGAGGATGAGTTACACCTCATTACATCCCAGTGAACGTAAAATGAGAAACTTTATTACAGATTGCTTATTGCGAGCTTGGAAACTACTGGTGAGCCATTTCTAATTCGCCAAGATGCAATTTGCAGCAGAGTACATAGCCTCCAAGGCTAGAGGTATGGCTTTATTAGCAAAATCAGCTGCTGGACTTCTGTAAAAGAAAAATTTTGTTTTAAAGAATTGCAAATAGTGAAAGTCCCTTTTCCATGTACATCTCTCCCTTAGCAAACCACGCTCCCCAGAGGTGACCACTGTTAATAATTTGTTGCCTATTCTTCCAGACTTTCTTCTAAATATACGCAATAATGTTTAAAATACTAGGCATATGTAAACATGCTTTAAAAGGGGGAAGGGTCATGCTATACAAATTCTTGTGCAACACGCTTTTTCATTTTGTTAGCTTAGACACCTTTCCATTTCAGTAAATTGAGACTTACCCTGTTTTACTGATGCACTTTTCCCCCTCACTTTAACATCTCTGAAATTGGAATGCTTCTTATAACCAATGGTGTCTTACAATTGCTATCAGTCAGGTATCGGTGTGGTGGAATTGTATAAAAACTTTCCATTGACCCTTATGGTAAAAGGAAGACAGTACCAGCCCCAAAGTATCTTAAAAATACAGTTATCATTCTTTTTATCATCTGCATAGTTCACTGCATAGATGTACATAATTTACGTAATTCCATAAAGCAAACTATATTCCCTAAAGAACAGCTGGATCAAAAGAGTAAGCACATTAAAACATTAACAGATATTACCAAAGTATGTAACAATTTACGTTCTCAATAGTAAATGGAACTATTGTTGGAAATAGCCAACACTTTAAAAAATATTTAAAAAATAATTTTAGATTCACATGTAGTTGAAAGAAATAATTCAGAAAGACCTTATGAACCCTTTACCCAGTTTCCTCCAATGGTAACATTTGGCAAAACTAGGATATCACAAAACTATCACAACTAGGATATTGGCACTGATACTGTGGTATAATAAGAAATATGTATTTGGTCTTTGTCCCTGGTTCCTGGCACAGAGCTCCTAAACTCTCGGAATTTCCTGATAGGAGTATCTAGTGATTTATAACAATCTTACCCAAGTTTATGCTAATGAGGTGACTATTGGTCAGCCACTAGAGAGCTTCAAGATGGGAGATGGTAACGACCAGAGGAATCATTGTGTGATTAGAAGGTTGGAAGTTTCAGCCCCATTCCAACTTCCAGGGAGGGAAGAGGGGCTGGAGATGGAGTTAAATGATCAGTGGTCAATGATTTAATCAATTATGGCCATGTAATGGGGTCTCCACAAAAACCCTTAAGTGATAAGGTTTGGAGAGCTTCTGAGTTGGCAAGTATATCCACACACCATGAAGGTGATGAACTTCAACTCTAAGAGACAGAGCTTCTTGCACTCAGGGTCCTTTTGGACCCTACCCTATGTACCTCCTCACCTGGCTGTTCATTTGTATCTTTTATAATAAACTGTAACTGTTAAGTATGGCATTTTCCTGAGTTCTGTGAGTTGTTCTAACAAGTTATCCAATCTTGGGAAGGTGGTGTGGGAACCTTCAAATTCATAGCCAGGTCAGACAGAAGTGTGCGTAACACAGGGACAGGATACTTGCAAGTGGTGTCTGAAATGAGGGCAGTCTTGTGAGACTGAGACCTTAAACCCGTAGAGTCTGATAGTACCTCTGGGTAGTTAGTGTCAGAATTAACTGAATTTTTGGACGCCCACTTGCTATCAAAGAATCAGAGAACCGGAGAACTGGCTGTTGATTCCACACATTTTGGAATGGCAATAAAAGGAATGAAGTACTGATACATGCTACAAAACAGGTAAACCTTGAAAACATGCTAAGTGAATGAAAGACGCCCATCACAAAAGACCACATGTTGTATGATTCCATTTATAAGAAATGTCCAGAATAAGCAAATACATAAAGACAAAAAGTAGACAGCTGGTTGTCTAAGGCTGGGGGCAGAGGAGAGAGCGAGACAGGGAATTTGGAGTGACTGCTAATAGGTACAGAGTTTCTTTTTTCTGACGAAAATGTTCTCAAACTGTGGTGATAGTTGCAAAATTCTGTGAATATGTTAGAATATATTAGAAACTACTGAATTGTACACTTTGGATGAAATGTAGGTATGTGAATTATGTCTCAAAAAAGCTGTTAAAAAATGTTACATAAATGGAATCATAACATATGTAAACTTTTGGGATTAGCTTTTTTCACTCAGCAAAATTTTCTGGAAACGGATCCAGGTTGTCACATGTATCAATACTTCATTCTCATTCCTTTGTACTGACGAACCGTATTCCATTATATGGATATGTCACAGTTCATATTTATATTATATTTTTAATCAATATTGAAAATGAGCATCTTTTAAGATATTTACTGCTCAACTGGTATTTTTTTCTCCTATGAATTATCCTTTCATATCCTTGGCCCCTTTTCCTACTTTCCTCTTTTTTATTAGTTCTGTGTGATATGGACTGAAAATTCTTTTTCCTAACTTAACTTTGCATATGATGATTTTTGCAATTATGTTTTTGACGTTTACGTAGTCAAATATACTTCTATATTGACTTTTTAAAAAAAATTTGTTTATTTTTGGCTGCGTTGGGTCTTCATTGCTGTGCGTGGGCTTCTCATTGCGGTGGCTTCTCTTGTTGCGAAGCATGGGCTCTAGATGCGTGGGCTTCAGTAGCTGTGGCTCGAAGGCTCTAGAGCACAGGCTCAGTAGTTGTGGCGTACAAGCTTAGTTGCTCCGCGGCATGTGGAATCTTCCCGGATCAGGGCTCGAACCCGTGTCTCCTCCATTGGCAGGTGGATTCTTAATCACTGCGCCACCAGGGAAGCCCTATATTGACTTTTATATAGTCAAATATTCTTCTTTATTTTCTTCTAATAAAACACTTATGGTTACATCTTTTACATTAAAATCTTTAATAAATCTTTCATTTATTTTAGCACAAGGCATTAGCAAGTTGAGTCTTTTGATTCACTAGCAGTATAACAGAGCAGAAAGCCCACTGGGCTAGGCATCAGGAGGCCTGGGTTCTAGTCCTGGCCATGCCACGACCTAGCTCAATCATTCTGAGCAGGCCACCAGTCTGTGGAACCTACCTTTTCTACTTAACACAATTGTTTTGAGAAACAAATAAGATTACAGATGTGAAAAGGATACTCCAAAAATGTTCAATAGATACCTATCAATTGTGAAGAAAAGTAAAGCATTATATATATTTGTATTGGTTACAATACTATTTCCTTTCCACATGCCATATACCAGAAAACTCACAATGCTGGCCTCAGAGAATAAGTAGCTTGCCCTCCCCCAAACCCTAAGCCAAAGGAGGTCAAGTGACTTGCCCTAGGATCACAGGTGAAATTTAGGGAAGAGTCAGTTCTAGAAGTGAACACAAGTGGTTATGCCCCAGCCCTCCCCACAAGTCAGAGAGCACCATTCTTCTGAGTTAAGACTTGCTAAAAACGAATTGTCATCAACTGTCCGTATTCATATCTTTACACTAAAAACACAAACTACTCTCTGAAAAAAGTAGAGCCTATAATTAAACTGTGGTGGGGGTGACAGTAAAGAGAGTGAAATGAGAGCACTGAATTTCAAGTTATAGTTTCCCACCTTGCTTCCGACAGCCTGGGATTTTGATAAAGGCTCCATAGTCTGTCACCATAGCAACCTATAAAGACAAAAAAAAAAAAAAAAGAATCTTTGTCACACAAATAAGAATCTCTCTCCCATAGCATTTAACCTTGTCTCCCTGAATTTCTACTTGGTACTGACTGCCTCTGTCTGCTGCAAAACTGCCTAAAAGTGATGTTCTGTCAAACATTATGTTCTTTCTGAAGTTTTTTTTTTTTGGTCGTACTGCACAGCTTGTGGGATCTTAGTTTCCTGACCAGGGATTGAGTCTGGGCCCTCAGCAGTAAGAGTGCAGAGTCCTAACCACTGGACTGTCAGGGAATTCCCCAATTTAAATTTTTAAAAAATTTTTATTGTGGTATAGCTGATTTACAATGTTGTGTCACTTTCAGGTGCACAGCAAAGTGAATCTGTTATACATATATATATATCCACTCTTATTTAGATTCTTTTCCCATATAGGCCATTACAGAGTATTGAGTAGAGTTCCCTGTGCTACACAGTAAGTCCTTATTATCTACTTTATATATAGTAGTGTGTATGCATCAGTCCCAGTCTTCCAATTTATCCCCGCTCCCCGGTAACTATAAGTTTATTTTCTGTATCTATAACTCTATTTCTGTTTTATAGATAAGTTCATTTGCAGCTTTTTTTTAGATTCCACATGTAAGTGATATCATATGGTATTTGTCTTTCTTTGACTTACTTCACTCAGTATGACAATCTCTAGGTCCATCCGTATTGCTGAAAATGGCATTATTTCATTCTTTTTTATGGCTGAGTAATATTCCATTGTATATATGTTAACACATCTTCTTTATCCATTCCTCTGTTTATGGACATTTAGGTTGCTTCCATGACCTGGCTATTGTTAAATAGTACTGCAATGCTTTTTCTTTTTTTGGTTTTTTGAAGTTTAGACTGACAGGTATGTGTGATCATATTAAAACATTGGTGAGATTGGTGTGTTTGTCAGAGGGTATGACAGTACTTAGGAATGCCCAAATCCCACATGTACTGAAATCCCTCAAAAAGACATAGGAACAAACAGCAGAAAATTAGGTAATAAAGTTCACTTTATATTATCTGGAACTGAGGCCTCCAATCCAAATGGAGAAGTTTAATAATTTGAAATGGATCATGTAGAACATCTCTTTTTCCTAAACTTCATACCAACCAGACCATACAGCTTGCTCCACTTCACTCCAAACCAGAGTCTTGGGTTTTATCAAGACAATTAGAGAAAAAGCCAATACACAGACATCTGACAGAACCTGAAAAGATGTAATCAGAGAGAAAAAGAGTTGTCTTTTGCAGAGTTGACCTAAAATGGAGAAGTTAGAGGCTTGATGGATCTGTGTAATATGCAATATGTAATAGAAACAAAAGGTCCAAAAGCCTTGCCAGATAAATCATTATCCCAGCCTCTACCTCTATTGCTCTCCTCCAGCCCACCCCACCCCCCAATTGTGGATTGGGATTAAAGCTGTCACTATATACTATATTTATCACTAAATTCATTATTATTTATAAAATATTCAATACGATCTTACACATATAAACTTTGTCCTTTCCAGTGACTTTAAAATTAGTTATCTCATATTGGGCAATCACTGTTTTGGCTTAAACATAACTAAAACAAGGGGAAGGAAGAAGGAGAAGGGGGGCTTCCCTGGTGGCTTCCCTGGTGGCGCAGTGGTTAAGAATCTGCCTGCCAATGCGGGGGACACGGGTTCGAGCCCTGGTCTGGGAAGATCCCACATGCCGTGGAGCAACTAAGCCCATGCGCCACAACTACTGATCCTGCGCTCTAGAGCCCGTGAGCCACAACTAGTGAAGCCCACGTGCCTAGAGCCCATGCTCTGCAACAAGAGGAGCAATGAGAGCAATGAGAAGCCCGTGCACTGCAACGAAGAGTAGCCCCCACTTGCCTCAACCAGAGAAAGCCCACGCGCAGCAATGAAGACCCAACAATGACAAAAATAAATAAATAAATTTATTTAAAAAAAGAATGGGTTAAGAACCAAAATTTCTAAACTCTTGTTTTACAATGATGAATATGCTACACTGGGTTAGGGACCAGATATTCCCAAAGAAACAGTACAACCAGGCAGATACTAGTACTTAAAATCAAGGCAAGGTGGACTTTAGAGATTAGCTGATCTAATCCTGTCATTTTTCAAATAAGGAAAGTGAAGACCAGAGACATGAAGTACTTATCCAAGTTCACAAAGTGAGTTGTTCTCTGTAAAACAGGGCCGCATGGATAAAGAAGACTTAATATTTTTAACTGCAATAAAAGAAAATCCCTTCTTTCTGGACCAACTAAAGGCACTTTGGCTTTTGCTCCAGGGTTCTAGAAAGAGGGCTAAAATGCTTCATACTGTCTAACATCATTAGTTAAGGGCATAATTATCTAAACAACTTAAAAGCAGCACCTGGAAGTTGGAGCCCAAATCACCTTGCCGCTATAAATTAAAACAACCTCACTTTTCAATACTGAAGCTGCATGCCACTTGCATGCCACTTGGTGCAGCCAACACAAAAAAAAAAAAAAGAGAGAGAGAGATGCCCAGTCTGTTTTTAAATGAATTTGAATAAGTTACCAAGATACATGAGATAAACATGGTCTCTGCTCTCTAATAACACCCAATCTAATGGAGGAGACAGACACATATACAAGTAACAATAGTACAAGACAGACTATAAATGTCGTGACAGAGGTACAAACAAATGACTGTGGAATAACCAGATTTACCATCTACCTTCCTCCTATACTACCCCAATTCAGTCAAAAGAGTTCTCTTATGGGTCTTTTGGTTCCTCCATGCATTTATGAACAGTTGAACAACCCCAGCTGCAGACTTGGAGAACCTGATTTAGAACTTGCCATTTATTAATCATTTGGGCAATTACTTAACTTCTAAAAAGTTTTATTATCCATAAAATGGGGTTAACAATTTCTTTGGAGAAAGTCAATTGACAGGTAACGTGTCAAAGTGCTAACATACATTAGGCCTACAAAATTTCTTTTGAATTTTAATGTAAATTCTTCTTTTTAAATATTAGGCACTCAGTGTTTGTTGGATGAACATTCTGAAAAATAGTTTCCTGTTTCCAATTTACCATGAAATTTCTCTTTCCCTAATTCCAGTCACTCCTAGGCATTTTTCAAAATGTGTTCCTGAAATAGTAAAACTATAGTTCTAGTATTAGAACTATAAACTTCTTTCTGAACATCACCCTAGTCCATCCATCCTTGACAGTAAAATATAAAACCTACACTAATTCAAGCCCCATCTCATGTAAGAAAAAGACATAGATCAGGAGCCACTTTACTAGAAATCTGAGTCAGTTTGTGGAGGGCAGAGAGCTCTTCTTTCTTTTGTGCAACACCCGACAAGTGAGGGCTTCATGATCAGAAAAATCAATTTCATCTCCAGAGCGACCATTTCCGTTTTCTAAGCCCTGGTACCTCACCGATCTCTGGGGATACTATGGGCCCTAAAGAATGAGGACAGAGGCTCTGAAGAGCAGAGTTGTTTGCTATTTGTTAGAATGTTATCATCCTTTGTATCCTGTCTATTACATTACAAGTTGGGATACACTTAACAGAAGTCTAGAGCCACATTTATCTATAACCAACCAACAGTCACAAAGTCTGTCTTCAAAGGCCTCATGTTATTAGGTGGCAAAACTTTTGTCAACCATAAAGCAAGTATGAATGCCATAAGAATGATACAGTTAAAATACTACAGGCACTCATAAGACGCTGAAAACAATTTTTTGGCTTTACTTTTGCTTCAAGAGAAGGGCGATTGGCGACTTCCCTGGTGGCACAGTGGTTAAGAATCCGCCTGCCAATGCAGGGGACACGGGTTTGATCCCTGGTCTCAGAAGATCCCACATGCCATGGAGCAACTAAGCCCGTGTGCCACAACTACTGAGCCTGCGCTCTAGAGCCCGCGAGCCACAACTACTGAGCTCGAGTGCCACAACTACTGAAGCCCGCGCACCTAGAGCCCGTGCTCCGCAACAAGAGAAGCCACTACAATGAGAAGCCTGCACACCACAACGAAGAGTAGCCCCCACTGGCCGCAACTAGAGAAAGCCTGCACGCAGCAACGAAGACCCAACACAGCCAAAAATAAATAAATAAATAAATAATTTTTTTTAAAAAAGGGTGATAACGTTAATGAATTCCTACTACGTCTCAGGCATTGTGTTTTTATAGATGATAGCTTATTTAACCATCATCACAATCCTATGAAAGTTGTTTTTATCTCCATCTAACAAAAGAGAAAACTGAGGCTCAAAGAAATTAAGTGACGATCTCAAGGATCACACAGTTAGTAAGTAAAAGAGCTAGGACGGAATCCAGGTTTTGCCTGGTTCCAAAGCCTCTGCTCTCTAAACAAATACAATGTCTCCTCCCTCAAAGATTGATCATTCACTCAGTTATGAAGGTGTACTGAGCACCTACTATTTTCTACCCACCTACCTGGGACTGAGATATACAACAGTAAACAAAACAGACAGGGCTCTGTCTTCATGGAGCTTAGTGTCCTCTGAGAAAGAAAGACTTTAAACAAGTACAAAATAAATATAACATAAGCCTATTTATTTATGGTGGGAAAAAGATCTGAGGAGATGACATTAGGGCTGAGACCTAAAAGATGAAAAGAAGTTGGTGAGAAAATGGGACAGTTAGAAACAACAGCATGTGTAAAAGTCCTGAGAAGGAAGCAGGCTTAGATGTTTGGAGCTATAAGGAGGCCAGAGTGGCTACAGCATGAGTAGGGTGGAACTAAACAACATTGCCAGAGTAAGCAGAAGCCAAGTCAGGTAAGGGTCATGAAAACAAGTTTGGATACATTCAAGTACAATGAGAAGCCCAGGAGAACTTCAAGAAAGCAACTTGGTCCAATCTGTTTTTAAAATGTTATTCTGGGGAATTCCCTGGCGGTCCACTGGTTAGGACTCGGGGCTTTAACTGCCAAGGGCCTGGGTTCAATCCCTGGTCAGAGAACTAAGATCCCACAAGCTGTGCAAGGAGCCAAATCAATCAATCAATCAAGTGTTATTCTGGCTGCAATGTGGAAAAACTGATTGGAAGTGGACTACAAAAGAAGTAGGGAGCCCAGGAGGGCCAAGCAAGAGACGAAAACTTAAACTAATGGGGTGCCAAAGGGATAAAGAAGTATAGACACCAGAGACATATTTGGGAGGCAGAAAGACAGTACTTGATAATGGACTGGAAAGGGAGGGAAACAAGATCAAATCAAGGGAAGAAATCAAAGATGATGCCCAGATTTCTAGCATGGGTACCTGAATGAATAATGGGTTCGTTTGCTGAGATGGGAAAGACCGGAAGAACAGATTTGGTGAGAAAACCAAAAATACAGTTTAAAACATAAATTAGAGGGAGTTCCCTGATGGCCTTGTGGTTAGGATTATGGGCTTTCACTACTGTGGCCTGGGTTCAATCCCTGGCGAGGAACTGAGATTCCTGCAAGCCATGCAGCACAGCCGAAAAAAAAGAAAAAAGCATAAATTAGAGATGCTGTGAGGTATCCAAATGAAGATGCCAAGTATGTAGTTAGAAGTCTGGAGCTCAGAGGAGGTACATGTGGGAGCCAGATGTTCTGCTAGCCCTTCCCGTTTAAATTGTAATGTTCAAGACATTCTCAAGTGGACAGAAGCTCCAAACCCAGCGGCTTTTCACCTTCAATCTACGCTTAATATAAATGGGAAGTTTTCAAAGCCAAAAGAATATACCTCTCCTTGGAAAATAGTGTAGAGAGCAGGCAAGTTCTCCATGGTCTCGGGTCTTCCTGAATTCATCCTTAATGTTCTATGGTTCCTCCATTTCTCTTCTGCTAAAGCTAATTCAAGTGTCCTGTCACAAAGAAACAGAACAGGTAACAGAGAAACATTTGCAACAACAACAAAAATGTGCTGCCGATCCACAGGCTGTCCCTACAGGATAATACCATTAGATTTAATACCATGTCCTTTTAAATTTACTTATTTATTTCTGGCTGCGTTGGGTCTTCGTTGCTGTGTGCGGGCTTTCTCTAATTGCAGCGAGCAGGGGCCACTCTTCCTTCCAGTACAGGGGCTTCTCATTGCAGTGGCTTCTCTTGTTGCAGAGCATGGGCTCTAGGCGCACGGGCTTCAGTAGTTGTGGCGTGCCGGCTTAGTTGCTCCACAGCATGTGGGTTCTTCCCAGACCAGGGCTCGAACCCGTGTCCCCTGCATTGGCAGGTGAATTATTCTTAACCACTGTGCCACCAGGGAAGTCCCCACCATGTACTTTTATCCAAACCTCTTTTGTCCACTATAACTGTGGGGAGTTTTGGAAACCTTGATCTTATTTCTTTTCAATTTGATACTTTACCAAGGCCATTAGCCTACTGTTTTGTTTTTATTGTTATTATTGCTATTCTTTTGCCAAGGGAAGGCTTTTGGTGGGGGAGGGTGTGAACGGATCTGTAAAAAAGGAATAATAATAGTAATAAGAGCTAACATTTATCAAGCACTTACTATGTCCGGGCACTGTGCTAAGCACTGGACATCCAATGTCTCATTTGATCCTCAAGACTCTCAACATGTAGGTTCTATTAATTATCATATTATGTACATGAGAAAACCAAGACTTCCAGAGGCCAACTTATTAGGCCTATGTCAAAAAGCCAGAAAATGGTAGAGTCAAACTCTGTCTGACATCAGAGTCCACGCTTTTAACCACTATTCTAGGTGTTAAATCTGAAGTGACTTCAAAAAGAGAGCATAGGGAATTCCCTGGTGGTCTGCTGGTTAGGATTCTGTGCTCTCACAGCCAAGGGCGCAGGTTCGATCCCTGTTCGGGGAACTAAATCCCACAAGCCGTGCACGGCACAGCCAAACAAAGCAGAAAGAAAGCATAGCTTACGTTTTTCTCCAATGAAATTAAAATCACACATGCTCATTTTAAAAGTTCAGATAACACATTAATTTGAAGAAAAGAAAATCATCTATAATTCAATTTGGTTTATATCCTTTCAGACTTTTTTACATGTACAAGTAGGTTTTTTAATGGAATTATGAAACCATTAATTAATATTAATAGCCATTTTATATTATTTTTTAGCAATTCATACACAAACCATCTTTTTTAATGCCTATATAATAATCCATTGCTGGATGCATCAAACTTATTTAACTATTTATGAATCATATTAAAATGCAGATTGCAACTCAGTAGGTCTAGGGTGGTGCCTGAGATTGGGCATTTCTTTCTTTTTTTAAAAAACTTATTTATTTATGTATTTTAATTAATTAATTTATTTCAGCATGTGGGATCTTTCGTTGAGGTGAGCGGGCTTCTCTCTAGTTGTGGTGTGTGGGCTCAGTAGTTCTGGCACATGGGCTTAGTTGTCCCAAGGCATGTGGGATCTTAGTTCCCCTACCAGGGATCGAACCCGAGTCCCCTGCATTGGAAGGCAGATTCTTAACCACTGGACCACTAGGGAATTCCGTGGGCACGTCTAACAAGCTCCCAGGTGATGCTGATGCTGCCAGAGTACCAAGTCTTACAGCTTTGAAGTTGGAAGGGATCTTAGAGGTACTCTTGCTCAGCCTTCTGGCTTTAAACAGGGAGGAAACCAGCAATCTAGTGCCTCTTAACCATGCCCCTTTACTTGATGCATAAATCACTGCTACATAAAGATAAAGTTAATGCTACAGTCCTCAGTTCTCTTTTTCCTCCTAATTACTTGACATCAATAAGACCTGAAACTCTATTTTCCTTGGGTTTTCGTGTGCAAATACCTCCTTCTCTCCTCAACCCTGAGCACACCCCTACACTTTCAGATGATTACTTCAGGTCTTACTTTTGGAAAGTCTTCCTGATTTACAATAACCATCCATTAACTGAACTGCCTCACTTAAAACAGAAATGAAAGAAAATTCCGTCAGTTTCCAGACCCTAGTTCTAGTATCATCCCAAAGCCCAGGAACATCTTTGTCCTTGAGTTCCATAAGACAACCTGTATTTGTATAATAAACTTGCCCTTTTCTGTTTACGTCAGCCAGAAGTGGGTTTTATTACATTATTAAAAGCACACAGATAGAATGAAGGCAGATTTGTCCGTTCTTGAGAAATGGCTGACAAACAGCTTAAATCCAAATATCACAGTCTGGGGCTTCCCTGGTGGCGCAGTGGTTGAGAGTCCACCTGCCGATGCAGGGGACACGGGTTCGTGCCCCGGTCCGGGAGGATCCCACATGCCACGGAGCGGCTGGGCCCGTAAGCCATGGCCGCTGAGCCTGCGTGTCCGGAGCCTGTGCTCCGCAACAGGAGAGGCCACAACGGTGAGGAGCCTGCATACCGAAAAAACAAAAACAAAAACAAAAACCAAGTATCACAGTCTGGTTGGATCTTGCCTCTTCCACTTCCCAGCTATGCAGTCTCACCTCTAGTCCTTCCCTTCCCTCTGCCCAGCATCCTCACCTCATATCCTAGAACAAAGGTTATTAACCTGAGGCCAATGACTCTATCAAGAAACCTTAATTATCCCTCCAATTTTTGGAGCACTAGTGAGGTACAGAATCCATAGAGGCATCGGCAGCTAGGACAACTAAATTAAGCTCAAACAACTTAGTCTATCAACTGTTCTTCTTTAAACAAAGGTCACAGAAAGAGCAATACAATCTTAAGTTATTTCGTACAGATTTTTGCTGTGATAAGAGTATGAACAGCTAAGTTTAAAGCTCCCCTATTTGCTCCTTTTGTAGAACAGTAGCCTGAGAAACCCTATGCAATTCTTCAAGCAGGAAATTGGCATGCATTTTTGAGAGAAATCCTGTTATACAACAGTAACAGGCTTACAATTTCAGAATTGTAAAGGGTTGCCAGGGACACAGTTATTTATTAGCCACCTCCTTCCCAAATGGTATTTTAAAATTTTTTTGAATTATATTCTGTAGAAACCTAGCGTTGTTCTATGGTCGTTATTCAAAAGGAATCCCAATTGGAAAGGAAGATGTAGAACTGTCTCTATTTGCAGATCACATGATACTATACATAGAAAATCCTAAAGATGCCACCAAAAAACTGCTAGCGCTCATCAATGAATTTGTTAAAGATGAAGAATACGAAATTAATATAAATACAAATTAATATACAAAAATCTGTTGCATTTCTATACACTAACAACGAACTATCAGAAAGGGAAATTAAGGAAACAATTCCATTTACAATCGCATCAAAAATAATAAAATACCTAGGAAAAAACCTACCTAAGGAGGTACGGTGGTTATCCAGAAGCTTCTCAGTTAACTCAAGTTTATTTTTAAAAGTCAGTTCTGAAATATCTAGGGACAACAGGATCAGGAAGGCCAAAGAAGAAAGGCCATAGGTCAACCAACCAGAGGACAGCCTCCATACCAAAGGTGGGGGAGAACAACCCCAAAGAAATCTGAGTTACGGGAAGTCCCACACAGAGCAGCTGCAAAGCTAGGAGCCTCTCCTCAGTCATTAGGCAGAGGTTGATTATTGCTGATTTCCACTCGCCCTCCCAGCTTTGGGGTGGGTCATGGTAGCAAGGGGGAAGGGAGGTTATGTGAGGAAGGTCTACTTTTAACAGCATATTCTGCTTTGATCTGGTTTACCTATTAAGCTTCTATGTAACATTTCATTTGGAAAAAATAGTTCTGCTGCTTTTAAAAAGTTTATAAAACATTGAGACAGATATAGTGTAGTTCAATAGGACCACATCTGTAGACTTAAAAGAGCAAGTAAATTGACAAGGATTGAGGTACACCATTTGAAGTTGCCTTGCAATAGTTCTAGAAACAAAAAATTCCTTATGCATTTCATTTTACTTGAATGTTTTAAACAATTGTGATCTGGAGGGAAGCAATAAGGACCCAGTTATTTATTAGCCACCTCCTTCCCAAAACAAAGGGCAGAGCAAGGAAAAGTATAGCGTGGGAACAGGAATGGGAGCTGTGGCAGGGGAATGGTAGCCTAGAGTGAGATCAGAGCTTATGCTGGGCGAGGAGTAAATCTACAAAGAGCAACCCAGTGTGGGGAGAAGCAGGATTATAAGGGTGTCTGCACACTGGGGCAATCCAGAATGGGGAGTCAGCGCCCAAACATGGAAGAGCGGGGCCTGAGGATTAGAGGTAATTATACAATGTTAATTTCCTGACTATAGAAGTTATATTATGGTTATATAGAAGAATGTCCATGATTATAGGAAAACTAAAGTATTCATGGGTGATGGGGCATTAAGTCAGCAACTTAACTCTCAAATGATTCATTAAGAAGTGTTATTTGGGGCTTCCCTGGTGGCGCAGTGGTTGAGAGTCCGCCTGCCGATGCAGGGGACACAGGTTCATGCGCCGGTCCGGGAAGATTCCACATGCCGCGGAGCGGCTGGGCCCGTGAGCCATGGCCGCTGAGCCTGCGCGTCCCGAGCCTGTGCTCCGCAACGGGAGAGGCCACAACAGTGAGAGGTCCGCGTACCGCAAGAAGTATTATTTGTACTGTACCTCCATAATTTTGTGATTTTTCAGTTTTTTTAATGTGCCTGCAATTAGGAAAAAAAATAACCACGTCCTCTCCTCCTTCCCCTCAAGCAATGAGCAATTCATAGAATAATATTAAATTGGAAAGATAATATGTAGCCCCTTTGAAACTTCATTTCATATGTCACCTCACTGATCTGGCCAAGATTTTTGTGGTTGTTTTTAAGTTTAAGATTTAGATTTACTGTTGTTACTTAACAGTACCAATTAGATAGACCTCCGAGAGTCAAAGTGATTTTAATTTATTTTTAAGTTATGTGTAAGAATTGAGGCGAATCAATTGATAAGTCAAAATACTGGGACACATCAAAGACAGAATAATGACAGAGCCTTCATTCTCAGCCACTATTCCACACTGCCTCAGAAAGAATTCACCGTCCACATCTCAATTTTGAAGAGTATGTAGTTCTTTTTTTTTTTTTTTTAATTTATTTGGCTGCACCGGGTCTTAGGTGCCGCACACAGGATCTTCGCTGCAGCATGCAGGATCTAGTTCCCTGACCAGGGATTGAACTTGGACCCCCTGCATTGGGAGCGAGGAGTCTTAACCACTGGACCACCAGGGAAGTCCCTGAAGAGTAGTATATAGTTCTAACACTAACTAGGTCCCAAATTACAGATTCTAGCAAGGAGTAATTAGAAGGGCATCATTCCTGGAGGCTAGGATGAGCAGGGTCTGGATTTATTCATTCATGTAACCAAGGACCATTTCTCACTTGATTTTGTCTTCCCAGTGCCTGTATACAGTAGGTACTCAAAGTTTTCTTGAATGAGTGAATAGAACCTTACTATGTGGCAAACACAGGTAAAGAAAGAAGAAAGCATTCTGGTCTAAAAAATGTAGCAGAAGGAACTGAGTTCCACACAATTCGCTGGGCAGGTCAAAAGATGGAAGACTTTCAAATATCAAACTGGTGGCCCAATCCTCCTCCTTCCCATCAAGTTTCTAGAGTAACTATCTTAGACAGATGCTTTTCCCATTTTGCGCTCTGGTCATGGATCTGTTGACAAAATGGCCAAAGGCAGGAAAGAGGAAAAATAGTAAGAAACAAGGAAAAACAAAAATGGACTCATAAAAAGTGAAAGCTGAAAGCAATTATTAAGGTCATTCAGTCCACTACTCTTATTTAATTGAAGATGAGGCTAACAGAGGTCAAATGTCTTGACAAGGGCTGCTCAGAGTTAGCCATTTTGGTACTGGACCCCAGGACCAGTCAACAATCCCTAAGGTCCCTTCCAAGTCTTCTAATAATAATAGCTAATATTTGAGGGCTCCCTATTTGCCTTTAACCTTTAAGAAGCTTTACTTGTCTTAACTAAGTTAATTCCCTTTCGACCTCCCTAACAAGATAGGCAATTATCGTTTTGTTTGGTAAGGTATTTTACAGATGAAGAAACTAAGACACAGGAGAAGCTAAATTACCTTGTTCAAGATTACAAAACTATGAATGATGGAGATGGGATTCCAATCCTATTTACGAATATTTTTTCTTTCCTTTATGGATTGTGAAATTCTTCCAAGCATGCCCTTGTCTTGCACTCCATCATATCCTTCAACTCTCCAGTGTTTTCCACAGTATAGAGCACACAGGAATTTGTAACTGTCTACTGAAATACTGAAGTACTTAATTTTACTCTATTTTAAACTGTTAGTTAATTTATCAGTTCAGCACCTTTATTGATGTTTATATATCAGGCTCTGTGCTAGGCACTTCATAAACCTCCTTTCTTTTTTAAAAAAATATTTATTTATTTGGCTGTGCCGGGTCTTAGTTGCAGCACATGGCATTTTCGTTGCAGCATGTGGGCTCTTAGTTGCAGCACGCGGATGCAGTTCCCTGACCAGGGACTGAACCCAGGCCAGCTGCATTGGCAGCACAGAGCCTTAACCGCTGGACCACCAGGGAAGTCCCCATAAACCTCCTTTCAATCCTTAAAACAACTCTACAAAATAGCTATCTCTGTTTTACAGGAATGAAGTAACTTGTCGAAAATTCATAGCTAGAAAGAGAGAAATCTTAGGCCATTCCAAGAGCCACACACACTTGCCACTAAACCATTCTTTTCAACACAGTCCCTGTCATCAAAGGCTTCCTAGTCATGTAAGGATAATGGTGACCAATTACAATGTAGCATGATCAGGGATAGTGATTAGGTTCAAAGTATTAAGAAAACAAGAAAGAGAAGGGCCTGGGGGAAGCAAGAAGTTTAAAAGGTGACAACTGAGTAGGCCTTTAAGGATAAACGGAAGTCCTCTAGCAGATTGACCGCATCAGAATCCTGATATACTGACCTCTATTTTCTTCCAATCTATCAGCCCTCTTTTTTCTTCACTTTCCTCCTTATCCAGCTTAGATTCCATAGCCCATCATTCAAACAATAGCTTAACTTCCCTTTAACTCTTGTCTTTATAGCTCACCTAACTGGCAGTACCCCTACCCTGATGGAGTACAGTTGCACATATTGGAACACATTCCAGCTAGGTTAAACAGAAACTGGGATTTATTGCCAGGTATTATGTGACTTACAAAATTACCACAAGGGCTATAGGAAGTACTGGTAGAACTTCCCAGGAACACCTCCTAACCCACAAAACAACAGTCTTTGCCATGATCAAGAAAGTCATGCCTATCATTGCAGAAAGTCATGAAACCAAAAAGCGGATGACTAAGAAACTCACTGCCTCTGCTGTGGTATTTGCCAGCAAAACGGCATGCCTCTCACTCTCCTCCTCCTCTCACTTCCAAATTGAATTCTCATCTCAGGTGCAGAGGAGTCTAGGAAATATCTAGCTCTCAGTTCCACCAATACCCCAGTCTTCACTGCCAACAACTCTCACCAAAGTGGTCTATCTGCATCTATCTCCCCTCCAATCTGTTCACACTACTAAGCCCTGAGGGATCAAGCTGCTTCCCCCACCCCACCACCTGCAAAAAAAAAACAAAAACCCTCAGGGATTTCCCATCAGTCTTAAAGCAAAAGCTACAAAGTCTGGCCTCTGCCCACCTCCAGCTTCATCTTGTACCACATTCCCCTCTGTTCCCTTTGTCCTGGCCACACTGGCCTCTTTGTGCCTGTTAGTCACTTTCCTCACATGTGCCACAGGACCTCTGCACATGCTGTTCTGTATGGAATACGCTGCCTTCCTCTCTTCACCCAACTAATTAGAACTGTTCCTTCAGGTATAAGTTCAGGCATCTTTTCCTTAGAGAAACCTTCCTGCTTATTCCAGGCACTCATAACACCACCTTCCTCTCGTAGGCAGCACTTACTTTGCATTTCTTAGTGAGATCATTGGTGAGCATCTGTTTCCCCCACCGGACTAACAACAGCCCTGAAGTCAGAGACCATGTTTGGTTCACAATGTCTCCCCAGTGCTTTGCACAATAAATATCAGTTGCACGATTAAGGAGAAGGCCTAGTTCACAGGTATGAATCCGAATTTCTCAACAAGGCTGTGCTCTGGAAGCCGAGAGTCGGACATTTCCTTCATCTCCGTCTCTCTCAGGAGCACTGAGCAGGCGCTAAAAAAAAGGCTGCAGAATCATGGCAGAAACAAGGCGGCCTCCTCAGTCAGAGAGGACCCTAGTGGAGGCTGGGAGACAGGACTCTTCTCCCTGGGAGCGCCTGGCACGGGGCTCGACAAGAAAGGCTCTTGTTGAAAAAGTCAGTCGTCGAGGGCCCCAGGCAGGCGCAGAGACCCCAAAGCTCTGCTCCAGCCCTAGAAAGGGAACCCAGGCTACTACACACAAGAGCTAGGAACTCGGGGCCCCCCTCTGCCCCTTGCAATCAAACCTGCAGCTGAGAAGGGCCAGCCTCAGACCACATAACGGAGGCGCCGCCTCCAGATTCCACTGCCCCCACCCCCGATCTTCCTTACACTTACTCGGTGTCAGCGTCCGATCTCCTCGCCGCAGCATTGCGCGCAACACCGAAACCCAGTCAGCGAGCTTCCACCCACAGGACGCAGCGCGCCTAGGTGGGACTCCAGCTCTATTCACCAATCCTGGAATAGTACTCTCGTAAGGGCAGAAAGAACTGACCAACAACAGGAGACTCTCCAGGGGGCGGTGCAGAGGGGAGTATTGGAAGCTGATTGGTTTCTCCAAGCCGGAAGTTCCGGGGGAAGACAAAGTTGGAGCCAATCGTGTGGTGCCTGAGGGTGTCAGCGCGGTCAGTGGCGGCTTGAGGAGAGCGGCTGCCGCCATGATAGAACAGCAGAAGCGAAAGGGCCCAGAGTTACCGCTGGTCCCAGTCAAGCGGCCGCGGCATGAATTGCTTTTGGGAGCGGCGGGGTCGGGCCCCGGAGCCGGGCAGCAGCAGGCGGCGCCGGGAGCTTTGCTGCAAGCGGTGAGTAAGGGAGCAGGCGGCCTTCGGCCCTCAGCTCTTCCTCTCTCCTCAGCGCTGTACCTGGTGATCCCGCACCGGCCCTTTCCCCACACTGCGGGGACGGAACGGGACTCCCTCACCCTGGAGTTAAAGCAGAAAAGCACTGTAATAGCGGCCAACACTCTGCGATGCTCCATATAGTTCCCCGTTTGACGCCCGTTTTCGGCATCTCGACCGCCCTGTGAGGAGGCGTTAGAATTAGGCTTAAGGACCTTGAGCTCAAAACCGGGGCCGGGGCTTTGGAATCTTAAGTGTTCCAGGGATCCGGCATAGAATAAACGTTCAGGAAAGTTAGAAGAGTGGATGGATGAATGAATGAATGAGGGAAGGAAGGAAGGAAGGAAATGAAAGATACTGGCTCGCTTTGGGACTTGGGGCAACTTGCTTTTCCCTCTGTTTCTCTGCACTAGTATTAGTAACAACCGTGGAATAGTTACCATCCTTTGAGCTCTTGTACTAAGTGCTTTCTTTGTATATGAAAACTCCATTAGTCTTGGTAACTGCCTGAAAGTTAGGAATTGCTATTATCCCATTTTGTAGATGCGGAAACAAAGTTATCTAGTAACTGATAGGAACAGATTTTAAATTCAGAATCCATGCACTTAACTACATTTCTTGTACGATAGAGGTGGTGATCACACCTCTCCCTCGGTCCTGTTAGGCTCAGCGGAAGAAATATATGTACCCCCCTCCCCAGCTCCTCAGCCAGCTGGTCAATAAATCCTGCTGGCACTGTCCTCAGAATATATCCAGACTTGCTACTACTTCTGCCAGCTCCATCACTAGCTCCTGGTCTAAACCATCATTATCTCATCTGGCATTATTGCGGTAGGATCCTAATGGTATTCCTGTTTCTGTTCACGGATGCTCAGTCTAGTCTCGGTCCAGCAGCCAGAGGAATCCTTCTAAACATCAGATCGTATTACCCCCTGCTGAAAGCTTTCCCTGGCTTTTCACTTCACTCAGAGTAAAACTAAAATCCTGACAGTCTTTTGCCCTCTTTCCCTTGACCTCTCTGAACTACCAATTTTCCATTGCTCACCCTGCTCCAGGCACACTGGCTTCCATGCTCCTGCCACAAAGCCTTTGCATTTGCTGCTCCCCCTACGGATTTACTCTTCTTCCAAATGTCCACATGGTTTACACACTCAACTCCTCCCAACCTCTGTTCAAGTATCACTTTTTCCGTGAAGCCTTTCTTGACGAGCCTGTTTTAAATTGCAATACCCTGTGCTCACTAGCCTACATTGCTGCTTTGTTTTTCTCCATAGCACATACCACCATCTATATGTTTTACTTGTTTCTGCCTTCCCTCCCTCCTTTCTGCCCCTCCTTCCCACTAGAACACAAGCTCCGTTGTTTATTTTGTTCAGTCCTGTTTTATCAGTGCATAGAACAGTGCCTGGCACGTAGTATTTTTTGAGTAAATGAGTAAGCTGGAAAACTGAAGAGATTTGGGGATTATTAATAGTGAACTTGTTCTTCTGTCTGACAAGTAAAAATATCAGCCCAGGTTTCTTTGAATTGCCCAAGCCTAGGCTTAATGTCCAAGATCATAATCAAAACTACTTTGCTTAATAACTGTACCCTGCAGGGTTTTGGGAGCTTAGTTCAATCATTCATTCATCAAACTAGAAACTGGGAAAACAGTGTAGAATTACACTGGTAAGATTCCAGCACTCACAGAGCTTTTCTAGTGGCAGGCCAGGGGAAACAAAATGTAAACAAACACATAAGGAAGGTAATTTCAGATAGTGATAGGTGCTGTGAGAGAATACAGCAGGGTTGATCGAATGCAGAGGGGAGGTAGGGTGCTGCTTGAGCTTGAGTGTTCCAGGAAAGACTTTCTGAAGAGGAAACATTTGGAAGGAGCCACACATAGGAAGATCTAGAGGAAGGGGGTTCCTGTCAGGGGCAACAACAAGTGTAAAAGACCCTGAGGCAGAAATTAGTTTAATGTGTTTGAACAGTTAAAAGTTGGGTATAGGGCTTCCCTGGTGATGCAGTGGTTGAGAATCCACCTGCCAATGCAGGGGACACAGGTTCGAGCCCTGGTCCAGGAAGATCCCACATGCTGCGGAGCAACTAAGCGCACGCACCACAACTGCTGAGCCTGCGCTCTAGAGCCCATGAGCCACAACTACTGAGCCTGCGTGCCACAAGTACTGAAGCCCACGCGCCTAGAGCTCGTGCTCCACAACGAGAAAAGCCACTGCAATGAGAAGCCACATACCGCAACAAAAAGTAGCCCCTGCTCACGGCAACTAGAGAAAGCCCGCGCGCAGCAACGAAGACCCAGCCAAAAATAAATAATTTAATTTTTTTAAAATGATGTAGGACAATGATAAGACAAAAATATGGGCACTCAGCCTAAGAAATGAGGTCAAACTTGAAAGGAGGCAAGCAGGCAACTGAGCGCTCGAATTTAAAAACTAACTAAATAAAAGTTGGGTATGGGATGGGAGCACAGTGAGGGAGGAAGAGAGTTAGTATAACAGATAGACACTGGAAACTTCAGCAGGAGAGTATAAAATTGGAGACATAAGTTATGTGCGAAGAGTTGCCATTCTCTAAATCAGGAGAAATACACTCAATCAGTTTCCCCTGTGTTTTCCTTATACTCCCCATTCCCCGACCTTTCAGTCTCCTTTGCCTGTATGAAGTGACTACTCTGTACTTCTCTCTTTTGTTTAGGGGCCTCCAAGATGTTCCTCCCTTCAAGCCCCAATCATGCTTCTCTCAGGACATGAAGGGGAAGTGTATTGCTGCAAGTTTCACCCCAATGGATCCACCTTAGCATCTGCAGGATTTGACCGACTGATATGTAAGGCATAGTTTTTGAATCTGGAGTAATTGCTGTCTGCCAAATAGTGACTACTTTTTAAAACCTTCAGTGCCATAGAGAGTATAAGTCTAAGTTGGTCACATAACAAACTATGTGGCTAATATGCTAAAATAGGGTCATGAAAATGCTGAATGATTTGGGGTGTAGAATTCAGGGTCCATGTGGTAAATACAGAAGGAATTACGTGACCAGTTGGAAAGTGAGTCGCTCTAGTTTGAGAACATCGTCCTCATGGAGGCAAATCTCGAGCTGATTTAGCAAGACTGGAGATCTAGGCTTAACAGGCTAATGGGAGTAAAGAGGAGAGAGATAACTTTTTCCCAAAGATACTGAGGCTCTCCTCTTGATCCATTCCCTCAGAATCTTAGCATTTGGAAAGGAAGGAGGGAGTCTTGACGTGGCAACTCACTTGGATAATCTACCTGTCCGTCAATAGGATCTGCTACCTGATTCTCAGCTACTAGTCAAGAAGTCTTTTGGCTCTTTGCTTATAACTGTGCCTCAGGGTGGATGATGTCTGTTTTGATTTTGGTGTTCTGGTTCTGTGTTCCTTAAACTTACTAGTGGCCAAGTCTCTGGAAGGCTTAAGGATCTTTGCAGAACGTACTTGAACTACTGATTTGCTTAATTTCATTGAACAAACTAGAAGCAGTTTTATCAGCAGGAAAATAACTCTAAATACCTTATTGTGTATAGAGTGTTCCTTAATAACACTCATCAAACTTCACTCTGTGCTGGACCAAGCTCCCTAAGGATTGGAACTGTGTCTATTCATTTACCTTATTTTACTCCAGCACCTGGCATAGGTATTTAGTACATTTGCAATGAGTGAATGTAGTATAAAGTTCTCCTATGACCTTCAAGTCAGTTGCAGCTTCCAGAGTTTCCCATAAGTACCATCATTTTGCAGTCTGCTTCTACTCATAGCAGACAGTAGCTGTGAGTGCCAACTTTTTAAAAGTACAGGAGAAACACTTAAGATTTAAAAAATTATAGCCATTAACTAAAATGTTTTTATTTTATGAAATGTGAAAATATTGCACTATTTTTGTTTTAATGTTAAGAAAATTGATCTAGCTAATAGAACTAATAGTGTTCCAAAGGAGTATAATTTCAGAACTGTTGTTCTAGTGAATTCATAAGTACCCTTTCCATGGCCAATAATGAGTTTTCTTTTGCCTAGTAATGCTCACAGAACCCCTGTCGCCCTAACAGTGTTGTGGAATGTCTATGGTGACTGCGATAACTATGCTACATTGAAGGGACACAGTGGAGCAGTGATGGAACTGCATTATAACACAGATGGCAGGTGAGTATTCTGCATAGTGGGTGACAACTGCTTCTTATAGTAATTCTTCTTGGCATCCTTTCACATTTCATCCCTGAGTTTTCTCTCAGGAGACTGTGCTGTCAAAAACTACTGCGTTTTATGGACTTGAAGACACGGGGAAGAGGAAGGGTAAGCTGGGACGAAGTGAGAGAGTGGCATGGACACATATACACTACCAAATGATGGCTAGTGGGAAGCAGCCACATAGCACAGGGAGATCAGCTTGGTGCTTTGTGTCCACCTAGAGGGGTGGGATAGGGAGGGTGGGAGGGAGACGCAAGAGGGTGGAGCTATGGGGATATATGTTTATGTATAGCTTATTCACTTTGTTATACAGCAGAAACTAACACACCATTGTAGAGCAACTATACTCCAATAAAGATGTTTAAAAAGAAAAAAATCTGCGTTTTGGACAACCACTTTATTATCCTATTGCTGTAACCCAAGTAAGGTGTTTATTGTTCCATGTATGCATTTATAGACATATCACCTCTATCTAACATATCAACATCGCAGAAAGAAAAATTTTAAGACATAAAATGTAATTTACATATATAAAAATTAGCGACTTTTATTATAAAAGTAATAATAAAATAATCTATTTCAAGAAAACTCGGAAAAAAAGCAGGAAAATGACCAAATAGCCCACGTTTTTACCACTCCAAAGATAATCACTGTTAATATTATGATATGTTTTTCTCAAGCCTTTTTCCTATTCAAAACAGTTTGGTTTTTTTGTATATATTAGAACTACTTGTGGGAGTTCCCTGGCAGTCCAGTGGTTAGGACTCAGCGCTTTCACTGCCGTGGCCTGGGTTCAGTCCTGGTCGGGGAACTAAGATCCCACAAGCCACGCAGCACAGCCAAATTTAAAAAAAAAGAACTACTTGTACAATCTTGTCTGCTGCTTTTTACCCTTAACGTTATTCACCTGTCATATCTGTTTACTATACCATACTATTTATTATAAATATTTTAACAATTGCATAACTTTAGAATAACTACAGATAATATAAAAATGTGGTTATACAAAGTTAATTAATCCCATTCGGTATTTCAGTAAACATTTACTGTTTTACAGCTCTGACCCCTAAAAATTTTAGGGTTCCCTGAACAACTGGGTGCATAGTCTTGTATAAATTTTTCCTATTTGAGTAAAGAAAGCATTGTAAATTCAATCAGAACTTAGAAATCAGCCTCAGAGACAAAACCTTTTGAGTTTTAGAGAAAGAGAGTTACCAAGCCATTGGGTCAGGAATTGCTAAAGTGTGTCTCACCTCCACAGCAGGGAGTGATTAAACATTTCCAAGTGGAAGGATGTGTAAAGTGTTGTATATCAAAAAGGAGGGAAAGATTGAGAAGACTGCTGTATTAGATGTATGATGTGGGGACTGACAGGGAATTTTTTTTTACATTTCGTAGAGCAGACCTTATAACTGGGTCTAGAGCGTGATTAGGATTTTGTTATGTAAGGTGAGGCATTCCAGCATCAGGTGCCAAGCTGTCAGAGCACGTTAGTGATCTTGAAAACTGGCACGTTTTGGCAAGTGGAGAAGATAGATGGCTATTCCTTGTCTTCACTTATTTTTTTGTTCTTCCTCTCACCTTCTAGTATGCTCTTCTCAGCATCCACAGATAAAACTGTGGCGGTGTGGGATAGTGAAACAGGCGAGAGAGTTAAAAGACTGAAGGGGCACACTTCCTTTGTGAATTCCTGTTATCCGGCCAGGAGGGGTCCCCAGCTTGTGTGCACTGGCAGTGACGATGGTACAGTTAAGGTGGGTGTTGTCTGTCTGTGTGTTGAGGGTTTCTGAGGTGACATAATGTGAACCTTATCTTGTCTTCCCACCTGTGCTTTACCCTCCTCTCCACAACTTTGTTTCATCAGACATTTCCCAAAACAGATACTATTTAAAATATGTTTAAAATAATAAGCAGTTAAGGGTTTTTTTCTTTTTTTAGGTATCATATAGAATAATATTACAACTGTGTTGAACCATTGTGACTTGGAATAAAGTGGTCCACCATCCAAGAATAATTGGATTCTTGACTTAGCTGTTTACTTAATTGTGTGACCATAGGCAGTTCACTTTTCTGATCCTCAGCTTATCAGTCTTTAGAACACTGACAATTATATACATGTCTTACAAGACTGTTGTGTAATTATAGTCAGTATAATAAAAAGGTTTTATATACTGACTATATAGTACGTGGTTTTAGTAACAGGATGGGGTATTAAAAGTCATTTAGTCCAATGATTGCTGACCTGTATGCATATCAGAATTACGTGAAGAACATGCTAAAAATACCCAGATTCTGGTTTAGTAGGTCTGGAATGGGATTTTTTTTGTTTTGTTATTGGGTATTTGTTGCTGCAGGTGGGCTTTCTCTAGTTGCGGGGAGCAGGGGCTACTGTTCATTGCAGTGCATGGGCTTCTCATTGCGGTGGCTTCTCTTGTTGTGGAGCATGGGTTCTAGGTGTGTGGGCTTCAGTAGTTGTGGTTCATGGGCTCTAGAGCTCAGCCTCAGTAGTTGTGGTGCACGGGCTTAGTTGCTCCGCAGCATGTGGGATCCTCCCAGACCAGGGCTCGAACCCGTGTCCCCTGCATTGGCAGGCGGATTCTTAACCACTGTGCCACAAGGGAAGTCCCAAGACTTTATTTTTTTAGAGCAGTTTTAGGTTCACTGCAAAATTGAGGGAAAGGTACAGAGATTTCCCATATATCCACTGCCCCCACCATGGATAGCTTCCCCCACCAGAATGGTACCTTTGTTACAATTGATGAACCTACATTGACATGTCATTATCACCCAAAGTCCATAGTTTACATTAGGGTTCACTTTTAGTGGTGTATATTCTCTGGGTTTGGACAGATGTGTAATGACATGTATCTGGCACTATGGTATCATACAGAGTATTTCAACTGCCCTAAAAATCCTTTATGTTCCACCTATTCATTCCTCTCAACCCCAGGGAACCACTGATCTTTTTGCTGTCTCCTTAGTTTTGCCTTTTCCAGAATGTCATATATAGGTAGACTCATAAAGTGTATAGCCTTTGCAGATTGGCTTTTTTCACCTAGTAATATGCATTTAAGATTCCTCCATGTTTTTTCATGGCTTAATAGTTCATTTCTTTTCGGTGCTGAATAATATTCCGTTGTTGGATGTACCACAGTTTATTTATCCATTCACCTACTGAAGGACATCTTGGTTGCTTCCAAGTTTTGGCAATTATGAATAAAGCTGCTCTAAACATCTGTGTGTAGGTTTTTGTGTGGACCTAAGGTTTTAACTCTTTGGGTAAATACTGAGAAGCACAGTTGCTGGATTGTGCAGTAAAGGTTTTGTAAGAAACTGCCAAACTGTCTTCCAAGGTGGCTGCACCATTTTTTCTTCCTACCAGCAATGAATGAGTGTTCCTTTGTTCCCCATCCTTGTCTGCATTTGGTGTTGTCAGTGTTTCAGATTTTGGCCTTTCTAATAGGTGTGTAGTAGTATCTTACTTTTTGTTTCACTTTGCATTTTCCCAATGATATATGATGTAGAACATCTTCTTTTTTCCAGTTTTATTGAGAATAATTGACATACATCACTGTACAAATTTAAGGCATGCAGCAAGATGGTTCGATTCACATATATTGTGAAATGATTATCAGTAGATTTGACCAACATCCATCTTCTCATATAGATACAACAAAAAGGAAAAAAATGGGAAAATTTTTTTCTTGTGATGAGAGCTCTTAAGATATACTGTCTTAACTTTTCTATATATCATATAGCAGTGTTAGCTGTAGTCATATTGTACATTACATCCTTAGTACTTATGTATCTTATAACCAGAAATTTGTACTTTTTACCACCTTCCTCCAATTCCCACTTCTTCTACCCTCCTCCTCTGGTAACACAATGTTGAGCATCTTTGCATATGCTTATTTGCCATCTGTGTACTTCTTTGATGAGGTATCTGTTAAGTTCTTTAGCTCAATTTTTGATCTGGTTGTTTGTTATTGTTTTGTTTTTTTAATAAATTTATTTATTTATTTTTGGCTGCGTTGGGTCTTCATTGCTGCATGCGGGCCTTCTCTAGTTATGGCGAGCGGGGGCTACTCTTCGTTGTGGTGCGTGGGCTTCTCATTGTGGTGGCTTCTCGTTGCAGAACACAGGCTCTAGGCACGCGGGCTTCGGTAGTTGTGGTATGCAGGCTCAGTAGTTGTGGCTCATGGGCTCTAGAGCGCAGGCTCAGTAGTTGTGGCGCACGGGCTTAGTTGCTTCACGGCATCTGGGATCTTCCCAGACCAGGGCTCGAACCTGTGTCCCCTGCATTGGCAGGCGGATTCTTAACCACTGCACCACCAGGGAAGTCCGTGTTTTTTATTGTTGAATTTAAGAGTTCTTTACTGTGTTTTGGATAATAGTCCTTTAACAGATGTGTCTTTTGCAAATATTTTCTCAACAGTCTGTAGCTTGTCCTCTAATTTTCTTGACATTTTCTTTCACAGAGAAGTTTTTAATGTTAATGAAGTTCAGCTTATCAATGATTTCTTTCATAGATTGTGCCTTTGGTGTTATATCTAAAAGTCATCACCATACCCTAGGTCACCCAAGTTTTCTTCTGTGTTACTTTCTAGGAGTTTAATATTTTACATATAGGTCTGTGATCCATTTTGAGTTAATTTCTGTGAAAGGTGCAAAAAAATATTCACTTTTTTTTTAACATGTGGACATACAGTTGTTCCACCATTTGTTGAAGAAACTATCTTTGCTCCATTGTATTGCCTTTGCTCCTTTGTCAAAGACCAATTGACTGTATTTATGGGCGTCTATTTCTAGGCCTTTTATTCTCTTCCATTGATCTATTTGTCAGTTCTTTTGCCAGTATCACACTGTCTTGATTACTAGCTTTATAGTAAATCCTGAAGTTGGGTAGTGTCCTCCAGCTTTGTTGTCCAATATTGTATTGGCAAGTTGGGGTCTTTTGCCTTTCCAGATAAACTCCAATTTGTTGATATCCGTGAAGTAACTTAACTGGAATTTTGGTTGACATTGCATTGATCAGTATGATTGATCTATAGATCAAATTGGGAAGAACTGACATCTTGACAATGCTGAGTCTTCCTACCCGTGAACATGCAATATCTCTCCATTTATTTCGTTCTACTTTGATTTCATTCATTAGAGTTTTTAAGTTTTCCACATAGAGATCGTGTACAGATTTTGTTACATTTACACCTAAGTATTTCTCTGTTTTTGGATGCTAATGTCAATGGTATTGTGTTTTTTAGAATCAGAATGTTAAATGTGTTCCTCAAGTGATTTGATATAGCAGGTATGATATTTTGGGAGCCACTGATCTCCTCCCGCATCCTCACTTTACAGATGAGGAAAATGAGGCCTAGAAATAGTAACCTACTTCAGGGGCACACAGGACATGCTGCTTTGTAGTACCATTTTATTCTTTCTTTGGCACTAGTTTTTGACTCTGGATTTTTTTTTTTTAATGATTAAACAGGGAGGGATTTCAAAGGAGAACATCTGAGAAATCACACTCAACTTGTGATTGTTTGTTGCTTTTTTAAATGAATTTGCTTTTTTTCATAATTAAAGGTGGTGACACTGACCTACTGGATTATCTGCTTTGAGATGTTTTCTACTAAATGGTTTTGTAATAAACAATCACTTGGGCCCCTTGATGCTTGACTGAGAGTCTGTGGCTTAGGAATAACTACCAGAGGTCTTTTTGTTTTGTTTTGTTTTTGTTTTTTAATAGGTTTATTTTCCTTTTTGTTGAGAGAATTATAGATTCTCATGCTGTTCTAAGAGATAATACAGAGATCCCATTTACTCTTCACCCAGTTTTCAGCAACGTTAACTTGTCTCATAACTATAAAAGGTGACATTGCTACGATCCCTCAGTCTTGTTCAGATTTCACAAGTTTCGCATGAAATTCCCAGAGGTCTTAACTTAAGTGTACTATAATTGGAGAGACCTAACAGCTGATTTGCTAATTGGCATTTCAAAAGGCAGAGGCAAGAGTGCCCTAATGAATTTTGTTAACAAACATTTATTGAGGGCTTGCTATGGTAACCATCTAGGAACTTATTCTTTTCTCTTTTTTTGGCTGTGGTGGGTCTTAGTTGTGGCACATGGGATCTTTGTTGTGGCATGCAGCATCTTTTAGTTGCAGCATGCAGGATCTAGTTGCCTCACCAGGGATCAAATGTGGGCCCCCTGCATTGGGAGCGTGAAGTCTTAACCACTGGACCACTAGGGGAGTCCTTAGGAACTTATTCTTGTTTAGTTTCACCTTTTCTTCTTTTATCTTTTCTCTGACTTTGTTTCATTTTGTCTTTGTGCTCATATTTATCTTTCCATCTCTCCTTAGCTTTTTCTTTTTCTACTACCTTCCATTGTATACGTTCTTTTCTACTCTTTCCTTCTTTCAGTTTCTTGCTTCTCTTCTCCCTTAATTAAACATGGTTTGAAATAATCATACTCAAGGCAGTATTTATTTTCAAGGAAGTATTTTTTAAATGTGCAATATATCACATTACTTAAAGTGACTTTTTAACTAGTTCTTTATTTTTAATTTCAATATATTATTTATATAATTATTGCTTCATTTTTAAATTTTTTTTTATTTTTTTTTTATTTTTGGCTGTGTTGGGTCTTCGTTTCTGTGCAAGGGCTTTCTCTAGTTGCGGCAAGTGGGGGCCACTCTTCATCGCAGTGCGCGGGCCTCTCACTATCGCGGCCTCTCTTGTTGCGGAGCACAGGCTCCAGATACGCAGACTCAGCGGCCATGGCTCATGGGCCTAGTTGCTCCGCGGCATGTGGGATTTTCCCAGACCAGGGCTCGAACCCGTGTCCCCTGCATTGGCAGGCAGACTCTCAACCACTGCGCCACCAGGGAAGCCCTGTTGCTTCATTGAACAGCCTTTTACATATGCCTTTTAGTTACTTGCCAAGTTGGAATGCTTTATTGTTGCTTTCTGTTGCTAGGTTTATAACTATAGGAGTTTAATAACTTGTGCTTATCTAAGAAGGAATATGTCATGTTTCTTATTTGTCAGAGTTCTCAACAGAAAGCAGAGGTTTCAATAACTCTTGTATTTTTCAGTCTAGAAGTGGTATCCTCAGCATTGTCCATACCAGTCTTTTCAAACCATTTTCAGCAATCCATTCTTTCTTCTAATGAAGCAATTAAGTGAAATCATATATGTTATTCCCTTTTACAAACAATTCAAGTCCTGGTACCATTACATAGACTGAAGTAGGAAAGGTGTTTGGGTTAGAGGTGGGGATAGGCCAAAGTGTCCCAGAGTGGCGTGTCAGAACCCAAGTGAGATGAAAGGAGAGCATCCACACTGGATGGGGGAGTATCCGCATCCAGTGTAGGGAGATGGAAACTGCATAGGGTAAGGAGGGCATCCACACAGCACGAGGTAGATGGCCCAGTGTGGGGAACTGGAGGGAGGAGCCCAGCATGGAGAATCAGTGCCGTAGCAGGGTCAAAGAGTCATCTACACGTTGGTGTGGGGGAGACAGTAGGTGTCAGAGCCTGAGTTGAGGGTGCCCACACAGGGTGGGAGCAGTTCAGGTAGGGAGTCTGAGTCTGAGCAGACTCAGACAAGGATGGAGTCCCTGAGGAAGGGCAGCCTGGAAAGTGGTATTAGAGCCAGAGCAGAGTGAAGAGAGCGTTCACACAGAGGGGTCACCCAAATGGGGTGAGGAGGGGTTTCACATAGAATCAGCCCAGAATGGGAGTCCCATTCAAACAGGGAAAGAGGACATCCATGCAGGAGGCAGCTGGAAGAGGATGTAGGAGATTGGTTACATACAGGAAGCCTGATCAAATAAGTAAATATAATAAGTATAATGGGGGGCAGATTTCTCACTGTCAGAGAAAGGATTTACCAATACAGAAAGAGAAAACTAAAATGCATCTTGTGTTGTCAGTATCGAATTCAGAGTATCAGTGTGAGCTCACGACATTCAATATATAAACAGATAAGTGTAGGAAAAAAAATTAGATGTAAATGTGTGTTTGTAGATGTATGTGTGTGCACCTGTGTATGCATATATTGCCTAACTGTCCACTTAGAGGGTCTAGGAACAACACCCCAAAACCAATGAGCACATCTACTGTATAGGTCTTGGCCTTTAAATACCATTTTCCACTAAAAGGGCTCCTTATTTCAGGTCTGGGCAGGGAAAGTACACGGTGGGCCTAGAATGTCTTATGCAAAAAAGCTTGCCAGAGGAGTCTCTTAAATGATCAAATTGAATGTTATGGGAGTTCCCTGGTAGTCTAGTGGTTAGGATTCAGCACTTTCACTGCCATAGCCTGGGTTCAGTCCCTGGTTGGGGAACTGAAATACTGCAAGCCATGTAGTGCAGCCAAAATTTAAAAGAAAAAAAAATGTTTTGAATGTTTTTAGTAATGGGACAAATGAAAATTGTGAGCCACTCGATAGGATACAATGAAAATACAACATCACTTCAGTATAGTCCTGCCAAATAACTTGAATCTAATCATGAGAAAACATCCGACACACAATTTGAGGAACATTACTGTCCTATAATTTTGCGAAGCGTCAAGGTTATGAAACTCTAGGAAAGTCTAAGAAACTCTTCCTGGCTGAAGGAGACTAAAGAAACATGACAGCTAAATTTAACATATGGGGACTTCCCTGGTGGTCCAGTGGCCAAGACTCTGTGCTCCCAATGCAGGGGGCCCAGGTTCGATACCTGGTCAGGGAACTAGATCTCACATTCTGCAACTAAAGATCCCACGTGCCGCAACTAAGACCCGGCGCAGCCAAATAAATACATAAGTATTTACAAATAAATAAATAAATAAATTCAACATATGATTCTGAACTGAATCCTTTTGCAATAAAAGACCCTATTGGGACAAGTGGTGAAACTTGAATGAGATCTGAGGATGATAGTAATGTATGGGTGTTAGTTTCTTGATTCTGATGGTTGTGTTGAGATTACGTAGGAGAACATCTTGTGAGACAAGCACATTAAATATACTGAAGTATTTAGGAGTGTCAGGGCATTAGGTCAGCAACTCAAATGATTTAGGCAAAACAAAGTTCTCGTTTACAATTTTTTTGGTAAGTGAATATTTCAGAATAAAATAATCTTTTAAAAATTTTGGTTGTCTGGAACTAAAATTCTGAAATATTTGAATCAAGCTTTAAGTGGCTACCATAGCTTTTACGATAAAGACAGATTGATTTGACCTGAGTAGAGAATATTTGTTAAGACAGAGATTGTAGTAAGTCTGGTAAGATGTGGGAACTAGATTATCAAGACCTTGAATTCCAAGCTAAGAGGTTTGGACTTCATTCTATAGCCAGAGAGTTTGATGGGTAAGGGTTGGCTGTTGGGTCTCTAGAAGAGGAGTGAAGCACTCTTTTTGCATCATCGATCTGAGTAACACTAAGCCTTTTTTAGTTCATGTTTCCATCAATGAAGTAGAAACTACTTTCATCCTAAACCATGAGAATTGGAAAGAAGAGGTATCTTGGCACAGGGACAACTCATATTCTACTTGTTTACCACAGGATTGAATTTAAACCCCTGGCCTTTACTATGATTCCATGGTTGATTCCTTTTTTTTATGAAAACCCTTTAAAACCTAGAACAGGGGCTTCCCTGGTGGCGCAGTGGTTGAGAGTCCACCTGCCAATGCAGGGGACATGGGTTCGTGCCCCGGTCCGGGAAGATCCCACATGCCGTGGAGCAGCTAGGCCCATGAGCCATGGCCGCTGAGCCTGCGCGTCTGGAGCCTGTGCTCCGCAACGGGAGAGGCCACAACAGTGAGAGGCCCGTGTACCGCAAAAAAAAATAAATTAAAACCTAGAACATAATCACCCCAAAGTCTTTCTCTTCTGAATGAAATGACCCATAGTCTTAAGACATTTCCTCATGGTTCTTCTCAAGTCTGTCAGTCATTTACTGAACCATATTTAGGACCTACTATCCACACTTTAAAAATGTAGACCCATGTTGTATTATAAGTTTATTATTTAAAAAAAAATAGAAACAAATTGGTTAGTTGGAGTATGAGAATCTAGAGTTGTTATACCTAATCTTCATCTTTCTTCCTCTTCTATTATTAATGAATCAAGCCCCCATTAAAAGTAAGTGTTGGGAATTCCCTGGTGGTCCAGTGGTTAGGACTCCACGCTCTCACTGCGGAGGGCCCGGTTGCAATCCCTGGTCAGGGAACTAAGTTCCCACGAGCTGCGAGGGATGGCCAAAAAAAAAACAGAACTAAAAAAAAATGTTAATTTTTTTACACAAGCATATATTACTTTAGTTATTATAAGGAATGAGCACACGTTTTGGTACTTTTAAATTAATGCAATGTTAACGTAATAGAATCAAACAGTACTAAAATCTAGTCCTCATTTTGCTGTTGACTTCCTAGGTATTCTTCATCAAGTCATTTCCTTCTTTGAGCTTTAGTTTCCTCATCTAGGTAGTTTATGCACAGTAACTTTTAAATATTTTTATCACAACCAACATTAAGGAATACATTTTATACTATGGTCTAATATATATTCCTTTCAGTGTGTCTTATATGTGAATGAACCAACCCATTCTATATGTGACATTCTCTGATATCTCCCATAATTTTTTAAATTGAGGTAAAATTCACATGAAATCCACTGTTTTAACCTTTTAAAAAGTGTACAATTCAGTGACATTTAGTACATTCACAGTGTTGTGTGACCATCACCACAATCCCATACTAGAACATTTCCATCATCCCCCAAAAGAATCCCCATACCCATTAAGCAAGTCATTACTTTTCCTCTACCTTCCAGCTCCTGGCAACTACTAATCTATTTCTGTCTCTGTGGATTTGCCTATTCTGGACATTTCATATAAATAGAATCATACGGTATACGGCCTTTTGTGTCTGGTTTCTTTCACTCAGCGTATGGTTTCAGGGTTCATCCATGTTGTATTGTTATCAGTACTTCATTCCTTTTTATGGCTAAATAATATTCCACTGTATAGCTATACCATCTTTTGCTTATCCATTCCTCGGTTGATGGATATTGAGTTGTTTCTACTTTTTTACCTATCATGAACAATTCTGCTACAAACATTCATGTACAAGTTTTTGTTTGAACAACTGTTTTCGTTTCTCTTGGGTATATATCTAGGAGTGGGACTACTGAGTCATATGGTAACTCTTTGTTTAATAAGGAACGTCCAGACTTTTCCATAACAGCCACATCATTTTATATTCCCAACAGCAGTGTGTAAGGGTTCTAATTTCTCCATATCGTCACCAATACTTGTTATTTTCTGTGTTTGTGTGTTTTAATTATAACCATCCTAGTGAGTGTGAAGTGATACCTAATTATTGTTTTGACTTGCATTTCCCAAATAATTTGTGATATTGAGCGTCTTTCTATGTGCTTATATCTTCTAAAGAGAAATGTTTACTCGGGTCCTTTTGCCCATTTATTAATTGGGCTCTTTGTGGTTTTGATGCTAAATTATAAGATTATTTATATTTATTTATACATCTTATAAATTATAAGATTTATTTATTCTGGATACTAGACCTTTATCAGATATATGTTTTGCAAATATTTTCTCCCACTGTTGGTTGTCTTCTCATTTTCTTGATAAATATCCTTTAATATACAAAAGTCTTTAATTTTTATGAAGTCTAATTTATCTGTTTTCTTTTGTCACTTGTGCTTTTGGTGTCATATCTAATAATTCATTGCCAAATTCAGGGTCATGAAGATTTACCCCTACGTTTCTCTCTAAGAATTTTATGATTTTAGCTTTTACATTTAGGTCTTTGATCCATGTCAAGTTAATTTTTGCATGTGTGAGGTAAGGGTCTACTTCATTCTTTTGCATGTAGTTATCCACTTGTCCCAGCACCATTTGTTGAAAGACTGTTTTTTTCTTCTGTATGGGCAATACTTTTTTGCTTCTTTTCATGCCTCATAATTTTTTGTTGAAAACTGAACGTTTGAGTATTATAGTGTGGCAACTCTGGTAATTAGATGCTCTCCAGAGTCTGTTGTTGCTCTTTTTTTTTTTTTTTAATAAATTTATTTATTTTATTTTTGGCTGTGTTGGGTCTTCATTGCGGTTTGCAGGCTTCTCGCGGCGGCTTCTCTTGTTGCGGAGCACAGGCTCTAGGTGCGTGGGCTGCAGTAGTTATGGTGCAAGGGCTCAGTAGTTGTGGCGCATGGGCTTAGTTGCTCTGCAGCATGTGAGATCTTCCCGGGCCAGGGATTGAACCCATTTTCCTGCATTGGCAGGTGGATTCTTAACCACTGTAACACCAGGGAAGTCCCTGTTGTTGCTCCTTTTTTTTTTTTTAAATAAATTTATTTATTTTATTTTTGGCTGCATTGGGTCTTTGCTGCTGCACGCAGGCTTTTCTCTAGTTGCGGCGAGTGGGGGCTACTCTTTGTTGCAGTGTGCGGGCTTCTTATTGTGCTGGCTTCTCTTGTTGTGGAGCACAGGCTCTAGGCGCGCGGGCTTCAGTAGTTGCAGCACATGGGCTCGGTAGTTGTGGCTCGCGGGCTCTAGAGTGCAGGCTCAGTAGTTGTGGCACACAGGCTTAGTTGCTCCGCAGCATGTGGGATCTTCCCGGACCAGGTATCGAACCCATGTCCCTTGCATTGGCAGGCGGATTCTTAACCACTGCACTGCCAGGGAAGCCCTGTTGCTCCTTTTTGAAGCTATTGTTTATTTAGTGAATTTTCTGAACTAGTTTTGTAAACTCTGTATTCTTTGTCATGTATAGACACTGAAATCTCTGTTTCACCAGCTTAGTGGTTCACTGACAATTCAGCAGAGATATCCCTAAATACCTGCGGGGGCAGGGAGGACTCTTCCAGTCTTTGTAGATTGGCTCTGTGGGTGTGTTGGGGCCTGCTATCACCTCTCAGCCAGGCAGTTTACAACTCTGTATTAGCCTTCACTTCCTGCTTGTGGTCAGCAAGAGGTTGAGAGCTTAGGGCCTTCTCAGGTCTTTCCTAAGCATGTGCCCAGCCATGGCATGCAAGTGGCCTTCTAGAGTTGCAAAAATATGTCAAAGCTTTTCAAAGCCCTTATTCTCCAAACTGTCTCATTCCCCAGCCTTTCCTGTTTGCTGTTTATCCCTTGCCCCATTCAGCAGAGGCTCATGCATTTGTCTTTAAATGTTTTGGACAATTGCTTCTGCCCTGGGAGAGTTCCAAGTTAGGCAAAATAAAGTCAAACCCTTTGAGCTCAGCCATCAGGGAGCCACCAAACAGGTCCCAAAAAAGAAAAAATTTTGTTTTTAATATTTAAACCTACAATTCTTTGAAAATGAGAAATAAGGTCCATTCTTCCTTGGGTACTTAGGAACCTATACTAGGAATGTAGGCTGTTGTCTTCAAAACTATTGCCGAGTAGGGATGGAGCCTGGATAACTTAAAATGCTACAAAACTGTCTTACTAGGACCCAGGTGGTTTTTGTCCTCAATAAGTATTCACCTAGTTGCTGTAAACTTTAGTTTCTAGAATTCTGATAAAGTTGGTTCTGACAGGTTTTTTTGCTGGGTATTTCTCTGCTTTTGTAGAGGGATAACCTTTGAGCATTCGCTACTCTGCCATTTTCACTGATGTAACCTCCTCTCCATACATATTTTTTAAATGTAAGTTGTAGCCCACTAATGAATTAAGATCTACAGTTCGAAAACACTGGTCTAATATCCTTGGTGTACTAAGAACATATGAACTAATAAGCGAGGTGAAGATTTCCACTCTGAGGGCATGTTAATTAACTATGTTTATTCAAACTTTAACAAAGGAGACTGAAAATATAACCAAAGTGATTTGTTCCACCAACCTTCAGATATGTTGGCAAAATTATAGTCACTTCTCACCATATTAATGGGATATTCAGACAAGTTTCTGAACAGGGTCCCCATTACAGATGTTTTCATCTCCACAGTCCTTGGATTTAGGGGTATACTGTGCAATTGCTGTTACTATAGACTCTCTTGTCCTCTTTTTCAGCTTTGGGACATCCGTAAGAAAGCAGCGATCCAGACATTTCAGAACACCTACCAAGTGTTAGCTGTGACCTTCAATGACACAAGTGATCAGATTATTTCTGGTGGAATAGACAACGATATCAAGGTATGTTAGATGTTTATCTTACATTTACCTTTCACCTATCTCCATTCACAGAGGTAAATCTTTCCAAACTTCTTAGCTTTGCACTTTATGCCAACTAAATGGAAGATAAATTAGAACTTATTTTCCTTCTGTCCTGTCTTCATTGACTTCCTAAGTCAGGATTGCATTATAGCTCATGTAAATGCCGTTAGGGAGTAGGCAGTTAATGTGAAGTGGGAAGTCCCTGTGTGGGAACTCCGAAAAATGAAGGGTGCATTCCCTGCGTAGAGGCATTTGAAACTTTTTTTTAAAATGTGCATTGGCCTCATGAGATAGCAGTAAATCAATTTGTGATTCTGTACCCTAATCTCTCAGTGTGTCTTTCTTTTTGAGACTATGGAAAGGAAGTTTTGGGGGGTCCATAGCTAAGAATGTGAGATGGTAATGATGTTGGAGAAAGAGGCAATAGACTACAGTGTCTAGAGGCAGTACAGTGTAGCTCAGGCTTTCAAGTAATTGACTTGGGGTCTGTTCTCAGTTCCACTATTTTCTAGTTTTTTGTGACTTCACACTAGTTCTTTCAGCCTCTGTTTCATCATGTGTGCACCAGGAGTAATAATAATATCTATCTCATAGGGTTGTCATGGGAATTGAATGAGCCAAATTCATTGGAGCACCTCGCAGAGTTTTTGGACATAGCAAATGCCAGTAAATATGAAATGTGTGGGGGCGGGGGGAGGCCACTCAGTTTGTGTCTGCTTTTACTTATTGGCTTCCTTAGGTATTTCAAAGACTTTGACTTACCTTCTGCTTACCTTCTGAGACTAGTAACTGCTGGGTAAATACTCAACTTATGTTGTCTCTACCTAGAAATTGTACTGTATTCCCATCTCTTCTTGCCTCCTTTGCTGTTACTATGGATGGAATGTCCTTTTGTCTAAAGGTAGTCCCTTAAATGGAAGGATTTCAACCTTTTTTTCCTGTCTCTGGGATCTCATGCCATCAATTTTCCCAGATCCTATATATATATATTTTTTTTTTTTAATATTTATTTATTTATTTGGCTGTGCTGGGTCTTAGTTGCAGCACTCGGGATCTTCCTTGCAGCACTCGGGATCTTTAGTTGTGGCATGTGGGATCTAGTTCTCTGACCAGGGATCAAACCCGGGCCCCCTGCGTTGGGAGCGCAGAGTCTTAGCCACTGGACCACCAGGGAAGTCCCCCAGATCCTATATTTTTAAACAACTGTATTGCTTCTCATTAGCATTTCATTATGCTCAGGTCTTCTCTTGGTGGGGTAAGGAGTCTTCCTTCAGTTCCACATTCTCTTGTTATTGCCCTGTCAATCTTCCCCTTTACAGCCAAACTTCTTTTTTTTTTTTTTTTTTTTTGTGGTACGTGGGCCTCTCACTGTTGTGGAGCACAGGCTCTGGACGCCCAGGCTTTAGCGGCCATGGCTCACGGGCCTAGCCGCTCCGCGACATGTGGGATCTTCCCAGACCGGGGCACGAACCCGTGTCCCCTGCGTCGGCAGGCGGACTCTCAACCACTGCGCCACCAGGGAAGCCCCAGCCAGACTTCTTGAAAGATGGTGATAGTGGTTATGATAATAGTGTTATCATTATCCTCTAATACTTAACTGTGTCGGACATTGTTCTTGGAGCTTTACATTATTAATTCATTTAAGCCTCACAACAATCCTTTGAAATAAGTACTACTAATGCCGTTTTACCAGCGAAGAAACTGAGCTAAGAGAGGCACAATAACCCGAGGCTATACAGCTAATAAGCGATGAGACCTCAGTTCAAAATGCAGAGTTTGGTTCCAGAGTCCTGCTCTTATTTAATACCTGTGAGAAATCCCCTGAATATTTCCCACACTCACTGTCTCTAATGCCTTATCTCCATTCCATTCCTCAGTTCCCTATCTTCTGACCACGCCTCAGCAGTCTGGCTTCTGCCTCCACTGTTTTATTGACAGTGTTCTCTTCAAGGCCACCAGTGATCTCTCTGTTACTAAACCCAGTAGATCCTTTTAGTCCTTTTTTGTTTGTTTTTTAAACTGGCTCTAACAATATGCTTTCCTACCCCTTCCATCAGGCATATCCTTCCTCAGATACCTCTACAAGCTATTCTCTCTATGCATTCTTTAAATGTCATTATTCCCCCAGGTTCTTAACTAGATGCTCTTCTTATATATACCTTTCCCTGGACAAGTCTCATCTAATTCTGTGACTTTAATTGTCATTTCTGTTCAGATGAGTCTGTTCTCAACCCAGATCTTCAGCTCCAGGCCCATGTGTACAACCAGCTACTCAGCATCCCCCACTTGGATGTCTCATAAGTACTTCAAAATTCACCATTTCCAAAATTCAGCTTCACATCCCTTTTCCACCCTATAACTATTTGGAGAATGTACAGTCAGAACATGGGGGCTTAATTAGATCATCTTAATAGCTAATGCATTATTTCCCTGAGTGAAGTTTGGGGGCCCACTATCATTAGAATCACTAGAGGGCTCTAATACACATAAAAGTGGATTAGTGTCATCTAGCTATGATAATTTTCATATTTTTAAGTTATTAAATTTACATACTATGAAATTAACCTTTTTTTAGTGTACAGTTCTATGAATTTTAATGCTTGTGCAGATTCATGTAACTACCACAAACAGTACAGAACAATTTCCATCACCCCAAAAATCTTCATAATGCTCCTCTGTGTCAAACCCTCTGCCCATCCCTAACCCCTACCAACCATTGATAATGTTCCTTGTCCTATAGTTCCTATTCTAGAATTTCATATGAATGGAATCATACAATATGTAACCTTTTGAGACTGGCTTTTTAAATTTAAACTATGAGAATTTGATCTTTTCATATCTACTGTGGGGATAGACTAGCCTGATACTCTTGTGTCAGTAATGTCTTCTTACCACAAGTAGTGTGGCTTATTCCGGGCTCTTTGTGTAGACTGTTCCAGGGCGTTTTATAAACAAATATATTCAGTTGTACCATAGTCCTGAAGGGAACTGAGTCCCTTTTTAGGTTTTGAAGGTTTTCCGTGTCTTCTCAGACACACGTTATATGTTATACCTTCTCTTAGGATCAGCTTTTTTTCAGATAGCTAATCTCAGTCTTTGTCTTTTGATATATACCAATTTTTTTTCTGAAATCCAAATATATCTCAAATATGAGTAATATATAAATATAGTCCCATGAGTACGGCAATTGATAACTCTACATCATAGCTTTGTAACCTTTTTTTTTTTTTAATTGAAATATAGTTGATTTACAGTGTTGTGCTAGTTTCTGGTATACAGCAAAGTAATTCAGTTGTACATATATATTCTTTCTCATTCTTTTACATTATGGTTTATTACAGGATATTGAGTATAGTTCCCTGTGCTGTACAGTAGGACCTTTGTTGTTTATTTTATGTATAGTAGTTTATATCTGCTAATCCCAAACTCCTAATTTATCCCTCCCCAACTCCCTTTCCCCTTTGGTAACCATAAATTTGTTTTCTATGTCTGTGAGTCTGTTTTGTAAATAAGGTCATTTGTGTCATATTTTAGATTCCACATGTAAGTGATGTATCATATGGTATTTGTCTTTCCCTTTCTGACTTACTTCACTTAGTATGATAATATCTAGGTCCATCCATGTTACTGCAAATGGCATTATTTCATTCTTTTTATGGTTGAGTGATACTACATTATATAATATACCACATTTTCTTTATCCATTCATCTGTTGTTGAACATTTAGGTTGCTTCCATGTCTTGGCTGTTGTAAATGGTGCTGCTGTGAACATTGGGTGCATGTATCTTTTCAGATTAGAGTTTTCTCCTGATGTATGCCCAGGAGTGGGGTTGTTGGATCATATCATAGCTTTGTAGTCTTTATCTTTCTAAACTAAAAAGTTATTATTCTGTCCACAAACGTTCAAGTTTTTCTGCCAGTGCTCATTTTCAGGGATTTTTTTTTTATTAGAAATGCACACAGTATTCTAAAAACTCGAGCATTCTTATCATGTACCTGCTCTGGATCATTATGTTCTCTTGTCAGCATTGGGAACTCCATGTTTGTGTGCTGTTTACAGTATGAGCTAAAAATCAGGGTAGGCTTTCCTTAAAAGTTTTGCAGAGATGTAAAAATGCATTTAAATGTATGGTTAATAAATCAACTTTATTGGGAATAAAATTATTAAAAATTGAGATAAAATTATTTATTACAATTTAAATGTTTTTAGTAGTAAAAATGATCATTTGTTCATTGAAGAAAGTTTAGAAAAAGTAGGAAAAAAGTCACTCATAGTCTCATCATTCAGATTTAGTCACTCTTGATATTTCAGTTTATTTCCTCTCAGTCTCTTTCTGTGCCATGGTGTTTTGTATGTAAATGTCTTAATGTTCAGATAAAATTTTATATGATGCTCTTTTCACTTAGTAACATATAGCTACTACTTTGTCTGGAACCCCCGACACGAGATACTGCCATGGCTGGCTTAGTCTTGTCTTCAAATGTCAGCTCAGACATATCTGTAGAGAGGATTTCTTAGATGAAACTAGGCCCTCCTTCTAGTTGCTCTCCATCACATCACTCTGATCTTATTTTCTTCTTAGCGTTGTAGTTAGGATCATTTTTCTGTTTCTTTTTTTCTTTAGTTTTATTGAGATACAATTGACTTATAACACTGTATTAGTTTTCAGTATACAGCATAATGACTTATATAACACAAAATGAGTAACTTTAGAATTCTAGTTAACATCCATCACTTCACATTGTTAGAATATTTTTTCTTGTGATAAGAACTTTTAAGATCTATTTTCTTAGCAACTTTCAAATATACAATGCAGTATTGTTAACTTTAGTCACCATGATGTACATAACATCCCCAGAACTTAAGATCATTTTTCTGATTCTGCCACTTAATTCCTAGCTATGTTATCTTAAGAAAGTTATTTAACCTCTCTGAGTTTCCATTTCTTATCTCTAAATGGGAATAATCAGCCTACCTCATACAGTTGTTACATGGATTAAATGAGGTAAAAAATATAATATTCTTAGCAACATGGCAGTTACATAGTAAGTGTTCAGCACATGTCAGCTACCATCATCTAGAATATTAGAGTATTCTAGATATTTTATTTTTAGAATATTCCATAATGTAGTAAGCAGCAATCAATATACTGAACATTTAGTCTATTTCATATGTATCACTATCACAAATTATGCTGCTGTATCCAACATATTTGTGTGTGAAGCTTTTTCCATATTTAGTTACTTTCTCAGAATAGATTTCTAGATGAAAATTAATGTGTTAACAAATACAAGGATGTTTCACATTTTGGATACAGGTCGCCAGATTGTTTTTTGGCGACAGTAGTTAATAATTTGAAATCAGGTTGCTATAGCTATTTGGCTTCATTTTGCTCTTGTATAACTAAAGGGTGTACTTGAGAGATGTGAGACCATAGAATTTCAGTCTTCTCCCTATTTAACAACATCCTGTTCTGACATGCTTAGGAGTGAGTAACTGCCCTTGGACCCAGAAAGACTCTTTTTAAAAATATTTATGTATGTATGCATGCATGCATGCATGCGTTGGGTCTTCGCTGCTCTGTGCGTGCTTTCTCTAGTTGTGGCGAGCGGGGGCTACTCTTTGTTGTGGTGCGCAGGCTTCTCATTGCGGAGTGTGGGCTTCAGTAGCTATGGCCTGGGCTTGAACCCAACCCGTATCCCCTGCCAATTGCCTCTATCAAATTGCCTCTAGTCAGTTAACAAGTACCCTTTAAGCAGTCAGGGGCTTACCAGCCTTGAGCATTTGCTTGACAAATCCCTACTGCCTTACTACCTTAGGAAGTACTCCTGACTAGCCTGGTTTTTGTTTGCTTCTGTCTCTCAGATACACTGCCTATTCTGAGAAAGGGGGGAAGCAAACAGGGAATGGAAGCCCCTTTTAAAATCTGGAGTGAGCAAATTCTCTATATGTTTGTGAGCAAATATACTGTTCCTGCCAACCTCTTGGGATTTTCTTCCTGGGCATAGAATTGTGGAGTCAGAGGAAAATGAATAAAAGAAGAAAATGTGCTTCTTCTTAATGACTTGAAGATCTGATTGGCAATTCTTTGGCATTGCTTGTAATCCTGAGCTCTAGTCAGAATGGGAGTTTAGTTGATGATTTTTTTTAAGGTAGTGGGTAAAGATAGATTTTCCCACCTCTGCTCTCATCCTTTCCGATTATCTGGGCCAGAAGGATCTTTCTGGAATCTGGCCAACTCATTCCACTACTCTGAACCCTTCTGTGGCTCCCCAGTGAGGGAGATCAAATCCAAGCCAGTCATTCAGAACCTTTCATGAGCTGCCCTTTGCCTGCCTATCACTCAAGCATTGTCTGCTGCCTCTCTTTGCCTAATTCCCTACAACTCAGTAATTTTTTCATGCCTCTCTGCTTTCATGCATTATCTTTGCCTGGGAATACCCTTCTATTTTGTCTAAATAAAAAATACCTCTTAGGGGCTTCCCTGGTGGCGCTGTGGTTGAGGAATCCGCCTGCCAGTGCAGGGGACACGGGTTCGATCCCTCGTCCGGGAAGATCCCACATGCAGCTGAGCACCTAAGCCTGTGCACCACAACTACTGAGCCTGCGCTCTAGCGCCTGTGCTCCACAATAAGAGAAGCCACCGCAATGAGAAGCCCACACACCATACAAAGAGTGTTCCCTGCTCACCATCACTAGAGCGAGCCCATGCGCAACGAGGACCCAACGCAGCCAAAAATAAATAAATTAAATAAATAAATTTTTTAAAAAAACCCAACAACCTCTTGGGAATTCCCTGGTGGTCCAGTGGTTAGGACTCTGCGCTCTCACTGCCATGCGCCCAGGTTCCAACCCTGACTAGGGAACTAAGATCCCACAAGCTGCGTGGTACGGCAAACAAATAAACAAACAAAGATCTCCTTTTTCCATATCCTGCTCAAGTCTGTGAAACCCCTTTCTCCCTCCCATCCATGTACCATGGGAACATTAATCCCTCTGCTGTCTTGGCTACTGCCTCCTTTCCAGGCCTCTCATCACTTTTTTAGCTCCTTGAGAACAGGGACAACATCTCTTTTATCTGCAGCAGCGCCTGCCACTAATCAGATGCCCAAACATTCACTGAACAGCTGATTAGGACATCTGCAAAATATTTTGCTTAAATTAGTGCCCTACTCACTCTTCTTTGGCAAATCCCAGATACGTTTTGGCTCTGCAAAACAGCATGTGCAGGCCTCAAAGAGAAAAGTCTGGAAGGAGCACCCAAGTGTTGTGAGGGATGATGAATTACATTCTCTCCTAAAAAGCTAAAGATTTCAACAATGCCTTCTCTGAAGAGGAGGAACAATAGCTTGAACAAAAAAAATGTCAGCCACTTCAAGCTTCCTTAATTATTGAGGCAACAAACATCCTGACACAAAAATGATTGTATATGAAGTGTGTTGGGTTCCACACATGAATTATTGATGGGGGAAGTGGAGTTGTCTGCCTTATGTATTACTTTGACATACAACATCAAACTCATTTCTAGATGAGGAAGGTGCCTTGCTTAAAGGGACAGCAGAAAATTGTTTCATTTAGAAAAACTATGTGTCAGTACTGAGTCGAATTTGGGTGAAATTTTATATAATAACAATGATCTTAACAAAATTGCTGTTCTTTTTCCATATGACATTCCAGACTATTTCTATTGCCTTTAATATATTTTTACATAGTTTCAGTCTATGTAAATATAGACTTTTTGTATTTTCCTTCTTTGCTTAATAATAGATTATTTTATAAACATTTTTACATTTGATCTTCAGAATATTTGTAGGAGTTGCTTAATAATAGCTACCAATTATTATTGGGCCTGCTGTGTACTAGGCATTCTATTTGTAATCCTCACAACAGCCATAAGAAGTAAATGTTATCCCCATCTTACAGACAGAAACAGGCTCAGAGAGGGTTAGTGGCCCAGTGATACATAACTCTTAAGTTGCAAAGACTGGTTCGGTCTGACCCTAAATGCTCACTCCTTCCACTCTGCTCTTCGAATGCTAGCATGAGAGCTCATAGTGTTACAGTGTGTTTATGAGCCATAACTTAATGAACAATTTATTTTTTCTGTCTGACATTAGGTTATTTTCAGCTGAACTGTTTCTCTTACCTTTCCTACCCAGGGAACAGTGAACCTACAATTTATTTTTCTTTTAATAAATATGCTTTTCCATTGTATACATGTTATGACGTTAAATGAAAAATTTTAAGCCTCTGTATTTTTGCATATTACCTTGTTATATGCATTTTACATGCAATCATAATGCCTTTGTCAAATGACTTGTTTACTTGTTTTTATACAGTTATAATAGTTTATTTTTAGTTGCTAAGAATCATAGTTTAAGTGTTTTAAATGCTACTTTGTTTTTTAATTCCTAATATATTTTGTTATGAATTGAAAATAACCTCTTTAAATTCTATTATTTTTTGTTAAACTTGATCTTAATATTTGACATTCATTAGTTCATATTTTTCTAGTCAAACTTAGTAACTTTGACTCTGTTTTAGAAAGGCAAGAGTTTTTTCTTCTTTGGTAGAAATCCTATATTTTGTGGTAAAGTAATGCTTGGCCCAGAGGCAGATTAAGAAGGGATACCAATTTTCCCAGGCAGTTGACTCTTTAATAACTATTTCTTTCCTGTTCACAATTTGATTTTCTGGGAGTGCTGCCTTGTTTTGTTTTGCAGGTCTGGGACCTGCGCCAAAATAAGCTGACCTACACGATGAGAGGCCATGCAGATTCAGTGACTGGCCTGAGTTTAAGCTCTGAAGGCTCTTACCTCTTGTCCAATGCAATGGACAATACAGGTAACTTTGGAAAGGAAAGCTCTCCCAGTGCCCAGTCACCGTAGACCCTAAAGAAAGTAGGCATTAGAAACTAGAAATGTGTGCTGGGTAAATGAGGGTCCAAGGAAAGAGTCCAGGTTGGCTTGCAGGTATCCACCAGGACAATTAGGAAAACAGGTTGTAATAGAAAAAACTTTAGGCCCAGAGGGCTGGGTGCATGGGAAGGCAGCCTGGCCTCCACGCCACATGCCACCATGTCGATGCTTTGCTGCCTCGGCGTTGTGAGGCAGATGTCTCTTCTTTGCCTGTGACAAATAGGTTTTGGAAAAAGTTGCCTTATGATGACCCTGAACTTGCACATTTATGAGACTCAGCAGGAAGAGAAGTCCAAACCCATCAGCCCGTTGCCCCATTTACTACAAAGAGGACCTGCCTTTTGATATTGTAGAGCTCATGGAGGAGATAGAAAAGAAGACAGGATTTTTAACAAATGTATTTAAGTGTTGTGTCACCGGCCATTGGAATTCAGAGCCTTCTTTGCTTACTACAGTGCCATCTGTAACAAGGAAACAGGCCAGCTCAGCAAAGCTGACAAGGAACTCATCATTGTGGTAACCAGCCTGGCTGACAGGTGCTCTTATAGCGTGGTTGTCCACAGTGCCCGGTACAGGGTCTTCTCAAAGAACCCAGTGCTCTCTGACCAGGTCTGTGTGAACTGGAGAAAGTCTGACCTCCCTGCCCAGGAAGAGGCAATGCTGGAATTTGCACTTGCTATTTTCCTGAGCTGATGACATAACAGATGACCATTTCAAAAAGCTTGAGGTGCGTGTCTTCAACCAAGAAGATGCCTGGGATATAGCTGCAATTTCAGCCTTTTTATGCCATGTCCAGCCACCTTGCTCATTTTGTCAGTCTTGTTCCCAACAAAGAATTCTATCTGATGGGCAGAAACAATGATGTCAAAGACATCAGCAGTGAACCTGCTGCTCCCAAAGTATAAAAGCCTGAACAGAAAAACCAATGTTTACATGTCCAGCACACTGCATTATAAGACACCAGTTGGGAAGTAATTTTTTTAAATGTTTAGTCAGTGGATAGGGAAGAAAGTAAATAAATTTGTTCCCTGCCTGCTTGGTGAGATAGATCCTAAGGGACATGTGATATCTGGGCCTAGGGGAAATCTTTTACTTTTTTACTTCTGTTGTGATCAGGGACAAAGGAGTTCAGAGGATGCTTTAGGCATTTCTGATGAACTGATATCTCTGAATTTCAGCAGTTGAAGTTGAACATTTTTTAGCTTTTAAAAATAGTGTTACGTAGGGGCTTCCCTGGTGGCGCAGTGGTTGAGAGTCCGCCTGCCGATGCAGGGGACACGGGTTCGTGCCCTGGTCTGGGAAGATCCCACATGCCGCGGAGCGGCTGGGCCCGTGAGCCATGGCCGCTGAGCCTGCGCGTCCGGAGCCTGCGCTCCGCAACGGGAGAGGCCACGACAGTGAGAGGCCCGCGTAACGCATAAAAAAAAAAAAAAAAAAAAAAAAAAAAAAAAAAAATAGTGTTACGTAGAAATTGGTCTGTATAGACTGTCGTTTGAACACGGTGGTATATAAAGACTCTGAAAGGCAGTGGGTAAATAGAAGCAGGCACCATGTTCTTTCTTTAATGCCTTCCCCATTAACCTCCAGTGATTTTTGTTTAAATCATGGTCATCTCAGTAGAATTTTAGTCCTTATGTAGTTTATTCTTATTTTAGGTTTTAGTAAAAATTATTTGGAACAAGAAAGTGCTCATATTTTAAGCAGAAGCGTAAGAAAAAACCAACCCTGACATTACTAAGCGACTCGTTCTGCGTGTCACAACCACCACTGCCTTATGTGTGCGGCTGTCTTAACTTTGCAGGAGTCATTTTCATTATCTAACTGATAGAGGTACATGCAAACCTACAAAATGCTTTTGTTTCCATATGACTTCTTTAGATTCTCTAAATTGCCAGTGAACAGTTCTTAATCAGTTTGGGGGCAATAGTGAGTTAATTTTGAATTGCCTGAACTGTGAAACCTGATTATCTTGAGACAGCACAACTCTTGCTGCAGAGCTTGTGTTTTTCTGTTGGAACTATATCTTAAATACCTTGGAATATGTAACCTTTTAAAATTGACTTTTGAGGGGAGGAGGCAGGGGCATAAAAAAGAAAAGAAAAAAAAATAAAAGGAAGAAAAAGAAAAAACTTTAGAAGAGATGGTCAAGAGGCCAGGATTCTAGTCCCAGATCTGCCATCTAATCCCTGAGCAACTTTGCACATAGCATTTGTCCTCTCTGGGCATCAGTTTCTATACTGATAATATAAGAGACCTGGACTTTACTTTTAAGGCCCATTTCAGCTCTGGTATGTTATGAATCCAAGGCTATGGATTCAAGCGGGGTACAAAAATAGTGATTAGTTTACTGAGGAAGATGAGTCTGGAGATCCATCCAAGGCAGTTCTCAAGCATTTTCAAAGAGTACCAAGCTCAGATGATCAATAGACCTATTGATATCTCAGTTGTGCTCTTTCTGCCAGTCTATCTTCCCTTCCCTATGTGACAAGAGGTCCTCATTAAAACACCTCAATATTCTGGATTTACACACACTTGTCCTTTCTTTGCTTATTTTTGAATTGTTGGATGGGAGGGTGGGTTTACTATAGCAAAAAAGAAAGATGACCTGTTGGATTATATGCTTAATATTGGGAGAGTTTGGAACTGCCCCTCTGATAGACAAAAATGTTTTCACTGACATTTTGTAATGAAAACTTCCTAGCACTCAATGGGTGCTCAGTTAATACTTGTTGAATGAATGAACATCCTTACCTTCTGACTGTATTCTCAGCTGAATAGCAAACTTTCATGCATAGCCTCACCTTTTTATACCTGTTTGACTTCAAGGATTGTTGTTTTTTCACAGTCAAATAAAATGACATCACTCAAATTCCACTGTAGGTTTAGCTTTAGTTAACAATGGCTGTGGCCACTGCTTACTGTGGGTGTTTATATCCTATTTCAATAGATTTGCCATTGTCTAATTCTAGCTTTGTGCATAGTAAGGAAAGATGAGATTCCCTAAATGGTTATTAAATTAAAAATAAGAATCTCTTGTTATAGCTATACAATAAAATAACAAATTTTTTGTTTATTTTTATTGTTTTGTTTATTGCTGCCAATCTTTTAGAGCTCTTTCACATGTATCATTTTATTTGACCCTTAAAATATTCTTATTTTTTAAAAAAGAGCAAGTGGTATTCTCGTTTTATAAAGGCGACCAAAACACAGAGAACCTCACTATTTTCCTGATATCCCCCATATATACAGCAGAGCTAGAATTGGAATCAAATTCACTTTTTCTAATTCTTGGTAGTTTGGTAGTTGTCAGTTTCTCCTATGAGCAGAATTAGAAAAGGTTAGTCCTGAGTTTGATTTTTATAGATTGATTGTCACAGTAATCAGTGTTATTTAGATTGTCATATTGAAACTTTGCTAGGTGTGACTCTTGGGGTTGGCAGAGGAATCATTTGCAGAATGTTTTGTTGAAATCAGTGTCACACCCAACTACCTTCTGTTGCAGATCCCCAGCAATGTGTTTGACATTTTCCCTTCCTACCTTCTCAGTTTTCCTCTGTGTCCTTAGTCCCTGTTAATAGAACTTGGATGCATTTCGTTCCCATTAGAAAAATAAAAAAGCCTTGTCAGGTAGCAGTGTACCATGTTGGTCTTTCTCCACCCAGGAAACAGCATCTATCATTGACATGATACTGATTTCAGCTGGGTTCTCAGGAGTCCCCTGGCTGATAGCTGTTTTGCTTTGTTTGTTTGAATTTGCAGTGCGAGTCTGGGATGTCCGGCCATTTGCTCCCAAAGAAAGATGTGTGAAGATATTTCAAGGAAATGTGCACAACTTTGAAAAGGTGAGTTCTGCATGGCAGAGGAATTTTACTGTCCATTTGATTCAAAGAAACATTTAGGATGGTGCTAAGGATAAGGAACAACAGCTCTACTGAGAAGGGGCTGCATTCTAGTAACACTGTTCCGCATCAAAACTGTTCTTGCCAGAAATAAAACTAATAGAAGCATAGGCAAGAAGGCAATCACATAGATAGTGATGGGGCCCCCCTCAAATTTAGGACTTCGGGCTTCAACAAGACACTCCTATCTTTTTAATTCCTTGGGAACTTTGACCCTCATAGATCAGTGTTCCATATGGGACTCAGATTCCCATGGCTATTACCCAGATGGCCTCCCTCATCCTCCCAGTGACCAGCTATTAGAGCCCTAAGAATACATCCCTTCCCTCAGTAAGCACCACAGGCCAAGTTCTGAGAGACAGAAATTTTTTCTAAACTCTCAAATCCCAGGTCAGCTCTTCAAAACAGCTTTTCCTCCAGATAGTTTGTTAATATAGACTAATATTTTTCTTTTGAGAACCCATTAAAATTCATTTTCACTTTATAAATCAAATTTTATCTTTTGTTAGAATTGGTTTTATTTTTATTTTCCTATAATATAAACAAAAAATTTAATGAGGATCAAGATAAAGGAGCAAGGGGAGCCTCCATGTGTAGGCAGAATAAAATTTTGTTGCCAGGTCCACTCTTAATTTACTGTAAATTAAGCAGTTTCTACAGTTGGTTTTTATATGGTTTGAAATATATCAAATTAGGCTGTCTTGGGCCACAGTATATAAGATAATTATTGATTATATGCTGAGGAGAATAATTAAAACTCTATTTAAGAGGGGGAATTCCCTGGCGGTCCAGTGGTTAGGACTCCATGCCTCCACTGTAGGGGGCACAGGTTCGATCCCTGGTCGGGGAACTAAGATCCCACAAGCCGTGTGGCACAGCCAAGAAAAAACTCAGGAAATTTAAAGTCTCTTAGTGCTGCTGTAGTCTAATAAAGAGGGGTTTGGGGCATTATTATATTCATTGGATTCCTGCTTATTCATCATTATAGAATCTTCTGAGATGTTCTTGGTCACCTGATGGAAGCAAGATAGCAGCTGGCTCAGCCGACAGGTAAGGATTATTGGGCATGAGGTAAAGAATGATGTAGCCGCGCAGGTATCTTCTCATGTTTAATACATTAAGTGCAGATACTGAGCTATAGCAGACAGAGAGTTATAGTTGTACTCAGAGATGAAGTCGTGTGCGGTCTGAAGAGTTTAAGGATCATGTAAACAAACACATCATTTCTGCCCTCTGGATACATTTTACACCTGGAGTGTAAACAGTTTCTTTGGTTATTGGATTCCCTTTGCCATTAAAGTAAAATTCAAACTCCTAATCTGGCTCCAGTTTCCCTCATGAGATTCTTCTGCCATGCTTCAGTTCATTCAGATACATGTACTCCTCCTCCACCATCACCACAATGCTTCACTCACATGGAACTTTCCCTGTTCTTACATCCCTTATGCCTTCAGGCTTCTCTCTTATATCTCCTCTAATCCATTATCCAAACTCCTATATCTCTCCAGTAATCACCTGTGTTATATCTATAAACTTTCCTGGCTCGCTCTCTCCCTTACCTCTCAAGCATTACTAATGGCTCTTTGTTCTGGCTTGTAGTCACACTGTATACATCTAACGTTTATTAACGTTTATTACATCTTACAGTAAGACAAACGTAGTGGGGCACCCCTACTAAATTATATGCTCCTAGAGGTCAGGAAATGAGTCTTACTCATCTCTGAATGAGTAAGCAGCTAGTGAATATTACATGAATAAATTCCTAGCTCAAGGATGGTAGTCAAATTTTGCCCTGCATATCAGCTCATCTATTGGTAATGGTTGCCTATGTTGGGGATGATTCAGAGCTGGGTCTGGGTTCAATGGGAAAAGTGTCAAGATAGCTAAGTGAGGGGTATGGCAGCATGTGGGCTAGGTACTTTCCAGCCCTGAGCTGAATTAAGAGACTGTGAAGCTTTAACTATCAATTTAAACTGCCTGAGGAATTAGGTGATGAATGAGAAACAGAAAGGAGAGAATTCTTCATTCTGATGCTGTTGTATTTAACATGTCTGTGGTGACCTATAATTGGGAGTCAGAGGTTGAGTAGGGGTGTTCAAGTGCCTAGGGCTGCAAATGTGGAATGGTAAAGAATGATGAGGCCCTCTGATGGCAGACTCTAGGTTTAGCTCCCAGTGGGAGGTGTCTTAACCCTTTTTAGCTTAACCCCATCTTTCTCCCCCCCTTAGAGATTTTCCTGCTACCTGACTAAAACAGGCACCATCCTATAAGCATGAAGCCTTTCCTAGGCTAGCTTGGGCTTTCAGCACGTGCCAGTTTTCTCCTATTTGCGGCTCTAGCACAACCATAAAGAAACCTCACTTTGGTCTGTCCCACCCTTTCTGACTTCTGAACAATACTGAACATACCTGAAGATTCCAGAGTCCACTTTTTTTCCCTGGCATGTTTAATGCCAGGAAAAATGGACAAGTATTTGAGTATTTTATGGGGGGAAAAAGGGCACAGGTAAACTATGCCACATTGCTGGTTTGAGTCCTGGTGGTTTAGCAAGCTGCCCTGAAGAGGGAATCTAAAGGATTTTCAGTTGCCAGGTTTCTAAAGACCTTGAAAAACAGGCCCACAGCCTAAGATGTCTTACATTCTGACAGAGTAAGAACCATTCTAAGTATTTTTACATGATTTTCAGCAGAGATATATCTTTCCTATGTAATTAAGCTTTTAAATGATATCTGCCTAGCTTTTCTTCTGAGCAGTTTGTTTCTGACATTGGTCCTTTCTAACTTTCAGTGTCCCCTCTTCCCTCTTTCCCTCCCCACTGTTCCTTTAAACCTTACATGTAGAAGCATGGCTCTGGTCTAGGAAGAGCCTGTATGTCTACCTACTGAGGGTTGGCCACATTTCACCGGCCACCTCACCAATTAGCCCCAAGTCTACAAGCAGCGCTGTTACGTAAGGAGCCTGGTTCCTCCCAAATGTTGCCATGCCAGAGTAAGGAGAGGATAAGGAACCCCTCTAAATTTAGCATCTAATCGGCAGCCGTGGAGAGTGAGGCCTCAAAGTAAACCCTTGGAGCACTGGGGTTTTGCTGGCTTTTATGTGCCTGGAAAATGTGTTGTTCCTTCTCAGAAAACTGCTTTTCAGCTTGGCCTGAATTTGGCAAATTTCTCCTCCCTACTTGCAATTCACCTACCTCCTCATGTTCAGATTTGAAACCCTTCAACAGTTCCTATCAAGGACTACGAGAAGACTGGTCAGTCTCTCTGTTGTGAGTGATTTATTCATATTCAGCCTGTTGATTTCATGTGATTCTGTTTTGCTCGTTTATTCATCATAACAATAGCTATCATTAATTCTCTGTGCCAGGCACTTTGCATACATTATTTCATTATTTCTCTCAACAAAGCTGTGAGATCAACATTGTCTCCATCATTACTCCATCATTTGACTAAGGAAAGAGAAGCTCAGAGAAGTTAAATGAATGTCTAAGGTTATTTAACTATTAAATAGTTGCATTGAGACTTGAACCCAGAACTTATACACTTTTTCAGTAGGCCACATAGCTGTAGATGGATTAATGAGGACAGTTATGGCAAGAAAGAAGACACTGAGGAAAATATGAGCATTAGAGCCAGGGAGTCTGTAGACAGATGGGGTTCCTTCTCTTCCATCTTGCGTGGAACTTTTATTTAGTTCCTACGGAGCCTAGCCCTTGTGAGCTAAACAGTGTAATTAATAAGCTCTTGTTTGTTTGCATTTTAGACCAAAAGTGTAATGTTGTTCGGAAGTAGGTATTTTATAATGAAGTGCTGATGAGTGTACCCTTTTAGGTGTTGATTGAACAAAACAAATATGTAAATAATTGGTATAACCTGTTTGAAAAAAACCAGCCTTTTAAATTTACCAACAGATTTTCTTTGCATGGTCATATGAAGATAATATCTATTTATTTTACCTTCAGTTTAAAATGACCCAAGCAAGGCTGAGGGTCAAAGGAACTTCTTTTGGCAGGGGTAGGGGAGAATGGAGGATGGCAAGGGACACAAGGTATTTGAGGGTGGTAAGAGAAAGAATACCGGAATATATTAAGAGTTCTCATTTTAATTCTGCCACTGAGCCACTAATGAACTGTGTAACCTTGGAAAAGTCACTGTACCTTAGTTTTCTTTTCTGTAAAATGAGTTTAGACTAGCTGGTTTCTGTTGGCCCCTTCCCATGCTAGAATTCAGTATTCTTTCTGTCCATGAATTCAACGCAAGATTTGGATCAAGTGTATGTTTGGGTTTTGTTTATATAGCAGAAATGTCCTGTCCCGTCTCTGGGCTCTGTGATTTGAATACAGTACGAAGAAATTCAGGTGGATCTACAGCCTAGTCTCCCAACCTGCCATGAGTCGGGTTACCTTTAAGACATTCCTAGGTGCATATGAAGTTAACTACACCCTAATTATATTGGGTGCTCGTTAAAGAAGATTTCTGTGTGGGATCTGTAGGAAAAACCGTTTGTCTTTCTTCTCCATGATCTTTCCTATTTCAGAAGCTTGTGTTTGAAAATACCAGTAATGCTGATATTTTTAGCTATTCCTATTTTTTCACTCAGTTGCTCAAGAGCAGGATCCATGCCTTATTTAAAATCTATATTCCTAGTTTCTAAACGTCAGAGCACAGTTGAATAAATACGGATTGAATAAATAAAGGGTTGCTTCCATTTCCCTGAAAAAGCCATGCTTCTCCTCTATCCTCAGTTCTGAGAGGCCTTAGCCTTGCTCTTCATGATACCTTGCAGGTTTGTGTATGTGTGGGATACCACAAGCAGGAGGATCTTGTATAAGCTACCCGGCCACGCTGGCTCCATCAATGAAGTGGCTTTCCACCCCGACGAACCCATCAGTAAGTCTGTCCTGACTGTGGGGAAAGGGAAGGTGAGGGAATCTCCCTAAAGAGCCCTAAGAATACAGAGGCAGAGGTGGGCATCTGTTTTATGTGAATTTCCTTTTAAACAGTCTTTATGGGTATCGTTGACAGTCTCACCATTGTTCTAAGTGGTGAGGGTAAGAGCAATGATCCATTTTCTTAACCTCAAAGCGGGGTTGGTTAGTCTGTTTATTTCTAGTTCGAGTTTACTTGCTTCAGGTCTATGATTCAGTGATGTAGTTGGATAAAAGAATGATGTTTCGGGGCTTCCCTGGTGGCGCAGTGGTTGAGAGTCCGCCTGCCGATGCAGGGGACATGGGTTCGTGCCCCGGTCCGGGAAGATCCCACATGCCGCGGAGCGGCTGAGCCTGCGTGTCCGGAGCCTGTGCTCCGCAGCGGGAGAGACCACAACAATGAGAGGCCCACGTACCGCAAAAAAAAAAAAAAAAAAAAAGATGTTTCTTAGTGTTCAGATATAAATTTCAACTTAACATTTTATTGGCTAGCTAAACTAGATAATGAGCTTTGAATTTAAGGAGAAAACATAACTTTCTCCAAGCGGACGCACGTTTACAAAATGACTGACAAAGACATTGATTCTTCTCTTCTATAATGACTGAGAAGTTCTTTTTCTTAAGGTTTGAGTGACAAGGGACATCAGGATTTAGACCCTGATAATGTATTTCCCATAGCACAGTCCACCCTCATGGTTTTGAGAGGACTTGGATTGAAAAGTCAGACTATACTGTAGTTTCCTGTGAATGGTGTTTAAGAGGAGAGGAATTTAAGCTAAATCCAATTGCTCTTTTATACCAAAATTGCCTCTTAACGTAAGAGCCCTTGAGCACCAGGTCTCCTTTAGCCTTCATTATTTCCAGTTATCTTCTCTGTTGTTTTCACCTCAGTTCTCTCAGCATCCAGTGACAAGAGACTATATATGGGAGAGATTCAGTGAAGATATGGAATGGAAGACTCCACAAGGCTGCTTGACCCTGAGACCTCAGACAGCACAAGTGGCATCATGATGCCCAAGCGAGCATCCTCCCTTCAGATGAAGATCATTACTAGCAAGAAACGAGGAGGAGGTGGCCATATTCCAGCAACCACAAGTATCCCAGTATCCTATTTCATCAGGATCATTAAGGCAACCTTACAGTGGCCTCTTAAAAACCACCTGCCAGATTTCAGGGATTGACTTTTTTTTTTCTTTTCTTTTTTTTTTTTTTTTAAAGTAAGGTTTCTTCAAAGGGACACACATTGGTTGGTGCATAGTCTCCTGTTTCCTAATTTAGGCTGAAGACGGGGAATGTGACTGAAATTTATTTGTTGGGGATTTCTTTTTTTAACTCAATAACTTGTATGATATTTTCTTTCTCTGTTTCTCTAACTCATTTTGTATTAAAAGCCAAATTGATGCCTTTTTACAAGAGCCATGTGGATTGGATTTATTGCTGTCTTTTCTTTGAGGCTTGACCACTGTAAATCTTAGCAGAGCATGATATGGCCAGGGGATACATACAGTCCATTTAAACTTCCGAGAAGCTGAACATAGTCTGTGTCTACTCTGCCTCCTGCCAAAAGCACTTTTCTGAGCAGCAGTCCCTACCCTCCGGTTTCCTAAAGTGGGCAGATTTGGGGCATTCTCAGCTGGTAGCAATAGCATTGGCTGGAATGCTGTATCAAACTCAACTCAAAAGGAATATGAGAAAGTTTTGGTGCTGCTGGGCCATGACATTGTCTAAGACTTTTCTTTTTATCATTGTGCTTGTCTTTATTAAACTGACAGGCATTAAGAAATGCTATTAGTTGCCTTCTACCCCCACGACAGGTACTGTCTCTGGCTCACGGGCTGACTGCCCGGCACACAGATCAGCACTGATGAATTTCATCTGGCACTGGAGAGCGCAGTGTGTCTTTTCTGAATCTCCTCCCTCAACACAGAGGTCTTCACACCTCCAACCTGTTCTGAACGTGTTTGGTTTTATACTTTTAGCTCACAAACTGAATCATCTACTTAAATTATAAAAGAAAGAGGATAGTTTTAAGTGAGCACGTGTCCAAGATTTAACTCATTAATGAAGGAACCAGCAGGGTGATAAACCTGTCAAACCAATTACTTTTAGTATAGTGAATAAAGTATAAAGTTTATTCACTTTACACTGGAAATGGAAAGCACTTTATTGTTCCTGGGAGTTAAGGAAGTTTCACAGATTGATTATGCTTAGATTGGGACTTAGAGAATGAGGAGGACTTTGCCAGTAGGCAAAAAACATGTGCATTCTAACAAACAGCAGGCACAGGCTTGAAAGCCTGGTGTGTTTTCATGAACCAAAAGAACTTCAGCATGGTTAGTGATGGGGCCAAATTAAGTAGGAGCCAAGTGCTGGAGAGCTTGTACTATAATTTATCTTACAGGTTGAGGTTTCCTAAAGTGTATTCCACAGAACACTGTTTCCCAGGTATCTTAGGTACTTTGGGCATAAAGATCCCATGCTCACATAAGTTCAGGAAAGACTGGGTTAAATAAAGTGAAATAGCATTCCTTTACTGCAGGAATGCTTAGAACCTTTACTAAGTAGAGTGAGATCTTCAAAAGGAATGGTGACTCAGATTTCAGACCTAAGCAATAATTATAGATATGGTTATGCCTTTAACCAGAAGAGACTTGGCCAAAGATAGTTTGCAAGCCACTTTTCACACCTCTATCACAATCACGGTTCACTCCCTAATCCCTTATAAATACCCAGGCTACATACCTCACAATTAGTCCAGTCCCTTCCACACACCCTCATCTTTCTTGGCTTGGGGTGAAACAAGGCTTGAACTTTGACGCTGCCCTTTTAAAAGCCTACCAATCCCTTGAGAAGTTGGCAATGATTGGGAAGAACCAAGGTCCTGGAGGCTGCAAGGGCTTTCCTCTAACCTCAGCCTCTTCACTCCTCCCAAGTGCCTTCTTCGAAGGCTGGGTAGAAACCCATTAGCAGGAAATAGCAGCACCACTTAGAATTTGTAGGGGATAGAGGCCCTAGCCTGGGGAATAAAGATTTGAGTATAAAACATCCCTAGAGGGTGCGAATTGTATTCTCACTTTGGGAGACATAGATTGCTCCCGAATGAGTAATGCCATCTCTGGTTTTCAGTTAATTTCCCTTTATGACTTCCAGTCTCTAGCACTTAATACCATTGGCACTTAAAGAGCCAAATCTTTTTTTCACTGGGTGGTTAAGTTTTGTGAGCTGAACTGTCAGGGAGGTGGATTTGGACAGGTCAGGGCTCTTAACAGAGTTGCTTCTTCACAGCAAAACTACAGAGTAATTTGTTTCTCCCGATAGACCTGAAGTCTGCTGCTTGTTAACATCTCAAGGTGTGGATGGGAAATAGAGGTAAGAGAGAGAGCTCTGAACAATTTGGGGCTGCAGGCATTTGAGCCTTAGGGGAAGGCCATTTGAGTTAGGACAGGATTTCTTCCAAGAGATTTTAGAGCTTGACAGCTGTGTCCCAGGACGGAAGGAGGGGCCAGACTTAAAAGACAGGCTACTATTCCTGTGGAACCAAATAAAGCCAAGTCTGACCTCTGAGCCTGCCCTCTGCCCTCTGGTCAATTGTCTCTATACCCCAGACACATAATGATCCTTCGAAAAACCCCTGAGTGGGCGCCCACCCTTTCCACGTCAAGCCCTGAGCTACCCCAAATTCCTCCTTTCTTCTAGGTTTCAATTTCTTTTCCTCACTTGCCTCTGCAACTCACCTACACTCTTAGATTCTTCTTTAATTTATATCCTCTAGAGCAGTAGTTCTCAACTCTGCACAATTTTGCTGCCTAAGGGACATTTGACAATGTCTGGAGACATTTTCAATGGTCACAACTCAAGGGATGCTAGCACATCTAGTGAGTAGAGGCCAGAGATGCTCAAAGAAGTAGGTGCTCCAAAATGTCCCTAGTGTTGCCGTTGAGAAACTCTGCTCTAGAGCAGTGATTCTCAAAGTGTGGTCTCTGGAACCGCAGCATCATCAACATCTGAGAACATGCTAGAAATGCAAACTCAAGAGCTCTGCCTGAGACCTACTGAATCAGAAACTTTGGGGGAGAGAGTGTTCAGCGGTCCGGTGTAACAAGTCCTCCACGTGATTCTGATGCAAGTTTGAGAACCACTGCTCTATAGACTCAAAGTTTTAATCTTTCCTGGGAGAGCCACAGAGGCTTCTCCTGTTTATTCTGTGATCGTTGTCCTTAACTATTTAACTGTTCTTTTTGGCTTACATGCTTTATCTCACTTGTCACATTTGGGGCAACATGTCCAAAGAGATGTAACATCTAAGATCAACCAGCTAGTAAGTGGCAAAGCCAGGACATAAAACCCAGCTAGAGATCTCACCCCATCACCACAGTGTAGGCCTTCGTGACTTTTATTTTTATTTTTTTTAACATCTTTATTGGGGTATAATTGCTTTACAATAGTGTGTCAGTTTCTGATTTATAACAAAGTGAATCAGCTATACATATACATGTGCTCCCATGTGTCTTCCCTCTTGCGTCTCCCTCCCTCCCACTCTCCCTCTCCCACCCCTCCAGGCTGTCCCAAAGCCCCGAGCTAATATCCCTGTGCCTTGCGGCTGCTTCCCCCCAGCTATCCACCTTACTACGTTTGTTAGTGTGTATATGTCCATGATTCTCTCTCGCCCTGTCAAAACTCACCCTTCCCCCTCCCCATATCCTCAAGTCCGTTCTCCAGTAGGTCTGCGCCTCTATTCCTGTCTTATCCCTAGGTTCTTCATGACATTTTTTTTCCCTTAAATTCCATATATATGTGTTAGCATACGGTATTTGTCTTTGTCTTTCTGACTTACTTCACTCTGTATGACAGACTCTAGGTCTATCCATCTCATTACAAATAACTCAATTTCATTTCTTTTTAAGGCTGAGTAATATTCCATTGTGTATATGTGCCACATCTTCTTTATCCATTCGTCCGATGATGGGCGCTTAGGTTCTTTCCATCTCCGGGCTGTTGTAAATAGAGCTGCAATGAACATTTTGGTACATGACTCTGGCCTTCGTGACTTTTAACGAATGCATATTAGAAGCACCTGAGGAGCCTTTAAAAGTCCAGATGCTTAGATCATAACCCAAACCAATTAAATCATCAGTATTTTTTAAAGCTTTCTTTTTTGATTGCAATGTACAGTTTAAAGTTGACACTAGTGTTAGCCATGGCTATAACTATAGACAGGAGGGTAGCATAAAGCCAAGTTGACTTCTCCTGGCACCCCCTGGATCGCAGGGAAGCCACTGCTCTGACATGTGGTCTGTGTGAAGTTAAGAACACTTCTCCCAGTGCCCATGGCTGAGCTGAAACTTAGGAGTTTGGCCAGGAAGCAGAGGTTGATCTACTGTGGTCATCTCTGCCTGACCGACTGTGGGACTTTGTGCAGAAAAATGACCTCTGATCTTCCTTCAAAGTATAGCATCCAAAGATACTAGAGCCAGAAAGGACCTTACAGGTACTTAGGTCATCTAGTCCAACCTCATTTTACAGAAGGGGAAACTGAAAAGAGATACTGTTTAACCAAGGTCACATGCATATTAAGTTAGAGGTTTTGCTCATTCAGGAAACATTAATTCAACAGGCCTCTGTGGTGGGCCCTGTGCTGTGCTCCGAGAATACAGAAATGACATATACAATAGCCTTATCTATTTTTTTTTGCGGTACGCGGGCCTCTCACTGTTGTGGCCTCTCCCGTTGTGGAGCACAGGCTGCGGACGCGCAGGCTCAGAGGCCATGGCTCACGGGCCTAGCCGCTCCACGGCATATGGGATCTTCCCGGACCCAGGCACGAACCCGCGTCCCCTGCATCGGCAGGCGGACTCTCAACCATTGCGCCACCAGGGAAGCCCATAGCCTCATCTTTGAAGGCTCACAGGGCAGAATAGTGGGGAGGGAAACAAGAATCAGGGCTTCTCAAACTTCCCCGTAAGTGCCTTAATGGCAGAGGAGAATGAACTGGAGCAGGAGGGACTCCTGAAATTAATAACTTTGAAATCTCACCTTGAATCTATAAAATGTATGATTCCCCCCTCTCAACTTTCTGAAAAGTTTCAAACATAAAAATTGAAAGATTAACATAGCGAATATCTGTATATGTTCCATCTAGATTCAATAATCTCTCCTCTGTCTCTCTCACACACACATTGTATATGTACAACTTTCAATGACTATTGAAAGTAAGATGCAGACATCATAATTCCTTACTCCCAAATATTCCTAAATACTCCAGCAGGTATCTATCTCCTAAGAACATTTTCTTTCATAGCCACAATCCATTACTGCATCTAAGAAAATTAACAGCAACTCCATAATACCATCTTATGATCATATTAAAATTTCCCCAGTATTAAAAATGTCTTTTATAGCTAATTTTTCAATCTAGATTCAAGTCTTATGCTTTGGGGTATTCTCTCTAGTGTCTCATAATCTAGAACATTCCCCCATACCTTCTTCCCCAGTGAAACTGACTACTTAAATGTATGTGGTTTTGTATGCTGTTTCATAATATAGCTGTGCTTGTTTTACATTAATAAATGTTTTAAATGACTGAGCACCAAGTAAAACTGACACTCCAGGAAGATGTACCTTATTTATCTGTGCTCTGTGTCTTCTTATGTCCTTGTTTTAGAAACAGATACGAATAAGCATTTCAAATGCAATCCAATACATACTGTCCGAGGTATACCTGCAAACTAGGAGGAAGTGCCTCAGGAGAAATTAGAAAAAGTTTTACCGAGGAAATGACACTTTAAGTGAATCTTAAAGGAAGATTGGAAATTGGGGAGCAGAGGGATCTGGGAGGGGAGTAAGTACAGTCTGAATAGTGGACAACTTCACAGATCGCCAGAACTCCTGGTGCGATCAAAAATGACACACAGCACATGGTGGTGGTAACAGCATGTTAGGGGAGTGACAGATGAGTAGGAACCTTGGAAAGTGTTGGAGCCAGATTGCAAAGAGTCTAAAAGCCAGGTGGGGCAGCTCTGGGCTTTGTTCCATGGGAAGGAAGCCAGCAAAGTCTCTCAGTACTCTGCCCAGGAGCTCAACCACACCTGAGGATGCTTTTGAGTCTGGGTACCCTCTCAGAAAATCATTATAGGGAACTGTTGTGGGAACCAGGGGAGATAGATGAGATCAGTATCTTCAAACATCAAAAGACTACCTTGGAAAAGAGAAAACGCTCTTATTCTGGGAAGCCTCAAAGTGCAAAGCCAAGACAAGTGGATTATAAGAAGACAGACTTAACACTCAACAAAGAAAGCAGCTGAGTCAGAGCTGTCCAAACACAGAATGGTCAAGAGGTGCTCCTCTCTGGAATGTACAAGCAGAAGCTGGGTGACCATTTGACAGGAATGCCTGTGTTATAATTGATTTAGAGGGTTAGAGCTGCTCAGCAGAATCCCTGGGGAGTATATTTTTTAAATACCTGTGACCAGGTCCCACCTCCAGAGATTTTGCTGGAGTTGAACTGGTGTGGGGCCCTGATTCAGATGCAAGTGGTCTGCACACTAATATTTGGGAGCCACTCAATTAGAGGACCTCTGTGGTCTTTTCCAACACCATTGTTCTATGATTTTACATGCCATTTACCTCAGACTCTAAGATGGTAATTTTAGGATTCAGTGAATTGTTGGCTGGGAAAGGATGTCTGGGTCAGTCAGGGCTTATGGAAAATGATAACGGGGTGGGGAGCCAGCAGGGGGTTGAGAATCCTATCAGGGCATTTGGGACCTGCTGGAGTGGCCAGGCCTGAGCTGACCCCATCTGTCTTCCTATCCCCAGCTGGCCCTTGGGCAAGCCCAGTGGAGCATAATAAAGGCCCAGCGAAGTATGGGGCCGATTGGAGAGGGCCTCCTGCCATCTCTCAAAGTCCCCAGCTCAGCTGGCCTTAGGGCAGACTTTAACTGAAAGCCCAGGCAGCTGCTAAGGGCTAGTGAAAAGGGAGATTTGTCTTGGCTGTCAGCAGATTCTGTGCTAGGGATTCTGGAACGAGACAAGGAAAGTCAACTTTCTACAAGCTTTACTGTCTGCCATCAGAGCTGTTTAGGGTTTCCTGACCTAGACCCTGCCCATTCACATACACGCTGTTCTTCCTATTCCTTTATTCGCAATCATTTTTTTTAAAGATTTATTTAATTTACTTTTGGCTGCATCGGGTCTTAATTGCGGCATGTGGGATCTTTGTTGAGGGATCTTTGTTGAGGCACGCAGGATCTTTCGTTGCAGCACGTGGGCTTCTTTCGAGTGCCGTGCGGGTTTTCTCTCTAGTTGTGGCGCGCAGGCTCCAGGGTGCGTGGGCTCTGTAGTTGTGGCACTCAGGGTCTCTAGTTGAGGCGCGCGAGCTCGGTAGTTGTGGCGTGTGGGCTTGGTTGCCCCACGGCATGTGGGATCTTAGTTCCCTGTCCAGGGATCGAAACCGTGTCCCTGCATTGTAAGGAGGATTCTTTACCACTGGACCACCAGGGAAGTCCCTCAACCATTCTTTCTTAGAAATTTTTTTCCTTTTAAGATTTGAAGGAAGTTGGTTGGACAGGGGTGGTGGCAGGAAGGAGGTGACAAGCAGTAAAAAGTATGCGCAGAAATTAAAGAGAAGGGGTCATAGCTCCTGAACACAGCTTGCTGTTAAATACTTCTGTGTCTGCACTTCTTTTTCTTTTATTTATTTTTAATTTTTCTTGCACTTCTTTTTCTGTATGGCAGCCTATATTTCAGGCATCATCCTTCCTCTGAAGTTTTCCATCACTGCCTATTCCCAAGCAGAGTTAGCCATTCTTTCCACCATTTGATTTCTGTACCTCATAGGCACTATGCCCTTCTGTGTATCACTCATAACTGTCTGTTTATATGTCTGCCTCTCCCACAGGCCCAAGAGTCACGAACTCAGATGCCATCACGGCCCAGAGAGGAAAAGCAAATGGGTGAAGTTGCTGGGTTTAGGGAAACAAGCAGTGGACGGTGTCACACTGCTGGCCAGTAGGCTAACCCTCAGGCTTTTAGCCCAAGGATTGTCAGGGGCACCCATCCTTTTCATCTTTGGTTCCAAAGCTCCTAGCTCAGTGCCTGACACAGTAATGGAACTTACCCGGAGGTCTTGAGAACCAGCTCTGCCCTAACGTGCTGTGTGACATTACAGAACTCACTCAACCTCTCTGCCATTCGGGTTCTCCCTTTCTTTATCTCGCGCCTCTTCAGAAAAGGCACTTTGCAGATCATCTAGGCCAGTGGCTTTTTCACTTTGTTCCTGAGGGACTTTGGCATGAGGGGCTGATCTTCACAGGATGCAGGGGCAGACTGAGACAGCAGGTTCCCAGTCCTCTTGCTCCACAAAACCAGAGTGGTCCAACATTTTTTCAGTTTTAGAAATATATGATTTCTTTTGAAGAGAAGCGTTTGCTGCTAAAAAAAATTAAAGTTCAAAGACCGTAAGGAATGCAGTAGGAATGGTATAGGTAGTTCTGCCTGGATTCAAATCCTGATTCTGCTACTTCCTTGTTGTATGACCCCAGGCACATGATCTAACCTCTCTGAGCCTCAGTTCCCTCTCCTAGAAACTGCTGGTGGTGATAACAGTACCCACTTCAGCAGGCTCCTGCGAGATTTAACGCGTTAATGCGTAGAAGTTGCTCAGAACAGTGCCTGGCACAGAATGCTTAAGAGGTGTTAGCTACTGTGATATAATGAGGTCTTTGTCCCTAGTCTTGGCACAGAGCTCCTAAAACTCTGGGAGTGTCCTCAGTGACAGGCGTGTCTCTTGTTATTCATGCGCCCCTTTTGATCACACCTGAGTTTATTCTAATGAGATGACTTAGGACGAGACCCCTCAACAGACTCAGGATGGGACTGGTCACCAGAAAGACCAAGTGATTAGAGACGAACCTTTTAGCCCCTCCTACTGAGCTCCAGGGAGGAGGGGTGGTAACTGGTGACCAAGCTTTTTAACAGCTCTAGAACAATGAGATCCAGAGCAGCTTCCAGGTAGGTGAACCAGCTGGGAGGGTTGTACACCCCTACTCCACAGAGACAGAAGTGCCCAGGACCCTTCCAGACCTCACCCTACAGACCTCTTTGTCTGGCTATTCATTTGTATCCTTTATAATAAGCCAGTAAATGTAAGTAACCTACCTTCCTGGGTTCTGTGAGCTGTTCACAAACAAATTATCCAACCTGAGGAGGAGGTCATGGGGACCCCTGATTTATAGCTGGTTGGTCAAAAGTAGGGCTGGCTGGAGATTTGCAACTAGCATCTGAAGGAGAGGCAGTCTTGTGGAACTGAACCTTTAAGCTGTGGGTCTGCGCCAACTCTGGGTAGTGTCCGCATTGAATTGAATTGAATTGTTGGACAACCAGCTGGTGTTGGAGAATTGGTTGGTGTCAGAAAACACCCCACAAACTATAATTAGGGAGCACGTTCAGTCCTCTAACTTGGAAGGAGAAATTAATAGGTTTAACATTTCTGCTATCTTATGAGTGAACTTTCTCAGAAGCTTTTAGTGTTTTAACCCAGAGAGGGACTAATGGTGGAAGATTCAGACATGGTGACTAGGCTTGGCTTAGGGCAAGGGAAGGACGTAACACCTCAGAAATTTCCTCACTTCAGCAGCTCCGAATGTGCCTCTCTCTAGGGCTGACCACGATCCTGCCTTCTTACTCAGGAAGCGTGGGAATGTTCTGAATCATCTCTGTCCTTTATTTCTAAATCCTGCTTCATTCCCCCACATTCTTTCCCTAGTCCAAGGGTTAGTCATCTTTTGTGTTGACTACTACAAGCCCCTCCTGCCATCATCCTCAGCTCCTAACATTCCCAATTTCTTGCCAAAGATGTTTCTATCTCTTCCTATAGTTAGATTGCCTTCCCCCTTAGCATCCTGGACTTCCCCGTGGTAAAGAGAGCACAAGGTATGCTAGGGCCCAAGGCAGGAAGATCATTCATTCACCACGTATTTGTTGACTCCTGACGTGATCCAAGTCCTGTGGGATATAGAGATAATTTATGACACAGTCACTGTCTTCATAGAGCTCAGTCTATTGGGGCAACAAAATCAGACAGGGACAGTAAATCCCAGTAAAATCTCTCATGGAGATAACACAGACCACATGTGATCCCAAAGGAGGGTGCTGAGGTCACAGAGTGTTAAGGAAGGTCTGGGTTGGGTGGGGGAAGTGACAGGTGAGCTGAGATTTGAAATTTGAATAGGAGGCCTCCAGGCTGAAAATTTGGATGGGAGATGCATTCTAGACAGAACTACACGTGCAAATCATGGAAGTGAGAGATGGCATGCTGTGTGTGTGTGTGTGGTGTGGGCAAGACTTGGACTAAACGGAATGACCCAGGGGCAGAGGCTAGTTCTGCTGATGTCAGGCCATCATCCCTGGTCCCATAGGACAAACTTAGGAGTGAGTCAGCCTGGCCCTGGAACAGGGCGTCACAGGCATGATGGGTGACAGCCAACAGCCTGGCAAAGGCAGGTCACAGCTCCGGTGGAATCCACTGTTTTTAGGATTAAATGAGATAGTGTATGCCAAGTACCTGGCTCAGAGTAAGCACTCAATAAATGGGAGCCATGATGGTTATTATTACTGAATTGCATTGTTAGTGTCACAGAGGGAACTGGCAGACGCTCTGTGTGGAAAAGGCCCTAAAGAGGATCTCCTAGAGAACTGTTACATCTGGGCTGAGACTTTGCAGGGCTGGTTCTCATTCTTTTGTGGGAAATATACTTTGGAGAATCTGATGAAACCTGTGGACCCTCTCCCCAGAAAATGACACATCTGCTCAGATGAAGATCTGCATATTATTTCAGGGACTTCACAGACTCCTGGAGGCCTGTCTAGTCATGAAAACTGGTTGGACACAGCTGTTACTCGCCAAGCATGGCTGAGAAAAGTTCCCACTGTTATCTTGGCTTATTATTCCAGGTGAAAACCTCAGCTCGTATAATTTCTTTTTTTTTAATTTTTTAATTAATTTTTATTGGAGTCTAGTTGCTTTACACTGTTGTGTTAGTTTCTGCATGCAGCAAAGTGAATCAGTTATACGTATACATATCTCCACTCTTTTTTAGATTTCCTTCCCACTTAGGTTACTACAGAGCACTGAGTAGAGTTCCCTGTGCTATACGGCAGGTTCTCATTAGTTATCTAGTTTACACATAGTAGTGTATATATTGTCAATCCCAATCTCCCAATTCATCCCACCCCCCATAATTTCAACTCTACGAATATTCTGTGTGTTTTAAAATACTAAGTGGTTGGGACTTCCCCGGCGGTCCAGTGGTTAAGACTCAGAGCTTCAAATGCGGGGAGCATGGGTTTGATCCCTGGTTGTGGAACTAGGATCCCACATGCCGCACGACGCAGTTAAAGAAGAAAAAAGAAAGCACAACTAAGTGGCAAAAAATAAAATAAATAAAATAAAAGTGGCGGCTGACAAGTGGGTGGAGGAGGGAGACCAGTGAAGAGACCATTCTGACAGTCCAGGGAGAAAACACGACTGGCTTCGGGGGCATGTGTCCTCTGCAGTCACACAGGGCCCTCCCTGTGCTTGGTTTTATGGTCTGCTGTGTCTTCCTTCCTAATGAGCCTTACGGAGTCTTGCGTTTTCGTTTTGCACTGGCCCCCACAAATTATGTCACCAGTCCTAGGAGAAATCATGCGTTTGAGTGCTTACTCTGTAAACAGTGCATAAGTGGCAGTGCTGGAACTGGAACCCAAGCTGCTTGGGTCCAGAACCATGGGTCTTAATCTGTGTCATACTGTTTTCTGAGTCCAGAGGGCCAGTGAGAGCTGAGAGGAAGGAAAAGAAAAGAAACATTGTTTCTTCTGCCAGAACACTATTCTCCAGGCCTTGGCCTCTCCTTCCCTCCTACTGTCTTCTCAGTACCAATGCCATGTCCTCAAGGAGGCCTTTTCTGGTCTCCGGACCTGAGTTATGGTCCCCTTATTCTTTCACTTTTTGTTATCCTTTTAAGGTACTCATCAGAATATTTCATTATTTATTTGCATGTTTTCTCGTTTTAATGACAATTCCTCACTAGACTGTTCTCTCAGTGAGTGCAGGACTGGTTCATCCCTTTAATCCCCAGTGGAGAGCCTGGTAGGTAGTAGGTATTTCATAGATAACAGCTGGAAGGTAAGTTCACAGAACGTAATGACAGGTCAGATGGGATAGAGGAGTGGGGAGGATGCTGCAGGGATTCCCACCTGAGTGATGCTATCCCTATATAAGAAGTTAGGAGTGGGGCTGGGATGATTCAGTGAACTGGGGATGTGTTTGAGAGCTTGAGTGCTTTTGGAGGGGATGCCTTGAAGAAGGCAGTCTTCTACTGGCAAGCCCTTCCTGAATCCCCACTGCAGCCTGGGTGAGGGGCTGGCCTCAGCCCCCTGGGCAGACGGCTGCCATCAGGCATCTCCTGCTTATGCCCCTGGGGGTTGCCTGTTCCCTGGCCTGGGAAGCTCAGTGGGTTCTGGAACAGTGCTGCAGGGCTCATCTCTGGATCATAGGGCTCCCAGGGGTGTGTATGTAGTCAGTCGGGCTCAATAAATGCCAGTAGAAGAAAAGAGAGAAGGAAGAACTCAGGAGGCAGGCTGGGATGGGGAGCAGATCTGGGAAGTGGAGTGGAAACAGAGGGCCAAGGTTGGAGCCGCCGGGCCATAGAGACGAGGTGGACAGAGGAATGCTCCAGCACCCTCGGGAGGCCAGGCACAGAGCTAAGTGCTTTTATCCGCCTAACTGCATTTCATCTTTGTGGCAACACTGAAGTAGTCATTATTATTCCTATTTTGTTAGGAAAACGGAGGCCCAGAGAGGTGACGTGATTTGCCCAAGGTCACACAGCGAGTGAGCAGTGAAGCTGGGTTTGACCCAGGGCCATCAGTCCCCAAGCCTGCACTCTTCCCACTTCACTCCTGCCTCTCGCCTCTGCTCTGCGCTTCCCTCCCCCTTCTCCCCTCCCTCCGCTTGCTCTGCCGCCCCGCCCCACCCCTCTCCTCCCCTCCTCTTCCCTCCCGTCTTTCCCTCCTTCCCTACCTCTCGGCGGCGGAGCCACGTGGTGGGGCCGGGAAGCCGCGGCCGCCGAGCGCCCGGGCGGCTGCCCCTGCTGGGCAGTGCTGCTCTGCGTTGCGCCGCTCTCGGTGCCTGCGCTCCCCGCTCCGCGCTCCCCGCCAGCCGCCCCAGGGCGGGAGGCGCGCCTGGCGGCCGGCCGGCCAGACAAAGGAGGCGCGGCAGAGCCGGCGCGCGGGCGGACTGACCATGGACTCCGAGCGCGAGCGGCCGGCCGCAGCCCTGAGGACCCGGCGCTCCCGGGCCCGGCCCTAGGCGCCCGGCCCCGCCGCCCGGGGCGCCCAGCTGGGAGGACGCGGAGCCCGCGCGGCGCGGAGGAGGCGGCGGCCGCCGAGCTAGAGGGGCGCCGCGGCGAACGGCGCGCGCGGCCCCCAGAGCCATGGGCAAGTGCAGCGGGCGCTGCACGCTGGTCGCCTTCTGCTGCCTGCAGCTGGTGAGCGCCGCGCGCCCGGGCGGCCGGGCCGGGTGGGGCGCGGCGGGGCGGGGTCCCGGGGCGTGCGGGTGGGGTGTGTGTCTCTGTGTGTGGGTCTGGGGCGAGCACCCGGGTTGGGGGGTGGTCTGGAGTCACGAAGCGGACGGGCGGAGCCTGCTCGGGCTGGCCCGGCTGTCTCTTTGTGTGCGCTTCTCGCCCGGCGCTCCCCAGTCCCCGAGTGCGTCCTGTGCGCGAGTCCCGGGCCCGCTCCGCGCCTGGGGCTCGGCGCGTCTCGCCCGCACTGTACGAGCGGCCTTCTGTTGGGGAGATACGCTGTGGGACTGTGGCTCGCCAGGGTTTGGGGGTGTTTCCGAGGCTGTTGTGTGGATCCGTTGAGGTCACTGCCGTGTGTTTTCCTCTAGATCACTCGTTTGCGTGGGTCTCAGCCTCTGGTCTCCGCCCCAGTGTTTCTCACAAAGTCTCTGCTCCTGTGTGTGTCTCTCTCCTGGTTTCTCCTTGGTATGTCTCTAGATCTCTGACCATTTCTGGTCCATGTTCATTTGTGTGTGTCGGGATCATAGACTCCAGGAACCGTTCACTCCTTTGTGCTCTTCCTGCCTCCCTCTATCCTCCTGACTGGGCAGGCCTGGGAATGGAGAGCCCCTCCCTGGAGAGGGTCACAAGGAGCTACCAGGTCCTGGGCCAGTCTGACCAACCAGGTGGGGATCGCCCTCCCTGCTTTGGCTGAGGCCACAGGCATTCTGTCAGTCACTATTGCCACCAGAGTGGGGGTGGGGGGAGGCAGGCTCCCCTGCCTGGGCTGGCACTGATAGGGGTGGGATACTTGGGTGCCCTGGGGAGGAGGGGAGCATCTGGGGACACTATACCTAATCCCAGCCCAGGGAACTCAGGTTCTTGTCTCAGGGAGGCCAGTGGAGTGAATTTGGGGGCCGAAGGGGACCAGCTCTGCCCTTCAATTCAGACTCTGGCAGGTGAATTTGGGAAGGTGTTTAAGGAGAGGCCAGGATCTCCTGCCTACCCTAGAGCTGAGGCCCAACAACTGGGGACTTTGGGGGCAGAGGTGCATGGGGACCTCCATGGACGGAACTCAGGTCTGAGGCTGAGTTGGGGGAACCTGAGCCTCACTACTGCCTGACTCCGTGGTCTGGGTCTCCACGTTCGCCTGCATCCATTGCCCGTCCTCCACCACAGGTGTGTACAGTAATGCAGAATGAAGCTTTGAGTGTGGCTATACAGACCTCCTCGTTCATCTTTTCTCTCTCCTCTTGTGGACCCCAGCCCCAAACTTGCATCCACAGACCTGCCCTCTTGGGCAGCGGTTGAAACAGCTGGGCCCTGAAGATTGTAGCCCTGCTCCCAGCTGTGGGCTGCAGGGCAAGTGACTTCCCCGGGCTGGGCCATCTTGGTCGGCCTCTCGGTGAATTCCTCGTCCTTGAGTGTGGCACAGGGGATTAATTAAGATCAGGTAGAATGGAAACTCCAGAAGGGCAGAGATTATCTTCCTTGTTCCCCCGAAATCCCCAGCAGCTGGAACAGTGCCTGGCACTCCATTAATATTTGTAAAATAAATGAGTGAATCAGTTATTTGGCAACTCCAGGCTCCCAGTTCCTCTTTATCTCCTTTGAGGAACATAAAATGCCAAGAAGTGCTGAAATTTTCCGAGGAATTTTTTTTTTCTGTGTTAATTTTAAAATTTTAAACTAGGACTTTTTTTTAAATTAGAAAAGTAACACACACATATTATAAAACGATTAAATCAATAAATAACCAAACAGAGCAGAAGTTAAAGACGTTTCCTTCTACGCCCAGTCCCATACCCCAAAGGTAAGCACTATTAACAGTTTGGCCCACGGTCATTCTCTGTTGATGATAATAACAGTGGTTAGCTTTGGGGAGCACTTACTAGGTGCTAGGTACTCTGTAAGCACTTTTCCATATATTAACTCATTTAATCCTCCTGACGACCCTATGAAGTAGCTTGCCCAAAGTTCTACAGTTAGGGGCCAGGCTGTGAAGCCAGACAGCTGACCAGCGTCCTCTGTTACCTTCTTAACGGTAAAAGTAGTTCTGGCTCTGGTGACTCAGGGGTCCCTTGGGAGGTGCTTCCTACTCTAGAGAGATGAAGGTGGCGAGACAGTATCCCTGCCTCTCACTTACCTGCCTCCATAGCTCTCCCCAGCTCAGCTAAAGCCACGCTTCCACTTAGAGGGCGCACCAGCACAAGGGGCTCTGGAATTAGACAAGACCTGGGTGGGATTCTGATCCTTCTACATCCTGGCTGGGTGCCTTTGGGCAGCTTGTGAGGGTTACATGACATAACTTGGGGAGGTGCTCTGAGGAGGGACTTGAAAATTGGTCTCGAGTCTGTTGCTCTGTCTGGTCCGATTGCAGAGTGGGTCCCTTCAGCTGTCGCTAACCCCCAGGAGCCTTCGCTGCCTGGCAGCTTTGGTAATGTGCTCCCGGCTGCTGGAATTCACCAGCCTGACATCATTCCAGGGAGAAGGGAGCCTGTTTTCTCATCCAGTGGACAGGCGCAGAGAAGGAAGAGACTGTTAAATGTTTCTCACCTGAAAATTTTAGAAGAGGAACTATGTCGTTTTTCTTTCTTGTGTGGGGCTTGATGATTACAAGATAACAGGCCGGTTCTAGACACTGTTCTGTAGTTGGGGTAGACTTGCTTTGGGTGAGGGAGTAGGATGTGAGGGTGCACTGGAGGGTGGGAGAAGCAGGTGGGGGCTGGACCGTTCAGGTGGACAAGTAAAGGAGACAAGGCTCTGGGGTTTGACAGGACAGACGTGGGTTTGAGCCCCGGCTCTGTCCCTTCCTAGCTGTGTGATCTTAAGCAAGTTGCTTAGCCTCTCTGAGCCACAGTTTTGTCATCTGTTAAATAGAGATGATAGAAACAGTTCCCAAGTCTTAGGGTTGTTGTGAGGATGAAATGCATATAGCTTAATACAGATGAGCTTAGTACTGTGCCAGGCACAGAGTGAGCATTCAATAAACTATAGTTTTTGATTTTGATTATCTTAATGATGTGTACCCTGGTATGCTTCCCTGGAATTGTGACCCAGACATATCCAAATGCCCTCCTGCACTCTTCCTTTGTGGGAAGCAGCAGGTAATTGGGCATGGAGCTAAGAGTCAGGAGGCCTGGATTCAAGCCTGCCTCTGCCACTGACATCCTGTGAACTTGGACAAGTCTTTTCCCTACTGCAAGCCTTGGTTTTTCCCCGTCTGTAAAATGGGAAGAACCATTGGTCTGCGTCTCTAGGGTCCTGCCAGTTCTGCCCATCTGGGACCCTGGGAGGATGTCTGGACTGGCCTGGAGGTTTCCGTGTGTCTCAGTCTAGTTCCACTCTGTAGAACGTCTTGGGTGCCTTGCTTTCTCCCTACTTGGCATGTCATCTTAACATTACTAATGCTATTCACACCCTAATTTTTATGTGTTTCCCTTTTCCCTCCCCTGTCCAAACCCTGCCCTTCTTTCCTGGTCCACCTCCTTCCTGAAAGCTTACAGGCTACTCTATTCTTCCAGTAAGAGGATGAACCAGGGAGATTTGCCAAGGGAATCATCATCAATTTCTTCATCATCACCATGATCAGTCCCATTTCTGGAGTTCTGTGCTAAGAAGTTTATATGCATAACCTCATTAAACCCAGTGAGCTTACATATGTCAAGTGCTTGGCAAAGTTGCCTGGTGCATGTTCAGCGATCGATAACTGTTAGCTGTTTTACGGTTTTTATCCTTCTTATTTTTATCCTACAAAATGGGATAGGTGTTTTTATGAGCCCCTTTTTCTGATGAGGAAACTGAGGCTCAGAGAGGTCTCTAAGCTGGTCAGTGACAGCACCAAGATTCATGCGCTCTTTTGCCGGAGCAGAGAGCCACCCTCTCCGCCCTATGTCACTCTGCTCCTCACGTTTAAGCAGCCCGTGACCTCAGACAGGTCTCTTCACTGCTTCAGGCCTCAGTCTCCTTATCTGAAAACGAAAATGATACTGTTTCAATAGGATCACGCACGTGCCTGGCACCATGAGCCAGTGAGTGGTCAGTAATACATCACTGCCATGATTGTACTTGTCCCGGCTGTGTGTGACCTTGGACACATGCATTCGCTCCTCTGGACCCCAGTGTCGTTCCCTGTCAAAGAAAAAGAGTCTTCCTTACCTCTCAGAGTTAGAAAAAGGGCTTAGGCAGCTGCCATGCACACAGTAGGTACTCAGAAAACACATCGGTTTCATTCTTTTCCCCTCTGGAAAGCTCTTTGCTTTCTGGAAGATGGTGGGTGAGGGGGGAAATATGTTGCTTCCTGCTGAGCTGCGAGTAATGGTGTGAAACGTGGTCAACCTGATTGATGTCGTTATTAGCAGCGGAGGGTGAAGACGTGAAGACCGGAGGGAGCTAGGCTCTGCAGGGGCCTGCGTTCAGAAGCAGCCGCACCTGCAAGCTCATGGCTTCCTGGGGAGGGGCTGGCTCTGCTCTGGGTGCTTCAGGTCCTTGGGCCGGGCTTCAGAGTCAGAGCACGAAATCATCCGGGCCACTGACCCTCTTTGTTCTTTATACCTCTTTGACAGGGTAGAGGCTGGGGTGATCAAGTCCCTTTTGCAGATGGACAGACTGAGGCCAAACTGCCCTCAAAACCCTTATGAGGTGGGCAAGGTGGAATGGAGCAGGGCCCTCCCCCACCCGGGGGGGAGGTGCAGTGGATGGCCCTGGTTCTGCTCCTTTGCAGCGGTGGTGGCTGGGAGATTTTGACGTAAGTGTCCCATAAATGGCAGCTGCTCTGACATCTGGCACAGAGGGGTGAAGGACCTCTGGGATCAGGCAGACATTGCTGCCTTGCTTTGTGACTTCCAGAAAGTCCCTTACCTTCTCTGAGCCTCTGCCTCTTTCCTGTAAAGTAGTCAGGACAACAGCTCCTACCCCGTGGTAGTTTGGGAGGGTTCCCTGAGATGGTGCCCAGACAGCACTGGCCCAGGCAGTGCTCCCTGCGGCTGGCTGTTACTTGCCTTGCAGTTTGGATAAGTCACTTCAGCCCCCATCTCTGCCTGGATTAGAGATTTTAGTGACCGGACTCATACCCATAAACTCTTCAAGTCTTAGTTTCTTTATATGGAAAACGAATAGTTCTGTGGGAAATAATAACAACAACTTCCTTGTATTTGGTGTCTGCTATGAACCAGGCACTGTGCTTAAGTGCTCTATATACCTTGTCCCTTGTTACTATCTGGCTTATCCATGGCCACATAAATAGTAGGGACAGGACGAGCATTGACACATCAGGACTCCACAGCTTCTACCTTGCATGCCCTATTGCCCCCCCGTAGGATTGTGGGATGCTGGATGTGGAAACCGATGGAGAGATCTAAATCTTTCTTCATCCGTAAAGGGTTGTTACTAGATGCCAGACCTTTTGAGCTGCTTATTCAAATGCTAACCCCATCCCCTGTCCCCATTTCTCCTCACCCCAAGCCCTGTGTTCGGTTTAAGGGAACTGTGATGCAGGTTAAGAACAAGTTATATGGGAAAGAAATTAACCTGTATTGAAGAGTTACCAGCCCTCGTAACAACTCTATGAGATAGGGATGGTCTTTATACCCATTTACTGATGGGCATACTGAGGTCAGAAGAATGAAGTGACTTGTTACCAAGGAAACAAAAGATACAGTCTAGGCTTCACATAAATGATCACAGGGAAAGGGTTTGAGAACAATTGCGAAATCTAGACCAAGTGGAGATGGTCAGCTCTAATGGTTGAAGTCTCTTTTCTCATCTAGTTTCAGGGAGGAGTAGGTGATAGGAGAACAAGGTGAGACCAGAGATGTGTTTTTAAAAGCTAACTCCTGGCCACAGCAGATGGAGCTGGCTTTGGTCTGGGGAACGCCAGTCCCAATGCTCTTGGTCTCCCTGCTGGTCCTGGAGAGGGAGAGGGATGGTGATTCGGAGACTGAGGGAGAGACTCAGGCAGCAAAGCACGCCTCTCTGGGACATGTGCTCCTGCCAGCAAGTACCAGGGTTTTGGAAGAGCAGTTACTGTGGTTGCAGGTTTTAATGGGATACTCTGGCCTCCTGGCCCCTGCCTTTCAGAGCAGCTGGTACATCCAGAGGCAGGGAGTTCAACTGGGAAGAGCTTGAGCTGTGCAGTCAGGCTGGGGTTTGAGTTCCATCTCTGCCTCTTTATAGCTGAGTGACCTTGGGCACGACACTTAACCTCTCTGAGCTTCCACCTGCATTTCTCTAAATCAGGATACTAGTAATCGTCCTCAGAGAATTGTCCTTCCCGTAGGTAAGATATACTGAGTAGGAGTTCACAAAGGGTTCACTCTTCAATGCCCCGGAAGTGAGACAGCAGGTTCTATGAACGTGAATATTGTGGGATGGGAAATAGACATGTCCTTTTTTTCAACCAGTTGAAGGCCCAAGTTGAAGCAGAAGTTCTGCTAAACCTTTGTGGCCTTGGCCTTACTGTCCCTCTATCTTCTCTTCTGTAAAATGGGAATAATAATTGCACATCCTCATGGGACTATAGTAAGGGTGACCTGAGATAAGGCAGGGAGAGCTCTGGGCACAGAGTCCAGCGCTCATTCAGAGGGAATCAGAGAGGAATCTTGGCTCTCTGTGTCCCCCTCTGTAAAGGGAGATGGTTGGACTCACCATCTCAAAGGACTCCTCCAGCTCTGACTTATCAGTGAATTCCATCCTTTCCCAGGTGGAGATCAGAGCCGCAGCCACATCAGCCCACGTTGCTGCAGGCAGCGATGACAGATGGGAGTATCAGGCTCTGGGGAGAGGAGGAGACTCCTGCCTCCAGTGGCGTGCCTGAGGCTTGACACCTGGGTGTCAGGCTGTCAGGGACTCAGGTGACCTGTTCTTTCCTCTGTCTGTTTGAATGAGTGTCGGTACTATCCCCATCCCAAATGCCTACATGGCATATTTGGTTGTAAGATCAAGTCTCAGACCCCAGAGGTTCAGAGCAGGAGGTTCTAGCCCATCATTAACCCCTGAGCCACTACAGGGGAACTTCCTGACCCCTAGAAAGGCAAAATATTGTTGGGTAAGAGAGTAAGCTTTGCCATCAACTAACCCTACCCTGAGTTGCGTTCAGCAAGTATTTATGAAGCACCTACAAAGTGCTGGGCACGATTCTTGGTGCTGAGGCACTTTAGGGTACAAAATATACCCTGAGCTGCAAGTCAGAATCCCAGGGCTCTGGTACTCACTTCCTGTGCAACTTTGAGCTGGCCCTGCCCCTCTCTGGGTCTCATTTTCTCCAGTCTGTGAAACCAGGGGATGGAGGAGAGAGTGTTGAACTCCATCAGCGGTCTTCAAACTATCTACAGAGGCTCTGCAGTGGTGGACTGACAATCAGGTGGTGAGTTCCCTGTCTCTGGCAGTGATTAAGGATTTATATGTAGGTTGGATGACGTGGATGTGTAATGGATCTAGTGATGATCCGAGTCCCTTGGAACCACCAGAGGCTGATTCTGGGTCCTGAGAGGACAGTGGCAATAGTGCAAAATGGTTTCTATTATGAATAATGAAAATTGTGAGCATTTTTGTGCTTTTACGATGTCCCTTTGCCTTAAGCATGGTCCCCCCTACCCCAAATCACAGAGCGTGGCAGAGCTCCTGGCACAGGAAGTGGGGGAAAGGGGAGTCTGTAGGTGCTTTACTTCCGTGCCCACTCTGGCTACCCCTTGCCCTAGAAGGAGAGGCAGCCCTGGGATTATTAGGGTAGGGGTGACTCCTATGCCTCTTTCTTTTGAGGTTGGGGGGTAGGTTCTGCAGCCCCAGCCTGAACCAGAGATGTGGGTTTTCAATTACAGAATTAAATGCGCAATTAGGCATAATTACCAGTGCTCAGAGCCTGAGACTGCTCATAATAGGCATGTAATCTACTGCAGCCTCTGTTTATACTACTCAGAGCTCTCCCTAATGATGCTAGGATGCCTTCACACTGCACTGTTGCCATGGAGATGAGCCTGCCACTACCATGCAGGGCTGACAAATGGTGTTCTGGTCCTGGACTCCTGGCTTGTTTCTGAGGCCTCTGCAGCCAGTCCTGGAGTGGAGGGGCCGGCCAGGTGGGCCAGGAAGGCAGGTCAGCCCTCCCTGCCCTCTGACATACCCCACTGGTTTGAGCCAGCCTCAGAGGCACCGGGAAGGACAGGAAGTGGGGGGTTCGGTCCCCCAGAGTCCTCAAGGCTGGAGCAGGATAGCCCAGATGCTGTGAAAGGTCTGTGGTTACCCATTCAAGCCGTGGTCTGGACAAGGGGCCCTGCAGACAGCCAGCTCCCACAGAGGACTGGCTGTGCCCTGAACTGGCTCTGTGACTTTGGACAAGTCCTTGCCCGCTCAGGGGCTCGGTTTCCCCGTATGTGAAATGTCCAATAAAGAAGATTTACTGAGCATTTCAAAGAACTGCCAACTGTCGCAACCGCTCTACCTGTGGCAGCTCATTCACCCTCACTGCACCCTTTTGTGGTAGACAGTTATGATCCCCATTTTGCAGAAGCAGAATCTGAGGCTGCGGGCGGTTACGTCAGGCAGTGGAGGAGCTGGGATACCAACCCAGGTAGCCGGACTCCAGGCCCTACTCTTAACCTCTAGCGTATGACCTCACATGTGTCATCCCTTATCACCCTCCCAGCAGCCCCAGGGCTGGACCACTGTTATCCCCATTTCCTAGATGAGGGCTCTGAGGCTCAGAGAGCTGCAGTTGGTTGCCCAGTGTCACACAGCAAGGCAGTGACATAGCAGGTTCGGGCTGATGCCAAAAGCCAGGATTGCTAGCTTTGGCTTCTTAGTGGAAATCATAAAGAGTGAAAAGATTTACTTCCTCAAGCACATACCAAGGACCCCCTCGATCCCCACCTGGACTAGCCCCAGCCACGAGGCAGGTAGGCCTGGGGTCCGCCCAGACCCAACGCTTCGATTTGATCTTGGAGGGAGTCTTGGTCTAGTTCTTCTCTCATCTGTCTACCCCCACCTTGGTCACTGGAAACAGAGCGTATTTTTATGCTTTTTTTCTTTTCGGCATTTCTCTATCATTCAGCATAGTATGGATACCTACTGTGTGCCAGTTCTTGGGGACCAGATGGATCAGATAAAGTGGAGAAACAAGACTGGAACACAGAAGTATCAGCGTCAGATGGGCTTGGGTTAAAATCCTGCCACTTAATGCATGACCTGGGGCAAGTTGCTTGACCGTTCTGTGCCTTAGTTTCTTCATCTGTTATGAGGCACCGGTCTATACCTTGCAGGGTGTTGACGGTATTAGCAATAACAACTACCACTTACCAGATGCTCACTGTGTGCCAGGCGCTCGACTGAGGCCACTATATGCCCTGGGTGAACCTTCATAACACAGAGTCTCTCATTCCCGTTTAACAGACAAAGCAACTGAAGTTCAAGAAGTTCAAGTGTCTTGCCCAGGGCCCCCACAGCCCCGAGTCCAGAGCCCCTACTCATCTTTACTAAGTGTCCCACCAGGATGGAGATGTGTGTGTTCCTCCTGCCACTTCCCTGAAGCCCCCGGCTGCTTGGTCAGTTCTTAGGGAATGAGGCATCCAGGTGAAAGGGCAATCTGAGGGCGACAGTGCCCACCTGGCACTGCCCAGGGTTCTGTCTGACTGGATGATACCCCATTGAAATCCTAAAGGCTGGGTTTTCTGAGAGGAGGGTATCAGACATCACTTCACCTCCGTACTCTACAGCTGGGAAAACTAGGATTTTCCCAAGACCACAATGCAAGTCAGTGGCAGAGTTGAGACTGGGACCCAAAGCCAGTTTAGGACACTTCTTGTTACCTTCCTTTTACCCCCCACCAGTCCTTTGGAGAGAGGCGTCTGGGGGGCTGCGGTGTGTATATCTGTGTGTTTGTGTGTATGTTTGTATGCAAAATTGCACGCAGCTGCACGCCCAAGCATTTGTGGGGCAGACATTGGCACGTGGAGATTTGTGGATCAATAAACATCCCCTCCCGCTTCCTCCCTCTTCATTTATTCATGAACTCTGAACTCCTTGGCTCCAGAGAAACTGCCTGGAAGCGAGCAATTAGAGCATAATTAGAACCATTCCTATTATCAACTCTCAGCGGGAGAGGAAGGGGGGCTGCGAGGGTGTAGGGGTGGCCCTAGGAGTTCCCATCGCCCCAACTCCTGCCGCTGCCCATTCAGCTCCTGCTCACCCCGCAGGGCTCAGCCTCCCTGGAGTCCCAGGCACTAGTCCATCTTCAGCAGAGAATAAGGACTTCATCCCTGGAGGCATCCAAGCACTTGATAAAGCCAGGGAGGAGAGCTTTCTGCCTTGCATACTAAGTTAGAGTGGGTGATTTCCAAGTCCCTTCCACGCTGAGCTGCTTGGGTGCTCCCTGCCAGGGCCAGGGGCCAGGCACTGCAGGATAACTAAGAAGCACAACATGGCTTCTGCTTTCTAGAAAACATCCCTGTATCAGATTGCCTTGAATGAAGGCTACAATGACAGTAGGAAATGTAAATGACCTGGAGGAAGCAATTTACCAGGCCGGGCTCCATTCATTGCCCATGATTAATAGTAATCATAATGGTACCAGCAGTGGATGTTTATGGATTGTTTCGAACCCCAGAGCCACTGCTCTTCCCCACCAGGTGTCCCACCAGCAGAGAGAGGTCACCCGGGAACAGGCATTCCTTCCCCTCTCTGAGGAGCAGGAAGGTAAGATGCAGTGAGGTGCCAGGTGCTGTGTTTCTTATTTCAGATGCATTTTCTTACTTAATCTTGCAGAGACCCTAGTGGGTAGATATTAATATTATCTCCAATATACAGGTGAGGAAACTGAGGCTCGGGAAGTAACAAAGCCTGCCCAAGATAACACAGGGTTGGTGCAGACTCACACCCGGGCCTTTCGGGCTCTAGAACCCTCCCTTCTCATGCTTTGTACTTGACTAGGCTTGAGGGTGCAGTTTGCTCTCTCTTGAACATCAAGTTGCACCTTGTAAAGCTATTTGACGCACCCCCTGTGTCTGCCTCCTGGTCGAAGGTAACGTGTTGAATCCTCTGGTTCCTCTTTCTCTCACTATGTGCCAACAGCTGAAGAGAGAGTGGGAGAGCCCTGCTACTGATCTGGGTCACGGCCCCTAGAGCCAGCCTTGGCAAAGGAAAGTGAAGGCCTAGCAGATGAGGGTGTGGGGCCTCTTGAGAGAGGGTCACCATGGATAAAGGAGCCCAGGCTGTAACCAAGGAGACAGCCCCACAGCCCTTAGGCTGTGACAGGAGGGTGTGGTTTCGTGATGGGGAGGGGAGAAAATTGCCACCTGGGGCCCAGATGGACAGAGAAGGGGATGGTGGGCTAGATTCAGTCAGAAGAGGAGCCTAGGGCTGTGATGCTCCCACCTGGGGATGGGGGTGGATCCCTGACACCGCAGGCTCCCCTCTTCCCTTACCCTGTCCCACCTGAGGGGAGGAAGCCGTTGGCTCTCTGTAGGGCGCTGCCCCCTTTCTCCGAGTGACAGGTGGTCACCCTGGTAACGGGCCCTGTGCCCACCAGGGCACTGACTTCCCAGCGGCCCCCTCCCTCACAGGTGAAGATAGATTATTCTGCCACACACAGCTGTCCCACTGGAGGTGAGGGCTCACGGGAGGCCAACTTTCAGATGTGGGCCGCTTTATAACATGGCTCCTTGTTGCCTTCAGGAGGAAGTCCAGTGGTTCTCAAACTAGCGTGCATCACAGACACCTAGAGAGCTCGTTCAGATACAGATTTCTGCATGCTGCCCCGAGTTTCCGATTTAGTAGGTCTGAGGTGGGGCCTGAGAATTTGCATTTCTAACAAGTTCCAAGGTGCTGCTAGTCACACATTGAGAATTACTGGGCCAGCTAGTGGGACACCAGGTGGCCCTGGCGGCCCCGCCAACCCTGACACTCACCACTTCCTAAGAGACTGAGCTCTGGCCACGTTGAGGTGAGCACACCAGCTGTACCTCACACCTCTGTGCCTTTGCACCTGCTGTTCCTGTCTCTGGAAGTCCCCTCCGCTCTTAGTCTCCTCAAGGCCAGCTCACCCATCATTTCCTCTTTGGGGCCTCACTGTGCTCCTGCACCCGTCTTCCTCTGGCCTCTGGGACACCTTGCCCTTCCTGCCTGCATTACGGCAGGCATCCCTCTGTTGTCACCTGTTCTCATTTCCACGTCAAATCGCTCTCTCTAGACTGCGAGCTCCGTGTGGCCTGGAGAGGTGCCTGAGCCATCTGGTCCTCAGAGCCTGGTGGTGAGTCTGGCCCTCAGAAGGCCCTCAGTGATGGCGATGCTTGGGTGAACCCCATAAGCAGGTGGAAAGGCCGGGTGAATAATCACAGAGCTTCTGCTTACTCTGTGTCTGGCCCTGTGCTAGGTGCCGGGGATTCTGTGGTGTGGGAGGCACCCGGCCAGTGTGGGCTCAGATGCTGTCAGTGTTCTTGTTGCGGTGTGGCCAGGGACGTACGGAAAAGCAGACGGTAAAGGAGTCCAGTGTTAAAGGGAGGGTTTCTTAGAGACAGTCTTCAGTGGAGTTGAACAGTCTGAAAGCAAGGCAGGAACCTTTTCATGGACTTACTGCATTTACTCCTGACTACAGCCCCACCAGGCAGGAACTGTCGTCCCTGTTTTACAGATGAGCAAATGGGACCCAGGAGGGGGATTCACCGGCCACAAGTCACAGCACGCACATGGCAGAGCTGGTGTCTGCCTGGATTTCCTGATGCTCAATCCTAAGCTCTCTCCCTCCCCCTGGGCCGCCCGGAGTCCAGGCACCTGTGTGGTCCGAGACTCTTTCTTCGGAACGTGTCTCCAAGTGAGGGTTTACCAGTTTGCTCATGACAGACCCCAGGGTCCCCTGTTAGGTCAGCTCCAAGCCCACTTTCAGGACCTGCCCGGGCATCTCCAGAGGGAGCCTGTGCAGCTGGTGTGTGCGCCCCCCGAGCCCCCGGGATAGACAAAGGCCGGCTGCCTGGGGGAGGGACAGGTGTGGATGTTGCCTACATGTGTGTCCCAGGGCGTCCAGACCTGTGTATGAGGTCCCTGCACAGAAGGGACCCAGAAGGCACTGCTGTCTCCTGGCACGGAAGTCGGGAGTCTGAGAAATTTCAGCGCACAGGCTGGCCTTCCAGACCATTATGTCTGGGTGGGAAGATATAACATATTTTATTTCAGAGTTAGCTTGATTTGTAACTTAAATATTTGGACACATGGTGCACTGTTGGTACTCTTGCCTCGGTCCTCCTGAAAGCCCCCAAATGTTAGCGAAGGGTTTGGACTTGGGGGTGGGTGCCATGAGAGGCTCCCAGGTGCCTCACCTGCCTCCGGCGATGCCAGCTGCTCCAGCCTGGCACTGTCTGTCTGCCGGTCAGCAGCCCCATGAGCCATCTGAGTGGGCTGCTGTCCCCAAGCTGCCACTAGCTGTCATTCTCATGATAGGTTGCCAGGGACACAGGGATCCTCCACTGAAGTGAGAGGCTGTCTGGGAATCACACCATGCTTGTCAGCTGTGACAGGCTGGGCTGGTGGGCGCCCAGGCCTGATGGGGCAGGATGGAGGGTGTGGGGACGTGGTTTATCAAGGCCTGTGGCCAAATCCTTGACATACGCGATCGGCTCTCCCCCTCCCAGCTGCACGAGGCAACGGTGAGATGTCCTGCTTCTGCTGCTGCCAGGGCGTGTGCACGCAGGCAAGGTGCTCAGCCTCCCTGAGCCGAGCTTCTTCATCTGTAAAGTGAAGGTCACTGGACCTGCCTCTTAGGGCCGTCCAGCAAATTCAGTGAGAGAATCCACGGAAGTCACTCGGCACAGCACCTGGCACTCAGTCAACACGTAGGAGATGGGAGCTGCTGTAATTACAGCCAATGGGAATGGCATTGAGGCTCTGGGAGGTGGTGCGTCTGTAAGGCGCACAGTTATGACTGTTTGCTGAGTGGGAAGCTCCTGGCAGAGAATCCTGGAATGCAGGAGCCTGAAGGTCCCCAGAGACATCGTGCCAACCTTTTGTATGGATGGGTCCACAGAGGCCTAGGGAGGCGGTAGGGCCCGAGGGGTTTAATCCCTGTCTCCTTCCCTTGCCGCCCCAAGGAAAGTCAGGGAGCCTGGCATCGGGGCCCTTCGTGGACTGTTCCAGGAAGCAGGCTGGCGCCATTTCTGGGAAGGATGGCGGTTGGATGTGTGATTCCAGACAAAGAAACCCTGAACAAAAATAAGCTTTCCAGGTGGGTGGAAGGGGGCTGCTCTTTGCTCAGTTCTGGGCAGCCATGGGCCAGCGGCTACAGCAAGAACCATTCCTGTGGTCTCAGTGTTTCCGGGCAGGAGTTGGTGGGGAGCAGGGGCAGGGTGCCACGAAGTCAAAACGCCACAGACATTCCCAGGAGACGGAGCTCAAACCCCACTCCGACCCCTGGTGACCTCAAGAAAGGGCCTCACTCTCCCGCTGTGGACAATGGGGACGACACTCCCCTAGCAGGATACAAAGTGTGTTACTCATAGACTCTAGGGCCAGAGGACCTGGATCAAAGCTTTACCAGCCGTGTGACCTTGGGCAAGATACTTTTCTTCTTCATGGTTCAGTTTTCCCATGTGCAGAGTGTCTGTAGCTGGCATGTTTCTGTGAGGATTAAATGAATCGAAGCATGGTGAGCATCCGAGATGCTTGACGTATCATAAGCGTTGGCTGTTAGTCTCTCTTAGTGTCATTCTGGGGGTAAAGTGAAATGCCACCTGTAAAGGGCGATGCTCAGCATATGCACATAGTAGGCACTTGAGAACTATGCGTTCCCTTTCCTTCCTCCTGTAAACCAGGCCTGAAGATCAGGCAGGACCTGGTCCTCGGGAGGGGCCCTCCCTCCACTCTTGCTGCCACACAGACAGCGCACCTCTTCTGCAACAGGCCCACCAGCAGCCTTCTGGCCCGGGGCCAGGCGACGATTGCAGGAGGCTGCTCTCACTCCTCAGCTCCTTTGCCCTTCCTTTTCATCTTCCCAGCCAGCCCCTGGGATGGGGGATGGGGAGGTGAGGACGAGATGGTCTCCTCGGGGCTGCAGGTATCTGGTTAAGAGCCAGGCTTTGGCTCCAGAACCAGCGGGTTTGCCACGGCTCTGCCGCCTCTCCAGCTCAGATCTCAGGCTGCACTCCCCTCCGTGGAGCAGGGGTGAAAACCCATCCCTCACTCAAATGAGAGGGCGCGCGCAAAGCACTTGCCAAAAAGCCTGGTGCACAGTAAGTGCACCCAAAATATTAGCCATCGATATTAATGCTCGTGTTGAAGTTCCGAGCCAGGCATTTTGAAGGGAAACACTTCAGCCCTGTCCCCTGGCAGGGGGGTGGAGGGGTACCCCCTCCCATGCAGGCCCTCTCCTGCCATCCCTCCTTACCGCCCTGGCTCTCACAGGCCCCACATGACCCTCTCCCCTGGCCAGAACAGAACACTGCGGGGTGGGGTCCCCCGGAACTTGTAGATCACCAAGGATGGAAGAGGGTGACAGGAGAGTGGGGGGGTGATACTCACTCCACTCACTTATTCCTTCATGCCACAGATGAATCAGAGCAGGAGACCTGCACAGATATAAACAGACCTTTACCATATGGGGGAGTAAAGGCAGCACAGAGGGAAGGATGCTAGAAGCACCCTTCACCTCTCTGAGCCTCAGTGTCTGCATCTGTCCAGTGGGGCTAATGATTCCACATTACAGGGTGGTGGTATAAATCACGCCCTGAGCTGGGAAGGGCTGCTCAGATGTTGGCAGCTGCTGTGATTCTCCATTGGAAGGAGAAGCTGGGATCCAAGCAAAGCCTGGACGGTGATGGGAGGGGATCCTGAAGCCCCTGGGAGGGGCTTCTGTCGCCTAGCACTGCTGCTAGGCAGGCTTCCCACCTGGCCTTTCTTCGGGATGGAAAGTGAGAAGTGGTTGCTGTTGCCATAGCAGTGAGGCTGTTTTTCATCAGTATTTCCTCCCTGGGAGCATCAGTACAAGAGGTGCCACAAATAAGTCAGGGAATTGGATTTTTTCCTCCTTCCATCGGGTCACATGAAGAGTGATTCAGTCGGGAGAAATGACCTCCCAACTCATTCCAGATGTTGACTGGGAGCACTTGACCCCTGCAGTAGGTGTATATTCCTCCCCGCCCCCGCCCCCGCCCCCGCCCCATGAATCTTGACCCAGAGTACTCAGAGGGCTTGGGGCCCCTCCCCAGCCACAGTGGGCCTCCCGGCCCTTCTCTCTGGTGCCCTGTGCCCTCTCATTCCCCCCTACTCTAGACACAGGGGTCTTGGACCCTTCTACTTGCCGAGCTCCCTCGCATACAGGATCCTTGCACTTCCCTCTGCCTGAAACTTCTTCCCTCCCTTCCTCTCGTTGCTAATCTCTCTTCCTTCAGATCACTTCCTCCCGGAAGTCTTCCTCAACTACTTCCATTATAGCTGTCATTCTTTTTTTTTTTTTTTTAATTTATTCATTTTTGGCCGCATTGGGTCTTCGTTGCTGCACACCGGCTTTCTCTAGTTGCGGTGAGCGGGGGCTTCTCTTCGTTGCAGTGCGCCGGCTTCTCACTGCGGTGGCTTCTGTTGTTGAGGAGCACGGGCTCTAGGCGCGCGGGCTTCGGTAGTTGCGGCACGTGGGCTCTAGAGCGTAGGCTCAGTAGTTGTGGCGCACAGGCTTAGTTGCTCTGGGGCAACTAAGATGTGGGATCTTCCCGGGCCAGGGCTCGAACCCGTGTCCCCTTCTAACTTTTTTTTTTTTTTTTGCGGTACGTGGGCCTCTCACTGTTGTGGCCTCTCCTGGTGCGGAGCACAGGCTCCGGACGTGCAGGCTCAGCGGCCATGGCTCACGGGACCAGCCTCTCCAAAGCATGTGGGATCTTCCCGGACCGGGGCACGAACCCGTGTCCCCTGCATCGGCAGGCAGACTCAACCACTGCGCCACCAGGGAAGCCCATAGCTGTCATTCTTGAGAGCACTTAGCACAATAGTAATTTCAGTTTGTCTCTGTGCACACGTGTGTGTGTGTGTGTGTGGTGTGGGGAGGTGGGGGGGGTTCCCTCTCCCACTTCTCCTTTTTTTATTGAGATAAAACTCACATACCGTAAAATTCACCATTTTAACAATTCAATGGTTCTTAATATGTTCACAGAGTTCTGCAGCCATGGCCACCATCTAACTCCAGAACATTTTTCATTGCCCCAAAAAAGAAACCTCAAACTCGTCCCCCCCTCCCTCTGGCCCCTGGCTGCCTACCACTAATCTACTTTCTGTCTCTCTGGATTTGCCTACTCCAGATACTTGGTATAATAGGATCATACAATACGTGGTCCTTTGTGACTGTCTTCTTTCACGTGGCGTAATGCTTTTAAGGTTCGTGCATGTTGTGGCATGGGTCAGTACTTCATTCCTTTCTGTGGCTTAATAATAATCCATTGAATGGACGTATCACATTTTGTTTATCCATTAATCACTTGATGAATATTTGGGTTTCCACTTTTTGGCTGCTATGAATAATGCTGCCGTGAAGATTCCTATACAAGTTTTGTGTGAACTTTGTTTTTATTTTCAGGTATATGCCTTGGCATGGAATTGCTGGGCCATGTGATAACTATATAATTTTATGAGGAGCTGTCAAACTGTTTTCCATAGTGGCTCCACCATTTTACATTCCCACTAGCAATGCATGAGGGTTCCAGTTTCTCTACATCCTCACCACACCAACACTTATTATTATCTGTATTTTTTATTATAGCCATCCCAGTGGGTGTAAAGTAGCATCTCATTGTGGTTTTGATTTGCATTTCATTAATGACTAATGATGTTGAGCATCTTTTCATGTGCTTATTGGCCAGTTGTGTATCTTCTTTGGGAAAATTTCTGTTCAAATCCTTTGCCCATTTTTTATTGGGCTATTTATCGTTTTATTGTTGATTGGTAAGAGTTCTCCGTATATTCTGGATTCTAGACCCTTATCACATCTATGATTTACCAATATTTTCTCCTATTCTGTGGGTTGATTTTTCACTTTCTTGATAATGTGCTTTGATGTTCAAAAGTTTTTTATCTTGATGATGTCCAATTTATCTAGTTTTCCTATGGCTGCTTGTGCTTTTGGTGTCATATCTAAGAACTGTTGCCTTTTCTAAGGTCACTCAGATTGATACCTGTGGTTTCTTCTAAGAGTTTTATAGTTTTAGCTCTTACATTTAGGTCTGTGATTCATTTTGAGTTAGTTTTTATATATGGTGCGAGGTAGGAGTCCAACTTCATTCTTTTGCATATGGATATCTATTTGTCCCAGCACCGTTTGTTGAAAACACTATGCTTTCTCTATTCAATAGTCTTGGCACCCTTGTTGGAAATCAGTTTATCGTAAATATATGGGTTTATTTTCAGACTCGCGATTCTATTCCATTGGTCTATGTGTCTAACCTTATCTCACTACCACGCTGTCTTGATTACTGTAGTGTGTTGGTAAGTTTTGAAATCAACAAGTGTAAGTCCTTCAACTTTGTTCTTTTTCAAGATTATTTTGGCTCTTCTGGGTCCCTTGCATTTCCATACGAGTTTTAGGACCAGCTTATCCATTTCTGCAAAAATAGTACTTGGAATTTTGATAGAGATTGCATCGAATCTGTAGATCAATTTGGAAGTATTGCAGTCTTAACAATATTAAGTCTTCCAGTCTATGAACACTGGATGTCTTCTCATTTATTTAGCTCTTTAATTTCTTTCAGTAATATTTTGTAGTTTTTAGTGTATGAGTCTTGCACCTCCTTGGTTAAATTTACTTTATTCTTTTCAATACTATTGTAAATGGAATTTTCTTAATTTAAGTTTGGGTTGCTCATTGCTAGTGTATAGAAAAACAACTGAGGGACTTCCCTGGCAGTCTAGTGGTTAAGACTCTGTGCTTCCACTGCAGGGGGCATGGGTTCTATCCCTGGTTGGGGAACTGAGCTCCCACATGCCGCGTTGCACGGCCAAAAATAAATAAACAAATAATAAATTGAATTAAATTTTAAAAATTTTTAAGAAAGAAAAACAACTGATTTTTGTACGTTGATCTTGGATCTTGCAATTTTGCTGATCTGATTTAGTAGCTCTAAGTTTTTTGTGGATTCTTTAGGGCTTTCTATATACAACATCATGTCATCTGCCTCACAGATACAGAGAACAAACTAGTGGTTACAGTAGGGAGAGGGAAGGGGGAGGGGCGATATAGGGATGGGGAAAAAAAGGGTTATTATATGAAATTAGTTGTGTGAAACTTTTTTAAAAATTGAAGTATAATTGATTTACAATGTTGTGTTAGTTTCTGGTGTACAGCAAAGTGATTCAGTTATACGTATATTTACATATTCTTCATATTTTTTTCCATTATGGTAAAACTTTTGAAAATTGTAAAGCACTACAGAATTTAAAGAATCTTTCATTCAATTAAAAAAAAAAAGATCATGCCATCTGGAAATAGAGATAGTTTTACTTCTTTCTTTGCAATCCAGATGCTTTTGCTTTCTTTTTCTTGCCTAATTGTCCTGGCTAGAACCTCCAATACAATGTTGAATAGAAGTGTGGAGAGTCGACATCGTTGTCTCATCCCTGATCTTTGGAGAAACACGTTCAGTTTCTCACCATTAAGTATGGTATTAGCTGTGGGGTTTTTCGTAGATGCCTTTTACCAGGCTGAGGACGTTCCCTTCTGCTCCCAGTTAGTTGAGTGTTTGGTTGAGTCAGCGGCTGTGTCTGTTTTTGCTTTTGTTCACCACTGTATCTCCAGTGTCTAGTATTGGGACTGACATTCAGTAACGATGTAATGGTTGAGCAAATGAAAGGAGAATGAAAAGGTCTCATAATGGCTTAAAGAGCCCAATCTTCTCAAGACCCTTCCTACAGTGACTCAGCTTCCATGTCCCTGACCTCAGGTTTGGACCCTTTCTCTTCACTTATTCCCCTCAGCCTTACCCTGGTCTGACCCACAGACGTGGGCCCTGGGATCAGTTATCCCCATTTCAGATGAGGAAACAGCCTCAGCCATGCTGAATGGCTTACTAGCTGTGTGACCTGTGGGTAAGCGTGGAGGCAGGATTTGCACCCGGTCTGGCTGGCTCCTTAGATTGCGGTTCCTGTACCTGCCTGGTTGGGGGCAGGAGGAGGCTGAGCCACAGGATAAAGATCTGCATCTTTGCAGAGCATCCATTCTATCCTGATCTGGTGGGAAATGATCGAAGGAGAAGGCTCTATGTCAGAGCAGTATTAGGTGCATATTCTTTTAAGATAAAACAGACTTCCAGGAGATTCCTCTCTTGCACCAGACACCGTGGAGGTCAGTTCTGCTGTTGGGGGTGCTCAGGTGGGAAGGAGGAGCCTGGGCTTTACTGCACTGCTTCTCTTGGCCCAGTTGGAACAGAAAGTGCGAGCCCTGGAGGTCTCCCCAGCAAGGGGGGGAGCTTGATGGCTTCCAGGTGTCAGTTATCCCATTGAATCCACCCCTCAACCTGGGAGGCAAGAAGGGTAGGGGTTACAAGTCCCATTTTACAGATGAGAAAACTGAGGCCCTGAAAGGTCAAACGATTTGCTCAAGGTCTCAGCATCATCATTTTCTGAGTCAGACAGGATGTCATAGACTCACACCAGAGTCCAGGAAGGAAAAGGCAGAGTCGGGAGGAGGCACGGAAAGTCAGGAGGTTTTTGTACAGAGGCATCTTGTCCGGTGTTTGTCAGAGCGCCTCTGCTACAGGCAAGGGCTGACCGCTCTGAAAGGCTGGCTCAGGGCTTCCCTGGTGGCGCAGTGGCTGAGAGTCCGCCTGCCGATGCAGGGGACACGGCTTCGTGCCCCGGTCCGGGAAGATCCCACATGCCACAGAGAGGCTGGGCCCGTGACCCATGGCCGCTGAGTCTGCGCGTCCGGAGCCTGTGCTCCGCAACGGGAGAGGCCACAACAGTGAGAGGCCCGCGTACCGCAAAAGAAAAAAAAAAAAGACTGGCTTAGCCAGGCTGGCTCAGAGGGAGCGCCAGGTCAGCTTCAAGGGAGCTTTTTGAGGCAGCCCTGGGACCCAGCGAATAGCACACTTAACACTGAAGGTTTGCAGGGGTGCTGTGAAGGCAGGCAGGCCGCCCTGCTTGAGGTGATAGCAGAATGGCTGCAGGAAGGCCTTGTCTTATTAGAAGAAAGGCCTCCAGAAGGAATGAAAGAAACGTTCACTGAAGGAATGAGAAAACTTCAGAACACCATCTACAAAAGTGGGGATGGGGGTGGGCGGAAGGATTGGACCCAGAGGGACCAAAGAATGGCATCTGTTGGGTGCGCCTTCTGTGCCAGGTACCCTGCTTTACATCCTTTAATGTCAACTCCGAAAGGTAGATTTAATTCTTTTCCTGTTTATAGACGAGGAAACCGAGGCTTAGGAGGTTTAGACTTGTTGGAGTTCACACTGCTCGCAAATGATGGGCTTTTTGTTTTTTTATAAATTTATTTACTTATTTTTGGCTGCGTTGGGTCTTCATTGCTAGGAGGGCTTTCTCTAGTTGTGGCGAGCAGGGGCTACTCTCGGTTGTGGTGCACGGGCTTCTCACTGCGGTGGCTTCTCTTTTTGCGGAGTACGGGCTGTAGGCGCGGGCTCAGAAGTTGTGGCACACGGGCTTAGTTGCTCCGCGGCATGTGAGATCTTCGTGGACCAGGGCTCGAACCCGTGTCCGCTGCATTGGCAGGCGGATTCTTAACCACTGCCTCACCAGGGAGGTCCCCAAATGATGGGCTTGAACAGAACACATCTCTGCATTCTCCGTGGCTGTCACGGATCCTTTGAGAGGGCACCGGTTTCAGCAGTGGTGGCGGGGTGGAGGTGGTCAGGCCACGGTGGCAGCGATGCTGTGCATGGACCAGAGGAGCTAATAGGGAAACGTGGGGCGGTGTGCAGGCTCTGGAGCCCACAGCTGTGTGTCTGAATCCTGCTCTGTGACCTGGGGTCTGTGACTTTACTCCCTGCTCCACAGTTTCCACATGTGTAAAATGACACTTCTCAAGAGTGAAAGGAGTCAGTGAAATGGACATGAAGCCACGTGTACAGGGCAGGTGCCCAGAGTGGAGGCCTGGCTCTCTTCTCTGCTCTCACTACACAGACACTTGGAGTTGGTCGTCTGTGCAGCCAGTGCAGGCCTGGCGCAGAGTCAGTGTCCACGAATGCTCGGTGGGTGAGTGAGAAGACCAAGGGTGGAGCAAGGGGCCAGGCTGGGCCAGGCAGCTGCTGGACTGGATGGAGTGAGGTGGGGGTTTGGGGGGGGGCATGGAGTAATACCTGGCCCCAAAGGGTCCTGCATACCAGGACGACTGTGGTCTCGTCTCCTTCAGAACAGGAGTCCTCTGAACCTGTGAGGGACTCAGGCCCGGAGTCTACACGATGGGTAACAATCATCGCAGTTAACCTGGCTTTACCTATAGCCGTCGGCCAGGAAATGTTCTGAATGCTTTACACATCTTCAGTCATTTAGGTCTCACGACACCCCCATGAGGTAGGTACTATTATCATCATCCTCATTTTACAGATGGAGACATTGAAGCACAGAGAGGTTAAGTGACTTGCTGATGGTCACACAGCTAGTAAGCGTTAAAGGTCAAGTTCAAACCCAGACAGTCTGACTTCTGGGCCACACTTTTAACCACTACACTGTATAGCTTCTTTGGGAAGAAACAGCAAGAATCTGGCCTTGGGATGAAACCAAGGACTTAATAATTATCCTAATAATGACAGATGTGGGTAGAGCACTTCACAGTTTAAAAAGCATATTATAGTATAGCAATTGCTTTCACCGTTGTGATCTTACTTCATCCTCCAGTTTCTTTGGGAAGAAGATAGGACATTATCCTCTTTTTGTCAGTGAGAAATTAAGATCCCAATAGGGAAAGTGACTTGTCCAATTAATGATAATTTACTGAGCACTTACTATATGCAAAGTCCTTTACTCACATTACCTCACTGAATCCTCACAACCGCAGGAAGTGGGTATTAGTAATAGTAGTATTCCCATTTTGCAGGTAAGGAAACTGAGGCTCCAAGAAATGACTTTCCCAGGTCCCACAGCTTGTAAGTGAGAGCTGGGACTCCATCCCAGGTCTGCCTGACTCCAGAGCCTGGGCTGGTAACTCCTGGGCTCTGTTCTCAGTCCCATTCTGGACAGATGTTAACTCCCGATTGTTTTTGTCAACCTTCTGGTCTTTGCCACCTGCCTCCATCCTCATAGCCACTCCTGAAATTCTCCACACCTCCTTAATGAATTCTCCCTGCCTAAGTGCCTGCTCCATTAAGGTGCTTTCTGCCATGAGTTTTTGACTTAATTATGTGGTGTCGTTCATTATACTTAACGGGGAGATCTGGTTAATCACCTTTATATTTATCCAAATGTCCATTTGTCTGCAGCTGGCGTCTCCTGGGAGAGCCTGGTTTTTGGTGGCTTTTCTCCATCTGGGTTGTCTTCCCCTCCACCCTGTCTGAAGTGCTTCTCTCTGGAGGGCGCCCTCCTCCCAGGCCTTCACTGCCCGCTCCGGAGCCTGTTGGAGGATTGGCACTGGGGCTGTGCCAACAGTTTGGACACGGGGACAGGGGCAGAGGTAGAGAGGGCATCTCTAAGAAGGTGGGATTTCTAGGAGAGTGGGACCGCGAGCATGGAGAGGGATTCTGGGCCCTGCCCTCAGCCATCCAAGGAAGGCCTCTGCGTCTCCACCTGATCGCCCACCTCCAGCCTCCTCCCCAGCCAGAGAGCCCCGTGCTTTGAAGCATCCAGCTTCCATGTCCCTCTGCTCAAACCTTCCCTGGCTCCTGGGGCCAGCAGGATAAAGCTCTAGGTCTGAGGCCCAGCCCAGTGTTCCCACCCTGCCACCCCTCATTTCATCCATCCAGAGCTGTCCCCAGGCCCATGAGTGGTCCATACCCTTCCACATCTGGGGTGACCAGCTTGTCCCAGTTTGCCTGGGACTTTGGGGTTTATCCACTCAAGTGCTGCACCTCAAGAAACTCCACTGCCCCAGGCCAACCAGGACAGTTGGTCGCCCCGCCCACACCTCAGGGGTTTTGCCCATGCTCATTCATCCCCTAGTAATTTCTTCTTTATTTTGTTTTCTTATAAAAGTATTACTCATCAATGTAGCAACCTTACAGAAATATCTCTAGTTGACTCTCAAAGACCCCTTCCAATTCCACTCTCCAGAGTTAACAGTTTGATGATTCTTTTTCTTTCTTTTTGTTTTTTTGTGGTACGTGGGCCTCTCACTGTTATGGCCTCTCCCGTTGCGGAGCACAGGCTCCAGATGTGCAGGCTCTGGACGCGCAGGCTCAGGGGCCATGGCTCACGGCCCAGCCGCTCCGCGGCATGTGGGATCCTCCTGGACCGGGGCACGAACCCGTGTCCCCTGCATCGGCAGGCGGACTCTCAACCACTGTGCCACCAGGGAAGCCTCTTTTTCTTTCTTCTACACAAAAATAAGATCATACATCTCAAGTGGCCCTGCAGCCTTTTCACACCACGCAGGTTGGCCCTCTTTCCTCACCACTGTAATGGCTGTGTTGGTTTCATCACAGGGAGATGCCATACTTTACTGTGTGTCCTTCTGATGGACATCCAGAGTGTTTGCAGTGTTGTTGGTTTTTTTTTTTTATAGTCAGTTCAAGGCCAAATTTAAATATCACCTCCTCTGTAAACCCTTCTTTGACCCTCAAGGTGGTCTCAGGTTTCTTTCTTATTACTGTCATTATTTTAATAATAACAGTTAACATTTATGGAGTGCTTACTATGTCAGGCACTTGACATACATTATCTCATTTAATTTTCATGACTCCAAGAAGTGTGGCTTGTTATCCCCATTTTACAGATGGAGACACTGAGGCTCATTTGGAAGATAAACCCAAGCAGTGTGACTCCAGAGCGTGCCCTAAACTGCCTCACATGGTTTTCCAAAGGGTATGCTGGAGTGGGTGGTGCTGGGGGCCAGGGTGAGGCCAGATGCCCTCTGTTCCCCTGCTTCTCAGCTGTGCACCAACCAGGTCAAAGCCCAGCATTGCTGATGAAAGGCCAAAGCTGGTAGCATGCAGCTTCTAATCCACTTCCAGCCAGGACCCAGAAATTAAGGTTGAGGGAGGGCCTGGTGGGAGGAGCCTCCTGGGGGAGAGCAGGTTCCTGCAGGCTTTTATGGGCCTGTAAGAAGGGCCTGCCCCACAGGCAGGAAGCAGAGCACTCCAGGAGTGGAGATTGGGGGTTGGAGGAGTGGGGTGAGGCCTGGACTTGGGAATGAATCTAGAAGACCCCTTGATCTTTTTTAAAAAAAAAAAATTTATTTATTTATTTGACTGCGCCAGGTCTTAGTTGCGGCATGCAGGATCTTTTAGTTGCGGCATATAGGATCTAGTTCCCTGACCAGGGATGGAACCCAGGCCCCCTGCATTGGGAGCTCGGAGTCTTAACCACCGGACTACCGGGGAAGTCCCGGTGTTGATCTTCTCAACACCGCTGTGAAGTAGGCACCTTGTGCCCATTCTACAGAGCAGGAGACTGAGTCACAGAGAGTCACTGGCCTGAAGGCCCTTCTCTGCACTGCCCACACCACCTCCCAGTCTGGCGCCTGTGAGTTTGGACCAGATGGTCGATGAGGAGCTAGGCACCCCATGAGATTAGAGGGACCCTTTGATTTTAGACTGACCTTGATATCACCCTGGGCTGCTAGGCCCCGGAGTTATGCAAATTAATGTAGATATATGCTAATTAGACCTCTACCAGACCTGTTGTTCTAATGGAGCTGCCAGCTCAGAGGTATAGTGGGATAGGTCTGCCCAGAAGGGGCCTGAGGAGCCCCCCAGCTGTGGACGGGTCAGTAATCACTGGGATGAGGGGATGGGGTTGCCATGGAGACAGGCCAAGCCCCAGCCACTGCCTCCTGACAGGTTCAGGGCTGGCCAGACCAGCCCATTGAGACAGTCCTGGGCCTCTCTAACAGCTCCAGGCATGGTCTCTGAGGGCTAATTACGTGGAAGGTAGTGACCAGCTGCTCCCTGGCTCCCCCAGGCCCAACTGAGGTAGGGGGCTGGGCCATAGTGGTAGGGTGTGAGGACAGACAGATGGCAGTCTGAGGACTTGGGGACTGGGGAGCTGTCCGAGGAGGAGGGCGCAGCACTGAGCGGAGGAAGGTTACCCTTGAGAGCAGAAGGTGCTATGGAGCAGGGCTGTAGGGGTGAGAGTAGCCTAGTCTCAGAGAACCACTTGGTGGGGAACCAAGGGCTCTGCCCCAGCAGACAGGTTGCAGACTCAGCTCTTCCGTGTGCCCGTGGGCGAGCCCCTTGACTTTCCTGAGCCTCAGTTTCCTCATCTATCAGTAGGGGGAAGATTAAGAGATGTGACCCAGGAATTCCCTGGTGGTCCAGTGGTTAGGACTCTGCGATTCCGCTGCCGGGGGCCTGGGCCTGCAAGCCACTCAGCACAGGCCAAAAAAAAAAGAGAAATGTGACCCGAGTATGAGGGGTAGTATACAGTAGGTACTCAATAAATGACTCTACAATTCTAAGACCCATTGGGAGAGGTTAGTTTAGTTTTGTTGTTTGGCCGCATCGCGCGGCTTGCAGGATCTTAGTTCAACCAGGGATTGAACCCAGGCCCTCGGCAGTGAAAGCACGGAGTCCTAACTACTGGACTGCCAGGGAGTTCCCTAGTTTTCTAGTGGGAAAGAGCTTCCTCTCTTCTTGCCCCTTTCCCACTTCCCCTGCTCTCTGGCCTGGGGCAGGTGTTCTGATACTGCACTGAGGAGGCTACGGGCAGGACTGTCATCCCATGAGGACAGGAGCTGGGCCCTCTGTATTCACCACTGAGTTCTCAGCACTAAGCCTAGAAAAGACGCTCAAGAACTGTTGGTAGAACGGATGAATGAATTGGTAGAATGAATGAATGAACAGGTGTGAAGTACTTAGGACAGTGCCTGGCACTAATAGGTTAATAAACATTAGCTGTTACTTCACTGCCCATGGGAGGCTGGGCTGGGTGGCTCATGAGAGGCCCTTTGATGCAGAGCAGGTTCTGCCCCCGCCTCCACTCTGTCCCTTCGTATGCCCGTGACTGTCTCTGGAGAGATGTCTGGTGAGTGGGAAGAGCAGTGGGTGTAGAGACAGGGCTCAGACCTTAGCTCTGCCACATCCTGTCTGAGTGACTTCAGGAGACTCAAGTGACCACACTGAGCTTCCTCATATCAAGGTGGCCACACTAGGGCTGTGGGGAGAGGGCTGATGGCACCTGGAGGAGGGGTGATGGTGGATCTGTGCGTAGTCAGGGAGAGGCAGGGCTCTGATGACCCAGGCAGAACCTAGAGGCAGGCTGTACCAGGGACTGGCAGAACCACCTTCTGGTGAAGATGGGCCATTAGGCTCTCAGCAGAGGTCACAGGACCCCAATGGCAGTCCCCCTGAAGGCAGGCGGGCTGCAGCAACACCAGGCCTAGATAGCGACTTGGAGCGGCAGAGGCCCCCATTGTACAGATGAGAACACTGAGGCCCTCTGAGCCTTGCCCTGGGTCCCAAAGCACATTCACATCACAGAAGGAGACCTCAGATCCTCTGAGCCACCCAAGTGCTCTTTCACACAGTCTAACAATGAGTCAACAACATTTCTCTTAACTTTTTAAAAATTATAGATTTGTTTTAAAACATCTTAGAAATACCAGAGTTCATGTATTTGAAAGTAAAAGTTTCCCGCTCCCTAGAGAGAAGTTCTCATAACCATTTGTTATGTTTCCCAGGCTCTTGATTCTGCATTTACAATCACACACATTTCATGTCTTTTTTTTTTTTTTTTTGCTTTTGTTTTTTTTACGTAAATGGAATCTCATTGTTCTGCAGCTTGTTTTGTTTTGTTTTCACTTAACTCTGATAGCCTTGGCCATTTTCCAGCAGGATCCAGGCTGGGACAGAGAGAGGCAGAAGGGCTGTGGGAGCCCTGGAAAAGAAAGAGAGAGAGAGAATGTGTGCGTGTGTTGGGGGTAGAAAGAACTCCCCACAGGTCACTATGCACAGTGGGTGGGAAACCAGGCAGAGAAGCCCCCTTCATCAGCTCCCAGAGGACTGTGGTATCTGTCTTTAGACTAGAACTCTATGAAGCCGAAACCACACCAGCTTGCTGTATACCCTGTAGGTGCTCAAGAAATATTTGTTCGCTGAATTGAGTCCCTTTTAGGCCCATCTTCCCTGACCCTGCCAGAGACTACCTGGTCTCCATGACTGTACTCCTTTTAATCTCTTGCTGGGTGTTTATTTCAACTCATACTCAAATGGCATGGACGCCAGATGGACCCTGGAGATGGGGACAGAGCTCAGAGAAAGAGAGAAGACCCTCTCCTTAGACGAGTCACTGCCCCTCTGTGCTGTCAGTTTGCTCACCTCTCTAATGAGGGGGTTGGACCAACAGATCTCCAGGGGTCCTTCCAGTTCTGCCATCTGCAGCTTCAGTCCCACTACCTCATTTCACGGATGAGGGGCTGAGTCGAGTTTAATTCTGTCAGCTGCCTCAGAAATCCATTGGGAAAAGGGGGGCTTGAGTTTGGGGATGCAGCAAAGGCTGTAGTCATATCCTGAGCACCAACTGTGTACCAAGTACCGGGATGAGAGCTTTACATGCACTGTCCAAATCCTCAGGACGTTTTCCCAGTGAGGAAACAGCTGGTTCAGAAAGGGGGAGTAACTTGCCTGAGGTCACACAGTGAGTCAGGGACTGAGCTGGGAATGGAACTCAGGTGTGCCTGACCCCCAATGGCGGGTTCTTCCCACCTCAGCATCTATGTGAACTAAAGTCAATAAAGGAGACCAGGCGCGACCAAACTATTCTCCAGAAACTTCAGGGGCCCCTTCCTCATCATTCCCCAGACAGCCTGACTTCTGTATCTAAGTCCCCTGGCGATATGGCTGGAATTTTGGACAGGAAAGTAGTTGACTTGCAGAACTGGCTGGCAAGGGCTTGGACACAAGAGGCTTCTGATGGGTTCTGTGGCCCCAAGCCCAGCCCTCTGCCCGCCCTCTCTCCCAGCCGGCTTCCTGGGGGCCGGGGTGGTCCCATCTGCATTATTCATTTCTCACTCCCTATCCCCAACCCCCCAACCTGGTGTTGGGCTCCTGGGGTTGGCGTCTAGACAGACAAGAGCATCCTACTGAGAGCAGAGGCAGCCCTGACTGAAAGTTCCCATGGCAACTGCATCCCCCTCAGCTGGCAGCTACCCAATAAATAAATAATCAGGGATGGGGGTGGGGAGCTAAGGGCAGGGGGAGGGGCAGCAGGGGAGCCTCGTGGAAGCTTCACTCCGGAAACAGGGGTGGGTTAGGCTTGAAGTAGACTGGGGGCTGGTATTGCAGCTGGCCAGGTGAGAGAAGGTAGAGGGAGGAAGGTGGCCAGATGTGAGAGAGATTCAGAAGAGTAGAGAGCCAGTTGATGACAGACTGGGAACGCGGGTGAGCAGCAGGAAGACCAGGACCTACAGCTTACCGTTCTCGGTCATGCAGCCAGACACATCATGGGGCCCACATCACTGCAAATGGACTAGGTTTGGATGTATTAAGTTCATGATGAACCGTCCAATGGGTACTTGGTTATAAAGGGGCTGGAGGCCGAAGGAACTGAAGCTGGGGGGGACATGCATTTGCTGGGACACGCGGAGTGTGAAGAGGGGCTGGGCTGTGGCCCTGAGGTGCTCTGATACTTAGGGGCCTGACTGCGCAGGAGGATAGGCTGCACCGGAATCAGGCCAAGGAGGTGGAGAATGTGTGCGCCAGGCACGGCTCTCACCGCTGGAAATGCAGCAGTGAACATCCCCACTCTCGTGGAGTTTGCCTTCTAATGCAGGAGGCAGTAAATAAGGAGTGAATAGTATGTTAGTCAATGATAAGTGCCGTGGAGAAAATAAAGCAAGGGGGGAGGCAGGGAGCTCTGTAGCGGAATATAATTTTAAATAATGCTGACTCTCCTCACGACCAGATGAAGGAAGTACTGTGAATCATACCCATTTTGTTGGTGAGAAAACTGAGGCACAGAGAGGTTAAGTGACTTCCCAGAGTTGTAGAAAAACCAGCGGCACCAGGATTCTAACCCAGCTCTGCTCCTAACCCCTGGACCAAATTGTAGCAAGTGGGTGGAGGGGTGAGTAGCAGGGAGGGCGTGGAGACCTTTAAACAGTTTTGGATGTGAGAGCATTGGGCTAGATAAGGCATTAGTTGGAGGGGGAAAAGGGACTTTCTATTTATCTATTTTTTTTAAGTAGAAGAGGCTTAAGCATGTTTAGGAGGCAGTGGGAAGGATTCTGGGCAGGGAAAGAGGTTGGGTTTACAAGAGAAGAGATCGTGGATGATGTGGGCTCCCGAGTAGGTAGAAGACAGGGTTCAGAATGCAGGAGGAGGCATTGACCTTTAGTGCGGGGAGGGACAGAGCGTCAAGTATAGGGGGTTGGGGGGAGACCAGGTCTTTACCAGGGTGGGGGCGAAGGGGACCCAGGAGGGTTGAGGACAGCAAGAAGATCTGAAATATTAGGAGTGAGTTCCTCAGAGAAGCCTAGTTGGGTTGTGGGACAGCATCGGGGAGCTTCTTGTAGTCGATTATTCCGGATCTCCAGTGGCCCCAGTCTGCCCCGTGGAGTGACTTTCTCCGGAATTGCTTGGCTGCTTTGCGAGAGCTGAGGAAGCTCTTAATCGGGCTTATCCAGGTGTGGGCTTTTCCTCACAGGCGCGATGAAAAGGCGGAGGAGTATGGCAGTTCGGGTTACAGGCAAAGCTGATGGTGAAGTGAGGGGTCATGTGATCCCAGCAGGCTGATGGGCCCGTCATCGTGAAGGGTGTTGGGAAGAAGCTGGGGTGTCTGAGAGGGGCTCTCAAATTGGCGACTTTGGAGGCAGGGCAGTTATGGGTGATGACACATTCCAAGAAGTGGCCATGGACAAGGAAGAATGGAAGCAAAGGTCATGGGAGAGGACTTGAGAGGTTAGGGTGCTGGAGGGGGTGGCCCCAGATGTCAGAGTCGACCAGGATGATGCAGCGGTCGTGGGATCGTTTTCAAGGAAGGGACAAGACCTGGAGGCCAGTGGATGATGAGTCCAGCAGTGGATGAGGGTGGTATAGCCACTGGGTCGCACAGTTCTGCAGGCAGTTTGGGGACCCCAGAGGATACCAACCCCACCTTCGGGCCTGAGGAGCATGGGATGAGAGAAGAGAAAGAGTCACTGAGAAGACTACAGGGAAAACAGCGTCCTTGGGTGCAACGTTTAAGGGGTGGGGGGACCCCTTAGGGAAGGCGCCGAGGCCGTAGAGACACTTGCTGGTGTGGAAGGGGTCATGAAAGGGGGCCGGGGGCCAGGGGAGGGCTGGGTCAGAGGAAGCAGCATAGAGCATTGTGGAGATCAAGGGCAGAGAGGACCAATGGGCAGGAAAGTGGGACTTGCTCTGTGGTCATTGACAGATCCAGACAGGGCTGTGAGGCTGGGGGGACTGGATCTCATCTGTCTTTCTGGGACTACAGTCAAGGGACTCATCCCGCTTATCTGGGGTCCTTGTGACTGGGGAATTGGCTGGCCCAGAGGCCATAAGGATTACCCCAGGCTCTCTGGGCTGCATTGATGACAAGAGTGATTCGACCAGATTTGTGCTTTAGAAAAAGCATTCGGTAGGTTGGTAGGCAGCCTCCTTCTGCCAGGAGATGAGGCGGGAGGCTACAGCAGTTGCCCACAGAAGCTTCTGTGCTGGCCCACTTAGGAGAGAGACCCAAGAAGCCAGCCTCACCTAACTTGTAGGCTAACCAGGAAAAAATATCCCCGAAGTCACTTCTTTAAAAAAAAAATTAATTAATTAATTAGGCTGCGTTGGGTCTTTGTTGCTGTGTGTGGGCTTTCTCTAGTTGTGGCAAGCAGGGGCTACTCTTTGTTGCAGTGCGTGGGCTTCTCATTGCGGTGGCTTGTCTTGTTGGGGAGTACGGGCTCTAGGCACGTGGGCTTCAGTAGTTGTGGCTCGTGGGCTCTAAAGCACAGGCTCAGTAGTTGTGGAGCACGGGCTTAGTTGCTCTGTGGCATGTGGAATCTTCCCGGACCAGGGCTCGAACCTGTGTCCCCTGCGTTGGCCAGGGGATTCTTAACCACTGCACCACCAGGGGAAGCCCCCCGAAGTCACTTTTTCCCTCTCAATGCACATGTACTTGAACTTTTTGCAACGGAGTAGGTTGCTATTGTCTCAACACAGGTCCTCCCATCAAAGTAAAAAAGACACTCTAGGCACTTCCCTGGTGGTCCAGTGGTTAAGAATCCGCACTTCCAGTGCAAGGGGCACAGGTTTGACCCCTGGTTAGGGAAGTAAGATCCCACATGCAGAGCAGTGCGGCCAGAAGGAAGAAGAAAAAAAGAGACACTCCAAGGCCAGTTATGATTTACCACCACTGCAGCCCTGAGATTATTGTTTCTAAGCCATTGCAACCAGATGGGGAAGATATTCCTCCTATTTTTTGTTCTTATCTTTATTTGTTAATTACCTGCATGTCACTGCTGCAGAAGCAGGAGTTCTGGAATATTTGCCTTGGTTTTTGAATAAAAGATAACAACTTTAGAATTGGGGTTATTTAAGACACTGAATCTCAATTAAACTATTTATTTATTTACATCGATTTCTGCACTCACCATTGGAGGGAGAGGCAGCATCGTTCAGGCCTGGGTTATCCCGCTGATCACAGTGGTTTTTAACTGTACAGTTTTCCATCCGTCTCCCCTCCTAGGCTCTGAGTTCCCAAAGGGCAGGGACTGCAACGTATTCATTTCAGCATCCCCGCGCCAGCACAGGGTCTGAAACAGACTAAACGTTCTGTGAATAAATAAATGATGTACCCTGGATGGATGAGGGCATGTCAGATGTCAGATGGAGGAGTAAATGGATGTGGATGGTGTTTTGATGAATGAGTGGGCAGTTGTTGGATGGGAGGCTGGAGGGAGGCTGGAAGGATGGCTCAGAGTGACAAGAACATCCAGTGTTCCATATTCAGTGGAAAGAGAGATCCCTTTGGGCCAGTCAGGAGGTCTTCCTAGGAACGGAGAAAATTGTGCTATGTTTTGAAAACCAAGGAGGACTTGGATATAAGGAAAGGGAAATGATGGTGGATCCTCAACTGTTATTTCAGCTGCTTGGGGGCAGGAACTGGCTGGGAATAAAGAATTGAGCCAGATCCTAGCAGCCTTCAAAGCCCAACTAAGAAGCTTTGACTGTTAGGTCTCCTACTAATTAACCACCATATATTGAGTCTAATTATTAGTTTATGTGATGTCTCCATATCCTCACAACAACTTCTTAGGGGAGGGATTATCTTCCCCATTTATAGTTAAAGAAATAGGCTTAGAGAGGGAAAGTAATTTGCCCTAAGTCACACAGCAGAACTGCAGTTTGAACTTGAGTTTTAGTGACTCCAGCGCTGCTCACTTTATCAATGAGGTCCCTGAGAACACAGGAGTTTTGAGCTAGGGCCAGAGTGGGGGTAGGGGTGATGTCAGGTTTAGGTAGTTGTATCCAGGCAGGGTGTCTCCCCAACTACACTATGAGCCTGGGCAACTCTGTCTCACCCTCCTTGCCAGGACCCTGTGCCAGCTGAATCGAGAGCATCCAGCTGGACCGCAAACCACCAGGACTCCCTAAGGCCTAACAGAGTCAGGGTAGAGAGGAGAAGAGAAGTGGGGCAGGAGCTTTGGGGAGGGGATGCAGCCTGGGGAGTTTCTCCCCCAAGGTTGGCAGGCCACTGGATTCAAAACCAGAAGGGCCCTTAGAGGTCATTTAGTCTGGCAGCCTCTATGTTAGAGGATCTCAAGACCCACAGAGAAGGTAGCCTGCCCAAGTAAGCCAGGAATCAGTGTCAGACTCTCAACCAGAAACCACATGTCTTAACTCCCGAGCCAGTGCCAACTGGGAAAGGTGGTGTGTTGGTGCCAAGGTGGGACAGGAGGCAGACAAAGGTAGAATGGCTGTCTGGCTCTGCCACCAACCTGCTGTGTGACCTTGGGCAAGTCACTTCCCTTCTCTGAGCCTCATGGTTTCTTTCTTCTGAGTTAATGATCTCAGCAGTGCCTTTCTGCCAAGAAGTATCCAGTGAGAGATGAACTTGGAAGGCTGTTTACAATCTGCAGAGCTCTGGGAGGGGAGTCACCAGCAAGAGGCAGGCTGGTGCCAGGTGGGTGGGTGCCAGGGTTGGGCCTGCAGCTTCCTGGGTCTCTGCCCAAGCTTTGCCATCTGTGTGGTACCATCAGCTCCATCTCCTCTTGCCTCCCTGCCAGGAAGAAGCCTTCTGGGATCTTCTTACTTTATCAGGATCTTCTTGCTTCCTCCCTAGGCAGACCCTCTTCTCTCTCCTTCTATGTAGTCAGGACTCTTGGGTGCAAGTGACAGAATCAGAAGTACAAGGAGGGAGAATTTGTTTAGGCATGGCTAGATCCTCAGACCTAAAACGATGTCTCCCAGACACTCCCCTTGTTTGTTCACTCTTCCTTCCTCACTCTCTTTCCTTTAGCTTTGGCTTCCTCCTCAAGCCGGCTGTCCCCCAAGTGGTGGCAAAGACAGCCACCAACAGCTCTCAGCTGACACTATGCCCATCCAGGTATCTTGGCAGGTGACATCTCTGTCCTGATGCCCCAGCAAGTATCCAGGATAACTCTCAGGGCGCAGGCTGAGTGCCCATCCCTGGACAGATCACTGTGTGTTGCCTATTTGCTTAGACTTGGGTCACTAGCCCACTGCAGAAATTAGAAGTGGGGGGACTTCCCTGGTGGCGCAGTGGTTAGGAATCCGCCTGCCAATGCAGGGGCACACGGGTTCAAGCCCTGGTCCAGGAAGATCCCACATGCCGTGGAGCAACTAAGCCCGTGTGCCACAACTACTGAGCCTGCACTCTAGAGCCCATGAGCCCCAACAACTGAGCCCGCATACCACAACTACTGAAGCTCACGTGCCTAGAGCCTGTGCTCTGCAACAAGCGAAACCACTGCAATGAGAAGCCCGCGTACCGCAACAAAGGGTAGCCCCCACTCGCCGCAACTAGAGAAAGCCTGCACCTGCACACAGGAACGAAGACCCAACACAAACAAAAATAAATAAATAAAATAAATAAATTTATTTAAAAAAAAAAGAAATTAGAAGTGGGCTCAGCCCCACCCAAGCCACATGGACTGAGGGTCTGGGAGGCAGTTTCCAAAACAAAGAGATAAGTTCTGTCAACAGAAGAAGGAATATGGGACAGTCAATAACAACTGGTATCCTTGGTACCTTTGTTCCTAAATGTATCAGCTGAAAGGTTGAACCAGGGGCTTCTGGAAAGGGAGTCCTATATCAGTTACCTTTTGCTGCGTAACAAATCCCTCCAAAATGTAGTGGTTTTTAAAACAGCCATTTTAGGGAATTCCCCGGTGGTCCAGTGGTTAGGACTCAGCACTTTCACTGCCATGGTCCTGGGTTCGATCCCTGGTCAGGGAACTAAGATCGTGAAAGCCGCGTGGCACAGCCAAAAATTGAAGAAAAATAATAATAAAAAATAAAACAACCATTTTATTTAGCTCACGATTCTGTGGGTCAGCTGGGAGATTTTTTGGTCTGGCGACCTGTTGGCTAGCATCTGAATGATCTAGGATGGCCTCACTCGTGTGTGTTGATGGTTGACTGTCTGTCACCTGGGGTGCCTTGGTTCTTTTCCCTGTGGCCTCTCTTCCTCCAGCAGGTCGGCTTGAGCTCTGTCACAAGGTGTTCTCTGTGTTACAAGTATAACAAGTGGGCAAGCTCCAATGCACCGGCGTTTTTCAAGCCTTCACTTGCTTCCTCTTTGCTAAAGTCCCCTTGAACAAAGCAAGTCACATGACCAAGCACAAAATTAGTGTGGGAGGGCACTGCTAAAGAGCATGGAAGTAGGAAGAGAAAGAATTTGAGGCCAATTGTGCAACGTACTACAGCTCCCTCAGGGACAGGGAGTGAAAAAAAATCCCTTTTCTTTGTAGCCCATGGATCCCATGGACCAGGGCAACCTCCAGATAGGGGTCCTTGGAAGAACGTGACCGAGCCCCCGGGCTTCCCCGGGGTCTCCAGGGCCCTGGCTCAGCCCTAGGCCAGAGCTAGGGGCAGGCAGTCTGGATCCTGACCACGGGCAGAGACCCGCCCCCCAGGGAAAGTATAGATGCCAATGGGGAAGCTTCTTGGCAGGGAGGAAGGCGTTCTGAACCCCGGCTCCCATCTCCCTTTAGCCCACCCCAAACTGATGAACAGGGCTCTGTCCCGCTCATCCTCACCGACCTGTCCTCACCTCCCAGCATCCCTTTGGTACTGCGGGGCTGGGATGGCGCTGAGACTTGTGTATAATCAGGTCATGGCTCCTCATCACCATGGTAACTGGTGTCACCTGCTCCACAGGGTTGAAAAGGAGTACCTGTCCTTTTTTAGGTGGTGACTGTGGCCTCAGCCTGCTCTTTCCCACAGGTGGCTGCGTTGGAGCGGCAGATCTTTGACTTCCTGGGCTACCAGTGGGCTCCTATCCTAGCCAACTTCCTGCACATCATGGCAGTTATCCTGGGCATCTTTGGTACCGTGCAGTACCGCTCCCGGTACCTCATTCTGGTATGGCTCACTTGGCCTCTCCACAAGCCAACCCCCTCTTCTCATCCCCATCCGTTCCCACCTTGTTCTCCAGCCAAAGCTGCCCTCCACCCTGGGCACCTAGACCCCTGCCTCTGGCTGGGCTCCAGCCCAGCTGGTGATGTGGATGTTCAAATCCCAATGCTTCTTTGCTCAGTGGAGACAAAATTAGTATTTTTCCTAAAGAATTTTCTACAGAAAATTCCAAATATTAACAAGGTATATCATTTAGTGAGTGCCTACCATATTCCAGGCACGTGCTAAGAGTTTCACCTGCTTTACTTATCTTTACGACAGCCCTTCGAAGTATATCTTATCTCCATTTTCCAGATGAGGAATTGAGGCTCAGAAAGGTGACAAGGCTTCCTAAAGTCACACAGCTAATAAGTGGCAGGGTTAGAGCATCCTGTCCAGAGCGAAGGCTCCTGCCGCATCACCACGCTGCCCAGTAAGCCCGTGCGAGGGATGGACTTTGCCTTGTTTGGTTTCTCAAGTTGCTTCAGGAAGGCTTGGCTTCTGTCCCTGGATGTTCATCAAAAATGTGGTCTAGTGTGGCTAGTGTGGCCTTGAGGCCAGTGCCTCCCGTGCCCCAATCTCAGGAGTGCATTATGTCCCTGGCTCCTTCCTCCTACTTCCTCTTTCCAAGCTCTGGTCCTTGATTATCAAACTCCTGTTTTCAACTAGTCTCATCCTTGTCCCTCGCTCTTCCTCAGTGACTCATTTATACACCTCTCTTGAGGGAAAGGGCTTTCCGATAGATTTACGACAGAAATGCTTGACACCCAAAGTAACAATGCCATGTAATGTCATGCCCCACCCCCAGAGCCCACTCGCGCTCATTCTAGGGCTTCTCCACACCTCCCACAGGCTCAGTTCCAGAAGCCAGGTGAACAGGGCCCTTCCAAAGCTCTCCCTCACCTGAGATAAGAGGACCCTTCTCTCCAGTTCTCAGGAAAGCTCCCGGCACCACTGTAAACGGCACTGTCTGCCAGGCGGCTGCCGCTGGCTTAGGCATAGGATTTGGGTGGAAATATCCAGCTCCTCTCTAGTTCTTTGCCATGGGTAGGATGCCATCTGGTGTCTGTGGTTCTCTGCAGAGTGGATAGGATTAGCTACCAGAGGACTTAGGTTTGCATGCCAGCCCTACCTCTTCCTAGCTGTGTGATCTTGGAAAATGTCAACCTCTCTGAGCCTTAACTTAGTTATCTTTAAAGAGAAAGACAGCGCCTTCCCTGCAGGGCTCTGGTAAGGACTGGATGGTTGTAAAATGATGTGTAAACTATATTGCTTTCTGAGTGAGGCATTGTCATAGTTTCCCCTGCAAAGGTCTCCTCCGTCCATTGACCCGCCCCATCCCCACTCCTCCAGGCCCCACCCTGATCCCACCTCTGCTTTCCCCAGTATGCAGCCTGGCTGGTGCTTTGGGTTGGCTGGAATGCGTTTATCATCTGCTTCTACTTGGAGGTTGGACAGCTGTCCCAGGTAAGCCTCAGGCCTGGCAGTGCCAGAGAGCAGAGACTGACCTTTCCCATCCCCTGCCCCAGGGGCTCCTGTGGTGTGGGTCTCAGGGGCATCATATCTTGAAGAGACCGCCCTCTACACATTCGAGTAATCTGTGCTCCCTATCCCCCATCCCTACGTTTTCATTTCTGGCATCCTCCGTACTTCTTAAAAACAAATGACGGGGAATTCCCTCGCGGTCCAGAGGGTGGCTTACCCTCGCTGAGCTTCAATTTCGTCATCTAGTAAGTATAGTTAATAGAAACCCCAATTTCATGTGGTTGCTGAGGGGATGAAAGGAGATCGAACATCTCAGTGCTTGGCACCAAGTCAGCATGCAGTGAATATTTCACAGTTAACAGACTGCCTGAGTGAATGGACTGAGGAAAACAGATGCACACGTGGGTAAGAACTTCTGATGTAGGCCAGCCCCTTCTCCATTTCAAAAGGGGAGACCAAGGTCTAAAGAGGTTTGCCCAGGGTCACACACAGGGAGCAGTGGAGAGGCTGAATGGGCTGTGAAGGGGTCTGTATTGAGGATTTCACCAACAGCTGGATAATTGGACCCGATCACCATTAATGTCCCTTCCAGCCCTGAAATTCTGAGACTCCTGTGGGTTTGAACCAGCCCCTTCCATCTCTGATAGAGGAGTGAGGCCTGCATGGTCATCAAGCGCCACCTACTGGCCAAATGTAGACTTGCAGATACAGACTTTCTCCATACCTTTCGCAAATCAAGCCAGGAAAGGAAGCTGTTACAACCCAGGTGTGAAGCCGACCTTATATAAAGTCTTCTGGAGGGAATTCCCTGGCGGTTCAGTGGTTAGGACTCGGCACTTTCACTGCCGGCGCCCGGGTTCGATCCCTGGTCAGGGAACTAGGATCCCACAAGAAGTGCGGTGCTGCCAAAAAAAAAAAAAGAAGTCTCCTGGAGCCTGGGGAGGATTTCTGCCCCTCCCCGCCCCAACCGCCTCCGGCCCAAGCTCAGTATCCTAGGCCCCTCTGCCCCTAGGACCGGGACTTCATCATGACCTTCAACACATCCCTGCACCGCTCCTGGTGGATGGAGAACGGGCCAGGCTGCCTGGTGACACCTGTCCTGAACTCCCGCCTGGCCCTGGAGGACCACCATGTCATCTCGGTCACCGGTTGCCTGCTTGACTATCCCTACATTGAAGCACTCAGCAGTGCCCTGCAGATCTTCCTGGCTGTGAGTTCTCCTGTCCCCCTGCCTGTCCCAGCCCTGCCCTAGGCACTTTACACACACAGTTACATGATCCTCTTTCCTCTTAACAAGCCAGTAAGGTATTGCCCAGGTCCAACTGGGGAAACTGAGGCTCAAAGAGGTAAAATAATTACTTGTCCAAAATCATACTCCCAGAACGGAGAATAGAACCAGGTATATTAAGTTTAAGGCGCAGTCATTTGACTTGGAGTTGTTATGGGTTTGCCTTCCTCTTAGCACACATGGCCCCCCCAGCGGGGGTGGGCAGGGCCGGGCAGGGGGTGAAGGAAGAGCTTCCCTCTCCTCCCTCCCTCCCTCCCTGACGCGCTGTGTCCTCCCCCAGCTGTTCGGCTTCGTGTTCGCCTGCTACGTGAGCAAAGTATTCCTGGAGGAGGAGGACAGCTGTAAGTGCGGAGCCCCTAGGGAACTGGGGAAACCTGGCCGCGTGCCACCCCACGCAGTCAGCACCCTGGACAGGGGCCAGAGCAGGAGGGAGCCCTGGGTTATTTAAGGCAGCGGTCCCCAACTTTTCTGGCTCCAGGGACCGGTTTCATGGAAGACAATTTTTTCCGTGGACGGAGGATGGGGGGGTGCTTTCAGGGTGATTCAAGTGCATTGATTTATTATGGCCTCCGTGCAGTCAAACCTCTCTGCTAATGATCTGTATTTGCAGCCGCTCCCCAGCACTAGCATCACGGCCTCAGCTCCACCTCAGATCATCAGGCATTAGATTCTCATAAGGAGTGCGCAACCTAGATCCCTCGCATGAGCAGTTCACAGTAGGGCTCACGCTCCTATGAGAATCTAATGCCACCGCTGATCTGACAGGAGGCGGAGCTCAGGCGGTAATGTGAGCAATGGGGAGCGGCTGTAAATACAGATGAAGCTTCGCTTGCTTGCCTGCCGCTCACCTGCTGTGCGGCCCAGTTCCTAACACCAGTACCGCTCTGTGGCCTGGGGGTTGGGGATCCCTGATTTAAGGGGCCCCTCTGGGGGCTGGGGAAGAAGAGGCAGCAGGGTGAGTGGGGATGGCATAGCCAGCCCATTCTGGGCTGAGGCCCAGACGTCCAGGTGCCCAATCCAAGGCTCCAGCACTGCCCCCCTACCTGCCCCTCTTAGGCCCCTTCCTGTCGCTCTGAGGGGCTCCACAGCCCCACTCCTGTCAAGCACCGCCCATTCCCAGTTCGTCCCACTCCCACCCCCAACAGGTCTTGCCTCCCCACACCCTTCTCCCTTAAAGGGCCACCCTCCCCATCCACCCCCCCAGCTCTCTATCCTCTTGGGCCTTGGCCTATCCATCAGGACACTGGAACAAAGCCCAACCCCTAAGGCCCTGTACAGGGTCTGGCCTCAGATTCCTCTCTTTCAGGACCCAGCCTCCCATAACTTGCCCCCTTCACAGGCCCATCTCTAACCACGTGCCATCTGCCCTTCCGCAGTTGATTTCATCGGCGGTTTTGACTCCTATGGATACCAGGCGCCTCAGAAGACGTCGCATTTACAACTGCAGCCTCTGTACACGTGGGTCATGGCGCGGAGCAGGGTCGGGTGGAGGGACCCCAGGCGCGGGCGTTAGTGTAGGAGAAAGAAGGGGAGGGAGGAGCGGAGAGGGCAGCCGGATCTCTCCGCCTCCCTACTTAGGGGTCCACTTCCCTAACCTGCCTTTGTTTCCTGCAGGGCGGGGTAGTAGCTTCTGCCCCACGACCACCCCCGCGGCGGCTACACTGACCGCCGCAGCCGCGAGCTCTGGCCAAGATGGCAGGCGTGCCCCCTGGCGGCTCGCTGACCGGACTGCAGCCTGGGTCGGCTTGACATGGGTCCGAAGCGGACATGGACTTGGCGCTTATTCGCCTGGACTTAAGGGGTGGGGCGGGGGAGGGGGTTCGCGGGGTTTGTATTTTTTTATCTCCACCTTGGCGTGTGCCGGAGCCTCCCGCCCTTCTCCAGCCTCTCCCTTTCACCCTTCTTCACCCAGCATCCTGTCCCCTGTCCAGAGAGAAAGGACAGGACAGACAGACTCACCCCCATCTCACCACATTCATTCACCAGCCCTGGGGAAAGTTACCCTGAACTAGAAGCAGGAGTTCTGGGTTCTAATCGCAGCTCCATCACTAACTCTCTATGTGACATCTGGCAAAGCCCTTGCCCTCTCTGGGCCTCAGTTTCCGACCTCAAATAATTAAAATAATCCCTTCGGAAATGGAGCTCTTTCTAGCCTTTTCATTTGACTCTCAATTCCCTGGACTATACTGGGATTTTACATAATCCCCATTTTGCAGATATGGAAACTGAGGCCTAGAGATGTAAAGCAATTTGCTTGAGGCCACACAGCTGGGCTTTTGGTGGCGGCAGGCCTTGAATATGATCTGTAGTTTCAGACTCCAAAACCCATTTCCAAGCCCCCTTCCAGCTTGGACACTCTAGAACCCATGTGATATACACCACACTCACATACCACCACCACCACCACCAATTGCTAACTCCTCTCTTAAAGCAATATATTCGTTCTCTTGTTGGGAACAGGATGGACGGATCCCAGAGCCCTGAATTCAGCCTGACCCACAGGGAAGCCTTCTTAGACTCGGCCTCTGTCCACCCTTGGCAAAGCTTTCAAGCTCTCTCTAGCAAAGGGGGGACACGACTCGGTCGCCCCACCCCCTTCCACATCCCTGAGCCTGCTGCACCCATGATCCCCCACCCCTTCAGCAACTCTGCCAACCCCTGGTGGCTCCATCCACCTCACCAGTTGGAAGACCTGTGGTTCCGGAGTGGAAAAGGGCTCATCTGTGCTGCCTGGTCAACAGTGTTCAAAGATCACCAGTGTTGATGATCACGCCGGTGTGCAGAAGCAACCTCTAACAAGTCCAGAAGTTGTTCTGAAGAGGCAGAATGGGGGTGGGGGTCATAGTGGGGGCTCTGGAGGGCCAGCACCCTTCCTTAAGAGCAAGTAGAGATGAGGGCCCATTCTCCTCGCCTCCCTCCACAGACCCTTCTGAGGACCCTGCATCCTGTGCGCTGGCTGGTGAATCTCAGGGCAGGAGGATCAGGCCTCAGCTTCCAGTTTGTGAAGTAGGAGTGGTCCTGGCTTAGGAAGGAAGGTGGGAGGCATGGGGGAACCCGATGGAAATACAGACGGTTGCACACCTGAGCCCATCCATGGGGATCATTCCTTGCTCTCCACCCTCTGATCTAGCATTTCTTCCCATCTAAGGCCAAAATATCCTGAACTTGGACCCCACCCCACCATTCCATCTGCAGGTCTGTGCCAAAGAGCCTAACCCAGGAGTCCCTCTGGTCACTACAGGGCCCAAGGTCCCAGATGGTGAGCCTGGTTAGCTGTGGGTACAGCTCAGGAGGGCAACAGTTCCCTTCAGGCCTGGCTGCTGCTCTGCTCCTGGACCAAGTCCTGCCTTCAGCCCTCTCTTCTCAGAGCCACCCCCAGCCAGCTGTCATCTCACCCCCAAGCCCCTTTCTACTCAATGACTTGAGCCACTGGTGCTTTGAAGCCTTTTGTTTTTGTAAGATGGTTTTTTCAAGGAGACTGTTTTCTTCTCACTGGGACCTTGCAAGGCAGGGAGTGTTGCCCTGGTTTCTGTGCAGGTGGGTTGATTAGAGATGGTGTTTTCCGACTTCCCTGGTGGCGCAGTGGTTAAGAATCTGCCTGCCAACGCAGGGGACATGGGTTCGAGCCCTGGTCCGGGAAGATCCCACATGCCACGGAGCAACTAAGCCCGTGTGCCACAACTACTGAGCCTGCACTCTAGAGCCCGTGAGCCACAACTACGGAGCCCACGTGCCACAACTGCTGCAGCCCTCGTGCCTAGAGCCTGTGCTCTGCAACAAAGAGAAGCCACCACAATGAGAAGCCCATGCACCGCAACAAAGAGTAGCCCTCGCTGCAACTAGAGAAAGCCCGTGCGCAGCAACAAAGACCCAACACAGCCAAAAAATAAATAAATTAATTAAAAAAAAAAAAAAGATGGTGTTTTCTTCTCTTTCTGTCTTCCTGCCCTGTGAGTCGGCAGGGTCTTCTAAGGGAGAAGTCTTTGCATGGAGGGTGGGCAGAGGTTGGGAATCTGTCATTGTCATTATCAGACATTGCTGGGGCACTGGCCTGTCCCTCTGGCTGGCTGTGTAGCTTTGGGCAAGTCACACTCCCTCTCTTTCCTCATCCATAAAATGCAGAGAAGGAATTAAATCAGTGGGTTCCCAAACCTGGCTTTGCAATCCCTTGGAGAGCTTTCTATTTTCCGATTAAGTACCTTTTAAGGTTATGCTTTCTAATATCCTTTGCATCCTGGCTCTGTCCTTTTCCTAAAAATTCAGTTCCTGACTTGGAATAAGCTGGCAGACAGTACTTTAGACACAGATTCCTGCATCCCAACTGGGACATCTTGGCTCCTTTTCTGACTGTACAAGAAGAATCAGTATTTTGAATTTTAAAATTTTACTTTTGTGTGTGAATAGGTAATAAGTATATGTGGTACAGGATTCAGAAAGTTCCAGGGGGCTATGTACTCTTACTTATTTTTCATATCTTTCCGAAGATAGTCAAAAATTTTTTAATTATATAATTTTTTTTCCCTTTTTCACACAAATGGTAACATATTTTACTCACTCTTCAACTCCCTGCTTCTTTCACCTAACCCTGAATCTTGGAAATCTTCTCCCAATAACACATGTGGCGCTACCTCCCATTCTTCCACAATGATTTGGTAGAATTGAGATTTTTAAGATCCCCAGGTGACCTTGATGCAGTTAGGGGCCAAGAGCCAGAGGTTCTACATAAGGATGCCCAGGTCCACTATTCAAACCTCTGTGGACCATTCCTGGTCGTGGAGTCAGAGGGAAATAAGGAGTTTATGGTCTAGTGGGGAGCCCAGGGGGTGAGCAGGCAGAAGTTGACGCTGATAGCAGGTGGTCGATGCTGAGGACAGCTTAGCGTGAAAGGTGGTTGTTAATAGGAGCTCGGGAGAGAGGTGATCTGAACATCCTGGATGTACCAACAGCATGAACAGAGGTGTGGAGGGAGGAAAACCCATAGTGTCTGGGGTAAAAATGGCCAGAGACGAACTAGCTGGAGGGAGCCTCAGCGGGGAATGTATTCGTTTTCTATCGCTGTCATAAGTTATCACAACTTTAGTCTCTTAAAGCAGTATAGATTTGTTATCTTACAGTTCAGTAGAAGTCCAACATGGGTCTCACTGGGGTAAAATCAAGATGTCTGGAGAGTTGCATTTCTTTCTGGAGTCTCTAGGGGAGAATCCGTTTCCTTTTCTAGCTTCTAGAGGTTATGTGCATTTCTTGGCTCGTGGCCCCTTTCCTCCATCTTCAAAGTTAGCAACATCACAGCCCTCTGACCTTTTTGATTTTTCCCTGGCCGTGCAGCATGTGGGATCCTAGTTCCCTGACCAGGGATCGAACCCGCACCCCCCTGCAGTGGAAGCGTGGAGTCTTAACCATTGGACCACTAGGGAAGTCCCAATCTCTGACCCTTTTTCCATCACATCTCTCTAACCACAGCCAGGAAAGGTTCTCCACTTATAAGGATTCGTGTCATTGGATTGGGCCCACTCGAATAATCCAGGATAATTTCTTCCTCTCAAAGTCCTTAATTCCATCTGCAAAGTCCCTTTTGCCATGTAATGCATTCACAGGTTCCAGGAATTAGAATGTGAACCTCTTTGCGGGGCCATTATTCTGCCTTCCCAGGGAAGGAGTCATATCCAGAAGCCCTGAATGTCAAACCAGAGTGCATCGGCCTGGTGTGATGGCAGGGGGAACTATTGAAGGATTTTGAGCAGAAGCTACTCAATTAGAACTGTTCTGTAGAGAGAACTGGCAGGGCTGGAAGGGTGGGTTGGAGGAAGGAAGCAGGAAGCAGTGTTTTGTCTGGAAGAGGCCTAGGGTTTCTTACTTCCCTGTGTAAATATGTGTTCTTGTGGGTATGTGTGTAAAGTTGGGAGGTAAATGTCAGCATGAACTTCAGGTGTCAGACATCCCTGGGTCCCCGTTCATCACTCTGGAACCAGTCAAGCTGGCCTTCCCACAAAGCCCCGTGGGGCTCCTGCCATCCTGGGGCCATCTCCCGGCAACCTCTGCACGTTCAAATAATCCAGGTAGGACATACCTTCCAATAACTGCTGGGTCATAACGGTGCCCAAGTCATTCTTTTTTTTTTTTTTTTTGATGTGGACCACTTTTAAAGTCTTTATTGAATTTGTTCCAATATTGGTCTGTTATATGTTTTTGTTTTTTTGGCCCCAAGGCACGTGGGATCTTAGCTCCTGACTAGGGATCGAACCCACACCCCCTGCATTGGAAGGCGAAGTCTTAACCACCGGACCGCCAAGGAAGTCCCCCCAAGCCATTCTTTGAAGCACTAGAATACAAATTCCCCAAGGTGCATTTGACAAGCATAAGAGTCTCCTGGGATTTGTAGACAGACTAGTGTTTGCTTGAATGCGTTGGAATTGGGTCTTGCTGTTTCTAAACAGACTATAGGCATGAGGGAGGGCCTGACACCAAGCAAGACCTTATTGCCTTATAAGATTCAGTACTCCACAGGCATGGCCCCGGACAGGGTTTCTCAAACTTGCAGAGCATAAGCGTCTCTTAAAAATCCAAATTCCTGAGTCTGATCTGAGCCACACTGAACCCAACATCTGGGCAGTGGAAGGAACTTGTGTTTTTCACTAGTGCCCCAGGAGATCCAGGTTTGGGAAATCCTAGACCCAGGTAAAGAGGCATTCAAACATTTTTGAAACTTCCCCTCCTTCAGTGTCATGGAAGGCGTACCAAATTATGCCTGCCAGCTTCCTCACATCAGAGCTCGACTCTAAGACTCTCTCCCCCAAGTTTAATTGCATTTGTTAATAATTGTTACAGTCTTAAATTTTTAAAAAATGGGTTAATAATTTCAAAGTCTAGGATCAACTCTTGAACTTAAACATTGACAACTTTACCACTTGGTTAGTTTGAGCAAAGGCAGGTCTGAGTTTGCCTGCCACCACCTGTGCCGGGGACCACACCCCACCCTGAGCCTTGCTTCCAGGGATTCAGCGATTCAACCAGACTGCTCAGGCCCAGGTCGACTGGGGCTGCAGAGAGAGCCCTGTGCTGGGCATCCAATACTGAAATACTCCAAAACTGAAGTTTGAGTTCTCCCTCTGCCCCTTTCTCATCCTGGGACCTGAGGCCACTCCTCCCGCCTCCGGTCTTGGTGACTTCAGTGAAATGAGAGGGCTGGACTTTGCAGAATGTTCCTGGGCTTCTTTTCTGCTGACCTGGAACAGGGCTTCTCCATCCTAACTGTACTTGGGATGTCTTTTTAAAATACAGATTTCTGGGCTCCACTCATGTACCAGATTCTAATTCATTGGACCCAAAGCATCTGAATTCATCCTTCAAATATTTATTAAGAACTTACTATGTGCCAGGCACTGAGTATACAGCAGTGAACAAAACAGAACGTAATCCCTGCTCTCGTAGGGGATATCTATGGAAGCAGACATACATGGGTAAACCAGTAAAGTATATGGTGTGTCAGATAAGTGTCATGGAGCAAAACAGGGCAGGGAAGGGAACACAGGATAGGGATTGATTCTGGTTTTAAATTGGACATCAAGTTAGTCAGGAAGTCTCACTGCGAAAAAGTTTTGATAAAATACCTGAAGAAGAAGACAAAGGGAACAGCAAGTGCAAAGGTTCTGAGTCAGAGCCTGAATACTGGAGGGAAGCAAGGAGGCCAGGGTGGTTCAAAGCAAGGAAATGAGAGAGTGGTTGGAGATGAAGTCCGAGAGATGAAGGGGCGGGGGGAGTGTCAGGTGCTGTATTGGCTTGAAGAACACCATAAGGGCTTCCGTTTTTAATCTGAGATGGGAAAACACAGAGCTGGGAAGAATCCCTTTGGATACTGTGTGGAGAACACACTGTAAGGGGTCAAGGGCAGAAACACAGAGACCAGGTCAGATACTATCAAGATAATCCAGGTGTGGGATGGTGGTGCTTGGTCAGAGTGGCAGCAGTGGAGGAGATGAGACATGGCTGGATTCCAATATATTTTGAGTGTAGGACCAAGAAGATATGCTGGGGGGCTGGCTGTGGGATGTGAATGAAAGAGCAGAGTCACACAGGACCCCAAGGTTTTCAGCCTGAGTGAGCAGAAGGATGGAGTTGCCCTTGCGATGGGATGACATCAGGAGGAGAAAGTTTGGGGACAGACTCCCGTGTTCTGGTTTTGGACACCTAAAGTTTGAGATGCCTGTTAGGCATTCAAGTGGAGATGTCAAGGAGGCAGCTGGGTATAAAAGAGGAGAGTTCTGGGCTGAAGTAGGAAGTTTGGAATCATTGATGTTGAGATGGTGTTTCAAGTCGACAATAGATAAAATCACCAAGAGAGTGAATGTAGACAGGGCAGAGGGTTGAAGACAGTCCTGGGGCACTTGTACATTTGGAGCTGGAGAACATTAGGAGGAACCAGCAGAGAAGGCTGAGGTAGGCAAACCAGGGAGCTGATACAAACTAGCATTTTGAGTTCACTCAGTTTACTGATTTCACTCTCTATCAAGAAATATTTACTGAGCACCTCTTATGTTTCAGGCACTGTTCCAGACACCGAGGCTACAGCAATGAACAACGCAGACAACGCTTTAGCTTTCTCTCTTACAATTTAGCTTCTAGGCAGAAATGACATATATTTTCTTGTTTAGTCTTGCTAACAATCCTAAGAATTTCCATTACCACCACCTTATAGATGGAGTCACTAAAGCTGGGAGAGATTAAGTCACCTATTCAAAGTCACCCAGCTAGTAAGTGGCAGAATCAGCATTTAAATCCAGCCACTCTGACCCCTGACTCATTATCTAACCGCTGAACACATACTGCCTCATGGGGAATTCCAGTGCCCAGGCAGGGCTGAGAACCACTGCTCTGGGATACTCTTAGCTTTCTACTGCTGTATAGCAAATTACCCCAGAACTTAGCAGCTTAAGTCAACAAACACTGTCTTAAAGTTTATGGGTCAGAAATTCGGGAGCAGCTTAGCTGGGTGGTGCTGACCAGGGTCTCTCATGAACTTGCAGTTTAGAGTTAGGTCAGGGCTGCAGATGTGTGAAGGCTTGGCTGGGCTGGAGGGTCCACCTCCAAGATTGCATAATCACGCGGCTGTTGATAGAAGGCGTCAGTTCCCTTTCACATGGAGGAAGTGAGCCGCATAAGAAGTGGATCCAGAGCAAGTGATCTGAGAGAAAGAGAGAGCAAGGAGGCTAGGAAGACCGAGTCTCAGAAGTCACGCACCATCACTGCCACCACATTCTGTTGGCTGGAACTGACTCACTAAGTCCAATCCACATGAATGAGTAAGCAATTAGTCTTCACCTTTTGGGGGAAAGATTGTCAAAGAATTTGTAGACATACTTTAAAAGCGACTCTGATTGTTGTTATAATACGTTTACATTATTGGGTTGGCCACAAAGTTCGTTTGGGTTTTTCTGTGACATCTTATGGGAAAACCCAAACAAATTGTTGGCCAACCCAATATTTTTAAGAAACCAAACAGGTGCATAGAAGAAATGGACTGTCGGTCTCCTTTCCTCCACTCTTCCCTGTGACCTTCTGGATTCAAAAACTCAAAACTTTGAGCACTAGGGAAAAGGGGATCTGATCTGTTCATTGGTGGAGAGTGCATGGGGCCTGGGACCTGGTAGACACTTGATAAATATTTATGGAAGACACCTGCTGGAGGACCTCCTATAATCAGACATATGGGTTCATTCCATGGGTTTATGAACCCATGGGTTCATAAACTGCCTCCGCATGTCTGTTCTGGTGCTAAGGTGCAAAGATACAGCTGACCTAGTCCCTGTCCCCAGAAGGAGCCCTCAGACTGGAGGGGGGGAAATTTAATACAAAAAACAAAAAGCAAAATAGATGCTATAAGTGGCAGTATGATCTGGGGATGCAGTGGAGAATCATGGTGGAAGCACAGAAGAAGAGGGCAATCAAGGGAGGCTTCATAGAAGAGGTGGCACTTTGAACTGAGACTTGAAGAATGAGGAGGAGTGTGTTTGGAAGACTTGTGTGGAGAGAAATGGCATCTCAGGTCAAAAGAACAGCTTGTTCAAAGACGTAGAGGTGTGAGAGAACCTAGCATGTTTGGGGAGTTTCAGAGTTAGAAGGAACCTTGGTATTATTTAGCGGAAACCCCAGTGCTCCTTGCCTCTCCTCATAATAGTAATAGCCAACAGTCTCAGATGACTGCCACCTGCCAGGCACTGTGCTAAGCACTGTGGACGGACTGTCTGATTTGAACCTCACAACAACCCTATAAGGTGCCTATTATGATTATCTCCAGTTCATAATTGAGGAAACCGAGACTCAGAGAGGTTAAGTCCCATGGCCAGGGCTGCACAGTGAGTAAGTGGCAGAGCTGGAACTTGAATCAGGATCTTTCTGACATACAAGCCTGTGTTTTTAACCTCTGCATTGCACTACATCTGCATTGTTAAGTGGTCTCGTAGCCTCAACTTGCACACTTGGAGTGACGGGAAGCTCACCATCTCTCCGGCCAGGACAAAGAGGCCGTGGAGGTCTTTCATTCGAGTCCTGAAATGCTAGGAATCACCAGCCTAATTGAAGCAAAGCCTTAATAGAAAGACAGGCACCGGCTTCCCTGGTGGTGCAGTGGTTAAGAATCCGCCTGTCAATGCAGGCGACATGGGTTCGAGCCCTAGTCCAGGAAGATCCCACATGCCGCGGAGCGACTAAGCCCGCGAGCCACAACTACTGAGCCCGCGTGCCATAACTACTGATGCCCGTGCACCTAGAGCCCGTGCTCCACAACAAGAGAAGCCACCGCAATGAGAAGCCCACACACCCACACCGCAACGAAGAGGAGCCCCCATTCGCCACAACTAGAGAAAAGCCCGCGTGCAGCAACAAAGACCCAACGCAGCCAAAAATAATAAATAAACTTTTTTAAAAAAAGAAAAGAAAGACAGGCACTACCTTGTGTGTCAAGGCAGGAAGCATTTTCTGATTATCAGTCCAATTCCCTTTACCCAAAGAGCTCTGGTTCGAGGCAGCACGATCAGCACCTATCAGGGAAGGTGATGGCTGCAGGGGCTACAAGGAGGTGCAACCTCTCCCAGGGGACTCAGGGAGGGCCTCCCGGAGTGACCCAGAGGGAAGGGCACGGATTTCTCTAGATCAGAGTTTCTCCAACTCAGTGTTATTCCAATCTGGGGCCCTATAATTCCTTGCTGCGGGAAGCTGTCCCGTACACTGGAGGACGGTTAGCAGCACCCCATGCTCTGCCCACAAGATGTAACCCCACCCTCAGCAGTGACAACCAAAAGTGTCCCCGGACACTGCCAAATATCCCTGAGGGGAAATATTGCCCCTGGTGGAGAATTACCTCTCTAGACAGAGGAAATAAAGTGAGTTAAGTCATCAAGGAGGGGTGAGTGAGACTTCGGGTAAAACACTTAACTTGAGCCTCCTTTTTCTCATCTGTAAAATGGCACAATAGTTGAAAGGGTTATTGTGGTAACTAATGAGAATACCTGTAAAGCACTTGACACATAGAAGGCCCCCGATAAATGTTAGTTCCTTTCCATTGTAAGACAAAAATGACAACCCCTGACCCCAGTCTCGTCAAACCACGGGCGGCTTTTGAGACTGTGATCCTTAGGCTCCAAACTAGTGCCTCGGTGTCTCTGCCCACACAATGGCACTGGGGTGAAGAGAGGAATGAAGCTAGATCAATGACTCCCAACTTTTTAAATTACCACCCTCATCCTGGTCCCATTTTTAAAAAGAGAGCATTGATTAATGATTAATTTATTTCCCAATTGCCCAAGGCAGCTGTCCCAGCTCTGTGGGGCAGGACTCACCGCATGGCTTCCTAGAGAGTTGGTGATCCCAGCCCAGAACAGATTCCCCTCTTGGCTTGACAACCTCTTCCCACATCAATATGGGATGGTTCTCTGGATTCAGAAATACCACGAGAGCACAAGGACCCCATTCTGTCACCAGAGGCTTCCGAATAGCAGATTAAGAATCACAAATCGGTGAGCTTCCCTGGCGGCGCAGTGGTTGAGAGTCCGCCTGCCGATGCAGCGGACACGGATTCGTGCCCCGGTCCGGGAAGATCCCACATGCCGCGGAGCGGCTGGGCCCGTGAGCCATGGCCACTGAGCCTGCGCATCCGGAGCCTGTGCTCTGCAACGGGAGAGGCCACAACAGTGAGAGGCCAGCGTACTGCCAAAAAAAAAAAAAAAAAAGAATCACAAATCGGTTAATGATTATATGAGAGCAGGGACTCCCAAGCCCCCAGCACCAACACCAAGTCCTGCAGCTACTGTGCCAGGCACGGGGCTTGGGGTTTCACTTGCGCCGCTGCCTCATTCAGTGATATTGTGTCCATTTCGTAGATAAGGACACTGATGAGAATTGCATTAAATTGGTAGATTGCTTTGGGTACTATGGCCATTTTAACAACATTAATTCTACCAGTTTAAGAACATGGGATATCTTTCCATTTCTTTGAATCATTGTCAGTTTCCTTTATCAATGTCCTATAGTTCTCAGCATATAAGTCTTTCACCTCCTTGGTCAGGTTTATTCTGAAGTTTTTTTTTTAATGGGATTTTTTTTTTTTTTTACTTTCCCTTTTTGATATTTCATTTTTATTGTAAAGAAATGCAACAATTTTTTGTATGTTAATCTTGTATCCTGCTACCTTGCTGAACTCATTTATCAGTTCTAGTAGTTTTTGTGTCGAGTCTTTAGGCTTTTCTATATATAGTATCGTGTCATGTCACCTGCCAAGGACACTGACTTCCAAACTCTCTCACTCTCCAGGTGAACACACCCTATATGCATTTCTGTCCACATTCTTGGCCTCCTGCTCTTCTGTCTAGCGAGGGTCCTCAGTGTGACTGGTGGGGTTTGTGAGGATGGTGGGAACTAAAGGCCTGGGACCCAACAGGGTAGGATGCTACTGACAGGAGGAAAATAATCAATATTAAATACTCACCGAGTCCTCTCAACGTTCCAGACTTACATTAACTCCCTTAATCCTCACAGAGACCCTGTGAAGCAGCTGCTGTAATTCCCATTTTATGGATGAGGAAACTGAGGCATAGAGAAATTAAGATTTCACAGGTGGTGAAGGGGGAAGACGCCTGTTTGTTGAGCGCGTGGCTGGGCACTCTTCATAAATGATATCGTTCATCCTCCCCACCATCTCCAGCAGAGGTACAACCCCTGCTTTACCCTTGCTGTCTCTCGCTTGCTTTCACAATCTTAGTCTTGCTCTCGCATTATCTCCCTCTGCCACCTTCCGTAAGAAAACTGGGGAGCACGGCTGTCACAGCGACATCTGCTGGCTGGCGCTGCATCTGTGCTGCCTCCAGACATCTGGACTGGGAGGGGACCACCCAGCCCACCCTTGGGTCCACGTCCTCCTGAATGCCTGGCCATCCTGCGGCCTAGCCAGTGTCCTCCTTCTCCCTCTCCTTTCTTGTTCTCAGCTTCAGAAAGATCATGGGCCCTGGAGTTTGACCAGGGTTTGTGTCCTGGCTCTGGTACTTACTAACTGGGTAATCTTGGCCAAGTCTTAACATTTCTCAGGAGCTCATTGTGTCACTTGTAAAATCCCTCAGTGGGCAGACTTCTCTGAGGATCACAGGTGGTACTGAATGTAACATATGAAGTGTGAGTTCCCTTCCCTTGGCCTCCAAGCACAGAAGGTGTCCTCTCTGCCTGCCTGGACTCCAGCCTGTGCCCTCTGGATCCCTGCCCTTCCCTGGCATCTCCCCTCTTCCTGAAAGATAACATCTCATGAATTACCATGGATGGGGACAGGGAGGTTTCAGGGCCCCAAGGAGAAGGTAGATGGGGAGCTGGGGTCAACGGGACCCCATTGGGGGAAGGTCAATGGGGAGATGGGAGGAGTCACGGTGACATACAGCACTGGGAGCGACCAGGAAGGTGAGTTCTTTTCTCAGTTTAATGGGTCACTTTAGACAAGTCAGCTGCTGTTCTGAGCCTCAAGATTCATCTGTAAAATGACCCTAATAATTCATATCTTCAGGCCCTATAGGGTAAGGGCTTTGGAAATTGTAAAAGCTGTACACAGGGAAAGAACTCATTATATTTGGGAGTGGCTGAGGCCTCCTTGCCAGACCCCACACTCTGGAGCAGTCTGGTGGCACCTGAGTCTCAGCTCAGACCTACCGTGGGGCTCACAGAGGCCTCCTCCATCTGCCTCTGCAGGCCCAGTCTGCCCTTCTGGGATGGCAATGGGCAAAGGACCCATCTCACTGTCACAGGCCTTGGCCCTGAGAACCAGCCACCATCTCCTTCTGCCTTCTCTCCACCCCACGATCTGTTCACCTCCCTGCAGCCTTTGTCCAGAGACCCCAGGAAGTGTCCTGAGCCTTCACTGTGATAAGTACTCCCATTGCCCAGAAGTGAAAACAGAGCCCCTGGAAGGGAAAGGAACTGTTCCAGGCCTGGGGAACACCATGCCTCCCCACTCCATGCCTGCAAGGACTGGCCGGGGGTCTGGATGTCACGGGCACACTGCTGCTGGGGCCGCACCTTAGGTGTCCAGCCTGGTCGTGTCGGTGCCCAGTAGGTATTTGTCGAGTAAGTAAGAGAATGAATGAATGACTAAACGAATGTGTGAAAGAACAGCAGGGCGGCTAGTATGGTTATTCCCTTTTACAAATGAGGAAATTGAGGCTTGGTGAGGCAAAGGGCCCTTTCCCTCGCCAGGCCACGCAGCCGTGACCGGTCTCCTGGTCTCCGACTCTAAACCCACCGTTCTCCTCTGGGTGGAGATTCTGCCTCTTTGCCTGGGTCCTGCAGCATTTCCTGCTCTCCAAGGCTTGGTAAGAACAACTGACCTAATTCCCTGGGTGAAGGCACGGGTCGGCCCCACTGGGATCTGTGGTCACCACCACCACCACCATGAAGTCTTCAAGGCCCTCTGACCCCTCTGATGTGGCCAGGCCACAGTTCCGGAGCTGGAGCTTTGGAAGAGGCAGCACAGGCTTCAATCCCAGCTCCGCCCCAGGGCAAATCACTTTCCCTCTGCAAGCCTCTGTTTTACTTATACAGACCTGTTATTTGCACACCTCTCTCCCTCTTTCTCTGTCTGTCTCTGGGGTGTACTGGGTTTGTAAGGAGCCATGCATCACTGTGCCTGGCACACGGTAGGAACTCAATATACATGTGCCTTTTCTGTCCCATGTCATCAGTACAAGGTACATCAGCACCTCCATTGTGAAGCCAATGCCATGGACCGCCAAGGAGTCTTTCAGCTTAGGACAGCCAGGGAGAGACGGGGTGGCCGGTGACTGCCTGTGCCTCCAGCCACAGCCCTATCAGGGTGCAAATGAAGCTCTCTTTGCTTCTCTTTTCCCACCAGAGTGTCACTCGCCTGCCCTCCTGAGTCCTGGTGTTGGCCCAGCCAGCATCCTTGGTCTGGCTCCCCAAAGGGCTTGCTCCCTCTGTTCCAATGATCTATTGCTGCCTAACAAATCAACGCAAAATGTAGCGGCTTAAAACATTTTAACATGTCTCACAGTCTGGGGGGCCAGGACTTGGGAAGGTTTCGGCTGGGCTATTCGGCTCCATGGCATCAACCCAGGCCACTGGGCAATATTTAGTGAGTGGTTAGGTTAGTCTGGTCTTAGGATCCAAGGCACCCACGAGGCTGCCCTCACATGCCTGGCGTCTTGGTGGCAACAGCAATAAGACTGAGCTCAACTGGGCCCCTCTCCGTGTCGTCTCAGGGTCTTCCCACGTGGTCTCCCCAGCAGAATGGTTGGAGTTTCACATGGTGATTCAGAGCTCCAAGAAACCAAGGTGGTAACTGCGAGTACTCAGAAAAGCTAGGTTTGGAACTGGCACAGTATCACCCCCACCACAGTCCATTGGTCAAAGCAGCCACCGGCCAGCCCAGATTCAAGAGAGGGAACCACTGACCCTACCTCTTTTATTTATTTATTTATTTTTTTTGCTGTACGCGGGCCTCTCACTGCTGTGGCTTCTCCCGTTGCGGAGCACAGGCTCCGGACGCGCAGGCTCAGCGGCCATGGGTCACGGGCCTAGCCGCTCCGCGGCATGTGGGATCTTCCCGGACCGGGGCACGAACCCGTGTCCCCTGCATCGTCAGGTGGACTCTCAATCACTGCGCCACCAGGGAAGCCCCTTCTTTTATTTTTTTGGCCACACCACGCGGCTGGTGGGATCTCAGTTCTCTGACCAGGGATTGAACCTAGGCTCTCGGCAGTGAGACTGTGGCGTCCTAACCACTGGACCGCCAGGCAATTCCTGACCCTACCTGTTAATGAGAGGGTTGGCAAAGAGTCTGTGGTCACCTTCAATCTGTCACACCATCTAAAGTCTCTCCATTCCCCTGAATTTAATACAACATAGGTAGTCTCAGCTCCAACTGTGCCAATGTACAGGGTACTGAAGATGAAATGGTAATGGCGGAGGAGAGGGGACGTTTAAAGCTACGGCTGTGTCCTAAGGAGTGAAGATTCTCTCGTACAGAAGGCGTCTTGTTTCTTCTGAATTCCTAAGGGGGTGGATTTGCAGGGGAGTAGGGGCTAGAGAGAATGGAACATCTTCCACGTACAGGGAGAGAAGAAAGTTGGAGGCCCTGTGGAACAAACTGGGAAGAAGGGGAGAAAGGGGAAAAGGTCTGGGAAACCTGCAGGGGGTGAGCTGGATGAAAATCTTCCGATGGAAGAAGAACTTTTCAGACAGATGTCTAATATTCTCATTCATTCATTCAGCTGATGTCTATCTCCTGTCCACCAGTGCTGAGCACTGTGAACACGATGATGAGCAAGATAGGTCCCTACTTACAGTCTCATGGAGGACGCAAACAAACAAACAAAAAGTAAAAAGACAGATAAGCATAGTAATTACAGGGCTTCCCTGGTGGTCTAGCGGTAAAGCATCCACCTTACAACGCAGGGGACGCTGGTCCAATCCCTGGTCAGGTAACTAAGATCCCACATGCCGCAGTGCCTCAACTAGAGAGAGAAAATACGCATGCCACAACTAGAGAGAAGCCCCCATGCCACAACAAAGAGCCCGTGCCACAGTGAAAGATCCCGTGCGCCGCAACTAAGACCCGACGCAGGGCTTCCCCGGTGGCACAGTGGTTAAGAATCTGCCTGCCAGTGCAGGGGACACGGGTTCGAGCCCTGGCCCGGGAAGATCCCACATGCTGTGGAGCAACTAAGCCCACGCGTCACAGCTACTAAGCCTGCACTCTAGAGCCTGTGAGCCACAACTACTGAGCCTGTGTGCCACAACTACTGAAGTCCGTGTGCCTAGAGCCCGTGCTCCACAACAAGAGAAGCCACCGCTAGGAGAAGTCCAAGCACTGCAACGAAGAGTAGCCCCCGCTTGCCGCAACTAGAGAAAGCCCGCGTGCAGTAACGAAGACCCAAGGCAGCCAAAAACAAATAAATTAATTTTAAAAAAAGACCTGATGCAGCCTAAATAAATAAATAAAATATTTTAAAAAACATAATAATTACAAATTGCAGGACTTCCCTGGTGGCACAGTGGTTAAGAATCCACCTGCCAATGCAGGGGACATGGATTCGAGCCCTGGTCTGGGAAGATCCCACATGCCGTGGAGCAACTAAGCCCGTGCGCCACAACTACTGAGCCTGCGCTCTAGAGCCCGCGTGCCACAACTACTTCAGGAGTCTGCTACCCACACAAAGGCCTGTGTGAGGGAGATTTGTGGGAATCAGAGAAAGAGGCTGAGTTCTAGATCTGGTTTAAAAAATTAGTACCAGAAGACAGGAGAACAGGATGGAGATACTTCCATGAGCTGAACTAATTAAGCACGAACAGGGGCTCAAATTCCTAGCTCCATCCCCACACTGCATTTCCAGGATTTTGCAGACATCTTGCAAGTGTAGGGACCTCTGCAGAGTATATGAATGGAGGAATCAAATGATCCATCACAATCTGGGTTCACGATTCCTGCCCTTGGTGGGGGAGTGTGTCACAATCCAACAGGGGAAGCACCCTCTACAAAACTGGAGCACATCGGAATCAGATGTGGCCGGTGACGGAGGCCTGAAGGAGGGACTTAGGAGCACAACCTTGAAACACAGAGCAGGGAGAACTGATTATTCCTCTGGGTAAGTTCAGAGAAGACTTCCTGGAGGAGGGGACATTTGAGCTGTGCCTCAAAGGATGTGAAGGAGCTTGCTGGGCAACAGGGAGAATGAATTAGCTTGTGTCAAGCCAGAATGAATTAGTTTGTTAATCGTCCAGGTGGGTGGCCAGCTCTGTTCCTTGCAGTTACTCAAGGACCCAGGCCATTCTCTACAAAATTGTCATCATCAAGGTCTCTGCAGTTGTCTCAGCTCACACACCTCCACTGCCTGCTCCTCCCCTGTTGCTCACTCTGCACTGGGAACCCTTGTCTCCACCATGTTCCTGTGCTGTGGGTCAAAAAAGACATAGCATGGGGCTGGCTTGTCTCCTCATTGAAGTCAGGTTGGACCCACATCCAGGCTCTTCCCAGACTGGTTTCACCAACTTTTTAACCTCAGGAGCCAAGTGACAGAAAGCCTAATGCCCACCAGGGGAAGCACAAAGTTATTGGTCCCACAGCTGAACAGCCCAGGTATAGGCCTGGCTGCAGGCTCTTGAATGATGTCCCCAAAGACTGGTTTTTCCCTCTTCATCTCTCGGTGACAAGGCTTCTGGATTGGCCCAAATCTCAGACAAGCCCTCATGGTAGGGACATGCTCCAGCCCCCATCCTCACCAGGCCATTGCCTGAAACCCATTCTGATTGGACCTGTGTAGGTCATGTGCCCACACATGAGCCAATCACCACAGCCAAGAAAATGGATATAAAGATTGGCCAAGGGCTTCCCTGGTGGCGCAGTGGTTGAGAGTCCGCCTGCCGATGCAGGGGACACGGGTTCGTGCCCCGGTCCGGGAAGATCCCACGTGCCGCGGAGCGGCTGGGCCCGTGAGCCAAGGCCGCTGAGCCTGCGCATCCGGAGCCTGTGCTCTGCAACGGGAGAGGCCACAACAGTGAGAGGCCCGCGTACCGCAAAAAAAAAAAAAAAAAATAATCTGCCTGCCAATGCAGGGGACACGGGTTCAAGCCCTGGTTCGGGAAGATCCCACAGGCTAAAGAAAAAAAAGATCCCACAGGCTACAGAGCAACTAAGCCTGCACTTAGCAACTAAGCACCACAACTACTGAGCCTGCACTCTAAAGCCCGCAAGCCACAGCTACTGAAGCCTGCGTGCCTAGAGCCCGTGCTTCGCAACAAAGAGAAGCCACCGCAATGAGAAGCCCGCGCACCGCAACGAAAAGTAGCCCCCGCTCACCGCAACTAGAGAAAGACCGCGCACAGCAACAAAGACCCAATGCAGCCAAAAACAATAAAATAAATAAATTTATATTAAAAAAAGAATCAGAGGGAATGGTTGCTTGGGAGGCAATCCACCAATGCCCATTATGGTACAAACCCCTTCCACTTTCCACCAACCTCAAAGTCTCTTCCCCCTTCCCCAAACAAATAAAGTCTATTCCTGCCTCCAGGCCATGGCCTATACCCTCCCCTGGCCAGAAGTGCTCTTTCTTTTCCTGGTTTTCTGAGACATAGATTAAATGCCACCATTTCCAGCTTGGTTCACAAGTATTTGCTGAGTCTTCTCCCTCCATAGAGGGCCTGTAGACACAGAGAAGAAATGGATTGGATACAATCCCTGACCTCTAGGAATTCACAGTTCAGTGGAACAATATTAGAAGCTACAATTTATTGTCTGAATGCCAGGCACTGTTATGCCTTTTCACACATCACCTCATTTGATTTACACACACACACAAAAATGGTAGCCACTATCCTTACTAGCCTCTGTGCACAGCCCCTGTCTCCTCAGACTGTAAGCTTTGAGAAAACCCACCAGCTTCTGATCACCCCTTCCTCCTCATCTCATGCCAGTCCTCATTCTTGTTTGCATGCACCACGCTGATCTTCCTTCAAGTTCTTGACGTTACCATGCTCCGTTCTACTCCAGGACCTTTGCACATACAGGTTCCTCTGTCTAAAATGCTCTTTCTCCTATTTTGCCTAATTAACCTATCAATCCTTCAGATGTCACATCAAACATTCCTCTGGCGGGTGTGTGTGTGTGTGTGTGTGTGTGTATGTGTGTGTCTTCCCTGACCTTTCAGACCAGGCCAGTGTCCCCGCTTAGAAGCTTTTAGAGCATCCTACCCTTCTTCCTAGCACTACTCACAAGAATAGTTATATACTCATTTGTGTTTAGTGTCTGTTATCAGTCTCGCCACCAGACAATAAATTCCCATGAGGGCAAGATTGGGGTCTGTTCTCCTCACCAGATGATTTTTACCTAGCACATAACAAAAGCTCAGCAAATATTTGCTGATTGAATAAATTGTACATCCATGTGCCTATCCCCCAACACACAAGGGGGAGGAGCTGAATCAAAACCTGTTAATGTGGTCGTAATCCAGAATGTGACAAAACAATGCTTAATTTAAAGCCAAATGGTACAGGCATTAAGTTCAATACTTGTTATAAAAGAAAAACAGTTAATGCTGTAATCTTAGATAGGAGACAGTGAGGAGCTCAGACGGACCTGGCTTTGGGATTCAGCTTTTGCAAGGTTTTAGGACAACTTCAGGGAGTTTAGGGGAAACAGTCCCAAGACTTCTTTTCTTATGCTGAAGCTGGGCGGAAGTAGGCTCTCTCTTCTGGGACTGAGAGCTGTAAACTCAATGAAAGCCTAGGGCTGTTTGTAATCATCTTGCTTGGCTGCATGGAAAAGAGAATTGAGGGATGATGAGAGAGATGGAGCCATACCTCAAACTAGTATACGTGTAGAGCTTGTCAGTAATTCCCCGCCCACCACCAACCCTTTTTGGCTTTAGTTTGTGGTAGGTTTCTGCCACTTGCAACTGCTAGAATCCTGGTTACCACAATGTTCAAACAAGTCTAATCTAGATCTTAAGTGGGCAGGAGACCCAAGTGAACTCATAAAAGGTTTAGCATGAACCTGGCACATAATAGGCACGCATCGCCCAGAAAACACCATTTTTATAGTTCCCTATACTTTTCCACCAAAGTACATGTCACGATTTTAATTGAGTAATTATTCTTGTCATTAATTTTTCACTGTCTTCCAATTACACTGTAAGCCTTATTTGTGTAGAAACTCTTCACTACATACCTTCCACCCATTATATGACCAAACACAGAGTAGGTGATCAATAAATATTTCTTAAATGAATGAATCAGTGAATAAATAATTAGGCAGTAATTACATGGTGGTTAAGAGCATGGGCTTTAGGGTAAGAAAGACTCCAAAAATGCTAAGTCAGACCCCAGGTTTAAGTGCTTCTGCCACCTACTGGCTGTATTAACGTGGGCATGCCACATAAACGCTTCTGAGCCTCAGTTTTCTCAGTGTAAAACAGGATGACAATATTACCTATTCTACGGATTGTCGTGTGGGAAAAATGGAAATTGTGTGAAGTATTAGTACAGCTATTAATACAATTCTTCCTAGCAAGTATATAAAATACATGTTGGTTACGGGGCTGACAACAAGGCGTCTTCTTCACTTCCATTCTCCCAATCCACTCTCCAACGACCCTGCGAAACAAAACAGGTCGTGGTCACTGTACCTGTGACCACAAGAAGAGGAGCAGGACCCGCGCAGGGGGAGGACTTGCTCCAGGACTTAGCAGAGAATCGGACCTGCTGGTCCTCAGGACGGGCGGATCTGGCGGGACCAGCAGGTGTAGCTGCGGAGCGAGCTGCTTCCTGGAAACGTCTGGGCCCCCCCCCCCCCCAGGCGCTCAGACTCGGCGTCCGGCCCTCGGGCCCCGCCCACTGCGCCCCTCCAACCTCACGCCTTCCCCCACTACTGTCCTTCCCAGCCCTCAGCTCCCGAAGCTCGGGCCCCGCCTCCAACCCCACCCCCGTGGAGCGCGTCTCCCAGGCTCCGGGCCCCTCCGAGCCCCGCCCATCTCCCCCAGCTCGGGCCCCGCCCACTCCGCACTTTACCCCGCCGCTCCCCGCCCCCTCTCCCCAGAGTTGAGCCCCGCCCCGGCCTCCACCCCTTCCTTCCCCGGCTCGGGCCCCGCCCCTCAGCCCCATGGACTCCTTTGTTCCAGAGCCAAGGCTCCCGGGTGTTGGGAGCTGCTGACTCAGCGGAATGAAACCAGACCTTGGCGCCCCACCCCTACCCCACTCTCCTAAGAGAACTGGAGGTTGGCGCCTGGGGAGGTGGGAGGTGCGACCGCACCGGCCCCGCCCTTCTTTTGTTCAGAGAACATTCTTTTGCTCCAGCATTCCCAACCTGGAGTCCGTGGTTACTGTTTCAGGTTATGTTTCGGGACAGTGACACCAAATATGCAGCCCTAAAACTTGGCTCCTGCCACGTCCTAGTCGTTGAGTAAGTCTTTTGACCTTCCTGAACCTCAGTTTGCTCACTTGTAAAATGGGAACCAAAATGCTGCTATCGAAGCGTCATCTGGGAGATTAACTGAAAACACAGCTATGAAAGCTGCAGGCCCAAAGTGAACGCTAGATACCTGGCTTTGGAAGGTCGCCACTGATAAAAAGCTAACACTTATGTGTTGAGTTCACCTCCTTCCTTTCATCCCATTTTGCAAGGACAATTATTGGCCTTCCTCAGGATTTTGAAATCGCACTTTCTCAGTAAGGGCTTTCCCTGATCTCCCCCGCACCTACAGGCTCCTGGAGTCATCCTGTCACACATTTCCTAGTAGGCAGTAACTTCCCCGATTCAAATACTTGCAACTACTTTTTTTTTTTAATTGAGGTATAATTTACGTTCAATGAAATGCACAAACAGAACTTAAACATGCAGTTCCACGAGTTTTGAGAAACTGAAAACATCCCTGGACTTTCCCGGCCGTCCAGTGGTTAAGACTCTGCGCTTCCACTGCAGGGGACACGGGTTAGATCCCTGGTGGGGGAAGTAGGATTCCTGCATACTGCGTGGCCAAACAACAACAGCAACAAACCAAAAGCCGAAAAAGGAAAATATCCCTGTAACTTAAACTTCTATCAAAACAGAGAACATTGCCAGCCCCACAGAAAGTTCCCTTCCCAATGAATCCCACCTCCCACCCCAGGCAACCAGTTCCCATTTCTATCACCCTGGATACGTTTTGCCATTTCTAGAACATCATATAAATTAAAGCATACAGTATGACTTTTCTGAGTCTGCTTTCTTTCATTCAGCATATTCTTCTTGAGATTTCATACATATCGTATGATTAGTAATTTGTTTCTTTTCATTGATGAGTAGTATTTCATTATATAGCCATACCATAATTTCTTTTTTTTTTTTTTAAAAATGTAAGAGTTTATTTTCATAAATTAAAAAAAAGTTAAGATGATGCACAGTCCATAGATTGTTTTTGACCTCACAAATTTACCGGGAACACCAACTTTTCTATCTCTCTATCCCCAGTCCTTAGCAAGTAGCCTTTATCCTCAAGGACACAGAGTGGTTGGTGGGGCTCCAGTCATCACATCCACATCTTAGAGAGAAAGAAGAAGCAAAAGAGGCAAAAAAAAAAATCACATTCATATCTCATTGACTATACCTATATGGGAGGTGGCTGGGATATATAATACAGTCTTTTACTGTGATAATTGCTGCCTAGGGGGAAAAAATAAGTAGGAGGGGGTAAATTTTCTATTTAAAAGAAAGAAGAAAATGCATACAGGAGGGCAATCTCTGCCACATTGAACTCCACCTTTTGCAACTCTGCTCAGGGTTGATCCACTTTCCAAGCAACCACCACCTTCTTGACAGGAACTTCTCAAATTGCCCTTCTGCCAGAGCAGCTCTTTGCTTCTGGAGCACATCCATTGCCTTCTGTTCAGCACTTACTTATGTCATGCTTGCTTTACCCTTTCTTGTTCAGGCTCATTTCTGCCAGCTCCTCTGAGCTAGATCACTTTTTATTAGTTTCTGCGTCTTCTTTTGACCTCTCTGAACCACAGGGTCTGACCACACCTCTGGCCTCTTTTAGGAACTTAGAAGTTGAGTGTCACCGATGGTGCTCTTTCTTTAGTGTACATCAAAATCACCTGGAGGGCTTGTTAAAGTACAGATGGCTGGGCCCCACTCTGAGTTTCTGATTCAATAGATCTTGGTATAGGGCCTGACATAATTTCTTTATTCATTTTTCTGTTGATGGACATTTGGGTTGTTTTCAGTTTGGGGCTAGTATTAAGCTATGAACGTCTCAATTTTTTTTTGTGGACCTGAGTTTTTATTTCTCTTAGGTAAAGGAGTGGAATTCTGGGTTATAGGGTTGTTGTAGGTTTAATTTGATAAGACACTGCCAAATAGTTCTCTGCAGTGGTTGTACCATTTTACATTCTCATCAGTGATGTAAGAGAGTTCCAGTTCTTCCACGTGCTCCTGGGCGTTTGGCATTGCCAATCTTTTCATTTTAGCCATTCTAGTGGGTGCAATGTATCGCCTTATGGCATTACTTTTTAAAATAATGAATCAATATTTTTTAAATGATTAATACGAGTACACAATTCCAAAGGTTCAAAAGGCTCATCAGTAAAGAAGAGGCCCAGGGACTTCCCTGGTGGTGCAGTGGTTAGGAATCCGCCTGCCAGTGCAGGGGACACAGGTTCGAACCCTGGTCCAGGAAGATCCCACATGCCACGGAGCAGCTAAGCCCGTGCGCCACAACTACTGAGCCTGCGCTCTAGAGCCCGTAAGCCACAACTACTGAGCCCACGTGCCACAACTACTGAAGCCCGCATGCCTAGAGCCTGTGCTCCACAACAAGAGAAGCCACTGCAGTGAGAGGCCAGCGCACCACAATGGAGAGTAGACCCCGGTCAATGCAACTAGAGAAAGCCCGCGCACAGCAACGAAGACTCATGCAACCAAAAAATAAATACATAATTAAATTAATTAAAAAAAAAAAAAAAAAAGAAGAAGAGGCCCAGGCCACTCCTTTTTTCTCTCTAGAAAGTATCAGACTTAATTAAGAATGTCGTGTGCTTCCTTTATGATTAAATGTTCTTTTTGGCTATCTGTCTTTTTTTCCCTAGAATATAAGCCCCAGGAGGAGAGGGACCACCTATGGTGTTCACCGCTGTGATCTGAGCTCCTCCCCAATGCTAATAAAAGCCCAATAAATATTGTTGAATGAATGCCCAGCACTGTTCTAGACAAGTCATATAATCTATTATATTATCACATTTTGATTTAAGAGAGTAGCAGAGTCCCTTAGGACAGAGCCCGGAATTGAGTGATTCAATAAAAATTTGTTAAATGAATGAATGTTGTTGAAGATCCCAGGGGACGTTTGCAGGCAATGCCTGCTAGCTTTTTTCTTTTCCCTTTTTGTTTTTTTCTTTCCTTTTCCCCAAACACTTATTTGTCAAGCACTTATGAAAACACAGAAAATAGACATCTGTTATTTCGGCTGACTAGCATTACTTCACCCATCTGGTAACATGGCCTCAAATTTTCTCTGGGGAATTGCCTTCCTCCATGGGCAGGCCACACTTGCATTAGGTCCAAGTGGACATGTGACTCGAGCCTAACCAATCAGGTCATCTCAGTCCCTTGGCAACAGTGATTGGTTCAGGGATGTGCCCAGAGTGCAATTTGGGCCAATGAAAGCTAGCCCCGGACTTGTGTATAAACTGTCGGGCAAGAGAGCTCTGTTTTTCTTACCGGACTTGGAATTGTGAGGAAGGAAGACTGGAGAGATGAGATCAAGGAAGCTGAGCTTTGAATTAAGTTAGGGAACAAGGTACAGGGGTAAGTTCCTGGCAGAGGGAACACCCCCAGCATGAGGAAAAATGGGAAGAAGGCCAGTACAGTAGAGTGAGAGAGAAGGGAAGCAGGAGATGAGGTCAGGGGGGCAGGCAGAGGCCAGTCTTGAAGAGCCGGGTGGGCCTTAGAGAGGGATATGGATTTTACTCCAAGGATCTTTGGAAGGTTTTGGGCAGGGGAGTGCTTTAAAGAGCACTCTGTGGAGTTGAGACTGGGAGTGAGGGGTAGGGGTGTATGAAGAAGGGTGACCAGTTGGGAGGCAGTTATAGTCATCAGGGTAGAAACAATGGTGCTTTGGACTAGGGTAGTAGCTGTGGTGAAAAATAGAGTGATTTGGCATGGCTTATTTCGGAATGGAGCCGAGCAAAAGAAAGCAGAGGGACTTCCCTGGTGGTCCAGTGGTTAAGACTCTGCCCTTCCAATGCAGGGGGTGTGGGTTCGATACCTGGTGAGGGAACTAAGATCCCACATGCTTTGTGGCGTGGCCAAATAAATAAAATAAAATACAAGAAAGAAAGCGGAGACTAGAGAGTTGCTTTTGATGACATCATTTGAACCCCTAGATCCAGCTATGCCTGACGCTGTCCCTCCTGGACTTTTCAGTTATATGAGCCAATGAATTCTTTTTTATGATTAAAGAGAGTTTGATTTGGGGTTCTATCACTTGGAAATGAAGTGAGTCTTAGCTTATGTGCATTATTTCATTAATCCTTAAAAAAAATCTATGGGATTGCCACTATAATTAACCCAATTTTGCAGTTGAGAAAACTGAGGTTTAGAGAGGGAAAGTGAACTTCCCAGGGCCATACAGAGATTAAGAGGTAGAGATGGGATTCAGACAGAGTCACTAACCCTGAAGCTTGTGCAATTAACCCTACAGGACACTGATTGTAAACTATGCCCTTCCCCCCTCCCTTCTGCCTAATATCACCTTCCTGGCTGGCACTCAATTCTTTTTGCTCTACCATAAAGGTGGATCCAAGACCTTTTTAGTTCCATGGATCAGGGTGAGGCCTTATACTCCAAAGGAACCTTCAAGGGGTCAGAATCCCATCCACCTATTTACATCACCCCCAAAAGTTACCTATGCAAAATGAATGACATCCAAATGTTCTCAAGCAAGTTCTTAGTATTGACCCTGAGTTACACATAAAAATCTCTTCATATATTTGAGAGACTCAAGGAGCACATGTGTCAGTATTGTAGGTTGTGATGTATGATAGGACTGATTCTCTTGAAAGGAGCAGAAACTCAGATCAAATAAGTTGAAGAAAAATGATATTAGAACACTAGAAATATGACACTATTGGCTTCAGGTATGGCTGGATCCAGGAGCTCAAATGATACCTTCCATTCCTCTTGTCTTACAGGATGTCTAAGTGGGAAGTATGACGGCCTCCAGCAGTCCAAGATTTAGCTTAGCAACTTCAAGGAAAAGAGGTAATTTTCTCTAAAATTTCTGGGAGAGGGTGGGATAGGGAGGGTGAGAGGGAGGGAGACGCAAGAGGGAAGAGATATGGGAACATATGTATATGTATAACTGATTCACTTTGTTATAAAGCAGAAACTAACACACCATTGTAAAGCAATTATACTCCAATAAAGATGTTAAAAAAAAAAGTAAGGGCTTCCCTGGTGGCGCAGTGGTTGAGAGTCGGCCTGCGGATGCAGGGGACGCGGGTTCGTGCCCCGGTCTGGGAGGATCCCGCGTGCCGCGGAGCGGCTGGGCCCGTGGGCCGTGGCCGCTGGGCCTGCGCGTCCGGAGCCTGTGCGCCGCGACGGGGGAGGCCACAGCAGTGAGAGGCCCGCGTGCCGCAGAAAAAAAAAAAAAAAAAAAAAAAAAAAAAAGTAAGTGACAACTTAAATGATATATGGAATATTTTGCTGACTTACAAGAGCATGCAGAATTAAATATGACACAATTCAAATGTTAAAAAAAAAAAAAGTTCTGGGAGAAAATCTCTCAGGAACACTCATTTGACTCACCTAGAGGCAAGAGCCCATTCTTTCCCTGATCCAAACACTGAGGTTAGGCCAATAGGATACTCCGTTGGGCAAGACATGGTCATGTGCCCACCCCTATCATGCAGGAATAGGTGAGTTAGAATCAGTCAAACCACATAGAATAGATCCTTATAAAAAAAAGGTTTTTATCCCCAAAAGGATAGGGAAGGAGTATTGGGCAGGCCAGTGCAACAAGTCTTCTTCAAAAAATTCTGGCCATTCCATTATGACTTTATGTAGTTGAACTTGGAAAATTGTGCCTACAGTTTGTACTGGAAAGAGGAAAGATTTTGGAGGCAAACAGGTCTGAAGTCAAGCCCAGGGTCTGACACTGAGCTCTTTGAGCCTCTATTGCTAACTCACAGCATTGTTGTATAGCAGTGGTTCAGTCTTGACCTTTTTATGTTTATTTCACGTTTTTAAAAAATTTATTTTATTTATTTATCTTTGGTCGCGTTGGGTCTTCGTTGTTGCATGCAGGCTTTCTCTAGTTGCGGCGAGCAGGGGCTACTCTTCGTTGGGGTGCGTGGGCTTCTCATTGCGGTGGCTTCTCTTGTTGCGGAGCATGGGCTCTAGGCGCACGGGCTTCAGTAGTTGTGGCACATGGGCTCAGTAGTTGTGGCTCGTGGGCTCCAGAGCTCAGGCTCAGTAGTTGTGGCACACGGGCTTAGTTGCTCTGTGGCATGTGGGATCTTCCCTGCCCAGCGCTCAAACACGTGTCCCCTGCATTGGCAGGCGGATTCTTAACCACTGCACCACCAGGGAAGTCCCTTCACATTTTAAATTTAAAGAACTTTTGGTAGCAACCTTGAAAGAATGTAAAGACTGATGATCACACCATGCAAATTAGAAGTAATTACAGTGCAATATGACCACAGAACCTTGACATTGCATGATGTCTACAAAACACTCACAGGTATCATGCTGGGTCAGGTGCCTTTAGAACTGTTTTACTGTTGGAGAAGAACAATTCCTGCTTTCACCGTGTTCTCTCATACTCAGAAGGCTAACGCCTTGCATGTTACAATCCAGACAGTATCTCTCCTGGGAATCAGCTGAAGTTGTTACACCTCTCAGCCATCTGTCTGCCAGACATCATGGGAACAGTATGTATCATCAGGTAAAGCATAGTAAAAGCATTTTACGTTTTGATCCAAATTCAGCAGCCTACCTGTGTGATGAAGGGCTGTTGACAATATTGGTATGAATCAGTTGCACTGCATTCTGTTGCACAGAACAGATAACCCAACTCAAACTGGCTTAAAGGATAAGGATGTTTATTACTTCACATTAAACAAGGCCCAGACTTGGGAGGGCTTCCAGGTTGGCTGATGACTCCACAATGCCAACCAGGTCCCAAGTTCTGCCCATCTCTCTGATCTGCCAATCTTAGTGTTGGCTTCATCCTCAGGCCAGTTGAAAGATGGAGCTACAGTTCCAGCCCTTACGTCCAAGCACCACAGTGCTCAGGGGGAGAGGGGATCCATACCATCCTGTGAGTCTCTCTTCGGGGAAAACATTACCCAGAAGCCCACCAGCAGAGCCCTGTCAGGACAGAATTTGTTCCCATGATCATTCTTGAGCCATCATGGTCAAGGGGGTTAGAATTATCATGACCAGCTCGGCTGCATCACCTGGATGTGGAATGGATGTGAGAGGTGGGGAGTAACTACAACACCATAGACCAATTTAGATAATAGATGTGAAGGGCCTAGTAGGTACTCAACTACAAATAGTTCCCTTACTTTCCTGTCTGGGAAAGATACCATGATGAGATGATGTGTCAAAAGTCAATGTCAACCTAGAAGAAATGGACAAATTCTTAGAAATGCAGAAGCTTCTGAGACTGAACCAGGAAGAAATAGAAAATATGAACAGACCAATCACAAGCACTGAGATTGAAACTGTGATTAAAAATCTTCCAACAAACAAAAGCCCAGGACCAGATGGCTTCACAGGCGAGTTCTATCAAACATTTAGAGAAGAGCTAACACCTATCCTTCTCAAACTCTTCCAAAATATAGCAGAGAGAGGAACACTCCCAAACTCATTCTACGAGGCCACCATCACCCTGATACCAAAACCAGACAAGGATGTCACAAAGAAAGAAAACTATAGGCCAATATCACTGATGAACATAGATGCAAAAATCCTCAGCAAAATACTAGGAAACAGAACCCAACAGCACATTAAAAGGATCATACACCATGATCAAGTGGGATTTATCCCAGGGATGCAAGGATTCTTCAATATATGCAAATCAACCAATGTGACACATCATATTAACAAATTGAAGGAGAAAAACCATATGATCATCTCAATAGATGCAGAGAAAGCTTTCAACAAAATTCAACACCCATTTATGATAAAAACCCTCCAGAAAGTAGGCATAGAGGGAACTTTCCTCAACATAATAAAGGCCATATATGACAAACCCGCAGCCAACATCGTCCTCAATGGTGAAAAGCTGAAACCATTTCCACTAAGATCAAGAACAAGACAAGGTTACCCACTCTCACCACTATTATTCAACAAGGTTTTGGAAGTTTTAGCCACAGCAATCAGAGAAGAAAAAGGAATCCAAATCAGAAAAGAAGAAGTAAACCTGTCATTGTTTGCCAATGACATGATACTAAACATAGAGAATCCTAAAGATGCTACCAGAAAACTACTAGAGCTAATCAGTGAATTTGGTAAGGTAGCAGGATACAAAATTAATGCACAGAAATCTCTTGCATTCCTATACACATGATGAAAAATCTGAAAGTGAAATTAAGAAAACACTCACATTTACCATTGCAACAGAAAGAATAAAATATCTAGGAATAAACCTACCCAAGGAGACAAAAGACCTATATGCAAAAAATTATAAGACACTGATGAAAGAAATTAAAAATTATACAAATAGATGGAGAGATATACCATGTTCTTGGATTGGAAGAATCAACGTTGTGAAAATGACTCTATTACCAAAAGCAATCTACAGATTCAATGCAATCACTATCAAACTACCACTGGCATTTTTCACAGAAATAGAACAAAAACTTCACAATTTGTATGGAGACACAAAAGACCCCGAATAGCCAAAGCAATCTTGAGAAAGAAAAATGGAGCTGGAGAGATCAGGCTCCCTGACTTCAGACTATACTACAAATCTACAGTCATCAACACAGTATGGTACTGGCACAAAAACAGAAATATAGACCAATGGAACAGGATAGAAAGCCCAGAGATAAACCCACGCACATATGGTCACCTTATCTTTGATAAAGGAGGCAAGAATATAAACTGGAGAAAAGACAGCCTCTTCAATAAGTGGTGCTGGGAAAACTGGACAGCTGCATGTAAAAGAATGAAATTAGAACACTTCCTAGCACCATACACAAAAGTAAACTCAAAATGGATCAAAGTCCTAAAGGTAAGGCCAGACACTATCAAACTCTTAGAGGAAAACATAGACAGAACACTCTATGACATAAATCACAACAAGATCCTTTTTGACCCACCTCCTAGAGAAATGGAAATAAAAACAAAAATAAACAAATGGGACAATGAAACTTAACAGCTTTTGCACAGCAAAAGAAAGCCTAAACAAGATGAAAAGACAACCCTCAGAATGGGAGAAAATATTTGCAAATGAAGCAAATGACAAAGGATTAATCTCAAAATTTACAGGCAGCTCATGCAGCTCAGTATCAAAAAAACAAACAGCGCAATCCAAAAATGGGCAGAAGACCTAAATAGACATTTCTCCAAAGAAGACATACAGATGGCCAACAAACACATGAAAGGATGCTCAACATCATTAATCGTTAGAGAAATGCAAATCAAAACTACAATGAGATATCATCTCATACCGGTCAGAATGGCCATCATCAAAAAATCTACAAACAGTAAATGCTGGAGAGGGTGTGGAGAAAAGGGGACCCTCCTGCACTGTTGGTGGGAATGTAAACTGATATAGCCACTGTGGAGAACAGTATGGAGGTTCTTTAAAAAACTACAAATAGAACTACCATACGACCCAGCAATCTCACTACTGGGCATATACCCTGAGAAAACCATAACTCAAAAAGAGTCATGTACCAAATGTTCATTCCAGCTCTATTTACAGTAGCCAGGACATGGAATCAACCTAAGTGTCCATGAACAGATGAATGGATAAAGAAGATGTGGCACATATATACAATGGAATATTACTCAGCCATAAAAAGAAACGAAATTGAGTTATTTGTAGCAAGGTGGATGGACCTAGAGACTGTCATACAGAGTGAAGTAAGTCAGAAAGAGAAAAACAAATACTGTATGCTAACACATATATATGGAATCTTAAAAAAAAAAAAAGTCATGAAGAACCTAGGGGCAAGAGGGGAATAAAGACACAGACCTACTAGAGAATGGACTTGAGGATATGGGGAGGGGGAAGGGTAAGCTGGGACGAAGTGAGAGAATGGCATGGACATATATACACTACTAAATGTAAAATAGATAGCTAGTGGGAAGCAACCGCAAAGCACAGGGAGATCAGCTGGGTGCTCTGTGACCACCTAGAGGGGTGGGATAGGGAGGGTGGGAGGGAGATGCAAGAGGGAAGAGATATGGGGACATATGTATATGTATAACTGATTCACTTTGTTATACAGCAGAAACTAACACAACATTGTAAAGCAACTATAATAAAGATGTTAAAAGGGACTTCCCTGGTTGCGCAGTGGTTAAGAATCCGCCTGCTAATGCAGGGGACACGGGTTTGATCCCTGATCCGGGAAAATCCCACATGCCGCAAAGGAACTAAGCCCGTGCGCCACAACTACTGAGCCTGCACTATAGGACCCGCAAGCCACAACTACTACGTGCCACAATTACTGAAGCCCACGTGCCACAACTACTGAAGCCCACGTGCCACAACTACTGAAGCCTGCGTGCCTAGAGCCCGTGCTCCACAACAGGAGAAGCCACCACAATGAGAAGCTCACACACTGCAACAAAGAGTAGCCCCCATTCGCTGCAGATAGAGAAAGCCTGCACACAGCAACTAAGAACCAACGCAGCCAAAAATAATAAATAAATAAATTTATTTTTAAAAAAAGATGTAAAAAAAGTCTACATCTACAAATCTGACTTACAGATCTACATGTACATAAAGACATATACAAGGAAGATTCATTGCAGTTTTTTTGTTATAGTAAAGGCCAGGTGTAATCAAAATGTTAAGCCCTCAAATACTTAAAGTCTGCTCATGTAATATAATACTATGTCACTGAAATGGATGAGATGTATCTAAATGTACTGCCGTGTGCCATCTGCAAGATGTGAAATAAGGAAAGAAAGAAACAATATGCAGTGTATGCTATTTGTTTTCTTTTCTTTTTTAAAGAGGGTAGGAAATATATACATACAAGCTTGTACATGTACAGAATAGTTCTGGGAACATACCGTGTATACATATTACCTTTTTTTAAAAAATATAAATTTATTTATTTATTTTTGGCTGCATCGGGTCTTCGTTGCTGCACACGGGCTTTCTCGAGTTGCGGCGAGTGGGGGCTACTTTTCGTTGTGGTGCACGGGCTTCTCATTGCGGTGGCATCTCTTGTTGCGGAGCATGGATTCTAGACATGCGGGCTTCAGTAGTTGCGGCACATGGGCTCAGTAGTTGTGGCTCGTGGACTCTAGAGCGCAGGGTCAGGAGTTGTGGAGCATGGGCTTAGTTGCTCTGCGCTGTACATATTAAAAAAAAACTTTTTTAACGTTGTAGTGGACACTGTTGATGTTAAATCTAGACTCCCATTTATCCTTTTCTGTGTGCATCTCCCCTGATTTGGGTGCTGGTGATAGTTTCCAATGGCCCATCCCTGAGAGCCTGCTCTGGAAGATTGGACGCAGCTGCTGGGGCTGCTTTGCCTTCCAGAGAGCTAGAAGTACCTGGAAGCTTAAGTTCCAGCCCTGGCTTCATATCCCACACCCCTACCCTATGTGGGCAGGACTGATCAGAACGGAAATGGCAGCCCAGCTCCCTTGCCTCAGGCACAGACAACTTAGAGGCTGTACTTCCACTCCAGAATTCCCTCAAGGGTCAAGCAGATGCTACAGCCACCTCAGGATTTTGTCTGAAATCACATCCTTGTTTGCCCTCTTCCCCTTCCTTGACCTGCTTCCCATGCTCCCTTAACCAGTTTCTCCTGGTAGTAAATCACTTGTAGAAGAATCTTTATCTTGGGATCTGCTTCTGGAAAAACCCACCTATTTGTTTCTTTGCTTTTATTAAAACAGAATTCATTTATTTATTTACTGAATTAAACAAGTAATAGAAATTTACTTTTTTTTTTTTTTTTTGCGGTACGCGGGCCTCTCACCGCTGCGGCCTCTCCCGTCGTGGAGCACATGCTCCAGACGCGCAGGCTCAGCAGCCATGGCTCACGGGCCCAGCCGCCCCGCGGCACGCGGGATCCTCCCAGACCGGGGCACAAACCCACATCCCCCGCATCGGCAGGCGGACCCCCAACCACTGCGCCACCAGGGAAGCCCCAGACATTTACTTTAGTATCCCTGTAAAATTCAAACAAAACTGGGCACAGAGCAATGATTAATTTCCTAAGTCCCAAGTCCACTGCTCCCTGAGAGGGCAAACGGTGCTGTTGATTATATGTGTGTCCTTTCAGACCTTCGACTATGTGTTTTCACTCAGACTTGTATTTTGTTTGCTTGTTTTTCATAACTGGGATCACTCTGTGTGTTGCATTTGGCAACCTGCCTTTTTTCTTTAAAGATCTGTCTTGAATGTCCATGTCAGCACATCTAGACCTGCCTCCAGGGTGACCTTCCTAAACTGCCTGTGACATGCTGCTCCCCTGATAGAGCCCTTGAAGTAATGCTTCCCACTGCACTTGGAGGAATAAAATCCCAACTCCTTCCTCGGCTACAGAGGTGGCCTCATATAGCCTCACCTACCACTTCCATCTCATTTCACGCTCTCCTCCACTTGTGCATGACACTCCAGCCACACTGGACTCTAGTCAGTTGCTAGAATGTGCAATACCCTTTATTGCCTCAGTGCCTTTGCACAGCCCATCTCTTCTTTCTAGAATATTCTTCCCCTTACCTCTTTGCCTAGCTAACTTCTACTTATCTATGAGGTCCCGGCAGAAAAGCCTCCCCTGGGGTCCCAGGCTGAGTGACATCCCATGTCCTCTGTCTTTATAGCACTCTGTGTTTTACCTTTGGAGCACTCATAAATAGTTTGTCTTGTCATGAATTCACATTGGTGATTATGCTTCTAATTAATGAATTGATTATCCCGTGACTCTCTGTTTCATATTTTTATCTCCCACTGGAGTGCAAGCTCCACAAGGACAGGCCCCTTCTGTCTTGTTCACTCACATCCCTAGTGAGTAGCGCAGCCCAGGGCAAGGAAGAGATGCTCAACAACTGGCTGCCGAGTGATGGTGAGGAGGAACTGGACGTCAGCAGGCAGCTTGTCTCCATCTCCCTCTCTCTGAGGCAAGGCTGTCTCCTGTCTCTGCTTTGCTCTTGGGCCTCCCCTCCACCCCGGGCCACTCCTCTCTATACATCAACGACAACCACTCACAGCTAGTTGCTGCCCTCCCATCACTTTGCCCCCTCACCCTCACCCCAGTTCAGGTGCCCCTGGACCCATCAAGGTCTTGCCTCCACATCAGGACCTTTCCTGGAGCCCAGCACCTACTGACCGTTGTTTGTGGGTCTCTTTGCTCAAGTTCCTGGGAAAGAGTCTCCTTTGTTTCAACCCAACAAAAGGATTGGTTTCCCTGGGGCCAGGGAACCATCCCTGCCATTCCTCTCTGGCCAGGACAGCCTCAGAAGGACTGTGGGAACCAGGGCAGCTTAAGTCAGTGGGGAAGTTGAATGTGGCAGGAGACTTGACTTGCATTTTTGCCACAAATGTAAAAGGAACCAAAAACACAAAGTTGGTTTTTTGGGGGGTTTTATTTATTTATTTTTTTTCCTGTTTTCAGAAAATGGATATGGCAGCTTCTGTTTTCTAGATAAATTTTCTGTTGCTTCTTCCCATTCATAGAGACATTTGGGGCCATGTGTCCAGCCTGGATTCTCTGAGAACTGACCCCCACCACAGAGCAGGGTGTGTATATGATCCCACCCCAGTGACCATAGCTGATTGGTCCAGGGCACAGCAGCTGACTCAAACTGGGTCAGGCAGAGTCCTTGAGCTGAGAAGCTGGCATTTATCATAGAGCTCCAGAACTGACCCAGCAGTTTACCTCCAGAAGCAAGAAGGCAGAAGAGGAGGAGGAAAGGAAGAGAAGCAGGAGGAAGAAGAGGAAGGGACAGGGGAGAAGAGAAGCTCCTGAGAGTAAGGAGGGACCAGACTTCCTTTGATCTGATAAATATTTACTGAGCAGCAACAGTGTGTCAGGCATGATTCCCTGTGCTGGAGATACGTAAGTGAACCATGAAAGCAAAAATCCGTGCTCTCTTGGTTAGTGAGGGAGAGACAGTGAGCAAGATGAATAAGAAAAATAAAAGTTAGATGATGTTCAGAGCTAAGAAGAAAAAATAATAAAGCTGGGAAGTGGGGTAGAAAGAAGTATTGGGGCAAGAACTGAAATGTTGGTTAAGGCGCCCAGGAAAGTCTTCAGCAAGAAGGTGATGTTTGACTGGAGCTCTGAAAGAAGATAGGCAGCCAGCCCAGTGGTCCTTGGGAGAAGAACAGTCCAGGCAGAGGTCCAGATTTACGCTTTCACTGTGAGGTCCCAGGTTCAATTCCTGGTCAGGGAACTAAGATCCTGCAAGCCTTGCAGTGCATCCAAAAAAAGGAAAGAAAAGGATGACTCCAAGGATGACTAGCAGAGAAAGAGAAACCAGAAACCAGAAAGCCCACGTGACTGCCAGAGACAGCTTTGCCGGTTTCTGGGTCCAGGGTCTCCAGCCCCACGTCTTGCCCTGGGAAACCATCACATGCACTTGTGTCATTCCAATGAACACCAGTTCAGGTTCACCCACTCCCACCCTTTCTGCTTAAGCTAGTTTGACTGGGTTTCCATTAGGAAAAAAATGAATGCCCACTCCACGTCTCATTTCAGGAAGCTGCAACCTCGTCATTCTTTATTATCCATCTGTCTCTGCCACTGGACCATAAGCTCCCTGAGGCAAGGACTTTGTTGTCCACATCTGTATCCTCAGGAATTAGCACAAGGCCTGGCTCAGAAAAACCACATTATTGCTGCCAATTAATTGAGTCAAACTGAGTCAAATGAATCCTTGGTCAGGGATTAAGGGACTCAGAAATAGAAAATATCCCACGTGGAAACAGCCTCGTTCCCACTCCAACCAAAGCAACTCCACTTTTTCTCTTTCATAAATTGGACTTTGAAGTGACTTCCCCCTGGAAAAAAAAAAAAAAGTTTCTCTTGTTAAAAAAAAAAGAGTTTGAAAAATCACTATTTCTAGTTAAATAAATATGGCAGAATGTACACACACTTCAATATGTGTTTCTTCTAACTAAAATGAGAAGAAAGGTGATTGAGCTGAATCTAAACCAGCCAGGGCACAGCTGAGAAGCCACCTAATTTCACTGCAGCATACCCCCAAAGCTCAGGAAATGGTAGAACCAGGTGTCTCTGGCTTAGGAGCGAGGGTGGGGCTAGGAACTGGAGACTTGTTGAAATGCTCTTTGAGAAGCGTAAGACCCTCAGACTCTTCTCCTATTTCACATACCACCAACGTATCATTTTCAATCTGTTTCCCAAAGTTCAATTTTGCCTTAACTTTATGAACATTTTCGTCAATACTGGTTAACTAGTTTCATGCCATCTTTGCAATTTTTAATTAAGATCAACCAGGTTTTCAAAAAAAAAAAAGTCAAATGAATAAAACCTTCTCAAAGATAATAATAACCTTTGACAAATCTGAAAAGTAAGAATTATTCACAAAAAAAAGTCTTTCTTTGAGGGGCTTCCCTGGTGGCGCAATGGTTGAGAGTCCGCCTGCCGATGCAGGGGACACAGGTTCGTGCCCCGGTCCAGGAGGATCCCACATGCCACGGAGCAGCTGGGCCTGTGAGCCATGGCCGCCGAGCCTGCGCGTCCGGAGCCTGTGCTCTGCAACGGGAGAGGCCACAACAGTGAGAGGCCCGCATAACGCAAAAAAAAAAAAAAAAAAAAAAGTCTTTCTCTGAGCTATAAACTTGTCCCTGGAAGCCGTGTACTCTGATACGACACCTCAGAAGTGGTATCCCGAGCCTAAGCAGAAGAGATCGCAGCAGTTTGTATTACTTAGATTCATCATTTCTGCTAACCTCATTTAATGTGGAATTCAGATCTATAGGCAAACTTCTGCAAGCTCATACAGAAAAGCTTCCTTACAAATAAGACAAGCATTACCTGACTTGCAGGTTTCCCAGAAGAAATTCCTGATGTAGAGCTGCCTGCTTCCTGCCTGGCCATCAGTACCCAGACTCACCCAGTGTTTCCAAATAGCTCATGTGTTTCAAAGTCTTTATTACCATTTTGAATATTTCATCTCCAGCAGATTGTCTTGGAACTTCAGAGGTTCTTTCAGACTTTACTCTTTTGGGATTCTAACTGGTACCACATACATACAACAATTACTACAGTCTGTAGGATCATCAATCTACAATGAAAACTTTATTGTATTTAACATTTTTCTGGACTAATGCTAAATCATCTGACATGTTTTCAGTGTCCAGCTAATGGCATAGTATTAGTCTAAAGTGACACCTTTCCCGTTTCCTTTTGCTTCTAAACATGGTGTTTCAGGGCTTCCCTGGTGGCACAGTGGTTAGGAATCCGCCTGTCAATGCAGGGGACACATGTTTGAACCCTGGCCTGGGAAGATCCCACATGCCGCAGAGCGACTACCCCGTGCGCCATAACTGCCGAGCCTGCGCTCTAGAGCCCGCGAGCCACAACTACTGAGCCCACGTGCCACATCTACTGAGGCCCGTGCGCCTAGAGCCCTTGCTCCGCAACAATAGAAGCCACCACAATGGGAAGCCCGCGCACTGCAACGAGGAGCAGCCCCTGCTCGCCGCAACTGGAGAAAGCCGCGTGCAGCAACGAAGAACCAAAGCAGCCAAAAATAAATAAATAAAATAAATAAATGTATAAAAAACAAACAAACAAAAACATGGTGTTTCTCTTGGTCCAAAATGCAATTTTCACTAATTCCACGCAAGCCAGTAAAATCAGCACTTGGGCCATTGCACAAAGGCATCTTGCTTTCAGCCATTAATTGTGTGAAGTTGAAACTACCTTCATGAGCTGGACCTGATACTCTGAAAACCAGTCTCATAAAAAGAACTTTGTTCTTTATTTTGCATGTGGAGATGCTTTTAAAAAATCAAACTTTTTTGGGAATTCCCTGGCAGTCCAGTGGTTAAGACTCAGAACTCTCACTGCAGGGGCCCAGGTTTTATCCCTGGTCAGGGAACCTTAGTTCCTGCAAGCTGTGCGGCATGGCCAAAAAAAAAAATTCAAACCTTTCTTTCCCCTGTGTCAAATGATGTTGTACACACATGTAAAACAGCTTTTGGAATGAAAATGATGATAATAGCAATGAAAACGAGAACAGAAGAGTTGGAAAGAACGTTGTTATGGGAATGTCACAGAAAGTAGAGCTAAACATCAAAGAGATGGAAAATAAGAGAGGAATTATCAGAAAATTAGAGGGCCACCCTAGAAGGTCTGAGTTTCAGGAGTTCCGGAAAGAAGAGAGGAAATCAGAGCAGAGGAAATCCTCAAAGAAACAATTCAGGAACTCTGAAGAACACTAGTTACCATAGTGAGGTCCACTGAGTTCCCAGAAAATTAGATGAAAATCACTCCATGCCACGTTACATCGGCAGGAAATTTCAGAACAATAGGAAAAAAAAGATGTTACAAGATTCCAGAGAGAAAAACAAGTTTTCCACAGGCATGCACACACAGAGTCTGGTTGTGATGTTAAATCTTGGTAAGCAAAGGACGTTGACTTTGTTACTACGCAAAAAGCATGATGTACAAGTGAAACTGTACAACTCATATCGGGGCTTGAACCCATGGGCCAGGACTCGAGCCCAGCCAGAACCCAGAATGGGACTTGAACCCACTTTCCTTTTTTTTTTTTTTTTTTTAATATTTATTTGGCTGCGCCAGGTCCTAGTTGTGACACATGGGATCTCCGTTGTGGCATTCGGGATCTTTACTTGCAGCATGCGGGATCTAGTTCCCTGACCAGGGATTGAATCTGGGCCCTCTGCTTTGGGAGCATGGAGTCTTAACCACTGGACCACCAGGGAAGTCCCCCGAACCCACTGTCTTTTAATTGAGATCACACACCTGGTCTCAGGACTTAATGAAATTCAGGCTCTTTATGTCTTGTTGCAGGAAGAATTTAGTGAGAGACAACGTGATAGTTAAGTGGATTAATTTAGAGAGATGTACATTCCATAGATGGAATAAAGTCTGTCTCAAAAGGCAACAGCAGCCCCAGGGCATGGGGACATCTCGGAAAGTGAGAGGGGCCATGGGAGAAACACACTCCACAGACAAGTGTGGGCCATCTCAGAAGGCAAGAGACCCTGAAATATGTGGTTAGTTTTTATGGGCTGGGTAATTTATCAGGCTAATGAGTGGGAGGATTATTCCAACTATTTAGGGGAAGGGCTGGGGATTTCCAGGAATTGGGCCACCACCCACTTTTTGATCTTTGATGGTCAGCCTCTGAACTGTCATGGCGCTGGCGGGTATGTCACTTAGCTTATGCTAATGTATAACAATGAGTGTATAATGAGGCTCAAGGTCCACTGGAAGTCAAATCTTCCACTGTCTTGGACCTAGTTGGTTCTGACCAGTTTTTGTCACGTTCTATGGCTATGTCATTCTTTTAAAGGTTGTGCCCTGCCCCCCTTCCCTCCTGTTTCAGAACTACATCTCACTCTTCTGGGAAATGGACCTGTCTCTGTCCCCCACATAAACCATGTGTTTCAAATGGGGGCTCCCCAGTCTTACAGGCCCCCAACTCCCTGGCCATGTTATATCAGAGCCTCCGCAAGATTGTTTAGATGCAGAGCTAGAAAGAACAACTCCATGGGTGGTAAAGATGGGAGATTCTATAGCTGCTGGCCACCGTGATCCCAACATGTGTTTGAAACAGTAGCGTTCAGGCAAAGAGAGGCAGAGATGAGAGACTTGGCAGTGTCTGAGCCCTGTGAGTCGGCTATCCCTGAATCCAGTGCAAGCTGGACCCCTGTACTTTTTTTAAAAATCTTTTGGCTGCACTGTGCGGCATGTAGGATCTTATTCCCTGACCAGGGATCAAACCCACTCCCCCCTGCATTGGAATCGCGGAGTCTGTTTCTTTTGTGTTTTAATTTACTTTTGGCTGTGTTGGGTCTTCTTTGCTGCCCATGGGCTTTCTCTAGCTGTGGAAAGCGGGGGCTACTCTTCGCTGCGGTGCATGGGCTTCTCATTGCGGTGGCTTCTCTTGTTGCGGAGCACAGGCTCTAGGCGCGCAGGCTTCAGTAGTTGCAGCATGAGGGCTTGGTAGCTGTGGCACGCGGGCTTAGTTGCTCCATGGCACGTGGGATCTTCCTGGACCAGGGATCGAACACATGTCCCTTGCATTGGCAGGCGGATTCTTAACCACTGTGCCACCAGGGAAGTCCCTGGACCCCTGTACTTTCCATGGCCAAGTGAGTCTTCCAAAACAAAACCAAAAACGTTTGTCTGATCTGGGTTTCCATCATTTGAAATAAAGATCTGTGCCTAATATAGAAATGTATGAGGGCAACTACACTTACTTATGTAATAATTAATCATTATAACTGATGTGTGTTGAGATTTATGGTGTACCAGGCACTGTGAAAATGTGTTCAGTGTATAATCTCATTTAATCTTCCCGATAGACCCTTAAGGTAGGTCCCTTTATCTTCTCCATAAAACAGATAAAGAAACAGGTGGGTTTCTTTTTCCTTGCCGTCTGAGACTAAAACTCAAGTACAATACATCAGAGGCCCTCCCCTCAATGAGACACTCTCTTCCTGCCCACACCCCACCCCCACGCCCACCCCGGCCACCCTGCTCAGGCTTTATCGCCTCCTCAGTTCTCCCTGGCAAAATCCTATTCACCCTTTAATACCCACTCAAAAGTATCCTGCCTTGCTCCAACCTGAACCCCTCATCCTCAAGTGCAGATTATTTCCTAGCCTCTTCTGTGTCCTCAGCACATATACAAAATATTATGAAATTAAGGGCATAGGCTCTGTTCAGCTGAAGTTCAAATCCTAGCTGTACCACCTACTTGCTTCGATAAGGGTCTTAACACATCTGGGCTTCAGTTTTTTCATCTGTAAAATGGGATAACCTAGTACTGTCTTACAGGGTTGTTGTGATGATTAAATGAGTTAATACATGCATATAACAAGTTCTCAGTGCCTGCTTTGTAGTGAGCATTCAGTTCGGTGTTGGCTACGGTGACTGCTAATGTATAACTTTATCCTCGAGCAAGAACCTTAATCTTTCTAAGCCTTAGATTCCTTATCTCTAACATGAAAATCACGAGAGCCCAGCCCTGCTGGAGTGTAGTGAGATTCGGATCAGCTACTGCTTGTTAACCACCTGGCATTATCTCTGCATGATGATGAACAGGAGCTGCTGCCGCCAGTACTTGATGTCTCCATCTATTTTGAGAGTTTCCACAGTGTACTTTTCCATGGCTCTGTCTCCCGCTAGGCATCGGCATCTCCAGGGCAGACACTCCAGGTGGTCATCCAAGTGGCTGCTCACTCAAGACTCCTCTCCCCGGCTTCCAACTGATTGGTCTCCCAGTAAGAAACTCAACATTTCAGTCTGGTTAGGTTCTTTTAAAATGAGCTCCCGAAAAAAAAAAAAAAAAAAAAAAAAGAGTTCCCGGTTGCATATGAAATACACAGATGCAGTCTCCTTATAAAAAATGCATGCATTACAGCTAAGGCTAAAATCTGCTTTGAGCATCGTGCCAATCCCAACCCTTTCAGAGGTAACCACTGCTATCAGTTGGCTGACTTATTTTTATTGAAGCTGCTCAGTACTTGGGCACTTCCAATCTGAAGACTTATGTCTTTCTTCTATTCTGGAAAAATCTTCAGCCCTTATTTCTTCCAGTATTGCCTCTTTGCCAGCCGCCCCATTCTCAACTCCTGGATTGCCTGTTAGATGCTCTCAATCTGGCCTCCACATCTCTTAATTTCTCTCTCTTTTCCTTCATCTCTTTTTTTTCTGGGTCAAGTTCTTATTATTGTCTTTCATTTTTTTTTCCTGAACTTTGATTGTGTTATAATAGATCGATAAAGAATGCTTTAGAATGTAGTGATGGTTCAAACTTCTACAACAATTTTGGAAAGCTCGTGATATTAATATTAAAATGTGGCGATATAGAAAGTTTCATAAAGAAGTGAATGTTAAAAATGTAGTTGCAATCCTTGTAAAAGTCTTGTCCATTTTGAGAGACTGACAGTGAATTAAAATTTTTTAAGTATAGGAAAAATGTTTTTCACCAAAAAATTACAAAAATCACTTGCTAGCATTTGTATTTTTTTTTTTAATTTAATTTTTGGCTATGTTGGGTCTTCTTTGCTGTGCGCAGGCTTTCTCTAGTGGTGGTGAGCTGGGGTTACTCTTTGTTGTGGTGTGCAGGTTTCTCATTGCGGTGGTTTCTTTTGTTGCAGAGCATGGGCTCTAGGCGCGCGGGCTTCAGTAGTTGTGGCAAGCGGGCTCAGTAGTTGTGGCTAGCAGGCTCTAGAGCGTAGGCTCAGTAGTTGTGGCACGTGAGCTTCGTTGCTCCGCGGCATGTGGGATCTTCCCGGAACAGGTACCGAACCTGTGTCCCCTGCATCGGCAGGAGGATTCTTAACCACTGTGCCACCAGGGAAGCCCTAGCATTCGTATTTTAACCATTGCTAGCATTTGTAAAATATTAGGAAGGGGAACAATTATTCAAAGGCAGGGACTAACATTCAGCTTGTGAATGTTAATTTGATTTAGCCCAAGTGAAGTAAGGGTGAAATGGGACATTTTGTATCAATACATAAGGAAGTAACCACTCTGTCTCTGGTATGCTGCTCCACGTTCTGCCCCACCGCATGCCTGGCCACCGGGCATAAACGTGCAACCCCTCTAGAAATCTAGTACCATAATGATGACAAAATGGCCACTCAGATTATACTCAATATCCCTAAGGTCAGACGGCCCTGAAAGCCAGCCAGTACCAACTGCTTTCACCAGAGACAAAGATCCTTCTGCAGCAAAGTAAATTACTTTCCAAGATGCCCTTAACCTGTGACCCTAACCCTGTAAAGTCTTTTTATTGCTATTCCTGTTTACTAATTATGACTGCCATTTGTGTCCAGGGATTTTTTTTTTTCAGATACGCTTGTTATATTTCTATTTCCTAGTGACAGAGAATGCTTGCTGTACACAGTGCCACGGGTTATCTTTTGTTCCTTTTGTTGTACTTTGGTTTATTACTCATCAAGGCATATTTGGACAGAAAGAAAAACTGGGAAGTGGATTGCAACACACACATTTCTTTAGCTGAGTAACCTCTGATAACACAAGATTTAATTTAGCTTGCCCCTGGAGAAAATTCAAGCAACTTTGGTGTTTATTCAAGCGCTCCTATCGTGGTGTCAATTTCTAGCATAAATCATAACTCTCAACACACATGTTCTTTCAAAAGAAAAATAAAAGTAAGTTATTTACAAATATTGTCCTCAGTGTCACTTGACGGATTTTTCTATAGCAGATTGACTATTGAATATTCTACCTGGGTTATTTTGAAATAGATAAACTGAAATATATTCACCAACAAAATGAATTCAGTATATGTAGACAACTTGTTTACAAGTGTCTTATTTTAAAGGCAGTAGTGAATTTATACTCTGAAATTCCTAATTTGTAAGTCAAATTGTTTTTATTCAGAATTCCATTTTATAGCTATAGAGCATCACAAACTGTGTCCTAGAGTAAAAAATGTGGGAGGTTTTTTTGGCATCAGTGCGTACAAAAACCCCTGTTGAGGTACTTTCCCCCAAATCAGTATTATGTAATTTAAAAAATTATTTTCCCAGAAAAATAGGGAAACACTATAAATACATTACTCTTATGGATAAAAAGAGACAACAACCAAGTGCTCCTTTATTCTTTATTGTAAAAAAAATTTTACGTTCAGTATAATTAGATGTTCATAGTTTTTTTTTGTTGATGTGAACCATTTTTAACCTTTTTTTTTTTTTATGTGAACCATTTTTTTTTTTTTTTTTTTTTTTTTTTGCGGTACGCGGGCCTCTCACTGTTGTAGCCTCTCCCGTTGCGGAGCACAGGCTCCAGACGTGCAGGCTCAGCAGCCATGGCTCACGGGCCCAGCCGCTCTGCGGCACGTGGGATCTTCCCGGACCGGGGCCTGAACCCGTGTCCCCTTCATTAGCAGGCGGATTCTTAACCACTGGGCCATCAGGGAAGTCCTAGACTCTTTTAAAAGCTGAATCTATTTTTTTTTAATTGAAATATAGTTGATGTACAATACTATATAAGTTACAGGTGTACAATGCAGTGATTCACAATTTTTAAATGCTGTACTCCATTTATAGTTATTACAAAATATTGGGTATATACCCTGTGTTGTACAATATATCCTTGTAGCTTATTTTATACATAATAGTTTGTACTTTTTAATCCCCTACCCCTGATTTTGCCCCTCCCACTTCCCTCTTCCCACTGGTAACCACTAATTTGTTCTCTGTCTGTGAGCCTGCTTCTTTTTTGTTATATTCACTAGTTTGTTGTAATTTTTAGATTCCACATATAAGTGATATCATGCAGTATTTGTCTTTCTCTAACTTATTTCACGTAGCATAATGCCCTCCAAGTCTATTTATGCTGCTGCAAATGGCAAAAGTTTCATTCTTTTTATGGTTGAATAGTATTCCATTGTATATATATACCACATCTTCTTATCCATTCATCTGTTGATGGACATTTAAGTTGTGAAAGCTGAATCTTTTTTTTTTTTAACTTGAAGTATAGTTGATTTACAATGTTAGTTTCTGGTGTACAGCAAAGTGATTCAGTTTTATATATATATATATTTTTCAGATTCTTTCCTATTATAGGCTATAACAAGATATTGAATATAGTTCCCTATGCTATACAGTAGGTCCTTGTTATTTATCTATTTTATATATAGTAATCCCAAGCTACTGATTTACCCTCCCTCCTCCTTTCCCCTTTGGTAACCATAAATTCGTTTTCTGTGTCTGTCAGTCTGTTTCTGTTTTGTAAATAAGTTTATTTGTATCATTTTTTTAGAGTCCACATATAAGTGATATCATTTGATATTTGTTTTTCTCTGATTTACTTCACTTAGTATGATAATCTCTAGGTCCATCCATGTTGCTGCAAAGGGCAATATTTCATTCTTTTTTATGGCTGAGTAATATTCTATTGTATATATACCACATCTTCTTCATCTGTTTGTCTGTTGATGAACATTTAGGTTGCTTCCATGTCTTGGCTATTGTAAATAGTGCTGTAAAAGCTGAATCTTAATATTGAACTCTTTTGCAGTCTTTTGGTAGCCAGCTTACAATCAGTGGAAACGAAATGGGAACACACCATGAAGAAATGTATATCTGCTAGGGTCTCAGGCCAAGTATCTACCTTCTGAATGATAGAAAAGGGAAGTTCTGTTCTTCTTACTAATTACTCAGTTTTCATTTTGAAGTAACTGCTGTTTCCTGGCTTATTTGTGGCACTTTTTCTTTTTTCTCTTCTCTCTTTTCTTTTCTTTTTTTAGGAAAGAGTACAAATAGACAAGCTCTTATTGATTTCTGTTTGGGAGAATGTTTCTGACAACCTTTTCTTTTTTTTTTTTTTTAAATATTGCAGGACAGGTTTCCTTTGGGCTCCCTAAGCCTTTTCTTTCTTGGCAATAGTCTCCGGTCAGATCACAGATGCCAGCAGGTTGGCGAGGGTTGAATTCAGCACAGTACCAGAGGCACTGGCTGTAGGAATCTAGGAAGCAGGAAGGTGTTGCTCAATAGACTTCAACGGTATGCTGGGGTCAATGACTGTGTCTGTCCAATAAACTTGGTTCAACAGCCAACTCTGGCTGGGTGAGACTTTTCAGCTGAATCCTGTTGCCTGGGTTGAGTATCCCTCGCCCAGGCAAAGCCTTAACTAACTTCTTAACTTCTGCTTCCCTTAGCATTTGGTCTTAGAGCAGTGGCTTGCTGGAGAGATGTTAGCTGGTGTGTGATGATGCCTGACACACGGTGCCCTTGTCTAAATCCAGAATCCCCAGAGCTGTGATTTGCAGCTGTCTCCACGCTGCTGATAGAGTTCGGGCCGGGCCATCCTCGGCAAAGCCAGGTGGAGGGTTTTGGCCTTTCCTGATGATAAGCCTGCCCACCCAGCTCTTTCTCATCCATTTGCTAATTTGTATGCTTTTAAAAGTCACTTGGAATCTATAATCATGTCCCCTTACCCACTTTTTTTCATTCTTTAATAGAGGTAAAATTTCCATAGAATGATATCCTCAGATTATAAGTGTACCATTAGATGAGGTTTGACAAAGGCATACACCCCTGTAGCCACAGGCTTCTCAAGATAAAGAATATTTTCACCACCTAAAAAGGTTCTTCATGCCCTTCTCTGTTAGTCTCCTCATCCTCATCCCAGGCAACCAGTGCATCCCTGATAATAAAACTTAGGAGGAATTTGGTGTTCTGATTTCTGCATGTAGTGTCATGTCATAAGCAATTGTTCATGGTAATATATAGAAGGAAGTCATATTGACTGTCAAGTACTTCATGACTATTATCTCATTCATTTTTCACAATAAATTTTTCAAGAATCATTATCCTGATTTTATAGGTGAGGCAACTCAGGTCCAGTGAGGTGAAGCTGCTTAATTGGTAGGAAATTAAGGCTACTGGACTCCTAAGTTTCTGTCCCGTTCTGCTCACGTTGCCTCAACGTAAATCCTTATAAATGACTTTTTTTTTTTTAAAAAAATAACAGGGCCCTGCTGAGGTGGGATGAAGGAAAGACTTGACCTAGAAGGTGTCGGAACCCTGGATCTGTATGTCCCCTGCGAAGGGCTCTGAGTTTACTGTGGTGTGCTAGAGTCCAAGAGCAGACTGTTCAATTTTCGGGTGGACGTCAAGTTGGAAATCAGCTTGAAATCAGCCACAGTGAGAGGATTTACACCAAGGAAATTGGCAAATGCCGCAAACCAGAGCTGTCTTTTCTCCCCAGAGAGCCCGTCGTTGGGCACTGACCAGCACACCACAGGTAGCCTCCAACACGCTGGTCACCCTTTTCTGCACAGAATCACCTGTGGTCATATAAGCCTTTTATTTTATTTTTATTTTTGGCCGTACCACATGGCTTGCAGGATCTTAGTCCCCCATTAGAGATCGAAACCTGGGCCCCCTGCAGTGGAAGCGCGGAGTCCTAACCACTGGACCGCCCAGGAATTCCCACATAAGTCTTTCTAAATAGTGGAGTGGAAAAGGCACAGGAGACCAGGTCTGATCTGAGTTTGGTAGCCCCTGAGATGAGCCACCTTGAACTTGCTGCCCAGACTGGAAATTTAGGTTGATCCTCTGTAAATAAGAGGAGGGGCAAGCCCAGGCATATGAAATCAGGGTCCTGCTAGCACATCTAGCTCGGGCTTTCTGATTCTTCTAGGCCTGGGGCGGGGTCAGGGAAGGACATGATAGGGCAGGTTTTAATGGTCTGTTAGCTGTTAATAATGTAGAAGCCTGCCTGGTGAGATAGATGTTAATTTTTGGTTTAGCAAGAGAAGCTGCTGTTTTAAAGTTGCTGCTTGCTTCTCAGCCTGGAAGGACAGTTACCTAGGGACTGAACTATCCAGAAAAGGATTCCTGGAGTGATCCTTATTAGTTATGTATTTGTGTGTGTGTGTGTGTGTGTGTGTGTATGTGTGTGTGTGAAGGTGCCCTTTGTGGCCTAACAAGGGCTGCCTCTCCAATTTGGTATCTGGATGGAAACAGGAGGAGGGAAGGAAATTTGCAATCTGGGAATGATCAGATTGAAACACCGACCCTTCTCTTCAAGGGTCAGTGTTATTAGACCATGTCTGAAGGACTAACATGTCTTCTCTCTTCTCTTCCTGTAATTCCTAGTAGTCAGATATTCTTCTTCCTTCTGAGTTCACCTTCCTGTCTTTTTTCTTTTAGATTTGAAGTTAATTTAGAAAAAATAGAAAATACAGGTAAACAAAATTAAGGCAGGTATGGGGAGGCGGGATGATAACCCTGAATACCAAAGCACAGGTACTACCATAAACTCTCTTGCCCTTATCCTTTCAGGCTACCTTTCATTTACATATACATACATAAATAGAAGAGATCTTAATGTGTATGTGCCCTATGTAGCCTGTTATTTTCACTTGACACATTCAGCATGGAAATATACATGTACAGCACTGTTTCCTAATAGCTATCCTTTATTTTTCTGGAGGGATTTCTATTCTGTTATTAATTTAACCAAACCCCTGAAGCAAACAATTAGATTGTTCCCTCATTTTTGTTATGAATGTATTTCTCATACTTGTTTAAAAACAATTATATTATTGTCCCTGTTTGAACAATTAAAAACTTTTCTTGCCTCTTCTTTCCCCCTCTCTTTTCAAAGGTAATCAATTACAACATTCTGAACGTTGTAATGTATATCCTTCCATGTCTTTCCTCATGCTCACACAATTATTTTATGTATATATAGTATATATACCCTTTTTTTGTCATTTTTTTTTAATCAACAGTAGGATCATATTATGTACATTTCCATTTAATTTCTTTTTTTTAACCTGGCAATTCAGCTTGGGGATCTTTCTTGTCAATGAATGGAATTAACTCATTTTTTTCTTTTAGGTGCAAAATATTCCATGCTGGTGATACGCCACATGCCACAGCTTATTCAAGCATACTCCTGTCAGTGGGATGCAGGTTGTTTTCAGGTTTTGTTGTGTTTGTTTTGTTTTTGACTTTACAAGCAATATTTTAATTAACATTCTTTTGTATCTGTCCTTTAATTGTGCCTGTATTTCTGTTGGATGCATTGCCAGGTGGACAAAAGGGTTTCTGTATTTTACATTGCAAATTTAAATTTAAAATTCATTCTCATAGGCTTGCTAAGAACCAAGGTTATCGCTCTTCTTTTCGTTATTTAAATGTTCATATGTTTGATTAGTAAGAAGGATGAACATATTTTTATAGGCTTATTGGCCATTTGGAGTTCCTCTTTTGTAAACTGTTCACATTCTCTGCTTTTGTCTTTAAAGAGGATTTGCCTTTTTCTTATCAGTTTATAAGAACTTTTTTTTTCTTATCACTTTCATTTACTTCTTTTTTATTGAAGAATAGTTGATTTACGTTTTGTTAATTTCTGCTGTACAGCAAAGTGATTCAGCTATACATATATATATATATATATATCTTTTTTTTTTTTTTTTTTGGGCATGCCACACAACCTGTGGGATCTTAATTCCCCGGCCAGGGATCGAAACCGTGCCCCTGCATTGGAAGCACAAAGTCTTAACCACTAGATCGCCAGGGAAGCCCTATATATCCTTTTTAAAATTCTTTCCCGTTAGGTTTTATCACAAGAACTCTTTATGTAATCAACTTATAGGAACACTTGTATCTGCCATCTGTGTTAAAGGTAGTTTATTAATCAAACATTTGTCCTCTGACTTTGTTTTTGCTTTCTTTTAAAATGTTTATGGGATAAATAGATCTTATCTTTTATTTAAAGCTTCTTTATTTCCTATTTTGTATAAAAGAATCACCCTGAACTCTAGAATCTAGGTTATATACATACCCTTCTAATTTTTCTGTTAAATTTTTGTGTTTTATTTTCATATTTAAATCTTTAGTCCAACAGGAATTAACTTTTTTTTTTTTTTTTTTTTTGCAGTACGCGGACCCCTCACTGCTGTGGCCTCTCCCGTCGCGGAGCACAGGCTCCGGACACACAGGCCCAGCAGCCATGGCTCGCGGGCCCAGCTGCTCCGCAGCATGTGGGATCTTCCCAGACCAGGGCTCGAACCTGTGTCCCCTGCACTGGCAGGCAGACTCCCAACCACTGCGCCACCAGGGAAGCCCCAGGAATTAACTTCTGATATAATGAGAGGGGGAAAATCCCAGCTTTGTTATCTGCTAGAACAGGCTAATACCACTTGTGCTAGCATCATTTCATAAATGATCATATTTTTGTGGTTTTTTTGTGTTTTTTGCAGTACGCGGGCCTCTCACTGTTGTGGCCGCTCCCGCTGCGGAGCACAGGCTCCGGACGCACAGGCTCAGCGGCCATGGCTCACGGGCCTAGCCGCTCCGTGGCATGTGAGATCTTCCCAGACCGGGGCACGAACCCGCGTCCCCTGCATCGGCAGGCAAACTCTCAACCACTGTGCCACCAGGGAAGCCGAGGTGCAGTAACTTTGTGTGTGTGTGTGTGTGTGTGTGTGTGTGGCTCTCCTAATTTTTTCTGATTGCTTGATGAGAGTACAAAGAAAAACTATTGATTTTGTCATCCGTTGTCATTATCTTGTAGTCATCCTTCTTGCCAAATTCCCTTAATAGTCTGGTAGTGTATTTGTTTCCTAGGCCTGCCATAACAAATTATGACACACTTGGTGGCTTAAAACAACAGAAGTTTTTCTCTCTCACAGTTCTGGGGGCCAGAAGTCCAAAATCAATGTGGCAGGGGCATGCTGTTTGAGGAAGGACCCTTCCTTGCTCTTCCAGCTCCTGGTGGCTCCAGGTGTTCCTTGCCTTGTGGCTGAATAATTGTAATCTCTGTCTCTGTCTCACATGGTCTCTTTTCCACTCTGTCCATCTCTGCTCTGTGTGTTCTTTTATACGGACACTTGTCATTGGATTCAGGGCCCACCCAGATAATTCACGATTGTCTCAACATTCTTAACCTAATTACATCTGCAGACTCTTTCCCCAAATAAGGTCACATTCACAGGACCCAGGAGGTAAACATATCGTTTGGGAGGAGCCACCATTCAACCTACCACAGCTAATTTGGTGTTTTTTGTTATTTGTTTTTCTAGCTAGAGTTTACTGGGTTTTTCTAAGTAAATAAAAATATCATTCAGCATTCATTAACTCAGCAGATATTTACTGAACACCAACTATCAGGCAGGGACTACTATGGGCCAAAGGTTCTAGGTGTTGGGATACCATTAATAAGTGAAACATAGGAAACTCCTTGTCCTTACAGAGCTTACAATCTAGTGGGGAGAGATAGATAATCAGGCATAAATAATCTATCAGGGGACGATATCTATCAGGGGACTATAAACTGCCATAAGAAATATAAAGCAGGCTTAGAGGTAGGGAGTCACCAGAAGGGCTATTTTAGATACAATGATCACAGAGGACCACTGTGATCAGGTGACATTTTAGCAGTGACTCGAATCATGTAAATTACTGGAAGAATATTCTTGGCAGGGGTAAAGGTCTTAGGTGAGCATGTGCTTGATGTGTTTGGGGGATAAAGGGTTAAGTAGAGAAGTGACCAGTTTTAAAAGTATCACTCTGGCTGCTGAGTATAGACTATGGGGGCAAAGGTGGAAGCAATTAGGAGTCAAATTAAATAATTCAGTAGAGAGATGATGGCAGCTCTCCCAGTGATCGTACGGGTATAAGATGTGTCCCAGTTAGGGGTATATTTTGAAGACAGAGCTGACAGCGTTGCTAATGGATTGGAAAGGGGAGACATAAGAGAAGGAGAAGAATCAAGAAGGTCACTATATTTTTGGCCTGAACAACTCAGTGAATGGAGCTGTCACTAATGAGATTGGGAAGATTGAGAGAGGACCCAGCTTTGCAGGGAAAATCAAGATTCCTTTTTTTTGTTTGGACACACTGGGAGGCGTGCGGTATCTTAGTTCCCTGACCAGGGATCGAACCCGGGCCACCACAGTGAAAGCGTCGAGTCCTAACCGCTGGACAGTTAGGGAAGTCCCTCAAGATTCCATTTTGATTAGGTTAAGTTTGAAGTGCCTATTTGGACTGCGGAGTGGAAAAGTTTAGGTGGCAGTGGAATTCCTTGTCTGGAGGTCAGGGGAAAAGTCAGAGCTGGTGATACAAATCTGGGATTGTTAGAATAGAAACAGAATTTGAAGCCATGGAATTGGATGAAATAACCCAGGAAGAGAATGTAGATAAGAAGGGATCCAAGGACTGTGTCTTGGGGAATTTTAACACTTAGAGGTTGGAAAAGTGAGGAAGATCTGGCAAAGAATACAGACGAAGAGAAGGCAAAGAGGTAGGAGGACCAGGAGTGTGGTGCCCCACCTGCCAAGTGAAGAAAGGGTTTCTGGGAGAAGGAAGTCATCAACTGGGTCAGAAACGGCTCATCTGGCAGGTAAAGGGGGCTGAAATTTGACTATTCGATTTGGCAACATGAAGGTCATCAGTGACCTTGTTTCAGTGGAGGAATGGGGACAAAAGCCTGATTAGAGTACATTTAAGAGAAAATGGGAGAAAAAGTGTAGGCAATAAGACTAGATTATTATTTTGAGATATTTTGCAGTAAGGGAACCAAAGAAGTGGGGTGGAGGCTTCAAGGAATCTGGAAATAACAATTTTATCCTTTGTTTTCCAATATTTATATTAGTTATTTCATTTTCTTGTCTAATTTGATAAAACCTCTGAAAACAATGTTGAGTAATAACATTTAAGTAGATATCCCAATCTTTTGCCAATTTTGATGAAAATGGTTTTAGGGTTCAAACTTTTTTTTTTTTTTTTGTGGTACGCGGGCCTCTCACTGCTTTGGCCTCTCCCGCTGCGGAGCACAGGCTCCGGACGCGCAGGCTCAGCGGCCATGGCTCACGGGCCCAGCCGCTCCGTGGCAGGTGGGATCCTCCCAGACTGGGGCACGAACCCGCATCCCCTGCACCGGCAGGCGGACTCTCAACCACTGCGCCCCCAGGGAAGCCCTTTTCTTTTTTAACATTTATTTATTTGGCTGTACAAGGTCTTAGTTGCAGCGTGCAGGATCTTTAGTTGCAGCATGCGAACTCTTAGTTGCAGCATGTGGGATCTAGTTCTCTGACCAGGAATCGAACCCGGGCCCCCTGCATTGGGAGCATGGAGTCTTAGCCACCGGACCACCAGGGAAATCCCAGGGTTCAACCATTTAGAATGATGCTTGCTGTTAATGTTTGATTAATAAGTTGTTGGGCTTTTAAAAAAATCATATTTAAGTAGTTTTAATTTATCCATATTTAAAGGAATTAACGAGGAATAACATAGATACGATACAGTGCACAAACTTAAATGCATATCACCTTAAATTTTAGAAATGAACATACCCATGGAACTGACTCTTAGATCAAAATAGAGAACATTTCCAGCACCCCAAAAGCTTCTCTCTTGCCCCTCCCAGCAGTACCCCTCAATTTTCTATCATGATAGAGCAATTATGCCTATTTTTAAATTTCATATAAATGTAACCATATGGCATGTACTCTTTGACATCTGGCTTCTTCCACTCAATATTGTGTCCATGAAATTCAGCTATGTTATTGTGTAGAGTGAGAGCTGATTCTTTTTCATTGCTCTATGATATTCCACTATTTAAATATAAGATATTCATTTTTCACATCTCCTGTTGATGAATATTTGGCCATTATTAGTACAACTGCTACTGTCTTCATTTATTCATACTTTACTTAAGAATTTTTATTAGGAACCATTGCTATTGCCTTTTCAGCCTCAATTCATATAATCTTATGGGTTTTCTTTAAGTTATGTCAATATAGTTTCTCATAGTTAATGCATTCATATACCTAGGATTAAGTCTCTTTGGCCATAGCGTATTATTTTCTTAATATGTTGCTGAATTTGAATTGCCAAAGTTTTATTAAGAACTTTTACATCTATATAATGTGATTTGGTATGTAGTTTTGTATGCTTCTTTATCAAGTCTACATAGTAAGGTTATTCTAGTTTCATATAAATAAATTGTGAGGCTTTCAATTTTATGATCCAAAATAATCTTAGATATACTTGATTTTTAATGAGTAGAGAGAATTCAGCTGTGAAATAATCTGGCATCTTTCAAAATGATTTTTTAGTTATTTTGATATAATCTTATACTTAGAGAAGCATCATAAGAACAAGGAATTTCAGGACTTCCCTCGTGGCGCAGTGGTTAAGAATCCGCCTGCCAATGCGGGGGACACGGTTCGAGCCCTGGTCTGGGAAGATCCCACATGCTGCGGAGCAACTAAGCCCTTGCGCCACAGCTACTGAGCCTGCACTCTAGAGCTTGCGAGCCACAACTACTGAGCCCACGTGCCACAACTACTGAAGCCTGTGCGCCTAGAGTCCATGCTCCGCAACAAGAGAAGCCACTGCAGTGAGAAGCCTGTGCACCACAACTAGAGAAAGCCTGCATGCAGCAACGAAGACCCAACGCCCCCCAAAATAAATATGTAAATAAATTAATTTTATAAAAAAAAGAACAAGGAATTTCAGATTCAATAATTGTTTACATTTTGCCCTACATAATTCTCTCATCCTTTCTCTCTCTCTCTTTCCCACCTTCCCACATGTAAAACAAGGACATTCTCTTATATAACCACAGTACAATTGTAAAAATCAGGAAATTTAATATTAGTGCATGACTACTACCTAATATATAATTCAAATTTCATAAATTGTTGCAATAATGCCCTAGGAGCTATTTTTCCTCAGGTGCAAGATCTAATCCAAGAGCATGAGTTGCATTTAATTGTCCTGTCTTTAATGTCTTTTCATCTGAAATAGTTCCTCAGCCTTTATTTGTTTTTTTTGACCTTGGCATTTTGGAAGAGTCCAGGTCAGTTATCTTGTAGAATATCCTTCAGATGGTTTTGTCTAATGTTTCCCCATGATTGGATTCAGGTTATGCCTTTTCAGCAGGAATATCACAGAAATGAGCTGTGTCCTTTTCAATGCATAGTACCCTGATAAAATCAGCTTGTCCCAATCGTGGTGATGTTAACTTTGACCATTTGATTAAGTTGGTGTCCTCCAAGTTTCTTCACTGCAAAGTTACAATTTTTTCTCTTTGAAATTAATAAATATTTATGGGGCATTACTCTGAGATCATTTAAGTAACCTGTTCCTCATTGAACATCTGACCTCATACCTTTTAAAAAAAATAATAGAGCTTTAGTCACTTTCCGATGTCTTCTTGATGATCCGTGATTCAAGCTTTCTCTTCATTCTTGGGTCAGCTCTCAAATGTTCTGCCTGTCTTCTCAGTTCTACATTCTGAGAACTTTTATTTAAAATTCTTCAACTGCACTGTTTTTTTAAAACCAAGCATATTATTAATTCCAAGGAGTCTTATTCAGTTCATTTTAAAACAGCTTCTGTTGCTCTTTCACAGCTTACAATAACTTCGAATTTTTCCAAGGGTACTAACTAGGGTGGCTAAATTATCTTTGCTGCCTCTGTGATCTTTTTTTCTACTTGTTTATCTTGGCCTTCCTCTTTCATGCTTGCACGCAGCAGGCTTTCATCAAATGAAAGAGAGAAGCCTTGGGAAGCCTTGCGTGGTGTACAGTTCTAAGAAAGAGGCAATGGAGGGACTTCCCTGGTGGCGCAGTGGTTAAGAATCCGCCTGACAATGCAGGGGACACGGGTTCAATCCCTGGTCTAGGAAGATTCCCACATGCCGCGGAGCAACTAAGCCCGTGCGCCACAACTACTGAAACCCTGTGAGGCTAGAGCCCGTGCTCCGCAACAAGAAAAGCCACCGTGAAGAGAACCCTGTGCACCTCAACGAAGAGTAGCCCCCACTCGCTGCAACTAGAGAAACCCGGCACGCAGCAACGAAGACCCAACGCAAGGACTTGCCAGAGGCTTTCTGACTGAAGACCTCCTTTCTGGAGGAGTGGGAGGGGCCGTCGTGGTGCCAGAGGGCCTCTAAAGGAGAGATTTACTGGAGCAGTAGCTCCCACTCCAGCTGTCTTCATAGTCTGCAGAGACTGTTCAATTGCTTTAGAGAGAAGCCCTCCATTATAGCCTTCCGTTCTGGGGGGTGGGAGAGCCTTTGGGTGGGACATTCAATTAGTACCTACATTTACAGCCCATTTCCGATGCCAACCCTTTATCCCAATTCTCACTTCCCAGTCAGGAACCTTTCTAGTATTCTGCCAGGATTATAGATTCTCTCTTCCTACAGTCCTCTGTCCACATCTTCTGATTTGCTGCTTTCTGGCTTATGCTTCCTCAGTCAACTCTTTGCCATCCATTTGCCATCATCCTGAAATTTGTTGAAACTTCCAGTACACTATTGAATGAATCTCCTTTTTTCTAAAGGTGCAGATACATAACTTCTAAATATTTTTCTATTTTATTTTATTTATTTATGTTTATAAATTTATTTATTTTATTTATTTATTTTTGGCTGCAGCGGGTCTTCATTGCTGTGCGCGGGCTTTCTCTAGTCTCAGTGGGCGGGGGCTACTCTTCATTGCGGTGCGTGGGGCTTCTCATTGCAGTGGCTTCTCTTGTTGCGGAGCATGGGCTCTAGGCACACAGGCACAAGGGCTCAGTAGTTGTGGCTCACAGGCTCTAGAGCACAGGCTCAGTAGTTGTGGCACACGAGCTTGGTTGCTCCGCGGCATGTGGGATCTTCCCGGACCAGGGCTTGAACCGTTTCCCCTGCATTGGCAGGCGGACTCTTAACCAGTGCGCCACCAGGGAAGTCACTTTCTATCATTTTAATTGGGTTTCCAGACAGAATGTAATTCAAGGGTCAGGTCGCCATCTTGAACCACAGCCTCTCTGGTCACCTTTTCATAGAATTCCCTTTTCTGCTTAAGCTAGCTGAAACTTGCCTGTGCTACCAGTAACCAAAACATTTCTAAGATAGAGGGACATCGTCAATTTCTATCTCTCTACTCTCGGCTTAGGCCCCCCACCATTCCCTCAAACTTTTTGCAAAGACACTACAATGCAACTGATCAGGGTCCTGGCTTGTTGCTTGAGATCACTCCCAGGTACCCAGCATCAGAGTTTTGGTTGCTTCCTAAATCCTCGGTCACACAGTTAATTTCCTCCCTGATTCTCAAATTCAAATGCCTGGAGGATTTAGGCAGATATCATCAATGAATGAAGTGGGCCAGGTGGGGACTGGGGAAAATTGAGAGTTTGTGCCTCTTAGTGGGAGAGCTGCCACCAGACAACTCTTCACATCTCTGCCGTCTGGTTATGTGACCAAAGTTGCCAGGTCTGATTTTAAGAGAAACTGGGAATCTAAAATGTATGTAAAAATTCCAGATTTTTAAATGTTAGCAACTAAATTTTAAACTCGTAAAATACAGTTCTGCTAAAAGAAAACATGCTATAAGGCCACATCTGTTACTTCTGATTTACTCCCTTAGGTATCTAATCACATATGATTTATGGGGCACTTTTATTACTTCTGCTACTGATGACAGTTTTGCTGTGTATTTCCTATTAGGCATTGTGCTAAGTAGGTTAGGAACATAATTGTATTTCATTGCCACAGCAACACTAGGAAGTAGATATTAACTTTTCCATTTTATAGTGAAGGTGTCTGTGCAGCAAGACTTTTTGAAACACAGCTCCTAAATCTTAAATCTTTTCACAGTTTGCTGTTACCCTCAGACTCAAGTTTCCTTATCTTGGTTTATAAGGGACTTTAGGACTTCCCTGGTGGCACAGTGGTTAAGAATCCGCCTGCCAATGCAGGGGACATGGGTTCGAGCCCTGGTCTGGGAAAATCCCGCTTGCTGTGGAGCAACTAAGCCCGTGCGCCACAACTACAGAGCCTGCACTCTAGAGCCCACGAGCCACAGCTACCGAGCCTGCGTTCCACAACTACTGAAGCCCGCGCGCCTAGAGCCCGTGCTCTGCAACAATGAGAAGCCCGCACACTGCAACGAAGAGTAGCCCCTGCGCGGTGCACCTAGAGAAAGCCCCCATGCAGTAACGAAGACCCAACACAGCCAAAAATAAAAATAAATACATTTATTAAAAAATAATATTAATAAAGGACTTTAACACCCAGCCCCCTACAGCGCTCTCACCTTGCCTTGCACGCTGGGTTCCAGCAACTCTGAACTTTTCTCTTTTCCTTCGAACGTAGTAATCTTGTTCTTGCGACTGCATTTTCTCCACCTGGACACTCTTCTACTTCGCTTCCTGCAAGCACACGCTGTTCACTCTTCAGGCTTCAGCCTCCAGATCGCTTCCCCCTGCCCCCATATCTTCATCCTCATCTTGAATTAGATTAGGCACTCATAAAACGAGTTTCCATAGCAGTTATACCATTTCATTGTTATTGCTGGTGTAACAAACATGATAGTTCCTTATTTCTTCCATCTTTACCCCCAGCCGAGTAATAAAACCCTTAATGATATGACTTCTAGGTCAGAGTCCACAAATCCTCAGTCACTTTCAGATATTAAATATGTGTTGGATTTCACACATTACAATAATCTACAACAGGGATCAGCAAACTATGGCCTCTGGGCCAAATTTCCCAGCCCCGTTTTTGTAAATAAAGCTTTTTTTAGAAACAGTCACACCCATTCATTCTGTATTGCTTATGGCCGCTTGTACACTATGTCATCGTATTTGAGTAACTGCCTGCCCTCTACAGAAAAAATTAGCCAATCCCACTAGGATGGCGATAATCACAAGGGTAAATAATAAGTGTTGGCTAGGATGTTGAGAAATTAGGACTCTCATGCACTGCTAGTAGGAATGTGAAATGGTACAGCTGCTTTGGAGAAGAGTTTGGCAGTTACTCAAAATGGTAAAGTTACCATATGACCCAGCAATTCCACTCCTAGGTATATACACAAAAGAATTGAAAACATTATATCCACACAAAAAGTTGTACACAAATGTTTATAAATGAAGCATTACTCATAACATCCAAAAAGTGCAAACAACCCAAATCTCCATCAACTGATAAATGGATAAATAAAATGTATATTCACACGATGGAATTTTATTCTGCAATGAAAAGGAATGAAGTACTGATACAGGCTACAGCTTAAATGAACCTTGAAAACATAATGCTAATAATGTGTGGTCTTGCTCTTGACTTGTCATGGTGTTTTTCGTTTGCTTTTTAATGTCATTTAAGTAAAAAAATTAAAATGATAAATTATTAAATTTGCCATTCTTTATATCTTATATATTTATGTACTTAAAAAAAATAAACAGCTCTTTTTTTTTTTTTTAAATTTATTTTGGCTGCGCCGGGTCTTAGTTGTGGCATGCAGCCTTCTTAGTTGCGACATGCATGCGGGATCTAGTTCCCCGATCAGGGATGGAACCCAGGCCCCCCGCAGTGGGAACGCGGAGTCTTACCCACTGGACCACCAGGAAGTCCCTATGTTTATGTACTTTTATACGTTATATTTTTACATTTTATATAAAATTCTGCTCTTATATTTTTTTAATTTATTTTGTGGCCGTGCCACATAGCTTGAAGGATCTTAATTCCCCGACCAGGGATCAAACCTGTTCCCCCTGCAGTGGAAGTGAGGAGTTCTAACCACTGGACAGCCAGGGAATTCCCTAAAATTCTGCTTTTAAATACAGATACAAGAGCAGTTAACTCACCAAACTTACACAATTTGTATTTCGTAATTTGTACATGTGTATGTATTTTGATTTTACCAGAATAACGGAAACACTGTATTGAACTAACTCAGCTGCTTTTATTTCATTTCTGGATGTGCACAGATTCTATCAACACCGTCTACCTTTGACTTACTGATGAATAAGGAAAGAAATGAAATATACTAATAATACATATTATATATAATAATAATGTTAATCTAAATAATAAGCACTACTGCTAATAATCATATGAAATACTGATAAATAAGGTATGAAATGACCTATGAGTTGCCTATCTTTCCCCTTCCTTCTTGTAGTCCTCAGGGTGATTGGCTAATACAGGGAAGTAACATGGATAAGAAAGGATATGGAAGGTTGCCCTGGTCATTTGTGTTTCTTAGAATGCCATCACCTTCTTTCTTCTTTCCAATCAAGTTCTGGTTTGAACAGGAACCATGACCCGTTGGGACTATCAAAGCTCCTGCTTACTCAACCATTAGATGTAAGCCCCTTACTTTGCACTCACTGAATCCTGCTGAACTCCCGCACATCACGGGTCCCTTGGACACCTGTGCTCATGGGGCCTCGTGAACACTGTCTGCAAATGGAGGCGGCGAGGAACGGCAGACACATACTGTGCTTATCTATCCTGCTCTTGAGCACGCTTCATCGTGCCCTCAGATTTCTCATACAAAACACAAGTTCAAAGACGGAATGATTAAGAGTGTCAGGATGGCGACAGCAGAGCATTAACCAAGCCTGAGGCCCTGGGGAGGATGGGGCCCCTTGAGATTGCAGAGTTCACATGCCTGAAGTCGGCCCTATCTGGAGGTTCCCCAGTTATTGTGGTTCTTTTCAGAATTTGAGGCACTTAGCACCTTTGTCCCCCTTTGGGGCCAAATCCCCAAATCTGGTCAACAAAAAAATTTCAACACAGTTTCCTGTTATGTTTGCATGGCAGAGCCTGTTAGTTCTCTCCTCTTCTTCTCTGGTAATAGAATTCCCAGTATTCAACGGGCACAAAGCCACCTAGAATAAAGACTGCATTTCCCAGACTTCCTTGCATCTATCTAGTGTGGCCATATGACAGTGCTCTGGCCAATGAGATGGAGATGGAAGTACTCTATTCTTAAGAGACTCTTCTTAAGAGTCCTAAGCATAAACTCTTATTAAGGAACTTTGTGTGATGGCTCATGCCTCTTTCACTTCGTTTTAATTCCTTCCTGGAGTGTAGATCTGGCTTCTTGCACCATGAAGTTATAGACCAAGTATGGTGGAGCCACAAAAATAGAGGAAACATACCTTGGCAATAGAATGACATACAAATTCTGAACCACCACCCAGACACAGTTAGTTTGGGCTTAATTGCATTTGCAGCTAAACCTAACCCTAATAAACATTATTTGTTTTTAGATAACCAACAAGGACCTACTGTATAGCACAGGGAACTATATTCAATATATTGTAATAACCTATAAGGGAAAAGAATATATATACCTGAATCACTGTGCTGTACACCTGTGACTAACACGACATTGTAAATAAACTATACATCAGTTAAAAAAAAAAAAAGTTTAACCTCAAAGGAAAAAAAACCCCACACTATTTGTTTTATAGTCTCTTTCCCAATAGACTTGAAGCTCCATGATCGCAAGGACCCATCAGCCCTGACTACCCTGTTTGCCATCGTATTATGAACATCCAACACAGTGCCCAGCACAGAGTATGTGTTTAATAGTCAGATGAATGAATAAATGAGGAAACTGAGGTCCAGAGCAGTTGATTAACCTGCCCATGTTCACACTGGATGCCTGATAGGAGGCAATGTGACTCCAGGCCTACTCCTCTGACCAGGCTAACACTCAGGGGCAGTCTTACTTCCCATCTGTCTACTTTGCTGGAGGACTGACACTACTGAATGACTTGCAATTTCCCAAACTCATCTTGCTGTTTCATGCCTTTGGGTTTTTGCCCAAGCTACTCCTTCTGCCTAGAATGCCTCACCTACCCCTCCTGCCTTGCCTTGCCAGCCTGGTGAACACCAACCCATTTTTCAATACCCAGCACACATGTCACCTAGTACCTCCCAGGGCGGATCAACCTTTCCTTCCTCCCTGCTCCCACTGTACTCTATACTGATTTCTACTAACCTGCTGATAATCTTTTACTACATTATAAATTGCAACAAATTTGCAGAGTTGTGCTCCCATTGTGCTTTCTCCAGGGGCAGGAACAGGGTTTTATTTACTTCTGAGTTCCCAGAACCTGGAACACAAGAGGAGACAGAAATATTTGTTGAATTGGTAGGATCCTGATCTCAATTTATAAATGAGGAAATGAAGCTTAAGACAGGATTCAGTGTTGTTACACAGCTAATTCTACAGGTCTACAGAACAGAGGTCACCTGGCTTCAGTTTGTGTAGCAGTTTACTAAGGCTGCCATAACAAAGTACCACAGACCAGTTGGTTTATTTTTTAAAATTTATTTATTATTATTATTTTTTGGCCGCACCGCGCAGCATGTAGGATCTTAGTTCCCCAACCAGGGATCGAACCTGCACCCCCTGCATTGGAAATGCAGAGTCTTAACCACTGGACTGCTAGGGAAGTCCCAGACAGGTTGGTTTAAAGAACAGACATTTATTTTCTTACAGTTTTGGAGGCCAGAAGTCTGAGATCAAAGTGTCGACAGTGTTGGTTCCTTCTTAGGACTGTGAGGAAAAATCCGTTCCGTGTCTCTACCCCCAGCTTCTGGTGGTTTGCAGGCAATCTTGGGGGTACTTGGCATATAGAATCATCATCCTATTTCTTCATTCATCTTCAATTGGTGTTCTCTCTGTGTGCATGTCTGTCTCCAAATTTCTTCCTCTCGTCATATTGGATTGGGGCCCACACTAATGACCTCATTTTAACTTGATTACCTCTGTAAGGCTCGATGTCCAAATAAGGCCACATTTTGAGGTATTGGGGGTTAGGACTTCAACATATGAATTTTAGGGGGACATAGTTTCATAACAGTTTCTCAACTGCAAATGAAGGCTTCAGCCTGGATGGTTGTTAAGGTCACTTCTGCTTCCATGCCCGGGGGAGGAAGCAGTTGGCCCAAGGCCACATATATAAAAGCTAGAGCTGGGATTCAAATCCAAGTCACCTGACTCCAAACCCTGAACTTTTAAACCAGTACAGATTTACGATGCCCAGTTCACAGGGAAACAGCCTTCAACTTCATGGGCACACAAACCTCTGTTCGGGGGTCAGCATGTGGCCAGGTCTCTTGTCTCTCCAGCTGTTCTCAGCATCCACCATCCATCATCTTCCAGCAGAGCTTTCTGTCCCATTCTGAGCTGCAGCAGTGAGGCCATGGGCAGGAACCCACCAGCTGCCTAGCTGTTCCACCTGCAGCCCCAGCAGGGAAGCAGTGAAGTCCCGAGTTTCTCCATAAGTATTATTTTATGAATGTGTGATGGGTGGATGATGCAGGGCTGCTAGAATCCCCAGACAGTTTGAGGGGAGATCTACAAGTGAAGGGAATTTGTACCTCACCTCCTGTGCTGAGGCCAGGAAGTCTCTAAGTCTTTTCCAACATGACTCCCAATGACTAAGTGATGATTAAAGAGGCATCTGTATGGGTGGTCCCGAGGGCACTCTCACAGCCTCTCAAACATCCCAGAGCAATACTGCAAGAATCATAGCCGTGGCCAGGGTTACTTCCATCTCTAAACTTCAAGTTCACCATCTGTAAAAACAGACAAAAATACTTATCTCTTCCCATGTAATAAATACTTAACATTCACTGAGCTCTTGCTAGGGGTCAGGGATCAGACTGAACCAGGGGTTGGCAAACTTTTTCTGTAAAAAGTCAGACAGTAAATGTTTTAAGATTTGCAGGTCAAGAGCCAGAATTGACACTATCAAATAGGGATGTATGTAACAGGACAGAAAACAAGTTTCCACTAATTTTTTATAAAATTATAAATGTAAAAACCTCTATAATGACCTATAGAGGAAAAGAATCTAAAAAAAGAGTGGGTATATGTATATGTATGATTCACTTTGCTGTTCAGCAGAAACTAACACAGCATTGTAAATCAACTATACTCCAATAAAAAATTTTTTAAAAAATGTAAAAACCACTTTCAGCTGGTAAGTTCTGTTGTTTTTTTTTTTTTTAAGTTATTTAATTTATTTATTTTTGGCTGCGTTAGGTCTTCGTTGCTGTGCACTGGCTTTCTCTAGTTGGGGCGAGCGGGGGCTACTCTTCGTTGTGGTGCGTGGGCTTCTCATTGCTGTGGCTTCTCTTGTTGCGGAGCATGGGTTCTAGGCACGTGGGCTTCAGTAGTTGCGGCATGCAGGCTCAGTAGTTGTGGCTCGCGGGCTCTAGAGCACAGGCTCAGTAGTTGTGGTGCACAGGTTTACTTGCTTCGCGGCATGGGGGATCTTCCCCGGCCAGGGCTCGAACCCACATTCCCTGTGTTGGCAGGCAGATTCTTAACCACTGAGCCACCAGGGAAGCCCCAGATAGTGAGGTCTATAAAAATGGGTAGCCCATGAGTTGTAGTTGGTTGACTGTTATTCTAAACACTTCAGGTGCAATGGCTCAATTAATCTTCACACCAACAGGGTGAGTTACGTGCTGTCTTTATCCTTGTTTTGCAGATGAGGGCACCGAGAGAACCCCAGAGAGGTTAAGTAATTTGCCCCGATTCACACAATTATTAAGTAGTGGAGCTGGAATTTGAACCAAGGCAGTCCATTTTTGGAGTTTGCAGTGATTTTTTGGCAGGATTATTTGGAAAAGAGTTCTTTGTTTAAGGATGGCTTAGTATGTATCAACCTCTGTAGCAGGGAACACAGGGCCATCAGATTTAAGGACTCCCCCCACCATGTTGCTCATGACTGAGGAGTGACAGTTCTCAGAGAGATGACGGATTCTCATCCAGATGGAGTCCAGCTCCCTTGAAGATTTAAATGTTAAACCTAAAACCATTAAAACTCAGGAAAAATAATGGATGAATAAGTTTATAATGTGGGGTTGAGGAAGGTGTTCCTAACGGACAAAAAAACAGAAGCCATGATGTAAAAAAATGGATGAATTTGATGAGAAAACAATCTAAAGTTATGTACCGCAAAAGAGTCCAAAACTAAGTTAAAAGACAAATGTTAGATTGGGAGAAAATATTTATAACATATATAACTGATAAACATAGTGTAGGCACAGAGCACCTATAAATAAACAACTTAATAGAAAAATAAAGAATACAAATAGGTAATTCACAAAAGAAATGGCTGAGGAAGATAAAGGGAGCTTTAAAATCCCTACTATGCAAAGTTACAAAAATCCAACAAAAGAATACAATTTTCTCATCTATCAGATTGACAAAATTAAAAAAGGTTCATGATGGCCTGTGTTGGTGATGAAGTGTTTGTGTGTGTTTGTATACCCTTATATTTTACTAATGGGTTTGAAATTGGGCAACCATTTTGGAGAGCAATTTGTGTGTCTTAACACTTGAATTATTTGCTTTCTCGCCTTCCCCTCCCCATCCCCAAGAATGTAACCTCTATGATGGCAAGGACCTCATCTGTCATACCCACTGTTGTGTTCTCAGCACCAGTAAGAATACATAGCATTATAAGCCTTTGATAAATATTTAACTTACTAAAGAAATGCATGAATTTAACATTTATATTTCTTTAGGTGCAGAAATTCTATGCCGGGGAATCTATCATTGAAAAATACTTTCATGGGGACTTCCCTGTTGGTCCATTGGGTAAGACTCCACGCTCCCAATGCTGGGGGTCTGGGTTCGATCCCTGGGCTGGGAACTAGATCCCGTATGCCTGCAGCAACTAAGAGTTCGCATGCCGCAACTAAGAAGCCCGCATGCTGCAACTAAGATCCTGAGTGCCACAACTAAGATGCGGTGCAGCCAAAATAAATAAATAATTTTTTTTAAAAAAAAAGAAAGAAAAATACTTGCATAAGTAAAAAAATTAATTAAAAAAAGAAAAATACTTTCATAAGGGGACAAAGACATTTCTATAAAAATATTTATTGAAGCATTATATGAAATAGTGAAAAGAAAATTACAAACAAAATAAATATTCCCTAATAAGGGGGATGCATGAAAATAAATTACATTATGAAATACCATGCAGCTGGTAAAATGGATGCAGTAGAGCTGAAGGTATAGTTTGTGATTTTTTAAAAATAATTTTTGTTTATTTATTTTTGGCTGCATTGGGTCTTCGTTGCTGCGCTAGGTCTCTCTCTAGTTGTGGCTAGCGGGGGCTACTCTTCATTGTGGTGTGTGGGCTTCTCATTGTAGTGGCTTCTCTTGTTGCAGAGCATGGGCTCTTGGTGCTCGGGCTCAGTAGTTGTGGTGCACGGGCTTACTTGCTCCGCATCATATAGGATCTTCCTGGCCCAGAGATTACACCCCCACATGGGCAGGCAGATTCTTAACCACTGCACCAGCATGGAAGTCCCCGTTTGTGATATTTCATTGAAGGAGAAAAATAAGTTGTACAGCAACAGATGTGGGCTGAGAGAAGACATCCATGTTTGACTTTGGGGGTTTTCTTTTAAGTTTATTTATATATTTAAGAATAAAAGTTATATATATATATTTAAGGCATACAATGTGATGATTTGATACACATATACATAGTGAAATGATTACTACATATACATGGTCAAGCTAATTAACATATCATCTCCTCATATAGTTACCTTTTTTGTACGTGTAATGAAGGGACCTGGAACCTACTCTCTTAGTGTATTTCCAGTGCTCAGTACAGTAGTATTAAATGTGGTTATCCTGCCTGTACATTGCATCTTTAGATTCATTCATCCTACCTAATGCAGCTGTGTACCCTTTGACCAACATCTCCCCATTTCCCTCACCCCTCTAGCACCTGGTAACCACTATTCTGCTTCTATGAGTTCCTTTTTTTTTTTTTTAAGAGTCCATATATAAGTGAGATCATATAGTATTTATCTTCCTCTGTCTGGCTTATTTCACTTAGCATAACATCCTCCAGCTTCACCCAGCTTGTAGCAAATGGCAGGATTTCCTTTACTCTCACTGCTGAATAATATTCTATTGTATATATACAGCATCTTCTTTATCCAGTCATCTGGCAACGGACACTTGGGTTGCTTCCGTATCTTGGCTGTTGTAAATAACACTGCAGTAAGCACGAGAGTACGGATATCTCTTCAAGATCCTGATTTCATTTGGATATACACCCAGGAGTGGGATTGCTGGATCATATGGTAGTTCTATTTTTAACTTTTTGAGGAATCTCCATACTGTTTGCCATAATGGCTGTGACTTTTTTGGGTTATATTTGAGATGTTTATAAAGAGCACATATGAGAATTATAACTTTTTAAACAATAAAGAAATTAATGAAACCTAAGTGCTCTTTTAAAGCAAAAGCACTAAAGAGAAAAATCCAGTGGTCTGCCTAAATCACCAGGGTCTGGTTTTTGGTTTTTCCCCCTCTTCTCCCTTCTCTCCTTCTTTCCTACTTCTTCTTTTCCACTTCTTCCTCCTCCTCCTCTTCCTGCTTTCTTTTTATTTTTTGCAGTACGCGGGCCTCTCACTGTTGTGGCCTCTCCCGTTGCGGAGCACAGGCTCCGGACGCGCAGGCTCAGTGGCCATGGCTCACGGGCCCAGCTGCTCCGCGGCATGTGGGATCTTCCCGGACCGGGACACGAACCCACGTCCCCTGAATCGGCAGGCGGGCTCTCAACCACTGCGCCACCAGGGAAGCCCTTCCTTCTTTTAAATTCAGTGTGACTTTTTTTTTTTTTTTAAGCACCTAAGGACACTGCCACGTTTGTGCAGTCAGGGCCAAGGCTGTGGCTGCCTCCGAACAGACCAGATAAGACAATCCATGATGATGGGCTGTTGACTGAGAGTTCACGAAGTCTCAGGGAAGCATTTTACATTCCTATTTCCTTTAACTCTAAGAGATTCTCTGAGATGAAAATGTGTTCCACAAAGGGCAGCAGTGAAGTTTAGTGATGCCAAACTGTTTGGGTTCAAATCCCAGCTATGCCATTTTCTAGCTGTGTGACCTTAGCAACTTCCTCCACTTTGGTTTTGTCCAGACAATGAAGATAATAATAATAGCACGCACCTCATAGGGTTGTGGTCAGGATGAATCGATACGGATCAAGCCTGTAGGGCAGTGCCTGGATGAAGAAACTGAGGTAGTTCAGCAGGGATTCTAGTCCACATCCAATGGCCTGGCTCTGCAGCTGAGCCTGTTGGTCCTTCCGTCAGCCCTACTCATGGAGCCAAGCTTTCGCTTGGACTCTGAGGCAGAATGGGGAGGTGGAGTTGGGAGAAGTTCCTTTCTAGATCCTTCTCGTGTGTCTTCAACTGTTGAGCACAGCAGTGATTTCCTTAATTAAGCAGGAGACAGCCTTAAGAAAGCCAGAAGCAAAGCCCTTCGCACTCCAAGGTCCCCAGAATTTTTAGGCCGGTTGTAAAACGAATTTGTGCAAGTCCCTGGGAGGGTCTCCGGGGTCAGCCATCTTGTGGGGACTCATTTCCTTCTAGGCCCGAGGGAACTGCTTCCCTCTAAGATTCCAGCTGGGGGTGGTGGTGGTGGAGGCAGGCCTGGCGGGAACTTCAAGGGTCCAGCCGCACACACCCCTCCCCCACCCCTGGGGACGCTGTAGGGACAGAGGAAGGGTGAAAGAAGAAAAAGAGAGCTCCATCCCAACAGTTGCTTTGAAAATCACATTTTAAAAATATCTTAACTGTTTGGTTTTGAAAAGTTTTAGATGTTTACAGGAAAAGAGCAGATGCGAAATCATTCTTTTTTATGAAAAGACAGGTCACAGAGGGATTGTGGCAAAAATCTAAAGTTTCCTCAAGGCTGTCCGCACCTGTGCTCCCCCCTCCCCCTCCCCCTCCCCCTCCTCCTCTCCCCATCCCCCTCCTCCCCCGACTGAGTGTGGCCAAGCTGGGATGTGGGTAAGGTGGCGTAGAGCCTGCAGCGGGGCCACAGTCCAGACGGGCAGCAGGTGTAAGCATCTTCTCCTGTTCGTACTCAATGCCCTTTCCACACCCGGACCTCTCCAGGGCCTGGCTCCTCTCCCAGCCCTTTCTTCCCACTTATAATTTCGTAGAGCGGCTTCATTCCTGGGGTTTGTATGTGTGCAGAGTCTGTGTGTGCCCTGGGGAGAGAAGCCTGGCTTTACACAACTGAAAATAAAGAATAGTAAACCAAGAAATCAAGACACATATACAAAAAGACAACTTGGAAAGCAATATTTATTCTGGTTTTACTTTCCTTTTAAAAGGTAATACATGTTCCAGACAGCACATGGAAAACACAAAATGAAAACACAGCGACTCCCGGCATCAGGTGCTAGCTAACCTTTCTGTTAACAGTTTGTTTCTTCTCTTTGGGTTATAGGACATCTGTGACGTTTATTTACCCGTCGGGCTGGGACGGAGACACCCCGCCCTCACCTGTTACAGCCCTCCTGGGTCCACGAAGAGTCGGGGCCCGCTCACTCCCTGCCCACTTCCCGCGCGGAGAGGGCGGAGTCAAGGGCGCAGCTCTGGGAGAGGTTTACCTGGAAGCGGGGTCTGGAGTGGAGGACTGGACGGGGAGTGGCAACAATTTGTTCTGCTGCTGCAAGGGGGAGAGGGTTCTGTGAACAATAAGATGACCAGCGGAAAGGGCCCCAGAGGGCAGAGGGTAAACCCCTCTCTCCTTTATCTCTCCCTTTAAAATATATCCATTCACTCTCTCATTAAACATTAACCGACCCCTTCCCTGGGCAGGCCGTGGGGCCTCCGAGGTGGGGAAGCTGAGGACCTGGCCTTCCAAGAGCTCTCAGCCTGGGGACAAGGGACAAGAGGTACTGAATGTGGGGGTCCCCAGGAAAGTAGGGGAGAGAGGTGGGAAAGGAGAGGGGAAGGAAGGGCATGTAGCAGAACCCCCATTTATAAAAGAATATTATATTAATATATTACAACAGCACTTTTATTTGGAAATGCAAAACAAAACTCTTAGCTTTTATTTCTTTATTGAAGTATAGTTGATTTGCAATGTTGTGTTAGTTTCTGGTGTATAATACATATATGTGCACCCATATATACATACATATACATTCTTTTTCATATTCTTTTCCATTATGGTTTTTTACAATATATTGAATATAGTTCCCTAAGTCCCCTATGCTATACAGTAGCACCTTGTTCTTTATTTTATATAGTAGGTTGTATCTGCTGATCACAAACTCCTAATTTATCCCTCCCCCAACCCTTGATTTTTTAAAATTTTTATAAATTTATTTATTTATTTTTGGCTGCATTGGGTCTTCGTTGCTGCGTGCGGGCTTTCTATAGTTGTGGTGAGCGGGGGCTACTCTTCCTTGCGGTGCGTGGGCTTATTGTGGTGGCTTCTCTTGGTGCGGACCACGGGCTCTAGACATGTGGGCTTCAGTAGTTGCAGCGCGCAGGCTCAGTAGTTGTGGCCTATGGGCTCTGGAGCTCAGGCTCAGTAGTTGTGGAGCTCGGGCTTTGTTGCTCTGCGGCATGTGGGATCTTCCTGGACCAGGGATCGAACCTATGTCCCCTACATTGGAGGCGGATTCTCAATCACTGTGCCACCAGGGAAGCCTTAATTTTTAATTTTAAAAAATTTTTTGGCCGCGCCGTGCAGCATGTGAGATCTTATCAATAGTTCCCTGACCTGGGATTGAGCCCGCATCCCCTACATTGGAAGCACCAAGCCATAACCACTGGACAGCCAGGGAAGTACCCTGGATTTATTTTTCTTAATGCAGACTATAAAAAGTAAAATGGAAGGAAATCTGGTCAAGGAATCTGGTCAAAGGGGTTGTCACAAGTCTCTTATCAGTGATCCCAAACCTGGTGGGGTGGGGCAGGGCCTTGTCCCTTTCCAGAGGCCTATCAGGAGTGGGTGGATGTGACCTGTTTTTATTTACCAGAATGGGAAGGAGTTTAAAATGTTGTTACCTGGGACTTCCCTGGTGGTGCAGTGGTTAAGAATCTGCCTGCCAATGCAGGGGACACGGCTCGGGCCCTGGTCCAGGAGGATCCCACATGCCGTGGAGCAGCTCAGCCTGTGCTCCACAACTACGAGTCTGCGCTCTAGAGCCCACACGCCACAACTACTGAAGCCCGCGCGCCGAGAGCCCATGCTCCGCAACAAGAGAAGCCACTGCAATGAGAAGCCCACGCACTGCAACAAACACCCAATGCAGCCATAAATAAATAAATTTTTTTAAAAAAAAGGTTGCTACCTGAAGCGGGGAAGGGGGTAGGTGTGTGGAAGCCAGGAGAGAGCACTTCTGATTAGGAAGCAGAGAATCTGAAGCCTGGGTTCAAAGGGAGAGCTTGGCAAATTCAGGGACACACAATGAGCTGGAGAGGGAGGTGGTGAAGAGAGGCAGTGGAAAGGGAGGTGGACAGGGCTGGGGCACCCAGGAACTCGAGCCCTTGTGGAGGTTTCTGACCTGTGTCCCCTGGGGTGGTGAGAAACCACAGAGTGTTGGCTAGAGTTCCTTGTTTAAACTGAACAAAATTCCACTTGAACTATTTTAAGAAAGACAGGGCTTCCCTGGTGGCGCATTGGTTGAGAATCTGCCTGCTAATGCAGGGGACACGGGTTCGAGCCCTGGTCTGGGAAGACCCCACATGCCACAGAGCAACTGAGCCCGTGAGCCACAACCGCTGAGCCTGCGCGTCTGGAGCCTGTGCTCCGCAATAAGAGAGGCCGTGGTAGTGAGAGGCCCGCGCACCGCGATGAAGAGTGGCCCCCGCTTGTCACAACTAGAGAAAGCCCTCACACAGAAACGAAGACCCAACACAGCAAAAATAAATTAATTAATTAATAAACTCCCACCTCCAACATCTTCTTTAAAAAAAAAAAAAAGAAAGAAAGATGAAGGCTTTCTTAAAGAGAGCTGAAAGAACAAGCAGGCAGGCCCGGGGAAGAGGAAGTGGGGGGTCCCAGCTACAGGAACTTGTGTGCTAACTCTCTAGGTAGTAAGGAGAGCTTCCTTTACTAGGCTCCCACCATGTGCGAAGTGTTGCTCTCAGCCCTTCACATGCATGAGCCTATTTAATCCTCAAGTGGCCAAGCCTCAATAAGTGTGACCAGTTGTTCTGATTCCCCACTGCATAGGTGAGGACACTGAGGCATGGGACAGTTATGTGACTTGCTCAAAGTCATACAGTTCAGTGAATGGTGGAGCTGAAATTCAAATCTAAGCCATATGGCTCCAGAGCCCACACCCAAAACCCCACCCCATAAAGCTGCCTCTCATATCAATAGATTTAACATTTCTATGTATCTTCACTCAAGATGAAAATTCCCAGGAAAGAAGGAATTCCCTGGAGGTCCAGTGGTTAGGACTCCACGCTTCCACTGCAGGGGTCACAGGTTTAATCCCTGGTTGGGGAACTAAGATCCTGCAACTTCGAGGTGTGGCCAAAAAAAAAAAAAAAAATCCCGGGAAAGAGAGCCTGATTGGCCCAGTGTGGGACTCTTGCCCACGTGGGGTGGCCCATTGACCAGATGCTGGGATTGTCAATCCAGCAAAGAGGCCAGAGGAAAGATGGTGCTATAACTGGAAGAGATCATGGATAGACAAATGGTCTACCTCTCTACCATGGAGGTGATGGAAGGAGGGAAATGATGCAGTCACATTTGTATTCTAGGAAGACCATTCTGGCTCCCTGGTGGAGGATGGATTAGAGGGCCCAAGAGTAGGGGCCAGGTTCCCCACTGAGGACATTGGTCTAGTCATCCTGCAGGAAATGCTAATGAATTCATCCAGGGTGGCAGGAAGTATATGGAGAAGGGTATGGGCTTGCAAGATGCAGAGGAGGTATTAATGATGGAGGAGCAGGAAGTTCAAGTGGAGAGGATTCAAGAATACCTCTAAAGCTCTGGCTTGAACCGTTGGGTTGATAGAGGTGCCAGAAGAAGCAGGTGTGGGGAGGTATGGGCCAGGATAAATTCAAGATGTCTGTGACCCATCAAGGTGAGATGCTCAAGGGGCAGCTTGGTGATGGGGAGATCTGTAGGGAACTTTGCTTGGATTGACGGCTCTGCAGGTCCGCACCAAGCTCATAGGGTACCTTTTAGAACATGGGTTGGCAAATTTTTTCTGTAAAGGGCCAGATAGTGCATATTTTAGGCTTTGTGGATCATATGGTTTCAGTCGAAAGTACTCAGCTCTGCTGTTGGAGCATGAAAGCAGTCACAGACAATGCTTAAACAAATGTGCACGACTGTGTTCCAACAAAACTTTATGTATGGACACTGAAATTTGAATTTCATATCATTTTTACATGTCAAGAAATAGTATTCTTCTGAATTTTTTTTCAACCATCGACAAATGTTAAAACCATTCTTAGCTTGTAGGGATTATATAAAAACAGGGAGCAGGTTGAGAATTCAACATGCAGGCTGTACTTTACTGATCCTCTTTTTTTTTTTTTAATTAATTAATTTTGTTTGTTTGTTTTTTGTTTTTTTGCGGTACACAGGCCTCTCACTGTTGTGGAGCACAGGCTCCAGACGCGCAGGCTCAGCGGCCATGGCTCACGGGACCAGCCGCTTCGCGGCACGTGGGATCTTCCCGGGCCGGGGCACGAACCGGTGTCCCCTGCATCGGCAGGGAACAACCACTGCGCCACCAGGGAAGCCTTATTTATTTATTTTTGGCTGCGTTGGGTCTTCGTTGCTGCGCACTAGCTTTCTCTAGTTGCATTGAGCAGGGGCTACCTACTCTTGGTTGTGGTGCGTGGGCTTCTCATTGCAGTGGCTTCTCTTGCTGTGGAGCACCGGCTCTAGGCGTGCAGGCTTCAGTAGTTGTGACATGTGGGCTCAGTAGTTGTGGCACACGGGCTTAGTTGCTCCGCGGCATGTGGGATCTTCCCGGATCAGGGCTCGAACCCGTGTCCCCTGCATTGTATTTTGGAAATCAACAAATCTGAAATAATTGTTATGTATTCTACATAACTTGTTCCTAGAACTGTATTTAAAATAACTGAGTAATGTCTAACATTTCTTACTTTATTCAACATGTTCTTATTCACTGCATCTATATCTACATATTTTTAATTATTTTGTTTTGTCTTTTATTCCCTAAACAATGTGTAATATTACTTTGTGTCAGTGTTTATATTTTGCATAAATATTCTGACATAACTGTATCAAATTCTGCTATGATTATTGCCAAATTAAGAACATTTCCCACACTCAAACTTCTTGGATGAGCTTGGATATTCCTTCATCAAAAAGTGAATCATAACCATCATATGTTCAAAGCAGCATCCCATTTTTTCTCATTTTTCACCGGATATATTTTTGGAATCAGATTTCAATTTGGTGGGTGTGCATTTAACTTTCTTCATGTTTATTAGGAATATGCAGTAAATGCTGCCGATCTTTGCTTTCATTTTCATTCTAGTGTTGATTTGTTTTTTGTGTGTGTGTGTTTTTTTTCCCATCCCCAAAGACTTTACAATGTAGACAAAATAAAGAATCCTTTGAGGTAGAATAAAATAACCAGGATTTAGTGATTATTTTTTTAGAAGAATTGAGAGTATTAATTTTCCAAAGCCTCCTACCAATGTTGTTCTTCGGAAACTTAACATTTCTTACCTGAGATACATCATTTCAACCAGAGTTGCCTGTTTAATATGCAAAGTTCTGTGGTTCTGTGGTCAGGTACCTGACAGGCAGCAAGTACATTTGGTTTAATGGATTCTTAGATTTTGTTTTTTTCCTCTCTTCTAGTTTTTCTTGAATTCCATCAGTTATGAGAGTGTGGAAGACCAAAGTAAACTCCCATCCTGCCCCACCAGCAATGTGTTAGTGCTGTGTTTTGCTAAAACTAGTACCTCTGAACTGTTTCCCTTTCTTCTGGCAATCCATTTAATTTTTCCAGGAATCTAGTCATCTAGAGGCATTGCTAAGTATGGTTAATGGAAGCAGAATGCTGAAGACAGTGCCTAGATCATTGTAAGCAACTACATACATATTTTTTAAATAAATAAAATTTATTTAACAGCTTTCCGATTTCTTTTTCTGGATCTCATGATTAATTTTTTAAGTTTATTTTAAAAATATTTGTTTGTTTATTTATTTACTTTTGGCCACACTGCCCAGTATGAGAGATCATAGTTCCCCAACCACGTATCGAACCTGTGCCCCCTGCAGTGGAAGTGCAGAGTCTTAACCACTGGACCACCAGGGAGGTCCCTGGATCTCATGGTGCTTTAAAAAAAGAAATTTTTTTTTATCTGAGGAGAAATAATATAATAATTTAGTATTTTATCTTATTATTCATAACACTTTAAAATATTATCAGTGCTATGTACTAATAAACTTTAACAGTATATAATATTTGTAGTAATGAAATTTCTATAACAGTAAATAAACAATTGATATAATTGGCAGGTCATTATACAATAATCTTTAATTTTGTCTATGTAATTCTTTGTAGATTTTTATTTTTTCTTTTTTTGCGGTACGCGGGCCTCTCACTGTTGTGGCCTCTCCCGTTGTGGAGCACAGGCTCTGGACGCGCAGGCCCAGCGGCCACGGCTCACGGGCCCAGCTGCTCCGCGGCATGTGGGATCTTCCCGGACCGGGGCACGAACCCGTGTCCCCTACATCGGCAGACGGACTCTCAACCACTGCGCCACCAGGGAAGCCCTGTAGATTTTTAATGGTGGATTCGTGATAGTTATTACATAATAATTTGTGTCATTATGAAAGTATTAGTAAATTTAATTTACTACTAATAATAACAGTAACCTCATAGTACAGACACATAGAAGCAGATGGTGTGAACTATAAGATAAAATATATCACATTTGGCCAGGCCATAGATACCAATAGGATATTTTTCTTTTCTTTTCTTTTTTAGATGATAACTGGTCAATACTGCAGTCAAAAAAGCAGATCTTGGGCTTCCCTGGTAGCGCAGTGGTTGAGAGTCTGCCTGTCGATGCAGGGGACACGGGTTCGTGCTCCGGTCCGGGAAGATCCCACATGCCGCGGAGCGGCTGGGCCCGTGAGCCATGGCCGCTGAGCCTGCGCGTCCGGAGCCTGTGCTCCGCAACGGGAGAGGCCACAACAGTGAGAGGCCCGCGTACCGCAAAAAAACAAACAAACAAAAAAAACAAACAAACCTGGGACCTATCAGCAAGCTAGTCCTTACTCAAGCTTACTCTGCTTTAGCTTTCTGAAGTGTAGCACCATCTTGGTCTACCTAGTCCCTCTCAAAACTTTTTAATTGGTTCTTCCTACATTCCTCAAGTACATGATGATATATCCTTAGATTGCTTCTCTAGGCTTCTCCCTATATCATCTTGTTAATCATTCATTTCATTCATTCATTCAATAAGCATATCAGGCCCCTGCTAGACTCAGGATGTTTGAAAATGGACCAGTCATAGTCCCTGGCCTCTGGGACTAATGGAAGACAGGCAGGTAGACTTACTATATTTCAGACCCTTTTTTTAAGAAAAAAAAAAAAAAAATATATATATATATATATATATTTATTTGGTTGCACTGGGTCTCAGTTGTGGCAGGCAGGCTTCTCAGCTGTGGCATGAGAACTCTTAGTTGTGGCATGCACTTGGGATCTAATTCCCTGACCAGGGATCGAACCCCAGCCCCCTGCATTGGGAGCATAGAGTCTTATCCACTGCTCCACAAGGGAAGTCCCTCAGACCCTATTTTAAATAGTTTACTTGGGTTATCTCATTCAGTCCTTGCCACACACTCAGTGGTGGATTGGATGAAAGAGTGTGGATAAAGAAGGTGCCATGACCTGAGATTTCTGGGCTGATTGGATGAAACACAGAAAAGTCTAGTATAATTTTTCTTGGCAGCTGGGTGAATGGTGGTGTCACTTACAGAATTAGGAATAGACAATAGGTTTGGGGAGGAGGAGTAAGATGATGAGTGAAGGTCTAGACAAACTGGGTTTTCAATATTTGTGGGATATCCATGTGGAAGAGTCTAGTAAACAGTTGATGGCTATGAGAAAAGTCAGTACTGAACACTTAAATCTGAGCATAATTAGTATATAAATTGCAGCTGCACGAATAGAATCACCCAAGGAAAGACCAATTAAAAAAAGAGAATCCAGGATTAAAAGCATGAGAAACAGCAACATAAAATATGCAGGCTATCTCTTCCAAGATTCTTCTGTTGTAAATAATAGAAACCCAAATAAAACTGACTTAAGCAAAAACAAAACAAAAAGGAGTTTCTTGACTCAGAAAAAAGAACTAGCTTTGGGGTATGGCTAGATCCATGGCATTTGTCCTCTGGGTTAGCTTTCTTCTCAGGCAAGCTCTTTCTATAAAAAAGATAACAACAGGGCTTCCCTGGTGGCGCAGTGGTTGAGAGTCCGCCTGCCAATGCAGGAAACACAGGTTTGTGCCCCGGTCCGGGAAGATCCCACATGCCGCAGAGCGGCTAGGCCGGTGAGCCATGGCCGCTGAGCCTGCGTGTCCGGAGCCTGTGCTCCGCAACGGGAGAGGCCACAGCAGTGAGAGGCCCGCGTATCGCAAAAACAAAAACAAAACAGAAACAAAAAGATAACAACTAAAGTCCATAGGAAGAACATAGTGCTTTCTTAATAGTTCTAGCAAAAGTCCTGGGAATGATTCTCAATGGTCCATATTGAGTCATTAGACATTTCTTGAGCCATAATGAATTGGCTAGGCCTAGGTCATAAGTTTTCTCTTGTCTTGGGGGTGGAATTGGTGTCCCTTGAACCAAGATAGGTGGAAGGATGGTTCACCACAGGAAAATGGATCTATTCTTCTCAGTCGAAGGGGAAGTGGAGCCTGTGTATGCACAAGCCACCAATGCCCATTACATAGCAAGGGATATAGACCCAGGAAGGAAGTGAAAAGTAGTGGGTCTAAGGGTAGAAGGTGCACCCCAGAAGAGGGTGGTATTACTGGAAGCAAGAAAAGAGAAAGTTTCAAGTAGGGCATAGTCATCAGGGTCAAATGAGAGATCAGGGAGAATGAGGAATGAGCCATATTTACTGGATTTAGCATTAAGAGATTTTAGTTGGAGTGGTGAGAGGGAAGCAAGATTTCGATGGTTGAAGGATGAAGGAAAGGCAAAGAAGCAGAATCTTTATGTCGACAACTGTTTCAAGTATTTTGGCTACGAAGGGGAAGAGAGAGATTGAGTTGAGCCAGTGGGGAGAGACTTGAGTCTGCTGAAAATAAAGAGCTAGGAATAATAATATTATTATATCTATCATTCCCTGAGCACTTACTAGGTACCTGATGACATTTTTCTATGTTTGAATATAAAATTTTGGCCCATGTGTTTTGACTTCATGGTGCAGATTTAGTTAAAGAAATGGTCGAGAAACAATGGCAATTTCAAACTCTAAACCTACATACATACTTCCTATTAGCTACAATAGATGAACTTTCGTGTTGCCACCTAAAGCCAATCACCCGAGTCACTAGTCTTGAGGACATTGTTCCATTGATCTTCCTCTTTCTCTACATCACCCACTTTTGCTCTCTACTGGATCATTCCCATCAGTTTACAAACATTCTACTTCTACCATCTTAAAAGAAACTTCTCTTCACTCTACCTTCCTGCCAACGTCCTCCAAAGAGTTATGTCTTGTCTCTTCACTATCTTTAATTCCTCTCCTCTCATTCTCTTTTAATCCTACTCCAGTCTGGTTTTGGCCCCAGGATTCCACTGAAACTGCTTGGCCAAGGTCACCAGTGACCTCCATTTTGTTAAATTCCCTCCTCCTCCTCCTTACGCTTATTTGTCTTGGTTTCCAGGACTCCACATCATCTACCTCCCATCTCTTCTCTGTCTCCTTGTGGATTCCTCCCCTTCTCCCAGACCTCTTAATGTAGGAGTGCTCCGCATCTCAAAATTTGATCCTATTCTCTTCTCTTCCTACTTGCACCCCCTTGCCAATCTCGTCCAGTTTCATAGTTTAAATTCCATTTGTATGCCAGCAACTTCCAAATTTATATTTCTAGCCCAGACCTCTTTCCTGAACTCCAAATTTATTCATCTGTCTAGTCACATACTGCTTGAATCTGCTTAAAAGTTGAATAGATATCTCAAATTTAAAATGTTCAAAACTGGGACTTCCCTGGTGGTCCAGTAGTTAAGAATCCGCCTTCCAATGCAGAGGACGCAGGTTCCATCCTGGTCAGGGAATTAAGATCCCATATGGCAGGGTCAGCTAAGCCCAGGTGCCACAACTAGAGAGAAGCCCATGTGTTGCAACAAAGATCCTGCATGCCGCAACTAAGACCCAATGCAGCCAAATAAATATTTTTTTTTAATGTTCAGAACTGAACTCCTAATCTCTCCCTCTGCTCCCGCAAATTCCTCATTCCATAGCCTTCCCCTGCAAAATTGAGGGCACCTTTCCAGTACTCAGGCCTCCAAATCCTCAAGTGATCTTAGTGGTATACAAAAGGTGGGGATGGAGAGTGGGACAGGCAATGCAGTGGTGTACTGTGGTGGAGAGGGAGTATTTTATGACTTTTTAGACATTGCTTAAAATTGCTGGTGCATGATGATAACAAACAGCAGACCAACATCTAGCCCATTTTATATTCTCTACAGAAAATGCACACCTTTATTCCTTATTGCCTAAATCCAGGGAGAACCGTCTCATCACCATGACCACCCCCCTTGCTATGCTACCTTCTTTAATTCCTCTCTTTTCTTTCACCCTCCCCTGCCTCATTCCTTTATTTAGGAAATCCTATTAACTCTACCTTCAAGAAGGAGCCAGAAGCCAACCTCTTCTTAGCACTTCCACTGATGCCACTTTTGTCTGAGCTGCCATCATCTCTTTTTTAGGTTCACTGTAAACAGCCTCCAAGTAGGTCTCTGTGCTTCTATCCTTGCCCCCGCTCAGTCTATTCCTGAGGCAACAGCCAGAGTGATCTTTTATAGAAACATAAGTCACATCACGTGGAGGCCCTGCTCAATATCCTGCAATGGCTCCTCATCTCAGTGTTCACCGTGGCCTCTTAGGCCAGACCTCCTCTCCTACTCTTTCTTCTCTATCCCTTGCTCTTTCTGTTCCTACGCCAGGGCCTTTGCGAGAGCTGGCTGTCCCCATTGCCTAGATTGCTCTTCCCTCCAGGTGTCGGCTTGGCCAACTCCCTGACCTCCCTCAAGTGTTTGTTCACATGTCACCTTCTCAATGTGGCTTATCTACCCTGAGGACCCTTTTTATTATTTTTATTTTTATCTATTTATTTTTTAAGTATATTTACTTATTTATTTTTGGCTGCGTTGGGTCTTCGTTGTTGGGTCTTTGTTGCTGCGCCTGGGCTTTCTCTAGTTGTGGCAAGCGGAGGCTACTTTTCGTTATGGTGCGTGGGCTTCTCATTGCGGTGGCTTCTCTTATTGCAGAGCTCGGGCTCTAGGCGTGCAGGCTCAGTAGTTTTGGTGCGCAGGCTTAGTTGCTCTGCGGCATGTGGGATCTTCCCGGACCAGGGCTCGAACCCACGTCCTCTGCATTGGCAGGCGGATTCTCAACCACTGCGCTGCCAGGGAAGCCCTGGGACCCTTTTTAAATGCTGCAATCTGTGTGCCCTACCCCCACCCTCAGCACATTTGAGTCCTCTAAATCTTTTTTTTCTCTTACCTTAATCTATGTTTTATTTTTCCTTGTCACTTTTACTCTCTAATGAAATACATAATTTACTAAGTCTATTGTTTATTGTCTTTCTCTCCAGAGTAGAGTGTAAGCTCCCTGAGGGCAAAGACATTTGCTTATTCACTGATATATCCCAAAAGTATGGTGACCATAATTTATCATCCCAACCAGGAGTGAAAGGAGGCATTATTTTCTGGGATATCTTGAGTATAAACCAAGATTTTTTGCCAGCAAACTGGCATGTGATCATTCTACCCAAAGGCCCAGGGTCAAATTTTTCACTTGCCTATCTGGAAACCGTTGAAGAGATCTAAGTACAGAATTGATAGCAGAGCTTTCCCCATCACACTTCTCACCTCATTTACATTCCTGCCCCTTTATTATACAGTGTCCCACTGCTACCAGAATAACATCTCTCTTTCCCTCATTTCCAATCCCATTCTCCTTCCTCTCCCCTCAAGGACAATAATTTAGTTAATCCTTGGAATTATAATTAAGTATTATTATAAATTTCAATATTTTTTTTTTTTTGTGGTACACGGGCCTCTCACTGCTGTGGCCTCTCCCGTTGCGGAGCACAGGCTCCAGACGTGCAGGCTCAGCAGCCATGGCTCACAGGCCCAGCCACTCTGGGACATGTGGGATCCTCCCAGACCGGGACATGAACCCGTGTCCCCTGCATCGGCAGGCAGACTCTCAACCACTGCTCCACCAGGGAAGCCCTCAATAATGTTTTAATAACAGTACCTTTGTGTGTTTGAGTTTAACTTATGAGAATGAGACGATGTTTCTTTATTTTTAATTTTTTTTTTTATTGGAGTGTAGTTGATTTACCATGTTGTGTTAGTTTCTGCTGTACAGCAAAGTGTGTCAGTTATACATATATATATCTCCACTCTTTTTTAGATTTTATTCCTATATAGGTCATTACAGAGTATTGAATAGAGTTCCCTGTGCTACACAGTGGGTTCTTGTTAGTTATCTATTTTATATATAGTAGTGTGTATATGTCATCCCCAATTTCCCAATTTATCCCTCCCCTGCCCCTTTCCCCTTTGGTAACCATAAGTTTGTTTTCTGCATCTGTGACTCAATTTCTGTTCTGTAAATAAGTTCATTTGTACCATTTTTTTAGATTCCTCATTTAAGCGATATCCTATGATATTTGTTTTTCTCTGACTTTCTTCACTCAGTATAACAATTTCTAAGTCCATCATGTCGCTCACTACAAATGGCATTATTTCGTTCATTTTTATGGCTGAGTAATATTCCACTGTATATATGAACCACATCTTCTTTTCTTTTTTTTTTTTGGCTGCGTTGGGTCTTCGTTGCTGCGCATGGGCTTTCACTAGTTGCAGCAAGCAGGGGCTACTCTTCCTTGCGGTGCGTGGGCTTCTCATTACGGTGGCTTCTCTTGTTGAGGATCACAGGCTCTAGGGCACACGGGCTTCAGTAGTTGTGACTCGCAGGCTCTAGAGTGCAGGCTTTAGTTGTGGCACCTGGGTTTCATTGCTCTGCAGCATGTGGGATCTTCCCGGGCCAGGACTCGAACCCATGTCCCCTGCATTGGCAGGCAGACTCCTAACCACTGAGCCACCAGGGAAGCCCCTGTACCACATCTTCTTTATCCATTCATCTGTCGATGGACATTTAGGTTGCTTCCATGTCCTGGTTATTGTAAATAGTGCTGCAATGAACACGGGGTGCGTGTATCCTTTCCAATTACGTTTTTCTCTGGATATATGCCCAGGAGTGGAACTGCTGGGTCATATGGTAGCTCTAGTTTTAGTTTTTTAAGGGAGCTCCATACTGTTCTCTATAGTGGCTGCACCAATTTACATTGCTACCAACAGTGTAGGAAGGTTCCCTTTTCTCCACACCCCCTCCAGCATTTGCTATTTATAGTTGATGATGGCCATTCTAACAGATGTGAGGTGATACCTCATAGTAGTTTTTATTTGCATTTCTCTAATATTAGTGATGTTGAGCATCTTTTCATGTGCCTCTTGTCCAGTTGTATCTCTTCTTTGGAGAAATGTCTATTTAGACCTTTGGCCCATTTTTTGACTGGGTTGTTTGGGGACTGTGTTTCTTACTTAAAAAAATTTTTTTTCCATAACAGTATGCTTCAAAGATCCATTCCTAGTGCTCTGTGTACCAAAGCCTAACACTCCATTGAGTGCATCTGTCCCATTTCATCCTTCCCTTCCCCCAGTGATGGACACTTTGTGCCTCATCATCTCTGAAAACACAAGCAAGGCCGTGATGAACATTCTTGTACAAGTTCTGTTAGGACCATTGTAAACATTTCTTTGGAATATAAGATAGGAAGTGAATTGATGTATCGTAGGATGTGCTTATCTTTGATCTGATCAAGTTCAGATATTTTGATCCCTAAAATGGCTGCAGACCTGAGGTCCTATATGCCTCTGTCCTTGACAGCATTCAGATTATCTGCCTTTTTACTTTTTGCTACTCTAATAGTATGAAGTGGGATCTCACCATGGTTCTAATTTGCATTTTTCTGATGACTAATAAGCTTGAGCATCTCTTCATTTGCTTGTTAGCCTTTCACTTTAACTTTTCTGTAAATTGTCTGCTCATATATCCTTTGCCAATGCTAATTTGCAGGAATTCTAGTTTGTTTAGTCATTGTCAGTTTTAATTATTACAAATATCTTCTTCCACTCTGTATTCCATCTTTAAACTCTGTCCATTATATCATGCTTTGAATAGAAATCCTTAATTTTAATGTGATCAAAATAGTTTGGCTTTCAATTTAAATTTTATTTAAGGAATACTTAACGACTCCTAGGTGAAATAGATTCTCCTTTTAACTCAAGACTTTTGCCTTTCACATTCAGGTCTTTATACCATTTTGAGCCTACCTTTGTATATCACGTTTACTGTGAGTCAGTTTTCCCACCTCCACGTACAAAATAAACCACCCCTTCCACATTGATTGTGGTACCACCTTTCTTGTTTACTAAGTTCTCATAACTACCTGGATTTTATTTCATTGGTCTGTTTGTTCTTGAACAAAAATGTGTTCAATATATTTTATTCCTATGGTTTTGTAGTGTATTTTAGTATCTGATAAGGTTAGTCTCCCTTCGTCACAAAGCCTTTTCAAGGTGGAACTTTACTTGTAGATCTTTAATCTAGAATTATTTTTGAGATTGCAATTAATTTGTAGATCATTGGGGAGAGTTGACATCTGTATAATTTTGAGTTACTCCACCTAAAACATGTCTCATCAGTCTTTTTTCTTTCCTTACAGCATTGACCAGACCTCCGGTAATATGTTAAACAGTAGTGGTGATTGGGCAACCTGGTCTTGTTCCGAGTCTAAAAGCAACACACTAAGAAGCCTCAATTAAATGTAATATTTGCTGTAAATTGTTGGTATAAAATCTTTACCGGGCTTCCCTAGTGGTGCAGTGGTTGAGAGCCCGCCTGCCGATGCAGGGGGCACGGGTTCGTGCCCCGGTCCGGGAAGATCCCACATGCCGCGGAGCGGCTGGGCCCGTGAGCCATGGCCCCTGAGCCTGCGCGTCCAGAGCCTGTGCTCCGTAATGGGAGAGGCCACAACAGCGAGAGGCCCGCGTACCGCAAAAAAAAAAAAAAAAAAAAAAAAACAAAAAACTTTACCAAGTTGAGGTTGCTGAGTTTAAAAATTATTGTAATAATAAGGTGAACTTTATAAAGTGCCTTTTTTCCAAATTCAATTGAAAGAATCTTGTGTTTTTCAGCATTAATCTATTAATATAAAATTACATCAACAGGGCTTCCCTGGTGGTGCAGTGGTTAAGAATCTGCCTGCCAATGCAGAGGACATGGGTTCGAGCCCTGGTCTGGGAAGATCCCACATGCCGTGGAGCAACTAAGCCCATGCACCACAACTACTGAGCCTGGGCTCTAGAGCCCATGAGCCACAGCTACTAAGCCCGCGTGCCGCAACTACTGAAGCCCACGTACCTAGAGCCTGTGCTCTGCAACAAGAGAAGCCACCGCAATGAGAAACCCTCACACCACAACGAAGAGTAGCCCCCCCCCCACCGCAACTAGAGAAAAGCCCTCGCGCAGCAATCAAGACCCAATGCAGCCAAAAATAAATAAATTAAAAAATAATTACATCAATAGATTTAAAAAATATTGACCCATGCATTTTTCTGTGGGGTTAATCCTACTTGATCAAGATGTTTTGTTTTATTTTTTTTGGCTGTGTTGCATGGCTTACAGGATCTTAGTTCCCTGACTAGGGATTGAACCTGGGCCTTCGGCAGTGAAAGTATGGAGTCCTAGCCACTGGACCACCAGGGAATTCCCAAGATGTATTATTATTATTATTTATTTTATTTTTTTTGCGGTACACGGGCCTCTCACTGTTGTGGCCTCTCCCGTTGCGGAGCACAGGCTCCGGACGCGCAGGCTCAGCAGCCATGGCTCACAGGCCCAGCCGCTCCGCGGCATGTGGGATCTTCCCGGACCGGGGCACGAACCCGTGCCCCCTGCATCGGCAGGCGGGCTCTCAACCACTGCACCACCAGGGAAGCCCTAAGATGTATTATTTTTTATTATAATTATAGGCAAACTTTATTGAACACTATGTGACAAGGACAGTTCTAGCTACTTAATTTTTTTTTGCATTTAATCCTCATGACAACCCTTTGAGGTAGGCATATTATACCCATTTGTCAGATGGGGAAACTGAAGCACAGGGAAGTTAAAAGATTTGCTGAAGTTCACTCAGGAAGGGGTGGAACAAGGGGTGTAGCAGGCAGCCTGGCTCTAGAGTCGACACTCTTAACTGCTATACTATAGTGTCTAACTTTTATTTGCTTAACTAATATTTTATTTACATATTTGTGTTTCCATTTATAAGTGAAAATAGTTTGTACTTTTGAGACATGATTCACATACCGTGAAATTCACCCTTTTAAAGTATGCATTTCAGTGGGTTTTAGTAGTCACAAGATTTTGCAACCATCACTATACTATTTAATTCCAGATTTCCATCACCCCAAAGAGAAACCTTGAACCCATGAAGAGTTACTCCCATTCTCCCTTTCTCCAGCCCCTGGCAACTACTTGTCTAGTTTCTGTTTCTATGGATTTGCCTAGTCAATGTTTCATATAAATGGAATCATACACTATATGGCTTTCTGTGGCTTCTCTTATTTAGCACAATGTTTTCAAGGTCATCCACATTGTATCAGAACTTCATTCATTCTTATGGTTGAATCATATCCCATTGTATGGATAAACCACATTTTGTTTATTCATTCATCCAATGAACACCTGTTACCACTTTTTGGCTATTAATAGTATCGCTGTGAACATTTGAGTATGATTTTTTGTGTGAACATATGTTTTCAATTCTTTTGAGTATATACCTTGCAGTGGAATTGAAGGTCATATGGCATGCTATGTTTAATTTTGAGGAACTTACCTTAATCCAAGTTTGGAATCAAGGTTAAACATGTGCTTCTACTTCTTACTAAAATGGCAAAATGGCATGAGCTGCTGCTTCTTCCCCCAGGTCAACACCTGAAGAGACTCTAGCTGAAACATATATAGAAGATAAAGAAGCAAGAGAAAAGGGAGAAACCCCTCTGCCACTCGAAACCACTAGTGTGTTCTCTATATCTATGAGCATGTATCTTTATTGTTATATGCACTAGTTTGTTGTATTTTTTAGATTCCACATATAAGTGATATAATACAGTATTGGTCTTTCTCTGTCTGACTTATGTCACTTACCATAATACCGTCTAAGTCCATCCATGCTGTTGCAAATGGCAAACTTTCATTTTTTTAATGGCTGAGTAGTATTCCATTGTATATATAAACCACATCTTTTTTTAATCCATTGATCTGTTGATGGACAGTTAGGTTACTTCTATACCTTGGCAATTGTAAATAATGCTGCTACGAACATTGGGGTGCATGTATCTTTTCAAATTAGTGTTTTCATTGTTTTCAGATATATACTCAAGAGTGGAATTGCTGGGTCATATGGTAGTTCTATTTTTAGTTCTTTGAGAAGTCTCCATACTATTCTCCATAGTGGTTGCACCAATTTAAATTCTCGCCAACAGTGTAGGAGGGTTCCCTTTTCTCCACATTCTTGCCAGCATTTGGTATTTGTGCTCTTTTTGATGACATTCTAACAGGTGTGAGGTGATGTCTCATTGTCGTTTTGATTTGCATTTTTCTTTTTTGAAAAAAATATTCATTTATTTATTTATTTAGCTGTGCCAATGATCTTAGTTGCTGCATGTGGAATCTTTAGTTGCAACATGCGGGATCTAGTTCCCTGACCAGGGATCGAATCCAGGCCCCCTGCATTGGGAGCACGGAGTCTTAGTCACTGGACCGCTAGGGAAGTTCCTGAATTTTTCTGATAATTAACGATGCTGAGCATGTTTTCACATGGCATGTACATGTCCTCTTTGGAAGAATGTCTATTCAGGTCTTCTGCCCATTTAAAAATTGGGTTGTTTGTTTTTTTGATGATGAGTTGTATGAGCTGTTTAAATATTTTGGATATTACCCCCTTATTGGTCATATAATTTGCATATATTTTCTCCCATTCAGTAGGTTGTGGAAATACTATTTTTAATTGGTGTGCATACATACAAGCATGTGTGTATAGCCTGAGACAGAGGGTAGCCGGTAGGGCTACGAAAGGATAAATTAGTAAAAAGCAGTTTAGGGCTTCCCTGGTGGCACAGTGGTTGAGAGTCCGCCTGCCTATGCAGGGGACACGGCTTCGTGCCCCGGTCCGGGAAGGTCCCACATGCTGCAGAATGGGTAGGCCCTTGAGCCATGGTCGCTGAGCCTGCACGTCCGGAGCCTGCGCTCCGCAACGGGAGAGGCCACAACAGTGAGAGGCCCGCGTACCACAAAAAAAAAAAAAAAAGCAGTTTAAATTCTGCTTTTGTTTCCCCTCCACCATCACTTTGGTTCAGTTTTCCCCTGGCCACTCGTTGCAGAAATCTGGGGTCATGGCCCAGACCTGTGGGGTTAGGATCACAGTGATAAAATCAAGATAGTGGGAAACAGGATGTCACTGGTGGTGCAGTGGTTAAGAATCCGCCTGCCAATGCAGAGAACATGGGTTCGAGCCCTGATCTGGGAAGATCCCACATGCCGCGGAGCAACTAAGCCGGTGCGCCACAACTACTGAGCCTGCACTCTAGAGCCCATGATCTACAACTCCTGAAGCCCTTGCACCTAGAGCCTGTGCTCCGCAAAAAGAGAAGCCACCAAAGTGAGAAGCACGTGTACTGCAATGAAGAGTAGCCCCTGCTCACTGCAACTAGAGAAAGCTTGCACGCAGCAATGAAGACCCAATGCAGCCAAAAAAAAAAAAAAAGAATCCGCCTGCCAATGCAGGGGACACGGGTTTGATCCCTGGTCTGAGAACTAGATCCCATATGCTGCAGCTAAGAGTTTGCATGCCACAACTAAGGAGCCGGCGAGCTGCAGCTAAGGAGCCCTTACAACCAAATAAATAAATATTTTAAAAAAATGTTCTTGGAGAGAATTCGAGAAACAAATCCAGGAGATACTGTAAGAAGTAAGGTTAACCAAGGTCTAGAGAAAGGTTTGCTGTAGTCTTTTTTTTTTTTTTTTCCTTGGCTGCGTTGGGTCTTCATTGCTGAGCGTGGGCTTTCTCCAGTTGTGGCGAGTGGGAGCTACTCTTCCTTGCGGTGTGAGGGCTTCTCATCGTGGTGGCTTTTCTCTTGTGGAGCATGGGTTCTAGGCGCATGGGCTTCAGTAGTTGCAGCACGCAGGCTCAGTAGTTGTGGCTTGCGGGCTCTAGAGCACAGGTTCAGTAGTTGTGGCACATGGACTCAGTTGCTCCACGGCATGTGGGATCTTCCTGGACCAGGGATCGAACACGTGTCCCCTGCATTGGCAGGCAGATTCTTAACCACTGCGCCACCAGGGAAGTCCTTGCTGTAGTCTTTTTTTTTTTTTTTTTTTTTTTTTTTTGCGGTACGCGGGCCTTTCACTGCTATGGCCTCTCCTGTTGCGGAGCACAGGGTCCGGACGCGCAGGCTCAGCAGCCATGGCTCACGGGCCCAGCTGCTCTGCGGCATGTGGGATCTTCCCGGACCGGGGCACGAACCTGCGTCCCCCACATCGGCAGGCGGACTCTCAACCACTGCGCCACCAGGGAAGGGAAGCCCCTTGCTGTAGTCTTAAAACAACAAAACAGAAACAAAAACTGAATACCTTCCTCTCCCCCAAAAAGGAAAACATATTTTATAATGGCCAACTATTAGAATTTTGGAGAATATCACCATGATGGGTGAAGAGACACAAAGGAAGATGAAAGCATGCTAAAGTTCTCATGTTAGAGGAACAATATAAATATCAGGTTTAAATTCAAAGAGGTTTAATATGGAGGTCAAATTAAATAAAAGAAAAGGTAGAAATGTCTAAATATATTAATAATTGCAATAAGAAAAAAGGGACAAAACTCACCAGGTAAAAGTCAGGGTTTGTCAGATTGGATTAAAAAAGCAAAATTCATGGGCTTCCCTGGTGGCGCAGTGGTTGAGAGTCCGCCTGCCGATGCAAGGGACACGGGTTCGTGCCCCGGTCCGGGAAGATCCCACATGCCGCGGAGCGGCTGGGCCCGTGAGCCATGGCCGCTGAGCCTGTGCATCCGGAGCCTGTGCTCCGCAGCAGGAGAGGCCACAGCAGCGAGAGGTCCGTGTACCGTAAAAAAAAAAAAAGCAAAATTCATGAGGCCATGGAAGAGAAAAAAGAGACATTTCAGGTAAATTTTAACTAAAGTAATATTGTAAAGATATATTTATGTCAGAAGAAAAATAAACTTTAAGACAAAAAGCATCATTGGGGATAAAGAGGACCACTATATAATTCAGTTCACAAATAATATATAAAAATTTTAAACATGTATGCTCCTAAGAAGATGGCATAAACATACACACAGCCAGCATTAATAGGCTATATGGAGAAATTGCTAAATTCACCATCATATGGGAGGATTTCAATACATCTTTCCCAATTAATGATAGGTCAAGAAGACAAAAATAAAAAACTCAGCAGAGTTCAAGAAGATTTGAACCATATGATTAACCAACTCTTCCTAACGGACATATGTAGAATAATGCATTCAACTATTAGAGAATTTATATATTTTTCTCAAGTTCTTTGAACTTTTACAAAAATTATGTCACAAGTGTTGGTGAGAATGTGGAGAAATATGAACTCTCAGACATGCTGGTGGGAATGTAAAATGGTTCAGACACTTTGGAAAACAGTCTGCCAGTTTCTCAAACAAGGAACATAAACAGAGTTCCCATGTAATGAACCAATTTCACTCCTAGGTATACACACAAGAGAAATGAAAACGTATGTCCACATAGAAACAGCCAAAAGGTGGAAACAACCCAAATACCCATTAATAGACAAATGGGTAAACAAAATATGGTATATCCATACAATGGAAGGACTTTATTTTGCCATAAAAGGAATAAAGTATTTATACATACTACATTTTGGATGAACCTTAAAAATATTTTGCTAAATGAAAGAAGCCAGTCACAAAAGACCATGTATGATATGATTCCAATCATATAAAAGTCCTGACTATGGAAATCTATAGAGAAGAAAGTAGACTAGTGGTTGCTTAGGACTGGGGATAAGGAAAATGGGGGGTCAGGAGGATGATAGCTAATGGTACAAGATTCCTTTTGAGGTAATGAAAATGCTCTAAAATTGACTGTGATGTTGATTGCAGATATCAGTGAATACACTTAAAAGCATTGAATTGTACACTTTAAATGGGTGAATTGTACGTTATGTGAATTTTTTTTGGTAGCTACATAATATTTTATTTGATTGTTTCTAATTTTTTGCTATACAAAAAAATGCTTCAGTGAGTAACTGTACCTATATCATTTTACGTATGTGCAAATATTTCTGTAGAATAAAATGTTAGATTGGAATTGCTAATTCCAAGAATATGTTATGAATCTGTTATTCTTATAGATGTTGTCCAATTATATTCCATTAGAGGTTGTGACAAGTTATAGCTCCATCAGTGGTTTATGAGAGCACTGATTTTTTCGCAGTTTAATCAACACAGTGTATTATCAAACTTTTGATTTTTTATTTATCTGACAAGTATGGTATGTGAATTTTATCTCAATAGAGCTGTTAGCTAGCCATAAAGCAAGTCTCAACAGATTTAAATAAGTATCATAAAAACATGACACGGGGGTGGGTGGTGGTGATGTGATGAATTGGGAGATTGGGATTGGCATATGTACACTAATATGTATAAAATAGATAACTAAGAACCTGCTGTATAAAAAAATAAATAAAATAAAATTCAAAACAAAACAAAACAAAAAGCAGAGTTAACACAACTGGGATGTTTTATTAATATTATTTCCCCAATAAATATATTTTGTGGTCATTTATTTTAATTTACACAATATCTTAGATCCTGGATATTGGGTGGATACTAAGTATCATTTTATAAACTGTACATCTTACAGTATAAATCAGTCATAATATTTAGAACTTTAGTACATAACTTCAAAAATAAGAGAATTAACATTTCAAGAGGACACAAATTTGATGCAATGAGGTAAAAGTTATCAAGAAATAATATGCTGGGACTTCCCTTGTGGCGCAGTGGTTAAGAATCTGCCCGCCAATGCAGGGGACATGGGTTCGAGCCCTGGTCCGGGTGGATCCCACATGCCATGGAGCAACTAAGCCCGTGCACCACAACTACTGAGCCTGCGCTCTAGAGCCCGGGAGCCACAACTACTGTAGCCCGCGCACCTCGAGCCTGTGCTCCGCAACAAGAGAAGCCACTGCAATGAGAAGCCCGCACACCGCAAGGAAGAGTAGCCCCCACTGGCTGCAACTAGAGAAAGTCCATGCACAGCAACAAAGACTCACCGCAGCCAAAAATAAATAAATAAATTCATTAAAAAAAAGAAAGATAATATGCTACCTGTTCTTATTAATTTGGTTTAGTTGAAACTTCTTTTTGAAAAAATTACAGCAAGGGTGATACACAATTAAAAACCATTAAAAAAATAACACAACACTATCGTTAGAAGTTATTAGAAGATAATAAAAGTTAAATTAAATTAAAGTTAAATAGAAGTTAAAACAAATATATTTAGAAATTTAAAAAGAAACAAATAAATCATGAGTCAAAGAAGAAATCAGGGCTTCCCTGGTGGCGCAGTGGTTGAGAGTCCACCTGCCGATGCAGGGGACACGGGTTCGTGCCCCGGTCCGGGAAGATCCCACATGCCGTGGAGGGGCTGGGCCTGTGAGCCATGGCCGCTGAGCCTGCGCGTCTGGAGCCTGTGCTCCGCAACGGGAGAGGCCACAACAGTGAGAAGCCTGCGTACCGCAAAAAAAAAAAAGAAGAAATCACATTGGAAATAGAAAAATACATAGAACTAAGTTATTATAAAGATATTACATTTAACATTTGTAGGATGCAGAGAAAATAGAGTCTCAAGGGAAATGTATGGCTTTAAATGTTTGTATCAGAAAATAATAAAAGATAAAATTAATGAACTAAATGTAAAAGAAAAAATTGATAGAATAAACCTAGAAACATAAACATAAGGATGTAATAACCAACGTAATTAATGGTAGAAATCAATGAAAAAGACCCAAAGTAAAAAAATTGTTTGCTTTTCAATTTGAAATCAGACGCTTTTTATTAACTGACTAGATTTTAAAAATAATCATGGTAGACACCTTAGTTCATCCTTCTAATAAGCCTGTTCATCTGGTCTTCTCTGTTGTCCGCAACTCCACATTCCAAAATGGGTGGTCTTTTTCTTCATTCTGCCTGTCAGAGAAGATAATTTGAAGGGCTGGAGGAAGTTGTTTGCTTCTCTGAAGTGTTTTCCAACAGTATAAATCTCATGAATCAGATCCTCCATTCAGATGATTCCAAATATACCAAGACATCAAGCAATCAATGTGTTAACATGTCAGGGCAATTCACTTCTTGTTGATTTTGCCATAACTCACATTTGTAGATCAATTCATTTACTGACTTCAAGTTCTGGTACCCCCAGGCAATACATGGTTCCACAATCCTCACAGTGTTAACTTGAGCTCAAAGAAGGTGCTATTGAAGATCCGGCGAAGGCAAAGAACCTGAAACTCCTTGCAGACCTTTGAGCTCATACCGCTGATACTGATGACAAATGCCAGTTTGGGTTTCTCAGGTAGATAGAAGTTGCCAGCTTTTCCTGTCATCCTAGCCATTCAAATCTCAGTCTGTACGTCTGCCTATATTCCTTGTGATAGTACTTAGCTTTTTTGTAAGGTAAGCTTCCTCCTTGCATTTCACAGCATTTTGGGGGCAAACTTCTTTTTTAGATGCTTGAGCAGCAGCTCTGTAAAATTCCTTCACTCTTAAGGGCTTCTGACACAGCAGGAAGCTTTTTCTCCTTTTCTGCACCCTCCATGGTTCCAGATGGAAAAGAGGAAGAAAAAATGTTTTTCTTTTTGAAAAGCTAACAGAGTAAACACATCTCTTGTGAGATTTAATGAGAATAGAAAGAAAAGCACAAATAAATAATATTGTAAATAATAAAGGGGCTATAACTACAGAGAAAACTTAGATTTAAAAGATATTAAGAGGGGCTTCCCTGGTGGCGCAGTGGTTGAGAGTCCGCCTGCCGATGCAGGGGACACGGGTTCGTGCCCCGTCCGGGAGGATCCCACATGCCGCGGAGTGGCTAGGCCCGTGGGCCATGGCCGCTGGGCCTGCGTGTCTGGAGCCTGTGCTCTGCAACGAGAGAGGCCACAACAGTGAGAGGCCCGCGTACCGCAAAAAATAAATAAATAAATAAATAAAAGATATTAAGAGAAAACTGTTGTAAACTTATGCCAATAAATTTCCAAATTTATATGAAAGGAACAACTTCCTGGCAAATATAACAATTAAAGTTGACTCAAGAAAAACCCAAATGGCAAGTAATCTTATAATGATTAAAATTATACTCTTGAGAATTTATCCCAGAGAAATGAAAATTATGTTCACAAAACAAAACAGCTGTACACAATTGTTTATAGCAGTTTTGCTTGTAATAGCCAAAAACTGGAAACAAGCAAAATGTCCTTCAGTGGTTGAATTCAATGGTTCAGCAATACCACTGAATATTAGTTAATTCAGCAATGAAAAAGAACATTGATACATGCAACATGGATAGAACCGAAGGGAATTATGCGGAGTGAAAAAAGCCAACCTCAAATGGTTACATACTATATGACTCCACTAATACAATATATATATATTTTAAATTCTTCATTGAAACTATTTATTTATTTTTGGCTGCATGGGGTCTTAGTTGCGGCACGCAGGCTTCTCTCTAGTTCTGGCGCGTGGGTTTTCTCTTCTCTAGTTGTGGTGTGCAGGCTCCAGGGTGTGTGGGCTCTGTAGTTGTGGCATGCAGGCTCTCAAGTTGAGGTGCACAAGCTCAGTACTTGCGGTGGGTGGGCTTAGTTGCCCCGTGGTATAAGGATCTTAGTTCCCTGACCAGGGATCAAAACTGTGTCCCCTGAATTGTAAGGAGGATTCTTTACCACTGGACCACCAGGAAAGTCCCAATATAACATTCTTGAAATAACAAAATTACAGAGGTGAAGAGCAGATTAGTGGTAGCCAGCAGTTAGAAAAGGGGTGGGGGGAGGAGTGGTTATGGCTGTAAAGGGGGAGTAGGAGGATCTTTGTGGTGATGAAATAGTTTTGTACCTTGATTGTGGTGGTGGTTACACCAGTCCACACATGTGATAAAATTGCATAAAAGTGTACACCCATACACCTAGAAATGAGTGCCTGTAAAACTGGTGAAATATGAATAAGCCATGTGGGTTGCTCCAAGGCCAATCTTCTGGTTTTGATATTGTACTATAGTTATGCAAGATGTTACCATTAGGGAAAACTGGGTGTGAAGGGTAAAGAGGATCTTCCGGTATATTTTTTTGCAACTTCCTGTGAATCTATCATTATTTCATAATGAAAGGTTTTTAAACATTGGAGCAGTAAACAACTTCCAACAAAGAAAACACCAGGCCCTGATGGCTTTACAGGCAAATTCTGTCAACTTTCAAGCCACAGATTATTCTTATACACAGATCATCTTATACAACCTCTTCCAGAGCACAGAAAAAGAGGGAATACCCACCTCCTGCCAACTCGATGAGGCCAATATAACCTGATACCAAATTCAGATAAAGTTAAAACAGGGAAAAGATATTACAAATACATTTTACTTGTGAATATAGGTGCAAAGATCCTAAACAAAATATTAGTGAATAATATCCGATAATGAATAAAAGAAACAAATACAATGACCAGGTTGGGGTCATCACAGGAATAATATATATACATGTTAGAGTATCTATAGATGTCATTTACTATAATAACAGATTAAGGAGGAAAAAGAAACCCATATGAACATTTCAATAAATGCAGGAAAAGTATTTGACAAAATTGAACATAAATTAGAAATAGAATGGTAACCCGAAGAAAGCACCTATAAAAAACATACAATAAATGTCCTCATAAATATGGAAGCTTTAAAAGCATTCCCTTTAAAATTATAAACCTGATACACACGCCAACTATTGCTATTTCTACTCAACAATGTGATGGAGGCCCTAGCCAGTGCAATAAGAAAATAGTAAGAGATTCATGGCATAACTATTGTAAAGGAAGAGATAAAATTGTCACTATACTCATATGACATGATTATTTTCATTAAAAAACACAATAATCTCTAGACAATTTACTAGAGTAATAGAAGAATATTGCAAGGTAGTTGATTATAAGGTCTGTATACAAAATTGCCAATTGCTCTTCTATACACCAGTAACTTCATATGATGTAATTATAAAAAGAAAACATTAAAATAGCAACAGAACTATGACACAGGAGTAAATCTAATAAGGTATAAGATCTTTAGATACAAAATTATCTATAAGCATAAGAAAAAGTTATAGGGACTCCCCTGTTGGCACAGTGGTTAAGAATCAGCATGCCAATGCAGGGGACACGGGTTCAGGCCCTGGTCAGGGAAGATCCCACATGCCGCAGAGCAACTAGACCTGTGCGCCACAACCGCTGAGCCAGCGCTCTAGAGCCCGTGAGCCACAACTACTGAGCCCACGTGCCACAACTACTGAAGCCCGTGTGCCTAGAGCCTGTGCTCTGCAGCAGGGGAAGCCACCTCAGTGAGAAGCCCATGCACCGCAACAAAGACCCAACACAGCCAAAAATAAATAAATAAAATAAATTAAAAAAAAAATTAAAATAAATGCAATACATAAAAAAAAAGAATCAGCCTGCCAATGCAGGGGACATGCGTTCGAGCCCTGGTTGGGGAAGATCCCACATGCCACAGAGCAACTAAGCCTGTGCGCCACAACTACTGAGCCTGCGCTCTGGAACCTGTGAGCCACAACTATTGAGCCTGAGTGCCATGATTACTGAAGCCCGTGTGCTTAGAGCCCATGCTCCACAACAAGAGAACCCACTGCAATGAGAAGCCCACGCACCACAACGTAGAGTAGCCCCCGCTTGCCGCAACTAGAGAAAGCCCGTGTGCAGCAACGAAGACCCAACACAGCCAAAAATAAATAAATAAAATAAATAAATTTTAAAAATAAATAAATAAAATTGTCAATATATACTTCCTTCCAATACTGTTTTTGTTCTGTCCCACAAATTTTGACACACAGTGTTTTCCTTATTATTTGTTTCTAAGTAATTTCCTTTATATTTTAAAAAAACACAGTGGTTGCTTAAAAATGTAATCTTATAGTGTCCAACTTATAGGATTTGTAGTTTTAAACAATAAAAAAGTTTTAACTTTCACATCTTATGGTTGGAGAACATGGTCTATATGATATTGATTTTTTGGAATTTGTTGTGGCTTCCTTTATAGTATTATGCATGTTCTATTTTTAAACATTTACTATGTATGTTTAAAAAGTATGATTTTCTGTTGGTTGAGAATAGAATTCTACATATAGCCAGTAAAATGAGCTTTTTGTGCTGTTCAGATTTTTTTTTTTTTTTTTTTTAGGCCACTTGGTGCTTGACTTGTGGGATCTTAGTTCCCCGACAAGGGATGGAATCCCAGGCCCCCTGCAATGGAAGCGCAGAGTCCTAACCTCTGGACCACCAGGGAATTCCCAAATCTTTCAATATTTATTGGAATTACTCTTAAGAATTTTTTCCTGCTATGTTATTTTGTATTTCCTAATTCCTGTGTAGTAAATAGGAATATATATATATATATATATATATATATATATATATATATATATATATATATTGTACTTTGCATGATGAGGTTTTCTTCTGCTAGTTTGAAAGTTATAAATGCTATTTTATTTTTTGGGAATTGCCTTAACCTTAAAACTCATACTCATGTTTATTTAATTCCTATCAGTTTCTAAAATCTATCTATACTGACATCTCCTAACAACCCAGTGCTTTTACATCTTTCTCATACGCCATCAGATTCCTCTGTGAGGTCATTTATGGACATATTTTCTAGAACTTTAGTTCTGGGATTTTATTAATAAACTTTCTAATTCTTTTTCTTTGGTATTAGCTTTTCTTTTTCTCTCTTTCTTCCTTCCTTTCCTTTTTTTTTTTTTGGTCAAAACTATACTTTGCTTCCTCCATTTCTTGCATGTATTGAATTTGCTTCAGTTTTGTTTTCATTAAGGCTTTCCCACTTCCCTGATTTGACCCCATGTCTCTGGAGGATGGGTGAAAAGACAATCACCATCCTCTCAACCCTCACCGACATACCAGTTTTAATTTTCCTCAGGTTTTTCTTATTTACAATTCATAGTGCTTCTTGACTCTGTGGCTTTATTTTTTTCATTAGTTTTGGTAAATTAGCCCTTTCATGTCAAGTATTTCTTCTGCCCCACTCCTTCCTTCCTGTCCTTTCAGTTTTCCAGTGCCCTGTATGTTAAACAGTCTCATTCTCTCCTCTGTAACTCTAACCTTTCTCTCTTTCCTACCGTTTTTGCCTCTTTATGTTTCATTCTGGATATTTTCTTCCCACCTCTAAATTTACTAATTCTCTCTTCAGCAGTGTTTAATCTGCTGTTGACCCCAATCCATTGGGTTGTTAATTTCTATTATATTTTTCTGTCATAGAATTGGCTTTTGTCTGTACTTTCCAGTTTTCTGTCAGAATTATCCATCTTCCATTATCTTCTTGAACACAACAAACAATTTGATGACTTCAATATGAGGTTCTTTTGCATGCTTTTCAATTGTCTTTCACTGCTGTTATTTTTTGTTCATGTTATCTTGTCTCCTAGTATGCGTGATTATTTTTGTTTGTTCACTGAATATTATATTTGCATAAGTGTTCATAAAAATAATTTGAGGCCTAGATAACGATATTTTTAGAGAGGATTCACTTTGTTTCCTTTTCTTTTTTTCCTTTAAAGACTTTTTTAATGTGGACCACTTTTTTTTTTTTTTAAGTCTTTATTGAATTTGTTACAATATAGCTTCTGTTTTATGTTTTGGTATTTTGGCCATGAGGCATGTGGGATTTTAACTCCCTGACCAGGGATAGAACCTGCACCCCCTGCATTGAAAGCTGAAGTCTTAACCACTGGACCGCCAGAGAAGTCCCTCACTTTGTTTTCTGCCAGGTACTTGGGCACTGGCACTCTGGGATCACTTTAAGACAATTTCAGTGTTTGAGATGTTTTGAAGTTGAGTTTCAATCTTTGTAAGAGCTTGTCTACTCTATTCACCTTTGCTTTTAGGGTACAGTCTGTTGGGATCCCAATCCAAAGTGAGAGCTGTTTACTAGGTGCTTTCTCTCTTTGCAGGTTCTGGACTTCAATCTCTGTTCTGCTAAGTACCCAAGGCTGTTGTAAGCATCATTCTGTCTCTTAGCTACCTCTCAGGAAAACTACGTCTCAAGAAATGTCCCACCTGGAAAAGTAGTCCTATTTATGAGGCTTACATTCCTCAATCTCTCTCCTTTCCCAGATCCTGGCTCAGTAATTCTTCACTAACTTGTTAACTTTCCAATGATTTCAAGATGAGATTTTCAGATTTTTCCAGTTTTCTAGTTTTCCTCAGTGGGAGAGTTGATCGGAATTACTTAGTCACCAATGTTGGAAGCCCAAACCCTCCCTCCCTCCTCTGTTCCTATGGGAAAAGCACTCTAATAACCAAGATTTGCTAAAAAACAGAATGACAATGGAAATGTTAACAGTGTAACAATTACCCAAGTACCAAAACAAAGAGTGGAAGTGCAACCCAAGGGAGAGTCTACAAATATACAAAAACACAAGTGTAACACAGTTGAAAAAGCAAAGCAAATCAACACTGATAACAAAGCATCTTTCCAGAAAATTGGGGGTGTCCCAACTTTGCTTGAGAATGCTTTATATTCAGTTTACAAATACAATATTATAGTAACATTTACCACCCAATAGCAGTTGGCTGTAAGAGAGTGAAAGTCTGTGGAATTGAACAGCATTTGTCCACTCCAGGATTTGTTCTCAGCTGTCAGCATGGCCAGTTTGCTGACTCACTGGTGAGCCTCAGACCATACGTGGAGAACCACTTCCACACGAAGGAAGAGGTAACATTTGAAATTCTTGAACAAAGGCATTCTTGAATGGCCTTCACTAAATGTTTCTGTCTGAGATCTCTCTTTGTCTGATTAGGTTACAATGGAATGGATTACTGATTAGATTAGAACACTCTTCCCAAATCCACCCTAATCCTCATTCCAGGTCAGTTTGATTAGATTCTTGGTTTTTGAAAACTCCCAAAGATTGATTACATTATCTGTTATGCATGGGTTTAATCAGTTGAATTGTGGAGATTTTCAAGATTTAGGGATGATTTCGACAGCCTCCTGAACAGACAACTCTCAGCAAATAGCCTTCGATAAAGCACTTGGATAAATACTAATCTGGTTCCATAACCTCCCAAGTCTCAGTTTTCTCATTTTTATTTTTAAAAAATTAATATCTATTTGTTTATTTTTATTTTGGCTGCAGTGAGTCTTAGTTGTGGCATTTGGGTTCCTTCATTGTGGCATTCGGGATCATTAGCTGTGACACGCAGAATCTTTTCAGCTGGGACATGTGAACTCTGAGTTGCGGCATGCATGTGGGATCTAGTTCCCTGACCAGGGGTCGAACCCAAGCCCCCTGCATTGGGAGCACGAAGGCTTAGCCACTGGACCACCAGGGATGTCCCAGTTTTCTCATTTTTAAATGGGAATAATAATGTTGCTCATATCATAGGTATTTGGGGAGTTTTAAATGAAATAATGTATGTAAAAGTCTTACAGTGCATGGCACACAGGTAAGCATTTGATAATAGGATGTCTCATGAGTTTGTTGCAGGTGATGTTGTGATAGAGTTATTTTGGGGGCCTGGCGGGGGCCTAAGGTTTTTTGAGAGCAATTCCTTAAGGGAAAGCAGGGATGGCTGGCTGGTATTTTGTTGGGCTTTGGATGGAGGAGAGGCCTGGATGGGGTGTGGTACCACATGACTGTGGCTAAACTGATAATGGAATCTCGGACTGAGTAATGAAAGCTAAAGCTTAAAATTGAGCTAATCATGGATCTCAGAATGACATCATGGAGCACAGAGCCTGGTAAAGTTCTGGAAATTTTGTAATTTTCTCATGTCTGCTAAGTTTCCTCCTCTTATGTGTTTTTCTAGTATGACTACTCAGCACATTCCACTGTCCTGGCCCCATGGGGCTAAATGCTTTATCTGCTTTATTTCATTTAGTGCTGTTATATTAACCTTATGTTCTGTGGGAGAAAACTGGAGGCTCAGAGAGGTAAGGAAGTAATTTCTGGTCTGGCTTAAGAGCTGGGATCTTTGAATACAACATATTAATTTTAGGACCATTGGATTTGAGAGTTATCACTCTAAATGGCTGTTGAATTCATTCATTTAACAAACACTTAATGAGCAATGACTCTGTGCCTTGCACTAAGCTGCTCTCTGGGGATTCAGAAATGAATACAAGACTACAACTACAATAAAACAGCTACATTTATTGAGTGCTAATTCTCTGTCAGGCACTTTATATATGTTAGTTTATTTAACCATTGTAACAGTCCTGTATGTACCCTTATTTTGCAACTGAGGGTGCTGACACTCAGGAACTTGTCCAAGGTCACATAGCCTGGAAGTAGCAGATCTTTAACTTCCAAGTCTTATCTTCTTTTTCAGAAATAAAAATCTCACCCTTTTATCTTTTAAATAAAAAATAACATAAAACAGTAATAGCTCCTCAAACAATATAAACAATGTGAGTGCTGATTTTCTCACAAAACTTGCCAAAACACGGTGTTAATGATCATTTGAATTTTTGCCAGTGTATTTAATAGATGAAAATATATTTCAAAGTTGCATTTCTTTTTATTATTCACTTTTTCTCATTTTTATAGCTTTAGTGAGATATATTTCTTTTTTAAAATATTTATTTATTTTTGGCTGAGTTGGGTCTTTGTTGCTGCATGCGGGCTTTCTCTAGTTGCAGCGAAAGGGGGCTACTCTTCGTTGCGTTGCGTGGGCTTCTCATTGCAGTGGCTTCTCTTGTTGCCACGCACGGGCTCTAGGGTGTGCAGGCTTCAGTAGTTATGGCTCGTGGGCTCAGTAGTTGTGGCACAGGGGCTTAGTTGCTCCATGGCATGTGGGATCTTCCGGGACCAGGGGTCGAACCTGTGTCCCCTGCATTGGCAGGTGGATTCTTAACCACCAGGAAAGTCCAGATATATTTCAAATAATATAAACTTCACCATTTAAGGTGCACACAGTTCAGTGGTTTTCAGCATATTGTCAGAGGTGTGCAACCATCATTATAATCTAATTTTATTTGTTTATTTGGCTGCTCTGGGTCCTCGTTCCCGCGTGGGGGATTTTCAATGGGGCATGTGAACTCGTAGTTTCGGCATGTAGGATCTAGTTCCCTGACCAGAGATCGAAACTGGGCCCCCTGCCTTGGGAGCGGGGAGTCTTAGCCACTGTGCCATCAGGGAACTCCCGGTTATCTATTTTATATACAGCAGTGTGTATGTGTTAATCCCAAACTCCTAATTTATCCCTTTCCCCCCTTCCGCTTTGGTAAACATAAGTTTGGTTTCTATGTCTGGATTGCTCTTTTTTAACTGATTAGAGAATTTCTGTATTTATCATGAAGATTAACCATTTGTCTACCACGAGTATTACAATATTTTAAAGCTATTTTCTTGCTTATTCATTGATGGTGGCACTCTTACTATATAAATGTTTAATTTTCCTTCAATTTTTAAAGGGATGTATTGATTTTGATTCATTATAAACACTTCCCCTCTCTAATTAAAAAGCTTTCTCCCCCATATCCTCTTGTGGTCTTTTATAGTGTTGTGGTTTGCTTATGTTTTCAATCCATCTTGGGTTTAGTTTTGTATATAATAACTATAGCTTATGAAATACTACTGATTTTGAAAAGTCACTTTCATCAAATGGCCATTTTCTATTTCTATTCATTTTCAGAACTGGACAGAATGACAACAGCTAACACTGAATGAGTGCTTACAAACAAGGACAGCTTCGAATCTTTGATTTGGGTTTAATGTTCTGCTATCTCCATCTTGAAATTCATTAACAATTTTGAACAAGGGGCCCTCACACTTTCATTTTGCGCTAGATCCCGCAAATTCTATAGTGGGCCTATTTACCAGGCACTGTCCTAAGCATTTCACATTATTAAATGGAATAATAAGCCATATTATCCACTTAATCCTCAGGGCAGAGTTAAGTAGCAATTCTCATTTTCCTTTCATTTTACAAATGGGGCAATGGAAGCAGGAAGATTAAGTAAGTCCACAGAGCCAGAAAGTTGCAGCAAAGGGGTTGAACCCAGCTCCTGTCCCGCCAGAGCCTTGGAATAAGCGTCCATTAATCCCGCAGGCCGTTACAATCTGGAGGTGAAATAGGGAGGGCGCGGAGGCGGGTGGCGTCTCGGCTAAGGTCACTACCCTGACACCGCGTGCCCAGCTCCGTGCGGTGCTGGGCCGGGAACCGGGCACCGCGGGCGCTCCAGTGCGGGCCCGCGGGACTCCTCCTGCTGCTCGCGGCGGCCCGCGAGGTGACGGCGCGCGCTCCCCTCGCGGGCGGCCACTCGCGCGCGCAGCGGTTGTCTTGCCTCCGAGTTTCCCAAGTTCACACAGGCCCTGGGTTGGCATGGCAACCAGGCAACCTGTTCCACAGCCGCCTGCCTTCTCCACACATGCCGCTGCCAAAGCCAGGGCCGGGGCCCGAGCCTATCCCATGATGCACAGCGCCAGCCCAGTCCCCAGTGGGCCGCCATGTTGTCGGAGTGAAAGGTAAGGGGGAGCGAGAGCGCCGGAGAGAGAAGATCGGGGGGCTGAAATCCATCTTCATCCTACCGCTCCGCCCGTGAGTACCCGCACCCCGCCAGCCCCAAACGCTGCTCCGGACCCCCAGCGAGCAGATTATCCCTTTGTATTGGTGTTTGAGAGCGGCTGGGGGAGTGAGAAGGGCTTTGGAAAAGCCGCCGGGGCCCTGGCTGAGGCTTCTCACTCGCTGTTCCTCGTACATGTTTTGGAGTCAGCAGCAAGGCCCCTATTGTTATCAAAGGAGGGAGGGGGTGGGGAGCTGGGTCGAAGCGAGGAAAATGCCGGGGGTTTAGGCCCGGGCCCAGGGCATAGACGTGTCTCTACATTTCTCCTCGGCCCCGTTGGAGCCCCTGAAGATTGATGTTGCCATTCGGGTTGCTTTTTTGATGGGTTTGCGAAGCCCCGAGTCTTCTGTGTGGCCATGAAGTGTAATTCTGTGCCACTCAGGATTTCTTCGACTTCTTGAGCTTCCGTGGCAGCGCCGAAGCAAGAGGAACAATAAATCGCTTTAGAAGCAGCCGTGGCCCTCGTCTGCAGACGAGACCCACCATGGGGGAACTTTGCGATCCTTAAATGTGGAGAAGTAGGCGATCGGGAAGTTTCAGATCTCTTTTTAGGCTCCTGGGTACTTGTGGCCTTTTGTTTCTGTGAGAGCTTGTTTTTGGTGGGTTCTTCCTCTTTGAGCCTCCCTGTGTTGGTGCGTGTCTGTCTTAACTCTAAGAAGCGTTCATGCCTTCGTAGTAGGTAAACAGATACACAATACTAGATAGTTTTTAGTCCTCATGGACGTCCTTGGTAAACCTAGATCGTTTAATACTTGTCGGTACCACTCCCACGTCAAGTGAGGAATACACTCCCGTACCCCCCCCCCCCCCGCCACTATATTCCCCCCTCCCCCACATTATCAGGAAAGGTTTTATTCTCCCCGTAAGTTGAAGGGTTGTTACTCTTCATTGTCCAATTAAGAGAACACTGTTCTTAGTTACATCAATTCGTTCACTTCCTTCTCTGCCTGAGATTAAGAATGGGATTTTATGAGGCTTTTTTGGGATTCTCTTTTAAAGTCAGTTATTGCTGAAATCATAGGTTTGTGGTTTTAGCTTTTTGTTTGTTTTATGAAAAAAAATCAAAACTCACCAAGATAGACGTGGGTGGCTCCCGATGCAGTTTTAGTAAGCAAAATAAACATTTTGACCCGTTGCTAGTTTTAACTTTATAAAACACTCTTGGGTGCTGTTTATTCTTTATCTGGGTTTTTGGGAAATACTGGATTCTGAACTGAGCATTTTGCCTTAGCCACAATTGGATTCATTTTGTTCAAGGCCACGGCTTTTTGAAGTTGTGTTTGAAGTTTAGTTTGGGTTTGAGAAGAACTGCTTTAAAATAAATTTATGACCACAGAATTTTTTTTTTTCCAGTGTGGTAAAAATAAACACCTTTTAAACCACAAAGAATTTTAGTAAATAAAAGGTGAGCAGTGGAGATAGATTAGATCATGTTCCTTTGTTTGAAATAAAGCCTATTAGTGATATTAAAACAAAACAAAAACAACTTTGGTGTAAACAGTTTGAAAACTCTGGAAAACTAGAATCAGCACTTATTTTTAGTTGCTTAAAAACTTATTTTTATAATGTACCATTTGTAAAAAAGAAAAGTCACATTTCAGGTGCTAACACATAACTTTTTAGTGGGTTTGAGAGTTCTTTAAAAGGCATCAGCAATTTAAATGTTTTCTATTATTTAAGTGACTGATGTCTTAATTTTTATGTTGTAGTTGCCAAGATATTACAAAGCTACCCAAGACACTTGTTAATTGCTTAGGTATTTGCTCACTTTCAAAATGTCCCTTCTGCCAGGTTTTCTCTTGTTTGAGAAACTGCCTTGCCTCATTAGGTAAAGCAGGAAGTTTCAGGGGATACAGATAGCTTTACAAAAGCCAATTGTTTCGTTTGAACATTTTTATAGGAACCCTCCCCCCCGCCTCCCCCTCTCCCGCCATGCCTTGATAGAATGAAGTTGTGGTCGGGTGTGTTTCAGTGGTGAATACCTTTTTCATTCGGAAGTTCTTTGTTAAATAAGTATTACGGCAAATCTTTTATTTCAGAAAAGGTTGCATTTGCTATTTTAGGAATCGGCTTAGGGACTGGAGCTCCATTGCTTTAACTGGTGGGAACTGAATTCCTTGGGCCTCAGCATGGTGACTTTGAATTTACCAAAAACTTTTATATCTATTATTTTGATTAAAAAAAAAAACTTGTGAGTCACAGAGAAAGAATTTCTTTAATTTTCTAGATGAGGAAACAGGTTCAGGGAGGTTGTAGTTTAGTGGTAAAACTTTAGTTTTAGGACTCCTGGTTAGCTCTACAACAAAGACGGCTTGATACTCCCTTGTGGAAGAAAATGGGACTGGCTACTATTGGTAATAAGAGGGCAGTGAGTTCTTTTGAAAATCAAACAGGAAGGCATTAGGCTGGTTAGGACTTTGCTAGTACCAATGGTAAACACAGCTATGACTTTCCGGTTTTGGTATTTAAGCATGAACATGATTCTGTTCATGAAAGCAGAAACTGAAGTCCAGAAAGATGGACTACTTCAGTATGGTTCTGATGGATTGGAACTGTTAACTGAAACTAGGCATTTCCAAATTAGGCTTTGAACAAATTACAAATCTTCTTACTCCTGTCTTCAGAACATGAATTAGTTGTGAGAAGCGAATGCTTCTTTATCAGGATGTTTATTCTTTTTTTTTTTTTAATTTTATTTATTTTTGGCTGCGTTGGGTCTTTGTTGCTGCGTACGGACTTTCTCTAGTTGCGGCGATCGGGGGCTACTTTTTGTTGTGGTGCACGGGCTTCTCATTGCGGTGGCTTCTCTTGTTGTGGAGCATGGGCTCTAGGCACGTGGGCTTCAGTAGTTGTGGCACGCGGGCTCAGTAGTGTGGCTTGCAGGCTCTAGAGTGCAGGCTCAGTAGTTGTGGTGCACGGGCTTAGTTGCTCCGTGGCATGTGCAATCTCCCCGGACCAGGGCTCGAACCTGTGTTTCCTGCATTGGCAGGCGGATTCTTTTTTTTTTTTTTTTTTTTTTTTTTTTTAGCGGTACACAGGCCTCTCACTGTTGTGGCCTCTCCCGCTGTGGAGCACAGGCTCCAGACGCGCAGGCTCAGCGGCCATGGCTCATGGGCCCAGCTGCTCTGCGGCATGTGGGATCTTCCCGGACCCGGGGCACGAACCCGTGTCCCCTGAATCGGCAGGCGGACTCTCAACCACTGCGCCACCAGGGAAGCCCACAGGCGGATTCTTAACCACTGCACCACCAGGGAAGTCCAGGATGTTTATTCTATACTGAGAAATAGTTTAATAGATTTCTTATAAATCTTTTGAGTCTGTTTTTGAAACGTCACTGTAGGGTTAAAGAGAGATAAGGCATTTGTAGCAGTGGACTGTTAGGTTGGTAACCTTGAAATTAGACTCTAGTGGCTCTGGACAGGTATGTTCTAGTTGGTAACTGATTATTTTGAAGCTTTTTTTTTTTTCTTAAGCACCCATACATAGGCTGTTCTATGTTTTCTACAAATGTAGTTTTTGATTTTAAGAAACATATTAGTAATGTTTCATAGTAACATTTTGGAGATTCTTTGTTGATCCTTCCAGAGAAGAATAGCAGACTCAAGTGAGAGAAATAGTATCTGTTTTGGTTTACTGACTGGGGTGTGGTAGCAAGGGGGTTGGTAAAAAGAACGAGGCTTGGGTGCATACAGATTTGGGTTTGAATCCCTCCTTCACAGCTCACTAGCTGAATGACCTCGGGCACATCACATAACTTTTCCTCCGTACCTTAGTGTTTTTATCTGTAAAATAGGAATGATCAGAAAAAATGTTTGCAATATATTTGCCATACAATTATTATTGTATTGAAGCATTTCTTTTTTTACAAGTGATACTTTCTATGTAAGGTGAGTGTTTGAATTTGGTTTGATCTCACCTCTGACTCTGTAAGAGTCAGAGTACTAATAGAATGATGATGTGATTACAATTATAATTGTAAGTTCTTGGCAAAAATGCATGTACAGCAGCTGAGAAGAAGTTTCAGGCTAGGAACATTCTGTTGCTGTTCTTAGTCAGAGGGCCTTATTTAAGCTTTTTTTCAGAGCATCCCATGAATACGTTGGACGTTTTAAAGGATCCTTTCGTTTTTGACACTCTTGAGTCATTGCTAATTATATATGGGGTTTGGTTGGTTTATTTATGTATGTATGTATTTATTTATTTATGGCTACATTGGGTCTTCGTTGCTGCGTGCGGGCTTTCTCTAGTTGCTGCGAGTTGGGGCTACTCTTAGTTGCAGTGCGCGGGCTTCTCATTGCGGTGGCTTCTCTTCTTGCCACACACGGGCTCTAGGCGTGTGGGCTTCAGTAGTTGTGGCTCTTGGGCTCTAGAGCACAGGCTCAGTAGTTGTGGTGCACAGGCTTAGTTGTTCCGTGGCATGTGGGATCTTCCTGGCCCAGGGCTTGAACCTGCGTCCCCTGCATTGGCAGGTGGATTCTTAACCACTGCGCCACCAGGGAAGCCCGAAGTTTCAGTTTAGAAAATTATGTATGTGTTGCAAAACATTTAGCTGCTTGGTAGAAACTGGTTTTAGATGATATATTGCAAAAGCCAGGGGTCTCATGTTTTTATCTTGGTGCATATATCAAGTTATGTTTTAAAAAAAGGCAAATTTTAAACATTTGTAACCTGTTTGTCCTTAGGTGTTGGTGGAATGAGCGTTGCATGTGTCTTGAAGAGAAAAGCAGTGCTTTGGCAGGACTCTTTCAGCCCCCACCTGAAACATCACCCTCAAGAACCAGCTAATCCCAACATGCCTGTTGTTTTGACATCTGGAACAGGGTCGCAAGCGCAGCCACAACCAGCTGCAAATCAGGCTCTTGCAGCTGGGACACACTCCAGCCCTGTCCCAGGATCCATAGGAGTTGCAGGCCGTTCCCAGGACGACGCTATGGTGGACTACTTCTTTCAGAGGCAGCATGGTGAGCAGCTTGGGGGAGGAGGAAGTGGTGGAGGCGGCTATAATAATAGCAAACATCGATGGCCTACTGGGGATAACATTCATGCAGAACATCAGGTAAAAAACGTTCACTATTTCAGCTTTGAAACTCTTTATAAGCACTGTCCACTTAGGATATCTACTTTCAGTGAATGTCTTTAAAAGCCTTAATTGCTAATGATTTCATTTGGTCTAAACTAAACATTCACTTGTTTTAAAGCAGGGGTCCCCAACCCCTGGTCCGCAGACCGGTACCGGGCTGTGACCTGTTAGGAGCCGGGCTGCACAACAGGAGGTGAACGGCGTGCGAGCTAGTGAAGCTGCATCTGCCGCTCCCCATCGCCCGCATTACCACCTGAACCATCCACCCCCTGCCCCGCCCCCGTCCGTGGAAAAATTGTCTTCCATAAAACTGGTCCCTGGTGCCAAAAAGGTTGGGGACCACTGTTTTAAAGGATGATTGTTGTAATGTTGTCACCGAGTCATTTTATCGTTCTGGCGCTAAAGAGCAAATGACCAATTCATTTAAAGAAAGACTTAAGCTTGTTCTAATGTGCACGTTGCATTTCTGAGTATACTTTTTTGCTCTTAACATATAATCTTCTAAGGTCTGTTTGAGCTGTTTATAGCCCGAATACATATTTTAGAGCTTTTCCTGTTGGGTGTTGGTGACTTCTGTTTTTAAGATGTTATGGTTGAAAGTAGTAGGAAGTTGATAAAAAATCAGCTGCTCAAGTGAACTGATATATCTCATGTTTTGTATAGAGAGGAGTGGTTGTAGCTTTTAGGTTTTAATCATCTTTGTTCTCTTGTTCAAAGCACTTGTTTTATTTGGTTAATTTTAACATGCTTGCTTTTACTAATCCAAGACCAAAGCTGGAATCACAGCATATTTTACTGAGAAGAGAGTTTAGCTGTGTTTGCTGACTTCCTGATGGTGATGAAACGGTTAGAATGTTTTCATCCAGCTATTCTTTGGAATTGGGTATAGGTTGAATTTGCAAAGGTTTATTTTATGTTGCCGGTATCTGAGTACTGACCAGCAAAAAAAACTGACGTCTTTCATGAGGCCTCTAGTGCTTCTGTTCTTTAGAAACAAGTCAGTCACACGCACACTTGCAAATCTGTGCTCTCAGTTGTGCTTCCCCTTGACCCTTCCAAGACAGGCAGCCAGTGTACCACAGTTCTTTACCATAGTAGAAATGGGGAGGTGGAATTTGTCAACAGAAATTTATTGAGCATATTGATCATAGGTCTTTGGTTTATTGGAACAATCATCAGTGCTACTTCGTAAGCATCTACTATGTGTAGGTGAGCAGTACTAAGAAATATGAGGTATAGGGGGCTTCTTCTTTGGTACTTAGGGCACTTTTTATCTTTCTTATGTGTCTGTTACTTAAGGTACTATATTTGTTTCCTATTTGCTTGGAGTCTTGGAGGTGGGGATCAAATTTTATTCATTTCGGTATCCCAGTTCCTATAGAATTTGGCATGTGATAGAGCTTCAGAAGAAAGTTATTGAATGCATAAGCCCCTAATCCTGTGGCCTTAAAATAAAGCTGGGGAAAAAGGACATTGTCATAAAGAAAAGGGCCTTGGATGCCAGGCTAGGTTTAATTCAGTAGGCAGCAGGAGTTTTTATTGTGTATGTATGGAGTGGCTTTTATCCAGTGGTGTTTTGGGAAGGTTGAGTTGGCAATAAGAGATTGGAGTTGGTGAGGGTGGAGACTAATTGGATAACTACTGTAACAGCCCTGGTGCGAGCAGTGGAAAAGATGGGATGGGACCCAGAAATGCACAGAATTGGTGATTGAATTAGAAAGTTTTGGTCCCTGGGAAAATGAAGTAATAGAGTAAAAGGAATATAGAGGGGAATCTGGTTTGTGGACAAGGTAATTAAATTTGGTAGAATACATGTTGAATTTGAGATGTAGGCAGCTGTGTGTGTAGAGTGAGACCAAGGTGGGAGGTGTTTGGTTTGGATGGTATCTGTCTAGGGGGCAAAGGTGGAAGGCCTGTAACTTTTGCGTTATTTGGCTAAACATTGTTTAAAAATCATGAACGTTGGTTTTTAAAATCTTTATTATGATTTATAAAAGATCTGTAAAATTATAGATATTTTATAATTTATAGATAAATTTGTAAATTTAGAGATATTATAGATCTGTAAAATCTTGTGTTGGCTTTTCTAATGATGGGCTGATGGGTAAAAGCTGAAAGGAGAATCGAGGTGCTTGGCTTGTTCTTCGCTAGGTGGGCAAGTCAGACTCTGGGTCAGTCCTTAGCAGAGCTCTAAGATCTGAAATCTGGTTGTGCTGTGCTGTGCTGTGAAGGCTTACTCTGGGCTCTAGTGCTGAGCCACATCATACGGAATCACATCTGACTTTTTGACCAGTTTTATCCAGGTCAGTTAGCAAACCACAGTTGATGTTAAATGGCAAAACCTGTTCATACCAAGGGGGCCTAAACCAGTGACCCAACTTGGAATTGGCACTCATCATACACAGTTCTGTTGGTCTGGATATGTGGTATAATGAACATCCTTAGGGAACTGCATTAGGGTAGTTGCTGTGTTGCAGTGTGGGCCACCCACAAATTACCTCTCCTGTAGTCATCAGAGTGTACTGTAACTTACTGGTTTTGGTGTTGAGCTTAACCTCCTGGACTGAACTATGCTAGGGCAGAGACTGTTGTGTTTTTCATGCCCCTTTCCCAGGAGGTGTGTGAAGTTTTTGTGTTGATTGAATGAGGGAAGACCACGAAGTTCTTCAGATTTGCACTCAGGTAAAGCAGTGAATCTCAGCTCAGCTGTCCTGCTGGCAGTAGGTCGTGGCCACTTGCTCAAGCAGCAGTGGAGAGTGTAATATAATTGAAGAGTGGGGGGCATATCTGTCTGTGGAGAATCACTGTGCCGAGGGGTCTCAGTTGCAGCACGCGGGATCTGCGTTGTGCCATGTTTAGTTGCAGCATGCGGGATCTTTAGTTGTGGCATGCATGTGGGATCTAGTTCCCTGACCAGGGATCGAACCTGGGCCCCCTGCATTGGGAGCCCAGAGTCTTACCCACTGGGCCACCAGGGAAGTCCTCTGTATTTGTCTTTTCTACCTTAAGAATATAAACATATTAAATATCACTTGTTTTAATACATAAAATTATTGTATTTGGTACAGTTAGAATCTTTAAAGTCCTCATTTTTGGGCCAGATTGAGGTCTTTGGAGGGGAGTGAGGGAAAGAAGTACCATGAATTTTTCTTTTCTTTTTTGGCCTGTAAAATTTACTCATAGTAAACAAGACAATGGATGTGGATCAAGATATTATGTATAAAACACTAGAGGGAATTCCCTGGCGGTACAGTGGTTAGGACTTGGCGCTTTCACTGCTAGGGCCCAGGTTCAGTCCCTGGTCAGGGAACTAAGATCCCACAAGCTGTGTGGCTCGGCCAAAAAAGAAAAAACAGGAAAACACGTCTCCCTAAGTAAATAATACTATTTAAAAATGCTGCTTACAAAACTTACATATTTATTTTAACAGTAATTTTTATAACTTCAGATCTTTTCTAAAGGTTTCATCATGTGAAAGCCAGGGTCAGGTCTTTGACTTGTGATTATTTTATTCTCTCATTGTGAAATCTGTTTTCTCTGTAAACTGTTGTGAGATAGTGTGTGTGATGAAATAGGGAAAAAATTTTAAGGTTGATCAGTTGAACTGTGGCCTCTGTACTAGATTTTAAGGGGCAGAGATAGGTTAAAAACTCTGCTTTGGGAGAAAGGAAAGTTAGAGGACAACTCCAGAGTTTTCTTGCTTTTGTTAGTAGTCTTTTGGTGCTAGGTGTTATCAGTATCCACCATAGATTGACAGCTGGTGGGAGATATTCTAGATAGCCAGGCAGAATTCAGTGGATAAATTCTTTGACTCTATTATTTGCACACCCCCCCCTTTTTTTTCCACTTGGTAACGTTGTCTTCTAGTCGTATCCTGACATGTCTATCCTTCTTAATCTCCGGTAGCTGTGAGTTAATCCTTACACTTTATAATTAATAAATACTATGTCAAACTGGGAGGGAACCCAAGTATTCCCATACTGAGAATCTCCTCATTCCCTGGAGATCTTTTTCTGTTGCCCCTGCTCTTTGACTCTGTTAGACCATTCGTCTCTTTTCTTTCTGGGTAGATTGCTTAGATTCCTCAGCATTTGGGTCAGTGGCATTTAGTTAACATGGTTTAAAGCTGAGTAATCAATGCTTTCATGTTTTTCAATGTTTTCTGTTTCACTTGTACTCTTGGAGCCTTTTTCATTATATTTGGAGTTCACAGAGACTTAAAACGTTACATACTTGCTCAAAAGGATCATCAGCAGGTTTTCTTTGACTATAACTTTAAGAATGATTTTCCAGTGTTAAGGATTAGATTCCAGTGTAAAAAAAAAAAAATTCATTCTCTAATGCTGTGTGATACTAGATTGTATGTGCCTCCGAGGTGGCACCTTGCAGCAGTTTATGATATATCTTTACTTTGTTTTGTTTCAAAAGGTTTTTGCTGTGGAATTAGGAAAAAAATTTATAGGATAGGTGGTAATGAGATGCAGTAATGGGAAAATAGGGGTATGTTAGGAAGATGAAAGGGTTAAATGTAGAATTTAGAAATACATACCAGAGTGGTGGGTTTTAGAATCTGCTCTGGGTGTGGCCAAAGAAAAGAGGGAAATGGGATGAATCATGAGATTCTTAGTAAGAGAAAAACACAGTAGTTCTCAGGAAGAGGTGTGTTTCAGATTTCAGTTTGGATGTGGTTGAAAGTGCTTTGTAAATCATAAAGTGATATGATATTGTTTTTCATCACAACTCTCTGTACTTGCATACGAGACACATCTTTTGTGCATGTGTCCATTTTCTCTCGGACAACAACATTTGCTTAATATTTTCTACAGGCTGAGCCTGAGTACAGAATTACGCTTCTTGGTATTGTGGAAAAACTTAAAAAAAAAATGTTCTAGCCCTTGCTTAGAATCTATTCACTCTTGGGAAATGACTTAACACTCATAGAGAAACACAGGACTGACAGTTAACACAATGCCAAGAGAGTACTAAGTACTGAGGATAGGGTAAGAGTTTTTGTTGTTGTTGAGGAATTTCTTCCCTAATTTTTACATTCACTTTCTGTATCTTCTAGATGTAATAAAGAGCTGTAAATGGGAGTGTGGCTTCAGCTCAGTAGAATGCTCTGGCATTTTGCTCCCTGCTACGAATATTGTGAGAAGTAGTGGTCAGTGATTGGCAATAGGTTGGGTGAATTTAATATTTGGAAACTTGATTGAAGAACTCGGGCTGAAGGGTGTACATGGCATTGGTGGTAAAACCTGCAGTTGAAGAAGAGTGTTCGTCGTTTTATTCATGTAATATTTTTTGAGTATTGTTTTTAAATTGCGTGTTAATAGTTTCAGAAGATTTAGTATATGTGGATTTGTCTATTGCCTTTAGTAAATGCTCTTTTATGTTTAAAATACCTTTCTTAGTGTTTTTATGAATCTCATTAGGAAAACTCTCTTAGGTTTGTGGAAATTGGGGGCCCTAAAGATTTTTTTTAAAAGCATTTCCTGTTTAATTCTTTATTTTATTTTATTCTTATTAATTAATTTATTTTTGGCTGCCTTTGGTCTTCGTTGCTGCGTGCAGGCTTTCCCTAGTTGCGGCGAACAGGGGCTACTCTTCGCCACGGTGTGCAGGCTTTTCATTGTGGTGGCTTTTCTTGTTGCAGAGCACGGGCCCTGGGCGCGCGGGCTTCAGTAGTTGTGGCACGTGGGCTCAAGAGCGCAGGCTCAGTAGTTGTGGCACACGGGCTTAGGTGCTCCATGGCACGTGGGATATTCCAGGACCAGGGCTAGAACCCGTGTCCCCTGCATTGGCAGGCGGATTCTTAACCACTGCGCTGCCAGGGAAGTCCCTAAAGACTTTTTATACCTGCTTTATTGATATATAATTCATCCACTTAAAGTGTACAATTCATTGGTTTTTAGTATATTCGCAGAGTCGTGCAGCCATCACCACAATCAATTTTAGAACATTTTCATTATTCCTCGCAATCTGTACCAGTAGCAGTTACTCTCCAGCCTTAGGTAGCCACCAGTCTCCTTTCTGTGTCTATGCATTTGTCTCTTCTGGGCATTTCATATAAATGGAATCATACAGTATGTGGTCCTTTGTGACTGGCTTCTTTCGCTTAACAGTGCTTTAAAGGTTCATCTGTCTTGTAGCATGGATCAAGTACCTCATTTCTTTTTATTTCTGAATAATAGTCTGTTTTATAGATATACAGCACATTTTATTTATCCATTTATCAGTTGATGGACCTTTGGGTGGTTTCTACGTTTTGGCTCTTGTGAACAGTACTATTGTGAACATTCGTGTACAAGTTTTTGTCTTGACATATACTTTCATTTCTTTGGGGTACGTAAAGATTTTTAAAGGTACATAAGTCTAATATACAGGCACAAAAATAATGGAGATTTCTTCACTGATGCCGGTGCTTTTTAGAAATAGAGTTTGGAGGTTACTTTATCTACAGCTTTACACCATGGATTGGAATTTTTCCAAGTGACAAGTTTTACTGGGCCTAACGGCAACTTTCTTCTCTATCTATGAAGAATGTGTTTTCAGGTTAACAGCATAAATAAACTTGTTTACAACCCCGGGAAGAGGAATGCTTACATTATAAAGAACAGGTGTTTTCAGGGAGCTCTGTTCTTTAGATGTCATGAATATACAGTTAGTTGATCTGCTAATGACAAATAATTTTTCTCTATTAAAGAAAGTTTCCCCAAGGACTTTAACAAGGGAATGGTTCATTAACTTAATCCTAGTTATCATATGTGTTTAAAAGCACCGTATCTGTTGTTAAGTAAAAAATAATCTTTAATTTGCTAAGAATTTATTGATTCAGATTGTCCTTTTTTCCCCCCAATTGGCCAAATTAGGGAGCTACTGCTTATTTAGGTCAGAAGCCTAGTGAAATAAAAAACAATGAAATTAATATGTTGCTCTTTCTCCAGAGAAACTTACAGTTTCATGAAGGGAGGAAGGAATTATAAAGAAAGTTGTTTCAAAATGAGGATTTCAGTGAGTGTCTGTATTGAAATGACTGCTAAGATGGGGCTGTCGTGTGTTTGGGTGGCAGAAACAAATCAGGTGAGAATAATTTTATAGATACAGTTCCTTTATTTATTAACTTATTATCTAGAAAATAGGCTGTAAGCTCTGTGTATCCATTAAGAGTGATGTACGTGGAAAAAGGACTGTGGGGAAATATGGCAAAATATTACTTTTATTTATGTGGGAGGGGAGATTATAGGTAATTTGGTTTTTTGTACATTTTGAATTTTTACAAATTTCAAACCCTGAAATTTTTTTTTTTTTTGGCTGTGCTGTGTGGCTTGCGGGATCTTAGTTAACTAGGGACTGAACTCGGGCCCACCGCAGTGAAAGTGCCTGGTGCTAACCACTGAACTGCGAGAGAACTTAAACCCAGAAAGTTTTATATGTTAAAAAAAGAAAAAAGACAAATTTTATACCTTCTATTAAGAGTTTGGTTTACCATATTGAATGAAAGCGAATTGGTGAATTGATACATTTCCAGTGGAATTTTGGTGTTGGAAAAGATCTTAGGGCCTTCCCTAGTGCACACTGGTTAAGAATCTGCCTGCTGATAAAGGGGACACGGGTTCGAGCCCTGGTGCGGGATGATCCCACATGCTGCGGAGCAACTAAGCCCATGCGCCACAGCTACTGAGGCTGTGCTCTAGAGCCTGCGAGCCACAACTACTTAGGCTGCGTGCCACAACTACTGAAGCCCGCATGCCTAGAGCCTGTGCTCCGCAGCAAGAGAAACCACCGCAATGAGAAGCCCGCACACTGCAACAGAGTAGCCCCCGCTTTCCACAACTAGAGAAAGCCTGCGCGCAGAAATGAAGACCCAACACAGCCATAAATGAATGAATGAAAGAAAAAGATCTTAGAAATCATTTAACTCTTTTTCCAGTGCAGTGGTTTCCTTTACATTAATTATCTCTCTGTTTTAATTAAAAGAATGTTAGTGAGTGTGTTGAACTGAGGTTGTTAGGATGGGTTGAGTGTATCTAATGAGATCTAGAGGTACTTTTATTTTAGTATTGAGTACGTTTCTGTATCTATAAGTTTTATGGACATGTACTCCGTAAGCTGTGTGGCAGAACTGATCCAGTCTTTTTATATATGATTTGAACCACCAGTAACTCTATGTTGTTTTTTATTATTTCCATTTTATGGATGGGGAAATGCGGGGTCAGAAAAATGAGATGCCGTGTTTTAAGGTGATCAGCACATGCTCTTTCCACAAGACCAATCTGTTTGGAGACCTTACTGTTCTTCATCATGGAGTAGTCAGCTTATCCATAACACACACACATTGGCCTCTTTTACACATTTTCACACATTTTAAACTGCACTTGTTGCTCGTATATTTATAATTTAGGGACACCAGTAAAAGTTTAGTTTGCACATCTAATTATAGGAGCCCAGTACTTGATGCATAATAGATGCTCAATAAATGGCATGTTCAAACAGACGACCTTCAAAACTGAACTCATTAGTTTCATTCCCTATATCCTATTTCTGTGTGTGGCATCTCCATTGCAGGCAACCCAGGAATCTTAGATTCCTGCCTCCTGCCTCAAACAGTTCCAAGGTTATATCCGTATTGCCTTTTCGGTAGGCTCATATTTCTTGCTTGGACATTTACAGTAGTCTTCTGACTGTTCTTTTGCACCCTCCCTCTTTTCTTCCTTCTGGCTATTTTCTGTGTTGCTGCCAAATTGTTATTTCTGAAGACACGAATCTGCTTATGTCTCATCCTTGCCTAAATTTTGTTTTTGGTTTTTCGGTTGCTTTTAGGATAATTAACTTTCAATCTCCTCAGCATAGCGTAGTGTACACACTGCGTGTTCTGAGATAGCTTACCTCTCCAGTCTTTACTGGCACTCCACTTCAGCTTTATTGAAGTATCCTAATTATCTGAACACACATGCTAATTTTTATAGTTTGTGCAATTCCTCAGTGTAGTTGTGTTATTTTCATTTATGTAGTTTTCTCTTCTTGGAATCTCCTTCCTTCCTCATCCACTTAGCTACTTTCCTCATCTTCAGCTAAAGTATCTTTATCTCTGATAAACCTTCCCCTTTACTTACCTCTTTTCTTACAGGTTGGGTGTCCTCTTTTGGTGCTACCATCATTTGGTACACATCTTTATTGAAGCATTCGGCTCCCAGTATTGGAGTTAAATATTTACTTTTTCCTTCACCATTGGGTGCTAGTAATCTGTTTCAAAACAGATTCTTGGGCTTAAGTCCAGACCTACTGAATCAAAATATCCAGTGATGAGGTGGAGTTTATGTATGTTTTAAAAACAACTCCCGGGTTATCTTCATGTCCACCTCGGTTAAGAACTGCTGTGATGGTTCTTCTTATAGAATCTTTCAGCCTTACATCCCTAGCCCCTGGCAAATAGTATGTACGTATAAATGATGAATGAATACCTTATGTCATCAGGGCTTGCTGAAGAGACTTACTGAGTAGAGAATTTTATTTTGAAGAGTCATTTTGAATTGTTAAGGTGAAAGATGTAACAGAATGTAGGGTCTTGGGCCTGAAGATAAGGAGCCAGTAAGCATTTATTGGAGAGTTGTATTAAGGAACTTTTAAAGTAATTCTTATCAACTCTGCTTTTATGCTTTTTTTGGTGGGGGGTGGGTATAGGGAGAGGAGAGTTCTTGAAACCATATCAGAGTTAGGCAAACAGAAGCGGCTGTAGGAACAAGGTTTACTTTCCTTAATTTGTAAAACACTGAAACTTTGTTCATAGTCACATCATGTATTGGGAAACTGCCATATCGTTGCAACCTAATACATTTTCAAAGTTCGTTCCTTTTCTCAGAAGGGAATATTATCTACTAGGATAGTTCAGGAAGGATAGTATCCTAATGAAGATAGAATGAAGGTTGTAATTTACCCCTGTATTGTCAATGGTTAACTGCTCTTAAGAATAGTGAGTCATTTTTCCTGTTTGAAGCTTTTTAACAGTTGCTGTCTGGGTTTAAGGTTTCCGTTGGGACATAGTATAAAGTACAGTGTGAATATTAAATTGCAAAATTTTTGTTCTATATTTTGGTTATGGATTTTGTTCTAAAGTAAAGCAGCTTTATTGAGATATCATTCACACACCATACAGTTCACCCATTTAAAATGTACTGATCAGTGGGTTTCAGTATATTCAGTGTTGTGCAGTCATCACCACAATCAAAGGGAACGTTTTTTCATCACCCCAAAAGAAAACCTATACCCATTACTAGTCACTTTCCACTTCTGTCATTACCTCCCCATCCCTGGGCAATCAATAATCTACTTAAAAAAATATATTTATTTATTTTTTGGCTGTGCTCTGGGTCTTCGTTGTGCTGCGCGGTTCTTCTTTGTGTGGTGCGTGGGCTTAGTTGCCCCGCGGCATGTGGGATCTTAGTTCCCTGACCAGGGATCGAGCCTGAGTCCCCTGCATTGGAAGGTGGATTGTTAACCACTGGACCACCAGGGAAGTCCCCAATAATCTACTTTCTGTCTAAAATGTAAACTGTTTGATAGTACATGATTGTTCTAAAAAATGTCAATAATTTGTTTTTTAGAGTTAACTACTTTTAACAATTTGGTTCATTTTCTTCCAGACTTTTTCTGTGCATATATAAACAGATATATGAATGCATTGTAGTTTTAAACTAAATGGGATCATTCGCTCTCTCTCTAAATATATTACATGCAAACATAGCCCAGGCACACACACACTGCATGGTAGTCTTTTCCTCCTTCATACATTGTGGTCATCCTTTTTTTTTTTTTTTTTGTGGTCATCCTTTTAGGTCAGTAAATACGTCTCTCTATATATTTTTAAGGGCCATAGTATATGGAAGTACAATAATTTGACTGATTTATCCCAGTTTGATGGACTTTTAGGTTGTTTTCAGCTTTTGACATTCTAAACAATGCTGTAGTAAACAATACTGCAGTTATATTTTTGTATTAGAATATATTTGGAGAAGTGAAAGTGACAGATCAAACAAAAGAGTGTGTTTAAAATTTTGATACATAGTTCCACATTGTTTTCCAGATAGATTGTAGCAATTTAAAGTTCCACCAACACCTTATGAGTATTCTTTTTTTTTTTTTTTTTTTTTGTGGTACATGGGCCTCTCACTGTTGTGGCCTCTCCCCTTGCGGAGCACAGGCTCCGGACACGCAGGCTCAGTGGCCATGGCTCACGGGCCCAGCCGCTCCGCGGCATGTGGGATCCTCCCTGACCGGGGCACGAACCCTCGTCCCCTGCATTGGCAGGCGGACTCTCAACAACTGCGCCACCAGGGAAGCCCAAAATGCACCCATTTTAAATGAATAATTTGTTAAGTTTTGAAATATCAAAGTATTCACCTGTGAAACCATCACTACAATCAAGATAGTGACAGTTCCCATCTTCTGCAAGTTTTGTTGGCCCTTTGTAATTCCTCCCAGCAGCAACCACTGAACTGCTTTTTGCCTAGGTCTGGGCTTTTATTTGTTGTATTTTAATGGTGTTTGGAATGATATTAAAGCAATTTTTGTTATTTCTAGAATCACAGGCATGCCCCATCCCCCAGGGTTTTGACTTGCAGTTCCATTTGCTTGAGTGCTCCTGTCTCAGATGTCTATGAAAGTTGCTCCTTTACCTCCTTCCAGTCCTTTGCTTAAATGTTACCTTCTCAGTGAGGCTTTCTGTGAACATTATTTTAATTGCAACTCTGTCTCCCTTCCCTGATTTAATTTTCTTAATAGCCTTCATTTGCCATTTTGTAATTTGCTTCCCTACTTTCCAAACTGTTTACGGTGAGGATTTATTGTTTTTAGAGTTCAAAATTTCCTAAAAGCCATTATTTTTAATGTGGGAAATAAAAACATGTTTTGATTTTTTAAAAATCCAGTTTCAGACATTATTCTACAGCACCCACAGTCTCCAAGTTAAAACCTAATAAATTTGTTACACCTGAAGTCCGTCCCTCTCAACCCCAAGAGGGAAAACTTCCATGGTTCATGATCTCACAGTAATACAAACCGGGTAAGAAACTAAAGATAGTAGCTGTTCTCAAAAAAGAGCAAATGAAGGTTTACTATTTGCATAACATTAGGTGGAATTCTGTAAAGAATTAAACCACACAAAATACATACCAGTGTATATAATATTAAAAGTTTATTAAGCTCTGTCTCCTCCCTTGTATTCTGTCTCTTGGTTAAGAATCACTGATATCTTGATTAGTACATCTTTAGCTTTTTTTTTTTAATTCAGAAGAGATAGAATTCTATTAAAATATTTTCTCCCACAGATATAGTTTTGGATTTATGTATTATGTTCTCTCTCAGGCTCATGAAGTCCAGAATGAGCTATTTGATGTGTTTGGTAGCTGCCCTCTTTAATTATGTTGCAGTGATTTATCTGGATAGACTTACTCATTGAGGATTCCTATTCCCTTACATACTACAAACAATAGAATGTTGAAACAAAGGAGGAGTGAGGGTTAGCTTCAAGGCTGCTGAATGGCGGAAGACATTTACTAGGTTCCCTGGCAGAAGACCTTTTAGATAAGGGAGCTCCTATCCCCTATGCCAACTATTTACATTGTAACTGTAATAATGAACTGTTCAAACTTGAGAAATGTTAGATTAATAATATAGATCACCTTTGTTACCACACTAGAGTTTATTTCGGTTACATCTAGAAATATATCAACTACTTTTGCAGATATGTTAAAACAAGAGTCATTTCTATTGGTGATGAATGTAATTTTGTTTCTTAATATTGTAAGTGAACTAAGGACTCTTTCCATGGCCTAATTCCATTCTCTGTATCCTAATAAACAGTGATTTAAAAATCAAATACAATGTTTTTTCCCTCCATTAAAAATAATGACTTGTAGGTATTTTTGAATTCTAAAAATCAGTAAATGCTCATTGTAAACATTTCGGAAAGTATAGATAATTATAAAAATAAAAACACCCTAGAAACAAATGAAAACCCAACCAACCCCCAACTATAATTCAACCTTCAGAATCTGTTAGTTTACCTTTTGTAACATGTCCATCTAGTGTTTTTATTCAAAACTTAAAAAAATGTAAATCATCACATCTTTAATAACAAGGATAATAATTTCTTGAGCTGTGCTTTTTTAAAAGTTTGATGGGAAGTATGAGTTTTTATTAATCATTTCTCTGTTTTGGTTAACCATTAACGAGAGGTTAGAACTAAATTTATGGCTCATTTATAATAAGTATATAGGACTTAACTGTTTATAAAGTAGGCTCTTTTCATTTTCCCTTTGCCTTAATTTTCTCACTAGTGGAAGTTATATGATTTTCTAAGTCACTCGAAATGTTTTGTGAAACAATTGAGATAAAATAAAAACATTTCTGTGATTATAGTTTTCTATCTTTTTTTTGGGGGGGGGTCTAACATATCAGAATTTTTTTTATGATAGATTATTTCCATAGATAATTTTAAGGTTATACCACATTCTACTCTGTAGTGACCTCATTCTTTTCTGTAATAATGTCTTAATATTGATCATTTAGGTTTCTGATTTTTACTGTTGGTAGTGTTGTAATGAACATTTTTGTTTATCAATAATTGTAGTTTAGATTATTTTCTTCACCTCTGTTCTTAGAATGGGAATAATACTGTTAGTCTTTATAATGCTGTATTCTACCTCTTCTGTAATTATTTTTTCCCTCATTTTTAAGATATAATTTTGCATACAGTGAAATTCACTAATAGTTTAGCATACACTTCTGTAGATTTTGACTAATGCGTATATTCTTGTAATCACCACAGTTGAGTTATAAACTTTTTTTTTTTAAACAAACGTTTATTCTTAAATGTACAATGGGTTCCAAGACAACACTTGATTCTAGCTGTGGGTGGCAGAGATGTGATGGCAGGGAATCCAGATGTTTAATTCAGATGTTTAAACAGGAATGGAATTAAGGATCATCATTGCCTCAGGCACAAGGAACATTACTTTCTGCCAGACTTCTTAATTCCACCTGTGGCCTGGAGGCCTTTCCCGTGGCCTTCGCTTGCTTCTCTTTCTGTTTCTGCTTGAATGCCTTATCTTTCTTGTCCATCTCCTTGGCTTGCTTCTTGGGCTGCTTCAGGGGCTTCTTCTTGCCACCTTTGCGGCCGACATGGCACCTGCCGCCCCTTCCCCAGACCCTGCCACCGGATGCCGAGATACAAAAGTTTTCACACTTCCCCAGATTCTCTGGAGCCCCTTCAGTCAGCTCTTACCTCCATTCCCAGCAACTGGTAACCACTAATCCGTTTTTTGTCCCTATAGTTTTGCCTTTTCCAAAATGTCATATATGTAATGTAAGTGTATGTAGCTTTTGAATCTGGTTTCTTTCACTTAGCCTACTACATTTGAGAATCCATGTTATATATAACAATAAATGGATCCTTTTAATTAGTGGTATCCCATTAAATAGTTGTATGACAGTTTATCCATTTTTGTGTGCTTAATTTTAATTCTCTTGGTTGGCTGGAGTGCTTGGTACAGTCATTGCTTGAAAGGTGACGTGTGGGTGGCGTATTTTATTACTTCTTTTGTATATTGTGTTCTTATAGCCTTTATACATGAAAGACAATTGTGTCAGGACATAAAAATCTTCGGGCCATTGACGGTAGATCTCATTTTATTGTCTTTGGCGGGTAGTGTTTTAGAGAACCAAGGGTAAGTTCTATTTTTTTTTTGAATTCTCCAAATTTAGGGTAGTTTGGTCAGGATGTGATTTTTGTGTGCTATGTGGGTGAGAGCTGCATAGTTTTGTAGCTTGAGAAAGGTTCCTTTGGTTATATATTTGATTATTTTAGTTTTCGTGCTTGGGAACCATCATTTTAAGTCATGTCTTCATTGTTTCTTCATAGCAGTCATCTTTCTTTAAATTAAAATTTTGACTTAGTTATTTGTTGATTCCTGCAGTTGTAAGAAATAATACAGAGAGATCCTTTGTATACATTCCTCTATTTCCCCATTTTACAGTATAACCTTTGCAGGTAACATTGTGTAGTATAGCATCACAGCTAGGTTATTGACGTTAAAATCCATCCAGTCCTATTCACATCTCTCCAGTTTTACTTGTACTCGTGTGTGTGTGTGTGCGTGTGTGTGTGTGTACGAAGTTCAATATAATTTTATAATCTGTATAGATTCATATACTTACCACCACAAAATACTGAATAGTTCCAAAACAACAAGGGACCCTTGAGTAGCCCTTTTTACACACCCCCTTTCCCTTTGCAGGGGTTGGGGGGCCTCCCCCCCACCACTAATCTATCCTATTCTCCATTTCTACAATTTTGTCATTTCAAAAAAGTCATATAAATGGAGTCATACCATACATAGAGCCTTTGGTGGGGACTGGCCTTCTTCGGTACGCATACTGTGCTGGAGTCTCACCCAGTTGCTGCCTGTGGTAGAGGCCATCCCTTTGTATTGCTGCGTAGTGCGCGTGCTGCAGACGCACCATAGTTTGTTTAACCTGTTGAAGGACATCTGGGCTGATTCCAGTTTTTAGTTATTATAAATGAAGCTGCTGTGAACATTCATGTGCAGGTTTTTGTGTGAACATCAGATAAAAGCCGAGGAGTCCAATTGCTAGGTAGTAATCATAGTTGCATGTCTAGTTTATAAAGAAACGGCCGAGTTGTTTTCTGGACCAGTAATGTTTGAATAATACAATTTTTCTGTGCGCTCAATGGCATTTGGTGGTATTACTGTTTTTTATTTTAGCCATTCTGGTACATACGTAATGATATCTCATTGTGGTTTTAATCTGTATTTCCCTGATGGCTAATGGTGTTCAACTTCTTCTAATATGTGAGCAGCTATCTTTATTTTTTAATATGGTTTTTAATTCTTGTCTTAGTTTTATTGGGTTGGCCAAAAAGTGCCTTTGGCTTTTAAGTAGAAATGAAAGACACGTTTTTCATTTTCACCAAGAGCTTTGTTGAACAATGTATTCACCCTTTTGTTCCACTACCTTCTGCCATTTTTCAGGCAACTGCATAATTCCATCTTCCCACAACTTTTTATCTTTTTGAGCAAAGAACTGTTCCAGATGCTCCATTAAGAGGATTTTGTAAAGACCTAAATAAATGGAAATCCAGAGGTGAAATGTCTGGTGAATACAGCGGATGAATCAGAACTTCCCAGCCAAGCTGTAACAGTTTTTGCCTGGTCATCAAAGAAACATGCAGTCTTGTGTTATCCTGATGGAAGATTATGCGTTTTCTGTTGACTAATTCTGGATGCTTTTCATCGAGTGCTGCTTTCAGTTGGTCTAATTGGGAGCAGTACTTGTTGGAATTAATCGTTTGGTTTTCTGGAAGGAGCTCATAATAGAGGACTCGCTTCTAATCCCACCATATGCACAACATCACTGTCTTTGGATGAAGACCGGCCTTTGGTGTGGTTGGTGGTGGTTTATTTTGCTTGCCCTGTGATCTCTTCCGTTCCGCATTATTGTACAGTATCCACTTTTCATTGCCCGTCACAATTTGTTTTAAAAACAGAACGTTTTCGTTATGTTTCAGTAGAGAATTGCATGCGGAAATATGGTCAAGAAGGTTTCTTTGCCTTAACTTATGTGGAACCCAAAGATCAAAGCGATTCACATAACCAAGGTAGTGCAAATAATTTTCAGCGCTTGATTTGGGTATCTTGAGTATGTCGGCTATTTCCTGAGTGGTATAACGTTGATTGTTCTCAGTTAATGTTTCGCTTTGATCACTATCAACTTCAGCTGGTCTACCCGACTGTGGAGCATCGTCCAGCAAGAAATCTCCAGCACAAAACTTTGCAAACCACTTTTTAAAAATTAATTAATTAAGTTTTGGCTGCGTTGGGTCTTCGTTGCTGCGTGCAGGCTTTCTCTAGTTGTGGTGAGTGGGGGTTACTCTTAGTTAAGGTGCGCGGGCTTCTCATTGCGGTGGCTTCTCTTGTTGCAGAGCACGGGCTCTAGGCGCATGGGTTTCAGTAGTTGTGGCCCGCGGTCGCAGTAGTTGTGGCTCGTGGGCTCTAGAGCGCAGGCTCAGTAGTTGTGGCACCTGGGCTTAGTTGCTCCGTGGCATGTGGCATCTTCCCGGACCAGGGCTTGAACTCGTGTTCCCTGCATTGGCAGGTGGATTCTTAATCACTGCACCACCAGGGAAGCCCCTCAAACCACTTTAAAAAAAAAATTATTTGGCTGTGTTGGGTCTTAGTTGCAGCATGCAGGATCTTTGTTGAAGCATGTGGGATCTTTCATTGAGGTGCGTGCGGGCTCCAGAGCGCACAGGCTCGGTAGTTGTGGCTTGCGGCCTCAGTAGTTGTGGTTCTCGAGCTTAGTTGCCTCGTGGCACGTGGGATCTTAGTTCCCTGACCAGGGATTGAACCCGAGTCCCCTGCATTGGAAGGCGGATTCTTAACCACTGGACCACCAGGGAAATCCCGCAAACCACTTTTGACACTTTTGATCAGTCACAGCACTTCTCCATACACTGCATGATCTTCTTTTGCATTTCAGTTGCGTTTTTACCTTTCTTGAAATAACAAAGCATAGTATGCTGAAAATGTTACTTTTTTTCTTCCATCTTCAGTATGAAAATGGCTACACAAAAATTCACCAATTTTGATGTCTTTTTTTTTTTTTTCTTTTTTGCGGTACGCGGGCCTCTCACTGTTGTGGCCTCTCCCGTTGCGGAGCACAGGCTCCGGACGCGCAGGCTCAGCGGCCATGGCTCACGGGCCCAGCCGCTCCGCAGCATGTGGGATCTTCCTGAGCCGGGGCACGGACCCTTGTCCCCTACATCGGCGGGCGGACTCTCAACCACTGCACCACCAGGGTCTTTTTTTAAATGCACGCTGATATGACAGCTGTCACATGCAATCTAATAAAATTGTTTCGAATGAAGTTAAAGACAGCTAAGTGCTACTAGAGCCATCTTACAGAAAAACCGAATGAACCTTTTGGCCAACCCAGTATGTGATCTTAATTATTAATAAAAGTACTAAATTCTGTTTGATATGTTTCCCTTTATCCAATAACATTTGTGGAAGCTCCATTTATAAGTTTGATAAGAGATCTTTGCTTAGTTTTTGGATCAGCGTTAACTTAGCACACATTCACTTGTAAACATTTTAGGAATGGCTTATTTTTAAACCAGGTTTGGCAAACTGTGGCCTCCCTGCCAAATCTAGCTTGCTGTCTGTTTATGTATGGCTCTTGAGCTAAGAATGGTTTTTACATTTTTAAATGTGTAGTTGAAAATAAAAACAAAGAATACCTGACAAAGACGCTTTGCGGGCTACCCACAACTACTGAGCCCAAACACCCTGGGGCCTGCGCACCACAACTAGAGAAGAGAAAACATGCGCACCACAATTAGAGAAGAGAAAACACGCACTCCGCAGTTAGAGAAGAGAAAACACACACTCCACAGTTAGAGAGAAGCCTGCGCACCACAGCGGACCACCAGGGAAGTCCCAGCCTGTATTATTTGTTATTTGACATGTTACAGAAAGCGTTTGCCATCTCCTATTTTTATTTATTAAAAAAAGATTTATTTTTAAAAATTTATTTATTTTTATTTATTATTTTTGGCTGTGTTTGGTCTTCGTTGCTGCATGCAGGCTTTCTCTAGTTGCGGGGAATGGGGGCTACTCTTAGTTGCGGTGCGCGGGCTTCTCTTGTTGCTGAGCACGGGCTCTAGAGCATGGGCTTCAGTAGATGCAGCACATGGGCTCAGTAGTTGTGGCTGGTGGGCTCTAGAGCGCAGGCTCAGTAGTTGAGGTGCACGGGCTTAGTTGCTCTGCGGCATGTGGGATCTTCCCAGAGCAGGGCTCGAACCCGTGTCCCCTGCACTGGCAGGCATCCTTAGCCACTGCGCCACCAGGGAAGCCTCTCCTATTTTTAAATAACAGCTTTATTAAGATATTATTCACATACCATAAAGTTCACCCTTAAGTTTACAATTTGGTGGTTTTTAGTGTTTTTATAGTGCTATGCAACCATCGTGCTTTCTAACACTAGAACATTTTTAGCACTCCCAAAAGAAACCCTGTACTCATTAGTAGTCATTGTCAATTTCCCCCTTTCCTAAGTCCCTGGCAAACAAAAACCTATTCTTGTCTCTCTACATTTGTTTGTTTTGGATATTTCATATAAATGGAATCATATAATATGTGGCCTTTTGTGTCTGGCTTCTTTCACTTAGCATGTTTTTAAGGTTCATGCACATTGTAGCATGCATCAGTACTTCGTATGGCAACTTGCAGGATCTTAGTTCCCCAGCCAGGGATTAAACTGGTTAAGAATCTTCCTTCCAATACAGGGGACGCGAGTTCGATCCCTGGTGGGGGAACTAAGATCCCACATGCCACAGGGCAGCTAAGCCCGCGAGCCACAACTGCTGAGCCCAAACACCCTGGGGCCTGCGCACCACAACTAGAGAAGAGAAAACACGCACTCCACAATTAGAGAGAAGCCTGCGCACCACAATGAAGAGCCCATGCGCCGCAACAAAAAAATCCCACATATCTCAACGAAGATCCCGCATGCCACAACTAAGACCCGATGCAGCCAAATAAATAAAAAAATAAATAAAGTAAAATAAAAATTTATTTTTAAAAAAGTGGTTTGAAAAAGTTTAAATACAGCAGGAATTATTAAATACAGCATATATTCATTTACAGAATTTTATGTAGCTACTTAAAACATTTTTTAAAGTCTTAGAGAACACGTTTCTGTGTAAGGATTCTATAATAGGCCACAAATCTACATACATAAAATGATATGTGTATATTTCCATATAGAGACATACACAAAATAAGACTGGAAGGTAATATACTCAAGTGTTAACCTAAAACTTCATCAGTAGTTTCTACGTTTTCTATAATGTCAATGAAAAAAAAATCAGAAAGAAGCTTCTGAAAATAAATTTAACATTTATGAAGTTTTTAATATATTATTACCTTTCAAACCAATAATCCTCTTCTAGAAACATCTTAACTAAAATAAAGAATAAGCTTGGGCTTCCCTGGTGGCGCAGTGGTTGAGAGTCCGCCTGCTGATGCAGGGGACGTGGGTTCGTGCCCCGGTCTGGGAAGATCCCACATGCCGCGGAGCGGCTAGGCCTGTGAGCCATGGCCGCTGAGCCTGCGCGTCTGGAGCCTGTGATCCACAACGGGAGAGGCCACAACAGTGAGAGGCCCACATACTGCAAAAAAAAAAAAAAGAATAAGCTTTATAAGCAAAGGTGCTTATTGTGCACTTTTAAAAAATATTTTGCTATTTTTTTCTTATTTTTTTATTTTTTTGGCCATGTGGCATGTGGTATCTTAGTTCCCCAACCAGAGTTCAAACCTGCGCCCCCTGCATTGGAAGCGCAGCATCTTAACTACTGGACCACCAGGGAAGTCCCTCAAACCACTTTTCACATCACAGTGCCATGATGAAGATATTCGATAACAAATCTTTGCCCATATTTCTGGTTATTTGCTTAGGCTAAATTCCTAGAAGTAGAATTACTGGATCAAAAGGCATGAACGTTTATAAAACTTGATGCATATTGTCAAATTTCTTTCTTGGAAAGCTCGAAAAAGCATGACAATGTGTTCTTTTAAGCAAGATAAGAATCATTTTAAAGAAGCTGGCTGTGGAAGTCATGTTTCTGCTATTTTGTCGCTCCGAAGATTGAGGGTAATTTCTCACGTTACAAATATTTGTATGTAATGCCTGTCATGTTTTTAATACTGTGGGGTTTACTTTTAGGGAGATAAGACAAACTGCCATGGCACTATTGCTAAAGTGCAGTTTTGCTACTTAGTAGATGTTATTTCAGTAGTTGAGAAGGCAGTAAGACACCTGTATCATGGTCTTTGAACTTCATTGTAAATTTCTCCACTCCTAGTCTGTCGAAAAGGGAGAACAGATTAACTAGAGAAGCAGTCTTTATGTTAGTCGCCCTCTCACCCCTGAATCAATCCGCAGACTACCACTGTAGGCATGCCTTGTAGTTGATAGTTCTTCCACTTACTTTTCACAATTGTTGTTTTCACTGGTAGTCTAAGTTGTACATCTATTAAAAAATATTCACTGTCTTACAATTTGTAGAAAATTTATATCAATGGCTGTGGAGGCCCATAATTTGTTTTCTTTCACAGATTGTTCTTATGGTAAAAATTCTTACAAGCCTTTTATGCCTACTATTACATGTCCATTAGTGAGCACAAGGATGACAAAGTGAATCTCAAAAAATTTAATATTAGTAGAAGTTTGGAAAAGCGAATTCTGTGTCTTTTTTTGTGGACAAATATTTGTTATTTTCACATTATTTACATAGATTCTTACACTGTGCTGGTAAGATTCCAATGATGGCAAATACATTAAATTTAGTTTCATTGTTTGAAAAGAGCCTGATACACATTTGCCACAACTCGATTTAAGAACTTCTGGTGAACATTCTTGATTTCGTTTTTTTGCTTTTTCCATATGTCATCTTTTGATATTGGTATTTCAGAATGAAACTTTTACTGCTAATGAAGACCCTTGATGTATCCTCTGTTTGCAAATAACCATTTTTTGTTGTAAGTGTGATCTATAATAGTAGTTGTGTAGGAGTCTCTTTCATGCTTTTGGAATTTGTTCTTTTGGAAGTCAGGAGTATACCATTCAGACAGATTGCTACAGGTAGTAGTTTCCAGACAAGTGGAGATAAGATTTATCATTATCTTAAGTTTTACACTTATTAGGTTCTTCCATATCAATTAGACAGTTTCTCTCTCCAGTTAAAATGGCCTTGCTCTCCTTACTGATTTCAGCTTGATCATGATTGGTGAAATTAAGATGAAGACCGTCAGAACCAGCAATTGTGAGGTTTTTGTAGTTAAAGGTCACTAGTATCATAGGCTTTATTAACTGCTTCTGAAAATATTATTTATTCTTTTTACTTTATAAATTGTTTTCTTTTATGTTTATGAAGTGCTGACATTTCCATGAGGTGTATGTATTATGGTAGTATGGTAGCAAATCAATTTTGGTAACTTACAGTTTATCACTTGGGTCTGTTAACTATCCTAGCTGAACGCCATCAACACATTATATAATTTGGAACTTTAATGGTATTTAATTGCTAAAGGTAGTAGCAGTTTTTTTTTTTTAAAAATAAATTTGTTTACTTATTTACTTTTGGCTGTGTTGGGTCTTAATTGCTGCTCGCAGGCTTTCTGTAGTTGTGGCGAGCAGGGGCTCCTCCTTGTTGTGGTGCCCGGACTTCTCATTGCAGTGGCTTCTCTTGTTGCGGAGCATGGTCTCAAGGCATGCAGGCTTCAGTAGTTGTGGCATGCGGGCTCAGCAGTTGTGGCTAGCGGGCTCTAGAGCGCAGGCTCAGTAGTTGTGGCGCACAGGCTTAGTTGCTCCATGGCATGTGGGATCTTCCCGGACCAGGGCTTGAACCTGTGTACCCTGCATTGGCAGGCGGATTCCTTTTTTTTTTTTTGCGGTATGCGGGCCTTCTCACTGTTGTGGCCTCTCCCGTTGTGGAGCACAGGCTCCGGACACGCAGGCTCAGCGGCCATGGCTCACGGGCCTAGCCGCTCCGCGGCATGTGGGATCTTCCTGGACTGGGGCACGAACCTGTGTCCCCTGGATCGGCAGGCGGACTATCAACCACTGCGCCACCAGGGAAGCCCGGCAGGCGGATTCTTAACCACTGCGTCACCAGGGAAGTCCAAGGTAGTAGCAGTTTTTAATGATAAATAATAAAAAAAAATGGAAGTTCAGCCTAATCCTGGCTGCTGTGGTGACTTCATTTTCCTCCTGTATAAAAATAATGTAGGGGTTCCCTGGTGGCACAGCAGTTAAGAGTCCGCCTGCCAATGCCGGGGACGTGGGTTCGGGCCCTAGTCCGGGAGGACTCCACGTGCCGCGGAGCAGCTGAGCCCCTGTGGTGCAGCTGCTGAGCCCGCGTGCCACAACTGCTGAAGCCGGCGCCCCTGGAGCCCGTGCTCCGCAACGGGAGAGGCCACCGCACATTGGGAAGCCCACTCACCACGGCAAGGAGTGGCCTCCGCTCGCCGCAACTGGAGAGAACCCATGAGCAGTGTTGAAGACCCAACATGCAACCAAAAATAAAATAAACAAATAAATAAATAGAATTAGAAAAAAAACCAGTGTAGTAATCAGTTTCCAGAACAACAGCTGTTTAAGCCAGGTGTCCTGAAGCCCTTGTGCTTATCTTTGATGAGAACAGAAAGAAGTGCTAGTAAAGAGGATAGAGAGCTGAATTTGAATTCCACTTCTGATCTTTATCTGCTGTATGACTTTAGACAGATCATGCCTCTGAACCTTGGTTCTCATCTATAAAATGGAATAATGTCTATTTTGCAGTACAGTGCCTTGAAAACTCAGCAGATGCTGGTATTTAGTGTTGCTATTAACAGTGAATAAATAAGATCACGTAGTAGGTTTTGCCTCCTCCTAAGCTTAAAGAGTAGTCTTTGTTTTTGTTTTTTCCCAGTAATCAAGAAGAATGTTGATTTATTTATATTTTATTAGAGGAATGTGATAACTTTTTGCTTTTCTCACAAAATGGGGATAAGAGTACCTGCATTTTCAAATTGTTACGAATATTAAAGAGATCATACAGCATATAAAGATTTTTATAGGACAGGACCTGGCACAAAGTAAGTCTCAGTAAATATTTGTTGTTGTTATTATTTATAATACAGATACAAGAAAGCAGAAGATGGTGTAGAACAGACTTATTAAATGTTTTTCCATTAATGATTAAATTCAGATTAGGTTAATCCTCGTATTCCATTTCTTCTTCTCATTGCTCAAGTTTCTCCTGCATTTGCTGCCTTTTTCTCTCTGGTATCTCCTTCCTGTAATGGTTCTTGGCACCAACTCTTCTGCTTGTATTGTTCTGGATCTACGTTAGTGAAATGGAGCCATCGTGATCTAGGCTTGCCTTTGCAAAAAATCCTCCAGGGGAACAAAGGTGTGGAGGAGAAAAATGCCTGATAACTGAGATTCAGTGGTTGAGGAAATAAATATTCTAGTAAAGGCAGTTTTAGTCTCAAGGTATAGAAGTCTTTTCTGCTTAGCAAAAATTCAGGGCATTAAGTGAAGGAACACCAGGGATTCTCTCTGAATCCCAGAGCAGGAAATATATACGTGGGCCTCCTGGGCACTAGGAGGCTTTTCTGTTTCCATAGGGGTTCCATAGTCTCTTGTCTCTGATTTTTTTCAGCACATTCTTTCTCTTCTTTGTGTTGACCATCTACTGCTTATTCACCGGGTTATACCTGACCCAAAATGACAGCTACAACTGCCAAGTGTTTAGGGAATTTCACTTTATCTCTCCATTGCTATCTGGCCTGAATGCTAAGGAGAAGTATCTGATTAGGTCAGTTTATCACTTCTCTTCAGGTACTAGGGGTTTGGCCATTTAGGAGAATACTTTTGTTATAGTTGTTTGTGGCCAGAGGTGGTGGGAATCACAAAGTTGCCCTTTCTAGGCAGGTGTCTTGAAATATGTCTGTTACAGAAAATATTCAAAAAAGTGTTGATTTGTTGAACTTTATTTTTCCAAGTGCACTATGTAGCTCTGATTACTGTTTTAAAATACAGACTTCCAGTGTGATTTCATAAATACCAACTTAGTGGTACCTATTGTGTTTGAGTTTGGTTCTTGTATACAATCAACAGAGAACTGGCCAAACTAGCTCAAGTGAGGGGACATTCATTGTAAAGACACCCTGAGCAGTTAAGGGACAGCAATCCAAGGACAGGACTGCTAGTAAAGTAAGGCCAAGAACTGAGCCAGAATGCTGTCAAAAGTTGCTTTTTTTTAAGGTCTTTTATATTGGACTGCGTGGACCACCATGGTAACCGCTTTGTTCTTTGAAATTTAATGTTCAGTAATACATATCTGCTTGAAAATCTGATAAATGTAATTTGTTACATATTTGGATCATTAACTCCTTAAATTGGATTCCTTTATACCCAAGTCTGAGTTTCAGTGGGGTTTTTTTTTTTTTTTTTCCTTGACTGCAATGTTGGCTGGCCAAAAGACAAAAATCTGAATAGAGAAGTAGGAGGAGAACCAGGAGATCATAGTGGTATGGAAGTCAGGGAATGAAGGAATTTGAGAAGGTGACTTTATTGAGATTTTTTTTTTTCTTATGAGAACGGAAAAAACATGAGCTCGAACTAGTGATGATTTTTATTTGTTGGAAGTTTCTGAATGGATTAGAATAGAAGTTTATGTGAATTGAGGGTTAGCTGGGAATTGAGAAGAGAGAAGAATGGTCGTACTTCGAAATGCTAAGTTTTAGAAAGTAAGTTAGACGTTTGTGTGATCTAGGTACTTCTAATATTGATTATGAAAATGCTGACCTATATATAGAGAGGCTCACCTCCCTGGAATGACCAAAACCTACCCTTTGCTAACCGAGGATAGGGAAAGGAGAGATGGATGTATGGGGACATTTCAGTAACTTAAAGAGAATAACCTGTGAGATGGATATAGTTGAATAAATGCCTACTAGGTATTGGACATGTCTCATTTAATATATTTTTTAATGAATTTATTTATTTATGGCTGCATTGGGTCCTCGTTGCTGCACATGGGCTTTCTCTAGTTGCGGTGAGTGGGGGCTACTCTTCGTTGCTGTGCGCGGGCTTCTCATTGTGGTGGCTTCTCTTGTTGTGGAGCGTGGGCCTAGGCACGTGGGCTTCAGTAGTTGTGGCTTGTGGGCTCTAGAGTTCAGGCTCAGTAGTTGCAGTGCACCGGCTTAGTTGCTCCGTGGCATGTGGGATCTTCCTGGACCAGGGCTCGAGCCCATGTCCCCTGCATTGGTAGGAGGATTCTTAACTACTGTGCCACCAGGGAAGTCCCTCATTTAGTCTTCATAGCAGACGTATAAAGTAGCCAGTGTTATCTCAGTTTTACAGATGGAAATAGTGAAGTGTATATCATTCATTGATTCTGATAAGTGTATGGGATGTTGGGTATGGTAAGTAGGGCTTCTCAAGGAATGCACTTTAGAATATTCTTAATGATTTGTAAAGTGATGCTTTTGCGTAATTTTTCATTTTTCAAATGTGTTGTATAGTTCCGGGTTTATCTGTTTTGATTTTATAACTTCCTATGCTGTAAAACACCAACTTAATTTGCAAAATTATGATTCTAGTTAGGACAAGATCCATGTTAGAAGAAGACGACAGGTGTTGAGGCTTACAAAAGGAAGTTCTGGTATCTGGGAAATGGAGAGGAAACTCAGAAGCTAGGTCATCTGTACAGATGATATTCTTGGGTGGGATGAAGTGAGGAAATATGAGGTAGGTCAGACATTAACGTGGTTTTCTCACTTTGCCTCTTCATTAAAGGGAGTAAGAGATGCTTTTATGGGGTGGGGCCTCAGTAGAGAAAGTCCTGGATGGGTGTGAGATGGGCAGCTGTCAAGTAGCCCACAGAGAAAAATAGGAAATAGTTTTGTGAAACCAGAGGTGATAAGCTTGTTTAGTGGAAGGTAGGAAGCCTTACAGACATTTAGCAAAAGTGAAGATGGAATTAGTAAGTCGTAGTAGAAATTAACATTAACCCTTCACTCAAATTGAATACTAGAGAAAGAGGGGGAGGTGTAGAGTACAAGAACTTGAAAAGATAGTTCTGTCCTGATGGGAGCATTTTCTTTGATTATAATTTACAGCCAGCTTTTCTCCTTTATGATAGAAAAGGTTTCTGTTACCTGCCCAAGAAGTTTCTTACAGTCGTCTGTTTTCATCATTTGATTTTTCTTGATTCCTGAGCGTCTTCTTCTGATCATTAGTTTTGTTTCCTAGGAAGAATTTTGTTGAGAGTCTGCCTGGTGTTGATGACCATATAAGGTATAGCTCCCATTATAAACAATAAGTTCCTGACTAGTTAAAAACACTTTTGTGAGAGTGACTTGGTTTATCTTGTCTACTCAACTGTGGGTACATGGTTTAAAATGGAGTTTCTGTACTAGCAAAGGCTCCATTCTCGTTGTCTACAGGAGGTAGGAGGAGTAGTGGTTCACCTTGTATGTGAGGCAGAGAGAGACACACCCTGGAAGAGGGAGAGCTGGAGGAGGTGAACAGAGAGCTAAAGATAAAGAGAGGGTGAGGAGACCTGAGAGGGTAAGCGAGCCAGCAAATAAAACGTGGTAGGAGAGAGAATGATGGGTGGGTGGGAAGGCAGTATAGAAAGGGATGGAAATTGCTGTGAGGGAAGGATGGGCAAATTTTGAAGGTAGGGGGAGGAGACAGTGGAAAGCAAAGGCAAAAAGACCAAGAGAGCTGACTCATCAAAGCCCACAGCAAAAGCTGTGAAGGCAGTTCTATCTGGGGGTGGAAACTTCCTGTGGCTGCCCTGGAGGCAGCTTGATAACATAGAAAGGACATTGCACTTTGAATTGGAACATCTGGATTTAGATCCTGGAAATGCCATCTAAACACTCTTCCCTACTCAACAGTGGTTGGGGAAGGCATTTCTGTGAGGCTCAGTTCTAATCTCTTAAATGGGAATAATTACTGTGAGATTGTTGTAATGATTACATAAATATGCATATTGCATGTTCTCTGCCTTCCCTTACCATTCCTACTTTATTTTTTTCATTTTTGTAGCCACTCCTACTTTTTTCTTGGGAAATATAAATAGAATTCCAACATTCTTGGTTAAAACTATTTGTAGGTTTTTGGATTTTCAAGAAACGCCTAGCATCTAGTTAAATGCATGTTTAGATTCCACAGAAAAAGCTAGATGTAGAACTTTATGTGTTTAATTTACATGCTTTGTAAATGTTAACTCTGGCCTGAAAGTTCAAAATGGTTTTATCTGACGTTTGTAGAGTTTAGTTAAGATGCTGTCCTCATCTCCCCTCCCCTCCTTATTTTTACTACCTGTAGTTTAGGAGCTTATTCAGTGTGCTTACTGAAATAATGTAAACGCCTTGTACTGTGAGCCTAGCTTCTGTTTCAAGGCCCTTTGAAACTGTTTTACCACAGTAACAAGCCTTATGTCTATGTCTTTGTTCTCATATGGCTTAAATTTAGTGTCATTTTGAATTTTATAAATTTACATTTTTGTCAAGCATCCCAAAGCTGTTACATCTTAGTGACACGATGTATCATTTGTAGCATAGTGTCAGCTCTGGGTTTTGAAAATGTGTAATTTAAAACAATGTGACCTGGGCTTCCCTGGCGGTGCAGTGATTATGAATCCGCCTGCAGATTCGAACTCTGGTCCAGAAAGATCCCACATGCCGTGGAGCAACTAAGCCTGAGCACCACAGCTACTGAGCCTGTGCTCTAGAGCCCATGCGCCACAACTACTGAGCCTGTGCGCCTAGAGCCCGTGCTCTGCAAAAAGAGAAGCCACTGCAATGAGAAGCCCGCGCTGCAACGAAGAATAGCCTCCACTCGCCACAACTAGAGAAAGCCCATGCACAGCAAAGAAGACCCAACACAGCGAACAGAATAAAATAAATAAATTAAAAAAAAATAAAACAATGCGACTGTATTTTTATGTGGTGACAGTTCAGTCAAATTAAGATTATTGGGGTGGTATTCAGTCAGCATGTTAATAAAATCCTTAAATTGGTTCCCCCAGCTGTATTCAGGTTTGTGCTCCATACTCTACCCTCTCCCTGCCTGTCCCTAGTTTGACTCTCTTTGCATTTACCCACTGCTAGAAATTGTTCACATACATTTGGAGGTAGTGATGATTGGATGAGGGGGTTTGAGAAAGTTCTGCTTCAGACAATCAGCAGTCTTTCTCAGGTAGGCAGAATAGCTTTCCTCTTTATATTACTCAGCCATAAAAAGAAATGAAATTGAGTTATTTGTAGTGATGTGGATGGACCTAGAGTCTGTCATACAGAGTGAAGTAAGTCAAAAAGAAAAACAGATACCATATGCTAACACATATATATGGAATCTAAAGAAAAAAAAATGGTTCTGAAGAACCTAGGGGCAGGACAGGAATAAAGACACAGATGTAGAGAATGGACTTGAGGACATGGGGAGGGGGAAGGGTAAGCTGGGATGAAGTGAGAGTAGAATGGACATATATACACTACCAAATGTAAAATAGATAGCTAGTGGGAAGCAGTCGTGTAGCACAGGGAGATCAGCTCTGGCTTTGTGACCACCTAGAGGGGTGGGATAGGGAGTGTGGGAGGGAGATGCAAGAGGGAGTAGATATGGGGATATATGTATATGTATAGCTGATTCACTTTGTTACAAAGCAGAAACTAACACACCATTGTAAGGCCATTATACTCTAATAAAGGTGTTAAAAAAAGAAAAAGAATAACCTTCCTCTTTAATAAACAAGGGACATTACTCTAGCCTCAGGCAGCAAAGGTGACTTGTTGCTCATAACTGAGAGGACCAGTAGACTGTTGGACAGTAAAGGGTTTTTGAATTATGACTGTTTTGCTTAACCTATTCCACACTTCATTCTTGCTCTTAAATACTACCTTGTAGTAATGACCTTGGAGATGAGTTAATTGAAGTCTAGAAAGATTGTTATGATGTGGGTAGTACATTTAATGATAAGTTTGAAGAGATCCTTGTGATATGTGCTATTTTTTATTTCTCCTGGTTTTCAGATTCTAGGAGCCCCCAGAGATATTCCAATATGGAGAAATGTTGGGGGCACTCCGTTATATAGTTTGTAGCGCCTTTCAACCTGAGGTTTATCAAAGAAATACTGGCTTCGATCAAATGAGTCCCCTAATTTGTACTTAACTGTTTTCGCAAGGACTGTGGTCTGTGAGTCAGTTTTCATAAGGACTGTGGTCTTTTGAGTCAGTAGCAAGGTTTAGGTCACATAATCATCTACATACATTATTGCTCTTCAACATGTTGATCTTTACTTATTAAGTCAAAATGTATGAAATACAGCTACCGTAATTCTCTCTCTTTTTTAAAGACTCTGCTTCCTTATTTATTTATCTATCTATCTATCTATCTATTTATTTATTTGGCTGCGTTGGGTCTTAGTTGCAGCACGCGGGCTCAGTAGTGGCAGCATGTGGGCTCTCTAGTTGTGGCGTGTGGGCTCTAGAGCGCGCAGGCTTAGTTGCCCCCATGGCATGTGGGATCTTAGTTCCCCAACCAGGGATCGAACCCGCATCCCCTGCATTGGAAGGTGGATTCTTAACCTCTGGATCACCAGGGAAGTCCTTACTGTAATTCTTGTGTGATGGAATTTGCTTTTTCTTTTTCTGCATTATGTGTTTTTCATGTTTGAAAACAAAAGGGAATGGGAGGGGAGAAAGCAGGGGTCATTGCTGAACGCTGATGGTTAAAGGTAAGTGAATGTTTAATCTCAGTCACTTGATTATTGTTATTGTCTTGTCAATATCTGAAAGTAAACATAGAAAAGCTTTTCAGTTGTGTTAATGTGTATGTAAAATTCAAGATGCTAACTTGGAATTATTCCCTCCTCTATTCTAAACAATAGGTACGTTCTATGGATGAGCTGAATCACGATTTTCAAGCACTTGCTCTGGAGGGAAGAGCGATGGGAGAGGTAAGTGAATTGGTGTGCCAGAAAAGTGGGCCTGTTTTTAAGAGAAGGTTGGAGCTGTCTTTCATCAAATGTGTCCGAATCTAGTCTCCAGAAGTATGTGCTTGCTTTTCCTTGTTGCCATCCTCATGATAGGAGTGGGATATTGCAGAATTTTGCCAAAACAATCTCATTATAAGAAGAATGTTAACTTTAGACTAATGTCTTAAAAATAAAACAAAACCAAAATGTGAGCACAAATTAATATTATCTTAACCAGTCAGTTGTAAATTGAGGTGTTAAAATTTTACAAAATAGTTTTATATGCATAAAATGTCCTTAACCTTTGGCTCATTTTTCAGTTGTTAGGTTCTTTTGCAGTGGAAGGGAGTTTTAGATTGGATGCTAGTCAGAATATGTTGATAACCTATTTTTAGAGCAGTGTTATTTTTGAGGAAGTTGTTTAGGCTTCCATTGTGAAGAGGGAATTGTTAGATTTCTGGTGAAATAATTCCAGAAGGTTGAGGCCTGAGCCAGTCATCCCTTATGTAGATAGAATTTAGAAACAAGAATTTTGGTTTGTTTGTAATGTTTAAAATTTGCAGAAACAGAATTTACCATCCATTATATTGATAGTGAAGATTGCCATAATTCTAAAAGAAAGAGGAATATAAATCAAGTATAGCAGGTTTCTGGTGCTTCTAGATGTTGACAATAAGAGTGTATTGGTGATAGGTAGAACGTACAGGTTGAATTAATGGCTAAAGATGTCACAGGTTCACAAACTGGGGGCATTTGCTTGTGATTTTTTTTTGTTCTGGAGAAGTAGCCTTAGGTTTTTTCTTCTGTTTTATATTTTGTATATCTAGTATTTAAAAGCCCCCATATCTATTTTAATGTTTTAAAGAGGGAGAATAGCTGTATTCTGGATTCTCTTTTATACTATTCATTAAATACATTTGTTCTTTGATTTAGCCAATATTCTTTGATCCAGGCACTGTACTAGGTTCCAAGGACTCAAAATTAAGATAATTTCCTGATTTATAACAAATATTCATTTACTACCATTGTGGCTAGGCATTAGTTAAAGTCTTTGTGTTTTGATCCTAAGATTCTTGCTTCCTTGGTTATAAGATTTTGTTTCCAACTTTTCTGAATCATCTTGTGGTCAGAGTCGAGTGTCCTATTATCTTGGGTTCATGGGGTTTTGGCCTGTTTTTGTGTTTCCTCTAGAGCTTGAAGAACAGATTGGTAGGTGTTCTTATGTTTCCTGTGCCTGCCTAATATTAATGAAACAGTGCACATCAATAAACCCTATCTGGTTATTGAGTAAGTGATTTTCTCACTAAATTTCTGGAGCACAGTTTGAACAGAAAGTTAACAGATGTGTCACATTAATTATAGATGGGGAAACCGCATTCATCTGCTTCCGCACTCCTGTGGTTCTAACCTGGTCCACTCTAAGCCCAGTCTTTTAAAATTAGTTACACAGAATAAAAATAATGCCCTGTTACTGTTTTGTAACACTTCATAATCTTTAAAGACTTAACTTAATTGAAGAAGAGTGAACAGAAAGTGAATTTTATTTAAATTAACAACAAAAATATTTAAAAAATCATTTTCTTCTTCCAAAAATATCCCTTCCCCACAAGGTCTCCAGACCGCACCTCCTTATTTTTGTTAGAGATGTCATTTTTTGATGTTTGTATGTAATTCATCAGAGCTAGGTGTTGGCATATGTAAATAACTAAACAAAGTACATTCCAACAGTAATGCAGTGTCACTCTTCTTTCCTTATTATTAACAAAGTAATAATAATAGCTACCATTTGTTGACCATCTATTAGGCAGATGCTAAGAGGTTTGTATGCATTATCTCATCAGTAACTCTCTCAGGATGGTTCTGTTATCCAGATAAGGAAAAATTTTGCTCAGGGTCACACATCTAGAAAGTGATGGAGCTGGGACTCTGACCTGGCTACCTCTCCAAAGCATGTGCCCTTAGAGTAAATGAAACCAATACTTATAAAATAATTGATGGTAAAAATCTCATTTTAGTAAGCTTTATAACAGTTGATATTTGGGGAAGGATTTTAACAAATGCTTAATACACTTCCCTTCCAAAATACACTTAACTGAAGTTATTTTTTGAAAGCATAACCCAGTGTCCAGGCACAAAGGGGACAACTAAGTTAAGTATGGAGTGAAGTTTTTGTATTCAAGGAACTCTTTCTTTAGCTAGTTGAGGAAGGAGTGAATACACATGACAACAGAAAGAGTTCACTGCGTTTCTTTGTATGGTTCCTGTTTTGAGAAGAGAGTGATCAGTATTGGCAGGAGTAGTTTGTGATTACTTGGATGGAGGTATAGGACTTGGGAAACATCCTCTAGTTTAGTTAGGATTCACATAGGTATAGGTTGGGGGAATGTTTTTTGCAGGGATACAAGGGAGATGGGCACAAAAGAGAGATGAAGAAAGCTAGCTTTTATAATAAAATAAAAAAGCATAGTTTCTAATTAGTTTAACGTCATTAAATTTCCTTCCCTTTAAACAATAAAGCATCTCTGGGAGGGGATGTGTGTAAATGTAGTGTTTACCCATATAAACACTAAAATTTCAAGTAAATTGCATGGATTTATAAAGCCAGGCACAGTATTTTTTTGCTGCAGTTATTTTATTTGTATTTGTGTGTGTCTTTGTGCTTGTGTGAGAGTCCTCATTAGGGCAGATGATACCTATGTTCAAGAGTGTGTGAATCTTTAGAGTTCAAAGAGAATTGCCTCGATTCAAAGTAATTGATTTCTAATAAAGTTAGTGCTGCCTGGCTCTTGCAACTTTTTTTTTTCCTCATCAAAGCCAGTGCTAGACTCCTGGAGTCACTTTGCTAGATAGTGTTTCTTAGAAATCTTGCTCAGAGGTGACTACTTAAAACTTTGCCTTCAAACCTTGCTGGTTGTCTGAAGTACAGCTAGCTGTTCTTAGCTGAAGGACACTCTACAAGTGCTTTACTTACCTCCTGTTCTAAAAAGTCAACATAAAAAGGAAGATAGGAAAATGTCTTAGGCTTAGGGCTACAAATTATTTTCAAATATTTCATCCACTCTCCTTGCTAGCAGCCCCTTTCATTCAACTTTAAGTCCAGTCCTGAAAAGTTTAAAGGCACAGATTATTTCTGTTAGTTGAGTATTCAAGAGTGTGTCTTTGTAGTACTGAGGAAGGCTCATTGACCTGATGTTTCTGGGTTCTGTTTCTGCCTTGGTTGGTTTATGGTCTTGCATGACTTATTTATTTTATGTCCTGAAAAAGATGTATTTGCAAAGAGGATAGTGGTTCTCGTTTGAAAGTACTTTGAGAGTCTTTGACAGAAAAGCCACCTTATTCTGAATAATTGGTTTTCTCACTTTTAAAAACCAAGGAACTTTTTTTAAGAGTCCTTAATGTTTTACATGTAGTAAACCTGACAGCGTTCAGGGACATTAAAATAACAGTGATTATTTCTGGAATAAATGGAATGTATTTAGGTATGTGGCCCTTCATCTTTGTTTTAGAAAACTGAAGCATAGAAAAGCTTTCTATGCTTTTTTACAAATACGTTTGTAAACCTGAGGAATGAAATCTGGAAGGTGCATCTGTATGTAGAGTGATAATGAATCCTACCACGTTCCTGGAAGTAGAGTAAGGTGAGATGTATTTAAAACATAGCTGCAGGTTCTCATTAGACATTACATAGGATTTCTGCCTGTAAGTGTGAGAGCAGAATGGCTTGTAGAGGAAGGAATTTGACAATGATTTGGAGAGCTCTTAACCCAAAGAAAGGTATAACTTGATGGGGTGAAGAGCTCACTGGATGAGAACCCTGATGCCACCGCTTTTGGCCTTGCCTCAGGCATTCATCTTCTTTGGACTTTGCTTTTTTTCATCCGTAAGACACACATGTTGGACTAGATAGTTTTCCAGGACCCTTTTAAGTCTAAGATTCTTGGAGTTTGCCCTTATATCTAGCTTTAAAAAGATAGAAAATAGGACTAGTTCTCCTTTTTCTAGGATATGCCAGAGGGTATCTAAAAGATGTGTTATTTTAGAGTGTGATGTAGAGGTTCTGTAAGTTTTCATTGGATTCTCTAAGTGACTCATTCACTGTGCAGCTACATAAGACATTGAAGTGTCTGTCCATCAGGGCTCATAGGGTGGTAATTGTGAAATCAGGACAAGTAGGAGCCTAATGTGGATACCAAGTCCACATCTTTCCATCATGGCATGATGGCTCACAGAATTGGAGGCTTTTGGGTAGCTAAAAGTACTTTTTTTTTTTTGCGGTACGTGGGCCTCTCACTGTTGTGGCCTCTCCCGTTGCGGAGCACAGGCCCCGGACGTGCAGGCTCAGCGGCCATGGCTCACGGGCCCAGCTGCTCCGCGGCATGTGGAATCTTCCCGGACCGGGGCACAAACCTGTGTCCCCTGCATCGGCAGGCGGACTCTCAACCACTGCGCCACCAGGGAAGCCCTCAAAGTACTTTTATGATCCACAGCCCTAGAGGGGCTAACCTCACACTGTAAATTCCTTGCAGTTAGGGTCCCATAAGAGTAACTCAGTTGACTCTAAACTGGGTTGAATTTTGGAAAGGAGATGTGTTGTCTGCTAGCAAGATCATGCAGCCTTTCTTGCAGAAAGGATGAAAAATAAATAGAGCCTGTGGTGCATTATAAAAATATCTGGCCAAGCAGTGTAACACATTCTTTTCCCCCCAAAATGCAGCTTTTGAGTATGCATAGGAATGGTAAAAGCTGCCTAGTTCCATTAACTTTGTAGTAATACCACTTGGTTGTTGGGCATTTTTGACATCTTGTTATTAAAATGAAATGGTTCCTTTAGAGAAGACATAGCTAGCCAGGCCAAGTGATATGGAGAAAGTTAATAACTTTCCTTTATTAGGTTAATGACCATGTTAGAGGTGAAGTGACCTTTTTATGAGTTTTGTTTAGGAAGTTCCTGGGATCTCATAATAGTTTTGGGATTAGGATTGGGCATTTTGAAGAAGATGATAAGAAGGTATCTTCTAACCCTGCGAACATGGGCGCATCTGACATTTAGAACCTGGTGCCCAGTTCTGTCCTGTCACTTTGAGACCTGTGTCAAACCCCATGCATTCCAATATCTGCCTTCTGTCCTGCACTGGGAAGAATGGGTGGACTTAACCCTGTATACGTTAAGCTATCTTGGAATGTTTGAATGCAGTAAAACATGCTTCTCTGCATCAGGAAATAGCTGATCCACATGGTGCTTAATCTGTCTTCATTAAATTTCTTCCCTTTTATCCTCCTTTGTCTAAAATGTTTTTATTCTTTTTATCCACATCAGTATGCTTTATTTGAAAGTAAGCTAATTAACTACAGTAATACATTAACACTTTTCAAAACACTTTGGCATTGATTTCATTACCTATGTGAATCTCCCAACAGATTTTTGAGAGACACGACTATTTTTACATGAGGGAAGTGAGTTCTAAGGTCAAGTGACTCCGCCTAAGATCGTAACTGTCAAGATGTGGATTGACATCAAGTTCTATTTCATTAGGCTCAGAAATAATAATAGCTGCAGTCTATTGACCATATCTGATTTTCCGGTACTGTACTAATCACTACGCATTATTGTCTCACAGTGGTCCTGCAGTGTTAGGGTTTCCTTTATGTACTGGGCAAACAGGACTATAGAGGTTAACATGATCATGAGCCAGCTGTTTAAACCCAGATCTCTGTCACTCAGATCCTGAGCTTTTCTGCTGTTCATTTCTGCATGTCCAGAGCCTACCCAGTACGCAAAAGTCCAGCTTCAGTTATCAGCTCGTCTATGAAAGCTTTCTTGCTCTCACCAACCAGAAGCTACAGAGGGGAATTCAGTAGCACATTATTTATTTATATAATTCTTATGGCCCTAATTTATTTTATATATAGTGATTTGTGTAAATGTTTTCTACTTCCTTGCACATAAGTTTGCTGAGGGCAGGGGCTTCAGCTAATATGTACTTTGTAAACAGTGGCTGCCTAATATATTGTGTTGAATAAATCGTGTACCGGTAAATATTTTTTTCTAAGTATGGATTCCTCTTTATTTTCTCTTTTACATCAGAAGTTCCCCCCAAGGGACCTCCGTTCAATTCAGTTAATATTGCCTGTATTCTCTATCCCTATTACTTTTCCACCCTCAGGGATGTGGGGGTGTGAAGGGGAGGATGGGGAGCGGACAAAACTGAAAAGCATTTATTCAGTCTTCTCTGCAAATCTTTACATTTTTGAATTATTCAATAATTATTTTATGAAGAGTACATAGGATGAATAGCATGTCAGCAATGCTGTTATCCAAGTTGAATCTTATATAAAGGCATTTATCATAAAGGATCTTTTATTTAATGTAGTTGTAATCATAGGACACTTTCTCTGGGCCATCTGCTGGGGCATGGAAATATTCTCATTATATATATACAACCAGACATAATGGTGTTTAGAAAATTGGAATTGCTGTTGTTATATTTCTTGTTCAAGCTTGTATTAAACTATGTTGTGTGTAATTCTTGTTTACTTTTGTTTTGCTGATGAGGAACCAGAACACCAAAATTAATTCATTGTCTCTTAATTAATTAATGCATTCTGTGGTCCTCATTATAGCAAAATGTGTAGAAGAAATAGTTTATTTTCTGTGTTGGTCTTCCCTGTATACATGCACATCTGTGATATACATGCACATTTGTGAAATTTTCCACTCCTGGAACACATGAAAGAGGGAACCTGTCTATCTGGCATACTAAGACACTTCTCATCAATTTAATAATTAAAAATACCCTGAGGCTGACTGGATGTGTGGGTGGGTTTGAGTGTTTGGTCCCATCTTGAGGCAAAGGACTCTTTATCCTCTCTTAATTGAGCTGTTTGCTTCCTGCTTTGGGAATATGAGGGGGGTAGGTCATGAAGCAATCTAGATGTTTTCATGGTTTCATTCATGAACTTTACAGATTTCCTAAGTGATCTGGAGGCTTATCTTTTACACACTGAGCTCTCAGGTACTATTGCAAGGAATCATTTATATAATTATTTAAAGTCTAGACCTAGTACAACTTTAATATGGTTATGTTATAGATCAAACCACGTAATTAATACTTTGATAAAAACAAATGACATTATTTATAGGGAACTTAAAGGTGGCCGGGATAACATTGTCTTCTGTTTCCTTACATGCCTTTTCTATATCGTGCAGAAAAGCCTAGTTCACCTGGGGAATATCTTCATTTTCTGAACATAGTTTACTGTTCGTGAAGTTTTATGAAGATATCAGAGAAAAGAAACTTCTTTTGGCTCTGTTCTGATAACTTGCAGCGGGAAGGTATAAGGAAAACTTTACTTTCAGTGGCTTCAGGAAGGGTTGTGCAGTGGAGAAGGGATTATTAGTGTGGAGTTTGCCCCAGGTTAATTTACCACAAAATATTCATGGAGCTTGAGGTGCTAACAGTATCTCTGAATTTTTTATTTTTGAAGGGCATGCTTTCTGAAAGAACAACCAACGTCTTCTGTGTGTTTAGTTTCAAGGATGAAGTTGTTAACAGTGATTGTGTTTTTTGTGTGGTAAAGAACACTGGGAAATCCCTGTGCTCCTTTGAAGACAGTGCGTTTTTGGTTTTTTTGTTTGTTTTGTTTTCTTCGGCCACACCTCGCAGCACTCGGGATCTTAGTTCCCCAACCAGGGATCGAACCCACGTCCCCCTGCAGTGGAAGCATGGAGTCTTAACCACTGGACCGCCAGGGAATTCCCCAGAGTGCATTTTTAAGTTTAACAGTAGTTATCAATTAAAGAACTGTTTGCAATTCAGTCTAATTTTTGGTGGTCCTAAAATTTAAGAGCTACCAGATTCTTCTTATCTCTACTTGATTGCTCTTTTTGCTCTTACTGTTCCCCAGCAACTCGCAGTGGATCCTCAGGACAACCTTAAAACTACCCACTGGAGTGGTAGACTTAAACTTGCAGCCCCATATTCTTACATACTTGGATCCTGTTTTCATCTAGGCTTTGGACTCAGCTGACTCTGTGAAATAGATTCCTGATTAAAATAACTTCACTGGTAGACTGGCTTATGTATACTTAGTGACTTCATTCTTGATCACCATAATGGGCTATGAATCTTACCTTTTGAAATTAAATAACTTTAAAAAAAAATGCCTTGAAAGTTGAGAGAGGCATCTAAGCAGCAGTTTATACCTTTCCAGCTCCCATTTCCACAGGTCCCTTCTTTTACCATTTTATGCCTAGGTTACTGCAGTGACCTCTGCTTAGCCTCCCAGCATCCATTTGCTTTCCCTCACTCCTTTTTATAAAGGAATGTGATATTAATCTTTATTTTTTGGCTGCGTCTCGTGGCAAGCGGGATCTTAGTTCCCCAACCAGGGATTGAATCCGTGCCCCCTGCATTGGAAGTGCAGAGTCTTAACCACTGGACTGCCAGGGAAGTCCCTCAAATTAATCTTTTAAAATGAATTTTTATGATTTTACTCCCTGTTGCTGCCTGTTGGATTAGAGCCCAGCTCCTCAGTGCACCATAAAGCCTCACTGGCAGCTGGACTAGTTTTGTTTTTTCACCCTCTCCTTACTGCGCCTCTAGTTGGTGGCGGTATTCCTTTTTTATTGGTGGGCACCTGCCCCACTTGCTTTTATTTCTACCTTTGCTCTTTGTGGAAAGTCCTTTCCGCTGTCTTCTCGCTCTGAAGTCCCCCATCCTTTAAGGTGTTCCTTGACCATCCTGTGCCAGATACTCTTCCAGTTTGATTCCTGGTAGGTTTTTCTTTTTTTAAAAAAATTTTTAATTCTTGGCCTGTTTGTTTATTTATTTTTGGCTGTGTTGGGTCTTTGTTGCTACGCACGGGGTTTCTCTAGTTGTGGAGAGAGGGGGCTACTCTTCCTTGTGGTGCACGGGCTTCTCATTGCGTTGGCTTCTCTTGTTGTGGAGCATGGCTCTAGGCTCGCGGGCTTCAGTAGTTGTGGCTCGCGAGCTCTAGAGCGCAGGCTCAGTAGTTGTGGCCCACGGGCTTAGTTGCTCCGCAGCATGTGGCATCTTCCCGGACCAGGGCTTGAACCTGTGTCCTCTGCATTGGCAGGTGGATTCTTAACCACTGCGCCATCAGGGAAGTCCCGGTTTTTCTTTTTAAATCTTTTCTTTCAGGGCAGAGAACTTTGTTTGTTTGTTTGTTTTTTACTGCTTTTGTTACTTCCAGTAGTGGCTCATGCAGGTTGTGCATTTCAGGGTAAGTTCAAATACTTCAGATGCTAAAATTTTATTTTTTCAATGGTCAGAAAAACAATATTGGTTTTTCAGATATGAGAGAGAAGATCAAATTACCTCATATTGGCCAGGCCTAAGTGATTTGTGTAACTTCATCCTTAGTGGTGGAAATGTTATTAAAGGACATTAGATACAACTATTAACAGTGTTTATTATGAAAAGTGCTTAATAACCCTGGAAAATATTTTTTAAAAATCTCTTAATTTTGTATACTGCAGTTATAATTATGCAAAAAATTAAACTTTTCTTTCTTAAAAGGAGTATATTAGATTTCAACAAAAAGAGATTTAGTTGAGAGACAGTATGGAAATTTGTTTTCACTAGTAATCATCTTGCCACATAGACTGAAAATTTTAAGCAGTAATTACTAGATGCCAGATTGTGATGCTGCCTAGTAGTGAAATGTGAAATAAATTATAGCAAATTTTGATTCTTAGACAGTTTTTTGACGATTTGAATAAAATGAAACAGAACAAAAATGTTTAAACATTTAAAAATAATCTTTACATGTAAGTATTGAGTAACTGATTAAAAAAAATGCAGGTGGGCTTCCCTGATGGCACACTGGTTGAGAGTCTCCCTGCCAATGCAGGGGACACGGGTTCGTGCCCCAGTCCGGGAAGATTCCCACATGCCGCGGAGCGGCTAGGCCCGTGAGCCATGGCCGCTGAGCCTGCGCGTCTGGAGCCTGTGCTCCGCAACGGGAGAGGCCAAAACAGTGAGAGGCCCCGCGTACCGCAAAAAAAAAAAAAAAAAATGTAGGATACTTAATTAGTAGTTATATAAATGGGAAGTGAGAATTTAGAGGGTCATGTTCCTTAAACTTTCTGGAAGAGAAGGGAAAAATGAAAACACCATCTTCTTTCTTTCTTTCCTTTTTAAATATACTTAGGTATTTTTAATTAAAAAATGATTGGCTTATGATTAAGCCATTGAAGATTTTCACCATCCCTTATTTAAGCTACAGTTTTCAAAGTGTTTGGAAATTATTATCTGCTTGCTTAAAAATACTGGGTTGGCCAAAAAGTTCGCTCGGGTTTTTGTGTAACATCTTACGGAAAAACCCGAACAAATTTTTTTGGCCAACTCATATCTGAACCATGTGGTGTGAGCTCTCTCAAAATTCCCACTAACTTTTGTCACTTTGAAATTATGTTGAAGTGAAATGTATCTGCTTAAGAGAAAATGCCTTATTTGTAGTGAATTCTGTACCACCATAATCTCAATTTTTATTTATTAAAAATCGGTTCTAAATCATAATAAAAGTGTATTTTGTAAAAAGTCATCCATAATCCCACATCAACGAGCACCTATTTCAGTTTTTATTTTTCTTTCCAATCTTGATCCAAAAGGGAAGGGTGCATGAGGAGAAGCAGTCTTTTCGTGTACAATTTTGTATTTTGCTTTTAAAATTTAATGTTATTTTATAAATATTACGTATAGTCCTGATAGCTGTTTTGGGTGAGCTTGTATTGTTGCATATAGTTGTACCTTATTGAACATTTAGTTTGCTCCCAACTTTTTTGCTCTTATATTTTGAATGTGAAGCTTTTTTTTCCTTTTGAATTCTTTAATGTTGAGATAAATTCTCAGGAATGAACATGGCTTTTTTCCCAGCTTTTAAATTTATTATTATTATTTTTAAAATTTTTATTGAAGTATAGTTGATTTACAATGCGTGTTAATTTCTGCTGTACCGCAAAGTGATTCAGTTGTACATATATGTATGCTTCATATTCTTTTCCATTATGGTTTATCATAGGATACTGAATATAGTTCCCAGTGCTATACAGTAGGACCTTGTTGTTTATGCATCCTATATATAATAGTTTGCATCTGCTAACCCCAAACTCCCAACCCTTCACTCCCCCACACTCGCCTCCCCCCTTGGTAGCCACAAGTCCATTCTCTATATCTGTGAGTCTGTTTCTGTTTCATAGATATGTTCATTTGTATTGTATTTTAATTGTAGTTTTGTTTGGATATATGCCCAGGAGTGGGATTGCTGGGTCATATGCCAACTCTGTTTTTAGTTTTTAACTTCCATACTGTTTTCCATAGTGGCTGCACCAATTTACATTCCCACCAACAGTGTAGGAGGTGAACATGACTCTTAATGTATATTTTTTCAGAACCCTTTCCAAAAGAATTGTCATAACAGTGAATGGATATTTGTACCTTTTTTTAAAAGCCTTGTAAAGGATATCAATTTATTTTATATTTAAACCGTTTCTTGTTAAAACTTTAGTAGTAACTTCTGTGTGTAGTTTATAATATTTATTATGAACTGTCTCACTAGATTTCACAACAACCCTCTGTGGTATGGAGGGCCAGGTAAATTCCCTAGGGTGTTAAGATTTTGAGAAGGGAATTCTGAAAATTACACAGTTTTCACAGTTAGAGCTTGGACTAGAACATGTGACAGTGTTTACCAATAATACTTTTTTTTTTTAAGATGTTGGGGGGTAGGAGTTTTTATTAATTTATTTTTGCTGTGTTGGGTCTTCGTTTCTGTGCGAGGGCTTTCTCTAGTTGTGGCAAGTGGGGCCACTCTTCATCGCGGTGTGCGGGCCTCTCACTCGCGCCTCTCAGACGCGCAGGCTCAGTAGCTGTGGCTCACGGGTCTAGTTGCTCCGCGGCATATGGGATCCTCCCAGATCAGGGCTCGAACCCGTGTTTCCTGCATTAGCAGGCAGATTCTCAACCGCTGCACCACCAGGGAAGCCCCCAATAATACTTATTTATTTCTATCAGTACTGAGCGGTCCTTTCTCTGAGTTGATATCAAGTTCTTTTAATGTAATGAGAATATTTATCAAGAGATTAAAAAATTGGCGGGGGGGCTATATCTTACCAGCTTGTTAAAATATCAGGTATTTGACTCCTGCATTGGCTACATTCCAATGAAACCAAGCTTGTGTTGGAAGTTTGCATTGCCACATGAGATGATTAAACCTGTTCATGCCTTTGGGGTTGTAGCATCCCTGTGAACAGTACTCCTTGAGAAGCCAAATTTCTGCTCTGAGGGATAGCTCTATGCATCCTGTGTTGTGTGTAAGCAGTCCTCTTGAGTACAGAGTGCTTATTGGAGTTTCCATCTATGCAAGTATTAACGGTGGTATGGTCAAACACATCCAGTCTTTAATAATCAGCTTGCCTCTTAGTTTTTGCAAAGCTGTAATCATAATTCTTCCTGCAGTGTTTTGTTAGGGCTCCTAATTTTATAGATTTTCACTGAACTGGGCTGGGTGATGTTGTGCTCACATCTGCTAGCTGAGTACACAGCATTTCATTGGCTATGCCATTAGTAGTGTGAAGTCTGTTGGTTACTATTTTGTTATTAAATAATATTAGCAGCTAATTCTTTGAGTGATTACTCTGAGTCCAGCATTGTACTATTCCTTTACACACTATATTATTTAATGTTCATAACAGTTCATTTTATAGGTGAGAAAACTGAGGCCTAGATGAGTTGGGATTTGAAACCAGTTTTTTTTTTTTTTTTTTTTGCGGTACGCTGGCCTCTCACTGTTGTGGCCTCTCCTGTTGCGGAGCACAGACTCCGGACCCGCAGGCTTAGCGGCCATGGCTCACAGGGCCAGCCGCTCCGCGGCATGTGGGATCTTCCCGGACCGGGGCACGAACCTGTGTCCCCTGCATTGGCAGGCGGACTCTCAACCACTGCGCCACCAGGGAAGCCCCCTGAAACCAGTTTTTTGTTTGTTTTTTAAAGTGATTTCAGAGTAGTTGTGTATGTTTTACCACTATATTACTTAAAATAAGAAGCCTAGAGGTTTTTGATGTTCTCAGCCTTTTAGTTTATTGTCTCCACCTCTGTTTAAAGGACTCTTAGTAGGGGTTAATGTGGTGGCCGATTGTGCAAGTGTGGCTTTGTGTATTGTCTTTTCTGTTAGATGATTTAAAAAAAAAGGTGTTTCCAAACACAATTTAGAGGTTTCCCAAGTGGCTAACATTGCTCATAAACCAGTGCTTGATTTCTACTTTGTTCTCCAGAAGCCTCATGAATAAGCTTACTGATTTCTTTACTGTCCTTAAGTCTTTTCTTTTACAAACCTGTGGTTCAAGCTGGGATAAGTAGTGTATGTGTTTTTCTCCTAAAGACCGGAGAGCAGATACTACTGGAGAGGCACTTAGGAATCACATTTAATGGGACAGTACATGGAAGAGTACAAGGTCTGTTGTATTGCTGTCGGATGGTAGGACCTCCCAAGCCCTGGTTCTCAGTTTGTAGGTCTTGAAAGGGATTTACTAATTTAGAGGTGATTGGATTATAGAACTGACCTATACTGACTAGAACCACAAGAGATTAATGTATGAAAACTAAAATGCAATTTACTAATTTATAAGGAGAAACAACAACTCTCAAGTGGACAGGATAATTGTATTCAGTGATCAGCATGTTTGGCTATAGGAGGAAGCAAAGTTCTCTTAAGTTTGCTTGGTAAGCAGTCTGAGCCAGGGAAGTTACTTGGATGTTTTTAGTGGCTGCTGTACCCAAGCTACTATCTAGCCTGATGCATTAATTGCTTTTATAAGGACAGACTTGTTTGTGCATCATATGTCCTCTTCCTAAACATGCATATTGGTTGATACTGCCTACATCTGACTCCCTGGGTCTCCTTTTCTTTTGTTGGACCAATTTCTAATTCCCTTATCTTCCTTTAGAATTGTGAAATATTTTAATCCTCTAATTGCCTAATATTTCTTTAAATTGAATTTTGTAAACCTCTTCTGTGATCTGTTCTTTGTTGTCCTGTCAAAGAACAGTATTTCCAAGTTCTTGATGGGGTAAGCAGTAACTGTCTTTTCATACACTAGTTGCATTTGAATGTTTGATGATTGAATTTAGGTGTGGCTTAAGTGAAGGTTTGGCAACTCCTGATGTGGGTTGGTGAACCAGGATGTTTTAGCCAGTGCTGTGGATGATATTACCTTTAGAAGGGTTGAATCTGAATTTGAAATAACAATTGGGTATCATCATCACTTTGTTTTATATTCAATAGATTATAGCTCCTTTTAATATGATCAGATTCGAACAATGTCTTTATTTTAAATGACTCGACTATGTGATTGCTACTAATTCTCAGTAAGCTTAACAAGTCTAAGTCCATTTAATTTTGCCGAATTTAAAAAGCCAGTCTTTTTTTTTTTTTAATACAGAAGGGCTATAAGACAAAATAGGGGAAAACATGAAATGGAACGGATGTAATTTTTTCCAAATTCATAAAAAGGACTTTGATTTTAGATATTAGAAATGGAACAAGAAGTGCTTCTTGAAAACAGACTCTTAAAGATGTTTTCAATAAAAGAAAACTCTTCCGTATATTCGCAGCTGTATTAGTTATCTATTGCTATGTTCCAAATTACCCAAAAATTTAGTGGCTTAAGACAACACGTTATTTAAGCCTCACAGTTTCTGTAGGTCAGGGGCCCAGTCATGACTTTGCAAGATTCTTTATTTCAGGGTCCCTCACAAGCTGCAGTCAGGATTTCAGCTGGGTTTGCAGTCATCTCAAAGTCCAACTGGGGAAGGGGCTGCTTCCAAGCTTACTCATGTGGTTGATATCAGGATTAAGTTTCTCGCGGGTTGCTGGACTGAGGGCCTCAGTTCCTAAGGAATTGATGTCCAGTGACCTCTCTTGGTTCCTTGCCATATGGGCCTCTCTATTGGGCAGCTCACAGTATAGCAGCTAGCTTCGTTAAAGTGAGAAGGTGACAGGGTGAGAGAGGAGTAGAGGCAAGATGGAAGTCAGTATTTTTTTTTTAATTTTATATATATATTTTTTTTTTTTGCGGTACGCGGGCCTCTCACTGTTGTGGCCTCTCCCGTTGCGGAGCACAGGCTCCGGACGCACAGGCCCAGCGGCCATGGCTCACGGGCCTCGCCGCTCCGTGACACGTGGGACCCTCAGGACCGGGGCACAAACCCGTGTCCCCCGCATCGGCAGGCGGACTCTCAACCACTGCGCCACCAGGAAAGCCTGGAAGTCAGTATTTTAAAGACAGTCTTGAAAGTGCCACCCCCTCACTTTTGCCCTCTCTTACTCCTTAGGAGCAAGTCAGTAGGTTCAGCCCACAGATAGGATAAGAGGGGGAATTACACAAGGGACTGAGTACCAAGAGGTACAGACATTAGGAGTTGTTTCAGGTGCTGCTTGCCACACAGCTGAAGAGTGGAGAAGGGTATGTTTTGGAGGAAAGAGAAATGCTGTGGAAGGTCCAGAGACTCTGAGGAGCTTTGCTAAGTTTGCTTCTGTCCTTGCCCAGGTACCTTGATACAGTAGTTTACTTTTCTTCATCTGCAGAGCACTCTTGCAAACCATAGGTTCTGTCTTTTTTCCTCCCAGAATTGGCTTGCTGTCACCTTCTTCTACCACTTCCTTTTTCTTTATCTCTTACAGACTTGCCTTTTCAGTCTCTGCTGTTTTCATTAATAATAGTTAATTGATCTTGGTTACTTTGCTAAAGCATATGGGGTTTTACTACTTTGGGGGCTGCTCCTAGCATCTATTTAGGATTTATATTTATACATACTGTTAGTAGTGGAAGACACCATTTCCTCTTGGTATGTGACTAGGGTTTTGAATTTTTCGGTGTGTACTGTGTGCATTGTACTACGCCGTTTTATATAAGGGACTTGAGCGCCTGAGGATTTTGGTATCCAAGGAGGCTCCTGGAACCAGCCCCCCATGGGTACTGAGGGATGACTGTATTCCTTTGAGATTTGTTGCATCTATTACTACTTTGAAGTACAGTCTCCACTTTTTAGTACCTTTCTACATGTCTGTTGTATTATTGTTTCCTTATGAGAGAATTTGGCCTGGAAACAGCCTTGCTTATATATGGACCTGCTTTTGCTGGCTTTGCATGTTGCGACAACCTGGCAAGCTATGAGGAAAGATGACAAGATCTTAGAAGTCATTTTTGAAGCCTTGAGTTCAAGGGCTGCTGCTTTCACTAAGCAATTTGACAAATTATGGACAGACTATATTTGCACATGGAGGCTGGTGGCTTAGAGAAGCTTGAGTTTTGAATAAAGATTACCAAGTTTGTGTTGAGAGGGATGAGCACCATAATGAATATATTTGATCATCTTTGCTCTCTTTCCAATATATGGAGACTGAACTTAACCAACAAGTGAGGAGTCCCTTGTGCTGACATTCTTTCTTCTGGTGCGCACAGGAGAAGTTGGTGGAGACTCCTGTTTGCTTACGCTCCCTCCAAAATACAAGAGAAAAATCGGAATGTTAGTTGGAAAGGGTACAACCAATAGGGAAAGAAATTCTATTTGTAATCTTATAGGAGGGCATTTTTGAGATTAAGAGGAGAAAAATAAGTTCAAAGGCAAGAATTCTAGAGTTGTGCGTTAGTACACATTAATTTTCAGGGTCCCATCTGTGGTTTACAGCTGTTTTGCCTTGGTGTAATGCCACTGAATACATTTTTTGAGAACCTCCTGCGTGGTGGGCATTGTGTTAGGCCCGCATCAGCAACATCTCTAATCATCACAGCAGCCTGAAAAATATTTCCTTCATCAGTGCAAAGAGAATGAGGCCCAAGGCAGTCCTGCAGTTTGTCCTATGACACATCAAAGTTGTCTAGTCCAGGACTTCCTGACTCCACTGCCTAGCTGTGGTCTGGGCTCTCCCTCCCACCCCTGCCCCCTCCCCCTCAAGTTAACAGACCAGCTGTGTCCTTGCTTCTCTCAGAGAATGAACCATAGAGGCACATTAGGAATTGACTGCTGGAACTGCTCATCTTCAAGTAAACCAATGCGTCTGTGCAATTAAGTGTCAGACCGAAATGTGTCTTCTGTCGTGACCTTGTTGGACTAGAAGATAACAAGGTGGGGGAAAAAAGTACAAGGGAAGCTGCTTTGCTCCAGGTAGTAACCCATGTCTACCAGATAGTTTTATAGAGCTAGAATAAATTGATGTCGAGAAACCCAGAATTTAGGTTGGAAAGCTGAGATTCATTTTAGTGAGGGCAAAATTGAGATGTTTCTTCATTATCATTGGGTTATGGGTTATAAATAGAAAAGGTAAACCTTTATTGTCAAGGAGAGAGCAAATGTTTTGTACTTTCTGTTTTTTTATTCTGTTCCTCTGAGAAATTCAGCTCTTTTATGCTCAAAAGCATTCTTTTATGCTCAAAAGCAGTGTACTATCTCAGACTTCTGAGTTTCTTGTTTGACTAGTAGCAGCTGAAGTGAAAACATAATTAGAAGAAATAAGAGGGACATTTTAGTGAGTGAAGCTGATAACCAGAAGGAAGAATGATGGGATTCTAGTGGAAATTTACTTTGTAACAGGTCACTAATGCTTTGATCTTGTGCAAAACTGTACTGTGTTTTGCTTGAAAGGGTAGTTTGCATTTCTTTGGTTGAAGCTAATTTAAGGCTAGTGATGCCTGCATTTTTATGAGGTGTGGAATGTTTTGTGAAGTCACTTTAACGGCATTACTAAGTATTCTTAAGATTAACTGAGGTGAGGAGATTTTTATTTCCCTTCCAGTAATGGGGAATAGCTGCTGTCTTTCCAAAATCTTGGAACAGGTTAATGTTGTGGTTGGGAAGTTTTTTTTGTTTTTGGTTTGTTTAGTTTTTTCTTTGTGGTGTTGAAAGTATTTTAGTTAAACAGAATCTCTGTGTATGAAGGAGGTGAATTTTGCCTCTGGTGTTCCATAGCTGGGGTCTGAGTTCATGCCACAGCTTGAGTAACTTTGTAGGTCCCCTTAATATACATGTAGGCAGAAGTAGCCTTTTAGTAGTTGTAGGTGCTTTCTTTTTCAGTAAGAATCTTCTTAGCAGTTAGCTGATAGGTCTAGTATGAATTCTCCCCCCCCTTAAAAATCTTGGCATAGATTAAGTGAATAATTCTAGATATTTAAGCTGAGCCTCTATTGTGATGGGTTGATCTGTAGCCCCCCTTGCATTAGGCCTCTTTGTGACTTTTACCAAACATATAGTAGTGCTCTGACCACAATCTGTGGAGTCAGAACACTGTGATTAAAGACCTTCAGGGCACGTGAGCATCTTCAGTACCCTTGTCTAAAAGAAAGTGTTGACTGCTGTACTTTCATCCTTTATGAATTCTTTAAAAGCATCTATTATTTTTAATTTGCAGCAGCTCTTGCCAGGTAAAAAGTTTTGGGAAACAGATGAATCCAGCAAAGATGGACCAAAAGGAATATTCCTGGGTGATCAATGGCGAGACAGTGCCTGGGGAACATCAGGTAATCTAGATCTAGCATCTGTACTGTGATTTATGCCTGTCTTAGAGCTCCTTTCCTCAGCAATTGGCAAGTTGTGAATTTTACATCAGTGACAAGCATGTCAAGCAATGTCCTGTCCTGTGGTATAATTGCCATGAAGGAGCTTATATGATGTAATTTATTAAAACATAATTTACACAAAATCAGGTCTTCAATATTTTACTGAAGTGCTAGCCACAGGGGAATGGTCTTATTTGAAATGACCGTAATTTCAGCTACAACTTCTTGTTCTGTACTGCTGTCAGCATACTTGGAATTAGAAAATCAATGCCTGCCATTTGAAGTTCATGTTTCTTTCTCCTCCCTTTGCCCCTGTGTACTGTGTATGGGGTGATCTATCTATAAATGTGGTTTGGGCCAAATAAGTCACTGGGTATGGACACTCTTCTGACTGACTACCCCTGAAGAAAGGGATGGGGAGAGCTTGTAGAGGCAGACATACCGACAGCAGAAAGAAATGACAGTTGATAGGGAGGAAGGAGACAGAAAATTCAAAAGCTGATGTGCTGTGTTATAGCAATATAAGAATGGAACCTCAGATGACAGTGGTCATCAGAAAAGATCAAATTATGTTGTTTTAAAAAGGGCAGTAAGATCACATTTTGTTTCAGTAACATTACCAATAAAATATATTAAAAAGAAATTCTGCTACTTGAAAGGGGTAAACATTAATTTATCCACTTAGCTAGATAAACCAGTTATGTGAACTGCTGTATTGCTCTGCTATCCTGGATATATGAGGGGTGTGTTCCGTTTCCTTAGCTTATGTAGTATATTATACTTAGGGAAAACACAATAGGAGGTTTTGGCTCAACTGACCATGGCAGGTTTCCTGATTCCCAGTCATTGGTTTATCCATGAGACATCACTCATAATTTGTTTGAGCCTCTGGCTGCACTATATCATGCTTGTGTATCTTTTTTGTAGATCATTCAGTTTCCCAGCCAATCATGGTGCAGAGAAGACCTGGTCAGAGTTTCCATGTGAACAGTGAGGTCAATTCTGTACTGTCCCCACGGTCGGAGAGTGGGGGACTAGGCGTTAGCATGGTGGAGTATGTGTTGAGCTCATCCCCGGGCGATTCCTGTCTAAGAAAAGGAGGATTTGTAAGTTGGCTTGAGGAACTTGTTCCTATCTCTCTCTCTCTCTCTCTCTCTCTTTCCCCTTTCCCCTAAAGCAAAACATGCCTGTTTAGTTTCCTTAGATACTCACAGCACTAAGTGCAGGGTTTTAAAAAACGCTTTTATTGCAATTAGATTTCAGCAAACACAGCAGGAGATGTAAACTAAACTTTTTAAAAATAGAGAAATGATGTTTTTTGGGGACTCATTGATAGTAATGTGAGGTAAGGACTTAAATCTAGATCGCAGTTCATTGGCCTACCAGAAAACACCATTTTTAGTTTAAAACAAACAAACAAAAATAAAAAGAGAAGGAATTAACACAAAGCTGAAGGCAGGTGTCAGTAGGGAATAGATCTGAGAGAGTGATTTGCCAATACCCTAGGATCCTTAAAATGGATCAGATATGTTGGGTCATTCTTGTTTTTGCTAGCTAGGCTTTAACTATGGAATGATCTTTGGCCCTCTTTGAGTAGCTTTGCTTCTCATACCCAGGCTATCAGGAAATTAGAAGTTCTGTTAATTCTGTATTTCAGTTTTTTTCAGATTCATCACCATTGACCTCTCCGATGCTAAATTGTAGCTAGAGCAGCTTCTCTGTCTACAGCCTCTTCCCTTTTGAAGTCTTAAAGCAGTCTTCCTCAAGCATCTTTGATAGCCTTTCTCAAAACTAGTTCTTTCTTATACCATTGACTTTCTAGATCTAGAAGTCTTAAGATGTATTTCTGTTTGAGTCTTCCTCATTTTGTTTTCTCTGACTAGTTTTATATTCCAAGTCACAGCTAGGAAGGCCATGAAAGGCACCCTGAATCTTTCTTCCTTCCTTTTCTCCCGACTCAACTTGTTTTGTACCTTTTCAAAGCACTTTCTCCCTGAAGTCTTTCTGGGCTAATACTACTGGTTGGCAATCATTTTAAGAGACCTTCTTTCCCCCAAATCATAATAATAACTTTGCCTTTACAACTATCTTACATTCTTTTATCTTGATAGCATTTGTTGTCAGTGTTTTTACTGTTAGTCATTTGTTGCTAGGTATCAGAGGCTTGGTCCTATTTTCCCAGTTCCACTTGAAACTTCTCTAGAGTCACAGTAGTACATTTTTGGTGCAGCTTTCTCAAGTGTCAAGTTCAATTCTTTAATACGTTAGTGGACATGAAATGAATGATTGTTGACTTGCTTGGCCGGAAGATAACAGGTGGCATCCAAGGTAACCAGAATTCCCATGGAGTTAGCTTTATTCTAGGCACGTCAGAGATGATGGATGCTTCAGCTGACGTTGACATTTGACACGTGGCCGGAGCTTTTGATTCCACCAAAAAAATGGGGGGTGGGGGGTGCAAAATGAACTTATTTAAGAGGCTGGTTTGGATTTCTCCCAGCTCCACATCTAGAAATTTGGTTTGAGGAATTTAGCCAGAACAGGATCGTTCATTTGTATAATTACCTTCAGGAAGTTCAAGGGACTAAACTGGGGCTTTTGTCTGAGTCTTGCATGGTAGCTGTTCCAAAGCTGACCTGATTACTTCTGGGTCTTTTGACCCTGCAGCGGCATAGGTCAGGTTTAGTGGCTTGTAGATCAGATTGGAAAAGACTTCTTGTATTTGAACCTTCCCAGGAGGCTACTTGGGAAGAACAAGATCTACCCTTTGGATGTGAGGAATGGGATCAGGCAAAATGATCATTTGCCTGTTGTCTCATGGGAAGGATGGTGTTACTTCTTCTCTTCTTTCAGCTTATCCCCAGCTCACCTCTTTTTCTTACCTCACACTTCCTTCATCTCAAGAGTGCAGATTCCTCAGAGGAAGTGCTGCCTTCCAACTTGTGCCTATAACTTTTACTTATTTACTGTGGGAGAAAAGTTAGTGTCATGCATAGGTAAGTCATTACTGTGGTGAACTGGAACCTGTATGACTCTTACCATGAATTCTCTATAATGTGTGACCAGCTTCTAAGTCTTGGGCATTAGCCACCAGGCATGTGCCTGGGTTACTGTGAAGTTTGTAGGAAGAAGAAAAATAATTAGAATTAGGAGAAAGGTAAAACACTGGGGCTGACTTATTATTTTTTTTCCTGTTTCTGTCTTTTTAAACAATTATTTCATTAATCTGTAACGAGGCTGTATCTTTTGTATTCAGTATCTTATTTGATTTTGTAAAGGTGGCTTCTGTCCTTAATTGTCTTGAGAGATTGGTGATTTTTAGTATTGTCACCAGAGGAAGTTGGAAGAACTCAGGATAGAGGTCAGAAAATTGAACTCTCTAAAAAGCATCTGCGTTACTGAGCTGTTGAGGTTTGCATAATGATAAATGAAAATTCTCCATATCTGTGTTCCAACTTTTCAGAAGGAAGGTTGTGAGTAATGAAATATTATCCTATTATCCTGTATTTTGACTTGAGTTGCACCTAAATGGTGATACAGGAAGACTGATTAGTGACGTCAGTCCATCGTATTGGCACTTCTAATCTTTTGGTTTGATCTGAGGATCAAATGAACTGCTTTATGAGCTTTTTGGTTGTATCCTGCTGATCTTATGGGAAGAGGTGGGCCTTTTTTTTTTTTAAAAAATAAATCTAGTTTGTCATTCAGAGTGCTGAGTTCAGAGGCCAAGGAAGACAGAATATCTGCTTCTTGTAGATAATTGTTCTAAAGAGTAGTAATTGATGGTTTATGGATCAGAGCACTCAGATGTTTTTCTTTTTGGGGTGGCTGTACCAACATTACCTCCAATAAGCCATGGAGAAGCTGCATTTTAATCCCCTGAGAGCTAAAAAACATCATCACTGATGGCATAATGAATGTAGACCTCAAATCAAGTACTAAGGGGCTATTCTCAGATACTGACAACAGATAAGCCAGACTCTGATTAACTTCTCAGTTAAAGGGGTTTAGAACTAAAGTAATTACTCATTTGCAGTGGTTTTCCATTTTCAATAAGGTTGTTTTACGGTTAAAGCTTGAATGAAGGTATTTAACTCTTTGTCTAGCTTTCCTGAGCCTTTCTTAAGTTCATTTTGAGTGTACAAATGGACTCAGCTTAGTTGTTTTGGCTTCTGAGATAAGAGTACTTGCAGGCTGTTGAAAAGAATCTGACAGCAGTGTTTTGTTCTCAGCACCCACTGTAAAGTTTTGATAGTATTCTGAGTATGAATCAGAAACTTCAGGGTAGCAGTTTTCAGAATAATGGGAAAACGCAGAATACCAGTTAAGTCAGAGTCAAGTCTTTTAATTTATTTCCTTTTTATATCCTTTATTTTATTGATTCGTGGAAAAAGACAGGTCCCCTTACCCATCCCCCCAAACACCCCAAAACAAAACAAAGCGTGGTTCTGGGTGGTTACACAATCATATGTAACTACTCTGTTTTGAGGCCACTGGGTGAAATTACCCATCCAAGGACCCTGCTATTGGTCTTTTGAAACACCAGCTGATCATCACATAGATTGAAGCCTAGCCAGTCAGAAAAGTGGATCGTCATTTCTACCTTTCTGGTTTATGGTTCCTAGGTAAATGAGAAGACCATTGTAAACTTCATTTAGGGTCAAGGCCACCCTAAATTTGCAGAAGAAAGACTTTTAGAAAAAATATCTTGGGAAGACCTTTCTGCTTATTTGTAGAGACTGGGTGCTTTCTGACCTGGAGGATGCTTGCACACTCATGGCAATTCACTTAGGTCACAAAATTGATGACTTGCTTTTCTAGCCTCCACTGCATTTGTTTCAGGCATCCAGTGCCACTTTAATTGATTTTTGTTTAAAAACTTTGTGGAGTGTAATGCAGGGGTTTGAGTCTCAACTGGACCTTAATTTCCTCATTTGCACAAAGTCTAATTCATATGGCTATGTAATATATACGAAAATGCTTTGTAAGCCTTATAAAATCTTGTTCCACAAAGTCCTTGGGCCAGTAAAATTATCAGCACCTGGGAGCTTATTAGAAATGCAGACTCTCAGATTCTACTCCAGACTTTATTGAATCAAAGTCTGCAGTTTGACAAGACCCACAGGTGATTTGTATAAAATTAAAGTTAGATAAATACTGCTCTATAATTTTCTTGGAAGATTACAGATCAAATTCAGAAACTTTTATCTCAGGTTGGAGCCCCTTCAGATTTGAGCTTCCTTTGAACAAGAAATCTGTGTGCTCTGCTTTGCGATGTCAAGCTTTTAGACACTGACTAAATAAAAAGTTAAAAAAGCACAACTTTCAGAAAACCTTTTTTGGTTTTCGTCTTTTCCTCCTGGATATGGTGGTACCACAGCAGAGGGGAACACTCTTCTTACCTTTTTGCATACCAGGAATTGGGTGATCATATACACAGCGCCTGGTATATTCCACGTTCCACTGTTTCTAAAGCGCACACCTCCCTACTTTTGTTCATTTTGAAATTGGGATGCGTTAAATGATATAGTTTAATTGCCAGTGTTTCCTTTTTAGCAACACATAAAATGATGGTATGTCTTATAAATTGATGGTGTCTCATATTTGATGAAATGTAATAATTGGTGGTGGCTTGATTCTGTACAGATATTTCAGAAAAGTCAGTGGGACAGAGGGTTTAGTAATTAAAGCCATAGTCTTTCCAGGGGGGAAAACATAAGCTATCCAGCAAATTTGAAGCTTTAGGGGGAGTGAAGGTGAAGGTGGGTGTGTCTGAGAAAGGCAGTGGGGAAAATGTGAAAATTAGACAAAATATTTAAAATAATCTTTTAAAAGGAATTGCACATTCATGAATTGCCTTATTTAATACCTGAAACAACAACCCTTTGAGGTTGATGTTGTCCCTATGAATTTATAGATGAGGAAAATGAGGGTTAGAAGGGAAGTGGTGGGACCTGAATTCAAACTTTGTTCTGATTTCAGTTCTTAGCTATATTGCTTTTTACTAAGGTATACGCTACTTTGGTTTGTTTATTCGTTTCTCACAATATGATTATATTTAATATGTCAATTTAAACGTAATTCACATGACTAGTAATTTCAAACTTTTGCTCAGTTTTTTTTAATATTTGAAATTTTTTACTAGTGGAGCTACTGAGCTGCTGAACTTCAAAGAAAATTGACATTTTGGTGTTTTGGGGGCATTTTGTGAAAAACTGAGAAGTGTACACAGGAGAAACCAATATTTTAGTTAATGTTATGGCTTTAGGACTTGAGTGTCAAGCAAATACACAAAAATATTGTTTTAGAAAAAAAGGGAAGAAAATTACTAATCTCATTGAATGTGACTTCTGCCATATGGAGCTTTGTGGTGGGATCTCTGCAATAGCAGGAAAAATTAAGTTCTCATTTCTCTGACTTCATTCAGAATTAATAGGTATTCCTTGAAATATTCCCCCTGTTATGTGAGGCTTTTGAGGAAGCTGAGCCATGGCTGGATGGACTATGATCCACGCTGTACCTGGTTCTTCTTTCTGTCTGCTCTTCTCTCGGTTCTTTGATATCTAGCAACAGAACATATTGTTCCATCTCTGTGTAGATCTGGGATCTGATCTCTCAAGAACCCTCCTTGCCCTACTCTAGAGATTTTGATTGGGCTTGGCCTCTTTGCATTTTGAGCACTCTCTGAGGCCTGAATTTGGGTTACAGTTTTGGACTGTAATTTATCTAAAGGGAGCCTACAACAAAAGGATGCTATTAATCCTTCTTTGATTTTTATTTCATTTATTCAATAGACTTTTTTAATATTAATATGTGCTAGGTAATATGTGACAAAAAAGCAAAACATACCCCTTGCCTTTAGGATACTTATTTGGACTTGATTGTAGTGGTTCTCAATTGTGAGTGCTTATTGGAAGAGAAACTTTTAAAAACATTTGTGGGAGCTTCTACAGACCAGTTAAATCAGAATCTCTGGGAGAATGCCCAGACACTTGCAAAGTTTTAAAAAGATTGTGATGTTCAACACTAACAATAGAGCCACTCTGCATTGTGAAAATGACAGTGTCTCTGGGAGGGCCAGATTGGCTATACCCTTTTCTTTGAGTTAAACTACTTAATTGGGAGCATTGAAGATTTTTAATCTTAAAATCACAGATAATGTTATATAAGAAATATTATCCCAGTGCATAGTTTTTACTAGTATCATATTTGTATAAAATGGTTTATACTTTATAATAAACTTTTGCATATGCATCGTTTCATTGATGTTTACACCTACTCTGTTTTAAACAAAATGATCCCTGTTTTATAGAAAAGGAAACTAAAGACTCAGGTTTAATGACCTGTCCAAAGTCCAGTAAATGTTAGCAGTTGAGATAGAGTATAGGTTCTATGCAATCTGGGTTAGTATTTTCCTAAAGGAATACTTTATCTTACACATTAAAAAAACTTTAAAATCCCATAAAACATACCAGCCCATTTATACCCTTATTCTTCTCTCTCTAGGGTCCCCAGATTTCTAAGAGACCATTTTTATGATCCTGAACCCTGTGTTCTGTATTCTCTTTTAATAACAGACTTTTGACAGAATAGCTTCCTACTTGTGTTCTTGGTGTCATTCAGAAATCAGACTTCATGTCAACTATTTTAATTTAGGGCTTTTGTTGATTTACTGAACTTGTTAAAACCATGTACAGAAATGTGTACAAGTCATAAACGTTTATCTTCATGAATTTCTATCAGATGGAAACACCCACTGTAACCCATCCAGATCAAGTATGGAAGCCTTCCTTGGGTCCCTCACTGTCAAATAGGAGGAACCTACTGTTCTGCTGAGGCATTACTAGCCTAGTCAGAGTAGAAAACCAGGTAGCTATATTTTATATAAGTGGACTGTATAACATTGGCAAAAACCAGCCCATCCCAGGGATATCTTTGAAAATCTGCCCTTGGTAGTAAAACTGAGAATGTAAGTATGAGTGACTAAGTGTTCAGGCCAGAGCCGTTGGCTGTTACAGAAGGGAAGCAGCTTCTCAGCAAGCCCTTGTGAAGGGTCACTGGGGAAAGATCATGAAGAACATTGATTTGGTGAGTGAGTCTCTTCTGGACCCAGATTTCTTGCTCGTTGGTGAGACTTCCTATTGCTGCTTTATCGAATTTCCTTCCCATTTTTGCCTGTAGACCTTTTTTTTTTTTTTTTTTTTTTTTTGCGGTATGTGGGCCTCTCACGGTTGTGACCTCTCCCGTTGCGGAGCGCAGGCTCAACAGCCATGGCTCACGGGCCCAGCCGCTCCGTGGCATGTGGGATCCTCCCGGACCGGGGCACGAACCCGTGTCCCCTGCATTGGCAGGCAGACTCTCAACCACTGCGCCACCAGGGAAGCCCTGCCTGTAGACCTTTTGAACTCCTTATGAGAAATTGGAGCTGAACTGCTCCTCCTGAGACAGTGACTTGATTTGTAGATTTGTGGGAGATTACTTAAGTGTGTTGGTAGGATGGGATGATCCTTCTAATACTTTTTTTTATTATTGACATTAGTGGTGTCTAGTTCAGGTACAGTTGTTTATCACCACCTCCTGGACTCCTACCTGATGATAAAGATAATGGGAGGATCCTTCTTATTTTATCAGTTCAGTTTTACAGTATTTTTTTTTGTCATTTCAGTTTTCTTTGTCATATTTTTTGAACTTCTGCCCAGAACAGTATTCAGTACTGGGGATATAAAAATGAGTACATAGCTTCTGTCAGTTTTAGCTTTGTAGGAGGAGGGAGCTTTTATCTCTGGACATTTTGAAAGCTCTTTCTTTCTTTAGAATCCTGTCATATTCCCATATCTGGTTTGGGATCTCAATGTCATGCTTAATTGGCTGTCATTTACTCCTTTTGAACCAATAACAGTATAATACTTTGAAGATGTAGAAGTTATATCTCATTTGCTGCCAAAACTATAGTTTACTATCTTGCTGCTACATAAAACTAAGTTTTATAAAACTATATCCTTTCTAATTCCCTTCTGGTATATGTTCCTTTATTCATACTAGCCATTAAATCTTTCTTTTTCTGTGTCACATTTGAACAGAGAATGATTTTGAAAGCAAAATTGGCTTTGAACTGGTAGTTGAAAGGTCTAAGATTGTCAAGGTCCCTGAGTCTGGTCTTTCTGGGCCAGAGATGGCTAAGAACTACTTTGAGAGCGTCTTTTTATTTTGCATTTGCAGGCCTACCTAACCATTCATAACTGAGTGTCTGCTGCTTTAGCTTCCATTTGTGATCCCCCCCCCCCCCGCCCCCAAATGAAATTTGGTTGTGGTGACTGGAAATGCTGTGCAGTAGTTCTCATCATCTTCTGACTGGATCTTCCCTTTTACCAGGAGCTTTCTTTTGGTCCAGGTCTATTTGTTTCTTCCTTAAACCAGAAGTCAGTGATGGGGACAAGCAAGATTACCTCTCTCTAGTTTTACAAAAGCAAAATTACTTAACCCTTGGGTAAGGTTTTGCAAAGCTTTCTGTACCATGTCAAGTCACTATACCAAACCTTCTTTTCCTTCTGGAAATCAAGACATATTTGCTTTAAATGTCCATGTCTTAACTTAGAATGTTGGTAAGAGGAGACAGACTTAATTTCCTTAAAAAACAGGACATCAGTATGCTTGGCACCACATCAGTTCTTTTAGGTCCAGTCTTTTAATGTTTGTAGTTTGAAGCACTTCAGAGATAAATTCTGTTGCATTAATGATTCAGCTTAACACGCTCTCATGTAGTCCCTGGTATGGGACAGGCAGTGGAAGGCAACTGGTAAGCACTTCTTAGAGTACTCTTTGTGAAAGAATTTCATAGTTATATTTAACATGTTTTGAAGGATTAAAAAAATCAAGTGTAGGATGTTTGGTGAATTATAGTTTCAGTAAGCCATGAGATACTGGGTGGAACTGGGGTGGTGGTGGTGCAAATTAGCAGGGCATATATCCCAAGATGAAGTGTATAGAGTAATCGAATTGGAATGATGTTAGACCACACTTAGCTCAATATTCAGAAGTAAGGGAGGAGTTTACATCGGCAGTGGAAGTAGGAAATTCATTTTGTAGGCTTAGTACATTCCAACTATACTATTAGCTGCCATTCCTGGGGCTTATTAGGAGTTGAGCTACTCTATAGAGTTAGATTTGAGAGCAGAGAAGTAGAACCAAGAGATATAAAGTTGTGGTTGGGCTTTGGGTAGAAAGGAAAAAAATGGGGTGGTGGGACACTGGGCATGATAAGACTGTCCTAATCTCTGTAACATAAATGTATGTCTGTCTCCCCCATTTGGCAAGACTTTCTGCAGTGTTCCTGCCTCTGTGTTGTCTGTTAATTAGATTGTAATGTCTTGAAAGGTCATGGACACTCTCCTGTTCTAATTAGCATCTAGTGTAGTCTGGTGTCCACAGTGGTAGCCCACTATTGTTAGTTGATGATGATTAGTGAAGCTGAAGCTATTTTTTAAACAGGGCCCAAGGGATGCAGACAGTGATGAAAACGACAAAGGTGAAAAGAAGAACAAGGGTACGTTTGATGGAGATAAGCTAGGAGATTTGAAGGAGGAGGGTGATGTGATGGACAAGACCAATGGTTTACCAGTGCAGAATGGGATTGACGCAGACGTCAAAGATTTTAGGTTTGTATGTTTTACACTTCTGATTTTTGAATGGGGGTTATGGGTTTTTGTTTTCATTCAGTTTTATTTTGATTTTAGTTTTCTTTTTCCCTCCCTATGTGTCCTTTTTAATTATTGGGTCTAGTGTAGGCCATACCACAAAGATTGTAAATTAACTGGTAAGGTGGAACTTTCTAAGATTTGTCCATGCCTGATGTTTTGCCAAAACAATAGACTTCCCATTTGTATAGAGCTCTGTAATTTGCAGGATGATTTCATAAAGATTATTTCAGTGATTCTCAAATATCAAAATCACCTGGGATGGGTGCCTTGGGATTTCTCCCAAATCACTATCTTGGGAGAAATCTTGGTTACTAAGGGAAGTGTGTCATATGGCTCTGGCATGTTAGAATGGAAGGAAAAACAGTTGAGAACTTAAGCATTCTTTTACTTGAGACTCATAAGCTCCCTTTGAGGTAGGCAGGTTAGGTATCATTTTCTTCATTTTGAAGAACCAGAGATGCAGGTCAAGTGACTTGTTCTTAATCATATCCCTTCCCTTCCATGGAGGCCTCTCATTCCATCTCTGGTCATAATTGATTTGCAGGTTTTACCCCATAATTTTAATATGCACAGTAATAAAACGATACTGTGTTTATTCTTCATTTATGTAGCTAACCTTTAGTGATGGTATATGATTTTTTTAAAATTTAAAAATCCTTAGTCACTCATGTATAGTTAAGAGAATTTAATTTTTAGTAATGTAATTGTAGTCTAAAACTAATGTGTGTGTACCTACACCCACACCCACCCGCCCACCCACCCCTTATCCTAATAATCTACAGAGTCAAATTAAAATATATTTTGGGTCATTGTAGAACAGCGTTCAATTGTTTAGTCTTCCTAACCTAACTTGTATCTTGTGAGTGTAAAGAATTACAGTCTGGAAGAAATTTGAGACACAGAGAAATAAACATTTATCTAAGGTCTTTCAGATGAGTTTGGGTAGCCTCTCCATCCTGAATCTCAAGCAGCCTGTGGCATTGTTTTATGGTATTTGACTCTGGGACAGGTGGTAGTGGTAGGGTTTGTGTGTCTGTCGAGGAACAGGACAAGAGCTTTCACTTGTACCAGCGATAAGATTTCTTTTAGGCTTAGAATGTAGTCACAGGCTACACTCCCTGACTAGAATATAATATTATTCTATATTAGTCTGAATTGGAATAATATAGTCCTGTAATCTTTTTACATAGGGTGATCATGTGTCCTGAATTACCCAGGACAGTATTTGTTTATACCTGTGTCCCAGGATATTTCTTAACACTGCCCTTTTCTTTGCTCTTAGGAGTGTCCTGGTTTGGATGATAAATTACATCCTCATATTACTTTTAATTCTTAGAGTTGTCTCCTTAGCAGGGGCTTATCCTAGATATGAATTTATTTTGTACTATTTTGTAATGGTCTGCTTCTGGTTTCTTAGAAGGGGAAAAGGGGAGACAGTTTTATCAGTGGCCAGTGGTACTCAGGAAATACACACACACACACACAAAATTTTCACCTATTAAAAAAATATTTTTTTGAAATAGAATTATTCTCAGATGTGGAATTTCCCCTTAGAAACTACTTTGTCCATTGACTCTGTTTAAAGAGTAGATGTTGCTTTTGGGGGGCATATTTTACTACCTATATTTTGGGATCTCTGTTTTCATGGATGCCACAGGCAGTGATTTTTTTCCGCAGTTCATCCAGTGTTTCTCAAATCTGGGCCCCTTGGTTAAAGGGATTGTAAATTAATAGCAGTTAATGTAAATTTAAGGGGTGGGTTGTGGTGGAGAGGCAAGCAATAGAAGAGTCATTTTATAGGATAGAACATATAAGCACCAGAAGGGTCTCCAGTCATTTTGTAGAAGTAGTTTTAAATACTATTGGTAATGAGCTGTGTCAAGCACGTTGTCCTTAAACTTAGGTTGCTGTAGTGTCCCTCCCCACTCAAAATAAGGTTTAATGCCCTTTACTTTCTCTGTTTAGCCGTACCCCTGGTAATTGCCAGAACTCTGCTAATGAAGTGGATCTTCTGGGTCCAAACCAGAATGGTTCTGAGGGTTTAGCCCAGCTGACCAGCACCAATGGTGCCAAGCCTGTGGAGGATTTCTCCAACATGGAGTCCCAGAGTGTCCCCTTGGACCCCATGGAACATGTGGGCATGGAGCCTCTTCAGTTTGATTATTCAGGCACGCAGGTACCTGTGGACTCAGCAGCAGCAACTGTGGGACTTTTTGACTACAATTCTCAACAACAGGTACTGTGTGTGTCTCTGTCACTCTCTCTGCTCTCCCTGCAGCCAGCACATTATTCAAGTAACTGAGAATCGGGTAATGGGAGGAGGGTGGCATTATTTTAGGCCTTCGATAGCCAGTCCTTATTAACCCAACAGTGATGTGGATTACGAAGCCTCTGCATCTTCCCCTCCAGAAGCTTATTCCCATGTTGAGGTTTATTGGCAAGAGACCCCCCTGCTCTGTGTACTTCCTTTGGCTCCTCTCTTTCTTCAGGGCCTGGGGAGGGGATGTGGTGGTGTCACCTCTTGTAACACAGTCCTCTTGAATGTTAAAGTAATTCACTGAAGATTAATGTGATTGTACTGCTGTTGGTTTTTGTTTTTAAAATAGTAAACTCTGTTGTCTGCCACTGTCAGGAGTCCAGTGCCAGATGTCTTATTAGTCCTGTCTTTTAATTAAGTGAGTTACTGCAGGTAACAGACATACCTGGTACCTTTCAAAAGAGTTAGAATGTAATTAGGGGAAAAACACAAATCATGCCACATAAAATCTGCAGTGAAATGACCTGGCTTTTCTTTTATTATTCATAAGTCTTTGGAATATATTGTATGTGTGCCTTCTGGTTTTGAAGGCATGGTATGACTAACTCTAGGGTTTACTGATTCTTCTGTTTAATTTTTTTTAAAGGAAAATTAGCTGTCTGAATTATAAAATGGGGGTAGGTAGCCTCCTGATCATGTTAAGTACCACAGGTTCTCCTTTGTGGCTACAAGTAGTTTGATGGGCCATGAATTTCTGATACTCCTTAATTTTGGAATATAAATATAAACTTCTAGGTTTGAAAGGTTAAAATCTCATTTTGAAGTTTAGAAATGACATATCTATAATTTTTTTCTGTGGGGAAAATTGGCTTATGGTCTTTGTAGATCAGTTGTACCATACTGTCCCTTTAGTTGTCATAAATGGCTGATTTTAAATGAATTTTGATTGATAGATGATTGGATAATAAAGTTAACCATGTGAAGTTTACAAAAACAAACCCCTTTAAGGGATGATGTGATGTGCATAATCTGTGCCCATATCAGATGGATATATTAGGTTTAATTAACCAACTCTTTTTCCAGAGAGAAAGTGAACTAAAAGTGTACACTACTCTCCTCATAGTTCCCAGTAGTTATGCTCACCTTTCCATAGGAATTTGACTTCCTGTGCTTTTTGTCTTCTTTTTAATGTTTTCTCACAATGAATCCTCAGAACAGCACTTTTGAGTGAAGCCAGAAATTACTTCAGATGCTGAGGAGATAATAGACTTCAAGATATTTTGTGTCATATCAGCAAACATAGGGACACACTGTTACTGTAGAATTCAGCTTGTTCAGCTTACAACATTAATGTGGTAATTTCTCTATCTAAATTGAGGTATGTTAAGTGCAGGCTGATTCTAATCAGGTTCCTTTAACCTAGTTATCTCAAGAAGTTTTATCTGAATTCTTTCTTTTACTCTGTCTCATTGGTCTGAACTTCCCCTAGCAACCCTTAGAACTCTAGTCGGCTTTGGTTCTTAGCTTCCATTCCCAATCTAACCCAATCTTAACTCTTTGCTTGTTACTGAAGAAGTGTTTATTTAAGAAGTGTTTGGGCTTCCCTGGTGGCTCAGTGGTTGAGAGTCCGCCTGCTGATGCAGGGGTCACGGGTTTGTGCCCCGGTCTGGGGAGATCCCATGTTCCGCAGAGTGGCTGGGCCCGTGAGCCATGGCCGCTGAGCCTGCACATCCGGAGCCTATACCCTGCAACGGGAGAGGCCACAACAGTGAGAGGCCCGCGTACCGCAAAAAAAACCACAAAAAACAAAAAAAAAAACAAAAAGTGTTTGTCTCCAACCTCTTATGAATGAAAATCTGATTCTCTTTCATATAATTGTTCTTTACCTCATAATCAGAGCTGGGATTCTCTTTTGATTTATTGATCTAGGGTTTCAAAATAATTCTATCAATTTTTGAGGAGCCTGGATAATTATTAGGACTTGAACAGAAATGTACTTTTGCATACCCACAAATAATTAACACAATTAAATCAAAGACACCACCCACTCAGATTTATAAAACCTTGGGTGCCTTTACCATGTATCCCATTTCAGCAGTTTTTGGACGTTAACGTCATTATTTTGCAAGTTAAACTATTTTTGGGTTCTGACTTCCCATGCATGTCTTGGTTGCTGCAGTATGGGGACAGTGTTACACAGGTACACCATCATCATAGGATGTGATCATTGTTACTTTGTCCCATGGGCTCATAATTCTTGCTATTCTGAGTAGATGGCTGTACACATTCTTGTACTTGGCAGCCTAATAGCATGCCTGGGAACCGTTGGCCCAAGACTCTTCAAGACCCTTAACTTCCCAAAGGCTCCAGCATAAAAGCCAGTAGTAATTAAGAAGGAAGGATCCTTGCTCTACTGGAAATTGGTGTTTGTTCCTACACTTTATCCTTCTAATCTTTTTTACCCTTTTGCTTTTCGTTAACGTTTTATTCCCCTTTCTACTAATTAAAATGGTTCTGATTCATCAAGGTCCAGTGCTGTTACCTTTCTTGATTTCCAAATCAAAAAGTTGTCATGTCTGCCTCCTTTGAACCCTGTAGTGCTTTGTGCTTCCCTTAAGAAAAGGAGTCATCGTGTTCTGCTTTGTGTTATGATTACATGTCCTCTGCTAGACTGTAATCTCCTTAGAGGGTAAGGTGGGGTCTTGATTCCTCTGTGTCCTCTGCTTTGCTTTAGTGGAACAAATTTCCAGGGAACCTTTTCCATACCCCTATTATATTATCTCAGAACATCCCCCGTATTTAATATACTTCCCAAAACTAAAATTGGAAACTAGCCTTCTAAGAGGTCTGGAGGCACTCTTTGAGGCCTTGCATCTATTCTAATATGTAAGTCGTTTAGGTCTAGCCCAGTAGGTGTACCTCATAGACAAATAACTGGACCTGTATCATATCCAGTAAATTTACCTCCTGAATCAGTATTTAACCTTTTTACTGTCAGAGCCCTCTTGCCATCTGATCAAAAGCCATAGTCCTCTCATCAGAAAAACATAATTCTTTTGACACTCTATTTTGTGGATAACTTCAGGGAGATCACAGATCTGTGGACTGCAGGTTATAACCTTCTGTTCGCATTTTTTGTTGTCACCTGTAGCCAAGCATATCTTTCATGAATGGAACGGGCTCCCCCAACCCCATGGCTCTCAGTTTAGTTATTATGGCTCATTTGGTCATTTAAATAGTACAAGGAAATACTGCATGACAAGTGATGAGACCATTTATGCCCATGTCCTAGGGAGAGCATACTCTTAACCTGGGGAAGGAAGGACTTATGGAAGAGGTGGATCTTGAGCTGTGCCTTGCAAGACGTTTATACCAGGAGAAGAATGAAAATTCCAGTGGAGGAAATAGTAAACTAAAGGCTTAAAATTAGAAATGAACATATATGTGTTCAATAGATAATGTAGAAACAAACAGTCACCCTAGCTGGTAGTTGAGGTTGAAGAAAAGTGACTTGTGGGGTTGCATAGATAGTGTTGTGAGTCTTACCGACTTTGCTGTGCTGCCTTATGGTCATTAACAAGACATTTTTAAGAAGTAATGACTTAACTATCATGCTTTAGTTTTTCTGTGCTGAGTGTTAGCTTAGTAGCATTCTTTTGCCCATATTAGTCAGTTAACTGTTGACTGTTGTGTCCTTCCAGGAACTTTAGGTTTTGTCCAGAGAGAACAGAGCTAGTGTTCATAGAGTGACTATCATACATGAAACAATTATGGAATGGTTGAGGAACTAAGTGCTAAATTGCTTGGTCGAGGATCCTGTCAGACCAGGGGAGGGCTCAATGAGGACCAAGTTTGCATAGACCTAACTTGAATGACACGTGGAATGTATGTATATTGCTGCAGTTAAGAGAACAGAGGTATGGAGATGGAAATGACAGTGGTGTGGTCATTGGTTGACAAGAGTAGAAGATACACGTAGAAGGTAAAAAGGAGATAGATGCATTTGGTTATTGAGTCCAGGTCACAGAGGCCTTGAGAGCCACGACTGAGTACAGACAATATTAATGATTGTGAGGATTGAACCAAAGATCTAATGTGGCACATATTTTTCTGTACATTTTTATCATGGCTTTCTTAAACGGGCATCAGAGGATTTTTTTTTTTTTTTTAAGTTTTGAGTTATTTGCTATAATTGGTAGGGTAGCTTTGTGCTTTTATGTTTGAAAATTGACAAAATAATTCCTTCTTGTGTCCTGTTTCATTTCATTTTATTTCATTTGGTGTAATAAGTTGGTTTCATAAGACAGTATCAGCTTATATTTAGACACATAATATAAAGCAGCCTGAAAATACAGAAAAGGTAATTCTCATTTAATTTATTACAATCTAACTGTACTTAGGGATACTTTGGCTTTGGATAGTTAAATTACTTGTCTAGCCACTGTTAACCATAAACTTAACCTGAGATGTATTTAGAGCAGGGATTCCTTTTTTGGTGCCATGAACCCCTTAGCAGTTAGGTAAGATCTCAGACTGGATTCTTAGAATACTGTTTTCAAATGTATAGTGTAAGTAGGATTACAGAGAAAGCCAATTATATAAAAATAGCTATAACAATATTTGACAACAAATTTGTTTGACAGCAAATTTGGCAACAAATTGAACAGATTTGCTTCTTTATCATATGATGCATGAGATAGAGGTAGTTGTACTAGCCGTCATAATGAGCATAAGCAAGATTTTGAGATGTCTAACAATCATAAAGTAACATGAAAGTATATATGATTTCTATTGGTGATTAAATCACAGATTTGTGGCTAAATTTAATGTGATTTGTTGCCTACAATAATAATTGAAGGACGTGCTAAATTTCATGACAATAAAGATAACTTTATCTGCCCCAGGTACAAAGTTCTGGGGTTAGGAACCCTTAATTTAGGGTAGTTTGAAATGCTCCTTGATATCTCTTTCCTCATTTTCCCCTCATTGTCTTCTCTTTAATCCTGGAAAACAAAGTGAACAGCTCACATATACTGTGTTCATACCATTTTGTGTTTTGATGCTTGAGCAATATTCTTTATTTTAATAAACAGCTATGCAATTATCTATATTTACCTAAATATACTTCAGAAAAATATTACTAGGTTTCATTATATTACAGTCATATGTAACAGAAACCAAAGCCAAGATTGGTAATCAGGTGGATTAATCTGGTTAATTGTTGATATTCTTTATTTAGGGTTCAGTTAATATAAAAATAACCCAATGATGTGGCGTGTTTTACAAAATTGTGTACTGAAGTACTAAAGCTGTAACCTGTTAAGCATGAATTTTAAACAAAGAGACAGTACTCTGAAAGCCCTAGTCAGATGGGAGAGGAAATTGGCATGCATTTGCTTTTTAAAGTGTGGTAGTGATTTAAATGTCATTCTTATGAGACCAAGTGTGTGCATAGTTTTAATATAGGTGTTTAAAATTCTTGGCTTTCTTTTCAGTTTATAAATAAGAGGAAGATTATTCTGTCAGTGTCATGCGTACAGTCACTGTTAAAATGCTGACTTTAGCTAGCAATTAGGTCAGTACCTTTATTGTTACTTGACTTTGCTGAAATTTTAGAATATGATTTTTCTCAAAAGACTAACTTATTTGATGGAAGGATATATTTTTCCTCACCTTGTTTATAAATCATTTATTTTGGAATCCAATTCTTCTTCTGCTAAAAAAATATGAATTTTTTGTTTTTTAAAAAATTGACAGCATAGTTTGTATGTACCTGTTAAACCAAAAATCATTATAATTATTAGTTGATTATTGCAGCTGTTCAAATAACCTGGTCAAAAATGAACTTTGATCTAGAAGCTTCAGACAGTAGCAAACTTCCACAAATTTCATATACTGAGGACTAGCTCCAGGATATAATTTTTTCTTAAAAATTTATAGCCCCACTATTGATGTAATACTCGTAGTGTTTGAAGGGCTTTTCTCTGTGAATTCTGACAATAGCCCCATGAGGTAGGGCAGCTATTATATTTTTATAGATTTATATATTTTTTTACAATTTACTTGGGCAGAATTTATTTATTTTTATAGATAAGAAAATTAAGACATCCTGAAGCTTACAGACTTAACTGAAGATCATATACTACCAGCTATGCAAACATCTTTGTTTTGGTTTCTAGCTCCTAGCTGTTTCCTTTGGACCTAGTACTAGAAACGTAAAGCCTTTTGATGCATGGAGTATTCAACTGCATTCTTAGTTTTTTCTGCAAGGAGCATGTTTTAAAAAATACTCATCGACAACAAAAACTAAAAAGGTTTTTCTTTCTTCCCTTTTTGTGACCTGACGGCAGCTGGTGCTCATGAACTCAGTGGGGTTTTGACTTTAACACTGACTCAGAAGAGTCTTGACTTCTGCTTTCCTTGTCCCCATCCTGGGCTGCCGTACTGGGTGATGAGCTGTAAGAGGTGGCCCACAGAAGGGCTTTGTCCGTGTGTGTGGGTGCTCTCCTCATTCATCAGAAAGAATATCACATATAAAGGACTTTCAAGTGCTTTATGTGTATTGATTTTAATACTTAGAACAACCTTATGAGTTAGACAAATCTTTATTGTCCCTGTTAGAGAGAGGAGGAGAGTAAAGCACAGAGGTTTTCCTGCCCAGTGTCTCACACACACAGTCAGTGGTGGAGCTGAGACATGAATGCAGGCTTTCTGGCCCCAGACTCTGTGCTGTTGTCCTCTCTCCACTATGTATATTGCCTTAAACTGGTAAGAAGCCAGGCCTGGCAGTACATTTTATTTTGGGGGGAGAAAGGATAGTCTTTGACATTGGCTAACTCCATATTTAGATATTACTCTTCCAGATTCCGAAAACTCAACAACAATATTTTTATGCCAGCAATTGTTATTGGTAACAATAGTAGTAATAGCTGTCTCTTATCAGGTGCGAGCTGTATGCCAGTCACTATGTTGGGTGTTTTTGACTGCCTGGAATCACTTCTGGAATATAAACCATGCAGGGTATCTTTTGTTAGTTCATATAGTGTCAGAGAAGGGAGTTAAACAAGCTTGCTTGTGTGGTTCCCAAATTATGCCTTCAGGATTTCTTATTAGGAACCTTGATAAGCTTGAAATAGTTGACATATTTTCCCCTGCATTCAGTTTCTTGAATAGCTTATGAATTCTCCCTAAGTAAATGGCAATAAATTGTGGCACATTTATCATTATACTGACCTTAAAATAAGCATTTTCCCCAAGTTTCACAGTATTGTGTTTCTCAGTTATTATTGGCTTACTCTGTGAAAATCATGAAAATGTTGACAGAGTTCAGCACTTTGCCCAGCAGATGGCATTTGTGTGAGTTTTGCAGGATCCTTTAGAATCCATCACTTGCCAGTTACCCAATTTTGTTTTGAATAAGCTGTATTTCCAGTTAATATTGGACCATTTACATAAAGAAAATGTGCTAGAATTGCTGTAATCTGTACTATAATCAAATCTGCCTGTTGTCAATGCATAATTTACTTATGTTCATTGTTTATTGCAAAATGCACTCAAAATAATTCCTTCTCTTTTTGCCGTAATCACTGAGATATTAACCAGCTCTCAAACGCAGGATATATGGGTGTTTTTATAGGGCCTATATGTTTTTAGTTAAAAGTAATAGTCCCTACTCTCGGTGGTAACATGGTAGTGAGGACCACAGACTGATGTAATGCGGAATGGTTATTTTATTCACACACTATGTAATCACTGAGATATTAACCAGCTCTCAAACGCAGGATATATGGGTGTTTTTATAGGGCCTATATGTTTTTAGTTAAAAGTAATAGTCCCTACTCTCGGTGGTAACATGGTAGTGAGGACCACAGACTGATGTAATGCGGAATGGTTATTTTATTCACACACTATGTATTTATATGTATATTTACAGATACAGTACATACGTGTAGTGTTACATGAAATGTTAGAAGCATGTGAAGTGAGGATAAGTCATAATGGAATGGTATTGGAGTACTGTTTTCAGTTAATAAGTCAAGATAACCTCAAGAGTTGTATTCTGAACACACTAGTATCCTTATTTCCCTAACTTCATGTTGCAGTGCCTAGCTAATAATAAGTGCTCAAAAAAATGTTTGTTGAATGAAATAAGTTATTTTATTTGCAGCAGGCCCAAGAAGGGTAGAGGGAAGAGGCTAGCATGAGCCGTGTCTGAGATGTTAAATAAATATTTCAAATATTTTAGGCTAGGAAAATTCCAGAGATCCATTGAAGCGACAGTAGATGTTTAGTGGAACTGTGAGGTATTTTCACAACCTTGGAAAAAATTTTTAAACAGCTTTCCACTATTTTACTTGTTTCCTGCCTCCTGGCTGCCTGTCTTGCGGGGGGTGGGGGAGGAGCTGTTGGTAGGAGCACTCCAGAGGCACTGTCTTTGAGGTGAAACAGAAACCAGCCTGGCAATGATCACAGGGTGTAGTTACCAAATAGTACTGGTCGGCTCCCTTCCTGGAGTGAACAGTTGTTTTGATATGTTTGTCAATAGATTCCTATATTTCTTTTTTTTTTTTTTGCGGTACGCGGGCTTCTCACTGTTGTGGCCTCTCCTGTTGTGGAGCACAGGCTCCGGACGCGCAGGCTCAGCGGCCATGGCTCGAACCCGTGTCCCCTGCATCGGCAGGCGGACTCTCAACCACTGCGTCACCAGGGAAGCCCTCTATATTTCTTTTGAATACTTGATATTTAATCAATGCTTGTAAAGTAGTACTATCTTTTTACCAGCATCATAATGAAGTTTTTCTTTTCTTTAACCTTTGAAAATAAAAAACTCTAAAGTATTTTTGAAATCTGTAGTACGTGTTTACTTTTGTCATTCATACTGTGAAAGCAGAGGCTTATTTTACTCTGTTTTTTTTTTTTTTTTTTTTTTTTTGCGGTACGCAGGCCTCTCACTGTTGTGGCCTCTCCCGTTGTGGAGCACAGGCTCCGGACGCGCAGGCTCAGCGGCCATGGCTCACAGGCCCAGCCGCTCTGCGGCATGTGGGATCTTCCCGGACCGGGGCACGAACCCGTGTCCCCTGCATCGGCAGGCGGACTGTCAACCACTGCGCCACCAGTGAAGCCCCTACTCTGGTTTTTAGAAAGATGAATATATAGAAAGAGAGGTAACAAATACAATTGGCCAGTATGTTCAGAATATTCACCTTTTAAAAACAATTTTTTTTAATACTCACATATTTGAGGCACAGAAGTAACCAGATCATAGAATAAAGTCCACCACCTAAGATAACATTAAAAGTTCAGTTGGGGGGCTTCCCTGGTGGCGCAGTGGTTGAGAGTCAGCCTGCGATGCAGGGGACACGGGTTCGTGCCCCGGTCCGGGAAGATCCCACATGCCGCGGAGCGGCTGGGCCCGTGAGCCATGGCCGCTGAGCCTGCGCGTCCGAAGCCTGCGCTCCACAATGGGAGAGGCCACAACAGTGAGAGGCCCATGTACCAAAAAAAAAAAAAAGTTCAGTTGGGGACTTCCCTGGTGGTCCAGTAGGGAAGACTCTGTGCTCCCAACGCAGGGGGCCCGGATTCAATCCCTGGTCAGGGAACTAGACATGCTGCAACTAAGACCTGGTACAGCCTAATAAATAAATAAGAAGTCAAAAGTTCAGTTGTGATGATAATTAAGCTGAGTTGTCAGAATGACATTATCTCCTAATGTCTGAAACAATCCGGTCTTTTTATGAAGACATCTGTAATTCAAGATCCATGGTGTCTGTTATATATCATCCAGTGAAGTTAGCTGAAACATTGAAAAGTCCTGTAGAAAGAGCAGGTAGGTTGAAGGTCCTCTGTAGGGAGGTCCCATCAGTAAATTCTCCTAGTCTGATTTCAGAAAATAAAAAAGTCTTTAGTATAACCCCTTGGAAGGAGGCACATCAGGGCAGTCCAAAATCAGGAATCCCCTTTCTTTGTACCAAAACTATTCATATTAAAATGTATGAACATTTTATTCAGTGCTGTGTTCCTAGTTCCTTGCACAGTACCTAGCAGGTGTTGTTTCATAAATATTTGTAGAATGAATGAAAGAATGAGTGATTGACTTTGTAATAAGAGAGAATCTTGGGATATTCTTGTCAAGACCTTTGAACTCCTTTCCTTGGGAACTTAACAGTGTGCTAGGTCTGAGCTCATAATCCAAGTTTCGTTAGTAGCAGCTATACTTCTGTTGTTTTTTTTTCTTATGTATAAAAGAGTTGGTATTCTAGGAAACTCGGGAGCCCCTCCAAATTGCACAGTTGTCCAATTTACCCATTATGATAAGCCACTAGTTGAGGAAGGTATCCAATATTATTTCCCCAAGAAGAGGCAGCCAGAGGATGAAATGAATACTCCAAAGTATGAATAGGTGAGAATTAATTCAAAGTGTTTGTGGGGTTCGTAAAAGAACTGAAGGGAGGTAACAGCACTCAGTGCAACGTGGTAACTCATTTGTAATATACTCATTTAGTTTTTAAGTTGCTCTGGATCAGGCAGCAACCTCAGACCTGGAATAGTTCTTAGGGCATTTGTATGTATGTTTGTGGTTCAGGGGACATATAACCTGTGAGTAGTTAGCACATGGGAACTAGGCACACCAAACTGAGGTAAAGCAAGAGAGGGAAAGCGGAACTATGAAGCATCATAGATACCAAGGGAATGGAGTAGAACATGAGAACATTTTTGTTTAAAGCATCCTGTCTAAACAAGGGTTTATGGAAATTCTTATTCAGAGAGGTTTTAAAATTATTTCACAAGACAGGTTCTCTAACCTCATCATGTCCTTTTCTTCCCTCAGCTGTTCCAAAGACCTAACGCACTTGCTGTCCAACAGTTGACAGCCGCTCAGCAGCAGCAGTACGCGCTGGCAGCCGCGCATCAACCCCACATTGGTAAGTCCTTGAGCCGAAAGCTCCCTTATAGGGGTGGCCCCATTTTAGGATAGCGGCTGCTGTGGAACCCAGCAGACTGATTGTCAAAGTCCAGACAAATCCCTCAAGGTACAATAAATGGCCTCTTACTCTTGTCCAGTTGTCTTTAGCAACATTCTTATTTTTCTAGACCTCAACTGATAAGATTTCTTGGTATCCAGTTATTGCTCTGCCTCAGCTGTTTCAGTATTTAAAGTATTTACTGTAGTAGTGACTAGCATCAACTTTGTTGGTAGGTTTGGATGAACTCAAATAACAGTAATTTTGTGCTTGTTGGGCTTGTGTAGACTATGGATATATCAATGTCACATCTTAATAAGTAGCAAGTAGTACCTATAAGCCTATTTTCCAAGTAGCATGTCTTGAAAATTTTAAAAAGTATTATCATATAATCACTGGTTTTTAAAGTACAGTAGCTTTGCCCTTTTCCTATTGCACTTATTAATGTTTTGATGTGCATATTTTTGTCTTATTGCCTAGACTCCCTGCACCCCTCCCCCACTTTTTTCAGGTCTCTTTGAAACAAAGTGCTATACAAGTAGAAATTTTTTTTTTTAATGTGTTAAAATGACACGATTGAATAGATAGAAGATCACCAATCATGGATTGTGGAATGCTGTGGAAGAAAAGACTTGCTTCCAACCTAGATATACAGGTGACCCTTGAACAACATGGGTTTGGACTGCGCAGGTCCACTTATATTCAGATTTTTTTTCAGTAAATGTTCTACAGTACTGCTTGATCCTCGGTTGGTTGAATCGTTGATGCAGAAATGTGGCTATGGAGGGCTGACTTTAAAGTTATGCATGAATTTTTGGCCGCGTAGGGGTCGGCACCCCCTAACCCCTGCTTTGTCAAAGGGTCAACAGTATTAAGTCTAGGCATAAAGGCCTTTGCTTGGGTCTTACTTAATTTATACTTGTAGGTAGTAGTCTTTATAAATATGCATGCATCTTCTTTGTGGAAAACTGGAAAATTGTTTAAATGGAAATAAATCCTTCTGTCCCATTACAAAGTCTTTTAAATTGCTTCATTTTAGCCTGTTATAATGTAATTTTGATAGTCCTTTAGAAATTGTGCTGAATTAAAAACTGCATAGCAGTTTTAATTGTACGTCTTTAGCAAAGGCTAAAAAAAATAGACAATAGATAGATGTCACCATAATCTTTAGTACAAGGATTATTTTATCTTCTTAAAATCCTTTTTAGTCTCAACCTATCCTATCTTCTCTTTTTTCTTTTTTTCCTCACCTACAGCCTGGAATGATTAGCCAAACTGTGTAGGTGTTTGGTAGGGCTGCAGTTTTAGTCAAGTTTGTTTTTACTGACAGGTATGTTTTCAGCAGGTTTAGCTCCCGCTGCGTTTGTCCCCAACCCATACATCATCAGTGCTGCGCCCCCAGGGACGGACCCCTACACAGCTGGATTGGCTGCAGCAGCGACACTAGGTGAGACATTCTGCCACACGAGGGATTTTCTCACCTGCTAAAAAGTCATTTTGATGGGCACGCATTCTTTATACTCTTTCACAAATCCACGTCTCCAGTGGAGATTTCTCTCCTGATTTCCAGGACCATCTGTCGGCCAGTTAGACATCTCTGCTTAGCTGTAACCTCAGACGTGAACACATTTAAAGGCAGGTTAATCAGCCACCTCCTGTATAGTTTTTGTTTTTCGTTTTTTTTTTTTTTAACGTGGTACAAATGCCTTTAGTCCACTTCCTTTGTAAATTAATTAATTAATTTTTATTTGACATATAGTTCATTTACAATGTTGTGTTACTGTATAGATATTTTTGATCCACTAAGGCACCAGTTGCTCGTATATATTTCGGGAATTTCTCCTCTTGCTCAGGTCTTCCTACTACCTCTAGTCTACCCTAGTCCAGGTCTGTTTAATCTTTACGTAGACTTTTACAGCTGTTCTCTCTTATGTGCTTTCTTTTTAATTAATTAATTAATTAATTAATTTTTGGCCGCATTGGGTCTTTGTTGCTGTGCACGGGCTTTCTCTAGTTGTGGCGAGCAGAGGCTACTCTTTGTTGTGGTGCACTGACTTCTCATTGAGGTGGCTTCTCTTGTTGCGGAGCACGGGCTCTAGAGCACACGCTCAGTAGTTGTGGTGCAGGGGCTTAGTTGCTCCGTGGCATGTGGGATCTTCCCGGACCAGGGCTCAAGCCTGTGTCCCCTGCATTGGCAGGCGGATTCTTAACCACTGCGCCACCAGGGAAGCCCCTCTCGTACATATTTTCAATTTTCTTCCTTCCTTCCCCTTCTTCATCCACCTAGATTGTTCAAGAAAACTGTCTCAACCACAAATCTTACCCTTTTATCCTTCTACTTAAACCCTTCATTGATTTCTGTCTTACCCACTCTAATATAGCATACTGCAGTTAATGTCAGTATGGCTGGTCATTCCAAACTACTTGGGTGGTGGTGGTGATGGTGGGTGGTGGGTTGTTCCTTGGATTCAGTGTTTCTAAGGAACTGCCATGACATTATGAGGATTAGTGAGGATTTGGACCCACTATGTATAGGGATCTCTCCACGACTATATGGATGTCTCTACATGTGCACCACTTTCTCCCCCTTCAAATTGGTTCCCACTGGCTCATACCGTACATTCTAGCCGTACTAAATTGATTTCAGTTTGCTACACATACCACACTGGTTTAGGCCTCTGTGTCTTTGGACATTATGGTCTTAGTCCTCTAGAGTAAACTCTTTCCCCATTCTTTGCCTGGGAAGCTTCTTAGCTGCTATTGTCACCTCTAGAAAGCCTTCCTTTGCTGACCTTTCCCTATTCTTTCTCTAATCATCACTTTGTATTTATTTGCTTGTGGACGTGTTGTACATGACTGGGTTTTCTTCCCCCTTGAGACTGAACTCTTTCAAAGGCAGACACTTTTGTTACTTGACTCTGTGTGGCACAGTAGCTGTCAACATGGTGCGGTCATAAATATATGGTAGATTGAATTCAACGTTAGGACAGACTTAATGTCTTCCAAAGTAAATATTCTTTGGAGACATCCCTCCAAGTCATGTTAATTGTGACTAAATATTATTTGTAAGATTTCACATATTTTATAGCATGTGATTTGTAATTATGAACTCAAATGCAGCATAGAATTTCATATTGTTTTCTTTAGAATTGTTCACATTTTGGCATGGGTTGTGATGGGAACATATGTAGTATAATTTCTCTGCCCCTGTTGCCTTTAGGGGAAGTAGAATCTTTGCTAATTACCGTTAATATTTATTGAACCCTTATTAACTGTTTGCCAGTGAGTGCTTTTCATTCATACGAATTGTTGGATGATGGCTTTTCAGATTAGGAATCTGCGGCTCAGAGAGCTGTCTTGCTTGAGGTCACACAATTTATTTATTTAGTCTCTACTTTTCCCTCCAGCTTTATTGAGATATAATTGCCAGACAAAATTGTAATGTATTTAGAGTACACAACATTAATATATGTATACATTGTGAAAGGATTCCCTCCATCGAGTTAACTAATATATCTATAATATCCCATATTTACCTTGTTTTATTTGTGCAAAATTTTTTAATTTTTGTTTTAAAATTTTTGTATATTTTTAAATTGAAGTACAGTTGATTTACAATGTTGTGTTAATTTCTGCTATACAGCAAGGTGATTCAGTTATACATATATACAGTTTTTTTAAAAATTTTATTAAAGTTTTTTGTTTTGTGTTTTTAAAGTCTTTACTGAATTTGTTGCGATATTGCTTCTGTTTTATGTTTTGGTTTTTTGGCCTTGAGGCATGTGGGATCTTAGCTCCCTGACCAGGGATCAAACCCACACCCCTTGCATTAGAAGATGAAGTCTTAACCACTGGACTGCCAGGGAAGTCCCTAAAATTCTTTCCTAGTATGGTTTATCACAGGATATTGACTATAGTTCCCTGTGCTATACAGTACAACCGCGTTGTTTATTCATTCTATATATAATGGTTTGCATCTGCTAATTCCAAACTGCCAATCCATCCCTCCCCACTGGCACCCCCCAGAACGCGCGTGCGCGCGCACACACACACAAGTCTGTTTTCTATGTTTCTGTTTCATAGGTAGGCTCATTTGTGTCATATTTTAGATTCCACATATAAGTGATATCATATGGTATTTGTCTTTCTCTTTTTGACTTATTTCACTTAGTATGATAATCTCTAGGTCCATCCATGGTGCTGCATATGGCATTATTTCATTCTTTTTTTTTTTGGCGGTACGCGGGCTGCTCACTGCTGTGGCCTCTCCCGTTGCGGAGCACAGGCTCTGGATGCGCAGGCTCAGCAGCCACGGCTCACGGGCCCAGCTGCTTTGTGGCATGTGGGATCCTCCCTGACCGGGGCACGAACCCATGTCCCCTGCATCGGCAGGCGGACTCTCAACCACTGTGCCACCAGGGAAGCCCTATTTCATTCTTTTTTATGGCTGAGTAGTATTCCATTGTATATATGTACCACTTCTTCTTTATCCATTCATCTGTTGCTGGACATTTAGGTTGTTTCCATGTCTTGGCTATTGTGAATAGTGCTGTTATGAGCATAGGGGTGCATGTATCTTTTTGAATTGTAGTTTTGCCTGGATATATGCCCAGGAGTGGAATCACTGGATCATATGGCAACTCTATTTTTAGTTTTTTGAGAAACCTCCATACTGTTTTCCAGAGTGCCTGCACCAACTTACATTCCCACCAACAATGTAGGAGGGTTCACTTTTCTCCACAGCCTCTCCAGCATTTGTTACTTGTGGACTTTTTAATGATGGCCATTCTGATCGGTATGAAATGATGCCTCATTGTTGTTTTGATTTGCACTTCTCTAATAATTAGTAATGTTGAGCATCTTTGCATGTGCCTGTTGGCCATCTGTGTATCTTCTTTGGAGAAATGTCTCTTTAGGTCTTCTGCCCATTTTTCTATTGGTTGGTTTGTTTTTTGTTGCTGTTGTTGAGTTGCATGAGCTGTTTGTATATTTTGAAAATTAAGCCCTTGTCAGTCTCGTCATTTGCAAATATTTTCTCCTAGGCTGTAGGTTGTCTTTTTGTTTAGTTTATGGTTTTCTTTGCTGTACAAAAGCTTGTAAGTTTTTGTTGTTGTTGTTAATATTTAATAATTTGGCTGCGTTGGGTCTTAGTTGTGGCATGCGGGGTCTTTAGTTGTGGCATGTGGAATCTAGTTCCCTAACCAGGGATGGAACCGGGGTCCCCTGCGTTGGGAGCATGGAGTCTTAGCCACTGGACTCCCAGGGAAGTCCACAAAAGCTTGTAAGTTTGATTAGGTCCCATTTGTTTATTTTTGTTTCTGTTGCCTTGGAAGACTGACCTAAGAAAAGATTGCTATGATTTATATCAGAGAATGTTTTGCCTATGTTCTCTTCCAGGAGTTTTATGGTGTCATGTCTTATATTTAAGTCTTTAAGCCATTTTGAGGTGTTTTTTGTTTTTTGTTTTTTTTTTTTTTTGCGGTACGCGGGCCTCTCACTGCTGTGGCCTCTCCCGTAGCAGAGCACAGGCCCCGGACGCGCAGGCTCAGCAGCCATGGCTCACGGGCCCAGCTGCTCCGTGGCATGCGGGACCCTCCCGGACCGGAGCACGAACCCGCGTCCCCTGCATCGGCAGGCAGACTCCCAACCACTGCACCACCAGGGAAGCCCTTGAGTTTATTTTTGAGTATGGTGTGACTGTGTTCTAACTTCATTGATTTACATGTGGCTGTCCAGCTTTCTCAACACCACTTGCTGAAGAGACTGTCTTCTTTCCACTGTATATTTTTGCCTCCTTTGTTGAAGATTAATTGACTGTAGGTGTGTGTGTTTATTTCTAGGTTCTCTCTTGTGTCCATTGATCCATATGTCTGTTTTTGTGCCAGTACCACACTGTTTCAATTACTGCTGTGTCTTCGTAATATTGTCTGAAGTTTGGCTGGGTTATGCCTCCTGCTTGGTTCTTTTTTCTCAGGATTGCTTTGGCAATTCTGGGTCTTCTGTGGTTCCATATAATTTTTAGGATTATTTGTTCCAGTTCTGTGAAGAATGTCATGGGTAATTTTATAGGGATCACATTAATTCTGTAGATTGCTTTGGGTAGTAGGGGTCACAATTTAAATGTTGTAGAGTTCGGGTTTGAGCCAGATCTAGCTCAAAGCCTATGCATGCACTTCACTGTAGTATACAATGTCTGTGTTATCCTGAATTGTCTTCTCTGTACTTTCTTTCCTCTGCAGACTTTCCTCTACTAACTTACTATATGCTATTTGAAACAAAGAACTAGTCTTAGGGATGACACACTTGTCCTCACTGAGATCATAGTTTGGTGATGAGAATCTTGCTTTTGTACTTATCAGCTGAGCCAGACTGAAAATGACTTAAGGGCTTTCACAGAGAGCCAGAACTGTTAACTGCCCCAACTGTGAAACTGCATATTCTTGTGGAGTGTTAATCACACAGGAATTGAAGCAGGCATCCTGAGGAGCCAAGCCCAATTAATGATGCACCCTGAGCTATTTTCCTAAACTCTGTGTCATGAGCCAAGGAAAGTAGTAGACCAAGGAAAGACATGACCAAGACATGACCAAGGAAAGTAGTAGAAATGCCAGTTGAGAAAACTTAAAGGACAGTGCAGTTGTTTATTGTAACAGCATTCTCTGCACAGTAGAGGTTTGCTTTTGTTGACTTTTGGGGGAGCCTTGGGACTGTCACTGCAGGTTGCACCCCAACCTTTAACAACAGATGTGACAACACCCTAACATCTGTTACACCCATTTTGCAGGTGAGGAAACTAAGACATAGGTAGTCTTCATTGTGTTCTTTTTCATTCTTTCTTTAACTGTCCCAAGACCACCCCACTTTATAAACAATAGTCAGCTGAGTTTGGGGGCTCACCACTCTCTCCTACTTGGAGGTATCGTTTTTAGACTATTCAGATGCCTACATGTTTAACATTTTTTAGCCCATTTGTTTATTATTTAAAAATACCTCATTTTGTAGCATAGTTTTTCTAAGCAGCACCTTCATTTTGAACCATTTTGCCCTGTGTTTGACAGTGGGCATCTTTATGAACAGAGCTTCTTGATCTTGGCTAAGACCACAGATACAGAAAATACCGAATTAGAAATGTCAGAGTAATATTGAACAGTGATATAATTTGACTTATTTGTGTTTTAGAACTTAATGGAGAAACAAAAAACATGTACAAATTGATTTTGACTTAATGAAGTACATATTTCTACAGGGTTGGCTACTATGTCAGAATAGATATATTTGAAACAGCTTTAAGGAACTTCACTGAAAAGTGCAGTAATTATTTAATCAGGTTGCAAATATTTGAAACGCTGTGCTTTAACTAAGCAGGTTCTTATTAGAGATGTGTTCCAGCAGATGTGAGAAGCTGGCTTTGAGTCCTTGTCTTAGTTGGCAAATAAGCCTTGGTGTTTCTTGCCACCAGCTTCAGAGAATTCTGTGGTTTAGAGTTCTGCCCCTCCCAGTTTGCTTTCTGCATAGCTCTGTTACTTCTCTGTTGCATGTTCTGTTTGGCAGAGACTACAGCTGTAGCTTGTTTCCAAAGAGGGTGAACAGATTATTTAGGCTAAAGCAGAATGCTTAGTTGTTGTTGTTTTTTTAAAATAAATTTGTTTATTTATTTTATGGCTGTCTTGGGTCTTTGTTGCTGTGTGCGGGCTTCTCATTGTCGTGGCTTCTCTTGTTGTGGAGCATGGGCTTTAGGCGCGCAGGCTTCAGTAGTTGTGGCACTTGGGCTCAGTAGTTTTGGCTTATGGGCTCTAGAGCGCAGGCTCAATAGTTGTGGCACACAGGCTTAGTTGCTCCGCGGCACGTGGGATCTTCCCGGACCAGGGCTCGAACCTGTGTCCCCTACATTGGCAGGCAGATTCTTAACCACTGTGCCACCAGGGAAGCCCAGAACGCTTAGTTTTGTATAAAATACTCAGGTCTGTAAGAAGTCAAGGTGTTACATTTTTTATTTCTGCTTGTTTTCAGCTTTGACAAATTTGAATTTCATATACCAATGTCTGATTGTAGTTGTGCTGAATGCTTTTTGTGACATTAGAAATAGGAAAACCAAGCCTCTTAGAATTTGAGCCGTGGAGGTTCAGTGGCATGTTTGGGCTTTGTTAGACAGCTGATGGATTTTCATGCTTCTGGAGTTAATGAAGCACCAAGATCCCTGTCCCTGTCAGTCACCTCAGGTGCCATCCTTACCACTGAAAGCAGGGTACAACTTAATCTTTTGCTGTGTTCCATCACTTTAAGCACACAAACTCTACATTTATTTCCCTTCCTGATTGAGCAAGGCCAATTCCTCCATCTGTTCTTACACGTACCCCTTCCAGCTTCTATCACTTATGCTTTCTTTCAGTGTCTCCAATGCTTGGTCCTTCACTAGCTTCTTCCTCTAGGCCTGGAGTATATTACTGACTTTAGAAGACTTTGGTGTGGGGATCATGTATAATATTTTCTGTTTTTTTAAAAATAGAATTCAGGAGTAGCTAGAATGAATCAATACATTAAGTTAATATTTTACAGTAGTGTCTGCTGAGTCAGGTTGTCTTTGGAAACTGAGATGATTGTTGATAGTCTAAACTTTTCTTACCTTTCTCTTGCTATTTTTTAGGCCCGGCTGTGGTCCCTCACCAGTATTATGGAGTTACTCCCTGGGGAGTCTACCCTGCCAGCCTTTTCCAGCAGCAAGCTGCTGCCGCTGCTGCAGCAACAAATTCTGCTAATCAACAGACCACCCCACAGGCTCAGCAAGGGCAGCAGCAGGTAAATGCAAACAAAATTTATACCACCTAAATGCGAATATTAGTTATTGTATGTAGTTAAAAGGTAGTGTTGTCCCTGATAGAGAAATTGTGAATTGTGAATGGGTGAGTTCCCTTGTGTGGTATCTGAGTTCATGCTCAGACTTGACTGTGCTTTACTGAATGTCTTTTACGTATCAGGTCCTTGTTCATTGTGACTAGTTGAGATCATGGTATTACATATCATGTGATACTGCTTAGAGGATTTTCCAGTTAAGTGTGGCAAATTGAGTATTCATACTGATAGTGAAGTTTTCTTTCTTTGATACTGTAGTTAGTTTCTAAGCACCATTCTCTGATCACTTCTGGCTCTCTCTTTAGGTAGTTTGCTACCAAAGGGGAGATACTAGTTCTTCAGATTGCTTATTTATAGCATCAGTTAAAAAAAAATTGAAGTAAGTTGATTTACAATGTTGTATTAGTTTCAGGTGTACAGCAAAGTGATTCATTTATACCTACATATATACATACATATGTATGTGTGTGTGTGTATGTATATATATTCTTTCTCATATTCTTTTCCATTATAGGTTATTATAAGATGTTGAATATAGTTCCCTGTATTATTCAGTAGATCCTTGTTGTTTATTTTATATATAGTAACATCTGTTGAATTGGACATAAATCTTATACCTATTTTATCTCTTTTAACTTAGAGTAAGCTTTTTAACCAAGATGAGAAAGGATAGTTAATTGCAATACTATGTGTCTTTTTATATTAGATAGGTCATTTTCTCTTGCTTACTAGAATAACACCTGTTTATTGCTGAAAATTGTGGTGAATTGGATTACTTGAAGGAAAAAAAATCCCCTAAATCCTCCTGTCAGAAAAAAAGCAATATAAATGTTGGGTATCTGTCATTCTAGCCTTACTATTTAATTAATTTCTTATAAAATTGGGATTATGCTGTCCACATGGCTTTGCATCTTGTTGTTATACTCTTCCATGTTATTTAACGTTTTTAAATCTATTAAAGAGTATCTCATTTATTTTGACCAGTCCATTATTATTTATGTTATATTTATATGACTAAGTTATAACTATAACTTAGCCATATTTTGGTGTTATAAATAAGATTAATATTCTTTGCATAAGTACATGATTATTTCCATGGAATAAAGTCCTAGAAATGGAGTTTTTTCCCCAAGTAAATAAAGTGAACATTTAGGCTTTTGATAAGCATCGTCAAATTAAAGCTGTCTTTTGAGGAAAAACACCAGCTTATATATGTACATATGATAATGATCCAAACAAGAATCCTTTGCTTTTTATCAGTTTTAGTAAGAGAGTGTATGTTTAATTTTTTAGATTTTACAAGTTTATAGGAAAAACACAGGTCTTGAAATTCTAGCTAGTTTATTCTGGGTCAGTATTTTTTTATTTTTTGCGGTACCTGGGCCTCTCACCACTGCGGCCTCTCCCGTCGCGGAGCACAGGCTCCGGACGCGCAGGCTCAGCGGCCATGGCTCACGGGCCCAGCCGCTCCGCGGCATGTGGGATCTTCCCGGACCGGGGCATGAACCCGCGTCCCCTGCATCGGCAGGCAGACTCTCAACCACTGTGCCACCAGGGAAGCCCCTCTGGGTCAGTATTTTTATAGTCAGATTTTTTTTGTAAGTTAATGCATGATTTTCGTTGCAATAGATAGAATTCTAGTACCACATGCATAGGGAATTCAGCAGATAGTTTGTTGACAGAATGGGTGATCCCTATTAATAAATTTCTTAGCTTCTCTTTGTGGATAGTTGGTATTTATCAAGTCATGATCTTTGTGTTTAAATGGCTACCAAATCATGGATTTAGAAGACTGAAGTAATTGCTTTGTTTAAAATTTGCTCTAATAGAGTGAATAAGAAAAATAGTAATAAGTACTTCTTACTGAAAGCTTTTTATTTAAAGCTAAGTGCTCTACATATAATTTCTTTTATTCTGATAAGTAGATTATATGACTTCCCAGCATAAGATTAAGGAAATGGAATTTGTGTGCCCAGGATCACACACCTATTAAGGTGCTAAGATTTGAACCTGGGACTTCCCTGGTGGCGCAGTGGTTAAGAATCCGCCTGCCAACGCAGGGGACATGGGTTCGAGCCCTGGTCCGGGAAGATCCCACATGCCACAGAGCAACTAAGCCTGTGCACCACAACTACTGAGCCCGTGCTCTAGAGCCTGCGAGGCACAACTACTGAGGCCCGTGCGCCTACAGCCCATGCTCCACAACAAGAGAAGCCACCGCAATGAGAAGCCTGAGCCCCGCAACAGAGTAGCTCCCACTCTCTGCAACTAAAGGCAACAAAGACCCAGTGCAGCCAAAAATAAATTTAAAAAAAAGAAGATTTGAACCCAAGTCTGTAAGTTCACAACTTGTTACGTCTTCTGACCATAGTGATAGAAAGCCTGAGATCTGGTCTTTGTTCTACCACTAACTGGTTGCAACTAGGGCAAGTTGCATGATTTCTCTGAATATATCCTTAGCTATAAAATGGGCATGATAATCATGTACATTATTTCAGAGTTTTCTGTCATCCACAATAACAAACCTTACTATGAAAAAGTTATTATTATTAACATTACCTTTTAACAAGTAGCCATATTTTAGTTCCAGTGATATTTTTGCCAGTTTCTGGCGTCAGGTGTTTCAGGAAAATACGATATTCTTGGTGAACTTTTTTGGTCATAGTCATTGAAATGAGAGGTTCTTTTTAAACTTTGCTTTCGGCCTTTTGGCCTTTACGTTTTATCAGAAAGCATTTGTTATGTTCTTCTAGGCATGCTGACTCTTCCAAATGTAATTGCTGAAACTTTATGTAGAGTCAGTGACATCCTGGCCGCTTCACCTTCCTTCTGATTTCTTTTTCATTCTTTTTGAAGGTTCCTTTGACACCTGATTAAAAAAAAAACTGTTATTCTCTATTTCAAAATGTTTGTTAAAGAAAAAATCCTGGATATTAGGTTGAACCCAGGCACAGGTGGTGGCTTGGTGTTGGATGTTGCATTTTGAGAGAGAAAAGTTTAGAATGGCTTGTGAACTTTCTAGATTAGGGGAGACTGTATAGATGATGATTCTACCAAGCATGATGAACTGTAGAAGGATGAATGATTATTAATGAAAATATCTCCATTGAGCATCTACTTGCTTATTACATTTTAAATGCTGTGTTTAAATCAGTACCTTTGAAAAGAAATTTGAATTTAACACCTTTTGCATCATGAAGATAGGTAGTAAACTAACTCCTAGGATAGTGTTTTACAAGTAGATATTCAGTCGTTTTTGTTGATTTTATAGTATATAAAATTTTACTTGTGGAATTTTACATATTTGTTTCAGAAAATTCAGGCTTGACATTTATTTATGAAATTAAAATATGAATATTGGCAGCTGACTTAAGAACTTTGATTTATTGTCAAGGGAACCACTTAGATTTCTAGAGAGTTGACAAAAAGGAAACACATTGCTCTCCTGATTGTAAAATAGGACTCAGTAGTCTGGACTACCCCTTTCTTCAGGCACCTTGTCCATTTCCCTGTCCTCTGATGTTTCACACAACTCCTAATCAAACATAAGCCTAATTCATTCTGCCCTATGAAAAGGATGTTTTCATTGATTTTTTTTTTTTTTAAGTTCTTGAACTATTAGTATTTGCCATATCTCTGTACCTGCTGTTTACTTCTAGAGTGAGAGCTGTTCTGGATTATTGGTTAGGCATTTTCTACAAACTCTCACCTGTGCAGCCTCCCTTGAGTCTTCTACCTATACAGATTGAAGCACTCCTTCTGTTGTCAAGTCCATTAGATTCTTTGGTTCACAAACAGAAATGAATTGCCTAATATTTTGATAGGAATTAACTGTTGGTTATTGATTATCTCCTGGGTACTAGGCATTGTGCCTTGTAGACATTAATTCTAATATTTCCTACAAATCTGCATGATCAGCTGTTACTCTCACTATTCTTACAGATAAAGAAATAAGAAAGTTTGGGTAAATTAAGTGTCTACACATCTCTTCTTGCCAATATGGACAGTGTTGGTCATTTAAAATACTCATTTAATAAATATTTGATTGTGGTGTTTCTCTTCTACATTTTTTACCAAGTGGTACCAAGAAAAATCTGTGCACGGGTTCTTGATTACATGTGTAACTTTTATAAGTAGCAGAGTGATATTGAAAATGATCTGATAAGAACTTTGCCTTTGAAACATTGCAAAATGCATAAACGTCGGTAATTTTAGCCTTGGTATTGGGTTTTGCATTTTTACTTACTGGCATAGATAGATCTTTTGGAATAGATTCTTCAGAGCATTCAGAATAAAAATGATTATCAACATCTTACTACCTATGTTTCATTAATAAAAAGAAAAGTAGATCCTTTATCACAGTGACAGAACTAGTATTCTGTGCTGAAATGTCATTGTTCTTGACTAATACTCATATCCGTGTAGATTACTGTGCGTTTGTGGTATTTATGAGAGGAAGAATAGAAATGGTCAAGTCAGAAGCCTCCTAAATCAAACCTGTTGATTTCATTTGGGGCCATTTGGGCCCTGATAAATGGGAACAGTGTTATAGGGTAGAGAAAATGTTCTCACATTCCATAAAGAAAGTTTAGCGCGTGTGTGTGTGTGTGTGTCTGTGTGTGTGTATTTTGATACAGCTATTATAACTTAATGATGTGGATAAATTACCCTTGTTTATCATATCTAAACCCCTCCTCCACTCCACCATACTCTTTTTTTCACCCACTTTTTTTGTGTGTGTGTGTGGTTACGCGGGCCTCTCACTGTTGTGGCCTCTCCCACTGTGGAGCACAGGCTCCAGACGCGCAGACCCAGCGGCCATGGCTCACGGGCCCAGCTGCTCCGTGGCATGTGGGATCCTCCCGGACCGGGGCACGAACCCGTGTCCCCTGCATCGGCAGGCGGACTCTCAACCACTGCGCCACCAGGGAGGCCCTCACCCACTTTTTAATTATTGTAGACTTACTGTGTAGCTCTCATTCGCTGGAATAAAAGCTCCAGTTGGGCAGGAGCTTTGTGTGTCTTGTTCATTGCTGTATCCCCATTACCTGCCAGATGTTAGGCATTAAGTATTTGATTAATGAATGAATGATCACTTTTGTATGCTCTTGGCTTCTTATAAAGGTAATATGTTTAAACTAAGAATGGTAGAATGAAATTTCACTATGTGAAATGCTGTTAATGGATTTTTTTTATCTTAACAGCCATGCCACATAAAACCATTATCAGAAAAATGGTTAACAACCATCAGTTTTAAAGTTGATCCAACTTAAGCATGTGGTGGGTCTTAGATGTTTCCAATGAAAAGAAAGTAGTTGATTTATTTTTGTCTCCCAGGTTCTCCGTGGAGGAGCCAGCCAGCGTCCTTTGACCCCAAATCAGAACCAGCAGGGACAGCAAGCAGATCCACTAGTGGCAGCTGCAGCAGTGAATTCTGCCCTTGCTTTTGGACAAGGACTGGCTGCAGGCATGCCAGGTGAGGCTGCATCGTTGTTCCTCATCATTTGAGGGTGAAAAAGTCTGCTTATTGGGGAAGATTCAGAAGAGAATGGGCAGTACTTTTGGCTTGCTTAGGCTTGTCATCATTTGGCAACTGGCAAGGATGACATACACTTGCCCTCACTTAGACCATAGTTCGTTGATGAGAGCGCCTAGTGTTCTGAGCCAGTCTCAGTCTTAAATGTTGGAGATATGTGAACCTCCACACATAGCTTGGAGTATGCTATTTTCCTTTGGTGATGATCTGTTTTCTCTCGCAGTGTTAAGAGTGGAAAGAGTGGCCAGACTGCATCAGCATCGCTCCAAGGCTGATGTCTTTGAATAGTATTATTAGGAAGACATTCCTAGTATTCCTTGATAGTGTCCTCCTTACATTTTTAGGATTTCTCTCGAATCAACAGTAGAGGTGCTTTGTAGCTGTCTATATGTGATTGATATATATCCTGAATATAGGTTATTCTTAGCTCACTGTCTCCTGGTCTTATTCTTTGCATGGATTGCATGTAGTCTGAGGTTATTCCTTTGAAACAGGTCCTTCTGAGACCTCAGTATAATTTTATGGGTTCTTACCATGGCACATTCCTAAATCAACTGATCTATTTATGAATTCACTGAGTAACTTGAACTTGCGTCATGCATGTTGTTAATTACTAAGCATTTATGTTTTATTATGAAGTCACCTGTAATTTCTCTTATGGCTCAATAGGATTTGAAGATTCCATCTCATAGAATATTGAAAGACCCTGTTAATTGAAGCCTGTTTAGGTTTTCCCTGCTAACTTGTAGGATATTTGTGCTTAGATTATGTGGTATGAAAGTTCTTTGATTGTTGGAATCATTTGTACCTACTGTTAACTTGTGAAGTCAAGAAAACATAAAAAAAATTGTCAGTGTATGGTTGCTGGTGATAACTGTGGTTAGCACTTTGAAGAGCACAGGGATTCCCTATCCCACTGAATTCCCTAACACTTGGTGGATAATAAATAACACTACCCCTTATTGTGCCAGGTAGCATGTTACATCTTTCACACTCATCTTTTAATCTTAACAAGAACTTTGTGAGGCTGTTATTATTATTATCCTCATGAGGATACCCAGAGATTCAGCGTTGTACAGCTACCTTAAGTGGCGAAGCCAGGATCCCAATGCTGAGTTTGTAACTGTCTATCAATAAGATATGCTGGTGCCCAGGAGACATTTGTTAGATTCATATGTACTTATCTGTTTCATGTGTACTTAACTTAATATTCTCAGGTTATCCAGTCTTGGCTCCTGCTGCTTACTATGACCAAACCGGTGCCCTTGTGGTGAATGCAGGAGCGAGAAACGGCCTTGGAGCTCCTGTTCGACTTGTAGCTCCTGCCCCAGTCATCATTAGCTCCTCAGCCGCACAAGCAGGTGAGCTTACGTCTTAGTAGACTCACTCAGATCTAAAAGGGGCAATGGATGATATTCTTAAACTGTGTTGAAATATACTTTGACATTCTCAGTGTAGGAATTCTACCCTGTAATTTTTCAAAGAGAGAATCAGAAGCAGCAAGTGATCAGATTCTGATTCTGTTGACAGCATGTACCAGCTGGTTACCAGCAAGGACCTGCTCTACTGTGAGCATAGGAAGTTGGATTACTCATACAAAATGGCACTGTTGGCAGAAGTCCAAGGCTAATTTCACTTCATATCGTGAAATTCATATCGTTATTTTAAGATGATGTGGTATTTGTTTTGTTTTTTGCTTGAGGGGGTGGGGCAATAGGTTTTTATTTTAAGTCATATATATTATAAATTTGGGAGCAACAGTGGGGACATCTAGGGGAGAGCAACATGCTCAAGTGTCCTAGGAATTTGAGGGACTTCAGTATTTGGTTCTGGAAAAAAATGTCCTTAATGTAGATATTGGTAGAACTTGAGATTTTAGGAAGTAGTTGTATTTGAAATGAGTACTTTTTGATATCCATTTCTATTTTAAACTATAGCTTCTTTAGAGCTGTCAATACAGTGAACTTGGCTTCAATGGTATTTTGACTTTGAATTGAAAGTAGAAATAGAAAATAGAAGCTTCAGATGAAGGGGTCAAAGACAGATTTGTATAGTTCTTTACAAGGTTTGTGTCTGCTTTGAAAAAATATGGCAACATTAAAAGGTTTTCAAAAGGATAACAATGTAGTTTGGAAATGTGGCCAATCTCTTTCATAGCCAAATGGTTTGCTTTCTTCTACATAGCTGTTGCAGCGGCTGCAGCTTCAGCAAATGGAGCAGCCGGTGGTCTTGCTGGAACAACAAATGGACCATTTCGCCCTTTAGGAACTCAGCAGCCTCAGCCCCAGCCCCAGCAGCAGCCCAGTAACAACCTGGCATCCAGCTCTTTCTATGGCAACAACTCTCTGAGCAGCAATTCACAGAGCAGCTCCCTCTTCTCCCAGGGCTCTGCCCAGCCTGCCAACACATCCTTGGGATTTGGAAGTAGCAGTTCTCTCGGCGCCACTCTGGGATCAGCCCTTGGAGGGTTTGGAACAGCAGGTAGAAATCAGACTGATGTGCTGTTGAAACTGAATTTTAATTATTTTTACAATCTTTATGGAACACTGACAATGCATGGAACCCTGGACAGATACCACAGGCAGATCTGGACCGAGCCCCGTGGGAACCCAGCTGTTCCACATGTGTTTGAGATAATGGACTATTCAAGTTACACATTTGGGGCCTACTTCAGGTTTACATTCATGTTGCTACTTATTTATACTCTCAAAGTCCATTTGTTTCAAGGATTAGAAAATCCTTGAGGATTTTTGCAGGCATTGGAAGAATGTGGAGGGAATTATACAAATGTGGATGTTAAGAACCAAGGGAGGAGGACTTACCAAAGATCATAGGGTAGTGTACTCCACAATCTGCAGGCCTTAAAGAGTCATGAGTTTTCTCCAGTCTCTTGAGAAGGATTAAGGTGGATATTATGGAAAAGTGGGAGGAAGGAATTAAACTGAGATATTTTAAATGTTTTGATGGGAGAAAAAAGCAGGAAAGTAGTAAGGTAAACAATGGGATAATTGCAGTGTTTGTAAAACAATGTGATCTCAAAACAGAAGGGTTTATTTGAGAGAAAGTGTCTTAAGTTGGAGCTGGGGGCTAGCAATAACTCTTGATTGAGCCCTTTGAGAAACCAGGCTTTCATATGTAAGTCTTGGGTAGTGGGGCAGTACCCCATTCACAAATCTTTTTTCTACTCCATTTTTCTACTAGAACCTTTGGGTTGATGAAAGGCATTCTTTCTAGCCCATTTTCTTTCACCTTTCCCATAACTTATGTGGCCATCAGAGGATTTTAACCCACCCTCACCCCCATAATATGAGACACAAAAGGAAGGAAAATTTAGCATACGTGTGATGGTTTGAAAAAGAGTTTCATGTTAACCTGAGCCATGTCCTCTTTATTACTTTACCTGCCCCTAGAACTGCCACATAAACAGTTAGGCTGTCTCTGCTGACAAATTTGCAGTGGTAAGGAGTCTGGATCAAAGTATTAGGAACAGGTCACTGGGCTTGTTCTTCGAAGAACAGGCCTTTTCTTATCTGCATTGTTTTAATTCCATTTTAGTTGCAAACTCCAACACTGGCAGTGGCTCCCGCCGTGACTCCCTGACTGGCAGCAGTGACCTTTATAAGAGGACATCGAGCAGCTTGACCCCCATTGGACACAGTTTTTATAACGGCCTTAGCTTTTCCTCCTCTCCTGGACCCGTGGGCATGCCTCTCCCTAGTCAGGGACCAGGACATTCACAGACACCACCTCCTTCCCTCTCTTCACATGGATCCTCTTCAAGCTTAAACCTGGGTAAGAACCATTACTCTAACACCACCTTGAACTCTAGAAATCTCTTGCCACTGATGACATTAGAAGTACTTTGCATAAGCAAAGGACAATCCCTTTATCCTAAGACGTGTCCTGGGTGTTCTGTGCCTTCCTGAAGGTACCTCATGTTATTTAGGCTGTACCTAGGTAGCACAGCAGTTCGGGATTTATTCAAGTTTGGGCGCCTCCCCTGTATATTCACTTCAGCTTTAGTATGAACATCTTTGGCTACATGTGAGAATCTTTCAGTATAAACACAGTACAGATTCATTTTAAGTAAAGCTGGAAAATAGAGACAAAGAGTGTATTAACCTCGTATCACCACTGAAATATCACCACAATTAATACTTAGCCTTGTTTTTCAGACTCCCCTCCCCTCCCCCATGTATATGTTTAATATCTTACTTTCTCACATAAAGCATTTTATTTTAAAAATTTTGTCAGATTCTTTAAAAAAATTTGTATATACATTCTTAAACTACATAGTATGCTAATGAGTATAGATGTATATTTCCCAATTATATGTTTAGCTTGTTATATGTGTGGGGTTTAAAAAAGTGTTAGCATTTAGATCCTGGAAAATGAGGAGGGAAAAGAGGATACTAAGCAGACAGTTATAAGAATGAAAAGAAACTTGTATTAACGATTTGGGTGGCAAATGTTTAAATCTTTCAAGAGATGGAAGATGGTACGCACTCCCTTCCTCTAGTTATTTATCGAGTTTGAATTTTGAAGTACTGATTTATTTCTTAGATGGGGAAAGCTGAGGCATAGAAGTACAGTGACCATATAATTTATCATGCAACCCAGGATGCTTTTGAGAGTTAATGGGGTTGCTGTTAATAATTACTCTGTGATGACAGGCCTGAATCAGTACTGTCCTGGGAAATACCATGTATGGCCACTTTGCTGGAAGATTCTGATTTTTAAAATCTTCTATTTATTATTATTATTTTTAAATTAAAATTTTATTTTTTAGAGCAGTTTTAGGCTCATAGCAAAATTGAGGGGAGAGTATAGAGATTTCCCTTACACCCTCTGACCCACACATGCATAGCTTCTCCCGTTATCAACATCCCCCACTAGAGTGGTACCTTGGTTACAATTGATGAACCTACATTGATACATCATTATCATCCAAAGTCCATAGTTTACATGGACCTTTTTTTGTTTTTAACTGGCAAGATTAAAAGTGGCTTTCTGGACTCAGAAATGAGGACTGACTGAAAATGAATAGTGTACTTCTATTTGGAAAGACAAAGACTGGGAAATGATTATAAAAATCAAAAAAAGTCTTGAAGGGCACAGGATAATATAGTTAATTATTCTAGAACTAAGAGTGCTGTCTCTGAGTTTGAGAGATGAGTTTTAAGGCAGAACTATGTATGTATGTATGTACATAGAAATGTGAGAGAGAGAGTGTATGTGTGTATCCTGAGATTTCACATGATGGGAACTGTAGTTGTAAAGCTCACTGTCTCATGTTGTATATGGACATTACTTAAGAAAAGTTGTAGGGACGTTCCAGATTGGTAAGTCCATATTGGATAGATAAGGAATAGGGTATATTGCACAACAGTGTTTCCCTGTGACATGATGCCTGGCTTTAAAGAATGAGGGTTAATGCAGACTTATAAGGGGGAGATGAAAGTCCCAGTCTAGTATGTAGATGGAAGGTACTAACATTTATGGAATAGCTATTAGTGGCTACTGTTAACGGTTTTGGGTGCTGTACATATCACTCTGGAAGATACGGTATTATGTCTATGATATAGAAGTGAGGAAACTGAGTTAAATATCTTGCTAGGTCTTCTCATATCTGAACGGATTTAGAGTCAAAACCTTTTTGACTCCAGAGCATGCAATGTCAGTGTATATCATGTCACATAATGTGCCCAGGATAGCTTTTAAACCAGTGCATTATCAGATCCAGAAATCGTACCCTTTAATTCCTTGGTTTAAACATTTGAACTGTGTTAACATATACTGAGTAGTAAACAAATTAAATCTGCAAAAAGTTTTTTGTAAAGATCCAGATAGTAGATATTTTAGGCTTACAGGTCAGATGGTCTATGTAGTCAGTGTTCAGCTCTGCTGTAGAAGTGTGAAAGCAGCCACAGGCAAAATGTAAAAGAATGTGCAGCTATCTTTCAATAAAACTTTATTTACAAAAATAGGTGGCAGGCCAGATTTGTCCTGTGGACTGTATCAACCTCTGAACCAAATGCTATGGCTCTTGGTGTTTGAAAATGGAGCTGGAAACATTACTTGCATGCATGGTGCCTTTCCTCTTTCCAATATATCAACAATTTAATAAAATACCTCCTTCTCCTTGATTTACGTTTCCCCTGTGGAGAAGGAACTAACTATTGGTGCGAGTTATTTCTTATTTTAATGACTCTTGCTGTCTGCCTGGTTTTATTTTTAATATACCTTCCCTTAAAAATGTTTTTACTTTGTTTAAGCACTTTAGAGGTATGTATTTCCATTGGACTTCCGTTGCTGCATGTACCACGTTAATCATACATGCCATTCCTGAGAAACTTTGTGTCTTGATTGGTAGTGCTCTGCCTCACCTCAGCCTGTTTCCTTGAGAAAAGGGTTCGTGTATGCTTTATTCTTAACTATTGCAAAGTGATCACCTCAATAAGTCTATTTACCGTTTGTCACCAAGGAAATGCAACATTTCTTTACCAAATATATATTGGGCCATTCCTAATATAGCTTCTACTATTGATACTACACTGCTGCCACCGGCTATCAGTTCTTGGATCACTAACAACCATACTAAGTAAGCATTCATTCATTGTGTTCATTCGTTATGTTAAATACTCAAGTAACTCTGCTCTACACAGGGAAACTTAAACTCAGCATGGTTTAATGACTTTCATGATACCCCATAGCTAGTAAGAGTTTGAGTGCACACTCCAGCCTATATCTCTGTTATCCCAGTGTGGATCTTTTCTCCATGATACCGTTTTCACACTTCCTCCCAGTAGACAGACACGTGTTAGGGCACTGTAAAAAACATCAGTGCCTGCATAGTTATTTTTCTCATTATTTATTCAACAATCACTTGTTGAGTGCCTACTATAGACTCTTCAATGCTTTTTTCATTACTTGTTTAAAGATCAAACTTCGATTACTTTTTAAAAATTAATTAATTTATTTTTGGCTGTGTTGGGTCTTTGTTGCTGTACACGGCCTTTCTCTAGTTGCAGCGAGCGGGGACTACTCTTCATTGTGGTGCGCGGGCTTCTCGTTGTGGCTCGTGGGCTCTGGAGAGCAGGCTCAGTAGTTGTGGCACATGGGCTTATTTGCTCCACGGTGTGAGGGATCTTCCCAGACCAGGGCTCGAACCCGTGTCCCCTGCATTGGCAGGCAGATCCTTAACCACTGCACCACCAGGGAGGTCCCCAAACTTCTTTTTTTTTTTATATATGTATCTTTTTTTTTTTTTTTTTTTTTTTGCAGTACACGGGCCTCTCACTGTTGTGGCCTCTCCCGTTGTGGAGCACAGGCTCCGGACGCGCAGGCTCAGAGGCCATGGCTCACGGGCCCAGCCGCTCCGCGGCATGTGGGATCTTCTCAGACCGGGGCACGAACCCGTGTCCCCTGCATCGGCAGGTAGACTCTCAACCACTGCGCCACCAGGGAAGCCCCAGACTTCTGTTTTGAAAAAACAACTTTATTGAGTTGTATCTTACATATCATGAAATTCACCCATTTCAAGTGTACAATTCAATGATTTTTAGTAACTTTCTGTATTGTGCAACCATTAGCATAAGTCAGTTTGGTAATATTTTTATCCCCTCTGTAATACTCCTCTTGACCATTTACAGTTAATCCCCATTCACACCCTTAGTCCCAGTCAACCACTGATCTATTTTCTGTTTGTTTTTTTTTTTTGAGAGGGGAGCAGGCATGCTTGCGTGTGCTTGCAGTTCCCCATCCCGGGATCGAACCTGTGCCCCCTGCAATGGCATCGTGGAGTTCTAACCACTGGACCACCAGGGAATTCCCTACTTTGTGCTTTGAAATTTGCCTTTTTTGGACATTTCATATAAATGCAGCCATATAGTATGTGACCTCTTTTGTTTGCCTTCTTTATCTTCAAATGTTTTTGAGGTTTCATCCATGATGTAGTATGTGTCAGCAGTTTGTTCCGTTTTATTGCTGAATTGTCTTCCATTTTATGGATATATACCACGTTTTGTCTTAACTACCCACAGTTGAAGGATGTTTGTTGGTTACAGTTTTTGGCTATTAGAAATAATGCTGCTGTGAACATTTGCATGCAAGTTTTTCTGTGGACACAGGTTTTCATTTCTCTAGGAGTAGAATTGCTGAACTGTATGTAAGTTTTATGTTAAACTTTTGGAGAAACTCAAACTGTTTTCCAGTTCGGTGCATCATTTACATCCCACCAGTAATGTACAAGGGATTCCAATTTCTTTACATCCTCGCCAACATTTGTTCTTATTTTTCTTATATAATGTAGCGATTCTAGGAGGCATGAAATGGTTATGTCATTGTGGTTTTAATATGCATTTCCCTAATGACTATAGCATCTTTTTATGTGCTTATTACCATTTGTTTATCTTTGGTGAAATGTCTGCTCATATTTTTTGTCCATTTTTGGATGTGCATTGTTTGTCATTATTATTATGGAGTTGTAAGAGTTGTTTATATATTCTGGATATGACTCCTTTATCAGATACGTGTTTTGCATATACCTGTTTTCTTCTGGTCTTTTGCTTGTCTTTTTATTTTTATGCTATCCTTTTGTTTGGTTTGGTTTGGTTTTCTGTTTGTTTGTTTTCGTTTGGGTTTTTTTTGGCCGCTGTGCGTGGCCTGCGGGATCTTATTTCCCTAACCAGGGATCGAACCTGCATCCCCTGCAGTGACAGTGTGGAGTCTTAACCACTGGACTGCCAGGGAAGTCCCATCTTTTTGTTTTTATTTATTTATTTATTTTTATTATTTATTTATTTATTTATTTATTTTGTGGTATGCGGGCCTCTCACTGCTGTGGCTTCTTCCATTGCGGAGCACAGGCTCTAGATGCGCAGGCTCAGCGGCCATGGCTCATGGGCCCAGCCGCTCCGCGGCATGTGGGATCTTCCCAGACCGGGGCATGAACCCGTGTCCCCTGTATCGGCAGGCGGACTCTCAACCACTGCGCCACCAGGGAAGCCCTTTATTTTTAAATGGTTGTTTTTGAAGTGCAGTAGTTTTAATTTTGATGAGGTCCAGTTTATCATGCTTTCTGGTATAGAAATCTTTGCCCATCTCAAGGTCTTAAAGATTTTCTCCTATGTTTCGTTCTAAAAATTTTATTGTTTTAGCTCTTAAAGTCTTTGATCTATTTTGAATTAATTTTGTGTATTGCATGAGGTGATGGTTCATCTTTTTGCATGCACCATTTTCCCCAGCAAAGTTTTGAAATTTTTAGTGTGTAGGTCTTAAATGTCTTTTGTTAAACTAGTTAGTGTATATTTTATTTTTCTTGAATGGAATTCTAGTTTTGTTTTGGATTGTTTGTTGCTTGCAAGCATTTAGTTTTATCATCATGGTAGAATTCCTATCTTCTTAAAATAAATTCTTCCTGTCCTTTAAATTCAAGGTTGTATGTGCCCTTAGTCCTTTAAGAAAAGCAAAGATCAAACAAAATGGTTTTCTCTGTCCCTGCCTGAACTGCAGTAGCTGTTTCTAATTTATTGTTCAGTAACCTGTATTAATTTCCGGTTGTTTACTAGTCATGTGTGCCCCTTTAGGCACTTCTCTGTTCTAAATGGAAGTGTAGTGTTTTGTGACACGTGGTTCTCTGAAGGTGACTTGTCATCTGTAAAACAAACCATGTGAAAATCAACTTAGTTAGGATTTAGTATTACGCACTAAAGACAGTTACTCTTAGGCTTATTTTCATTTAGGGCTACCTGGCTGTGATATTAGGGAGTGGATTGGGGAGAACTTTTTATAAACATTTTGGTGAGCAACATTGCCTCCGCCTGTAATAAATACAGAGCCAGATGTTGGGCACCTTTGGAATTTTTCTTTAAAAGGCAAAGAAGGCAGGACTTTGTCCATTAGGCATCTACTAAATCTCTGAGTACAGAAAGCAAAACAAGATGAATGAAAACATTCCACATAGGAAAAGGATGGAATACTAGATGGCTAGAAATACTAGAAAACCTTTTGTATCAAGTAACTGAAGCACATCTTAATTTAAGCGTGGTATACTTTTGTCCGTCCATTTACTGTTAATCTGTATGTGTCTTTATTTTTAAAGTGAGTTTCTTGTAGACAGCATATAGTTGGATTACATTTTTAAAAATAAATTTATTTATTTTTGGCTGCGTTGGGTGTTAGTTGCTGTTCACAGGCTTTCTATAGTTGTGGCGAGTGGGGGCTACTCTTCCTTGTGGTGTGTGGGCTTCTCATTGCGGTGGCTTCTCTTGTTGTGGAGCACGGGCTCTAGGCACACGGGCTTCAGTAGTTGTGACACAAGGGCTCAGTAGTTGTGGCTCGCGGGCTCTAGAGTGCAGGCTCAGTAGTTGTGGCTCACAGGCTTAGTTGCTATGCGGCATGTGGGATCTTCCCAGACCAGGGCTCGAACCCACGTCCCCTGCATTGGCAGGTGGATTCTTAACCACTGCGCCACCAGGGAAGCCCCTGGACTACATTTTTTGATCCACTCTGACAATCTCTTTAATTGGTTCATTTAGACCATTGACATTCAAAGTGATTATTGATATAGTTGGGTTAATATTTACCATATCTGTTGTCTTCTATTTTTTTTTTGTTTCTGTCTTCCACTCTTTTTCTTTGTTTTGTGGTTTTAATTGAGCATTTTATGTGATTCCATTTTATTTCCTTTCTTAACCTATCAGTTATACTACTACTTTTTTTTTTTTTCAGTGTTGCCCTAGGATCATTATACATTTACGATTAATCCAGGTCCACTTTCAAATAAGACTATATGACTTCACATGTAGTGTGAGGACCTTAAAATAACAAAATAATCTTAACCTTTTCCTCCCATCCTTTGTGTCATTGCTGTCATTCATTTCAGCTATATAAAGCATATGTGTATATATATATGTATATGATATAAACATAAGCATACATAATTGAATACTTTGTTGCTATTATTTGAACAAACTGTTGTCAGATCAATGAAGAATAAGGTAAATAAAAGTTTTTATTTTACTTATTCCTTTTTTGATGCTCTTCCTTTCATTATATAGATCAGTTTCTGGCCTGTATTATTTATATTTCTCTCTGAAGAACTTCTTTTGACATTTCTTGCAAGTCACATCTACTGGCAACAAATTTCATCAATTTTTGTTTGCCTGAGAAAGTCTTTATTTTTCCTTCACTTGTGAAGGATAATTTTGCAGGGTACAAAATTCTAGGTTGGTGGGTTTTTTCCTCTCAAGACTTACAGTCTTCTCTTCTTGCTTGCATACTTTTTGAGGAGAAGTTGGATGTAATTCTTACCTTTGCTCCTCTGTAGGTGGGGTGTTCTCCCCCGTGTGGCTTCTTTCAGTATTTTTTCTGTATCTTTGATTTTCTATAATTTGAAAATGATAGTTGGAGGAGTAGGTTTTTTGGTCTTTATCTTGCTTGGTGTTCCCTGCACTTCCTGGATCTGCTGTTTGGTGTCTGGCATTAGAGAAATCCTTAGTCATTATTGTTTCAGATATTCCCTCTGTTCCTTTCTCTCCTCCTTCCCCTTCTGGTATTCCAGTTATGTGTATGTTACACCTTTGTAGTAGTTGCCCCACAGTCCTTGGATTTTGTTTTTCCCCAGTCTTTGTTCTCTTTCCTTTTTGGTTTTTGAGGAGTCTATTGATAGATCCTCTAGCTCAGAGATTCTTTCTTCATCTGCGTCCAGTTTGTTAATAAGCCCGTCAGAGGCATTCTTCATTTTGGTTATAGTGTTTTTTGTCTCTAATATTTCTTTTTGGTTCTTTCTTAGGATTTCCATCTCTCTGCTTACATTGCCTGTCTATTCTTGCATGCTGTCTACTTTATCCTTTAGAGCCCTTAGCATATTAATCATAATTATTTTAAATTCCCAGTCTGATAATTTCAACATCCCTGCCATGTATGTTCCTGATGTGTGCTTTTACTCTTCAAATTTTATTCTTTGCCTTTTGATATGCCTTGCAGTTTATCTTTGATAGCCCATGCCTGGTACATCGAGTGAAAGGAACTGCTGTACATAGGTTTTTAGTAATGTGGTGGTGAGGTGTGGAGGGAGGAAAAATGTTCTATAGATCTATGATTAGGTCTCAGTCTTTTAGTGAGCCTGTGCCTCTGGACTGTCAACTTCACAAGTGTTTCTTAGTTTTCTTCCTCCTCCCTTTAGTGGAACAGGATAGTTTGAGTAGGCTGGAGTTGTGTATTTCAGGGTCATCCCGCACTGAGCCTCTTAATTTGTCAGTTACAGTTCAGGTTTTCCTAGTCTGGTACTGGTTCAGGCAGTGGTGTCCACTTGAGTCCCTGGTCTGGTTAGCTGTGGTGACCTGTATGTCTGTCTCTCCAGTCTTGGGGACAGTGGTTTGCTCTGTCTTCCTCTCTCTTGTGGATCTAAGAAGAATTGTTGATTTTTCAGCTTTTTGCTTGTTGTTAGGGTGGAATGGTGAGGCTCTTTACATGTGGAGTGGGAAACCTGCACATACACAAAACATTTAAGCCTTTGATTTCTGTGGAAATGTTGTCATAGGACAGAGCTCTGTGAAATCCACTACTGTCAAAATATTATAGAAAAACTTTGTGAAATCACTAGGAGGCTTAAAGAGCCTGCGTGAAATGTTCCTTTAAAAATGGGGTTAAAATTCAAACACTTTCAGGGGCCATCTCCAGGGGATAGTAATTTGGGTATTAGCACATGTAGGTGTGTAAACTATAGTGAACTGGAAAACACCTTTCTGCATATTCCCCATATAAAGGAGCTGCAGTCCACAAATAATGATGGTCTACTATTTGCCAGGTACCTTTTGAAAAACAACCAGAAAACCACATTTTTAAGCAAAAATTTACTTTAACCGTTGGTTTAATGTTTAAAGAAAATTATTTGGCCTGAGCAAAATATTCCTGTTGACTGTTAGTTTGCCATTTATAATATAGTACCTGGAGAAATTTATTTTCTTTTTCAGATTTGTATACTTCCTTTCTCAATAATAAAAGCTGTGTGTGTATATGTGTGTCTGTGTATCCTGTCTGGCATCCAAAGACACCAAAGCCAAAAATCAAAACTTCAGGGCAGGTGTATAAATCTACCCAGTAGTCACTCCACCCCTTTATGTTATGGATTAGTCAGTATGCTTTTGGCCACAGTAACAGAAAATCAATCTAATAGTGGCTTAAACAATAAGTTCATTTGTTGGCTCGTATAACTGGAAGTTTAGGGGTAGGGCAGTGCTCAGGGTTGGTTCCTGTCATTCAGCCTTGTCATCATGGACCTGGCCACCTTCCATGTTTATTCTTTTTAAGTGAAAGAGAGTTTATTTACAGAGATACACATTCCTTAGGCAGAATGCTGTTGTCTCCTACCTTGCATGTTAATTTGGATGTTTGTCAGGCCTTTTAAGAGTTTGATTGTTTCTCTGTTGATATGTTACTTTTCCCTAAGTGCCTTTGTTAGTGACCAGGTTCTTAACCTTTAAATTGTTTTCAAAACTTTGTATGTTCATGCTGTTCCTTCTTCTTAACCACACTCTCCCAGTACCTGCTGACTTACCTGATTACCACCTCTTGGCCTGTTTGTCCCCTATCTCAAGCCAGGGTAGAAAGAATTGTTTTTGAAATGGAATAAAGAGCAGCCATATGGCTACTATTCTCTTTTGTTATAAACCTCCTTTCTCCTTTCCTTAAAGAAATGTTTTCCTTTGGGTTAGGAAATATTATGGAATTTTGACAAGAAAAACAATGTCCTTTAGAACAGGGTTGGCAGCCTGTTAGGAACGGGGCTGCACAGCAGGAAGTGAGTGGCGGGCAAAGCGAGTGAAGCTGCATCTGCCGCTCCACATCCCTCCCCATCACTTGCATTACCGCCTGAACCATCCTGCCCCACCCCCACCCCCCGCCGCCCCATCCATGGAAAAATTGTCTTCCACGAAACCTGTCCCTGGTGCCAAAAAGGTTGGGGACCGCTGCTTTAGAACGAGAAAATTATATAACTGAGTCTGAAAATGAGTCTCGTGTAGTTGTAAGGGCAGTGACAGATTCTGGCCATGATTTTTGGGTTTTGTATCTTTGGACAAGCATTTCACCTCTTTGGGCCTTAATTTTCTGTTACATAAATGGGAATTAAAAACTCCCTTTCCATAATGCCAGTGAGAATTTGATAGAAAGTGGATATTAAATACTTCTAGCATAGAGCCTGGCATAGGACAAATGCTCAGCAAGTAGCTTTTATTTTTATTTATCTATTTAAACAAAATTTAATGTTGAGCCATTTCCTTTTGGTTCCACTGTTTTCATTGAGACCCCGACCTTTGAAACTGGGCCCTGGAATTCTGTGGAGAAATCCAAGCTGAGTCTCTTTTTGTAGCTACCATTAAACTCCAGACCAGACATTCATTAAAGCTCTGCAGAAGTTAACAGGCAGTTCATGTTGGGTGACTTTTCTCATGGCTCCTGAATTGTTATTTACCTACACTCTTTGTGGTTTAACTGGTATTTCTTATCTACTTTGCAAAGTAGGAATGGGGGAAAAAACAGAAAAAGGGCTTCACATCCTTTTTATAGTACAATCTAAAGTTTAAAAAGAAACCCTCTATTGTAAAAAAAAATATATTGAAAATATATACTCATAATTTTTTAATTCTGTTTTATCTTTTGATAGGCATTTCAGTCTTATCTCTGTTTTATGTGTCTCGGATTCACAATGATTATTCCCTTGTCAGCAGTCAAAACGGCAATATCGGTAGCCTGAAAGTTGTTGCTACTGCAATCACTTCAGGCTCTGTTCCAGTAGAAGGAGTTAGATGCTGTCCATTCCTGGTGAAGAACTGGAAAACCTTCCATTTCAAAGCACACGTCTTTTTTTCTATCCCTTATGTCTAATCCTTGGCCTTGGTTGCCTTAGTGATTTTCAGACTTCTATTTAGCGGCAAAACCATGCCTTCAAAGCTTTTTTGAGAGGTCCACTATATAAAACAGACTAATCTGGGTACCCTAAAAAGAAAGATTTTATTTTTTTTTTTTAAGGGATGGTTTCAGATGGGAGTGGGGATTATCCACTGATGGCAGGAATCTCCACAGAGATCAGAGTGGAAAACCACTGAAGTCTCTGTGCATTTTGTCTTTTCTGATCCTGGTGTTCAGGTGCTGGTTCACACAGCAGGACCTTTCCTCCTTTCATTTACTAAGGGCTATACTAACCATTGCTCCATTATTGCTAGCAGTCTCCTATCAATGGTTAATAGCATTCCCCTCTCAAGTTTTGTGCAAAAGTTTTCTTCCAGCTTGGTGAGTTTGTCTTATGAAAGTCGTGGCACTAATAGAATTGAATCTTAACACGAAAGCAGCAGAATTGAAAAGAAATCAGAGGTGATGCAGGATTTCATGTATAGGATGCTTTTTCCTCTCGAATAAAGTTCGTTAAGAATGAGTCTTGAGTTCTCCTGTTCTGTAACCAACAGGAGGACTCACAAATGGCAGTGGAAGATACATCTCTGCTGCTCCAGGCGCTGAAGCCAAGTACCGCAGCGCGAGCAGTGCCTCCAGCCTCTTCAGCCCCAGCAGCACCCTATTTTCCTCTTCCCGTTTGCGATATGGAATGTCTGATGTCATGCCCTCTGGCAGGAGCAGGCTTTTGGAAGATTTTCGAAATAACCGGTATCCCAATTTACAACTGCGGGAGATTGCTGGGCATATAATGGAGTTTTCCCAAGACCAGCATGGGTCCAGGTGAGGACTTGGCTTTGCCACTTAAGGTAACTGAAATCTTAATGCCTTAAATTCCATGCTTCAGATAAGGTATACATTAAGTAAATTGCCATATAATAATTGAAACAAAGTTTGCTTTTTAGTACGCTTCCTGTTATTTCAGAGGGATGTGGCTATGAGAGTCAACAGATATACAAGTGATGGAGAATAGCCATTTAGTAATCTGGATCACATGCTGAAACAAACCTCTTTACCTTTCTGAAAGATTAGTCTGGTGTTCCTTTGTTCATGAGAACCTCCCAGAATGTCTGCAGTTTAAGAAATACAGAAACACTAACACAAAGACATGTGTACACTTTTGCAACTTTAATCGCTATTAAGAATCTTGCTAAAAAAAAAAAAAAAAGAATCTTGCTCTCAAAGAGACTCTATTCACATGCAGATTTGGATCTCGGCTCAGGAGTAAGATGGTGCCACCACTTTTCTTTGTTGTTCCATTCTGTAGAAGTGAGAGTCTGCACAGAGGTTAGAAGATGCTATTATAAAACACAGAATTTAGCTTTGGTTACCACTCCCTGTTCCAATGGACTTCACAGAAAGGGACCCTGGTCCTCAGAAAAAAGCAGATTTATGGTGACATCATCCATCCTTCTCTCTCCCTTTTTCTTTCTCTGACAGTTCCTCCAAAACAACTCCCAAAGAACCTACCTCCTCTTTAAGTTCTGCCAGCTTGCTACTGGGCAAGGATTTCTCATATTTAGATCCTAAAGGCCAGGTTGGGAGAAGAACATGGTTTTTCTGATATAGTCACCTGAGCTAAAAAAGGCAAACTGAATAGCTACTACTTTAGAAAGAGACTGCACATAGATGACAACTGTTCCACATCATTAATAAATATGTACTGCTTCATATGAATGTGAGTTAAAGACTATAATAAGGACCATAGGCTTTGAGTTTATTGATGTTGGACTGGTTCCTAAAAGAAAAAGTCCGGTAGAGTTCTCCCTGTGTTGTGCCTGCTTTTACCCTCTTCTCTCTTTTTCTGCCCCCCCTTTTCAGCTCCCTCTCAATCCCACACATAAATACATGTCCTGTTGTAATGAAGTATACTAAAATTTAAATATACTTCTAAAAGCTCAGTTAAATTAGGGGATACTTCACAATATAACTTTTTTTTCCTTTTCAGTAATTCTTCAATTTGAAGTGAGCTCAAGTGATTTATTTAAGTAACACTGTTGTGCCTCTGTGTACATGCACACGCATACATTTAGTTTCAGAACTGACACATTATAAATTGAGCTAATCTTTATATACTTTCCAAGTCTTCCTAAAATGCTGTGATTGCCCTTTTTACTATGTACTTCAGATTCATTCAGCTGAAACTTGAGCGTGCCACACCAGCTGAGCGCCAGCTTGTCTTCAATGAAATCCTCCAGGCCGCTTACCAGCTTATGGTGGATGTATTTGGAAATTACGTCATTCAGAAGTTCTTTGAAGTAAGCCTTTGTTCTTTCTGTCCTTTGACTTTAGACAGTCTCCATAGCATTTTGATTTTCATTAGCTGTTTTTAGAATTGCAATTTCATTCCAGTCCTCAAAATGAAGCGTGAGTGGTCTTCTTGAGGCACATTTACTTGTTTCTCCAGTTCATTAGCAGTAGTGCATCATTTAAATACCCAAGCAGATGATGCTAGTGTATTTTAGAAATGTGTTTGTAGGACCATTCTCCCCATTTAGGATCCCGCACAATATTTCTGATTGCTAAAATAGTTTCACTAAAAGTGTCATTTTTGGAGGAAAAATCCTTGTAAGATAATTTTAGCAGGACCACAGTAAAGTTCTGGAAATGAATTTTTAAAAATGGATTCCTAGAGAATTATCTTTGAATACCAACTCTGGTGTTTTTCATCATAAACCACAGTCATGAGGATTGTTAAATGCTGCTTCTTGGGTGATCCTTCAGCCTTGGTTCCTTATTGTTCCTTCATTAATGTGGATAGTGTCCACTCTTGTTATCATTTTCCTTGGAAAGGATTAACGAGATTGTTGGATTAATGTCTATTTCCTCTTCTAAACTAAAATGTCAGAAACGTAGGGATTTTTTGCTAATCATTGTAGCTGTGGTGTACTGGTATCAACAACCCCATTATAAATCCAGAAAGGAGTGAAGCATTGAGATGAAACATCTGGTACAGGGGGAAAATGCTGCAACTCTGCACATTACCTGCCCCCCAACAAAAGAAATTTGTAAACTTCTTACATCTTACTTTGTTTGGTTTGTGTGAAGATTTTAAAAAATGGCTCATTCACAGCCTCTATCTTCCCAGCTTTTCTCATAAAGACCTAAGTTCTTTGACTCTGAATTCTCCAGCTACGGATTAAGATATCAGCCTAAACACGACTCTTGTAATTTTGACTTTCGAATGCCGTTTTACTGCCGTTTTGTCACAGATATAAAAATAGAGAGATCTCCAGCTCCAGAGGTTAATGCAGCTAGGGGTGGCTGAATGAACAGTGGGTTATAGCAGTATGATTTTGGGACAAGCTAGAGAACTTCTCTGACTTAGAGAATGTCCCTGGGCTTCAGTTCTCTTGTATGGAAAATGAGTGGGTTGGGCAGCCTTATTCATAAAGTCTCTTCCAGTCTCACATGCTATTCAAATGAAAATAAAAAGCCAGGGATGGAGAAACATTCTAGGAAGAGTTTTAACATTGTGCTGTCATACCCCTTGATTTTACTAACTTTCCCCCTATTCTGTTGACTTGTATAAATAGACATCATCAATTCTTATAGTAATAGAGAACAGTATATTCAGAGCAGTGTGCATGTGTGCTTTGGCTTAAACTTCATAGAGATGAAAGAAGAACTTGTTTTCAGCTTATGAGGCTCAGACAACTGAAGTGATGTAGATTTGTTGCAAGAAGTTCTTGAATCTTCCCCAGACATTGTCTAAAGCCGTAATAAACAATGTCTTCCACATGTACTATTGTTTTAAGAATAAATGTAAATGCTCTTGGACATATAGGTATATTTAATAGTATTGGTGAGTTAAGGACAGCTTTGAGGAATTGCCTATTTGTTTAGCAGATACTAGTAGTGAAACCACTCCAGTTGGATATCTGAGAAGTTTTTTAACATTAAAGAGTTCCTCATAATCAGAGGCTGATAACCACTAGTTTGAAGAAACAAAGGCTTTTTAAATAAAAGGTTTAGTTTATCATAGAATACAGGGCTAAAAGAGGTATGCCAATGGTTGATACAGAATAATGAATGCTTTGCTTTCTCTGGTTTCTTTCTTTCTACCTAAGTAATGGTGTTCACCCACACATTATGTCTAGTTTGGCAGCCTTGAACAGAAGCTGGCTTTGGCTGAACGGATTCGAGGCCATGTCCTGTCACTGGCACTGCAGATGTATGGCTGCCGTGTTATCCAGAAAGCTCTTGAGTTTATTCCCTCAGACCAGCAGGTAATTGTAAGTTTCCCCTTTAACTTTTCTCTTGGTGTTTGATGTTTCTTCATGGTACATGTAGTGAACCTCGTAAGTTTGTCAGTCTTTAGTTTTCTTTCACAGTTTTTCTTTGGTGCTTGTGGCTACCTTCTGTGCATGGCAGGCATGAACTGTACAATTAATTTTGTAAGTTTATAGTGGATCAAGTGTCTTGTGTTAAAACCAGTGGTTTCAAACACTTTTCCCTTTGACCAGACCTTAGTCTTTAGTAGGTGTGATTTTAGAGGTGGGTTTTTTGTTTGGCAAGAGTTGAAGCAGGTAAGGTTGTCCTTTTCTTCTACCTGAACTGACCACCTCAACAGACAAAACTTTTTTCCAACCCACCTTCCAGTTTTCTTCACTTGCACCCTCTTATTCATTCATTCCACCACTGTTTACTGAATGAGCGCCTGGCCTGGCGCGTTGACCTGGTGCCCACTGTGTGCCAGACATCAGCACAGAGGTGGCCGAGACTGAGCCCTGCCCACGGAGCACACGTGGGGAAGGGTGACGGGAAGCAGCGGTGAGACGTGAGAGCACGTGCCCGAGGCTTTCAGGGGAGGCTTTGCAGGAGGAGAAGTCTGGGCTGCAGAGTTAGGAAAAAAGGGACAGAAATCTGAACTGTTTGGGTGCTGTGAGTGGGAGCTGGCACAGAGAGCACGTGAAGAGGCCGATGGCCTCAGAGCAGTCATGGAGCAGGTCCAACGGGCCCCACACAGACCACGGGGCCCGGGAAGCCTGACCAGCCCACAGGCAGGTGTGCCGTGCTGTGTCTGCGCTAGGCAGTGCCGTGAGCCTTCAGGTGCTGCTGATCTGAACCCTCAGCCTTTGGGCTCTGAACTCACTCAGCCCTTCTCGATGGAGGGGATGGCCGTGGTCTGGCAATGATGAGCCACTTGCCCTCTCTGAGAACAAAGTTCAGTAATGAGAATCTTTTGTTATGGACTCAAGTTCTGAGCCAGACGAGGCACCCACCACTTCCAGTTCAAAACAAAACACAACAGAACGCTGCGCTGGTGTCAGCAATGGCAATTGAAGGCTGGGGAGTCCAAAGTCCTTAAGCCGTGAGACTCAGACGGGCATGTCAGGACGCTGGTGAAGGCAGAGGGAATGTTGGAGACACACGGCAGGTTGGGAGTTCATTCATTTAGTGCCAGTACTGGAAATACAGCAGTAATAGGGGTGCTGTGTGTGAGTAATTAGAAGCAGGGGTGAAGCTACTAGTTTGTTTTCTTTTAATGTTCAGATCATTGTCAGTTTTAATTTTCCCTGGGATGTTGAGGGATGAAAATTTGTTGGGTGAATCTTTCCTCTTTAATTTTCTTGTTTGATTTGAATATGGAACTTTTTTTCCTCTTTTGACCATAATGCCCGCTTACTGAAAGCAAGCAGGAAATTACGGTTTCCCAGGTATTTTCCCCATCTTTGCCCTCTCCCAGGATTATGATAAATTGTTGATTTTGTCTCCAGATTTTCAGATTTTACTGTTTTTTTGTTTTTTGTTTTTCTGATGCAATGGCTACATTGTAGTAGTTTTTACCCCCCTTTCCTTTCCCCCTGGCAATTGTCCTTTCTACCTGCTATTCCTGCATATCTTTTCCGGGTCTGGTTTCTCTGTGATTCTTGTTCTGGGTCTAAACTACTGCTCCTGGTATGAATAATTTACTCTTTTCCAGATGTAAGTGTATTTTAGCTGAAATAAACTCATCTCCAGTGGAGTTTTTACCTCTTTGGGCTCAAGAAAATATTCAGGGAAGCCCCCTCCCCTTCATTTTGATTATTAGAAGTGTCCCTTGTGTTTATCTTTATATAGGCGTCCTTCTCTATTTATCATTCCTATAATTATATTTCCGTAGTAAATTATTCTTTTCTGACATTTGATTAATTGCTTCAGGAAACTTTCCTGAGTCTCTTGTGTTTTGCTTGTTTAGTCCCTGGCGTTGTAGTCTTGAATTTCTTTAATTAGAAAATCATTTAGTTGCTTTGACATGTTTAACATCTCAGGGATTTAAGACATTGCATTCACAAATGTCACCGTTATAAACTGGCTTGTAGTCTTCTACCATAAATATGGAGTCAGCACAGTGGAACCAATATATAGAGGTTGTATATAGCAAGGAAATCGGGCAGCAAGTACCAGGGCCCAGCCGTGGTACAGGTGTTCAGCGTAAGTATGCCTGAGACCTGAGGCAGCAAGTTTGGGGATGGGGTCCAGTCAAAATCCCAACACACCTACACACACACACACACACACAGTGGGGATGGGATCCAGTCAAAATCCCAACGCACCTACACACACACACACACACACACACACACACACACACAGAGTCAATCGTTGTCTGGCCTTTTTTTAAAAAAAAATATTTATTTTTGGCTGCATTGGGTCTTCACTGCCGCACACGGGCTTTCTCTAATTGTGGCGAGCGGGGGCTACTCTTCTTTGCGGTGTGTGGGCTTCTCATTGCAGTGGCTTCTCATTTCAGAGCACGGGCTCTAGGCACATGGGCTTCGGTAGTTGTGGCTCGCGGGCTCTAGAGCTCAGGCTCCGTAGTTGTGGCGCGTGGGCTTAGTTGCTCCGCGGCATGTGGGATCTTCCCAGACCAGGGCTCAAACCCATGTCCTCTGCATTGGCAGGCGGATTCTTAACCACTGCACCACCAGGGAAGTCCCTGGCCTTCTGTATTTCCCTGAGTTTGGACACTTTTCATTAACTGAGAGTATTGCTCAAGCTGACGTTGCAGTCAGTCTGGCCTGGTGGGAAGATCATTTTGGAGTCACAGACCGGGCGAGAATTCTGATTCAGTCGCTGTCTGTAGTTTTCGTACATTACTTAACCGCCCTCAGACTCAGTATCTTCATATATTCACATATATGGGTGGAGGAAGGGGTGCAGGGTAATATTTGACAGGTGGTTTGCTGACATGGTCTGTTTTGCCACACACAGGAATCAGATTGCTTGGGTGTGAATAGGAGCAAGTCTAGGTCTGTGATCTGTAACAGGTCAGCTAACGTGTCTGTGCCCTGATTTCCTCCTCTGTCATAGTGTCTGCTGCACAGGACTGCGAGGCGGATGGTGAGTCAAAGCGAGTTAAGCATTTAGAGGTCTGCGTAGCCCAGAGTAAGCTCTAGATGAACTACTCTCACTTTTAGTAGCATGTACCTTACAGGGTTCTCATGGTGAAAACGTGATGAATTGTATGTGAAATTCTCTAATACAGCGTAGTTGGTTTGATATCGGCTCGTTTATAACTTGAAGATGACTGCACTTTTTTGGTAACTCCCAGACAGGTCTTTTGCAAGTTAGAGAACTTTCTTCAGACTGGTTATTATTGGGCTTCCCCGGTGGCACAGTGGTTAAGAATCCGCCTGCCAATGCAGGAGACACGGGTTCGAGCCCTGGTCTGGGAAGATCCCACATGCCATGGAGCAACTGAGCCCACGCGCCACAACTACTGAGCCTGAGCTCTAGAGCCCGCGAGCCACAACTACTGAAGCCCGTGCGCCTAGAGCCTGTGCTCCGCAACAAAAGAAGCCACTGCAGTGAGAAGCCCACACACTGCAACGAAGAGTAGCCCCCTCTCTCTGCAACTAGAGAAAGCCCCCGTGCAACAACAAAGACCCAGTGCAGCCAAAAATAAATAAATAATTTTTTTTTTTTAAAAGAAAAGAATCCAAAAAAAAAAAAGACTGGTTATTATTATAGGAAGTTTGTTAACATGTGAAAAAACTCCAGTCTTCGTTTGTTACCAGGTTGTCAGAGTGCCACAGCTGAGTTGTCCCACTTTAATTGTCACGGATTCCCTGCTCAGTGCTTTTGTGTTTGGTGAGGAGAACGTTGACCGTCCAGGTGTTTGCTCTCTGTGATTCTGGTGGTGCTTTCTTTCCTTGTCTCCAATAGAATGAGATGGTTCGGGAGCTAGATGGCCATGTCCTGAAGTGTGTGAAAGACCAGAATGGCAATCACGTGGTTCAGAAATGCATTGAATGTGTGCAACCCCAATCTTTGCAGTTTATCATCGATGCGTTTAAGGGACAGGTAAGTGCCTTAGGAAAGAAATAAGGGAAACAAGTTGATGGATGTTTCCATTGTGAGCAGAGAACAGGATGGGGTTTGTGGAGTGTTCTAAAGAGCTTAGTGTACTTTAGACTGCAGTAAGTAGTAGTCCTATTCAGTGGGGTCAGGTACCTAGCTCCGTGCACCCAAGGTTCTTCCCTTAATTGTCCATGGGTGTTCTCTCCATCATTAATGCAGATATCCGCTCATGTCAGGATGAGGTACTGTCATCAGATACTTGAAGAATAAATTTTTTCCTTTGGTTAAGTACTGTTTATCTTGATATTTAAAAGTTTTTATCATGTTTTAAAATTTAGGTCATTTACAGAACTAATCTTACAGGTTATGTGTCACTATGTCTTAAAAATAACAAGGTGCTCCTTAATTTGGGGGGGTTGGGTGGGGCAGTGATCAGGTTGGTTTGAACTCTGTTAAGTGGCACACAACCAGAGATAGCTTCCAGTTTCTCCTATTTACTTACATATCGTAAGGACTAGTGTGCTTTTAGCGCTAGCTTCCAAGCAGAGTTGATATTTTGTCATACCCTAGTTTTTCCAGAATTGCCCCTCAGTTGGCTGTTACCATTAATTTCTTTTGCCAAAAAACAACCTTCTCCCAGTCTCCTAAGCTAGGTGGGACAAGAGAGTAAAATACATCTTTTTGGGTGTGTGAAATTGTTTTTGTTTTTGAAAAGGGAAAAATTGGAAATACCAAATAGATTTTCAGGTGTAGTCATGGGTACTGCTAAAGAGCCTAGATCGAAATGGGATTTTAGGATTGTTTAGGTTTTGCTCACTTAAACTACAGTGGTTAAGTAGATTACAGACACTAACTTGAGGGTTATTGGGATTTTCTGAGTTAATTAAGAAAAGAGTAGATCTGTTTATCTTTACATTTTTGTGTGTGTGTGAAATATACAAGAAAGTAAAAGGATTAAGCCACTGAATGGGAGATAATATTTTCAAGATGGAAAATGCCAACGAATTGATAACCAGAATATATAAAGAACTCCTGAAATCAAGGAGAACAATACAAATTAATGCAAAAATGGGCTTAAAGCCTGAATAGACAGAAGAAACACAAATTGCTGGTAGACATATGAAAAAATAAATTCCATTAGTAATCAGGAAAATGCAAACTAAGACCACAGATAGTAGACCATTTTCTTTCTTTTCTCTCTCTCTTTTTCTTATTGGCCGCACCACGCGGCTTGTGGGATCTCGGTTTCCCAACCAGGGATTGAAACCTGTGCCCCCCTGCCGTGGAAGCGTGGAGTGTTAACCGTTGGACCCCCAGGGAAGTCCCGTAGACCATTTTCTACCATTGGTTACTATGTACTGGCAGGGATGTGAGATCTGGATACACTGCTGGTGGGAATGGACCCATTTTGGAAAATAATTTAGTATCTTTTAAAGTTCAACATTTATATTTCTTGTGATCTAGCACTCCTGGCCTAGGTATATACCTGATGAAATGTTTGGTCATGTATACCATGAGATGTATTTAGACATGTTTAAAGCAGCATTATTCTCCTAATAGGAAAAGACTAAATAAACCAGATGTCCATCAGGAGAGGATTGGAACCCCCCGCAAAAAACAAGCCACATATTTTCCCAACATTATGCTATACAGATATACAGAATAAACGATAGAAGCCCATAGTATTATAAGTAAATATTTGAAACATAATGTTGAGTGAAGTAAGTCAAGTTGTTCCAGACTGTGAGTGTTTAGCGTTTTTATAAAGCTAAAATTCAGAACATTACAGTGTAGTTATGTGAAAGCATTCAGGCTTTGATCCCAGCCCTTCTTTTTTCTGTTTTTAAACCCATCCTTTGACACTGTGGACTCGTAACTAAGTGTGTTTTCTATGACCTTGACCAGTTCTCTGTTCCTTTCTAAATAAGCTTTTTCTCAATAAGGTCCTTCTTAGCTCTGAATTTATGTACATCTATGAATTCCTAGAATGGGTTTAAGAAATAAGTTTATCCTCACACATACATGCTCACCTTATTGTACGTAGAGAGAACTTAAAGGCCATACTTATAATTTGGGCTTTGGAGTCAGAGTCGGAAATAAAATCCTGGCTCTGTCATTTACTACCTATATGACTGTAGGCACATTATGTAAACTTCTAGGAGCTTCAGTTTTAATCATGATTATCTCTCAGGGTCATTGGGAAGGTTAATGGGATAATGTATGTAAACAATACTGGAGCACTGAAAGTGGCAACTGTTATTTTTGGCTTTCTTGTTTGTGTTGGTCTGCCCTAGGTGTTTGCTTTGTCCACACATCCTTATGGCTGCCGAGTGATTCAGAGGATCCTGGAGCACTGTCTCCCTGACCAGACACTCCCTATTTTAGAGGAGCTTCACCAGCACACAGAGCAACTTGTACAGGTAGTGGAGTTGCCAGTAGAGTAACTGCAAACACCTGTGGGCTTTTGTGTTTTCTTAGCACAGGTATCTGTTCCAGAAGAGGTTAATGTGCTTAAAATGCCCATTGAAGCTCTGGGCAGGTTTTCATTTGCACCAGCCTGGTTCGTGTTTTATGAATAGGGGTAATGAGTAGAACCCTAGCCTTGGAGTTGAGATCTGCCTCTGATTCATCAAGAGATCTGCCAAGAACTGTCAAAAGCCAGAACTCTGTCATGGATTAAGCTAGCTGTGGCCACTTAGGCAGGCCATTTAGTCTATCAGTTTCATCTTTGCAAATGAACTAAGTGGATTAGTTGATTTCTTCTTTCTAGCTTTGGTACTTTGTCTTGCTTCTACTAAAATTGTCTCCCATATCATACTGTTTGAACACTTCCTACATAGAGTATGTTGTCCTGAAGCAATTTTTGGGCAGTGTTTGTTGCTTGTTTTGGTGAGAGATGTGAGATTATAAGTGTATTAAGTATTCATTGTAGAAAAGATTGTAAGTACAGAAAGTAGCAGCAGAACAGAAGAAACCACCCATAACCCTGCTGTCCAGAAGCAGGCACATTTGGCATAGGCGCTTCTTAAAAAGCATTCTATGTGCACTTTTAATTTTTTACATCTTACAAATAAATGTTTCTGCCTTTGGAATTCCTTGCTCACACACACTTATTCTTTCAGAGCATCTTTCAGTTTAGATGAGTATCTCCATTGTGTGCTTGTAATGTTATTTAATTAGGTGTTGTGAGTATTTCCAGTTTTTCTTTGTTAAAGACAGGCACACAGACCCATTTGTATATTTCTGTTAGAGAGAAAAATAGCTCTTTATTCCCACCTACTTTCTCTTCTTTTTTATTTTTTTTTAAATGAGAAGAGGCCTACATTTTTGTGTATAGTACTTTAGGAAGACCCTGACTAGGACCTTTGGGCATAAATATATATATATATAGAAACATTCCATTGTCTAGTAATAATGTGTTCCTGTTTTGTAATGACAGGGAAAAATTGTCACTACCTATCCATTTAAAAAATTCTTATGTGTTCATTAGTGTTCAGGTAATCCATCATGGTCTTACAGGAAGATGGGTGTTGATTAGATATAAGGATTTAAGTAACATAGAGCCTGTTTATATATAAATTTTAAAATTTCTCTTGTTGTTTCTCAAATAGGATCAATATGGAAATTATGTAATCCAGCATGTGTTGGAGCATGGTCGTCCTGAGGATAAAAGTAAAATTGTAGCAGAAATTCGAGGGAATGTACTTGTATTGAGTCAGCACAAATTTGCAAGGTATGTGCTTTGAATTACTCAGACTGTTTTCCAGAAGAGATGATTAAATAGTGTTTCAGCTCTAGAGAAATTTTCATACTTTTCTTGTTTTAATGTTTATTTTCCTCAAAGTATACATAGCTAAAAAAAGTCAAAGCGTTCTGCTACAAAGTATGAAACATAAGACATCTCTTAGTGGGCTCCTCACTCCCCCAGAGTTCGCCACTTTGAAATTTGGGGAATATGTTTCTGAAGCATATACATTTTGTACTTCGGTAAAATGGGTATTTTAGTAACTTACTTGTTTGGAATTGTGAAATGTTCTTTACTCAATTTCCTTTTTGATACCTGAATTAAGGGGCAGGTGACCGTATCTATATATAGGCCTTAGTATTTTTAAAAATCTCTTTTCAGTCTTCATATCATACCAGCCCAAGAATAAAATGTACTAGTTATTCCCAGGTTGTGAAAGATGTCTTAGGTAACTTATAAGTGGCAGAGGTTGGAGAAGAAATTGTTGCTTCCCTGGTGGTCCAGTGGCTAAGACTTTGCGCTCCCAATGCAGGGGGCCCGGGTTCGATCCCTGCTCAGGGAACTAGATCCCACATGCTGCAACTAAGAGTTCGCATGCCACAAGTAAAGATCCCGCATGCCGCAACTAAGACCAGGTGCAGCCGAATGAATGAATGAATGAATGGCCCTCCAGCGGCTTAGTGGTGTGATACTCTGAGTAGAGTCTGTATATCCTATCATACACATAACATAGTATTCTGTATTTTTGGAATATTTTTCTTCTCTAGTTTTTAAAATAAATTGCAAGGCAGGTGTGACATACAACCTTGATGTTTTTAAATTGTTCACTTTTAATTTGTGAAATCTTATAACATTACAGCATGGAAAATAGAGAAAAGAAATAAAAGCACTCACAGAGCCAGTGTCTCAACAGCCTAATAAGCACATCAGGGTCATCTCTTAGACCTTGTATTGCTATTTTTGGACATTTGTCGGGATCAGGGAAATAGGGGACAGAATCTCTTAGTTCTTTTTTTGGGGTCGCTATCTTATTTACTTTCTTGTTCAGTGTATTTACTATCTCACTCTTGGATATAGTGTTAAGTATTAATATTATAATAGAGTTGTGGTCTGATAATGACCTAGGAGCTACTTTGGGCCCAATCCTCTCACAGATAACAACTAATAAATTGTTGACAAAATGCCCAAAACTACCTGAAGACATTAGAGAGCAGGGAGATAACCAGAGAGGAGTAGGGGAGGTTGTTGATACTTGGAAGAAGGTTAATTGCACTGGGGAAATTTCCCCGTCCTCCTCCCCCTCCTTTTTTGGGGGAGGGGGAGATATAAAATTGACATGTAACATCCTGCAAGTTCAAGGTGTACAACGTGTTGGTTTGATACATTTATATGTTGTAATATGATTCCTACAGTAGCATTAGCTGTTATGTTACATAATTATCATTTTTATGTTGAGAACCCTTAAGGATCTAGCCTGTTAGCAACTTTGAAATTTATAATACGGTATTGACTATAATTAGGAAAGTTACAAAATGATGACCATGGGAGTGACAAAATGACAGGGGAGAAATCCTGGAAAGGAAGAGAACCAGGGAGGAGGAGGAAGCCTAAATTTAAACTTTCTAAATATCTGGTTGACTCCTGAACCTCATTTGTATAGGACAAACTCAAGGCAACCCAACTAAGGCTAAAAGAATTGAACTGAGGTTTCATCTGCTGCCTACTGCATGGGAGAATTTTGCAGTTTTTGTTCAGCCAAGTTAACTGCGTACAAAAAAAGGGGGGGGTGAAGGAGTAACACTCGGAGGAGGAATATGACAGGGCCGTTTATTCAGTGCATCGTTTGCCATGTCTAGATAACAGGAATATGTGGCCTATACTCAGGAAAAAAGAAAAAATAGAAAAAACCCCTATGAACAGTTTTATACCACCCAGATGTTGGAGTTAGCAGAGCAGGATTATAAAGCATTTTATAAAGTTACTATATTTTGAAGTAATTAGTATTTAAAATACTGTATTTTAAAGTATTATAAAGTATTTTAATTATACTCAAGGATGTAAAGGAAAATATGCTTATAATGAAATGAAAAGATAAATGTTAGTAGAGAATTAGAAGCTTTATTATAGAAAGAATAACATGGAAATTACAGAGTAGAAAAATAATATAACATCTGAAATAAAATTCAGTGTATGGCTTCAACAGTAAATTAGAGATAACAGAAGAAGGAGCCAGTAAATTTGAAAATCAAATAATAGAAACAAATCAATTAAACAGATTAGTGACCTTATGACATTTTGGATGTTAATACGGAATACAAAGTAAATATTTCATTGACTTTGAGTGCATAGGCATGTGCATGCACGTGTAACTGAGGATATATTGCTCATAATTAATTCGGACACTTACTGTTCTGTTTCATTAAAAAAAAAACGAGTCTCAAATCACTAAGTTGATTTCCTCCGCCATAAATGGGTTGGGAACCACAGTTTCAGAAACGCTAGAATAGACTTTAAAGACTGGAACAATATGGATTGTGTGTTACGGTGGAAGGAAGTCTTTGGCCAAGTGGGATCCTGATCAGTGATCCTACCAAGTGGTGGTAGCTGATCTACCTGCTTACTTTCTTGGAAGACAGGTCACTGCTGAGGATTCAGTCCTCCACCCAGAAGAATGTGTGTCCTGTCTGCAACCTAGTTAAGTAGAAAATCCTATTCTAATCCTGACCACTTTGTAGGGGAAGCAGTCCTCGGGTGGATGAAGGTACAACCCAGCCAGGCAGTTCTAAAAAGTGATGAGTTCTTTGCCTGAACATTTGGAGATCGTGACTGGCTTTGTGCTACTGAACCAGCTCAGTAATGTCTTAACTCCCTTTTCTGCTAAGGGAGAAGGCGGTGGCTATTAGGAGATTCACTTCCACATGCCACACCTTCAGCTTGTGCTAGAATTGCATAGTGCTGTGGAAGGAAGGTGGGGGTAAAAGTTTTCCCATATTGCTCCTGTATCAGAAGGGAGAGGCTGTTGTCTTAATTAAACCTGATTGATTATCAGTTGATTTACTCTGTGTATCTTAAGAAGGAAGATCGAAAAAATATCTGGTAGGATGGTAGTTCTTGGACATTTAGCTTGAGAATTTTGTTTTCTAAATAAAAGCATGTGAATAATAAATACTCAGTACGCTAAACCAGGTAACATGGAGGGGGTCCTGTCAGAGCTCCATGGAAGCAACACCTTCTTATGGTTTAAAAACCTCTGGAATAGGGACTTGTTCTGGTGATGGTTATTTGTGATGACTGTTCAATTATTGAGGGGGCTGACCTTTGAAAGAAGGAGTAAGACACTATCTCTGCTTTTTTGGTGCTTCTGGAGTGGGTATACACATCCTTTTTTCAGCCCATGAAGGCAAAATTAAGACAAATGGGTGAAATTTCAGGGAAGCACATTTTATTTCAGTATGTAAAGAATGTTTAACAAAGCCGTTCACTCGTATGGTAGGATGCCCTAGAATCACTTCCAAGTCACTGGAAATTCCTAAGCAGAGGCTAAATGGCCGTCTTTCAGGATTGTCAGAAAAGAGCTTTCTGCATTAGCTAGGTTTGAAGGTTCCTTTTCTACCTGAGTGTCCTGTGGTCCAGAGCAGCTCTTCCCCCAGTCATGAACTCTTTGCGAGGCCCACCTACCAAATGCTCTCTCTGCGAAGTATTGGCTCCAGTAATACAAATACAAAGAATAAGTATTGCTCTTGTTCTTTGACATCACACAACTTCGTCATACCCACAGAGCCACAGGTGCAGAGTAGTGCTGACTTAACAAAACCAAACATTCACGAGTAGTCAGTCACTCCTGGATGGTGAGTGCCCTTGAGCATGGCCGGGTGTAATTTCATCAGCTCCTGCAGCCCCTCTGGATTGTAGGAGAACTCTGATTTAATGTAACCACACTTCTTTTTTTCCTTTCCCAAGATGATACATCTGTGAAGTGTTTAGAAATGCAGACATACCTGGGGGTTCTTCTTGTTCTTCAGAGGCAGCGTGAAGTAGTTGAATGAGGGCTGTGGTTCCTACTTGTATCTTCCTTCACCCAATAAGTCTGTAGACCAAGTCTGTAGTGCCAGGCTCTGTGCTTGGCACTAGAGATCTAGATGTAAGTGAGACTTGTTCCTGGCCTCATTAAGCTCACAGAGGTGAGCAAAGGATTGATAGATTCTGATACCTGTTGAAATTACGCTCATTAACCAATTCAGCTGTTAACGAGTCTTGTGAACCTTCACTTACCTGGGCTTGTTACCCTCACCTGTTAGAGGGTTGGGTTCTGGTATCCTCCAAGACCTGGTCTCGGCCATGGTTCACATTGGAAGTCACAGATGGCAAAGGTAGAGTCTCATAGAGCCAAACAGAAGAGGAATTAATCTGCCAAAAATATTAAGAGCTCTTTTGCTGCTGATCCTGAGGTCAGGGCAGAGGCCAGACAAGCACAGCCTAACAGGGTCCCTCTAAGAGTTGTCCCTGGATTTATCTCATTACAGCAATGTCGTGGAGAAGTGTGTCACTCACGCCTCCCGTACGGAGCGCGCTGTGCTCATCGACGAGGTGTGCACCATGAACGATGGTCCCCACAGTGCCTTATACACCATGATGAAGGACCAGTACGCCAACTATGTGGTCCAGAAGATGATTGATGTGGCAGAGCCAGCCCAGAGGAAGATCGTCATGCATAAGGTAGGCCAGTTTGTGCAGATCTCAACCAGAGAGAAAGTGCAGGGCCCTTGGTTCTTCTCATTTCTGAAATGTAAAGGAGGGTGGGCATCTTGCTTCTTTTTGCAGAGTTTGTCACTGGATTGTGTCTCATGCTATGCTTCTTTTTCCTTTTATCTGGAATGGCCATTATCCCTGTGTTTGCCGGCCCTCTATCAGTAACTCACTGGTGTGAGTGTTAAACTCAGTCTTTGTGAGGGAGTCCCCTCCCCGATCTTAAGCCCATGTTTCTACCCCTTGGCTCCTAGGAGACCAGCTTCTCGGTTCAGCAAATCAACCTGCTTGCCTTATTTCCTTTCCTCCCTCTTCCCTTTCATCATTCATTCCACCACTATTTACTGAATGAGCGCCTGCCCAGGGCAGCGCCTGGCCTGGCGCGTTGACCTGGTGCCCACTGTGTGCCAGACATCAGCACAGAGATGGCCGAGACTGAGCCCTGCCCACGGAGCACACGTGGGGAAGGGTGACGGGAAGCAGCGGTGAGACGTGAGAGCACATGCCCGAGGCTTTCAGGGGAGGCTTTGCAGGAGAAGTCTGGGCTGCAGAGTTAGGAAAAAAGGGACAGAAATCTGAACTGTTTGGGTGCTGTGAGTGGGAGCTGGCACAGAGAGCACGTGAAGAGGCCGATGGCCTCAGAGCAGTCATGGAGCAGGTCCAACAGGCCCCACACAGACCACGGGGCCCGGGAAGCCTGACCAGCCCACAGGCAGGTGTGCCGTGCTGTGTCTGCGCTAGGCAGTGCCGTGAGCCTTCAGGTGCTGCTGATCTGAACCCTCAGCCTTTGGGCTCTGAACTCACTCAGCCCTTCTCGATGGAGGGGATGGCCGTGGTCTGGCAATGATGAGCCACTTGCCCTCTCTGAGAACAAAGTTCAGTAATGAGAATCTTTTGTTATGGACTCAAGTTCTGAGCCAGACGAGGCACCCACCACTTCCAGTTCAAAACAAAACACAACAGAACGCTGCGCTGGTGTCAGCAATGGCAATTGAAGGCTGGGGAGTCCAAAGTCCTTAAGCCGTGAGACTCAGACGGGCATGTCAGGACGCTGGTGAAGGCAGAGGGAATGTTGGAGACACACGGCAGGTTGGGAGTTCATTCATTCATTCATTCAACAAATAGTTAACAAGCACACATGCTCTACAGCAAGCGCTCCTTTATCAGGGCCCTGTGTTGGTAGACACAGCAGTGTCATAGATGGTTACACTGATGCTGGGGAGAGCTGTGGGAGAATATGGAGGGTGCCTCTTCTATTGTGGGGTGCAGAGAAGGCTCCCCAAGAGAGTGACATTGGAATAAAGCCCTGAACCTTTTCCAGGCAGAGGGAACCTAGAGCTTGAAGGTTTGGAAGCAGGAGACAAGACAGTGTATTTGAAGAAGTACAGCAAGTCCAGTGGGACAGGGCTGTGGTGCCAGAATCACATTTACGTTTCAGATAATGGTCCTGGCTGATGAGTAACTTGGAGGAGGGGCGGCAGCGGGAGATGAGGCGGTGAGGACTTGGACGGGGGACTGTTAGAATAGTTCAGCATTTCCTTTAAATCAAGTGAAAAATGGAGTTCAGCAATGTCGTACACGCACATGGGTTGTTAGTTTTTTGACTGGAAGAGGACAGGTGTAAAGGTTAAGTGGTCTTACCAGTGAGCCATTCCTGGGGAGAGACAGGTGAATGAATTGAATTTCACTTAGTTTCTAAAAGAAGAGCTACCAAAAGCAAGGGGGGTCTGGAGCCTCCAGTTCTAGTGACCAAAACATCAGTTGTGTATAGAGTCCAGACTGCAAACCAAATGGAAGTGTGGCATCCTTTCTATAGATGCGTTTAGGAAGGTTAGGCAAATGGTCTGGGTCACAGCTCGGAATTTGAGCCAAGTTCTGAAAAGTTTTCCAGACAGGCTCCTAGGTGAGAATATAATAGCTGATACAGGTCTGTGTCCTGTGTGGGGTGCAGAAATGGTTTCTAGCGCCACTTGATCCTTCTTTGCTTTGAGGGCACAACGAAACAGACAAAATAGTCTGCCTAAAGCGCTCAGGCTTGAGAGCATCCGTCTTCCCTGGTACACTGTCCTGTGTTTTGAGTATAAGCGCGAGCTGCGATGGGGAGCAGGTTAATGTTGTGGGTCTTCACCGTCTCTGTGGACGGTTGGTGGTTATGCAAATGATTGTGAACACAGTGTGCTACGTGCTGTAGCTGAGGTATGTAGAAGGCTCCATGAACTCACAGAAGAGGAAAGGGGGTTCCAGAGAGGAAGCGCCTCCCGAGTTGTCTGGGATGCACAGGACTTGCGGACGTGGGTCTGCCCAGAGAACAGAAGAGATGCTCGTAGGGCTGATCCGAGCGTGCTTGGAGAGGGTGAAGGGTGAGACTGGAGTAGAGCCATGAGAGACAGTGGGGAGAAGAATAATTTCTGGAGGAAAAAAAATTTCTGGTGTAGCTAGACAGTGGGGTTCCCATACCTCTGCTGTCCCTTCCTTATTAGCCATTTGACTTTAGATGAGTGACTTACCCACTGTGCCTCCATTTTATCGTCAGTGAAACGGGGATAATCACACCTCTCTTAGGAAGCTTCAAAATGAACTGTGCTTGGCTTATATTAGTCATTTTTATTGTCATCATTAGTAGCTTTTTGTGATTCTCTATGGACTGGAGAGCACAGGATTCATGGTGCCCAGAAAGAAACTCCCGCTGCTCAGGAGAGCTGAGGTGCCTTGCGAGGGACCAGAGGGGCCAAAAGCCTCCTTGAGGGCGATGCAGTGCAGGCGGTGGTGGACAGTGTGATTGTCAGTCTTGGGATGCGCTTTCTCCACATACTGTTGCGGAAGTGGTCTGTGGCCGTCTGACCTCCAGAGCTCTCAGGTCCTGCCTCAGCACTTAGGCTAGGAGCTGCTCCCCTCATCTGTTCGGTCAGTGCAGCCTGAGAATTCAGGGGCTCGGGTTGAGCCAGTGAAAGGTGTTGCTTGTGAGGCGTGCGTGCTGGCGGGCGCCCTGTGGTGCCTGGGAGCAGGTTACCCAGGAGCACGCCTGAACCTGCCTCAGGCCAGAGTGACACGGACTCTGCTTTCTCCCCAGATCCGGCCTCACATCGCGACTCTTCGCAAGTACACTTACGGCAAGCACATTCTGGCCAAGCTGGAGAAATACTACATGAAGAATGGCGTTGACTTAGGGCCCATCTGTGGCCCCCCTAATGGTATTATCTGAGGCAGTGTCTCCCCCGTCCCCTTGTTCCCACTGACCTCACTGGCCCACTGGTGAATCCAACCAGCAACCAGAAATATTCTAGTGTAGAATCTGAAATGGGTAAATGGTTGCTCCAGGATTACCCTCTCCTCCCAAAAAAGGAATCAAATCCACAAGTGGAAAAGCCTTTGTAAATTTGTTTAATTTTATTATGCATAACATGTACTAATTATTTTTTTTAATTGACTAATTGCCCTGTTGTTTTACTGGTGTATAGGATACTTGTACATAGGTAACCAATGTACATGGGAGGCCACATATTTTGTTCAACGTTGTATCTATATTCCACATGTGGAAACTTTCAGGGTGGTTGGTTTAACAAAAAAGTTTAAAAAAAAAAAAAAGGTTTTTAACTCATTTGCCTCGCTGGCAAGTTTTGCAAATAGCTCTTCCCCAACTCCTCATTTTAGTAAAAAAGAAAAACAAACAAAAAAACCTGAGAAGTTTGAATTTTAGTTAAATGACCCCAAACTGGCATTTAACAATGTTTATAAAAAAATATATATATATAAATATATATATATAAATGAAAATCATTTTCAGAGTTGCTAAAGCTTCAGTTTATGACATTAAGTTTATGAAACTTCTAAAAATTGCCTTTTTTGGAGACTACTGTGCTGAAGAAAATAGTGTAGTCTGTTCTGTGAGGAGGAGATGTGAGCACCCAGAATGTCTTTCAAGGCCAGGCGGGTATACTTGTTTACTGCCTACTGGATTTTTTTCTGTTAACATTGAAAGGCAAAATCTGATTACTTAGCATGAGAAAAAAAAAATCCAACTCTGCTTTTGGTCTTGCTTCTATAAATATATAGTGTATACTTGGTGTAGACTTTGCATATATACAAATTTGTAGTATTTTCTTGTTTTGATGTCTAATCTGTATCTATAATGTACCCTAGTAGTCGAACATACTTTTGATTGTACAATTGTACATTTGTATACCTGTAATGTAAATGTGGAGAAGTTTGAATCAACATAAACACGTTTTTTGGTAAGAAAAGAAAATTAGCCAGCCCTGTGCATTCAGTGTATATTCACACCTTTTATGGTCGTAGCATATAGTGTTGTATATTGTAAATTGTAATTTCAACCAGAAGTAAATTTTTTTTTTCTTTTGAAGGAATAAATGTTCTTTATACAGCCTAGTTAACTTTTAAAAAGAAAAAAATAGCTTGGTTTTATTTGTCACCTAGTCAGATAGTAGCAAGATCCTTTCTAAATGTTATTCAAGATGATTCAGTTCATACTAGTGGTTTTGGGTTTTTTTTAATCCTAAAAAAGTAATGTTTTGCTTATTTTGTGACAGTCAAAAGGACGTGCAAAGTTCAGCCCCGCCCTAACTTTCCTTACAATCAGAGCCCCTCTCACCTTGTAAAGTGTGAATTGCCCTTCCTTTTTGTACAGAAGATGAACTGTATTTTGCATTTTGTCTCCTTGTAAGTGAATGTAACATACTGTCAATTTTCCTTGTTTGAATATAGAATTGTAACACTACACGGTGTACATTTCCAGAGCCTTGTGTATATTTCCAATGAACTTTTTTGCAAGCACACTTGTAACCATATGTGTATAATTAACAAACCTGTGTATGCTTATGCCTGGGCAACTATTTTTTGTAACTCTTGTGTAGATTGTCTCTAAACAATGTGTGATCTTTATTTTGAAAAATACAGAACTTTGGAATCTGAGTTTGTGCTTTATTATTATTTTTCTCCAATATAGTGCCCCAGGACAGACAGCCCTTTCCTTGTTTGTCCCTTTTTGTTTCTGCTTGTTTTGTGTTTTGTTTCAAAATCAAAGACACAGGGCTTCCCTGGTGGTGCAGTGGTTGAGAGTCCGCCTGCCGATGCAGGGGACACGGGTTCGTGCCCCGGTCCGGGAGGATCCCACATGCCGTGGAGCGGCTGGGCCCGTGGGCCATGGCCGCTGGGCCTGCGCATCTGGAGCCTGTGCTCTGCAATGGGAGAGGCCACGGCAGTGAGAGGCCCGCGTACCGCAAAAAAATCAAAGACATAACCACATTAATCAGGATGTCCAACTGCTATTGAAAAATCAGAATATTCGCCTTCCTGGGCCCAGAGTCTGTACACACATCATGGGGTGCATTCTCAAAAAGCTTGAGCCCCACGATCTGCCTGGTTCTCTGCGGTACTCTTCATTCACTCCCTCTGGCCTCTGCACCATTTGTGGGCCCAGGGTCTAGACTAGAATTCAACAGATTACAAATGTCTCCTGGCCAAGTGTTGGCTCCTAATTTTCTGAGGCAGGGCAGTAGGTAAGGCATCTGTCGAGGCCTCCCTGCCCTGAGGTCCCCTTTCCTGTCCTCTGTCTGGGCTGCTTCTCTCCACACCCTGCCCTTACGGGCCCACACACCAGGGCCGGCCCAGGCTGGCCCATTATCTATCCTAGGTTGCTCATCTTAGCCTCACATAAGGGACCTCTTCCAGCTTTGAGTTCAGGAGGCTCTAGCTCACTGAGGTACCTGTCACCTGTGCCTTAAGATGCCCGCCTTCCCTTCTTTACCACCTTTGCTTCAGAAGCAGCTTTGGCAAAAATGCACCACTGAAACTTAGACCAATGTTGGTGCTGAAAGTGGAGCTTGCAGAAGGGACTTTTGCATGGTCCCCTCCCAAGGGTGAGGGACGGTCACTAGCAGGCCCCGTGGGTCCCGGGAAGAAAGGGACAGAAAGGTAGCTGAGCTAATGGAGGTTTCAAGTCCAGGACCTGATTTTGCATTAGTGACTGTAATCGGGTCATTCCCCAACCTTCTTCCCAGGCCGTAGCTGGTGGGCCTGCCAGAGACAGCATGCTGGATGGAGGTGGCTCTGGAATCAGACCAGGGTTCACATACAGCTCCCACTACTCATTGTGTGGGCTGGTGTTACTTCACCCAATGTTTAACCGAATCCCTTGCTGGAAATTGATGGAAGGCAGTATCGTGTATGTGAAGTGGTTCTCACATCACGTCATGAAAAGTTATAGCCATTAGCTGGTTATGGTTTTGCTGGACCCTTGCAGAGGCCATGTACAAATTAGGCAAAGCAGGAGGCTTGGATTTCTTTCCCTTCCATGGGCCTACTGTCTTTGTGTCCTTGAGATGGTAATTTTGCCTGTCTGAGCCTCAAGTTTCCTCTTCCATAAGATTGGAGTAATACCTCACGGAGCTGAATTAAGATGGAATTGTTAATAAACGTGTCAAGTGCCTGGCACTTGTGTGAGGCGCTCATTCAGGTTTGCTTCTTTTCCACCTGGACTATTTATACTTAGACTTTGTAATTTGGGTGTTTTTTCTCTCCCTTTAGCATTTAGTGTAATGTTTTGTGTTTGTGTTTTTAGTGGTAACAAAGCAAGGTGCTAGTTTAGATATGTGATACCTCCCGCGCCTTCCATCCGGTGTCTTTGAGGCCTGGGGAGGCTTTGCAGTCAGACAAATACAGGGTTTAATCCCAATTGCCTTTTATTACCTGGGTCATCTCTCTGAGGCCCAGTTTTCTTCTCTGTGAAATGTGGGAAAAATAGTACTTTATGTCCAAGGTTGGTTGTGCGGATGAAATAACAAGGCTTAGCAGAATGCCTGGCACATTGGCCTAATAAATGAATGGTATTTATTGTTTTTTTACCTTTAAAATCACTCATCCAGGACTTCTCTGGTGGCGCAGTGGTTGAGAGTCCGCCTGCTGATGCAGGGGACACGGGTTCGGGTTCGTGCCCCGGTCCGGGAAGATCCCACATGCCGCGGAGCGACTGGGCCCGTGAGCCATGGCCACTGAGCCTGCGCGTCCGGAGCCTGTGCTCCGCAACGGGAGAGGCCACAACAGTGAGAGGCCCGCATACCGCAAAAAAAAAAAAAAAAAAAAAAAAAAAATCATCCAATGGCTGTGCACAGCTTTTGGGGAACAAAGCAATGCTTGTCCGTTATGTACAGAAGTTTACGTAAAGTTGTTTGTCACGAACCATCTCTGTGCCAGGCACCCAAGAGATGGTTTTTACACGTTCTCTTAATTCCTCACAACAGTCCTGCAGGAAGTGTGGTGGTCCTGATCGCATAGATACGGAGACGGGTTCTGGGTTCTGATGCAAGTCTTTGGGTCAGGCCAATGCTCGGCCTGAGGCTTTTTCCCTTGGTGCCTCATGGGAGGGATTGGGGCTGGGGTGGACCCCTCCCTCTGCAGGATTGGGTTTCAGGGAGCAGGCTGAACCTCCTCATTTTACCAACTGCTAACGAGTCTGCCCAAGGATGTGAGGTCCTGGGCTGCCGCCGCGTAGATACCCGCATTCTAGATCTCTTCCAGAGACCCTCCAACATGGATTCCTCAAACTCTGTATAATAATCCTTTGCCTAGTCACAGGACTTTACAGTTTACAGAGCACATTCATATTTGTGATGACTTTGATCCTCTTGAAAGCCTTAGGGAGTAAGGTAAGGTAGATGTTATCAGCCCATTATTCAGATGAGGTGTTTGGGACCCAAGACACACAATGAGTTAATAACCCAGTAAGGATTTTATCTGAAGTTTCCTGACTCCAAGTTCAGTGCTCTATCCATGCCGTCTTGCTCTTGCCACCTTCCATCAGCTCCAGGGATAGCTGGTCTCGTCTCTCTAGTTGGGTTTCCGGAGAAGTGTGATGCACTGGATAGTTAGGCATTTTGTGGGGACGAAAACTGTGACTTCATGTAGTTGCCAGCTGTAGCCACACGAGGGTGCTGCTGCCTAAGGAAAGCATTATAGAGGCGTAAGGGCTCAAGGCTCCAAGGTCAGGGCTTGGGATGTTTTTCCCCTGGCTTGAGGGGCTCCGGAGTGAAGATCCCATCTCATCCAGAGACCTCAGGTCTGGCATCTGCTCTAAGACTAAGCTTCCCCACTTCTTTCCCTCCCTCTGGCTTGGGATGGCAGGGTATGGTCACGGATCTGGCTCACAGACCCTAGCTTTGCCTTTGCCTCACTGTGTAACCCCCGGCAAATCAGTTTCCCCAACTGTCACCTGGCATGGTAGCCCAGCCCTGCCACCCTCACAGGGATGGTATGAGGTCAGATTGTTGGGGCTGAGGAGGGTGGCCCCATGCCTCTGTTAACGTGATCCGAGGCCCTCGTGTCTCTTTGGGGGCTACATCTCTGGCTTATGCGTCAAGCTTTCAAACAATGAAAATGTCCAAGTCTTTTCATGACCCAGAGCTGCCTAGCTTCAAATCCCAGCTTTACCAGCCCTCTGTGACCTTTGTGAGTCATTTAACCTCTTATTGTGGGATAATAGTCCTACTTCATAGGGCACACTGGAAGCATTTGGCACATAGCAGGGCACATAGCAAGTCATACATAAAAGCTGTTACTATTATGATTATTATTGCCTCCAATTTTTCCCTGCTATGTTTGGGGCCCTTGGAATTTTCACTAAGGGTGACTATTTATTTATCCTCCAAACTCGGACAATTTTAAGCATGAAAGTCATTGCACTGAATTATTACCTCATGTGGAGACAGCCTCCCAGGTGGCCCGGCTTCCTGATGTTCTTACCCTTGTGTATTCTGCGTGGAATAGGGCTGCCTGGAAGCAACAAGACATTATGAAAAGGGTGGGGTATGACTTCTGAGGCTGGGCCACACAGGACACTGTAGCTCCAGCTTGCTCCTCTGGGACACTTCGTAGGACACTCCGTGGCAAGGCCCGTGATGAGGACTTGAGGGCCCCTGCTGTTGACTGGGATTAACCCGCCAGTCACACTTGCCATCTTGCAAGCAGAGCCTGGAGCCCCCTTCAGGCCTTCGATGACTGTAAGCCTGGCTGACATCCTGACTGCAGGCTCATAAGAGACCCCAAACCAGAACCACCCCTCTCAGCTGCCCCTGAACTCCTGACCCACAGAAACCGGGTGAGATAGTCAATGTTTATTGCTGTTTTAAGCTGCTGGGTTGGGGGGTCATTTGTTACACAGCAATAGGTAACTAATACACAGCACAAGAACTGGTGTAGCCCAGGAAGGCCCATTTCTCATTTCTCCAGTGAGGCACATGCTGCCCTGCTCTGTCCTGGCCTTGGAGAGCCTGTTTCTGCCCCTGGCTACCCCACCCCCACCAGCTGCCCCTCACCAGGATTCCGGGAAACTTCCTGGTGCTCCCCAGAGCCCAGGGTAGAGACATGTCTTTGGGTGGGGCTGCACCAGGGACTCCCAGGAAGCCACAGCTGTCCTGTGCCAGAGCTTCCTCAGCCTCTGTCTCTCAGACCCAGTGGAGAGTTCCCCGGCCCATACTCCTTAGGCCAGGAGTGGACCGAGCTGAGAATGACTGAAAAATAGTGGATAATTGAGTTGTGACTATGGGTCTTGCCCTGAGCTGGGTGCTGCCCTGTGTTACGTCATTCACCTGCCTCAAACTCTGGGAGGGGAGCAGTTGCTTTAACCTCCATGGGAAGAAAAGTGGCCCCAGGTCACTGGCCAGGAAGTGGCAGAGCCAGAATTTGACCCCAGAATCCCCCAGGCCTCTTCTCAGAGCCCAGGGGCCAGAGTCCCCCCAACTCTTGCCCTCTGCCATGCCCCTTCCCAGGGCCCCTTGCAGGAAGCTGGGAGTTAAGTTTGGTGTCCCCAGATCTGATCCATTTGCAGATGAGAAGACTGAGGCCCGGAGCAAGGGGAGTGACCTGCTCAGGGCCACACAGAGGATGAGGGACGAAGCAGGGACCTGTCTGTGCCACGTGAATGCAGTTACAGTCGCCCCCTCAGTATCCATGGGAGATGGGTTCCAGGACCCCTGTGGATACCAAAATCCACCGATGCTCAAGTCCCTCGTATACAATGACATAATATCTGCATATAACCTACACGCATCCTCCCGTATACTTTAAATCATCTCTAAATTCCTTATAATACCTAATGCAATGTAAACACTGTGTAAATAGTTGCTGGCGTGTGGCAAATTCATGTTTTGCTTTCTGGAACTTTTTGGAATTTTTTTCCAAGTATTTTCCATCCAAGGTTGGTTGAATCCATGGATGTAGAACCCGAGGATGCGGAGGGCCAACTGTCCTTGCTCCTTGCCCACCCCCTGCCCTGGGATGGCAACTCCCTTAGCACCTGGATCTGTGACTGGCCCACAGCAGGGGCTCAGGAACATGAGGGTGAGCTTTGCTAGCCTCTGTGAGTCTCAAAGATAAAAGCCCCACAAGACACATGGAATATCTCGGTGACAGTCGTACTCACTCAGATTCCATGGTGTTGGGGCAGGAGGGTCTCCCCCACCCCCCAATCCTTCTCACTCTCCCCTCGCCCCACCTTCCCCAATTCCAGGTCACTCTCCTCCACTGGCTTTTTTGGTTGTCACCCAGCTGGGCTGCTCTAGCCCCAGGATGAGGTGAGAAAGAAAATATATTTTTAGAGAGGCTTTTTTTTCTTCCAGGGAAATGACTTCAAATGTGCGATTTATTCCCAGGAATGGGGGTGTGTGAGTGAAATGGCTTCTGGAATGGCAGTGCCCTCATCACCTCCTGCTGTCTCCTCTTCCTCAGCATCTCTGCTGACCCTTCCCCTCTCTCCTTCCTCTCCCCCATCCAAGGGAAGAGGGCAGGTGTGTGAACACAGCTCCCGGGCCTGGGCTCTCCCCCACTCCCCCAACCCGACAGTCTCTTCTGAGCCCTGTGACCTTACACTGGCTAAAGGGGGCCACAAGGAGTCAGGGTCTTGGATTTGAATGAGGTCTTGGTTGTGGGATGGGTCCTACCTCAAGAGTCTTTGCAAACAACAGGGCAATCAGTCAAGGAGAAAGGGGTGGGTAGAGCAAACCCCAGGGCAGGTAGCAAAGCAGCCTAGGTTCTGCCACAGACTGACTGCGTGACCTGGGGTCGGTCACTTCTACTTTTCAGGCCTCAGTTTTCTTACTTGTGAGATGGGCAGATGAAGGGGTGGAGCGAGGAGAGCAGCTCAAGGCCCTACATACTGTCATTCTAGGTTACAGTGAGCAAACCTGCAGAATCTTCTCAGCCTCATCCACACACAGGACCTCTGAAGCCTCCAGCTCGAGCTCAAGACTTCAGAAGCTCTCCTCCCTCCCGGGTGGGTGCAGCCTCAGTGTGACCACTTCAGAGCACCCACTCTCCAAGGCTGGCCCGCCGTGGCTCAGTGGAGGCGTCACCACCACCATGAAGCCTTCCTATATTCCCTCCACGACACCCAAAACCTCAGAGTGAGGTTAACCCCTCCCTGCCCAGTCTCCCTGCCGGCTCTGCTAGACTGTGGATGGCATCTGGCGGGGCCGTGGGCTCCTGTTCACAATTAATGTGCCCCTCACTGGCACAACCCCCTTCCAAAGCCTTGCTCCTAATTTTGTATTCGTGACCCCCTCAAATTGTATAAGCTTCAGGCCCCACAGAGTCGGACCTACGCCTGTTTTCATCCCTGCCCAGCCTGAGGGCAGAGCCCACCGCTCTCTTGGAACAGTTGCTGTTTCGGCAATTCCTCCTCCACGTGCCGCTACCACCCTGCCCTGGCTGGCCTGGCACCTGGGCCAGACTGACCTGGAGACAGGGTTTCTGCATCCACCTGCCCCTCCTGCGTGGCCAGCCCTGCTGTGTGGCCCCCGGCGCACTCATCTCAAACAAAATCAGACTTCCTCCCCCATCCCCACACCTGCCTCAGGGGGCCTCCTGGGAACACTTTGGGTCCTTAGTTTGCAAACCCCCAGCTCACAGACCTAGCAGAGGCCTGGGTTCAAATCCTGGCCCCATGCCTGGCAGCTGTGTGCCAGGGGGGCATCACCCACCCTTCATCTTGAAGAGACTTGCCCAGAACACGGGGTGAGGGTGCTCAGGAAAGGCTCGAGGCATGGCCCTTTGAGACCCGCACACAGGCATGCTCCTTGGCAGGTAGGGGGCCCCCCACAGATGGAGGCCAAGCCTTCCCACTCTTGCCCGGGCCCTGTGGACTCCCTCAGCAGCCGCTCAGCTTATCCCGTGATACTTGCTGGGGCAGCAGACAGACAGCCAGAGTCTCCCCAAGTGCCCTCTGTGGGCCCTAGATCAGAGCCTTCTTGCCAGAATCCTGCTTTGGTTCCTGATTTCGGGGTCAATAACGTCAGGACTGATTTCATTCAGACTTTTCTCAGAAGCAAACCCGGGTTCTGGCCTCCATCTTGAGTCCTGGGCAAGGCTGGAAGTTACGATAGGAGAAGGAGGGCGCGGAGGGGGCAGGGGGGAGGTAGGGGCAGCCCAGGAGAGTCAAAGACTGGTTTTCCCAGGCTTGTGATTGTCTTGAGCTGGAGGGTCAGTTAGGATCGCAAAGTCCCCTGTGGCCACAGGGGAGGGCACAGCAGTGGTCTATCAGCACTCTCACTTCCTGGCTGTGTAACCCGGGGCCAGTCACCCAGCCCCTCAGGGCCCCAGTTTCCCCAACTGTAAAATGGGGAACCAGTAAGGAGCGAACACATGCATCGTGCTCCCTGTGTGCCAGGCTCCGCTGGAAGGGCTCCTCTCGGCTACAAAGCTGGGAGGCAAGTGTGTTTGTTGTACACAGATCACACGGCTGTGGGGAGGAGTGAGGGACAGCGCTCCTGGCAGGTGCCCTGAACAGTGCCTGGCGAAGAGCAAGCCCTCAGGAGGTCCTGGCTCTCATTATTACATGGCAGTGTGAGTTCCAAAGAGCCAGTCTGTTTAGCCAAACCTCCGGGGGCAGGTGGCGTCAGGCAACCACTACTGAACACCTACTGTGTGCCAGGCCCAGAAATGCAACTCCAAATAAGGCAGCTCGGGCCTGGAGCTCAGAGATGCCGGCTGAGGCCTCCACTTCCCTTTTGCTGCCTTGTTGGAGCCAGGAGCCCTGGCCAAGGGCAGAGAAAGGACTCATTGGGAAGGGTGGTGAGGCCTGGCTGTCAGGCATGCCTGTGGGGGGTTATCTGGTTTCCAGGCTCATCTGAGTGCGTCCACCAATTGGTTGTGTCCATGTGGCAGTGTGAATCCCCTCACTGACTCTTTTACTCACTCATCAAATACTCCCCAACAGACCTCTGCCCCTGGCATTACAGTGTGGCCATTAAGACCCTGGGTCAAGAGCTTAGCTTCACTCGCCAGCTGTGTGACCTTGGACACATCTCCTAACTTCTCTGTGTCTCGACTCATCATCTAAAGTGGGGATAATGGCAGTGTGCACTTTGTAAAGCCACGCCTGGCATATAGTCAGCTCTGTTTGTGTTCCGCGATTATCGTCTGTTGGGGATACTGAGGTGCTCCCACTTCAGTGGGGGGTGGTGACAGACGGTAGAGACTGAAAGGGGGGGAGGGCAAGGATGGGCACTGGCCAGGGCAGGACCAGCCCTGCCCAAGGAAGTCAGGCAGGCTCTCCCGAGGGGCCAAGTGGGCCGTGGGAGTTGAGCTGGGAGGGGGGCAGCAGCAGGTGCCTGTGTGGATGGGGAGGGCAGGTGAGGGAGACCCTGAGATGCGGGGACTTGGCTCCAATACACAGGTAGGCGTGGGGGAGGGGAACTACACGGAGCATCGGCTGCTGGAATGCGGTGAATGTGTGCAGCTGTGAACCCCAGAAGGACAGAGCGGGGGTTGGGGGGGATGGAGGGGTGGGGGGTGGGGTTGACGAGGAGTAGCATGAGAGCGGCGGGGCCCAGACCTGGCTCAGTTCGGGCTGTGACCGGTATCTCTGAGGAGCAGCAGATGGCGTTCCTGGCCTGCCCAGCCCAAAGATCTTCCCCCTCCCCCTCCTCAGGACGTCAGGGAAGAGGGCTGCTGCTGCCAGAAGTCTTTTTTTTTTCAAATAAATTTATTTTATTTATTTATTTTTGGCTACATCGGGTCATCGTTGCTGCACGCGGGCTTTCTCTAGTTGCGGTGAACGGGGACTACTCTTCGTTGCGGTGCGTGGGCTTCTCATTGCGGTGGCTTCTCTTGTTGTAGAGCACGGTGTCTAGGCGCGCGGGCTTCAGTAGTTGTGGCTCGCGGGATCAGCAGTTGTGGCACGCGGTCTCTAGAGTGCAGGCTCAGTAATTGTGGCGCTCGGGCTTGATTGCTCTGCAGCATATGGGACCCTCCTGGACTAGGGCTCAAACCCGTGTCCCCTGCATTGGCAGGCAGATTCTTAACCACTGTGCCACCAGGAAAGTCCCCAGAAGTCTTAGAACTGGCAGGAACTTCTGAAGGTGGGCCATGCTCACGGCCCATCCTGTGCATGGAGACTGTTCTAATGACCTTCCTGATCGCTAGTTTTTGGAGCCTTGTATACCTGCCAAGACAGAGTACTCACTACCTCTCAGAGTAGCCACTGCCATCTGCGGCCAGTTCCAACTGTTCCAAAGTCCTTCCTTGCACAGAGCTGACAACTGGCGTCTCATACCCCCTACCCTCACCCTGTTGGCCCCAACTCTGCCCTTTGGGGGCTCCTCAGAAACAGCCTTTTCCCTGGGCCTGTAGCAGCTCCTCTGGGAGGTGACTGTCCCTACATCTGGTCCCTTACTTTATAAACATCATCCCAGCCACCTTTATTGAACTCCCAGTATGAAGTCAGGAAGAGCTCATTTAATCTTCACAACCTGGCACCTGGCCCTGGGCCGGTGTTGTGTGTGGCACACACAGGCACTCGTACTTTACCCTTGGATGATAAATGAATGAACGAATGAATGAACCCCATGTGGTCACTATTCCCATATTACAGTTGGGAAACTGAGGCTCAGAGAGGCAAACTCACTCATCTAGAGTCACCCAGCTCACAACTGGCAGAATTGAGATCTGAAACCAGGTATCTGCCCAACCCAGAGCCAGAAGAACTCTTCAACTCCAAGCTGTGCTGCCTCGACTGGAACCAGCTCCCCACCTACTGGGTCCCATCAGCCCCTCTCCATCCATCTTCCCAAGGTGCCCAAGGGTCAGAATTCCTCAAGCTTTGGCACTGGGATTCCCAGAGGCTGGGACCTCAGAATTCCTAGGAATTTTTGAATCTCAGAGAGTTGGAAAGTTTCCCTCCCTCTCCAAATCTCTGCCAAAGGGCAGCTGGCCTGGCCTTACATACCCTTTAGGGACGGGGCTCTCACACTCCCTTTCAGGGAACCTAATGAGCTGAACTTTGACCTCTGGACCTCTTCTCAAGGCCCCTGAAGGACCAGTCCAGGTTCCTCCGACACCCCCAAATCATGGCTGGTGCCCGAGTCTGTTCCACCGGCCCACCCGGCACTCACCCCTACTGGCTCCATGAGTCCTGGTTTCAGTTCCCTTTTCCTTGGGGGAATTGTTCCAGTTTCAGCTCAATGATTTCCCATCTCCTGAGGGCAGGCCCTGCACTGGGTATGGGGACATGGGGCCTGAGGGCAAAGACTTTCCCCCTGCCAGTGCGAGCAAATAACCTCCCCTCTCTGGGCCTCAGTTTCCCAACTAGGAAGTGGAACTATTGACAGCACCTACTTCATGGGGTCACTGAGAGGGTGAGATGAGATAACCCCTGTAAAGCACTTGGCATGGGTAAGGGCTTAATAAATATTTACCCCCTTCTTCTCCCAAAACAGGTGGGTGGGGGTGACTGGGAGGTGAGTGGGAAACACATTCATTGATTCAACAAATTTGTATTGAGCCACTGCTACGCACCAGGCCCTGGGCTAGTGCTGGGGACACAGCAGTGAACAAGACGACACAAACCGTTGCCCTCCTGGGGCTCATGTGCTAGTGGTGGGAGACCCCAGTGGGTAAGTGAAATGCATCGTATGTCAGGTGGGGATAAAGGCACCAGAGAAACGCACAATGACCACGTTTGGGAAAAGGAATGTGGGGCAGGGGTAGGGGGGTCTGCATCCTACAGTGAGGAAGAGTCTCAGAGAGCTGGGGACACCTGCCTGAGGTCACACAGCTGGTGGGGAAGCAGCACTAGGCCAGGTCTGCCCACCCCAGTGACAGGGCCCAAAGGGGGCCACGCCTGATCTGAGTTCCCGTTGCCCACCCGTGGAGACATCAAAGCCCAGTGGACTCGGATGACCTCTGTCCCCCTCTGTGGACCGGCTTGAGGGCGGGGGTGATGGGTCCTGGGAGAGCCAGTGAACCGAGTCGTTAGCGGGGAGGGTATTAATGGTCACGCAGATGCGACCCATCTACCCAGACCCTCCGACAAGCCGGGTCGTACTCCGCATCCCCACGCGGGGTCCTTCCCCTCCAAGCCCTGCGACGGCCCCGTCCCCAGAGCAAGCCTCCGCAAGGCCGGCCACCCGTCTCGGGTCGCACGTAGCCCCCCCGCCCCCCGCCTCATCCCGCGGCGGGCGGGCGGGCGCGTGTGGGGCGCGGGGGCACCCGGGCTGCGGGGGGAGCTCAGCGTCCAGCCCCGCCCCTCCCCGCCCCGCCTCCCGCGCTGGGGGCGGCCTGGCGGCGGCGCACGCTTCCTGCAGGCGCGGCGGCCGTGGGCGCGGAGCTGCCGGGCGGAGCCGGGCCGCCGAGCCGGAGCCCCGACCGAGAGCGCGCCGGGCCAGAAGCCGGGCCGCGCCGCCGTCGCCGCCGCCTCGGGAACAAAGGCGCCCGCCCGCCCGCCGCCGCCGCCGCCGCCGCCGCTGCCGCCATGAAGCCCGGTCCGCCGCACCGCGCCGGGGCCGCCCACGGGGCTGGCGCTGGGGCCGGGGCCGCGGCCGGGCCAGGGGCCCGCGGGCTGCTTCTGCCGCCGCTGCTGCTGCTGCTGCTGGCGGGGCGCGCCGCGGGGGTGAGTGCTTCCCGCTCCCGCGCCCCGGCTTGCGCGCCGCGCCGGCCCTGGGGTGGGGGGGGGGGCGGGGGTCCAGTGCCTGGCCGCCCGCGCCTCCCGGGGGCTCGTTTCCCCGGGGGCTCGTTTCCCCGGGGGCGGGACCCTTCCCCGTGGGCGGCCTGGGGTCCGGGCTGGGGTCCGGGCGCGGGGCCGCGCTGGGCGTGTCTCGGGTCTGAGCAGACGTGGCTTTGCTTCGTGGGTGTGCCCGGACCGCGGCCACTTTTAGGGAATCGGGTGGCCTCCCCCTGCTGGGGGAGGGTGTGCGTTAGGTTCCTCCCTCCGAGGGTCGCGGCGGGAGGGCAGGGGGGCCCGGGGAGGGGGAGGGGTGAAGGGGACCTGTGTGAAGGTGACCTGAGGGGGTGGGTGAGTGTGACCGCGTGTGTGGCCACCTCCGTGGAGGGTGCTGGGACCTGTGGGTGTGCACGGGTGAAGGATGAGGCGTGAGGACCAGTCTGTCCCCATGGATGGGGGCCATCGTGCCCTACCTGCGTGTGGTCGTGTCAGGGTGACCCATTGTGCACGGTGTGTGCCGGAGACGGGCTGGGGACTGTTGGCCGTGCTGTGTGTGCCTACAAGGGGTGAGTGTGTTGAGGGGGAGACCTCTGTGGTGGGTGTGTGCTCCAACCCATGGGAGTGTGTGTGCGTGTGTGTGCAGGCGTGTGTTGGCAGGTGCATGGGTTACCCCGTGCGTGGAGCATGCACCCCTGAGTGGGGCCGAGTGTGCAGGTAGCGGTGAGTATGTATGTATGTATGAGGTGACCCCTGGGTGTTCCTTTGAGTGACCGCAGCAGCCGTGGGGTTGAGCTCAGTCCCAGCTCCATCAGGGGGAGCGGGAGGAAAGGCCACCTCCTCCCCTTTGAGGGACCCAGGTCCCAAGTGAGTTCCCTATGGGCACGTGTCTGGAGCCTGGCCTGGGCATGAACTGGGGGGTTTCTAGGCCTGATCCCCTTGGTTGGTTCTAGGAGCTATGCCTGTCCCCCGTTCCCCAGGCTGAGAGGGACCCAGGCCTCTCAGGCAACCCCCCCCCGCCCCGCGGTGCCTACTCCACTGCAAGTCTCTTTGGGCCTCAGTTGGCCAGTCTGTGAAATGGGAGGAGGTCAGGCAAGGGCTCAGAGGTTGCACCTTGGACAGGCAGGCTACTCCTCAGCCTTTCCCATCTGGGGACTATGAGCTGGGGTGGGGGGGAGTGTTGAATGCCAGGCTGAGTATGGGGCCCGGTGGGCTGGGTGCCTCATCCCCAGTTATTCCCCAGGTGGGGTGGGGAAAAGAGGTCCCTGGGAGGGACAGGGACCCAGCCCATCCTAGCAACTGGGTTACTTTCTCAGCTACACTTCTGGAAGACCATCTTTGAAATCAAAGATGTGGAAATCACACAGCCTTGGGTTCAAATCCTGATCCCTCCCCTGATTCGTGGTGTGACCTTGGACAAGTTATCTCACCTCTCTGAGCCTCTATTTCCCCCTCTGTGGAACGGGGCTAATAACACCCTCCTGAGAGATTAAATGAGAGGATGTGTGTGCTCACCCACAGGAAGAGCTCAGTCAACGTTTGGTGTGTGATGAATGAAAGGGACACCGGACAGCATGCTTTAGACCTGGCAGCCCAGCAGGATCCCGAGCTGGGTGACCCCTGGGCAAGTCACGTCCCTCGCCGAACAACTTTTCCTCATCCATAGAACAAGGCTCGTAATCCGTGCCCCATGAGGTGGTGGAAAGAATTAAATGAGCGCACAGAGGTGAAAGGCCCCGATAAGGCAGGGTGCCCCTGGATCTGAGGCCGAGGTAGAGTGGGTGTGGCTCAGACCCAGTGCTGGGTGGCAGATAAATCACACCCCTGGGGTCTGGGCCTGGAGGCTGAGATGGTGGGCTTGACTTGGAGGAGAGGAGGGGTGGGGCTCCGGATGAGGTAGGGGGGCATCCCTCTCCAGGCTTCACACCTTTCCAGGGGCCCGGCTGCCGAGCAGGGACATCACCTCATCTGGCCTGGGAGGCAAAGGGTTAACGGGTGGTGACCAGTGGCCAGGGTGGCACACCAGAGGAAGAGAGTGATGCCTGCAGCAGGAGGGACTGAGATTAGACCAGAAGAGCCCCAACCAGGATGGCTCCAGGAGTGGCCTCCGTGGCGGGGGCCTCCCAGGACATCACTGGGATGGGCAGTGGCTGGCTCAGGGTAGGGGAAGAGCAGGATGACACCTAGGTGCCCACCAGCTTGAAAAGGAGTGTGTGTGTGTGTGTGTGTGTGTGTGTGTGTATATGGAGCAGCTTCCAGGATGGCCTCAGTAGGGGTAGTGGGGCTCATTCGCGCTGCAGATGGTGATTTGGGGTGTGTGCATGTGTGTCCTGGCATCTGCTCTGGGAGTCCTCTCCTGAGAGACCAGCTAATTATGACTCTGAGAGACATCTGCCTTCAGGGCCGCTTCAGTTGCTGTACTTAAGTCACTACCCAGAAAGACCCAGAGTGTGGGGATCCTGGAAATTTCAGCTTGAAAAGTGTTCTTTAGATGCTCAGGGCTGAAAGGGATTTAGGTGTCACTTAGCCTTGTTTGAATTCCCAGTGTTGGGAGTTCACTGTTTTGTGGCTATGTGACCTTGAGGAAGTTACTTAACCTCTCTGTGCTTTCATTTCCACCTCTGTAAAATGGGGAGAATAGGAGAATGAGCGGGGTTAACATATAAAGCTCTTAGCACAGTGCCTGGCGCATAGTAACACAGCAAATGTTCACTTGTTCTTTTACAAGGTTGCCATTCTGTGTTTGGGAATGTGGTAGGGATGGGGGGTGGTAGGGTGAGGGACCATGGGAAGGGGAAATCAATCAGGGAATTCTTTTGAATCCCCAGCCCCATGCCTGGTGGTTCCTGCTCCCTCCCCACCCCCACGATTTCAGGTGTCCAGGAGCTCCCTACTCTTCCCTCCAGCTCCTCTGGTTGACTGTGAACATTGGGTTGCCAGGGCAAGATTTTTCTCACTTTAAAAATTAAACGTTGGGGACCCCTAGACTGTTCCAGGCCAGGCCCTGACACAGGGATACCATAGGGATCTGTTGCTGTTAGCACCCAAGGTGGCAGGGGCTCCAGGGACAGAAACTTTGGGTAAGGGATTTCTGTTTCAACGTCCTCATTGTAAAATGGGGACAATAACAGTGCCAGCCTCACAGGGGTGTTGTGATGAGAAAATAATCTCCTTGGGGAGACTGAGCACAGCTTGCCAGTGAGCTCTCAGGAGATGGGGCCTTTCCAGGAGGGAGCCCGGAGGGCAAGGGAGGACTTCCTGGAGGAGGAAGTTTTAAGCTAAGCTATAAAAATGGTTGCCATGTGACACTGAGCAAGCTGTAGCCTGCCCTGACCCTCAGCTTTCTTACCTGTCAACTGGGGACAAATACTTGATGTATACAATTATTATTAGGGGTGTTATTGGTCGGGGGGGGGTGTCACATCATTCTCATGCCCGAGTTGGGACTGGAACCTGGTGCCTTCTGCTCCCTGGGGAGCAGCACAGTGCCCCCAGCTACAAATTCAGTGTGTTTCTCATTCCCTCATATTGGGGATTGGTGTGGGGTTGACCTCTGCTGGAGAAAATGCGGTGTGGCCTTTTGAAAACAAATGGCTGCTCCTACCGCATGGATTGGGGCGTGGGGTCCTGGGAGGCCCCAGGGCAGCGCTGGGGCAGGGACAGCTTTGAGCTTGACATCTGGAAAATGCTGGGGCAGAAGTGGGGTGGATGAGAGGAGCATCGTGGAGAGGAGAGAGTCAAGACAGAGCTTCCCCTAGAAGTCAGGTCTTGCTGCAGGCCTCCCTCCTGTCCCTCCCATTGGAGCTGGGACCATGCCCCAGAGCTGCTTGCGGGGAGAGGGATGGGTTGTTCTAGAAGGGGCTGTAGTAGGATTCCTGAAGGCTGGAGCAAACTGAGACAGCTGGGGATGGGAGGTGGTGAGCCTGGCAGTGGCTGAGGCCATGATTTGGGAGGCAGCTTCCACACCTCTGAGGGCTTAACAATACAAAGAGCAGCTAACGCATACTGAGAGCCCTGCCCACTGAGCACTTTATATGCATTGGCTCATTTAATCCTCATGATAATCTTTGGAGGTAGGAATTGTTAGAACTCCCATTGTACAGATGGAGAAAACTGACGCACAGAGAGGTTAAGTGATTTGCTCAACGTCACACAGTTGGCAAGTGGCAGAGCTGGATTGAGCCAGGGCCTGGCAGGCTAATAGAACTGGGCCGCTAGTCCTAATTTTAGCCTCTCTTGCTGTGTGATCTTGGGCAAGGTACTTACCTCTCTGGGCCCTCCTTACCCGCAAATTATGCCCACATTACCTGTATCATGAATGCCTGCTCATTGCCAGGCTCTGGGCTGGGCATGTCTCCTATCTTTTTTCATTTAATTCTCACTGTAGCCTTGGAGGCATGTTGCATGGGGCGGGGGATGGGTCTGGCCCTGGAGCCCTTGCCCCTCCACTGCCTCACAAGGCTCTGTGATCTGTAAACGAGCTATTCTGAAGGTCATGGGTGACGGGTCAAGGGAGAGCTTTATAAACTGTGCCGGGAGTCAACAAGATTGGGGGGGTGCGGGGGCTTGTGTCTGGATCATGTGATCATGACACAGGACAGGGGAAATGTTTAGAACCTCAGAATGAGAGGGGTCTAAAAAAGCCACCATTCCCCCTGTACACACACTGGATGCCCCCAGTGTGTGGCTCACTCTGCATAGGCGACCAGGCCTGCCTTTAATCCCTTCTGACCCTTAGAAAGTTGTGTGGAGCCCAAATGTACATCCCTACCACCCCGTCCCTGAGTCCTGGCCCCCTTGCACCTGAGGTTCTCTCTGGCCTGAGTGACCTGAGCCTCAGAGCGGGGGAGTGACTTGGGGGTCACACAGCAGTCAGGAGAAGTATCAGAATACTTTCTTGATAGACCACGAGTGCCTTAGGGAGGCTCTGTGTTTGCCTTGTTCTTTGCTGAACCCCCAAGTCCAACTCTTTGCCTGGCCCAGAATTGAATGGTTTGAATGAATGAAGGAAGGAAGGAAGCCAGGACTGGGAACTTTGGAGCCCAGGCTGGGGCTTTGTGTCGTCTACTTTGGAGGTGAGTTGCGGTGACAGTGAGGCTGGCAGAGTCCTGCTGGGTCCAAGGTGTGTGCCCGTGGCTTTGGAGGCGCCAGGGGGCCGTATGGGGTGGGCCTGCGGTCTGAGCGCCAAGGTGCGGCCACCACTTCTGTGTGGGACAGAGGCCCTGTGGCTCTGGGCTCCAGCCCAGCTGCTTGGAGCCCTGTGATTTTGTGTCCGGGGTGGGGGCAGGGTGACTGGAGCCCGAGGCTGCCCCGGGGTCCAGCCCCTTGCTCACCCCACAGCTGCCCCCTGAAGCAGCGAGCAGGATCTGTGCTGGTCCCAGACCACCTGACTCGTCTTGCTGTCCCCCCTAATGTTCCACCACATCCTGGGAACATCAGGCCAGCGCCTGGTAAATATTTGTTGGCTGACACCCCCTCCCCTTGCCTTGGCTCCCAGCCTCCCAAGATTCCAGGAGGCCGGGTAGGCCTCACTTCCGGCCCCCCTCCCTCCAGAGCAGGCCCTGGCCAGAGGGGTGTCTGCTCCCCTCCCCCACTGACCAGGCCCAGTCTCAGCGCCAAACAGGAAGCCGTGATTACAGGGGGAGTCTGAGCGGCAATGGCTGAGGGCCCAGCGGGGGGATGGGGTGAGGGTGGCCCCTGACAAGTGATCTGGCCCCTTCCCTACCTGGCTGCTGAGGGTGGAGGGCAGGGAATGCCTGTGCTGGCCTTTCATACCAGGTGGAGAGGGTTCTGCGTGCCCCAGCTGCCTGAGGTCTGCCTTCTTCCCACCCCTGGGTCCCCACCTGGGCCTTGGTGCTATGTCTGTTTTGGGGTCGCCAAACCTGAGGGTGCAGCTTGAGAGCCAACTGGACCAGGGTTGAAGTCCTGGTTCTGCCAATTTCTGGCTATGTGATCTTGGCAAGTTCACTTAGCCTCTCTGAGCCTCAGCTGCCTCTTTAAAATGAGCTAAGAATACCTCTGCCTCAGAGTTCCTTGAGAATGAACAGCACAAAATAATAAAGTGCCTGGTGAGCAGTGGGCTCTGCTCCTACAAATAGCGATCTCTTCCGTATACCTGCTTTGGTTCTGCTCTTTTCCTGTCCCTTTCTTGATCTCACCGAGGAATTGCTTTTTGGGGGTGGAGAATTTGGGAACCAAGTTTGAATGATCGTGGATGACCCAAAGCAGAATCCCCGCCGGGCTACCCCAAGAGGGAGAACGTGGGCCTGGACTCCCAATTGCAGCAGGCAGGATTTGGGCCAGATTAGAGGACGCACTTTCCAGTGCGTCGTGGTACTGAGTTCATGCGGAATTCGGTTCTTTGGAGCTGTTGGCAGCCTGTGGGTAAGTCTGGAGGCAGAAGATGGGACTTGATGACTCTTCAGGCCCGCCCTTCCAGTCCTGGAACCCAGAGAGACCTTGCTGTTTGAGATATAGCCATGGACATGGTGACGCTGGGCTGGGCTCTTCCCATTTTCCTCCCAGCTGGGGAGTACCTCGGCTGTGTTCCATTCATCACACAGGTCCTGGCCCAGAGTAGGTGACTGTTGTTGTTTGCATAGGACCTCAGGGGTGAGAGAGCCCTAAAGAGACCATCAGCCCCACAGCCCTGCAGCCTGTAGCCTGCTGTCTCACAGATGGGAGTCCCGAAGCCCAGAGATGGCCTGGGGCCTTGGCCAAGGACTGGGGAGGTGGTCTCATTGAGCCTTCTGAAGCTGGTGAGGCTTGGAGATGTCAAGCCACCTGTCAGAGCTCACACGGCTGCTCACTGGTGGAGCTGGGTGTTCAGTTGCGTTTCAACTACTCTGGGTTCTGGCTGCGCTGTTGCTGACCGTGTTATCACCCCTTCAGGACTGGGGTCTTCTGAGATGAGCGATGAGTGGTGGGGGCTTGGGGGGCTGGGGAGGAATCTGAGGAGTGGGTGTGGGGTGGGGGATGATGCTAGTTAGGGCCTATACCCCGCTTCTGGGCCATGGGCTTGCTTCACTCTGGGATCAGCCTTAGCCCAAGCCCTCCTAGAACTCTGCACCTCCTGAGCTGCCAGCCAGGCCCCACCTGTCCTGCCCCCACCCCGCAAGCCCTGCTCACCGGCCCAGACTTTAATAAGGGTAATTTAGAATCAATCACGAGCAGGATCTGGGAAATCTAATTGCAGCAAGCTGATTGCCAATTCGATTGCGGGCAGCAGGGCACTGTGGGTGGCTCATTAGGCCTGTCTTCCCTTCCTGGGGTGGGATTTGGGGGGCTGTGTGGGGACTGAGCAGGCAAAGCTCCTGGAGAGGTGGGGGGGCTGTTACAGTGGGAGCAGGGGAAGGATATTCTTGCTTCTTGGGGTGCCTGGCAGCACCCATATACTGACACCCTCTCCAGGGCCCACAGCCGGGGTGGGTGCCCACGTCTGTCTCAGCCCTTCGCTCACCTACCACATGTTTCCTGCCACCTCCTCACGGCTAGGCTGCCACTGAGGGTGGGGTGAGGGTGTCTGCAGCTGAATTCTGCCTGGCTCCTGCCCTGAAGTTGCTCCCTTGTCAGGGAGCCAGGCATGATGGTGATGGTGACAGTGATAGTGGCCGGTCCTTAGAGAGCGCGCGCTGCGTACCGGGCACAGTCCAGGTGCTTAACATGCTTTATCTCAGTTCCTACCACAACCCTATGAGGTAGGTATTGTTACCCCATTTTACAGATGGCGACACAGAGGCCCAAGAGGTTAAGCAGTGTGCCCCAGGTGAGGCAGTTAGCAAGCAGCTGGAGTCTGCTTCCTGAGATGCCATGTTGTTTGGGGGCATCGGGCAGGCCAAGGAGGCTCAGGGCTGCGTGGGCTCGGGCACCGGGCCTGTCTTTTGATGGACTAGTTTGTTCATTCTGCGGACATTGATCGAGCACCTGCTCTCCACCTGGCCCTGTGCTGGGGGCTGTGGGTGTGCAGGTGTATCTTGCGTGTGTCCTGCATCTTGTCGGTGAGCCTTGCTTGGTGGGTTTGTGGCAGGCGTGTTGTGCTGTGAGGGCAGGCATTGAAGAGAAGCAGGGAGGAGGCCCTGCCTCCCTCCCCCAGACAGGTTCGAATCCCAGCTCTGCCACAGAAGCATCGTGAACCTGGGCAAGCGACTCCTTGACTCATCCTTACTCTCCTCCTCTGTCAAATGGGCCAATAATGCCTCATTCACTAGGCTGGGGTTAGGAGCAGTGTTGGGGGGAGGTGCAGCTAGTTAACGAGTTGGCAGCTAGTTAAAAGGAAGCTGCTCCTGAATAGTTACTTTTTTTTTTTTTTTTGCGGTACGCGGGCCTCTCACTGTTGTGGCCTCTCCCGTTGCAGAGCACAGGCTCCGGACGCGCAGGCGCAGCGGCCATGGCTCACGGGCCCAGCTGCTCCGCGGCACGTGGGATCCTCCTGGACCGGGGCACGAACCCGCGTCCCCTGCATCAGCAGGCGGACTCTCAACCACTGTGCCACCAGGGAAGCCCTGAATAGTTACTTTTATTTTACTTATTTTAATGATTATATTTTCCCTAAGATTGTTAGGTCTCAGAGGTGAATCTGAGAGGTGGCTTGTCATGTGACCATGGGCAGCTACCCGCCCTGCCCCCCAGCCTCTACTTCCACATCTGCAAAGTGGGGAAATTGGATTGGGTGACCCAGGGGCCTTTCCAGTCTTCACATTTGAGGAACTAACAGAAAGACCAGAGGCCAGAGAGGGCAGGGCCTGACCTGGGGTAGCCCAGTTGGGAAGGGAGGGCAGACCTGCTCGGTTGGGGGGAGGATAGGAGGCCTGCTTTCTTCAAGTGGCCTGTCTATGGTTCCTCCTGGGCCAGGGTAGGAGGGGCCCTTTCCTTGCCCATCGCGCTGAGCACCACGTTCCTTCCCAGCCTCTGGGACATGATCCAGGCCAATTGGAGGCTGGGCTGTGAGTCTGGTTTCCTGGGCAGAGAGGAGCAACTGGGCAGGGAGTCCAGTGCCTAGGTTCTTGTCCCTGTTCTGCTGCTGACCTGCCAGTCACTGTAGGCACTGTTTACTGCTGCCCTCTGTGTGTCTGGCCTATGCTGAGTACTAGGAACACTGAGGGGGCTCAACCTGCTCCCTGACCTCAGGAAGCTCCCAGTTAGATGAGGGGCTGAGGAAGTGAGTCAGGGGAAAGAGAAGTTGGTTTTGGCTCTGGCGAATCAGGGAGGGCTCCATGGAGGAGGTGTCCTTTGTTCCAGGCCTTGAAGGATGGCAGCACATTGACAGGCAGAGGGATCAAGGTGGACAAAGGCTCAGAGGTGGGAAAAGTCATGGTATATTAGGGAACCGAAGTGTGGTTAAAGGTAGTAAGTCCCAGCTCGGGGAGAGACATGTGTAGAGATGGGAACGTACCTCCCTTTGGGGTGGAAGAGCCATTGCTGTAGGCGGTGCTGTTTCTAATGAGAGTGTATTGCTTCTTACATTTAACAGACATTCACTGGTCACCTCCTGGGTGCCTGGCCCTGTGCCACGGGGTGTTTTGGGGCTGAACAGTTGAACGCCAGAGGGCCTCAGCATGGGAGAACCAGTGGCTCACAAGGTGGGCTTTGAGTCCAAACCAAGGCATTGGGTTCCATCCTCAAGGTAGAGGATGTTGGTCTGTAAAATGGGTGCAGCCCCACGCTGAGGGGCTGGCATGGAATGACAGCAAGAGCATGGATGTGGTGATGTTAATATTGAATTATGCCTGTTGAGTGCCTGCCATGTGCAAGTTACTCTGCCAAATGTCTTATGTAGAAAAGCTCACTTAAGGGCTTCCCTGGTGGCGCAGTGGTTGAGAGTCCACCTGCCGATGCGGGGGGACACGGGTTCGTGCCCCGGTCCGGGAAGATCCCACATGCCGCGGAGTGGCTGGGCCCGTGAGCCGTGGCCGCTGAGCCTGCGCGTCTGGAGCCTGTGCTCCGCAACGGGAGAGGCCACAACAGGGAGAGGCCCGCGTACCGCAAAAAAAAAAAAAGTTAAAGCTCACTTAATCTTTACAACCTTATGAAGGAGCTACCATTATTACCTTGGTTTTACAGAAAAGGGAATTGAGGCACACAGAGGTTAAGAAACATGTCCAAGGTCACAGAGCTAGTAAGTGGCACACTTACTAGGATTTGAACCCAAACAGTCTAGCCTCAGAGTACTATCTGATGCACAAGCTCTGCTCCATGCTACCACGTGTGCTGCAAACTGTAAAGTGTGGTGCCCCGAGAGGATGAATTTAAGGCCAGTCAGGTCTTGCTGGGTGAGCCTGTGTGGCCGCTCTGGGGGAGCCCCGAGCTGGGACTGGGACTCTTGGCTTCCACACGGGGCTTCTTTGCTGCATGTTTTCTGTTCAGGTTGGGCCATGGGCTGAGGCCAGCCCAGGCTGGGGAAAGATCAGAGGACTGAAGATGATTTCAGCTGGAAGGCCTTTGGAAACACTGTTGTCCAACTTGTCATTGTCCTGAAGGGGAAACCGAGGCCGAAGGAATGCTCTTGAGTCATAGTGAGGTCTTCTGAGAGCTGTTAGTTCAGCCTTTTTGTTTTGCCCATGGGGAAATCGAGGCTCAGCGAGGTACAATGGCTTCCCCAAAGTAACACAGCAAGTTGGTGGCTGAGCTGGGACTAAGAACTATGTCTCCTGACTCCTAGGCAGGGCACCATCCCCTGTACCATGTTTCTTCTCTTTACTTGTCTCTTTCTGCCTAGACTGCAGGCCCAGCTCCCACTGACCTCTCCCAGGAAGCCTTTTCGGACCCAACCAGCTGCCCTCATGCCCAAGACTCTATACCGAATTGATTCCCTTCAGTGCACTCAGTGTGCTTCTCCAGCCTCATCCCTTTGACCCCCTTCTACCACCCAAGACTCCTGGCTATTCACTGGGTATAGCGCACAACATTGTTTCTCTTGCTTTCATGTCTGCCACATGGTGTTCACTCTCTGTGGACTTTTCTTCTCCAGCAAACTCCTGCTCATCCTCCAAAACCCAGCACACATGTCCACTCCTCTGGGAATCATTTACCAGCCTCTTCTCCCAGCTCCCAGGTACAGTGAGCCCTTTTTCAGACCCTTCTCTCGGGTCTCCCTGTTCTAGATTCCCAGGCACTGCTCTTCTTCTACAAGCTGTAGGATTCTTTGCTAAGCCCCAATTCTGTTACTTGCTTCATAGTGTCTGGCTCCCCACAGGGTTACATCCTTACCTCCTTGGAGCCCTCACCTGGATACATTGTTGCAGCAGCTACTCCCCCATTATATCATCTCCCTGGTCAGCTTCACACATATTACTTTGTTTCATTTCCCCAATTCAGACATTGCTACATTGTTCCTTCTTCATGTTTTGGAACCTCCTCAGTCTATTTCACTTCTGGTTCTCCCCTGTTGTCCCATCTCCTCCTTTCTCCCCAGCCCCCTCCTCCTGTGATCCCCGAGCTTGGAGAAGAGGAGAGTGGAGGCTGGCAGCGGGGAGCACTGCGGCAAGAGGGCACTTCCTGCCTCCTTACGGGAGGTTCAGGCTTGGTTATGAGAAATCTTCCCCCTCTGCCCTCCATCTCCCTCCACCGGCCATCCTCCTGCACACCTCCTCCTCTGCGGCCCGCTGTTCCTCCCCTTCCCTCCCATCCTTTTCTCTCTCCCTCTCCTTCTCTGGTTCCCCCGAGGCCTCTGCCGCACTCACTCCTCAGGGCTGATGGGAACCTCTCGGGTCCCGGCTGCGACTCAGGGGCCCGGAACCGAAGAGTCCCCTGGGGGACAGGGGTCTTGAGGGCCGAGGGGGTGTTTATGGTCAGGGCTAGAGGGACGACTCTACTCCTTGTCCTCTGGGCCTGGAAACCCCCATTCCCTTCATCCGCCCCTCCAGAAGTGTAGTTTCAAGGGCAAAGGGCCACAGGAAGTCAGCCCCTCACCTCGCTGTTCAGATGAGGACGCCAAGCCCAAAGATGGAGCCTGGATGTTCAGGGTCCCCAGCACTGAGAGGCAGAAGAGCTCCCCCAGGGCAGGTCCCTGGGTGGGTGAATCCTGTTCTCCCGTGAGGCGGGGGAGCCAGGAGGCTGGTTTGGGACAATCTCAGCTCCAGAAGAGGTGGTTCCGGCTCTGAGTTCTGGGGACCGTCTGCAAGTCAGTCTGTGGTGGCACCCAGGGTGATCCTTTATCCGTGCGGAGCTAAGGCCATGTTTCTGTTTAGGTTCGGGCGAGGGGCTGGGTTTATGGGCGCATGCGTGTGTTGTGGCGTGTTACTGTGTGTCTGTGCTGATGCATGGGGGCCCTGGGGTCTGGGAAGGGAGGGACATTTGTGGCCTGTTCCTTTGCCACCAGCTATTTTAGTGACTCAGGTGTGAGGCCAGGGGAGTCAGGAGCCCCCAAGTTGCTGTCTCTCCACTTTCTCAGCTCTAGGGGGCTTGCTGCCAACAACCTGGGGTGACCACCGTACTAACAGCTCCTGGGGGAATAGTGCATGAAGTTGGGAGACGCTCTCCTGCCTCGGGGTGGGGGGGTTGATGCACAGATAGAAATACGTGCACGTGCAGACCCATTTGCGTGAAAGAACAGGTAGACCTGAGCCCACACCTGTCCTGTGCACACGCGTGGAGACACAGACCCACAAACATACCTGAACACACACAGGCACCCAGAGACAGGGACACACACTCTACCAGGTGCACACGGACCACTCGCAGAGATGCAGCCCTTGTACTCACACCAGCACACCCAGGCCCGCACAGGCACCTGAGCCCACCTAAGACAACCCGAAGGTATACACACACGGGTGTACCTGTACACGTGCCCAGAAATGCCCCTCAGTGTGCTCACACGTGTGCGCCTGCATGGCTGCATGTACACACACATGCATGTTGCTGGAGCTCTAAGCGACCAGGAGTGTGTCCGTCCTTAATCCCAGTGCTTAATCCCAGAGTCCAGGGAGCGCAGGTCAAAGGGGCAGCTGCTCATCTGGCCTCCTTAGAGGTGATTAAGGTGGGGCTTGGGGGTGGGGTGCAGAGGGCCTCAGAGCTTGTCTTCTGCATGGCCTCCAGGGATGCTGCAAGCTCAGAACTTGGGTTCTTTCGGAGATTTGTTTATGTGTGATTTACCAAACCCTGGTACAGACAAGCTGGGGAGGAGGGAGAGGGGTGTGGCTGTGTGTCCCCAAGGGAAGTGACAGCTGGGTCAGAGAGGCCAGGGGAGGCAGTCCCTTCATTTAACTACCTGCCTGCTGCGGACCCTGAGTCAGAATCCCCAGTATGAGGCGTTCCAGGGATTCTGATCTCTGGGAACACTGTTAATGGGCAGAGGGTTGCTGGACTAAGTGGGAAAATGAGGCCCAACCAGGAGATGCTGAATTTGGGGTCCTGAGCAGGGAGGGGGGTGGTCACTGAGACAAGGGTGGGATGGGGAAGCTTCCGGGAGGAAGTGGGGCCTGAGCTGGGCATTGAAGGTATCAGCGCCTGGGGCATTTGGAAATGCACGGGGATACTTCTTGTTGTCACCGTAATGGGGGTGCTGCTGGCATTTCCCGGGGTGGAGGTCCCGGCTGCTAAATGCTGCAGGGCCTGGAGAACTGTCCCGCCCAGGGGTCTGCAGTGCTTCTGTTGAGAAAAGCTGTCAGGTCATGTGGCGTGGCGGGTCAGCGTGGGCCTTGGCTCAGAGGTGAGACTGTCCCCTGCACGCTGTGGGAGGCAAGGCCATGCCCGCTACCCAGGGTGCCGTAGAGGTGTGCCGAGGTTGCAACCCGGCCTCCCCTCCTTGGATGCATGTGTGTGAGTCTCTAAGGGGTGGCTGGGATAGTGATGTTTGGGCCGCAGCCCCACTGGGGCTCCGTCTTTGACCTCTGCTCGTCAGTTGGGTGACCTTGGGCAGCTCGCCGGTGACCTTGGGCAGCTCGCCCGTGTCCTCTGGAAGCCGGATGGTAGCCACTGCACCGTGGGGTAGTTTCAAGAATTTGGGTTTACTTGGCTCAGAGTCCAGCATGTTGTCCAGGGCTGGTGACCAGTGGTGTTTGTAGTGGGGGCAGTGGTCATGAGAGGCCTCTATCACTGCAAAGGTGGCAACCACCACACTCTCCTTGTCCTGGGGTTTGGGGAACAAGCTGGGTCCCAGGAATAGCCCTTTGCCGCATGTCCATCTTCGAGCCCGGCTTTTCCAGGCCAGGCCCTTTTGCCACAAACACTGTCTGCGCTCTAGTTCTGGGGCTGGACCACTTGGGCTCATTCATCTGGATGTCCCTGGCATCCTGCTCTGGTATGGGGCTGGCTGTGGTGCCGCCCCCCCGTGGGGAGGGAGGCCAAGCTGGTGTGATTTGGGCTCTGATGGCAGGATCCCAGGACCAGGGCCTCTGACCCTGCCTGCAGAGGGTCAGGTGATGGGTCAGTTGAAGGAGTTTTTGGTCAGGGAGTCATGTTCAAGTGACGTATGAGGAGGGGAGGGTGTGTCTCATCCCTGGACTTCAGGGCACGTGGGGGCCGGGCACTCAGTGTCCCTAAAGCCCTGGGGGCGTTTGGACTCCATCTGAGCTCGGTGTGGAGGGTAGAACCTATGGCAGGGGGCTGAGGATGGATTGGCTGGACACAAGGATGCGCTGGACCTGCAGGAGGCTGGTGAGGGTGTCGGGGTTTTCTCTGGTTCCCTCCACCCATAGCTGGGACTGAGGGCTGGGGGTTCCTCGTGGTGTTCTTGGCTCCCCCCTCTTCGGGGTTCGTTGGGGCTCCTGCCCTGCAGTCTGAGCTGCAGGGAGACCGCTTCCCCTCGTAGTGACCAGATGGGGGGGCGGGGGTGGCGAAGCTTGCTGAGGTTGTGGAGTGGAGCAGGGAACTAAGGCGGTGCAGGCTTCAAACCTGGGTTCAGCCTGGTAGAGGTTTGGGGGACACCAAACACTTGTCAGAGGCCTGGCAGCTCGTGCCTCGGCCCAGCCCTCAAGACAGACGGGCCTCTGCACAGAGAGTAGGGAGTGGAAACCAGCCTGGGGCTCAGCGGCTGCCAGCTGGGCTGGGTGGAGGCTGGTGCTAGAGCCAAGTGGAGGCAGGGCAGGGTGAGGGGCTGGGCCCGGTGAGGTGTCTGTTCTCAAGGCTGCCCTAGACAGCCACGGGGGGGAGGGGCAGGCGGACTTGACTTCACACTTAGATGTGCCTCACCGCTAGGGCCTCGCCATCCTCCTGACCCCTTCCCTGGCAGGGACGTATCCTCATGTCTCTTGCTGAGGGCGGCCAGGGGCCAGCCACATGGACAGAGGGTCTGAGTGGGAACATCCTGGAACCACTGGTGGCTGGAGCTGGGGACACTGGGGTCTAGCGGTGCAGATGGCAGCCAGCCTGAGTTTGGAGTTGCCTCCCTTCTCTTGGGTCCCGCTGGGCAAAGGCTGCTGCTTCCATTGGTCCCACCTGACAAAGTAGCCTTTGGCAAGCGCAGGGGAAGCATTTGCTGCACTGGCCTCTCCCACTTGTGGTCTGTAGAGTCAATGTTTGCCCTTCGGAGGAGGGGGCTGGGGAGGCTTCACCTGGGGCTTGGTTAGGGGTTACTCAGAGAGAGGTCACTTCCTCTCCCATCCGAGCATTTGAGTCCAGGTTCTGCTGTGTGACCTTGGGCAAGTACCTCACCCTCTCTGATCCTCAATCACACATTCATTCTTTTCTTTTTTTTCTAAACAACAGCTTTATTGAGATTTAACTCAGATACCCCACAATCCACCCATTTAAAGCATGTAACTAAATGGTTTTTAGTATTTTTACAGCTGTGCAACCATCACCAATATTACTCATTTTTATCTCCCGCAAAAGAAACCCTATACCTATTAGGGTTAGAAAAGGGTCACTCCTCTTTTCTTCCCAATCACTCAGCCCTAGGAGTCACTAATCTACTTTCTGTCTCTATGGGTTTGCCTATCTTGGACATTTCATATTAACGGAATCAAATAGGATGTGGTCTTTTGTGACTGGCTTCTTTCACTCAGCATAATATTTTCAAGGTTCATCCATGTGGTAGCATGTATCAAGACCTCATTTCTATTTTTGTTTAATAATATTCCATTGTATGGACACACCACCTTTTATTTGTTCATCTATCAGTTGATAGATACTTGGGTTATTTCTGCTTTTTGGCTGTTATGAATAATGTTGCATTTTTTTTAATATGTGGACATATGTTTTCACTTCCCTTGGATGTATATACCCTAGGAGTAGAATTATTGGACCATATGACTCTATGTTTAACCTCTTGAGGAACTGCCAGACTGTTATCCCGGGCGGCTGAACCATTTTCCATTCCTGCCAGTGGTGCATGGGGTTTCCAACTTCTCCACATTCTCTCCACTACTTGTTATTTTCTGACTTTCTGATCACATTCATTCTTGCATCCATTCATCCCTCAGGTATTTATAGAACACCTGTATTTGACAAGGCAGGGTGCTCACTGCAAAATTGGGGAGAGAATTTATCTATTAAGGAGGAGTTTAGAAGATTCAGTGGCACCATAGCTGTAAAAACCTCCATGCACTTAGTGACAGGAGGTAAAGATTATCAAGGGGAGAAGCTGAGGGTGGTCAGGGAATCACGGGACCCCATGAGAGCAGAGGAAGAGAGAAAGGAGTCTGTGCATTTTGACCACCTTCTCTGTGTCAGAACCTTTGCTTCAGTTCTCATGACCTTCTGGGCTGTACTGTCGTCCCGTTTGCTTGCCCCAAGGTCGCTCAGCCAAGAGGTAGCTAGGCTTTGGGCTGAGATCCTGTTTGGATAATCTCATTTAATCCTCCCAACCCTTTGAGGTTGGTACTATTATTATGTTCATTTCATAGGAGAAGAAAATGAGGCTCAGAGAGGTGGACTTTCTTGCCCAGGGTCACACAGCCGCTGAGGGCCAGTGCTGGGATTTGGACCCAGGCAATCTGGCTTCAGAGCTCCTGCTTACTGCGAGGTCCCACCTGTCTCCCAGGATGCAGGACATGAGGGTGAGGGCTGGGGCATCCGTCTGCCCCTATATCTCAGAGAGTGTTATCTGGGGCTGGAGGTGGCCTTGGAGGTGAATGTGACCCTAGGCAAGCCTCAGGGGCCTCCTCCAGTTTGTTTTCTGACTCCTTGCTCTATGCCTCAGTTTCCCATCTAGGTGATGGTGGTGGTGGCCCTGGAGGCCCCCATGACTCATGCTGAGTTTGGCTTGTTCTGTCCCTCGAAATGGAGCAGCTCAGAAGCCAGCAAAATAGGCCTGGGGTGAGGAGCTCTATCTCCACTGTTTGTGAGTTTGTGCTGGTTATAAATAACCTAGCAAACGGGAGGGTGAGGGAGACCACAACTGGACTCCTCAGGAGGCTGGGCCTGGATACAGTCACACACAGATGGGCACATTTCCTGTGTGTGTGTGTGTGTGTGTGTGTGTGTTGTGTGTTCTCAGGGTGTGTGCCTAGCATGTGCCTGGGGAGGCTTTGGGGAGGACGGAAGAACTGTGTGGTGTCCCAGCACAGCTAGAAGGACTGGGCCTGCCTCGGGCTGACTCAGCAGGGTCTCTCTGGTTTCCTGGAGGCCCAGCAGAACCCCAGGGCTGGTGAGGTCTCTGGGGCCTCTGCCCCTTGCTTCAGGTGGCCCCTAAGACCTGGCAGAGGTGTCCTGTGCCCTTTGAGCTTGCCTTTCCTTAGGTCCTATCCTGTGGGATGAGAACCAGACACACAGCATTGGGTCTCTCTCTGCTCTCCCAGGCCCTTCCCCGTTACCAGTCCCCCCCTGGTAATGCCTTGCTCCCCTTAACTCCATCTTGACTCACCAGCTGAGTTCTCTGTAACCTCCAGCAAGTTGCCTGGCCTGAGACTATGGAGTAAGGAGGCCCATCTCACCTGGTCCTATCAGTAAGGGCCCTGGCGTTAAGTAGGTGCTCAGTAAATGCTACTGTCCTTCCAGCCCAGGCCTGGTTGTAAAGCGGCCAGAACTGTAGGCTCTGCTGGGAACCTGCTGTCTTGCATGTTTTTGTACATAATTTGCATAGTTGTTTTATGAAAAAACTGCTGGGATCAGTCTCAGCCTCTCTTCCCTCCTCCCAGGGCAGTTGGAGCCCTGGTTGGATTTTGGAGGGACCAGAGAGAACTTTGGATGGGGAGACTGAGGCCAGAGGACAGGGTCCTGCCCAGGATCACATAGTGATTAGAAAAGTAGGTAATGTGGGTCTGTAAGGGTGATCCCGTTCACAGTATTCACTGAACAAATATTGATGGAGGCCAACTGTGTCCCACTCACTGCCACCAGGAGCTGTTGGAGGGGGAGATAGGCATTAGACAAGGAAGTAAGTAAACAAGCTAATTTCAGGCAGTGGTGACCTATGAGGAGTAAGCCTGGTGTTGACAGTGATGGGGTGTGTGGGGAGGTCACGTGGATGCATTTGGTGGTCAGGGAGGGCCTCTCTGAGGAGGTGAGCTTTGAGTAGGGACACCAAGTCACGCCCCAGCACTTACTAATTGCCTAATAACTGCTCATCATGTCACAGATGGTGTCTTGGTGTGTTGGGAATCATCATTCCCATTTCATAGGTGGGTAAACTGAGGCCCAGTGAGGTGAAGGAACTTGACCAGGGCTCTCTGGAAGCCAGGACCAGAACATCTAACCCCACACTGGGTTGTTCTGGGAAACGTGGGCCCTTGCCGAGTCTGTTGGCAGGGATGGTTGCAGAGCCTGGAGACTCAATCCCAGGGGCACCTGCTGGTGAGTCATGGGGTGGTGGGTGGGGCTGCTCAGTGGAACCGGGCCACCTGTCATGGGAACAGGGCTTGTCTTCCATTTCTTCTCATTCCCAGACAGTCCATCTCTTCTGTCTGTCTCTGTGCAGGGTGTTGGGGAGGGTGGGGTGGTGGTGTGTAGACTCTGAAGCTGCCAGCCACCCCCCCCTTGAGGAAATTCCTGGTGGGGGAGACTGGTGAGGACTGGGTGTGTGCTACAGTGTGCAGAGCAGGGTCCTTAGGGTTCAGCTAATCCAGGGGTTCAAATCTGGCTCCATTGCTGTGTGACTTTGGGCCAGTTGCTTCACCTCTCTGAACTTTGGTTTGCCCATCTGTGAAATGGGGACAATAATCTCTCACCAGTAAGACGTTTGTGAAGAGAAATGGGGCCATGTGCATAAAGTGAGTGCTCCTCTGTGGGAGCTGTAACGGTTGTCATGGTCCGGGAATAACGGCCTCAGGCCTTCTACAAAAAAACATCCTGCTGTGTCCCCACTGGCGGTTTAACAGCCTCCTCAGTCTCCTCATCTGTAGATGGGGACGGTAGTACCTGCTTCCCAGGGTGGCCAAGTGCATTCCATGAGAATCTGGTAGAAGGGGCCCACCGGAGTGATGGGAGATGGTTGGTGGCCCCTCCTTCCCCAGTAAATGACAACACAGTGGAGGCAGAGTCCCCACGAAGAGACTTCAGAACAGGCAAGTGGTTGGCGTGCGGTAGCCTCACAGGGGAAGCAATGTTTCCTGAGCACATCCCTGTCTTGTTGACTGTGGGTCACCGGGTGTCTAGAATAGTGCCTGGTACACAGTAGGTGCTTAATAGATATTGCTTGTACTGACTTTCTGGTGGAGTAGGTGCTGGTCAGGCAGAGATGTGGAAGGGTGTTCAGGAAGCAGGAACAGCATGTGCAAGGCCTGGAAGGAATCCATAAAGGATTCAGTGTGGGAGGAAAATGGGAGCTGGGCAGCTGGAGGCCTCAGTGGGTGGTCCTGCTCTCAGACACAGCCTTGGGGACAGGAATAAATGAGCAGTGTGAGTCAGGGTGGCCGAGAAGGTGATGCTAGAGGGCAGGTGGCTGGGATGGATGGAGCAGTGACAGTGGGGGGGGGGGGGGGGGCGGGGAATGCCCCAGCCCTGAGTTGAGGAGAGGGCTGGTGTTCCCAGGGTTGCACTGCCATCCTCTGTCCAGGTATAGGTGACAAGGGTGAGCAGCTGTAGGGTGGCCAGCCTGCACCCTGGCTGGGGCCGGCGGGGCTGGTGGGCCGGGAGCTAGGCTGATGGAAGAAGCTGGCGGGTGGCCCGTGGGCGAGGTGTCTGGGCGCAGTAAGCCAACCGTGGCGGCCAGCCGGTGAATGCCGGGGGAGGGAACCGGGCTCTGCTAAGCCAGCCAGTCTGCAGTGAGGTGCAGCTACGGAGCTCTGGGCCACTGGGCCTGCCAGCTCCCTTGGAGGCTTTTGTGTTCACTTCCTTCCTGCTGGTTCCTCTTTTTGCTCATAACTCACGACCAGCCCCAGTGGGGTCTCAGCAGAAGGAAGGGGCCAAGGAGTTTCAGAGACCAGGGCACTGCGGGCATGGGGACTCAGAAAGAGCGTGGTTCTCATAAGAAAGTACGCTTGAGTTTATTGTAGAAAGTTTGGAAAATACAAACAGGTCCCGAGTAAAAAATGAAAAGCTACCTGTAATCCCACCACCCAGAGAGAGCCTCTGGGAACCTTTAGTCTTAGAATTCAGTGTTTAGAAATACACTTTGGTACTGAGTTCATTAAAACAGGATCAAGTTCTACGTATTTTTTTATAACCTATTTTTAAATTTAATGATAATAGTATTAATAGCCAACATTTATGGAGCAGTTCCTTAACGTGTGGGCACCCGAAGTCTCCTACAGTGAACCCCACGAGGTGGCTATTGTTATTTTTGTTTATCAGGAAAACCAGGCCGAGAGAGTTAAGTACCTGCCCAAGGTCACCCAGATATTGAGAGACAGAACTGTTTGTATGATCCTATCAACAGCTGTGCTGCATTGCCTCTTGACAGCCAGAGTGTACATTTTACCCTGTCCTTGCATATTCTTTGAAACAAGTAAAAAAAAAAAAAAAAAAAAAGCCTTTCGTTATACATTTATGCCTTTTAATGACTTAGTGTGGATTTGTGAAAACACAGTTCTTGATAGCTGCATAATATTCCATGTCGTGGTTGTACCCTAAGTTATTTAACTAGTCGTCTGATATTGGGAATGTAGGTTATCTCCCCTTTTTCTCTCTTATAAATAACAGTGCCCTGGCTCTCTTTGACCTGAGGGCTGGATTCTTGGACACCCAGAGTGTCCAAATCAGAAAGGCACTTAGAGCACCAAGCTGACAACGGGTTCATTTCCCAATGGGGCAACGGAAGTGCAGAGAAAGGGGGAGGGGGCTTGTCTGGGTCTGGGAGGCTGCGGCCTCCTGAGCCAGGATGCGGCTAGCTCTCTCGTCCAGTGTTGATGAGAGCAATGCCACCATGGGGAAGGGCGTTCTGGAGAGGATAGTGGGAGCACGGGGGTGGGTAGTGGCGAAGGTGATGGGGGTGGTGGGCTGGAGCTGATGGAGTACGGGTGTGGGGTAGGGATGGCTCTGCTGTCGGGAGGTCTCTTGCAGAGCAGTTGGCTGAGGTGGGATAGACCCAGAGGGGTGTTTCCTGCCCTCTCAGTTGCCCTTGTGGGCGGTCTGGGGGTGGGTATTTGGAAGAAGGGTGGTGGGAGGGTGAGTGGGTGACAGTGTGTATGTGTGGGCTTTGCTGATTGTTTTGGGTGGGGGGGTCTGTCAAGTGGGCCTCCTCAGCCCTTCCTCCCCCTGCTTCTCCTCCAGACCCCTCTGCTCTCTGGGACTTGGGCTCCGTGGCCCCTTCGTGGCTGATGCAGCCTTCGTGCCCCTCACCCCTCCGGCAGCCAGTGAATGTGGTGGGGGCTAGGTTCCCAGCCAGGGCAGCTGTGGATGGGTAGGGGGTGGAGACTGAAGCGTCCCCCTTCCCGGTCCAGGCTCTCCATTGTGTAGCCCCCTGGCTGTCTTGCTGCCCAGAGCCTGGCCCCGGCCCACATTCCTGTGGTGACGCTCTGGGTCTCCGGGTTGGAGCTGGTGAGCGTGAGGGGCACTGAGTTCTCACAGGGACTGAGGGCCTTTTGGGGACGGGGGCTGGTGGGGATGGAGCCTGTGGGGATCCAGAGGGCTCTGCTGAGACCACCCTGCTTCTGGGAGCTAGTGTTAAGTCACTGTGTGTCGTTGGACAAATCACTTTACCTCTCTGAGTGCTGCTTGGCAGGCTAATTCCCCACCACCTGCCCCTCTTATCCCCCTCTCTGAGCCTCAATTTCTACATCTGTAAGAAGGGAGAACTGAACTCAGTCATCACTCAGGCCTGAAGGTGAGAAAAATGTACCACGGTAAGACCACCGAATGGTTACTGAGTGCCGGCTGTGTGCTGGGCAGCAGGAGTGCTTTTGGTGCATCATCTTACTTGATTCTCACGACAGCTCCATGAAGAGTATATCATTATTTAACCAAATAGAGGCTCAGAGAGGTTGATTAACTTGCCCAGAGTCACCCAGCAAGTAAGCAGAGCTGGACTTGAACCCAAGACTTGAACCTGAAGCTGGGCTCCCAACCCCTGATCACATCGCCTCCAGTCACCAGGAGAGTGGAGCCTGAGACTGGCTAATGTGGGGAAGGAAGCTCGGGCAGAATTAATTATACTTGATTTTATTCTTAGTTTTTGCAGCATGATTAGCACTGCACAGGGTGCTGGGCTCCTGGCCCACCTACAGCTGACCTAATTTGTGTGTCCGTGCCTGTTTCTGTAGCTCGCCCTTCCTCTCCCCACATCCAGCCTCTCCTTTTTTCTTTGTCTGCATTCTCCCCTGCTTTGTGGCTTCGGCAATGCCGCTTAGGCTCTCTGGGCATGAGTCGCCTCTTCTGCGGCATGGGTGTAATCATCCTGATTGTGCTCCCCTCGGGAGGCTGGTGAGGCTTAAATGAGATAAAATCTTCAGAATTCATAATGGAAATGTTAACATGTACCTAACAATAATCACAGCTACATTTATTTATTCAGCTCGCAGTGTTGGGTTCTGTGCTCAGCCCGTTACCTGCATGATCTTATTTGATCCCCACGGTACCCCTATGAGTCACATACTATTATTAGCATCCCCATTTTACAGATGAGAAAACTGAGGTGCCAGGAGACTCAGTGGCTTGCCTGATGTCCGATGGGTAGTGAGGGAAGGAGCTGATTTATTCTGGCTTTAACCTCTGTGTTATCCTGTTTCTCTGGGAAGGCTCATGATGGGGGCAGGGGCAGGTGGAGGGAGCTGGGCACGAAAGACCCCAGACTTCTGGTCTCCAAGGAGGGCTTGGAAGGAGGCTGGGGGCCGGAGGAGGGAGCCGGAGGAGGGAGATGCCCTGCCTTTCTACCTGAACATGTCCCCCCCACCCAACCCCACTGGAGAGGGATGGCAGTGGAAGTTACCCACCCATCCCAGCAGTTCTAAAACTATGGAGAGGATCAGGTAGGGGTGGGGGCGGGTGAGTGACAGGCAGCTCTGGTCACTGCTGGTCCCTTCAGGTCAGAGAGCCTGAGGTACTTCTTTGGGTCAAGGCTGTGGGTCAGCTCAAGGTGGGATGGTGGCAAGGGGGCATGAGGAAAAATGGCAGGGGGTGTGCCAGTCCATTGGGAAAGGTGCCATGTCTCGCCCCGGCATCATAGGTGTGCTTGTACATACCCCAGAGGGAAAGTGTGCATGGTGTGTGTACATGGTGTGCATGTGTGGCGGGGAGTGGGATGCAGGTGTTAGGGGCCTGTTGGTGGGTGATTGAGATGGGGTATATGTATGGTGCAGTGGGTGCTTTTTCAGGGACGCATGGGTGGAGCATGTGGGGAGCAGGAGTGGGTATTTGGGAGCATTTGGGGTGTTTGCCGTGCGCGGGCGTGTGTATGGTGTGCGGGGGTGGAGGGGTGGTAGTTTTGAGCTGAGATTGTCCAGGGGCTGTGGGTCACAGGTGTAGGAGCCCCAGATGAGCAGCAGACTGGGGACTACCCTGGAGTGTTCGGGGCAAGGGTTCCAGGGGCTAAGGACCCGTGCTCATGTCTCAGCTCTAAACCCCAGCCTCAGTGCCTGCATCTGTGAAGTGGGGATAATAAAATCCTGGGAGGCTGTGATGGTTGAAGGCGGTGGCGCAGGTAGAGTTCTTCCAGCGCCTGACCTGGGACAGGGCCTCCGTAGTGGTGGGCAGAGGCCTCTGGAACCCCCTGAGGACCCTCAGTAGCTCCCCGGGGGGAGCTCAGACCTTTACCCACTGCTGGGGGAGCCTCCGGCTGGGTGTCGCGGCCGGGACTGGTGGTGGCAGAAAGCAGAAGGTGCAGGGGCCTCTGCAGTGGGCTGTGTGGGGCGTGTGCGGATGTGAGGGTGAGAAAAGATTGTTTACAGGTCGTGAGGTTTTTGTCAGAGTCTGAGGGTGTCGCTGCCATGGGGAATGTGGGCTGTGATGTGTGACTCAGGGGGCATGCTTGGACGTGGGGAGGGTCGGTGTATGCCACAGCCCACGGACGTTGTGTGGGGTGTGTTAGGTGAGGAGAGGGGCGCAGCTGTGTGTGTGTTCATCTAGAGAGGTGGTAAACGGGTGAGCCCACGGTGGCATGTGCCAGGCTGTTGTCTGTGAGCTGTGGTGGGTACACAGGTTAGGGTCAGTAAATGTGGATCATGACTGTGTATGCGTCTGTGCTGGTGTATGGGAGGGTGTGTGGTTTACCTGGAGGGGGCACAGTTGAGGGTCAGGGGGAGGCCGGCATTTGAGTTCAGTTCTCCTTTAAGGGAATGGCATGGATAATTATGCTAATTATGCATGGAATTATGCAAATAGAGAGGTCGTTTGGGGGTCAGAGGCTGCGTTCACCATCCTCCTCTGGCATTTGTGACTTCTGAGGCTTTCCCTGCTGCCTCCCAGGCTCAGTTCCCCACCCCCCATCTCTCTCCTGTCTCCTCTCTCCTCTCTGTAGCCCTAGTAGCTGCAGCTTCCAGCACCCCTGTAGTGTTCCTGGGAGGGCCCCGTGAGCCCTGGTCCCCCAGGGAGGGGTACAACTGACACTTAGTAGACTCGGGGAGGGGGCTGGGCAAGATGGCATCATGCACCCCACCCCCACCCGCCAGGTCTCAGGTGTCCCGGTGTTAAGTTTCCCAGGGTGAGCTCAGGGGTGACTGGATTGTTGTTGGCCATCACCCCTTCTACCCCATCTGGGGGCTGCTTATTATTTGGAAAGAATGTTCTCTTGGATGTAGGTTTGGAAAATCACTGAGGTGGCCCCTTCCCCAGCTTTGTCTGATGAGCGTGAGGCTAAATTAAGATGTGAGAGAATTCTCTCCCTCAGCCTCCCACTCTTGCCTTCCCTTTCTCTCGCACACCCAGTCCTCCCTCCACTCCCTCCTCCCTGTCCCCCCACACCGCCCCTCTGACCCCCTGGCTTCCCTCTGTCCTTGCATCTCTATCTCCATCCAGTGTCTCCCCCCACCCCCATCATTCTCTCTGTTCTTCCATGATCTCTCCCTTTCCTGTCCCCCCCCCCCATCTCTGTGGGGATCTGGAGCTCCTGGTCCTTAGCATGGAGGAGATGGTTGTCATGGTAACGGTTGTCATGCCGATGGCTACTGAGCTAGGGATGAATAGTATCTAGGTGAGAGCTACCTGAGTGGAGGCTGATGGGTTCACAGGAGGTTCCGTACTTGTCTCTGAGCCTCAGAGCTGCACAGTGTGTGCCCCCATCTAGTGCCCGCCCCCATGCATGTGCCTGTTTGCACCCAAAGGCACGCCAACACGCGGTGCCTCTCTCTGCTTCTAGGTGTGTGTGTGTCAGGGTGTGTCTGTATGTGTTCTTTCTATGTCTCTGGGTGTGTCATTTCAAGGGCCTGTGTGGCTTTGCAGGGTGTTAGGGGCTGGTGTGTGGTGCTGGTCACTGTGGAATCATGAGGACACCCTGTTTTGGCCCCCACATTTACCCCACTTTGGGGTTCCCCTGGGACCACAGACTTCTTAGAACCCCTCCTCCCAGCTAAAGGGCTTCCAGCCTTCCCTGGGCTGCCTGGAAGGATGGAGAGACAGTGAAGATGGACCTGCTCAGGAGAGGCAGTCTGAGCCCCGTCCCTGCTCAGTCCCCATCCTGCTGTACGTCTCTGGCTTCAGGCTACTTGCCTAAGAATGGAGCAGAAAGTCTCCAAGGGACCCCAGCTTAGCTGGCCCAGGTGGTAGAGGCTGGTAGTGTGGGAGCTTCTAGCCCCCTCACCTCAGGTCCTGGGGCTTTGTTCTTCTGGGAAGTGGGAACACTGAGATGGGAGCTGGGGAAGGTTGGATGGTAGCTGTTCTGAGCTCCTGAAATGTCTAAAACGGAGGAAGACCCAGCAATTAGTCACAGAGCAATTACTCTAATTGTTCCACTCCATGACTCACTGGTAGCAAGTAAATACTGATTAATTCATTATTTTGAGACTGTGTGTGCGCGTGTGTGTGTGGTAACGGGTATGGTGGGGGGAATCTCCTGGCTCCCTGCCCTGGCCTCCTGCCCTGCGTGGCCTGTGTAGGGCTTTGGAGCAGGTGGTCGAGGCTCGGGGCCGGAAGCCAGGATTGGGATCCTCTCTCTAGCTCCATAGGAACTCCAGAAGGGGGCCTGTCAGGGCTGGGAGTGTGAGAGTCTGAGCAGAGATCACAGCGCCAGTCCAGCCCCTCTCCTGCTCACACACCTTCTATGGCTCCCCATGTCAGTCAAACAGTAGTGGTATTCAGACTCCACCTCACACCTGCTGAACCGCCAAGTTCTGTTTTCACAATATTCTGATGTGCAGTCAGGATAAAACATGACCAGTTTCCAAGATAAAAGTCAGCAGCCGAGCACTGAGAGCCTGTGATGGATGGGGCTTCCCCAAACTCAACTCCAGCCTGTCCCTGCCCCACCCCAGTCCCGGGAATTACATCCCCCAACTCCAAACCTGTTCCCTAACAGATACTTCCTGATACCTACTGTGTGTCTGACACGGTCCTGCCTCCATCGAGGTGTAGTTTAGTGGGGGTGGGAACAGTCACAGATAAAGTATATACCCAAAGCCAGCACCGCTCACAAGTAGTGGTGGTTGTGAATTCAGAAGCACAGGGTGCTCTGGAAGATCAAAGCAGGAGGGCTTCTCAGAAGAAGCGATGGGGAGCGGAGTTAGCTGGTGGGAAGTTGGAGGATAAGGGGATGGGAAGGTAGGGTGTTCTCTTGGAGGGAACAGCATGAGCGAAAGAGGCGGGAGAGACCATGTTCCAGGAACAGACAGGGGCCCGGTGGTAGGAATCCAGTGATTGCAGGGGTTCTGAGGGACCCTGGATGAGGCTGTCAGTCCCAGCTCTGGTGGCACAGGCTGTGCTTCCCCACCTCGGAACTTTTGCTTATCCTGTTATCTCTGCTTGAGATGCCTTTCTCTCTCTATTTCAGTTACTTAAGATCCAAGTGCTAATCCTTTAGATCTGAGCACCAGGTCATCTTTGTCTGTAAGCTCTCAGGGGGCAGGGACTGTGGCTGGGCTCAGTCTGGATCCAGAGTCAAAAGTGTGGTTGGGGGTTTTCGCTCCTGTCTTGGATGCCCTTAGTGCTGGCTCTCAGCCCGGGGTTGCAGTGGGGAGTGATGGTCCAGGCCCAGGAGCCACAGCACGTGGCCTTCCCAGGTTCTGATTTTGGGGGGAGTCTTGGGTCTGGAGAGCAGGACCCTGGGAGAAGCCCCTCTCACGCCTGCAGACTCTCAGGAGACCCTTGGCAGAAGTGAAAGTGGCATCCGTGCCCTGAACTGACTCTCGGCATTGAGATACTTTGGGGGGAGTGTAGACAGGGGGGCTGGCTTTGGTTTGGGGAGGACCCAGGGCTGGAGCCCACTCCCTTCTCTCCCTCCCCCACTTATCCAAGGTACTTCCCTCCCAGAGCCCCAAACCTCCGCAACACCCAGGTCTATCTAATGGGACTAATTGCCCTATCTTTGGGATTTTGAGGTGTGAGACTTTGGGTCCCTAGCGGAGTCTTATGATTCACGTGCTCTCTGGTGACCTGGGGCAATGGGGCCTCCCTCCTCTCCGCCGAGGGTGATGCTGTCTGGGCTGAGAACCTGCTGCTTTGAGGTGCACTCAGCACATACTAGCATGCTACATGCTCACAGCAGCCCAGCAAGGCAGGAAGTGGTAATCCGGCTTACCTCGGCTCTCTGTTCCCCCCCGTGGAGGCCACATCTCGTGCTGTCCCTCCATTGTCACTTGGCCCATGAGGGTGTCTGTGGTTCCTCTGGGCATGTCCAGGCTGCTGGCCTCAGGTGCTGAGCCCTGTGCCCGACTCTGCCCTCCCCAGGCTCAGCGCTGGCGCAGTGAGAACTTCGAGAGGCCCGTGGACCTCGAGGGCTCTGGGGACGATGACTCCTTCCCCGATGATGAGCTGGATGACCTCTACTCCGGGTCGGGCTCGGGCTGTAAGTACCCCCTTCCCTTTCCCTGCATGTTGTGTCAGCAGTGCCAGTCTGCCTCCAGTGCCCCATCCGAGGCTGTGATGGCAAGGAAGAGGAACCCTCGCAGGCTCAGTTAAATGGTGGGGTAGGGGAGGGGGAGGTCAGGCAGGGGGAGCTCATGGACCTCAAGCACAGGAAGGGCAGGCCACTCTTCCTGGGCTGGAACCAGGGCCTTGAGGCCTCAGAGCCTAGCATTCCCAGCTCCCCACTGCTTCTGTCTCTGCATCTCTCTGTGCACTGCTCAGGTCCCCTGCAGACCTCTGGCCTCTGACAGGGAACACAGACGCCCCTCAGTAACGCAGTTTTCAATACTGTTGTGACTACTTGGAGGAACTCAGTAGCCCCTTTTCAGTTGCAGTGGCCGATCCCCAGCAGAGACCATTTGATTGGCTCAGCTTAGGCCAGGTGGCCCCCTTCTGTCCAATCAGCGGTGGCCAAGGGCAGGGTTAGGGCAGTGAAGGAAAATGGCAGGTGCCTCCTGTGGTGCCTGGGACAACCCAGTTCCGGGGCCCCGTCCAGAAAGGCCAATAGAGTAGCGTGAGATCAGGGAGGCACACTGAGTTCGAATCCCACTTTCGCTACTAAATAGCTGTGCCACCTTTAGCCGTTTTCCCTCTTTCAGTCTATTCTTATCTGTGAATGGTGATAAATATGCCTTCTCAGAGCCTCTGGAAGGCTTCAGTTTAAGACATCAGGGTCTGGCACAGAGAAGGAGCTCTAAAAATGGTAGTAAAAAGGGGTGTGTGTTGAGATCGGGCTCCCTGAGGGGGCAGGACGAGCCTAACGGATGGTAGGGGGTCTGTGCGCTTTGGAACTGGCCACCTACAGCTCCTTGCCTCTAGTCTTCCCACTTTAGCCCACTCCTGTAAGCCTCTTGTGAGTTAATCTTCATGAAATCCATCCCGATGGGTCACATCTCTACTGCCAAACCTCCTCCCCACCCCTCCTCTGCCTAGTTCAGGACCCCGGGAGCTGTTGTGGTCTCTCTCTCTCTCTCTCTCTCTCTCTCTCTCTCTCCCCCCCCCCTCATTTTCTCCCGAGGCCCTCCCTTCACTTGTCCTGGCTTGGAGTCCGGAGTGCTCAAGCATCCCCTGTGGGAGAGGCTTGTTCTCCCTCTTGCTCTCTGCCTCTGCCTCCGACGGAGCCTTAGTTTACCCACCATGTGTTCATGTAGGTTGTACCCATGTCTGACTCTTCCCAGAATGCCACTCCCCTCTTCCCCTCCTCCCTGCAACCTCCAGCAAGATTTGCAGCCAGTAGGTCCTGAGTTGTCACTGCCTGGATTCAACCTGCTGGAAGCTCCAGGCTGGGTGGGCTGGAATAGTCAGGGAAGACTTCCTGGAAGACGTGGTCCCTTAGAATTTTTGGCTAGGCAGAGAAGAGTTGGGGAACATTCACTGGCTATCAGCCAACTGGTAACCGTTGGCTACATTGTGCCTTCCTCCTTTCCCTCATCTTGTCCTGGGAAAATTATGCAAAGTGTGAGGGTTGGGAGCCCCCCATCTCGATGGCCATTGCTTACCTGGGATCCTCATGCCCCTCAAATCACCCAGCTCCCTAGCTCTCTCCTCTTCCCCTCACCCCCCAGACTTCGAGCAGGAGTCGGGCATCGAGACAGCCATGCGGTTCAGCCCAGATGTGGACCTGGCAGTGTCCACCACACCCGTGGTGCTGCCCACCATGGACATCCAGCCTGTGGGCACCCCGTTTGAAGAGCTCCCCTCTGAGCGCCCCACCCCAGGGCCAGCCACCAGCCCCCCATTGGTGACAGAGGTCCCAGAAGAGCCCAGCCACAGAGCCACTACCATCTCCACTCCTACGGCAACCACTGCTGCCACAACCACAGGGACCCCAGCTGTGGCCACAGTGCCCGCCACAGTGGCCACCGCCGCCCCCAGCATCCCTGCAGCACCTCCTTCCACGGCCACCACCTCCATCGTAAGGACCACCGGCATACGGAGGCTTCTGCCTCTTCCACTGACCACAGCAGCCACAGCCCGGGCCACCACCCCAGCGGTACCCTCACCTCCCACCACAGTGGCTGTCTTGGACACAGAGGCCCCAACACCCAGGCTGGTCAACACAGCTACCTCCAGACCAAGGACCCTTCCCAGGCCAGCTACCACCCAGGAGCCTGACATCCCTGAGAAGAGCACCCTGCCCCTGGGGACCACTGCCCCTGGACCCACGGAGGTGGCTCAGGTGAGTGGGTGGGGAGAGGACAGGGAGTCAGAGCAGAGGAGGGTGGGTCAGGGCCTGGGGGAGGGAGGACGGAGCTGGGCAGGGGTGAGATCTAGGAGGTTCTGAAGATGAGCCAGACAGGGATGGGGAGGGCAAGATAGGCATGAGGCCGGAGGGCCAAGGCTGGGGGTGAGTTACAGGACGAGGAAAGAGATTGAGATGGATGGGGATGGAAGAGGGACCAGGCTTGGGTCTTTAGATGTTAGGACAAGACATCAATGGGAAAGGAGCTGGGTGAATGGGAGTGTTGATGTGGGGAGGGGCCAGGGGCCTGTGTGTTCTGATTAAAAGCACAGACTCAGGAGCCTTGCAGCCTGGGTTGGAATTCTTCCACTGCCAAGTGCCTTCAGGAAGTCACTGATCCTTTTTATACCTTTGTTTCCTTGTCTGTGAAAAGGAGAAAATCATAGAATGCAAATCATAGGGTTGTGAGAATTAAGGTTCCCAACATATCCAAAGTGCTTAGAACGGTGCCTGGCAATACTAAGTAAGCTAAAAGTTTCACTTTTGTTATCGTCATCGTTATTATCCATCTGAGGGGGATTAAGAGTGGGGCTGTGTGAGAGGAATACTGCAGCTTACATTCGTGGAGTGCTGCCTGGGTGGCAGGCTCAGTGCTGAACACGTTACCTGTGCCATCTCCTCTCCCCCTCACACTCACCCCACGGGGTGGCACTGCCGTCATCCTCCCTTAAAGGTGAGGCCCCTTTCCAAGGCTTCACAGGCAGCAATGGCAGACTGAGGATTTGAACCTGGCAGTCAGCTCCAGAGCTCCTCAGGTGTGTGTGTGTGTGTGTGTGTGTGTGTGTGTGTGTCTGTGTGTGTGTGTCTGTGTGTGTGTCTGTGTGTGTTCGGGGTATTATGGATGGGGAGGTTGAAGGGAAGAGGATGAAGATGTAAGGAATGCCGGGATGGGTGGGATCAAGGAAGTGGCAGAAGTAGCCTGGTCCCTGCTGGGTGTGCTGGGCAAGGAGGGTGTGTAGGGACATTGGTTGGGGTATTAAAGCCCTTTGCCTCCGTCTCTCTCGCAGAGGAGGGCCCTCAGGCTATGGAGCTGCCTTCGGGTCATCGTCAGGCCCTCCGACTCCCCAGCCAGCCCCAGCAGGACGCAGGCCCTGCTTTTTGCTCCTCTGAGCAGTCGGGACAACCTGGCGTTTCACAGATGCTTGGCCAGGCAGGCAGGGGAGACAGTGCTAGGGCACTGAGACCAGGTTGCTGGTGCAGCCTCTGCTCACGGCCTTTCCTCGGCCTGGACACCAGACCCACGCTCTCCATGCCCACTTGTGAAGCAGCTACGTCCCTGCCATGATCCCAACTCTGGTCCTGCCTCCATGTGGTGGGAGCCATTGAGATTTGTGGTGCTCTTAGACTGAACTTCAGGCTAAGGGACTCACACCTGCCCTAGGCACATGGATCCAGGATCAGGCCCATGTATTTAAGAGCTGCACCCAGCTGTCCCCAAGCAGCAGTCCCTGATAGGAACCCCCTAAGGATTGTTAGAAAGGCAGCTGGAGAAGGAAGTAATGGAGATGGGGTGGGGACTGGGATGTGTCCAGGGTGAGAATAGAGGCAGTGTAGTATAGTGGTTAGGAACACAGATTCTGGAGTTGGATAGATCTGGATTTTAGTTCTGCTTCTACCACTTACTAGCTGTGTGTCCTTGGGCAAGTCATTTAACCTCTCTGGGCCTATTTCCTGCTCTATAAATTAGGGGTAATGATACCTCCTTTGTGAGGATAAAACGCCCATGATGTGCTTAGCACAGGGCCTGGCACATGGCGCATGCTTACTGAGCGTCAGCCCCACCAGGGAAGTGGCGTGGTGGCAGTGGCCTTGTGTGCATGTGTGTATGGCTGCACTGTGGCAGGGGGTGCTGGGGCCTGGCTCCTGGGCTCATGCTACCCTCCCTACAGACCCCAACTCCAGAGTTCTTCCTGACCACGATCCGGGATGAGCCAGAGGTGCCAGTGAGTGGGGGACCCAGTGGGGACTTTGAGCTGCCGGAGGAAGAGACCACACAGCCAGACACAGCCAATGAGGTGGTGGCTGTGGGTGGGGCCGCGGCCAAGCCGTCACCTCCACCTGGGACGCTGCCCAAGGGTGCCCGCCCAGGCCCCGGCCTCCTGGACAATGCCATCGACTCGGGCAGCTCGGCGGCTCAGCTGCCACAGAAGAGCATCCTGGAGCGGAAGGAAGTGCTCGTAGGTGAGACTTGGGGCCTGGGAGGAGCCCAGAGCGGGCAGCTGGAGGGGCTTCAGTTTGTCCTCTAGGAACCCAGGAGGGAGGGTAGGGTGTGGGTTTCCTAGGAGCCTAGTTTCCTAGGAAGGGAAAGCTGGGGACTCGGGAACCCCAGGATGTACCCTCTGGTTCCTCTTCTGACCTTCCTTATCCCAGGGTCAGACCTCCATCCTACCTCCAGCACTTTCCTCAGCACCTTCCGACCCCTCCTCAGACTCTGCCCTTGACCCCTGCTTCCCTGGACCATGCTGTTCACCCCTCCTGGACTGCAGCCTCTGGATCCTAATCCCTGGTCCCATCCTTGGTTTGATCTGCTCCCACCCTTGATGCCAGCCCTGAGGACCTGCCCTTGGCCTTGTCTCCTGAAGAGTCTCTGGATTCATGGTCCAAACCCTGCTCCCCACTTAGGAGCGGTGTGGCCTCAGCCAGGTGCTTCACTTTTCCAGGCTCCCTTTTCCTCATCTGTGGAATGGGGATAATCATTTTGCACTTAATCAATTCTAAGTGCACATCTATTCATATGTTAACCCTTCTGCAGTTGGGATGTATCCTAGTTTAGACGGCAGGGGTTTTTCCATCCTAAGAGTATATAAAACACTGGAGCGTCTTCTGATTGATGGCATCTTACATTTGATGAGGACCGTAGCACAGCACCTCCCTCATAGCACTGTGTGAAGATTCCATGCATTCGTGTGATGAGAACAGGTGATTAGAACAGTACCAGGCTGCAGTGAGGGCTGTAAATGGCAGCCAGTGCTGGTGTTTTAGCATTGACTCCAAACTTCACTCCAACTCTGGTCTCAGGTTCGAGATTCCCAGCCCTCTCCCAACTCTTGCCCCCATCCCCCAGGGCCCTCTGCCCTCTCCTCAGGCTCTAAGCTCGTCCCACCCTGCCTCTGGCTCTTGACCTCTGCCCTCTTCCTCCACAGCTGTGATTGTGGGCGGGGTGGTGGGCGCCCTCTTTGCCGCCTTCCTGGTCACACTGCTCATCTACCGCATGAAGAAGAAGGACGAGGGCAGCTACACGCTGGAGGAGCCCAAACAGGCGAGCGTCACATACCAGAAGCCCGACAAGCAAGAGGAGTTCTACGCCTAGCGGAGCCAGAGTGCCTCCCTGTAGCCTCAGCACCACCCCTGCGCCCACTCCCTGGCCCAGAGCCACCAGTCCCACCCTGGGACTGGGCCTGGGAGACAGCCTGGCCCCAGTTCATCTCTGCCACCCTCCTGAGGTCTGCCCAGACTGCCAGCTTCACACAGCTCTTCCCCAGGGGACAGGGGGCATTGCCATCTGCTCCAGTCTGTGCCCTTATGAGCTCATCACTTGTCCGCCCCCACCAGCCTGGGGCTTTAGGACCTCATGTCTGGTGGACAGGAGGAAGGAAACTCCTGATTGGCTGGTGGAAGAAGGGGCGGGGCTTGAGCCCCAACCTGGCCCCATGGGGCTGACGGAGGTTTCCTCTTGGGGGCAGAGAGGCACTCGGGCTGGTTTCCAGGACAAGCATTTGGCAAACTCAGCCCTTGAAATCATTGAGACACTGCAACCTCTTCTCTCCCAGGCCCCCCTCCCTGCCTGGGTGAGACAGTACCCCTCACCACCAACCTGTGTTGTCCCGGCCTCTCTGGGCTTGTAGGGTCGTTTTCCCTCACCCTTGCCCGTTGCACATACACCCACAGGCTTCACCTCCTTCCCGGTCTGCCCCTGAGGAATTGGCTTCCCGAGAGTGCTCTGGCAACCGCTGGTGAGGAGGGGCTGGGCTGCTTGGATCTCCTTCCGAGTGGACTCTGCACAGACACTATCTCCCACATGGTCACACGTATTGTCACACACAGACAAAAGCACGCAGTGACAAAATCACATGCAATCTTGACCACCCAGCCAATCCAGACATGTCACAGACACACACGTTCTTCCAAAGAGGTTTATTCATTTCTTACGTGCCCCCAAATGCTTATGACAATGCAAGTCACTAATCATCGTTACCCAGTGGTGACGGTGTGGCCTGCCTCCCTCTCTGCCACACTCCTCCCACCCCCCACCCACCCATACACCTGATACCACACACGTTGCCTCCAGCTTTCAGGCTCACTGGGGAGGGTGCCATTAGGCCAGAACAATCAGCCCATATTGGGTGCCCTGTCACACTCAGCCCTCACGACACCCTCACCAACCACGTTGCCACCGACCCTGGCAAGTCTGATGCAATCCCACGTGGATGCACAGTCTCACCCACACAGCCCCGCTCTCAAACTTGGACACTTGCCTTTCCTGGAATGAAGTGCGGTGTGGGGGCCATTGCCACAAACCCCCTCGGGACGTTGCACACCTGCTGAGCCTGGCTTCACCCTGCCTGCTTCCCTCCCCTCTGTAGCCTGCAAAGGGCTTGCTTGGGGGCAAGTCCCCCACTTGCTGAGGAAGGCAGACTGGTTCCCGGAATTCAGCCTTGGGCTGGGGAGGGGGCTTGGGCCCCCCAGGACCGAAGGCCCCGGTTCGGGAGGGAGCACGTAGTGGGGCTCCTGGGCTCCCTATGTCCCCCTCCTGCTCTGAGCTGGGGTCCGACTCTGCCTCCCAGGACACAAGTCTCCAAAGTGCCTGCGAGGGTGGGCCCCGCGCCTGGGCCCTCTGGGCCCTCTCCCTTTGGCCTTGCCGGGTCCACCTCAGCCCCACCCCTGGGCCCCTGGGGGCCTCCCGTGGACACCTGCCCATTCATTTGGCCAGACAACCTGGCGGTTGTCCTGGCTGCAGCTGGAAGCAGCCCATCCAGACGCACTGCCCCAGGCCGAGGGCTGCAGGCAGGCTGGAGCGGGGTGTCACAGGCCCCAGCCCACCTCCCCCGTCTCTGTTACCCTTGCAGATGGGGCCTCTTACGTAGATACTTTAAATGTGGGGTCACAAATCTCCTATGGGGGCTGTGCTTGGTGGGGCCTCTTGGAGCCAAGGGATGTGGTCTGAGTTGCGATGGTCTGGAGTCCGGGTTTTATTTCTGTTCCCTTTTCAAGACTCGCTGGCAATAGACTTGTGCAGGGTGAGGGCTGGGGGTGCCTGAGGCAGTGAGGGTGAGGTCCTGGGGAGCTTTGCAGCCTGTCTTTTCCACTGTCCTACTCCCAGGCTGGGGCTCCATCTTTCAGACTCGCAGGCCCCCTTGGCAGGGCCTGGAGGCTGGTGAGGAACCTAGCTGGTCCCACTCTTTGAGGGGCAGGAGTAGGGGGAGGCCTCCTGGGCTCACGATCTGTTGGAGGTGACCTGACCTCAGTCATCCCTGGAGTGTAAGGGCTGGGGGACAGGAGAGACCAAAGTCCCAGCCTCCCTCTACCCTGCTTCCTGGCGGGCTGCTGTCTTGGGGCAGCAGCTCTGGTGAGAAGGCCTGGGCAGGCCAAGGCTGAGAAGCCGGGGAGCAAGGAGAGGGGATCTGGACCACCCAGGGGAGCTCTGGGATGCTGGGTCTGGGGTAAGAGACCCAGCAGTGGGCACAGCCTCGGCATGGGGCTGGAGCCCGTGGTGGGTGCAGGGTCGAGCACAGGACGGCTGAGCAGGGCGTAGGCTGGCTGGAGTGGGCTCAGAGGGGCTGCGTGGGTCCAGCCTGGCCCCAGCAGGCCTAACTCCTCATGCTCTGTGGGCTGGCTTCTAACTTGGGGCCTCCTGGCACCGGCCTTTTCTCTGTGTCCTTAGCATTTGCGAGAAGAGGCCGAGGGCCTCGTTCATGGAGCCCTGGAACCGAGAAAAATGTCCAGGCTTTACCTTCATGAAGCTTCACACCATCCGATCAGCCCAAATCCATCCCAGCCAGCCCAAGTCCAGCGCAGCGATCCCAGAGTGGGCGATCCCAGAGTGGGCGGTACAAAGGGCGAGCTGGAGCTCTCCTATGTGCAGTGTGAGTGCAGGCCTCACCCTGCCTGGATACATGGTGTGATGCGTGCAGGCCCTGCCCAAATATGTCCCCAGCCACACCGGTGCTCCTGGGGAGGGCGTCCTGCAGGGCCCTGGCATTGCCGGGAAACGTGGCCAGTTCCAAAGGAAGAGGGAGCGTGTGTGCTTGACAGCCTCCCTGGGGCCTCAGCTGCCAGGGAGTGCAAGGTGGGCTGGGGCCACCCCTCAGCTGTGACTCCTAGAGCCCAAGCTCTGTCTCCCCAGGGGGCCAGAGGGATGCCTCCCCTGAAGGGTTGGTCCCCTTGTTCGGAAGCAGATGGGTGGTCACCGGGTCCGGGTCGGGCAGGTCAGCCCCTCCTGGGGTTGGCAAAGCCATCTGTCCAGGCTTCCAAGCTGGGGCCCTGGGCACAGGGAGCAGACACACCTCTGCCTCATGGGACAGGAGTGGGCACTGCCTACTTGGCGCTCCTGAATTTCTTCTCCTGACAGCCACCACCCTGGACTTGCTTCCCCAGGCCTCCTGCCTGTAAATAGAAGCCCACAGACTGTGTACAGATTTACAGAGACGCCGAGGCTGGGCCCCAGAGTTGCCATCTAAGGGCTGATGGCCCCAGCATCCCCCGGGTGCCCACCAGGCAACTCAGCGCACCAGCCCCAGCGTGGCGAATGCATGTAAATATTTTTCGTAGGCAGCAGTGTGGCTCCAGAGAGCCCCCTGAAGACAGTGTCCCTCCTGTGCGTCCTTTCTCCTATACAGATCCCTCCAAGAACCCGGCCTGGGGTGGGGGGAGTTTGTCCTTCCCTCCCCCAGGCCTTCCCTGCCCCTTCTCTCCCTCATAACCTGTTTATTAACCATACCTGTCCTGAGTTCATGGCCAAAACTTTAAATATGAAAAATCGGTGGAAAAAGAAACCAAGGCACCTGCCCCACTGTGGGTGCTCACCTGTCCCAGCCTTGTGAAGGAACTGTGGTTTTTTTGTTTTTGTTTTTTTAACACTTCCTGTGCTGTGCCCATTTATAAGAGGAAATAAAATTAAACCGAAATGATGTCCTGTGGTCAGAGTGTGAGATAAGCATGGAGGTCATTTGGGGAGGGGCAGCCCACAGTCCCATTTGGGCCTCAGCCACATCCCCCTTTAAAAGAAATTGAGCCAAAAAAAAAAAAAAAGAAAAGAAATTGAGAAGCAAGCAAAGAAAAATTGACCGACAGCCCCTCGTGGGAACCATTATGGTAAAAGCTGCTCTTGGTTGAGAGTGTTCGGGAAGCCATGGAGCTGACTGCGGCGAGGCTGAGTGGGCGCTGCGGTTGGGCGGGGTTAGGCTGTGGTGACACCGGGGGAAGAACTGTGGTTTCCAGCCACAGGAGAGAATCTTGGGACCGTGGGATATTGGAACTGGACTGGCCAAGGTGAGATGTCTTTGGCGTCTAACGGGCCTGGTTTCAAGCCTAGGTGACGTTTCCGAGCTCTGACTCTGGAGAAGCTACTTGGCGTGAGGCTCAGTGTTCTTACCTGAGAAATGAGGTGAGCGTCAACAACATCCCCAAGTACTATGTGAGGAGGAACACTTCGCACGGTCAGCCTCAGCTCACGGGGTCTTGGATGATGGTGTTGGGACAGAACTGAACCGGGGACAGGAGGAGTTCCGTGGCCTGGGAGCCCAGATGGCCTCTTGGGATCACAGGGTCATGGAGCTGGGAGGGCCTTAGAGCCAGCCCTGGGCCCCTTGGGGTAGAAATCCCTTCTTCAGTGCTTCTTGGGGGACTTCCCTGGCCCATGCCAGCACACCTCTTATGACAGGGACTTGGTGCATCCTGGGGACCAGGTCACTCTGCCTGTTGAGAAGTCCTTTATTTTTAGCCCAAATCTGCCTCTCTTGTGTTTCCTTTCTCTGGTCCTCATTCTTCTCTGGAGGCACACAGGGCTCTGCCCCCTTGCTGTGGGATAGCTCCAGGCATGAGTGTCATGGTCAAAACCCTTCCTCCTCCAAAGGAAACCTCTCCATGTCCTCTAGAGATTTATTCATCTTAAAATGTGATACTCACACAGGGTCTTGATGGTTTTGGGGTGGGTTGGAGGCTGAGGCCCCCGGATTTGGTACAAGATCCTACCCGTCCTGCCCTCCCTTCACTAAAGTTTCTTGAGTGCCCCCAGGTGCCATCCTGGTGAGCACTTACATCTACTTGGGAGAGAGCTAAAAACCAGGGTCTCATGACTATGTAATGACACTGGTCTGTGGGGGTGTGTTTCCTCAGCCACCACCTCCAACCACCCCCCACCAAGCATTCCCCTCACTGCCAGACGATTCAGGGACAGAGCCCCAAGGCCTGGGTCCTCACTGTGGGACCTCAGACCGTGTGTGCCCTGACGGTCTCAGGCTGCACGGCTATAAAATGGGGTGAAGGGGCCAGCCTCGCCATGTTGAGGTTCTCACAGAGGCCTGGGCCCCAGCTAGAAGCCTGCTATGCCATGAGGGGTGGTTTTGCCACCATTCAAGTCTCAGGTCCTGACATGGTCCCTCCTCCAGGGAGTTTTGGAAGTTGATTCCATCCTCTCTGAGTTCCTATAGCCTGGAGTTATCTTCCCACCTGCAGGGCCCCCAGCACCTTCTCATCTGAATTCAAGTGACCTGCGTCATATTGTGTTCTCAGCCTGGAAGAGTAAAAAAAAAGTCTCATCCTGGAGTCGAGTGGACTCAGCTGTGTGCACTTGGGCACAATGCTGTACCTTTCTGAGCCTGTTTCCTCATGTGCAAATGTGGACAATAAGGTCAATATTTGGAGACTCTTGTGAAGATTAAATGAGATAACATATTGAAAGCAGCTAGCATGGAGCTTGGCCTATGTGGCACCCAGCTGCTGGACTTCAATCCCTCTTTGTACAATCAGTCTTTAACAGGCAAACTTTACTCAAATCCCAACTCCACCACTGACTAGCTACGGGACCTTGGGCGGGTTATCCAGACTCCTAGTACTCAGTCTCCTCACCTGTAAAATGGGCTAATAGCGCCTGCGTCATGTGCATGGTGTTCAGAACCATGCCTGGCATACAGTAGGTGCTATATATTATAAGTGTTGTTCTTGTTGCTGTCATTATCTGCAGGGTCCAGCCTGCTGCCTGTTGAATGCGTAAATGACAAGGAATCTGGGTAGAAATCAAAATATCCGTGTCAGCTCTGGAGTGAACTGTGACTTAGCCTGAGGCTTCTCAGAGCTGAGGCTGATGCCTGGAAATCATCCATGTAGGTTGTACAGATGGGCTGGAAGCTGCTGGGAGTTGGAGCATTTCTCTCTGGGCCCCTTGGCCCAGGGATGAGCAACAAACAGAGGGGGAAGGAGGAAGAATAGCTGATTGTTTCCCGAGGCCCATGAGGTTGCAGACTCCTGCCAAGCTGCCCCAAGAACAGAGTGTGCTCAGCTTCCGAGGGCCGCCCACCCTGTCTCTGCTGGCCTGAGGGTGGGCTCGGGACAGACCGAAGGTCCAGGTTGATTACTGCCAGAGCTGCAAGCCTTATCCACACTCAGGGAAGAAGGAGGCTGGGCCAGAGAGCAGACAGCGGAAGGGATGGGTGAGGCACTGACTGCCAGGCACCGTGAGACGGGCTCGTCTCACATTAGCTCATTTTAGCCTCGTGCAGGTCTGCCCTCCTGACTGGTTTTTGCAAATGAAGAAAGCAGAGGGCTTCCCTGGTGGCGCAGTGGTTAAGAATCTGCCTGCTAATGCAGGGCACACGGGTTTGAGCCCTGGGCCGGGAAGATCCCACGTGCCGCGGAGCAACGAAGCCCGTGCGCCACAACTACTGAGCCTGCGCTCTAGAACCCAGGAGCCACAACTACTGAAGGCTGTGTGCCTAGAGCCCGTGCTCCTCGACAAGAGAAGCCACTACAATGAGAAGCCCCGCGTACCGCAACGAAGAGTAGCCCCCGCTCTCCGCAACTAGAAAAAGCCCGCATGCAGCAACGAAGACCCGATGCAGCCAAAAAAAAAAAAAAAAAAAAAAGCAGAAACCTGAGGCCATAATGCTATTAAAAGGTGTAGTGGGATTCGAGTGTGAGTTTCCACATGGAGTCAATGTTCTTTCAGTTCCACCACCCTTTCCTCCCTCTACTGTTAGTTAGTTGTGTGAGCGTGGGCAGGTTACTAAGCTTCTCTGAACCTCAATTATATCATCAGAAAAACAGATGCACAGGGTATTGAAAGGCTTGAAAGTTACATTAACACATGACAGTTGTGGGTGCCTTCCAATTGTCAGAGCCCATTCACAAGACATTATCTCACTTAATTCTTGGAGAGAATGAGTCCCCCGCTTTACAGATAAAGACACTGACCCTGTGACCAAAATCCACATTGTGGGACACTTGTTTGGGACAAACCACCCAGCTTCTTCAACTAATAAATTGCAAGGAAGGGGAAAGGAAAAGAGATGGAGAGGGATTTTATAGATAAGCTTAAAAGGCATGTTAACCGATCCACGTGGGAACTTGGTTTGAATGCTGATTCAAACAAATTCTAAAAAAAAGAGCTAATTATGGGGCAAGTGGAAATTTGAACATTGAGTGAATATTTGTCATAAAGGAATCATTGTCAGTGTTCTTAGATGTGATAATGGCCCTGTAGTTATGTTTTTGTTTTAAAGAGTCTTTATCTTCATACAGACTGAAATTTTGGCAGATGAAGTGATGGGATGTCTGGGATTGGCTTAAAAAACACGGGGAGGAGTGGGTGGGAGAACAGAGGACATAAGATGGGACTTGAGTTGATAATTATACAAGTTGAGTAGTAGGCACATGGGGGGCTCATTATATTATTCTGTCAGCTCTAAGTTTAACTGTTAAATTCTTCACAATAAAATGTTAACAAAAAGAAATTGATTCCCAGGGAGCATGAGGAATTCCCCTGCCACCGCCCACCCCCGGGAAATGCAGAGCTGGGTCTTCTGACCCCAAGCCCAGGCCCCCTGGCCCTCACCCTGTCCCTGCTGTGGACTCCTGGAATGTCATATATTTTCCCCGGCTTGATATCATCCACTTCCAGATGGCCAGCACCTTCAGGGGCCCCGCTCCCTTCCCTTTTACGGAAACTGGCTCTCGTGAATAGCTCTGATGAAGAATTTCACATGAAACTGTGATGAGTGACGTGGCTTCAGCTATTGCCTCCTCCAGAGTTACTTGCCTTCTGCCAAAGAGAGTAAGAGAAATGGCCCTTCCAGAGGGGGTGTCACAGCTCACAGAGCACTTTCCAGGGAATCCTTGGCCTTGCTTACTGTCCACATCAGTCCAGGAAGGTGGACTGGTTGGGGAGGATGACTCCTCCCACCTTGAAGGACATTGAACTTGGTCATTTCTCCCCATTTTCATGGCTCTGGCCAAGTCTAGACATTTATTATGTCTCGCTGGAAATACTGAAAAAGAGTGGAGAGATGTGGGTTCTCCACCAGCCTCAGCAAGTTCTTCCTGGACCGTCCTGGAGAAGCCACTTTGCTCCTGAGTCTGGCTTCCTCCTCTGTCTAATGGACACAGTGAAGGCCACTGAAGAATTTGTGGGGATCCAAAGAGCAGGCAGATCTAAGTGTCCAATAATGACAACAACAGAACACGTGGATTGTACTTACCACATGCTGGGCATGATCTAAGCATTTAAAATAACGCGTGGCAGGGCTTCCCTGGTGGCGCAGTGGTTGAGAGTCCACCTGCCAATGCAGGGGACAAGGGTTCGTGCCCCGGTCCAGGAGGATCCCACGTGCTGCGGAGCGGCTGGGCCTGTGAGCCATGGCCGCTGCGCCTGCGCGTCCGGAGCCTGTGCTCCGCAACGGGAGAGGCCACAGCGGTGAGAGGCCCGCGTACCGCAAAATTAAAATAAAATAAAATAATGTGTGGCATTTAGAAAAGTGCCTGGCAAGTGCTATATAGGTATTTATTAAATAAAATAATTTTGCATTATTACCATATTTAATGCTATGGACTGAATTGTTTTCCTCTGGCATAATTTATATGTTGAAGCCCCAACCCCCAAGGCAACAGTATTTGGAGATGGGGCCTCTAAGGAAGTAATTAAGATTAAATGAAGTCATAAGAGCAGGGCCCTGGTCCAATAGGATTGGTGTCCTTACCTGCTAAGAAGAGACCCTAGAGAGACTGTGTGCCCCCCTTTTCTTAATTTGATTAGGAAAGGCCCACATGAGGGCACAGTGAGAAGGTGGCCATCTGCAAGGCAGGAAGAGAGCCTTCACTAGAAACCAACCGAGTTGGCAGCTTGATCTTGGACTTCCAGCCTCCAGAACTGTGAGAAAATAAATGTCTCTTGTTTAAGTCAGTAAACCCAGTCTTTGGTATTTGGTGATGGCAACCCAAGCAGACTAATGCATTTAATCTTTACAAAATCTCTGAGAGGCGGTAGGTACTCTTATTACTCTCATGGCCTTGCTTACTGTCCACATCAGTCCAGGAAGGTGGACTGGTTGGGGAGGATGACTCCTCCCACCTTGAAGGACATTGAACTTGGTCATTTCTCCCCATTTTCATGGCTCTGGCCAAGTCTAGACATTTATTATGTCTCTCTGGAAATACTGAAAAAGAGTGGAGAGATGTGGGTTCAGATGGGTTACAGATGGGGAGACTGCTGCATGGAGATTCTGAGAAGGCTAAGGGTGTAGATAAGAAAACGGTAAAACCTTTGACCAAGAAGACCTTTGGTCCAGAAAACCTTGACCCCTCTCCACCCTTCTCTTGGCAAACTCCTATGGGTCCTTCAAAGCCCTACTCAAACATCACCTCCTCTGGGAACTCCCAGGCAGCACTAGTCCTTGGGGCTGGAAAGGGGAGGAAGAGAGACCAGGAGGAAATACTTAGACCTGGAAAAGTGGAGGATCGAGAAAAGGCAGGGCCTGACGGAGGCGGTCGGATGAGTGAGGTGGGAACAAGAGAACTGCAGGGAGGGAGGCAGACTTGCGAGAGAGTCAATCCCTGGGTTGGCTGTTGGGAAGGTATGAAGGGGGAAGTTCTTAGTCCTCCTTCCTATCATGGGTGCCTCTGTCTTGTGGCTTGTTCTTCAAGGCCCCGCTCAGCCTCTAGCTTTCTCGAGGTTAGCTGTGTGGCATACAAGTTAAGAAATGGACTGGGGCCACACAGTTCTGGTTTGAATCCTGGCTCCTCTAGTTATCGGCTGTGTAATCTCCAGCAATTCATTTACCCTCCCATACCTTAGTATCCTATGGGGACGAAATGGAGGAGAATCATAGTACCCATCTCATAGAATGGTCCTGAGGTTTAATTAAGTTAATACATGGCACATAGAAAATGCTTGGTAAATATTAGCTCATAACATCATCTTGGATGACTCTACTTCATGGTGCTCTCTTTCCTGTGAATTCAAATGAGCTTAAGTATAAACCATGCAAGTCAACCCAACAGCATTGATAATAACAATGAACCATTATAGGGCACTCACTCTTGGCCAGGTTCTATGCCTGGGCCTTTATATACAGTGTTCCATTTAGATGTTGTAATGACCTCATGAGGTCGATACTATTAATATGCCCACTTTACAGATCAGAAAAGAAATCTCTTTAAAATGTGCCTGAATTTACATAGCTAGCACATGGCAGAATGAGGATTTGAACGTAGGCAATCTTAACTCAAGTCCATGTGATTCATTCTAGTTTGTTAATCATTCATCCAATATTGATAGAAGCCTATTTTGTGCCCGCCACAGTGCTAGGTACTAGGGATATGGAATTAAAAGACACACAGTCCTGGCCCTCAGGGAACTCACAGGCTGGGGTGGAGGAGACAGACCTGGAATCAGATACTTGAGAATACTCATGACATGGAAGGAACAGGGCTGAGCCTCACATCTGCATTAGATTCACTAGAGGCTATGTTTTATTTGCTAACAATTATTGGGCATTTGAGCTATATAATAAATAATGCTCTTCCCAAAGACAAGGCAGACAGATTTCTAGAGTGAAAAAAATGATATAAAAAGCACAGCTTTGACATTATTTTTAGACTTCCAAGTAAATCTGACATTGTTGGATATGAGTATTGCTGGCATTGCGGTTAATCAACTACAGTTCTTAGAAAGCCCCTGCACTCTGGTAACCACCAGTGTTTTCTAATGGGCCCGGGCAAATTTAGCTAACTTCTATCTGACATGAGGGATGCACGGTAAGTCAGAATTCAATGATGCCAGGTGATGCAGGTACAGAGGAGGGAACAATTAACTTCTGGGAGTACAGAGGAGGGAACAATGAACTTTGGGGCTTCCAGGAGGAGGAAATATTTGGCTTGAGGGTTTTTTCATTAATTCATTCATTTTTTTCATTAATTTATGGTTGCATTAGGTCTTCGTTTCTGTGCGTGGGCTTTCTCTAGTTGCGGCGAGCGGGGGCTACTCTTCGTTGCGGTGCGTGGGCTTCTCATTGCAGTGGCTTCTCCTGCTGTGGAGCATGGGCTCCAGGCACGCGGGCTTCAGTAGCTGTAGCACATGGGCTCAGTAGTTGTGGCTCGTGGGTTCTAGAGCGCAGGCTCAGTAGTTGTGGCACACCGGCTTCGTTGCTCTGCGGCATGTGAGATCTTCCCGGACCGGGTATCAAACCCGTGTGCCCTGCATTGGCAGGCAGATTCTTAACCACTGTGCCACCAGGGAAGTCCCTTGGTTTGAGTTTTGAAGGCTATATAGGAGATCTCTGTGAAAAGAAGAGGGGAACTACTCCTCGAGTGAAAAAAGCACCCCAGGATATTTGGGAATGGATGGAAATCAAGTGAGGCTGAGTGTTGCATTTAAAGGGGTTGGCAAGGGCAAGAGAATAGCTGGGCCTGGGTCAGAGAGGGCCTTGAATGCCACATTCAGTGGCTTGGATTTTACTCTATAAACATTGGTGTGTATGTGCGCGCGTGCATGGAGCTTTTTAGAGAGTGATATGATCAGATTTACGGTTTGTAAGCATGGCTCTGGCAGCCTGCAGGGAGAGAGGTGAGAAGTTGGTACCAGGGCAATCAATTCCCCAACCAGACTCTAAGTTTCTTTGGTGCAGCAAAGGTCAATATCTCTCCTTCTGGTATTTTCCATATCACCTAGCAGGTGTGGGGCATGCAGCTGGTGCTCAGCAAATGCCTGCTGTATGAAATCCATGCATGTCCCGGGACGTGCACGCACGCAGATGGATTTTAGTAGCACCCAGAGCTGCCTGTGGCGCTGTCCATGGTACTAACATGCTCTCTAAGGCTGCAAACCCCAGTGGGCTCCCTGGTGGCAGCTTGGTGTGTGTGTGCGTGTGCGTGTACGTGTGTGTGTGTGTGTGTGTGTGTGTGTGTGTGCATGTGTAATGAGGGGTAGAGGAGACCTTCAACATCTGTCCAAGAGACATCTGTCTCTTGGGATCAAGGCAGGGTCCCAGCTGCTCCAGCCTCAGAAGGGCCACCTCAGCGCCCACATAATCTGGGAGGCAGATCCCCACTTCACTTGGTCAAGCCTTAGCGCATGGATCTGAGGCAGGAAATGAAGCCAGACAGAAAAGGTGGGACCAGAGGTAGGGATGGTCTTGAATGCCATGCTTGAGGGTCAAGATCTGTAGAAAGAGAGTGACAAGGTCACACGTGTGTTCCTGAAAGATCACTCTGGTGGTAGCAGGGAGGATAGACTGGAGAGGAAAAGAGGCTCTGGAATCTCTGATTCCCACATTAGTACTCAATGTCATGCGAAAGAACTTCAGAGAGAGCGGGAATCAGTGAAGTTTAGAGTAACCAGGAAGGTCTTCCTGGAGGAGGTGGGGCTTGAGCTGGCCCTTGAAGGATTCTTAGAGAAAGAGGAAGAGGGGTATGCCAAGCAGGGCATGAGCAAAGGCAGAGAGGTCAGACTGGCTAAGAGAATGAAGAGACACCTGCCTTTCTCTCTGCTCCCCACCTCCTTGCTGGGGCCCTTCTGAGCAGGGAGGGGGCTGCTCTGAGACTGAACTCAGCTGCATTTCTGGGTGTCTCTGGCTGAGGGAGGGGGCGAGCTGGATGCAGCCTCGAAAGGTCCTTCCATTGTGTGAAAGACGGGGCCAGGGCAGCGGAGGCGGGTCCATGGAGCCCTTTGTCTGGGAGCCACCCCCAAGCACTCCGGCGGCCTCCACGGTCCTTGCTGGCTTTGGACCCAAGGCCTGTCATAGAGGCAGGTTGTTCCGCCTCAGCTGGCCCTGATGTCATAGCGGAGGGAGGGGGCGGGGGCAGGGGGTGGACACTGGTGGCCTTCAAGGCTGACTGAAGGCTGACAAATTGCCTCTTGCCCTTGAGGTTCAATGAATCACCAATTCATGAAATCCTTTATCATTACGATCACAGACAGATGGATGGAACCTTCCAGCACCTGAGAATTCTAGAGTAATAGAATCTTTTTAGACTCTTTTTAAGATCAGGGTCTTTCATAACAGACCCTGTGGGAATCATAGAATCCTGTAGGATAACAGAATCTTTAAAATCATAGACTATTTTAATATCTTCCTTTTAGGGTTGCGGTGGGCATAAAATGAGATATTACATGGCCAACACATAGACCAGTCCTGGAATGTTGTAAATGCTCCCTAAGTGTCAGCTCTTGTTTCCATTTTGAGGAAACTCAGGCCCAGAGAGGTGATGTGACTTCCCCAGGGGCACGAAACTCAGGCCCAGAGAGGTGATGTGACTTCCCCAGGGGCAGTGGTGACACAGAATGGCCATGGCCTGGAGGGAACCCCAGGTGTTCTGGGGCCCTCTGATGCTGAACGCCCCCATGTCTGAACCAGCTGATTCTGGGTCTGAATTAGGGTCTCCGAGCAAGAGGCTCCTTGCTGGGGGTGAGGGTGGGAGGCGGGGAAGAGATGGCCAGGAATCCAGGCTTTGAGCTAGCCCTCGCTCTCCGCATCGATGCCTGTGTGATGTGGGGCAAGTCTCTTAATCTCTTTGGGTCTCAGTCTCTCCATCTTTCTTTCTTCCTTTCTTTCTTTCCTTCTTTCTTTCTTGCTGCATGCGGGCCTCTCACTGTTGTGGCCTCTCCCATTGTGGAGCACGGGCTCCGGATGCGCAGGCCCAGCGGCCATGGCTCACGGGCTCAGCCGCTCCGCGGACCTCCCGGACCGGGACACGAACCCGCATCCCCTGCATCAGCAGGCGGACTCTCAACCACTGCGCCACCAGGGAAGCCCCAGTTTCTCTGTCTTTAAAAGAGGAATATGATTTCCTTCCCTGCTTCCATCCCAGGGGAGCAGTACGACAGGCTCTCAAGTTGGACAGCCCATAGCCCGCAGGTCCTAGCTGTGTGTTCCTGGGCAAATGACATCACTTCTCTAAGCCCATTTCCTCATGAGTGCAGTGGGGACGAGGATTCCAATTGCCATGAGGGTTGAATGAGCTCATGCTCTGGAAGGCAGCATCAGGTCCCAGCTCTGCCGCTCATGGGTCAGTGATTCAGCCAAGGCTGAAAGTTACTTCAGGTGCCTCAGTTTCCTCGTCTGCAAAACGGACATGACAGGAATACTCATTTAAATTAAGTGGGTTAAAACAAGTGGAGCACTTAGAACCAGGGCCTGGCAAGCAGGGAGTGTTTAATGAGTAGCCACTATCCTTGTTATCGATACGATGTGAGGCTCAGCCATGGTGAGCAATTACTGGTGGTCAGCGAGGAGCTTTGAAAGTGTTGCAAAACTGTGTGTGTTTGCGTGTGTGCAAGCACGTGTGTGTGTGCGATGATGCTTATTTATTTATTTTTTTGCGGTACGCGGGTCTCTCACTGTTGTGGCCTCTCCCGCTGCGGAGCACAGGCTCCGGACGCGCAGGCTCAGCGGCCATGGCTCACGGGCCCAGCTGCTCCGCGGCATGTGGGATCTTCCTGGACCAGGGCACGAACCCGCGTCCCCTGCATCGGCAGGCGGACTCCCAACCACTGCACCACCAGGGAAGCCCGATGATGCTTATTAAAAGCAGAGCCTACGACCCAGAGTTGAGCTGTGTGCCGAGAATAGCAGCTTCTCCTGGCGGCCTCCCAGGGGACGGGAGTGTAATGAGTGTTTACGGAGCCCCCGCCAGGCAGAGATGAGAGGCACAGAGGAGCCAGCTCAGAGCCAAGCCGTGGCTGGGAGCCCAGTGTTATTATATTAACAAGCATCAGGGTGATGATTACCATTAATGAGATTATTCATCAGGCAGCCTCCTCCCTCCCCAGGCCTCCTGCCTCAGGCAGGTGAGGCTGACAGACATTCTCTGCCCCATCCCTCTCTGTCTTGGGAGAAGAGGAGAGGATTCCCTGGTGCCATGCATGGTGCTGAGCCCATGGCATCCTCTTCTCACTGCATCTCTCTGAGCCCCTGAGGGCGGGTATTGGCACCCCCACTTTACAGATGAGAAAACTGAGGCTCAGTGACAGTGGATTGGGATCCTCTCAGGCCAGAGCCCAGAGCACATATATTTTCATTGTCCCTTTATATTATTCACAAACATTTACAATGAAGCAGGCCCGGGATTGGCACTGTCCACGGATTGACCCTTTAATCTTCACAAAGACCACATGAAGAAGGTACTACTGTGATCGATCGCCCTCCACAGTGGGGAATCGAGGCACAGAGCAGTTGAATAACTTGCCATCCATGTCGCAGTGTCTTCTGCCCGCAGTGGGCCCCTCTCCTCCCAGCGGTTGAGGTGAAGGTGGGGCTCCCAAATGCTTTGTTTTCTCTGTGTAGCAGGCTGAGTGCAGGGCTCTGTGACTAGGGGCCGGCGGGCAGTTTTCTCCTTCCCTCACTGGCCCTCAGGCAGGCTTAGCCCGCGCACAGACTCTTGGTGCTACCTGCCATACAGCGCTGAAGCTGCCACCTACCGACTTACGTGACAGGCATTATCCTGACCCTCCTTTGGATCAAAATGTCAACCCCTTTAAAGATACTTGTAGAGCTGAGTTTCACTCATTTAACTTTCACTGGCCAGCTGCTGTGTGTCCAACGCTGTGCTAGGCCCTGGGGACACAATGAGAGAGACAGACTCACCTTATGGAATTTTCAGTTCTGTGGACAAATCCGTGTGGGCACATTATTTAATTACAGTTGGGCTGAGCACTCCGAAGGGCAGGACAGGGGCCTGTGGGGTGGGGGGTGGTGAATGGGCCTGCCTCTGGAGGGGCTGCTCTACACTGGAGTGGAGGTGAGTCAGGGAAGACCCCTCTCGAGAGGTGACATTTAAGCTGAGACATACAGGCTGAGCATGAGCTGGGCAGTCACAGAGGAGGCAGAGAGCACTCCGGGCAGAGGGAACCGCGTTTGTGGAGGTGAGATCCCAGGGAAGCCTCGCCTGCCTGATCAGCCCCGCGTCAACGCACAGGTGCCTTCCCGGGCTCATTCATTCATTCAATCAATAATCATCTTTTTTTTTTAATTATACGATTTTTTTTTTTTTTTTTTTTGCGGTACGCGGGCCTCTCACTGTCGTGGCCTCTCCCGTTGCAGAGCACAGGCTCCGGACACGCAGACTCAGCGGCCATGGCTCACGGGCCCAGCCGCTCCGCGGCATGTGGGACCTTCCCGGACCGGGGCATGAACCCGTTTCCCCCGCATCGGCAGGCGGACTCTCAACCACTGCGCCACCAGGGAAGCCCTCAATAATCATTTATCAATTGAAAATTTCTAATTTAGATGGTTCACTTTCTCATTCATTCCTTTATTCTGTATTCCCTGATGCCCATTCCCTTTCAGGCTTGGCGTTGGGTAGGGGGACACAGAATTAAATCAGTTATGGTCCCTACCCTGGAGTTGCTCCCAACTAAGGTGGGAGATGGGCCCTTACACACGACACCATGTAATCAATGGACACTGAGACCCTTAATCCAGGCTGGGGTGATGGTGGTCAGGGAAGGCTTCCTGAATTTGGAGGCAGGAAAGGGAAGGTAGGCAAAGGTTCACAACATGCTTAAAGATACAGAGCCCCAGAGTAAAGCTGCTGAGAAAGACACTGAATGCCAGGCTGTGGCAGAGACTGGCTGTCCCCTAATATCCATCCTCCTTTCCTTCCACAGTAATGAGACATGGCTGCTTGAAAGAAAGACTACATTTCCCAGCCTCCCATGTGACCAATGTAGCCAATACAGTAGAGCAAAAGTACAGTAGGCAGTTTCAGGGTTGTTCCCTTAAAGGGTAGTGGTCTGCCCTCTCCTCTACCTTTTATCCTTGTCACAACTTGGCTGGAAGGTGAACTTGTCCCACCTTGGACCATGTGAACGAAGGCAACAAACAGCCCGGGAACAATGGAGCAACAAGACAGAGGGAACCAGCCACTGGATGGTTTATGTGTGAATTATTATCTAAGGGACAAATAAACTTCTCTCTTGTTTAAGCCAGTGTTATTTGGCATCTCTGCCTTAGAAGAGATGTTAAACCTATACCTTAGCTAATAGCCATGCTAAAGGCTATTATCCCCTAGGGCACAGAGACTGGTCGGAGTTCTGCGTGGTTAGGGGCTGGGGGAGTGGGTTTGACGCTGTCAGATTTGCACTTTTGGAAGATCTGTCTGACTGCAGAGTGCAGGATGGGTTGGAGAGGAGAGAGACAGGAGGCAGGGAGACCAGAGAGAAGGTTGATGCCTTAGAATAGGGCAGAGATACCCAGGCCTGTCCCAGAGCAGGCCTGCTCTATATGTTCCTGTTAACAGAGGGAGGACCAGGTTCCTCACCCAGGCCTGGGAATCAGTCCTGGCCCTCAGCTGCCATGGGAGCCCTAGGACAGCTCCTTCTGGAGAGGGTAGGTAATGCGGGGCTGAGGGTGGGAGGCAGGGAGCTTGGGAGGATGGATTTGGGAGGAGTGAGAGGTAGGCGGGCAGTGCCTCTGGTGGAGAGGGGGTTTGAGTGGGAGATGGTGGTGGGGCAAGGACAGACGAGAGAAAGAATGAGAAGGGGGACTGTGCTAGTCACGTCTCCTTTAGTGGCAGGTGGCAGAAACCCAGCCAGAACTGGCAAAAAGGGGACTTAACTGGCTCTCAAGCCTGGGAAAGATGCACCTGGATCAGAGACTCGGACCGAGTTGTCAGGGCTCTCATTCTCTCCACTCGGCCTTCCTCTTTTGGACCTATCCTCTTTCCATTGCAGACAGCCTTTCTCCACGCTGGGGCAAGAGGTGGACATGGCCACAGGCAGCATAGGGGCCACACCGTCTTAGCTCCTGAGGCAGGAGACTGAGATTCTTCCTTCCAGAAGCCACAGTAAACCCTAGGAAAGGAGACCGACGGCCAGGCTGGGGTCACCTGTCCATCCATGGCAGATCGCTGTGTTCAGGGAGATGGGATGGAATGATGGCCAGGCCTGGATCTCTTGTTTAGCCTGGGGCCGAGGGCCTGGGATCCTGGCATTGTGCCAGCCACATGGAGTGAGGGAGAGGAAATTCCCCTAAGGAAGGAAGCATTTTTCTGTTACCTGGAGACGAGGGACAGGGTTTCTGGGTGGACAACAGCAATCAATAGTGACTGTAGACATGGAGAGGGGACTTATGGGAGGATGTCAAACTATGACGGGATGGGGAGAGGTTGGGGGTAGGAAGGCCTGTCGAGGAGAGGCTAATGGCTGTTGGAGATACGTTTTTTTCCTGCGCCTCTTTCCCAGCAGTGAGCACACTCCAAAATGCACTCCCACCCGCTCTTCCTGTCTCTGGACTCTTAGTGTCTTCCTATGAGCGTGATGGACTGAGAAACGTCAGGCTCTTCTTTCTAAAGCACACTCTGCCGCTTCCTCTGGGAAGCCCTCCCTGATCTCTCCCCAATCTGGCAGAGCTGGCGGCCCCCTCCTCTGGGTCCTATGCTCCCACTATTGCCCTCGATCTGGGCACAGCTCCCCCTGTGCTCCAGTGAGGGACCCCCATATCTGTGCTGTATGAAGGCCTTTTGAAGCCCATCTCTGACTTTTCTCAGTTAGCAGATTGCTCCCCGCCGCTCCCCCCACCACCGCAGGTCCTGCTAGCTCCTGGGTGTCTGCATGTGTCCCCGGGTGAAGATATGTTTGTTTGTGTGTGTCTGTGGTCATGAGTGCGTGTCTATGTACATATGTACACCTACATGCATATAAGACTGTGTAGTGTGTGTGTCTACACACTACATGTGTAGTGTGTCTCTGTGGGATTTTATATGGGGATTTTGTGTGTCTGCTTCAGTGTGACCGTGTATATAGGATGGTCTGGGACACCGCTCTCCTCTGGGGCTTGGTAACCTTGTGGTACACACACACAAATACACATAAAGACCAACACAGAGGTATAGACACACACAAACATAGATGCACAGAGACACAGATATACAGAAACAGACAGTAGTCACACACACACACACACACACACACACACACACACACACACACATGCCCTTCTGGAGGCCCCTGTGGCCCTGCCCAGGGCTGGCTCTGCATGGGGCTACCCTCCGGAAGGATGGCTGGGAGTCCTCAGCCTGGCAGGCTGGCTGGACTCACTTGGTTTGAGGCTGGCTTCTTTCTAGCTGGTGACCTCAGGCAGGTTACTTAACCTCTCTGAACCTGTTTCTGCATCTTTCAACGGGGGTTACAGTAGTTGCTATTTCATAGGATTATTGTGAAGACAGAGTGATATTTGTTTTGTGTATAGGCAGCGCCTGGCATACAGTAAGTGCTCAATAGATGCTGGCTTTTATTAGTGCAGCCTCTGGGTGTTTGACGGCACAAGTCAGGATTTCAGACCCACAGGCTCTGGGCTCCAGGCAAACAGTCAAATCTGCAGCTTGTTGCTGGGATGAGAGAACCAAAGTAAGAATAACAGCACATACTGTTTGAGGGCTTTCTATGGATTTGACTCGGGTGGACATTTTATAGGAATTACTCATAAAATCTGCATCACAATCCACTAACACAAGCATCTTCTCATGGTGCCTGTTGCGGATTGAATCATGTCCCCACAAAAAACATGGTTAAGTCCTAACCCCTTCTACCTGTGCATGTGACCTTATCTGAATAGAGGGTCTTTGCAGATGTAATCAAGTTAACATGAGGTCATACTAGATTAGGGTGGGCCTTAATCCAATGACTGGCATCCTCATAAGAGAAGGAAATTTGGATACACACACAGAGGGAAAACGGGCCATGTGACGATGGAGGCAGTCACTGCAGTTATGTTGCCACAGGCCAAGGAAGGCCAAGCAGGGCTGCAGCCATGAGAAACTGGGAGAGAGGCATGGACGCAATTCTCTCTCAGAGTCCTCAAGGAGGAACCAACCCTGCCGACATCTTGACATTAGACTTTCAACCTCTGGAACTGTGAGATGATAAACATCTGTTGTTTTAAGCCACCAAGTTTGTGGTGATTTGTTTACAGCAGCCCTAGGAAACAAATAGAGCCGCATGTCACAGATGAGGAAACTGGAGCTCAGAGAGGTTAAGTCACCAGCCCAAGGCATGCAGCTGCCAAGTGCCAAGGTCAGGGTTTGAACCTGGGGCTGCCTTGCTCCAAAGCCCTTGCTCCTGGTCAGTGGCAGGTTGGCCCGGCCACTGTTTTGTTTTGTGGTTATTTGTGCACGGGGCCCGCGGCATGAGTCCCTGCGTGCCCAGGGATGGGTCAAGGGGCTGCTCAGTGTGGGCAGGATAAAGGCAGAAAAGGGGGTCCAGCAGGAGCCTTGTACCTCAGGGAGCCGGCCTGCAAGTCACATTGTAGGTCACCAGGCCACTGAGGGCTTGAGCTCCAGGCTCTTTCTGTGTCAGGGTGTGTGTGTGGGGGGGGGGGGGGCGGGGCTGGAGGAGAGTCCAGCTGGTGCTGAGGGTCCTGGGTGAGGCCAGCCCATGTTTTCAGGAGACTCAGGTTCTAATCCCAGCCTTGCTCCTCTCCAGCCTCATGACCTTAGGCAAATGATCTCACCTCCCCCTGCCACAGTTTCCTCGTCTGGAAGATGGGCACGAGGCTCTTGGGGCTGGGGCGGCAGGGCAGGAGACAAAGAACCATTGTGTCTGGTGCTTCCCTCACCCACACGCTCCCCACCGGGAGATGATGTAGGGGCCGTTGCCCCGGCGACGGGAGGGGGCAGCCCTGGATTCCCTCTGGGAAACAGGAGGTCCAGGCTGCCCAGGTTACCACCCCGGCCACAGGAAACCAGCTGACGCTCTCCTCTCCTGTCCCTGCCCAGGAAGGCACTTGCTGTCCCGTCAACAACCCAGCGTAGCTTCTGAGAGCCACACTCAGAGCTGCTAGGGTCCAAGATAGCATCCAGTTCCCTCATTTTATAGGACGGGCTGCCGAGGCCCAGAGAGGGGAAGGGGCTTGGCCCAGGTCACACAGCACCCAGGGGCAGGCAGGAGTAGAACTCAGGACCTGTGATTCTCAGCAGCTACAGTGGCAATAATGGATCTTGGTCTCTGACTCTCTGTCAGACTCAGCTGCATGCATTTTACACATAACAGCCCATCCAGTCCTCACAACCTCACAGGGTAGATACCATGAGGACCCCTATTTTACAGATGAGGAAACTGTGGTATGACACTGTCAAATACCTCACCCCAGGACACACTGCTAATAGGTAGCAGAGTCAGGATTTATACCCAGGCAATTGGAGCTGGATAAAGTCCTATAGCATCTGGCCCAATTCCCCTGTTTTTGAAATGGGGAAATTGAGGCCTGAAGTGGTGAAGTGACATGCCCCAAATCACACATGTAAATGGCAGGCAGGGACTGGCCCCAGGCCTCCTGAGGCTGACACAGTTAGTTGCCTACCATCGACCTCTCCATCTTTACTCACAGGACCCAGGCTTTCTTCATAGTGGCAGTGTGCTCAGATTAAAAAAACCCAAACAGTTTTTCTTATTCTCCCTAGCATATTGGGTTGCCACGTGACACATTCTAGCCCATGAAATCTGAGCAGATTCACTGAGCGGGGCTTCCAGAAGAGTCTTTAAAGGGAGGTCACCCAACTGGTATGGGCTTTTACCTCTTTGCCAATCCCTTTCTTCCTGTCCAGAACACAGACAAGATGCTGGAGCAGGAGCAGCCATTGTGTGATCCTGAGGCTACGTGTCAGAGGACAATGCCACAGGCTGAGGAAAGCTGAGCAGAGAGAGGATAGGAGCCAAGTGGTGTGTCTCTCAGCCCGGGGTTGCCTTCTTCTGGACTTCCTGTTACATAAGAACAAGAACACCCTCTGTGATTTAAACCCCAGTTCAGTTTTTTCTTTTTAATTTTATTACTTACTGCTAAGTGTAATTCTGACTTATTGGGTTTAGATTCTGAATCTTAAATTCTAATCAAGTTGGTGTCAGAAGGTCACAGACTATCCAGTTCAGTGATTTTCTTTTCTTTTTCTTTTGGCTGTGTTGGGTCTTCGTTGCTGCGCGCGCCTTCTCTAGTTGCAGCGAGCAGGGGCTACTCTTCGTTGCAGTGCATGGGCGTCTCACTGCAGTGGCTTCTCTCGTTGCGGAGCACGGGCTCTAGGCGTGCGGTCTTCAGTAGTTGCGGTGCGCAGGCTCAGTTGTTGTGGCGCACGGGCTTAGTTGCTCCGCGGCATGTGGGATCTTCCCGGACCAGGGACCGAACCCATGTCGCCTACATTGGCAGGCGGATTCTTAACCACTGCGCCACCAGGGAAGTCCCCGGTTCAGTGATTTTCAAATTTCGTCCTGCATATGTGCTTTACGGGACCTGCAAAACCACTGATTTGAAATCTATCATTTATCTGTCTATCTATCTATCTATCTACCTATCATCTATCTATTTATCTCTCTATTATCCATCTATGTCCTCTATCTACTATCTATCCATCCATCTCAATTTCCAGACACTGTGGGAGAACCCCATCTCTTTGCTTAAAAGAGGGAAGGTCTGTTTTTCCACTGCTAAAAATATGTCCGAAGGCTGCCATCTCATCAAACTCTTATATTTATTTATTAAAAATTAAAAAAAAAAGTCTTTATTGAATTCGTTCCATTATTGCTTCTGTTTTATGCTTTGGCTTTTTGGCCACGAGGCATGTGAGATCTTAGTTCCCTGACCAGGGATCGAACCCACACCCCCTCCATTGGAAGGTGAAGACTTAACCACTGGGCCACCAGGGAGGTCCCCAAACTCTTACATTGAAATGTGAGGAATCTGAGACTCAGTGAGACAATGCTTGACTCAAGCTGAGAACAGCAGCAGGAGGGATGAAGAGGCCTCACTGCACCTTGCAGGGAGGAAGGGGCTGGCAGGGAGGGATGATTCCATGTCAGGCAGCAAGCAGCCCCATGAATGCAGGTGCAGAAAGTGAGAGCACAGCTGAGCCTCAGATGCACTTGGATGGAGGAATCCACGGTGACAGAGAAGGAAAATGGGGCAGTGATTAAGTCTGGGCAGCAGCACGACATGGGAGATGAAGTGCCAGTCGCTATCTTCTAGAGCCTGGGCTGGGGGATGGCGATGTATTGTGAGCAAGACAGACAGCATCCCTGCTCCAGAGAGCTGCTGAATGGTGCTCAGACACAGAGGTCCGATAGAGGAAGGACCCCAGCACCCCATCCCTAAAGGAGACATGTTGGGAAGAGCCTTTGAGTGTTGGGACACGGTTTCTAGTTCCTGTCCTGCCATGGCTTTGCTGTGTGGCCTGAAGTGACTCTTTGCCCTCTCTGGGTCTCTAGAGTGGGTGGGAGAAGCTCTCCCAATGGACTCGTTTCACTCTGACATCCGGAGAGTCTGGTGTAACTAGAATGATATCGCTTTTGAATGTACCTCTGTGTTTCTTCGCTGCTTTTATGTGACTCTCTTCCTTTTCAGCCAGAGGCGTCCAGGGTCTTAGAGAGGAATAGGATTAGGGAACAGAAGCACAATGGGGAAGAATTGATGCTCAGCTTTAGACTGAATAGGATCCTGCAGCCCTTAGCCAGATAATGGTCTTGAAAGCCAGGCTTTGTTGAGAGAGAGGAAAGTCTTTCTAAGTCCCCAAAGTCCTCTTTGCATATCAAGAGCCCAGTCTGGCTGCCTCGAGATCACAAGAAGAGTGTGGAGAGGATGGAGGAGATGAAGAGGGAGATTCCCACCAGGGAAGGAGAGGAAGTGAGGGGCTGCTATTATAGGAGTGGGAAAGACAAATTCTGGTGAGGGAGGACTAGTTTGGGGACAGAGCCTGGGTCCCAAGGAAACACCCAGGGGCCCACTCTTCTGGGCATCAGCCTATGGAGAAGATGTGACCACAGACACCAGGAACCCTACACGGGGTCCTAGAACATCAGTGCTGACAGTTCTTTATGTCACTTATCCAGTGTGGGGAAGGGGGTGGGATTGTGGAGCTGAGAACATGACATTGGTGGGAGAGGGTGTCTGGTTTGATGCGGTTGACTGAACATTACTGGGTCCCCATGAGCTGAGTAGGGTGACCAGGAGGTCAAGAATTCCAGCATGCCCCCAGGATCATGAGACCAGCAAAGAGAGGCCCCTTGTGACCAGGGGCAACGGGTGGGGAGCCTCTCTGGGCCACTGCAGTGGAGGCTGGCTCAGGTCCAGGTCTGCTGGACCAGTGCTATCACCAGCAGCGACAGTGTGGACTGCAGCCAGTACTGAGAGAAGCAGGAAGACGGGGCCTCAGATGGGTGCCAGTGTGGACCAGGTGGGCAACACCTAGGTGGGAGACCTCACCCCACTGCCTCCAAGAAGCTCTGTCAACTTCCCCCACTTGTCTTTACCCTGGCTGTCATATTTGGAAGGACAGATGGGAAGGGGGAAACACTGAGCCTTCGCCCCAAGGCAACTGATAACTCCAGAGAGACCCTGTTACACTGGAGGGGGTCATATTTAATTGGTGATGAACTTGCCAATTAAGAGTCCCTCTCTCCTCCCCCAACCCCCATCATCACTGGGATGGGTGTTTGAGCATGAGATGAGGTCGTTTGTGAGAAGTCTAAGAAAGTTACCTTTCCTTTTCCTTCGTGCATCTGATTTCCAGGGTGCAGTTTTGAGCTGCAGACCCCAAGGGTAGGGCTTGTCCATCTTTATGTTTGTCCTTCCCTTTCTTTGGTCAGGTTTTGCTTTGCCGGTTATGTGGATGGAGGCTGGCATGGGCAGGGGAGGGAGTGTAGCGTACAGGTGACACCTGCCCAGTCCCTTAGGAAGCGTTGGCACGTGTGTTGCTTCATTTGATAGCGTTAAGGATAATCACCCCTCTTCGGGGCAAACTGAAGCTCAGAGAGGATAAGGAATTTGTCCAAGGCCATACAGCAAGTTGGTAATGGAACTGGGATTTGAACTTGTATCTTTAGCTTCTTAAAGACATGTGCTTCTGACTTGCGCGGGCCCTGTAGGGAACACCACGACCATGTGATTGATGGTGGTGGTTACAAGACCATGATCTACTTAGGGATCCTACCAGCATGCGACAGGAGACATCCATGATGATGAGTCAGGGGCCACGGGGAACTGCCTCCTAGCTTCCGGGCCATCACTCTTCCTATAGTGCAGGAGGAGGCCCAGATGAAAGCCTCAAACATGCCTGGCAAAATCATGGGCAAGAAAGAATCATGCATCTTGTCCCAATTAAGATGCTGGAAGAGAAGAGAGTGTAATTGTCCCACAATTACCTTTATTTATCAAACTCAGAATGAAGTGTGATTGTGAAGTGTCTCAGGAGAGCTGCATGGAGTTGGGGATGGTCCAGGGTCTAACTGGCATCCCAGTCACCACAGGAGGGAAGGCCAACCTGCGTGGGCATCTGGGGAGGGCCTCCCAGGCCCCGTGGATGAGCAGGGTAAGGTCTGGCTCCTGCCCAGCTGCTGGCTTGCAGGGGGCTTTGAGTCTTTCTCTTCCCCTTCCAGTCTCTTTCTGTGGAAGATGAGGCAAGCTCTTGGTCCTGCTCATTTCTCAGGGAAGGAAGGGAAGCCGAGACTCAGCAAGTGACTGGCGTTGTGCTCAGCCTTTCACACATGCCGTGAAATCCCTTTCATATATCACTGATGAGATATCATTTAATCCTCCAAACAGGACTTGACCAAGATGCCATGCCCTCCAGGAAGCCTTCCCGGAGCCCTCAGTTTGGGCCAGATGACTCTATATCTCCATTCCCGGACATTGATGGGGTCTTTACGGTCCTGGGGGTTGAACTGTTGTCTCTTTGCCTGGACTGTGAGCTCTGCAAAGGCCAAGATAATTTTGGACTCATGTTGGCATTCCCAGCACCTAGGACAGGCCTCTAGTAGATTCCCCATAAATGTTCGTTGAATCAATGAATGACAGATAAGGAAACTAAGGCTCATGGAGGTTCAGTAACTTGCCCGAGGATACAACGTTAATAATTCTCAGAACGAGGAATCAACCTGTTTGACTGAGTACTTTGTACTAGTGAGAGGAGAGAGTTCAAGTGCTTTGAAAAGTGCACAGGACCAAGGATAAGCTGAGGTACTGGCATTATCACTGCATGGTCACATGCATGCAAGAGGACCACTTGGATGCCTGAGAATAAACATTCAGAAATGGAAGAACAGGGCTTCCCTGGTGGCGCAGTGGTTAAGAATCCGCCTGCCAATGCAGGGGACACGGGTTCGAGCCCTGGTCTAGGAAGATCCCACATGCCGCGAAGCAACTAAGCCCGTGCGCCACAACTACTGAGCCTGCGTGCTGCAACTACTGAAGCCCGTGTGCCTAGAGCCCGTGCTCCGCAACAAGAGAAGCCACCGCAATGAGAAGCTCACGCACCGCAACGAAGAGTAGCTCCCGCTCCTCGCAACTAGAGAAAACCCGTGCGCAGCGAGAAAGACCCAATGCAGCCAAAAATAAATAAATTAATTATAAAAAAAAAAAAAGAAAGAAATGGAAGAACGGACGAGCTGATGACATGTCAGGCACTGCTTCACACACTGGTGTGATGCAGCTATCCATGAGCTATCATCTCTAAATTCAAGGAACCCCTAGTCTAGTGCAGGAGACAGATGGGGAAAGACAGTACGACACCTTCAGTAAATGCAGAATTTCAGGGTCCTGCATGTGTTTTGACCCGGGGCGGAACCAGGAAAGGTTTCCTGGAGTACTTGACATTAACCAGAGAGAACAGCCTGTGCAAAGGTACAGAGGTGAGGGAACATTGGCTCTGCTGGGTTGACCTGTCTGTCCAGGAGGGCACCAGAAGCGGCAGGATGGGAGGTTGCGGCCCAGCACTGGCCTCGCCCCAGTCTGCTGAGCCAGCCGATCGCTCTGCATCTCTGAACCTGCAAGCTCCAGTGGCTCCCGGTCACTGACACACCCGGCCAGATCCTGTGGCATGAGAAAGGAGGAAGCAATCTTGGTTTGTTCAGTTTCCTCTGGTCCTTCCGTAATCCCTGTGCTGGCTCTAAGGAGCAATGCCTCAAAATAGCTTTGCACAGCAGGACGGATGGAGGGGCAGAGGCTGCTCTTCCTGTCTGGGGCTCCTTTGCATCCACGATCCATGTGCGTCCAGCTGAGGCTGAGCTGGCTAGAAGAACCAGGAAGGCTCAGCATTTGTTGGGAGCTATGCATGGTGCTGGGCGCTTTCATACATTATCTCAGCTCCGCATTGCAGCCTTGAGGTGGCACTGTTATTCCCATTTCATAGATGAGAAGGCTGACGCTTGAGGGGTGGGTGATTAGGAGGCTGGTCTGTGGACATATAGCTCATAAACCATGGGGCTAACATTTGGACCCAGGAGTGTCTGAGTCCACTGTGCCAGGCTGCCTTCCAAACTCACCTGAAGTTCTTAACAGACCAAACATTTCTCCAGCAGGGTAAGGCCTTGCACAAAAGGGCCAGGTGGGGAAAAGCCCGTCCAGCCAAGTGACTGATACTGAAGGTGAGTGTTGGCCCTGACAGGTGGGCCCAGGGCGCATGAAGTAAGGAGCAGTCACGAGGGCCTGGAGGAGAGGTTGGAAAAGCTTGGTTCTTTTCAGCCAGCTCTGACCTTGACTGCCTTGGAATGAGTGCTCTTTAGTGGGAGACAAGGATACTACTGATGGTCCTTTATATTTTAATATCCATAAATATCCATCCATCCATCCATCCATCCATCCATCCATCCATCCATCCATCCATCCATCCGTCTATCCATCCATCCATCCATCCATCCATCCACCCATCCATCCATCTATCCATCCATCCATCCGTCTATCCATCCGCTCGTGTATCCCCATTCCCATGAACATTTTCCATCCACTTGCTGATTCATCAACCAATACACCTATCCATCCATCCATCTACATGCACACCCACTCTCAGTTCATCCATCCACCCACCCATCCATCCGTCTACCACCACACACTCATGGGTTAATTCAGTGCTCCAGCGAGAAGCTTCAAGGACCCAGGCTCTGTCTATATTTTTGCTCTGTGGTATTCAGAAGGTCAGGCTTTTGTCCTCCATCTTATCACCTCAGGCTGCCAGATCTCATGGCTGCATCATCTCTCAGCATCTTGTTCTCACCCATCAGTGTTCAAAGGCCAGAGAGAGAACATCTCCTCATCGTGTCCCTTTAATGAGGAAAACTCTCCCATGGGATCCCCAGTAGACTTCCCCTTGCGTCTCCTGGGTCAGAATTGCATCACGTGGCTGTTTCTAAACAACTCTGGCAAGGGAACAAGTATCATCATGATGGCCTTGAACTAAACAAGATGTGCTGCCTCGGGCCCCAGTGTCCTCCCAAGCTGCTAGAGACTGGAATAAAATTGGGATTCATTTAGCAAGGAAGAAGGTAGGGGGAGAGGAAGGCTGTTGAGTAAGCAAATGTGTCAGCCACTCCATCCATCTTTCCATTCACTCGTTATCCACGCAGCGATTCACCCACCCATACATCCCTCATTTATCCATCCATGTATCCATTCACCTCTCAAATGTTTATTGATGCCCACCGTGAGCCGGGCCCTATGCTCCCCGTCTGGTGGGAACTCACAAGAAAAAGAGCTCTCTGGGGAGAAATATGGAGTTTCCCATAATACCTCCGATAACTGCTTTATTTAGCCACATTAAGAATAATACCTGAAGATCGTGCTGTGCACTGCAGTTCGCAAAGATCTCCAAGGACCACTCCTTCATTCCACACACGTTTATTCAGCATCTGCCGCATGCCAGGCAGAGCTTTCTAGTTTTACAAAGCGCTTTCTCCTGCATTTGTCGGAATGAGCCCTCCAAAGTCAGAAACCAAATGTTCCCTGGAGGCAGGGATGAAGCACCTCTCAGGCCTTCCTCAGAGCCAGGGGTGGGGAGTCCTCTGGGGTCAGGGTTGGTGAAGAGCTCCTTCTGAAGTAAGGTAGTGTTTTCTGGAGACAGGGCAGGGCCTTTCTAGAACCACAGACTGAGCATTTTCTAGAGCTCATGATGGGTGCCGTTCAGAGCTAGGGTGGGGTTTCACAGTCCCCAGGCAAGGTGTCTTCTGGGCCAGGTATGATGGAATTGCATTGTGCTCAGCACGAAGTGGGTATCTCCACTAGACCCAAGGGCAGGTCTCTGCTCTGCTGAACTGGGCAATGTCTCTGGCCAGCCCTCCAGGCGCTGTGCGATTGGTAGGTGTGAATTTGTCTTTGATACAGACGCCTCCATTTTAGTCAGGTCCACCACTCCCCCACCTTTCAAGCCCGATATTCACTGAGCCTGCTAGTGGTCTGTGCAGTGTCTCAGGACCTCCAAATTCACCCCGGTAGCCCACCCAAACTCACCATCCCATGTTCTTCCACCTGGGCCTCTCTGCTCACACAGATGGGGCCGTGTGCCTGCACTAAATACCATTTCCATCCATGCGGCAGCCTGAGATGGGTCTCACCTTCCAGGCCTCGCAGATGGGAGGAAATGCCTCCAATACGTACATTAATGGCCGGCAGGACATATCAGGACATTAGGAATGTCAGCTTTTCAGAACATTCTTGCTTGTCACGTCCCCTTAAATCTTTGCGTTGAAATTATTGGTTTAGAGAGGTGTTGCTGGAAGGGGAACCACTTCCAGGGTCTGAGAGTGGGCTCTTGTCTAACACTCGGAAATGAACTGTCCGAGGAGACGCATGTACTGACAAAATAAAAGGCCTTATTGGAAAGGGGCGCCTGGGCGGAGAGCAGTAGGGTGAGGGAACCCCAGAGAACTGCTCTGCCATGTGGCCCACTGTCTCAGGTTTTATGGTAATGGGGTTAGTTTCCGGGTTGGCCCTGGCCAGTCATCTTGCTTGGCCCATATTTGGTCTGACTCAGGGTCCTTCCTGGTGGTGCATGCGTCTCTCAGCCAAGATGGGGATTCCAGCGAGAGGGCTTCTGGGAGGTTAGGGCAGGACATATGTCTCCTCCCTCCTCCTTTCGGCCCCTCCCGAATCTCGCAGTTCGTTGTCAGCGGGCGGCACTGTGTTCTTTTCTTTATCGGGACCCCCTGTTGTGAGACAACTCAGGCCAGTGGTTATCATCCTGCCTGGCCAAGGCGGGCAGCTTAGGTCAACGGTTCCCTAACAGAGGGACGCCATAAATAAATGACAAGGGGCTATAGCTACATTCACGCCTTGGAATCCTCCATACCCAGTGCCTGGGAGTCCTTCAGACCCCTGAGCTGTGATTACTCCAGACTGAGTCATCACTTTGGGGCTCAGAGTCCACACCCCACGGTTACGGTCCCCCACCCACGGGGGCTAGAATGGTATAGGATGAGGCAGTCGGTTCTTACCGGTGATTGTAAGAGGTGACTGTAGCATCCCTTCCCAAATCCCCTTTCAGGGATGTCAGATAGATAGCTCAAAGTCAGCCATGATGGGAGTATTCCAAGTGCCACGGAAATCGGCAAACCCTACCGATCAGTAGTTCCCCTCCCCCAGCAAGAGCCCACTGTTAAATTGACCAGCACCCCACTCAGAGACCTCCAGACTTAGAGCTGAAAGCCCTCCAGATTTAGGGGTGGAGGATTCTCCACTGCCAAGGGCAGTTGGTTCTCCAGATCTTGTGATGAAAAGATTTTCTAGATTTTTGGCTATTATGTTTTCCAGAGCCCTGGGCAGAGTAGTTTTCAGTCATGAAGGGAGTGTTCCCTACAGCTTAGGATGGAGTGTTTTCCAGAGCCAGCAATGGAGTGATTTCTAGGGTCAGGACCAGTGTTTTCCAGATCCAAGGATGGAGGGTTTTCCAGAGCCATGGATGGAAGTTTTCTCAGGCCTAGGAATTGAATTTTCCAGAGCTGGGGACTGAGAGTTTTCTTGAGCCAGAAACAATTTCCCCCAGTTCATAGCTGTAGACTTTTCCAGAGGGAGGCAAGGAAAATGTTCAAGATGGGCCACTGTGTCCCAGTTCAGGGTAGAGAACGGCATCTCCTCAGAGGCAAAGGAGGCTGGCGTCTGGGCTGCTCAATGTTCAGGGTCTCCACATTCACACGGAGACCCTATCAAACCCACTGTCCTCGGTTACGGCTCCCAGATAGAGGGTGGCAAATCTTGTCAGCATCTCAGCCTCATAAATAAACTTGAAAGTGGTTCATACTCCCCAGAGGAACAAGTTCTCGGCACAGTTCACCCAAGGTCTGAGTGAAAACTCACTGAGTCATTTTACTACAGTGGAGAAAAGTCTAAAAGCAAGTTCCCTGCATTAACCCTCTGGATATGAAGGACCTCAGAGCCTCTTTTGTCAACTGGAGTGTTGAGCCCTTCTCCATTCATCATTATGTTGGTCACTTCTTGGTTATTTAACCACGTGCCCTAAATAAATAGTTGTGAGTAGACCTGGACATTGGAAAAAATAGGGGCTTTGGCATCATCAGAACCAGGTGAGGATCCCTGGGAAAGTTACTTACCAAGTCTGTGTTCAGTTTTCTCATTTGACAAATGACAACTGTACAGCCCATTCTGTGTGTGAAGCTCCCCAGAAGGGTGCCTACGGGAACAGAAGCCTTCTAATCAATGTAAGAGACAATGCAGGCAGTGAGGAAAAACAAGCACTGGCCTGTCTGGGGGCCGACACTGTTTAATGGGGTGCCCTGGGAGACCTCACTTCCTCCTCTGACCCTCAAGGGGTAAAACTGTAAACTGTAACACTAAAACTCAAGGGTCAAAAGGGATGATGACAACATACCCACACCGGCCTCTGACACATATCTACATTCTAGGAACTGAACCTTGGCCTTTAGAAAGCTGCCCCAAAGCCTATCCTTTGTGCAGGGAGAGCTGAATCATTTCTCAGTGTCTGTAATGACATCCATTGACATCTCGTCAGAGCAGTAGGTGAGGTTCTCATGGTATAAACATGGTGACTCGGCCAAGCACCCAGGAATGGAAGACACCTCCTGGCTCATCAATCCTCCTCCCTCGAGATTCCCCAGGTGTCTCTACGTGTAAACATGAAAAACAAAAATGGAAATTAAAGTGTTCCAGTGACAACAGAGAAGTGAAGGCTGAATCCTCTCTTCGAGAAGGGCTATCTGCCCAGAAGGGAAGTATGGCATTTCTCCTCACACGAATGGAATCTGTTCCTGAAGATGTGTAGGAAAGTGACACTTTGGAGCTGGTTTCCCAGCTGGTTTCCCAAACTCCCAACCAATTAACCCAAATATCTCAAAAACACTGTTAAACACCTAAATGACAACCTTTCAAGGATTTCTGCCTCAAATAAAGCATTGAAAAATTGCAATCAATAAGAAATGATTATTTCCTACGCTTTATCATTAAAATATTACCCAATTATTTAACCCTGCATGAATAATCGGGGGGTAGGTTTGTGTACATTGACGTCTACAGTGTAGGGTGTGAAGGAGGTTTTCCTTCTGTACCACAATGAACACGTGCTACAGGGTAAATAACAAGTACAGGAATAGGTTAAGATGCTAGAGTCCATCTGAATTGGACCTGGGCTGGGAGTGCCCCCAGGTGTCTGGCAGAAGCAAGGAAAGTGTATGGAAAAGAATCAAGCAAAAGCCTGATCCTTATGGGAGCACCGTGGAGATTCCCCTGGAGTGTACAGTGCATTCTCCCACCTGGACCTGTGTACAGTGTAAATGCTCTGGCAGTGAGGAACACGTGTCTATTAATTAACACATATTTTCTATTCTTTTTGTAAGCCATTCAGATATTAGGATTCAGCTAGTGTGAAATAATGACAATTACATTTCCATCACTATTCAATTTATTAAAGTTATAGACAGACCCTAGCTCTTTCTTTAGCTTTCACTTTCAACTTATATATCTTGATATTTTACTTATGAACTTAGTAATTTTTATATAAAAGCAAGATCACATTTACTTGTTCATTGATTCATATTCAGTTAACTCATACATCTCATAGATTAAAGTCCCATAGACTTTTAACGCCATTTACACATTTAATTAAGCAAATTCCTTTAGATATTTCAAACTACAGTTACAAATTCAATTTGATTCAAACACTTCAAGCACCTGACAAGGGAGACTTACAAATATGATGAACAAATTATTCCTAAGCACTTAAACAATTTCTATACATCTAATCAGACATAAAATGAGTTCCTTAGATTTCGTTTCATACATCATAAAAAAAACCCAAGTAGAACATCCATAAAACAAAACAATGATTATAAAATTTACTACAACTGTAAACACAGCTTGTATAAAAGTGGCAATATTATGATTCATTTCTTTATTGTCTTACTTTGTTAAAAGAAACATGTGAGTTAATTTATAAATTTCTCACCCCAATTAAGATGAACTACGTTACTATCTTGCATTAAAGCTAAGGTTACCCAGTAGAAGACTCAGGTCCATGACATAGGTGGGGTGACTTTATCTGGTTGAATCTTGAAGATTGGGCTATGGGACACCAGTCAAAAATGCTCAAGAGCAGCAGAGGTCCAAGCATAGGTAGACTTTCCAGGCATCAGATGGGTTGGCCTCCATCTCAAGGTAAGATTCTGTTGGCCATGTGTTCAGCACTTTCTGAACCCTTGCCTTTTGGCTGGAACGTAACCAATAATATAGGTTTCAATTTCCTACATCTCAGGTCCTCTCTTGGAAATGGCCAGTCTCTTAAATAAACAAGGGGGATTCCATGCCACTGCGTTTCACTACATTCCCATAAAACTACCCACTGTATAATTTCTTACATTAATACCTAGTGTGCTCACGTCTCTTGCCTATTTTTCTAGAAGGTTGTCTATCTTCATTTGTTGGAGTTCTTTTTTTAAAAAAAATATTTATTTATTTATTGGCTGCGTCGGGTCTTAGTTGCGGCAGGCAGGGTCTTTCATTGCAGTGCGTGGGTTTCTCTCTAGTCATGTCGTGGCGTGCGGGCTCCAGAGCACGTGGGCTCTGTAGTTGCGGCACACTGGCTTAGTTGCCCTGGCATGTGGGATCTGAGTTTGCCGACCAGGGATCGAACCGGTGCCCCCTGCATTGCAAGACGGGTTCTTAACCACTGGACCACCAGGGAAGTCCCTGATGGAGTTCTATATGTGTTCTGGATGTGAGTTCTCTGCCAGATACATCTGTTGTAAATATCTTCTTCCACTCAGTTGAAATGGAGAGTCTGGGTCTCTTTTCTGAAATTCTATAATCATTGCATACTCAAGATCACCTCTTGAATGTCCAATGGACAAGTCAACCTTTATATGGTGAAAATGGAACTTTTGTTTCTGGATTTTCCATCTTCCCACTTCATCCCCTCTCCTGAAACTATTTCCAGATCAGAAGTTGGCACCATTATTCATCCAGTTGCCTAGTTGCATTCTTTTCAGAAAGTATGTAAAAAAATAAATGCTAACTTAACAAATAAACACTCATGTAACTACTATCTAGGCCAAAAGTTTCTTGTAAATCTCGAAAAAGAAAGTATTTATATTATATTTTAGTTTTTCCTGTATTTGAACTTTATATTGATGGAGTCACCCTGAATACATCTTTTTCATGTCTTCTTTCTTCCTTTCAAACTTACGTCGCTAATACCCATCCTGTCGTGTGTGTAACTCTAGTTCATGCATTTTTATTGTTGCATATTATTCCACTATAATGTATATGCCACAGTTTACTCTTTTTTTTTTTTCTTTTCTTTTTTGCGGTACGCGGGCCTCTCACTGTCGTGGCCTCTCCCGTTGCGGAGCACAGGCTCCAGAAGCGCAGGCTCAGTGGCCATGGCTCACGGGCCCAGCCGTTCCGCGGCATGTGGGATCCCCCTGACCGGGGCACGAACCCGTGTCCCCTGCATCGGCAGGCGGACTCTCAACCACTGCGCCACCAGGGAAGCCCCCACAGTTTACTCTTGATGGATATTTGGGTTGTTTTCAATTTTTAGCTAGTATGAATGTGCTTCTGCGACTCTAAAAATATTCTTATACATTTTTATGATACATAAATGCATAAATTTGGTTAAGGTATGTACCTAGAACTATAACTGCTGGTCACAGGGTGTATCTATTTTCAGCTTTCCCAGAAAAAGCCAAACTCTTTTCCAAAGTGGTTGTAACATGTTTTTTTCTTGAGTCAGTATGAGGAGGCTCTACTTCTCTAGGGATTTGTCCATTTCACCTAGAACTTCAAATTTAGTGGGCATGAACATTTTAACCATGTCCTCTTCTTTTTGATGTCTGTAGCATCCGCACTGATGCCCCTCCCCCTTTTATTTTTGACATTGTTTATTTGTGTCTGCTCTGTATTCTTCTTCTTCTTTTTTTTTTTTTTTTGCGGTACACGGGCCTCTCACTGTTGTGGCCTTGCCCGTTGCAGAGCACAGGCTCCGGACGCGCAGGCTCAGTGGCCATGGCTCACGGGCCCAGCCACTCCGTGGCATGTGGGATCTTCCCGGACTGGGGCACGAACCCGCGTCCCCTGCACCCGCAGGCAGACTCTCAACCACTGCGCCACCAGGCAAGTCCGCTCTGTATTATTCTTGGTCAATGTCCTCAGGGCAAAAGTGGCTTCCGTGATCACCTTCCTCTCTGGGTTTTTATATTACCATCCAACTTGCCCTGCTCATTTCTTGTGATCTTGTCCATTCTTCATTGCTCTGAAGCAGGTTTTAAATGTTTATCAAGCATCTTTATTTGTTTTTGATGGGAGAGCTAGTCTTGAAAACCAGCCCCTCTGTTTCTGGAAGTTCACGATCATTCAAGATTCCTCTCTTTTCCTCAGGTCCAACATGCAGACTATCCACCAATAAGTCCCATCAGCTCTGCTCCTAAAACAGACCCCAGCCCCACCCGCAACTCCTAGCTGTCATCCTGCAATAGAATATTTCATAATTGCCGTCTTGACTCAGTTTTGAGATCCTGACTAAAAACTCTCAATCCTCTTTGTGGGCACTTTGCTAAGCCAACATCCCAGCCTCTTCTGTTACCAGATTCTGATGCTCTTGGGTTACAGCAACACTCCCAACTAACAGAGACCCTGAAGCCGGGCATTGAGGGAGGACCCCCTTTTCCTTGGGCTGTAAGAAAAATTCAAAATACTCAATCCACGGAAGCCCAGAACCTACTAACCCCACCCTGCTTGCCACCTACCTTCCAGCTTGCTGGCACCATTTCCCCAGGTGCAAACCTCTGTGTGGCCCTGCACGGCAACCTTCTCTCATTCAGAGATGTAAACGTGCCCAAGTCTTTAAATCAGCTTCCCAGGTGGTCCCCTGCTAAATCCTCAGGCTGGGATGTAACTCTATGAGTCCTATGATTACTTTAAGAAGTGCTTCTGCAAAACAGGGTGGGTGTGTAAAACACAAACATGCAAGAGGTTCTAGGACCTCTTGTTTTTGTCACATAGAGGGGTTCACCTCTTCTCCTTCCAGTGATTGTACCGGCCACACTTTCTGATGCCCACAAGCCCCAAACAAACCATATCGAGCGGTCCTAGAGTCAACATACTGTCATGCCAAGAATGTGGGCTTTGGAATCTGACAGACCTGGGTTCGATCCAGTAGGCTGTGTAGTCTTGGGTGAGTCACTTTATCTCTCTGAAACTTTCAAATAATACCCACCTTTCAGGGTTTTCATTAACGTCTAAAGTAGTAATGTATGTGAAGACCCCAAACGTGCCCTGGGCTGGAGAAATTTCTAGCTCCTGTTCAATTGCAAGATAGACCAGAATTGGAAAAGTGCAGTGAATTAGAAGTTGGAGAACCTACAGTATCTCCTGGTTCTGCCACACAACTCAACTGTGTCACTCTGGGCAGTCACTTCCCTTCTCTGGCCCTCAATTCCTCATCTCTAAAACCAAAGGTTGGGAATTCCCTGCTGGTCTAGTGGTTAGGACTCCACGCTTTCACTGCCGTGGGTCTGGGTTCAATCCCTGGTCGGGGAACTAAGATCCTGCAAGCCGTGCGGCGTGGCCCAAAACAAAACAAAACAAAACAAAAAAACAAACAAAAAACCCCAAAGGTTGAACAAGAGAATTCCAACTAAGGGCGCTACGAGCTCTGACATCATGAAGAGTCCTTGATTATAAGATCTGGATTGATTCTCTTGACATTTAAGAAGCTTCCAGGTTGTCTTACCTTTGTTCCTTTGGAGAGGATATCTGCAACCTTTGTATTAAGGTTGGAGGAGAGGTTTGATGGTATTAACGTGGCATTATGACAAAAATCCATGATTCTGTTCTCACCGTCACACTTTGTCTTGTGTTTTCCCCAAGAGAGTGTATAACAAGTACATGTGACCAACGAGGAGTCAAAACAGCACTTTGTGATGAGCTAAGCAAACGCCCCATATTCCAGTGCGGAGCTGTACTGTATTAGACTCCCAGCCTTTCCATCCTCCTCTAACACTCAGTAATAATAATGTCATCGCTAGCTGATGGATTGGATAGTTACTATGTGCCAGGCAACAAACCTTATTTAATTCCCAGTAACAACCTTATGATGGTACTATAATGACCCGGCTAACCAGAAAACAGGCCCCATCTGTCTTTGAAATCTGACCTAACAGAGAAGAAACTCTTCCTTTGTGCTGGGGGGTGAGAGGGGGGAGAGACATGATAGAGGAGGGCACTAGCCCCACGCATAGGTGGTGGCTACAGCTCGACTCTGAGAGGGGAAAGAAGTACACAGAGGATGGGAAGATGGATGGGGGCTGGGGACAGGGGAAGGTCATGGGGTGGAGGATGATGGCGGTTCGGATCAGTTTTGTGAACTTGTACTTGGGACGAGGCTCTGCGCCCAGTGCTGGGAACACAGAGGTGAATGACAGTCTGTGTGTGTGTGTGTGTGTGTGGTGGGACAGACAGACATCTTTTCAATGCAGCATGACTTAAAAAGTTGCGTACACAGGACATTGATGTTGTTTGGAGGGGGGTGATGGTCTTGTCTGGATGCCTGGAAAGCCCTCCCAGCTTCCCAGGTGTGGTGGTGACATCCACTCAGTCACTGAACCTGTGGCGCCACCTCCTGAATTTGGTTCTTCCCATCACCACTGTAGGGGTCCTAGTCATCCCACCAGTCCTTGCAATAGCTCCCTCAAGCCCATCCTCCACATAGCAGCAAGAGTGAAGAACTTTCTACAATGCAAAGCTAACTTAACTTAACCTTTGCCCTCATACCCCTCGGGAATATGGTCCAAGATCCCCTGGCATGCCGCTCAAGCCCTTTGGGATGTTGTTCCTGCTTCCCCTTTCAGCTTTACCCTAACTCCTCTCCCTTTTCAATCCTCCCCTCCCCCACCATCTAGTTTCCTGCCAAAGGGCGCCAAGTGCTCCTTGTTTTCTCTTGCCTCCCAGTCTTTGCACAGGCCATTCTCTCTGCCCGGAATTCCCTTCGCCACCCTCCTTCACCTGGCTAACTCCTTCAGGTCCCAGCTCGGCATCCCTTTCTCCTGGAAGACATCCTGGCCTGCCAGGTTAAGTAGGGACCCCCACCTCTGTGTTCCCACAGGCCCGGTGCTCGCCATCCTTTGAGTCCTCAACACACTGCCTTGTGATTTTCTGCTGGACTGTTGGCTTGCTCAGATTGGGGGCTCCGTGAGCGGGGGGATGAGGTGTGCTCGTGTCTGTATCTGCAGAACCCAGGCGGCACCTGGACGGTGGATGGTGCTCACTGCTGTTTGCAGGGTGAATGGATGGGTGCTCGGTTCCGGGACTGGGGGCTAGGCAGTAATGGTGTGTGTGTGTGTGTGTGTGTGTGTGTGTGTGTGTGTGTGTGTGTGTGTGTGTGTGTGAATGACCGCCTCCGGAGGAGTTTAGGTCCCTGGGCTGAGTGGGGGGCGGGGGAGTCCCCGGGCCCCGCCATAGGTTCGAAAGACCTGGAAACTGGGCTCTCCCACCCGGAGCCGCCTCCTCTCATTCCTGCCCAGCGCCAGCCTGCGCTGTCATAGCAACAGCCCGCCCGGGCGGTTGGGTCAACCAATGGCAGCTGGCTCTGGTGACGTAATGCCCAGATCTTGCAGATTATTGGCTCCGCTTTTGTCCATGTCGGGGCGGGGCTGTGGGTGGGAGATGCGGTGGGGAGGAAAGAGCGCTGGGAGTCCTAGGACCATCTCCGATTCAGTCGTGTGATTAGGCCCTCTACTGCATACTTCGCTCTGCCTTCGCTCCCTCTTCCTCTCCCTCTCCCTCTGCCCTGCGCCTGAATTTCTCCTCTCTCTTTCTCTGCGCGTCGTTCCTGTCTCGGGTTGTCTGGGTCCTTCTGTCTGTATCTGTCTCCCTTAGGGCTGGGTGGCCCCTTCTTCTCCACCCTCTGTCTCTGCCCTAAGGTCCCTCTGACTCTGAGTGCATCTCCCTGTCTCTCCTGGCAGCTCTGCCTCTCCGGCCGTCTTTCCCTCCTGTCTTGCTGGCGGGTGCCTTCTCCAAACAAGGGCGCAGTGAGAGCTCCTTGACTTGCAGCCAGAAGGTGACTCACTGCTTCAAACCGCAAGGCCTGCCTCGTCAGCCTCCGAGGCACCTTCTTCCCGAGTCTGTTGGAAAGATCTGGGCCCGGGCCCAGCTCTTGAGACCCTGGTGAGGGCCCGGGCTAGGCCTTTCTCTGATGTGCCTCACAGGTATTTGTTCTTGTTGACTTGTCACCCAGTCAAGGGGAAGGCCGGATGTTCTGTGCTTTGGAGCAAGGAAGGGAGGAGAGGACAGACTTAGAGAAGGAACAGGCATAAACTTCAGTAATTAGAGCAGAGAGGATTAGGTAACACAACTGGGGGAACTTCCAGAAAACGACAAGTGCGTAGGCACTGGAACGAGTGACCGAAAAAGGTAGTTTCACTTCTCTACCCTTCCACCCGTCCATCCATCAACACAACATATGGGTGCCTCTTGGGGCGAGGCTGCTCTGTGCTGGCATTGGCTCAGTCTCCTGGGCTCCAGGAGTTACAGCTCAGTCAGGGAGGGAGACATACAAACCTTGGGTTTTTTTGGGATTCCAGAGGAGGGCAAAGCTCATTTTTTTGGGATTCCAGAGGAGGGCAAAACTCATCTGTCAGGTGTGAGGGCTCAGCCAGGGCAGCTTCCTGGAGAAGGTATCCGTTGAGCTGATGTGTTTGGGCGAATGGATGATAGCTTGTTTGGATCAGCTTGGGTGGGGCAGGATAGCAGGATACCAGTGTGGATGGATCCGTGTGGGTAGAGGGTCCAGGAATGTGAATACCTGGGAGTTTGCATTTGATCCCAGGGCTGATGGGGAGCCACCCAAGGGATCTGAGCAGGGGAGAGGCATGGTCAGATGTGGGTATCCTGCAATCTTGCTGGCAGCTGGGATCTCATGTGTCTTGCTCTACCCTGAGTCCCAGCACAGAGCACAGTGCCAGTCCACAGTAGGGGCTCCAGCTTTTGTTGAAGGAAAGCATGAACTGGAGGGGAGAGGTTGTTCTGATAGATGAGGGGTGAAATGAAGAGGCCGGCATTTGTGTGGTGCTGGAGGGGATGGGAAGAGTGGATGGGTTCAAGAGGTGGAAAAGACGGGTAGAAAGGACGGGGCTTGCTGGTTCGTTAGAGGCTGTGGGGGTGATGGAGAGACAGGTGCCCAGGGTAACACCCATGGTTCTGGCTTGAGCCTCTGAGGATGGGAGGAGAGGGAACATGGGGAGGGGGGAACGATTTCAAGGGAAAGGTGGTTAATTTAGAGTTGGACCCACAGAGCCTGAGGTGCTTGTGAGATGTCCAGGTGGGGCTGTCTGTGGGGAGGTCTGGGCTAGGGTGACCAGCATAATGGTGGCTACGGAAGCCACTTAAGGACTGGAACACATAAGAGCAGGTTTGTCAGGTAAGGGTGTCCTTTAGAACCTCGGGGAGACCTGGCTAGGGTTCGGGAGTCCTGGGTTCTGGTCTGGACTCTTACACTGGCTCGCTGTGTGACCTTAGGCAAGGTCCTCTTCGGTCTGCTGTCCCCCTGTCTGTCAGCAGAACCTCCCAGAGATGGAGAGAGGCTTGGACTACTTCTCTTTTTAAGGCTTCTGGATATGGTTTAAAACAAGTATGAAGAGGGGCTTCCCTGGTGGCGCAGTGGTTGAGAGTCCGCCTGCCGACGCAGGGGACACGGGTTCGTGCCCCGGTCCGGGAAGATCCCACATCGTGGAGCGGCTGGGCCCGTGAAACATGGCCGCTGAGCCTGCGCGTCCGGAGCCTGTGCTCCGCAACGGGAGAGGCCACAACAGTGAGAGGCCTGCGTACCGCAAAAAAAAAAAAAAAAAAAAATGAAGATGTGCCCAAAATGGGGTGACAAAAATGATGGTTATTTACCATAGTCACATTTACAAATTAACATTATGAACAAAGATACGGGGATTTCATGTATGACCTCATCTGGAGATAAAAGCCCGGATCAGTCATGTTGGGAAATTAGATCGCCGGTAGGGCCTTCCCGGTTGTCTGGAGTAATTGCCCCTTTTGGTAGGAAAGGCGCCTGCCTGGGGGCGGGGAGGGACAGAGCCAGGGTGCAGTCTGAGCCGCAGCTGCTTCTTGTTCTAAGCCTGGATGTTCATGCCCCTCCCCTGGTTCCTGCTAGCCGCCAAGATGGAGTCCCTTCTCCCAGAGCCCTCAGAGGCTGTGTTGATCCCAGGCCTGTGGGCTTCCGTGGGAGGAAAGCCCAGCATTGCAGGGCCTGCACCGCTACTTTCCTCTTCCTGCTCCTTGCTCCTCGGGGCCAGGGCACTGGATGGAGTTGCTGGGCTCTGCCTTGAAATCACCCTTGGGCACGTTGTTTCCTTCCAGCGTCTCAAGAGTCTCAGCATCTCTGTGTCCTCGGGCTGTAGCCTGGTGACTGGCACAAGGTATGCATTTAATAAATGTTGGTTTAATTGGATTAAATTACAAAGTAATTTATTTGGCTGGAGTATGGATTGGGGGAAGGGTGGTAGTGAGAGTTGCCATCAAAATACGAGGAAGCCTGCAAATGTGCTTTGGAAAACGTAAGCCAAAGACATACTTACGAGTCTGCATCACATCGCATTTGGCCCAAAGTCCCTGAAAGGCTTCCAGAGCAAAAAGTAGATGCAAAGTGGGATTTCCTGCCCCAACTGAAGACATCTTTATTTCACAAAAAATTAATTCTCTGTGGCCCAGTGGTCAAAGGGAGGACCCATCAGTGTTTCAAATCCCATCCCATCACTTTCTGGCTGTTTGACCCTCGACAAATGACCCAGCTTCCTTGTGTATCAGTTAGACACAAGTGTACATCGGGAATATAGCTATTACCCCACTCATGGGCTTGTTATGGGGATTAAACGACTTAGTAGACGTAAAGTATTTAGGACAGTGACCGGCATGTGTGAGCGCCCAGAAACATTAGCTTTTTAGTGCCCTCCCAGGTCTATGGCAAGGTTGAGAGCCGGAACAGTGGTCCTCACAGTCGACACTGGACCGGCAGTGCCAGCAGCACTTGGGAACTCATTAGAATGCAGATTTTCAGACCCCACCCCAGCTCTCCTGGAGGATTAAAACCTCTTGGGAGAGAAGCCCAGCAGTCTGTTTTAACAAACCCTCCAGAAGATTTAGAGGCAGCTAAAGTATGGCAACCGCAGATCTAGAGGCTGAAAAGTGCAGTATGTTGTTTTGAAAGCCACTGCTGTAAGCAGCGTTCTGTTATTCCCAGTCTGGCAGGAACAGGGACCAGTTCCCACCCACTGGCAACCACCATGCCCTGTGTCATGGGCTCCCAGCTGCTTTATATGGGTTCTCATATTTAGACCTCAGAGCAATGCCAACACCAATAACCTCTCCTCCATCGTCTAGATGAGGAACCTGAGGCTCATCTCGCCTTGAGGAAATCGTGTCCAGGGCCTCACAGCTAGTTAAGGGACGGCGTGAGGACCCCCAGGGCAGGATTTTTCCGAGTGTTGGCTTCGCAAGGAAAGGGCCTGTCATAAGGCACAGAGAAGGCAAAGCTCTTTGAGGTCACTGGCCCTCAAAATTATCCCAAGAAACAGCTGAGAGTTGCACATGCAAAGGCTGGAATGCGAGGGTGGTGGTCTCCTGAGAGGCGGAGCCTGTAAGGTGCTTGGCGTGGTCCTAGCACATAGGCAGTGCTCACACCACCAGGCACCATCATTATGAGTCTCACGCTTGTTGGTAAGTATAGATAATAGCGTGCCATTTTATATCTACTATTTGTTGTTATTGTTTTATTTATATTTTTATTGTGGTAAAATACACATGCCTTATTCTTTTTAATACTAAATGTGCTCCCTCTTGGAAGTTTTCCCATACAACTTCCAAGTATAGACGGTGCTGCTGCCTCGGCTGAAATGCTAACCCTAAATGGTAGCCCAGTCACCAGCTAGGGCATGCGGAAGAGCCAGTAGGTGTGGAGTGAGGCTGACGTGGGCTGAAGTCTCAGCTCTGTCACTTATCTGTGGGGCTGCGGGCAAACCCCTCCTCTCTCTGGACCTCAGTTCTCCCCTCCTTTGAATGGGAAGCACACTACAGAATGTACACTTCTCTACAGACCTGAGGGGTTATTCTTCCTGTCAAAGCGAGCTGGTGGCCCTGCAGACACGAATAATCAGAGCCTTCCCAGCCTGGGCCAGGCTTCCCACCGCTGGACACCTGAGCCGGATTCATTCCCTGCCTTTTTATAACCAAACTGCTTGTGAGAGGGAGGAGGGGTGCAGAGGGGCATCTACCAGGCCTCTCTCTGCCTGTCCCTGACCCCTGTTGTTGCTCAAGAGCTAGTCTGGGGGAAGGCACTGAGTGAACTCAGCCCTGCTCCCTCTGGGCCTGCGGAAGAGCTGTGTTCTGGTTGGTTCTCTGATACCAGGTGGTCTCGGCGGGCTGGCTTTGCCTCTCTGGGGAGGCCTTTGGTTGCCCAGTGCTGCCAAGGTGCTACCCGAGGTGACATCTGTCTAATTCAGGGGTTGGGTGTTTGAAAGCCCACTTGGCTGTAGGTCTAAAGCGCCCTCCTCCAGTCAGCTGTCATGTCACCTCGCTGCATGGCCTCCCATCTCACCTGAGTATAGGCCAGATTCCTCATGTTCAACCACACGAGTCTCACCATCCAGGCCTGGGTGCCCCCTGGCCTCGTCCAACCTTACTCCAACTTTCCCCCTTCCTCTCACTTCACTCCAGTTACACTGGCCAGGCTGATTCTGGGCTACCCAGTCACGCTCCTGCCTCAGGGCCCTTGCACCTGCCATTCCCGCAAACTGCAGTCCTCTTCCCCCAGATGCGTGTGCGTAGTGCGTGGCCTTGCTCACATCAGGTCTTAACACAAGTATCACCTTCTTGGCTTTTTAGAATCAGAATGTCTCCCACACCCCTCAGCACTTCATAATCCCCTTTCCCTGCTTTACTTTTCTTTTTAGCACTTACTCCTAACAAACTATTATTTTATTTATTTACCTTGTTTATTGTGTCTCCCCTACTAAAATGACTGCTCCATGTGACCAAAGATTCTTGTTTGCTCTTTTCACTGCAGCTCCTCAGAGCCTTGTGCAGGCCTCGCACGTGGCAGGGGCTCAATAAACGTTCGTTGAATGAATGAATGGATCGGCATTCTGCTCGCCTCTGTCCCTTACTTGCATGGATCTCACAGTCCTTTGGGAGGGGAACTGGGCCCCCAGTGCTCAGTGCAGTGTGGCTGAGGAGACGTAATGTATCGAATACTCAAGAGCCTGGGCTCTGCACCCAGACTGAATTTAAATTCCAATGGGAATACCCTCTCTTTTTTTTTCAATTTAATTTTGGCTGTGTTGGGTCTTCGTTGCTACGTGCTGGCTTTCTCTAATTGTGGTGAGCGAGGGCTACTCTTCGTTGAGGTGCACTGGCTTCTCATTGCAGTGGCTTCCCTTGTTGCGGAGCACAGGCCGTAGGCAGACTGGCTTCGGTAGGTGCAGCACGTGGGCCCTAGAGCACAGGCTCAGTAGTTGGGGTGCACGGGCTCAGCTGCTCTGCGGCATGTGGGATCTTCCCGGACCAGGGATCGAACCCGTGTCCCCTGCATTGGGGAATACCCTCTTAGCTGTATTTCTTTACCTCTCTGAGCCTCAGTGCCCCCATCTATAAAATGGGGACTCTCAGCTGTCCTCCCTTATGGAGTTATCGTGAGGATCGAGGGACAATACCAGTAAACCACTTAGGCACAGAGTAAGGGCTCCATCAGTGTCATTCAGTGTTTATCAGCTTTGTGGCTTGGGGGAGGTGACCACCTCCCTGCCTCCTTCTCAGGATGGCTATGGAGGGACACCAGGAAGGCAGGGGGTGTGGCCTTGCCTCCTCCTTGTGGACTCGGATGCCCAGGATGGAACAGAAGGGCTGGGGATTGGACACCCAAGCCTCAGCTAGGGAACTCAAAGGGAGGTGGCAGCAGGGTGGGGGACAGTGTGACAGTCCCTAGCTGGGCCCACTTCAGCACGGCTGGGAGCAGGAGTGCTATCTGCATGATCCCTGGTATCTGGGCGCTTCCAAAGGTAGAGAACAGTGTCCAGATAGACCCGTTGTCTGGCCGCTGACCTGGCCTTTTCACTTCCATAGCCTGAGTCATAGGTTCAGGAGACTGAGAAGGGTTGCTGTTTTGCCCCTCACCTGCTCCATAAAAACAGAAAGCCTTGGGATTGGGCTCCAGAGGGGGAAGTTTGGGGAGAAATAGGGTCACAGGGTGGCCTCTGGGATACTGACCAAAGTGACCAGGGATGCCCTTGTACCTTCCTTTGTCAGGTTTGTGTGGGGTGCGTGTGTGAGAGAATTTGTGAGAATGTGGGTACATGACGTGACTGTGTGTGTGTCTGAGTGTGTGTCAGAACATCTGCCACCAGCCGTTCACACACACTCACACACACACAGCCCAAAGGCTGGCCCTGCTGTCAGCATGCCCAAGGGGATCTATCCTCCATCACAAGCCTTCCTCACAGGCGTTGGACTGGAAATGTCAGCTCTGTTCTGAGTGCCAGGGAGACTTCGTGCCTCAGAGACACTGCCCTGAAAATCATGGGCAATGCCAGGCCTGAGTCCTGGCAGAAGAGGGGCTCAGTACAGGGGTGGGGATCTGGGTGTGAGCCCGGGGAAAAACTGGGCCTGGTGGGGGCTGGAACTCCACTCCCAATGGGACAGAGAGGCAGAGCCGAGAATAAACACTGACATTTATTACATACTGACTGTGCCTCAGACACGGGCATCACTTCATTTCTCAGAAGACACTGAGCCTCAGAGAGAGGTCCAGAAACTTGTCCAAGATGGGACTTACCTGGTGGCGCAGTGGTTAGGAATCCGCCTGCCAGTGCAGGGGACACGGGCTTGAGCCCTGGTCTTCCGGGCAGATCCCACATGTCACGGAGCAACCAAGCTCGTGCACCACAACTGCTGAGCCTGTGCTCTAGAGCCCACGCGCCTAGAGCCCGTGCTCTGCAACGAGAGAGAGGCCACCACAATGAGAAGCCCGCGCACGGCAATGAAGACCCAACACAGCCACAAATAAATAAATTTATTAAAAAAGAAAAAGAAACTTGCCCAAGCTCACACAGCTGGACAGTGGCAGGGGAGGAAGCTGAGGCTCAGAGGGGTACCTGGCTCACTGTGACTCACCCCACATGTTATTGGCAGGGCTGGGATTTGAACTCAGGTCTCTCTGACTCCAGAACCCGTGCTCTTAACCACCACCCACCCTCCCCAAGCTCTTGGGGGAGCCAGACATACTGGGAATGTATGAGAAAGAAGGACTCTGGGTGGCCAGAGGTGGGAGGGGCTGATTCTGCCTGCAGGGTCAACAGGTAAAAAGTGAGGCACGGGTGACTGAGGGGAGTACTCGGGGAGCCAGAGGTTGGGGGAGGGCAGCCCACGGGAAGGAATGGTGAGCAAAGGCACCAAGGCGTGAAATAGGGTGCCACATTCCTGTGGTTTATGGCTGACCCGTCGAGCAGGAAGACAACCTCCACTTCTCCCTGCCCCCACCTCCATCCTGGCTCAGAAAGCCTGATTGTGCCCACCTCCCTCCGCAACCCCCTCCTGTTAGGCTCCTGGGATATGGACAAGAAAGGAGCTTGTCTTTCCTGGCTCTGCTGGAGTCCTGCCGCTGAGGTTTGGTTACCATGGCAATAGGCTCCATGGAAACTCACAGTCAGCCTTTTGCAGGATGGGCCTGGACCCTAGCCCACCTGCTGATGCGTTGTCTCCCGTGGCCTCAGCATCCTGAGGAGATGCCCAAGGGAGACACACTGCTGCCTGAGTCCCGCCCCCCCCCCCTTCCACCTTGGCAGGGATAGGAGAGTCCCCGGGGTCAGAGAGGAGGTAATTCCAGCATGTAGAGTCTGCCGGTTGCTCCAGGACCCCACATTAAACTCAGGACATGGAGATCCAAATTCCCTTCTACTTAGGCAAATTGGGTGTACGTAAGTCTTTATGTGGCCATCACTTGATGTCCCTCCCATTCTGTCCCCGCACCCTGGGCTATTCCTCTACCAGGGCTGCATTCTCTTCACTCTGTTTCTCCCCTGGCCCTGCTGGTCTCTGAACTCCAGGTCTATTCAACCACCGTCTATACACCATGGCCCCCACGTACATCCTGTTTCGGAGAATCGACACATCATTGACACACTTGCCATTGGACAGACCTGGGAGGGGACCCTAATGCCACACTCATTAGTCACGTGACCCTGAAAAAGTCACTCCCTCTCTGTGAGCCTTGGATCCTATCGCTGAATACGTGCTTTATAGGACTGCTATTCAACCAACAAATGTGTTGAAAAATACTTGTATCTACTGAGCGCTTATTTACTTCTGGTGCTTTTAACGCATTTATTGTGTGAAAAGCTGCACTTAACCTCATCTCATTTACTCCTTATGATAACCCTATGAGGCAGATTCTTCTTTCCAATTTACAACTGAAGACACTGAGGCGAAGAGGGTGCAGGACCCTGTCCGAGGCCACGCAGCTGTCACGTGGCAGATTTGCACACTTAACCACTTCATTATTTGGTCAGTTAATTTTTATTGAGCACCTGCTATGTGGTGACCTAGTTTCTGCCCTATGGAGCATCTACTGGAGAGATGGAGAAAAAGGGAAATCAGTATAATACACATTGTGATAAGTCGTACGTTGAGATGATAGAGGATAATGAGGGAACATTCTTTAGAGAGGGTGCAGGGTCAGGGAAGATATCTCTGCACAGGTGACATATAAGGATGAGAGACCTGAATGGTGGGAAGAGTTAGCCAGGAGAGGGGCCAGAGACCCCGGCAGGGGGCACAGCATGGACAAAGGCCTGGAGGTGGGAATGGGTTTGCTGTGTCCTCGAGGCTGGAAGGGGTCAGAGGAGCTGGGAGGTGGTGAGCCAGGGGTAGGGAGGCCCAGGATGAGCTGGCGAGGCAGACAGGGGCCAGATCCTGCAGAGCCTCTTAGGCTGGGATGTGAAATGTGGTTTATTGTAAGGGCAGTGGAATCCACTGGAAGGTTCTAAGCAGGAGAGTGCGTTGACCTGATTTCGGTAAGAAGCAGCTCCCTCTGGCTGCTGCGTGGGGAGTGGTAGGAGAGGGGCAGGAAAGGAGGCCAGGAGGAAGGTCATCGCAGTCATTAAGGATGGAGATGGTGGTGCTAGGGCTGCAGTGCTGGCAATGGAGAGGGAGGGAGGTACTGAGTGTGACATAGTTTGCACGTAGAGTAGACAGAACCAGCTGGCGGACTGTGCGTAGGGGATGAGGAACAGGAAAGAATAAAGGATGACTCCTGGTTTCTGTCTTGAGCGACTGGGTGGATGGAGGATGTTGTTTACTGAGAGGGCACAGACCCGGGATGGTGCTGGGGGTGGGATGCTGGATGACAGGCTTTTCGGGGAGAACACCCAGAGCTTGTTTTTGGATGTGTTGTGTTTGAGATACCTGGGGGCCATGTGAGTACAGATACTAGTTTGGAATTCAGGGAAGAGACATTTGGGAACTGAGAGTGTAGACGTGGTCTTTAAAGTCATGGGATTTGACGTGATCAAAGAAGAAGAAAGTGTAGACAGAGATGCGCAGAGGAGACAAGCGGAGATGAGAGAAAGGAGAAGAGAAGAGATGGGAGGGGGGAAGGGAGGGGAGGGCTGCTGGGGCCCAGAATGACCCTGTGCATTCCTTTACCAAACCTTCCCTGGTGTGTGTTGTGTGTCAGGCACTGGAGAGGAGATGGTGGGTCCAGCTCCCGCCCTCAGTCCAGGGACGCTCAGCCTTGGACAGCAGGGAAACCGGCTATGAGAGCATGTGTGTGAGCATGTGAGGCCAGGGGTGAGAAGCGGCTCCTGTGAGAGGCCCGAGGAGGGCGGCCAAACTGGACTCGGGTGTGGGGAGGGGAGGGCTCCTGGAGAGGCAACACGGAGGCTGGGACCTGATGCATGAGTTAGCCTGGTGTCCAGGGAGGAGAGGAGGGCGGAGGGTGGAGGGGAGAAGCAGACGACTAGTGTCTGCAGCTTCCTCCGCTGCCCCCAGTCCCTGTTCTGGTGGGACCCCTGGCTCCCTGGGGACAGCCTGGGGCTGGGTGAGGTTTGGGTTTAGCTGCCTGACACACGTGTGGGCTCAGCAAATGGCTGGGACGTCATGGAGTCTTGAAAATTCTGACTTGGAGACATTTAGGAGCTGTGGGCCTCGGGCAAGGAGCGAGCGCCCTGAGCCTCGGGGTCTCGCCTGGAAAAAGGTGATAACAACATGAGAAAGTGCTGTGCCAGCTCGCAGGTTCTGCCTGCGTGTGGGGAATTATTAGTGCCGCCCAGACCACAAAGCCCTGTGTGAGACGTGACCCTGGCTTTGTTAAGAACGGGGGAGAGAGAAACAGACAGAATGAGACAGAGAGACACAGAAAAGAGTGAGACAGAGAGATAGAGAGACACAGGAGACAGAGACAGTGAGACAGAGGGCAAGAAAGAGAGAGAGACGGGGGGAGGAGAGAGAGAGAGGGCAAGAGATAGGTAGGTAGGTAGACAGATAGATTTGGGGGCAAGAGAGGGAAAGAGACAGAGACAGAGATACCGGGGAGACAGAGAAAGAGTCAGAGACAAAAAGAGACAGAGACAGAGAGACAGAGAGGTGGTGGATTCCAAGGCAATAAGACAGATTATGTCGGGACAGCAAAACTATGAATGATTTTGACTTCCATATTTTGGTCATATTATTTTCGGATTTTTCTCTATGATTACTTAAAAAATTATCTTTTTAAAGACATGGTTTCCAGGGGCTTCCCTTGTGGCACAGTGGTTAAGAATCCGCCTGCAAATGCAGCGGGGACATGGGTTCAACCCTGGTCCGGGAAGATGCCACATGCCGCGGAGCAACTAAGCCCGTGTGCCACAACTACTGAAGCCCATGCGCCTAGAGCCCGTGCTCCTCAACAAGAGAAGCCACCGCAATGAGAAGCCCGTGTACCACAACAAAGAATAGCCCCCACTCGCCACAACTAGAGAAAGCTCGCGTGCAGCAATGAAGACCCAACGCAGCCACAAATAATAAATAAAATATAAAAAAATAAAGACATGGTTTCCAGATGTAAACTGGATTTTTCAAACTTTCTACAATTTGGAACTACCTATGAGAAGCTTTATAATTTGAAGACAAACTGACCCAGAATTTTCACTTCTTAAAATGTTTTCAAAGGAAAAACTCATGGAAGCACTGGTGATTTAACTACAAGGATGATTTTCAAGTGCTGTTTTTAACAGCAAACAAGAAAACCCAAAACAAAACCCCCCAAACAAACAAAAAACACTTCTAACCTTAAATGCACAAAACAGGTGAATACATAAATAAAAGATGTTCCATTCACAGAATGGATTTCTATGTAGCCTTTAAAATGATGTTGTAGCTTGTAACTCATTGGTGTGGATATTCACGAGATATTATGTAAATAAAAAGCAAGTTTCAAAAAGGTACAATATATACCTCCAATTTGTTAGAAAAAGATATGTTTGCATGTGTGCATGGAGAAATAGCTGGAATTTTTATCTCCAAGGTAATAAGTGTGGTGTGTGACAATAAAAACAAAGTTATTTCAAATCTTGTCTATGCATTAAGAATTCTTACACAAGGAGGTCACCCTCCTGCCTTTTGCTCTATCCTCAGAGGAAAGGAGAACAGGTGCTCACAGTCTAGAGTGTGATAATCCAGCAGGACTTTGATGGTCATAATTGAACTGTACCTCATCCATATCAATTCACACAGATTTATACCAGTTATTTTTTTGTTAACTTTTCTGCAGAGGCTAGAGCGAGACATGGCCCATTCGAAAAAATAATCATTTTCTTCATTTTTACAGGCTGTGACAGTTTCATTCCCTTGCTAGTTGCAAATGGAGGTCTATCATCTCTTTCTAGATATTAACTCCGGGGTTCTGTTCATTGCCATCACGTGAGCACCATAACAGGGGTGTCAGGAAGGACTTCTCCAGGTGGGGATAACTAAGAAGTGGGATATAAACCTTGAGATTAAGTTTCTTTGGTTTTTCTATTCAAAATGTACATGCTATTGTTACAACACCTTACAGAAATGACAGATTTTATTTCTTTAGACTCATTTCAAAAAGAATTTGAAGTGGCTTACCAAATTATATATGCAGATAATAGGGTAAAAACAATTGAGGAGATCAGGGTGAAGGAAAGCTAATGATATGAAAATAAGACATAAAGAGTAAAGTTAATAAACAAAACACATGCCTCCAGTTATTGAATATTTGCTAGATTGGGACATCAGGTTTGCTCTGATCTTTCCAGTGGCTGGTTTTCAGAATTTAAAAGGATCGAATATAGAGCAAAGTGTAAAGAAATATACACCTTAGGCATAAACTGTCACCTTTCTCCTAAGCTCAACTGTGATCAACTTCTATGCAAATAAACTTTGACTTTTAAATCTCAGGAAAATAGGTCCTTTTTCTCACTTCCACTGTTTCCAGTGGAAAGTTGATGTCCTGCCCACTCGACATAGAGAGGTGCCCCTGGTTTCTCTCCTGCATCTTGTGGACAAAGAGATCCAGAGAAGACAAGGGCTTCTGTTCTCCAGCTCATTTGCATATATCTTCTTGGTAGAAAGGAATCAGCCTTGGTTAAAATTCCCTTCTCCAGTACTTTGCAATGTTTCGATGCTCATATTCTTGGTCCAAAACCAGGAAGGATTCAACTGCACCTCTGGTCCTTATCCAGATACAGTTTGCACTCACTGCGATGATTTTATTCCAAGTGAGATGTTACCTTAGCAACCAACTTCCCAACTCACTCAATTAACCTGCTTCGTCTCTGTAATCAATACTCATTAGCACCAAATCACTCCTTTGCTTTGCCTTACAGTTAAAACCACTCATTCAGGTCAACCTGTTTCTTAAAGGTGACAGTCTTTTCCTCCCTCTGAATATGGAAACTCATTTGAACCCCACAGATCCCCTCACCCTGGGCCCCTGAGGCCGTCATCTTAACTCGGGCTCAGCCAAAAAGTACTGGCGGCGATCTCTGTGGAGTTGGCAACAGAGTCGCCACGGTGACTTCTGGCATACAAGCGGGTCACTGGGGCCTCGCCCGCAGGGGAACTGGTGAGAGGGAAGATGGCACCTGTCATTTAGAATCAAGGAGACAACTCCTGCACACACAGGGTGTTCCTTAGAGACTCCAAAGGAGAAATACTATTATGTGAAGGTTATGGTAGACTGATATGGTTTGAGAACACAGAGAAAAAAATAATATTAAAACCCATGCAGTCTATACCAGTTCTGGCTCTGGTTCTGAGGATGGGTGTGGGGTGGTCATGGCATACTTCATCTCATGGGGAGTTAACATTCTAGATAACTTCCATCCCTGTACAGAGCCCAGTGGGGGGAGGGAGAAGGGGACAGTGGACCCTGGAACGCCTCTGTCAGCCTTCCTAGCCTGCCGCTCCACAGGGGACCTGGAGTGGGTGGCCCTTCTGGGAGCAGGGATGTTAGTGGGTCATCAGAGGCTGGTCACAGGAGAGAGTGAACTTGTCCCGTCTGACACAGTGAGGGGAATGGAATTCTGAGGTGCAGTCCTAAGGAACGGGACCACTGACACCCAGGAAGAAGAGTCCTAGAGAGGGAAGAGTGTGAGAACACGGTGGTGTAAGGACTTCAGGAAAGGCTGCTATGGACACGATGCCTCATGTAAGTGGTGAGGTGGCAGATGGCGGCTGGGTGGGGGTGTAGAGGTGTTGGGGGCAGGTGGGGTGGGGTGGGGGTGTAGTGGTGTTGGGGGCAGGTGGGGTCGGGGTGGGGGTGTAGTGGTGTTGGGGGAAGAAGGGATGGAGTGTGGGTGTAGCGGTGCTGGGGGCAGATGGGGTCGGGGTGTAGTGGTGTTGGGGGCAGATGGGGTGGGGTTGGGTGTGAGTGGTGTTCGGGGAAGATGGGGGGCGCAGGATGCAAGAAAATGGGTCGGTTCACTTCTGGGCAAAGTGATGCCGACAGGAATAGCACTGCTGGATGGTAAGATGACCCAGAAATAGAAACATTTAAGTAATTCATTAAAAACATCGCTTCAGGCACGGGATACAAGCACTGGGTGAAGAAGCACATACCTTCTTCTCAAGGGGCTCACATTCTAGAGGCAGAGGCAGAAAACAGCCTGGGAAATAAATGAATAAGCATTTCAGGTATGCTGAGGGCTGTGAAGAGAACAAACCAGAGAGACACTGGGAGGACAGCACCTTGTGATGGAGGGGGTCGAGGGGAGCTCTCTGAGGAGCTGCCCGTGGAGCTGAGAGCCCAGCTCGTGAGGAGCCAGGAAGGAGTGCTCCAGAAAGAGGAAAGAGCAAGTGCTAAAGCCTGTTCCCAGGCTCCAGAAACCCCTGATCGCCCTGGCCATGCATTCCTTTTCACAATCCTTCAACCAGAAACGAGCATTCTCTGCTTTGGGTGCCTTCACACCTGACTCCAGTCTCTCCCCGGGACCCATGACTTCTGATACACATCCTGTTAAATTCACAGCCCTTAAAAATACTCCACTTTATTGGTAATAATAATAATAATAATAATAATAATAATAAAGCCAACACATCTATGTGATACCCTATTTCATCTTGGACATTTGGGAGATGAAAAAACAAACTGGTGAGAATCCAGTGACAGCCTGTCTCTTCGGTTGCAGGTGGGATTGCAAAACGGTGACCCTTTTGAAAGTAACTTGAAAATATTAATCAAAAGCTATTATAACGTTCCTACCTCCAATAATCTTATTTGAGGATCGGTCTTGGGAAATAATGTAAACTATGGCAAATGTTTGTGCACAAACACGTTCAGTTGAACGTTATTTATAAGAATGCAAAACTGAAAACCGCTTTAGTGTGAAACGGTGAGAAAAAGATTAATTGCGACAGAGGGACCCATGGGATGCAGGGCAGCCACTCGTGCTGATACAGTGAAATGGTGATGGTCTTTGTGGTCAGGTGAATGTGGGTTCGAATCCCGACTCTTCCAGTCACAGCTGTGTTTTCTTGGGTCAGTTCTTTAACCTCACTGAGCCTCAGTTTACTCATTGGTGGAACAGGGATATCATTTAGCTCCTTTTTTTTTTCATGAGCAGAGAATCATTTCCACGAGGAACTGATAAGCCCTCTGGGCAGCATACAAGACCCAGCGGGTGGTCAGATGTCCAGCATACCCTCCTACTCCCCTGGTGACAGCTGACCAAGCGCTTATACTTCCATGATCTCACTCAATCCTGACAACCTCAGGACAATTATTCCCATTTTGCCGATGAAGAAACTGAGGCTCGGAGAGGTGAACAGATATTGTGAAAGTCACCCGGCAATTAAGAGGGAAAGTCAGGGCTTGTCCTTAGGGATTCTGACCTTTGCAGCATGCTGCCCTCTTGGGAACTCCTACTCATTCGTCAAGACCCAGTCCAATTATCACCTCTTCTAGGGACCCTCTCCTAATATCTCTCTGCCAGTGCTCACATGGCCTCCTGCACAGGCCTCAGCACAGCGGGGCATGTGGTCTGGATGCAAAAATGCCGCTTTGGTATCAACTCTGGCTCCAAATTCAAAACCCAGACTTACCCCACGCCCACCCTCTCCTGAGAAGATGGTGTGGTAACACCCTGGTTGTATCCACCTCCCTAATTTAACAGGCAAAAAAACAGGATACCTCATGAACTTTCTTTGATATACAGCGAGAGTGGTGAGGTTTAAAACGAAGTCGGTGCTCAGTAAATGAGAAGGCTGCTCTCCTTCTTCAGCGTGGCAACTTCCAGAAAATGGGTGCATGTCCTTGGGCCTCAATTTCCTCGACAGTCAAATGGTAGCATTTCCTCTGAGTGTCGTGGGGGAAGATCGCAGGAGTTAATGTGTGTGAAGCATTCTCAACACTGAGTACTGGAAGCGTGGCCCCAACGTGAGCTATTATTTTCATAAATCTCCTGGTTGAAGGGCATCCTCCGCGCGGTGGTAACTGTGTGCGCTGAGCCGCTGGGTCAGAGCTGAGTCTTCAGGACGAACGCAGGGCCTGGCACGGAGCCCGGCTGCGCTGAGGGGATGGATGGGGACGTGTCCCCAGCGAGGGGATACTGGAGCCGGGAGGAGCAGCCAGGCCGGGAAGGGCCCCAGGCTCTGGGCCCCTCCTCGCTCCCCGGGCGCTGCGGGCCGGCGGCCAAGTAGCTAATGAAACGGCTGCTGTCGCTTCCGGGGCGCTGCCGGGGGCGGGGGGGAGCCCTTGGGACCCGCCGGGTGCAGCTTATCCTTAGCCGGGGTGGGGATGGGGGCAGCCCCCAGGTTGCAAACGGGGATGGGAGGTACACCGCCCTGCCCCGCCCACTACAGAGTCCCCGGATCCACAGGTAAGCGGAGGGCGGTGGTGCAGGGGAGGTCCTCAGGTTTGGATTCCGCTCTGCACCCTCCAGCACTGACTTTGGGTCTGGTCTCTGGATGACTTACCTATAACCTCGCATTTACATGACCTCACACCCAACCTGCGGCTGGACCTGGAGTCAGGCTGCCTGCCTTCTAATTCCTGTTCCAGCCTCTTAGTGGCATTGTGACCTTGGGGAGGTCGCTCAAGCCACCCGTGCCTCAGTTTCACGTCTGTAAACTGTGGATAATCGTAACACCCGCGTTAGGGTTGTTGTGAGATTACGTGAGTTAATACAAGTAAAGGGCTTAGAACGGGGACAGGCTAAGTGCCCAGTAAATGTTGGCTCTTGTCAGTTGGACTGGGCCCTTGACACCTTTAGGTTACCGAGGGGTGAGACCTGTTTTGCGAGTGATCTAGGGGAAGGTGCTAGGTCTGGTGCTGAAAGCAGTGGTTTGAGCCTCTGACTGTTGAGTCATTTACTATATCTGTGAGCTGGGCTAGTCACTTCGGCATTTGGAAACTCAGTTTCTTTATCTGTAAAATGGGAGGAACGTCCATCTGAGCTGACCATTACACAGATCAGTAATAAAACACGAGCTCCCACCCGGGGAGCCTAGCATGGTACCACCTGCTCTGTGTGCCGGACTTGATTCTCACCATGACCCTGGGCAAGCAGACCTTTCCTCTCACTTCCTCACTTAAAACGTGCTCAGGGTCCACAAGGAAACCCGGCAGTCAGAGTTGGAAGTGCAGTCTTTGGTTCTACGCGGCTTCTCCCAAAAAGGAGGTAATGCCTGTCAGTGTGTTTTGTCAGCTACAGAGAGGAGGGGTTAAGGGAGACGGAGGAGAGAGAGCCTGAGGTCAACTTGTGGATTGAGGCGGGGCGGGACAGGCCCAAATTCTCATCTTTGCTTTGTCCCTTCTTTCCTGGGCGGCCTTGGACAGTCCCTCAGCCTTGAGCCTCGGTTTCCTCACCTGTGAGGTGGGCACCGTAATGCTCCCACTTCACAAGACACTTGTGAGGATGGAGTCTCAGAGGAGATGCTTCATACACGGTAGCTTACGTCGGCGCTGGCTGGTGCTTATACGCTCATTCAGTCACCCACTATTAGCTGAGGCCCACAGGTGTGTTGGACCCTGGCATTCAGACGCAATCACCCCTCTCCTTGAAGGGAGCAGACCTGTAAACCATAAATGGCAGATATTAGCCAGTGCTCTGAGTGGGAGTTCAGAGGAGAGAGCCACTCCTGATGGCAGGGGATGGAGAGGGGCGGGAGAGGCGTCCCAAACCAGAGGACAGCATCTCTCATTGGAGACCTGCTGTGGAAACAAGAGGAGCCTATCAGAGAGACAAGGGGACAAAGTGAGGGCATCCTGGCACGAGCACCGCTATAGACAAGGGTGTGGAGGTTTAGCACGGAAGGAGCGGGGATGGGCTGGTGAGGGAACAGGGTACATCCAAGGAGCTTGGATTTTATCTTGGGGAATCTTTGAAAGCTGAGGGTTGAGACAGTTGGGGGGCATTAGATAACCCCACTCTCCACAGTAACAGTAGCACCCAACCCTCACCCAGAGACTGCAGCATGGCCAGTCGTTGTCAGATTTTATTTAGTAATCCTCAGAACAACCCTCTGTCTTGAGTAGACGCTTGGGGATCCCATTTGAGGCACAGAGAGGTTAAGGAAGTGGCCCCAGGTCACACAGCCTTTAAAGGCTGAGCAGGGATTTGAAGCAGGCTGCCATATCCCCTCCTGCCTCCTGTATGATCAGCCCTGAGCACCAGAGCTTCCATGGCCATTCTGAGAATTCCCAGCGTCGTGTATCTCTCCCCTTGGTGCCCGGCCCATTCCTGCTCAGTACCTGATTCTTGCTCCTGGGCTGACTGACAAAGCCACTTTCATGGAGCGGCCTTGGCTGCTGGGGCATGGGGGAGGGGACCAATTTCTCAGAAATCCAATAAGTGGAGTGAGTGACTCAGTGTGCCGGCAGCCCCCCTCCCGACCCCGGCCTCAGCTCTGGTCCTGGCTGACTGGAGAGGTGGTCACCCCGGCCCTCACCTTGCTTCAGCCCCTCCTTCCTGGCAGAGGTCTTGGGAGCTTGGAGTCTGAATAGTTTCTCCAACCTCTAACCCCTCCTCCTCTCCTCCTCCTCAGGAGCAGGCCTATCAGTCTCTGCCTTCTGCCCTGCCCTGCACCATCCTCCTGGACCGTGCCGCCACCTGGAACATCTTTCTCAGAGAGGACTGGATCTTGTCTCTCTCTGGCTCCTTGCCCCAGGAGAGGGTCCCAATCCCCCAGACAGGTCAATGATGTGGTTCACCATCACCTCCCAGCTCCGTGTCCTCAAACTTCCCCAGACACAACCGCCTCTTCATTGGACATCTGCTTATCCCTCCAAGAGCCTCTGAGCTTCTGCAACTCCTGTTCCCCTGCCAGGAATGCCTCCCCCATTCTCGGGGTGAAATTCTCCTTATCCTCCAAATAGCACCTCCTCTGCGCAGCCTTCTCTGATTTCCCCAGTCAGGGCTGGTTGCCTCATCCCCTGTGTCCCCACAGCACCGAGCTTGGCCTGGTATTAGCAGTGATCCCGTTGTATGACAGTCATTTGATTAGCTGTTCCTTCCCTCAATCAGACTTTGAAAACTCCTCAATAATATCCAAATAGCTACCACCACTGAGCTCTTCCTATGTGCCAGGTACTGTGCTAAGACTTTACCTACATGATTTCTAGTTCTCCCGACAACCCTGGAGGCAGGTGCCACATTCATCCCCACTTTAAAGATGATCAGTGGAAGCGCAGACAGGTGAAGTCACTCGCCCAAGGTCACAGAGCGTAGAGCTCAGCACAAATCAGCCGTGCCCAGAGGTTGGCTGAATGAATGTGTGAATAAGTGGGAGGTCTCCCATGGCTGGGCCTTTAGATCAGCCTTAGGAGTTTCAAGGGAAGGGAACTAGCCTAGGGTGAGCCCCTGAATGTGCCAGGAGCCCCCGCTGTAGCCCTGAGATCCTGATCCTACTATCTCATTTTACCGATTAGAAAACGGAGGCTTAGAGCTATTAAAGGACTCTCCCAAGCCCAGAGATATTCAGTGGCAGAGCCAGGACATGTGGGATTCAGAGCCCAGTTTAGGACAAGCGTCTGGGGGCCCCAATGCATCTGGAGGGGGAAGAGGTGTTCATTTTAGTTTCATCAAAACTCCTCCTCTTTGGATGATAATCCCAGAAAGCCAAACTGAAGCCAGGGTTTGGGGCTGTGGACTGGATTCTGATTGTTGCGGGGTGGGGGTGGGGGCCTGAGGAAGGTCATACCTTTTCAGGGTGAGTCCAGTGGAGGCCTGGCCAAGAGAGGACCTTTGGAGTGTCTACTGGAGGATGGGAGAACGAGTAAGTTTAAGTAATGGTTAAGAGCTTGGGCCATGGAAATAGATACCCTGGGTTTGAATCCTGCCTCTGCCACCTATTAGCTGTGTGACCTTGGATAATCATTTCACCTCTTGGAATCTCAGTTTCCTCATCTGTAAAATGGGGATAATATGCCTCATATCAGATTTTGGTGAGGATCACAAATGTTGCATCCAAAGTGCTTGGCACATAGTAAGCTGTTTGTAGATGTTAGCTTTTACTGGTGGGGTCAGAATTAGGCTCTCTAGAATTTGGGGTAGGTTGAGAGTCAGGATAGAATTAACGAAAACTAGGACAAGGGCTGCCAGTCCATTCGAGGCCTGTCTATGTTTGTCTGCTTCTTGGAATCACCCAGAGGACCCTGCTGGGGAGTCAGGAGGGCGTGAGCCCAGAGCTGACATTTGGGTAATAGCAGGATGAAGAGTGAAACAGATTTGAGTTCAAATCCTGCTTCTTCCATGTATGTTCTGGGTTATCTCGGACAATGTACTTACTTGTTCCCTTTAAGCTTCAGTTCCTGCTCTGTAAAATGGGGGTATTATTACCTGCTCCAAAGGAGTTTCGTAAGGATTTAATAAGATCGTTACACCAGGCACACGTGTCCATCCAAGTGTCAGTTCCTTAGACCTCAGTAAGTGTTTTATTTCCTAAAATGATTTCCTCCCCAGGGCTTTCCCATGTCATGCTATTTGATTTTGGAGAACTACGTGGGCTGCTTGTAGCTGGTTTTCTTCCATCCATCCCTCCATCCGCTAATGCATCAACCCCTGTTTAGGACCAGACCTGCAACAGGCCCTGAGGATCCAGTTAAAGCAACTCAGAGAGAGGTGGTTGCTCAGAGGAGCAGGGATAGGCTTCCCCATCTGAGAGGTGAGATGCTTCACGCAGTTTCGTAGGCAAGGAGGTCAGAACAGGTCAGCAGGGGGGACTACATGTGCAAAGGCGCAGAGGCCTGGTCCCGAGACTGTGGGGAGCCCTTTGAAAACCAGAATGGGAGGGGGTACAAGTAGGGACTCACTGTTTCCAGGGTCCTGCCAGGGCCGGGGTCCCCCATCTCCCATTAACGAGGCATGTGCGCCCCCTGCTGGCTTGCCTGCTGACTGCACACTGGGCTTTGGGAGACTCCCAGCCACTGGGTCTGGGAACCAAATGCCCATAAAAGGTGGACTTCCTCAACTGGGAGGGCCCTTGGGGTCATCCACTTGGGCCTTACCGATGGAGACAGGAGGCCCCATGCGGGGCAGGGAGCTTGCATGGTGCAGGAATTCGGGGCCCTAAGTTCAAGACTGGGCTCTGTCCACGCCTGGGGTGTCGGGGGTCGGGGTGAGCTCCTCCCCAAGGAGTGGGGGTGGGTGGGGAGGGGGTGATCGTGGAGAGCAGAGGGGGTTTCAGATTCTCGGCCCTCGCCCCATCTGGCTGGCTCTGTCGAGGGATTTCCTGTTTTGTCTTGGAACAGTGTCACTGCAACCTGATAGCCATGAAATGAGAACTCAAGGTCTGTGTGTGTGTGTGTATGTGTGTCTCAAAGGCTGACGCTGGTGTCCGTCAGCAGGCCAGGGCTGGTGACATCAATGTACTAATGCTCTGGTCTTCCTTTAAACAGGTTTGCCCAGCCCCAAGTCCTCAGGAGTGGCCACCGCCGTCTTGCCCTTGGTTCTCCAGCTTAAGGGGGGCTGGCAGTGGAATGAGAGGATGTGAAAACTGGAGAGATGCTTGCCTTTCGAGCCCAGGTAGGAGACAAGGATGGATGCGGGAACTAGGATGGGCTTTGTAGCAGGCTAGAAGCGGGGAGTGTAGGAAAGATGAGAATTTGGGATGCTGCCCAGGCTTCCGGCCTGAGGGATGCACCCCTCAATGAGATGAGGAGCTTGGGGGGACCTGCCCACAGCCACCGGGTGCCTGGAGGCTCATTATGTGTGGAGCGCGCTGTTTCCTCCTGACCATCTCTTGCCCCCTTCCCAGACCTTCTTCCTGGCTGGGCTGCTGTGTATGCACAGGCATAGGCACGTGAGTGTGTGTGCTCTGTGTGTCCCTGCCCGTGGGCTGGAAGCTTGGTGTTACCAGGGATGGGAACCATAAAAGCCTTCTTGCTCCAGGAAGAGCCCTGCTAGGCTGGGAGGTGACTGACTTTTTTTTTTAAATTAATTAATTTTGGGCTGTGTTGGGTCTTCATTTCTGTGTGAGGACTTTCTCTAGTTGTGGCGAGCAGGGGCCACTCTTCATCGCGGTGCGTGGGCCTCTCACCGTTGTGGCCTCTCTTGTTGCGGAGCACAGGCTCCAGACGCGCAGGCTCAGTAGTTGTGGCTCACGGGCCTAGTTGCTCTGTGGCATGTGGGATCTTCCCAGACCAGGGTTCGAACCCGTGTCCCCTGCATTGGCAGGCGGATTCTCAACCACTGCGCCACCAGGGAAGTCCCTGGGAGGTGACACTTTGATCCCTGTTCTGATCACATCAAGGCCAGGAGTCTGAGCCTGCTCCCAGCAGGTGGTACATGGAGACAGCCTGGCTTAGCATTCAGATGGGAATTCCAGGCCTGCACCCATCTCTTCAACAGGGTGGCCCCAGGCAAGTCCGTGCCTCTCTCTGAACCTTAGTGTCATCACCTGGCAAACAGGACAATGAGCTGTGGCTCACAGGTGACTGGGGAGGATGGAATGACGTATCGCAGGCAGAGGCCTCAGCACGGTGCCTGGCACACGGTGTGCCCCAGATGAAGGGTGGAGGGGGTTGTTATGTTTAAACCAGATGCTCTATTGCTCAGAACTCCGGCCACCACCTACCTGTCTGACTCTTAGCCTTCTTTCTCCTGCTCCAGCCATACTGGCCTTCCTCCCGTGTCTGGAGAACGCAAGCCTTGGCCCAGTCTGGAGCCTCTGCCCCGTTCTTGCCTGGTTGACTCCTGCTCAGCCTTCAGGTCCCTATTTAATGTCACCTCCCTGGGGCAGCCTGCCCTGACTGCTCTGGCTAAGGCACCCACTGTGCCCATCCAGGCACTCTCTAATATTCTCCTATTTTTTTCTTCCTGGCATCTACCACTGCCAGAGCCTGAGTGATATGTTTATTGTTTATGGCCCCACCCCTGCTCATCTGTTGAACTCCCCGCTTTATCCCTGGTGTCTGCAATAGGGCCTGGCACATAGTAGGTCCTCAATCATTATATGTGGACTCTGTAGAGGCTTCTGATGCGTGGGGAGAGCTGGTATTTTGGAGCCAGACTGTCCTGGCTTGAACTTGGGTTGGAATCCCAGATGCTGGCTCCATCATTCACGGGCTGTGTGAGTCTCACGCCCCTCCTCTGGGCCTCAGTTTCCTCATCTGTCAGATGGGGCTAAGCAGAGTGACATCACAGCTGGTTAGAGGAAGCAACGAGACGGTGTGCAGGCATCACGCAGGCCAGGACTTGTTGATAGCAGTGATGATAGCTGCTACTTATCAGCCAGTCACTGTGTGCTGGGTGCTGCCCTAAGATCCCTACTTTTAAAAATTCATTTTGTCCTCACAATCACCCTGAGGAAGGGACGATTATCCCATTTTACAGATGAAGAAATTAAGGCTTAGCAAAGTAACCATGCCCAGTGATGATCCTATCTCTCCAGTGAGGGCTGTAGATGCAGGAGCTTTGGGGGCACGGCCAGTTGCTCTTGTTAGCATCTCACCAGTGCTTGGGGGGTTTGGGAAGCGGACCCCCTGAGTCCTAATTCCACCTCTGCCACTGACTTGCTGTGTGACCCCGGCTGGGTTTCTGCCCCCTCTAGAGTCCTGTTTCCCTGTGTGGCATCGTGAAGGCGCAGGGCCAGGTCAAGGGGTACAACCTCCAGGACCCACAGGGCAGGGCAGGGAGCAGGGGAGGTGGCTGGACCTGGGAAGCGCTGGAGTGAGCTGGGCAGTGGCTGCTCGGCTCTGGCTGGTACTTGCCAGGTGGGAAAGCGGGCCTAGGATTGCCAATGTTTGAACTTTTCAAGAGAAGCAGGAAATTCAGATTTTGATGTGAAATCTGATTATTAAGTGTTGGCAAAAATTAAGAAAAAAAGAAAGACACCATTTGGGCCAAACAAAGGCCATTTGTGGGCTGCATCTGGGCTTGTGAGCTGTCACTTTGCAATCCATGGGATACCCAATATCTAGAGGCAGTTTCCTGCTCCTGGACCCTTGATAAAAATGACTCACACCTCTGAGTGCTTACCATGTCTAGAGGCGTGTGTGATGTCATTTAACTCTTCCGCACATCCCCACTCCCAGTATTTCTACCATGTAATATTATCCCACTAATATTATCATGTCCATTTGATAGGTGGACAGCTAAGGTCCAGAGAGTTTAAGTAACTTGTCCAGGGTCACACAGCTAATACATGGCACAGCTGGGGGACAAAGCAGGGCCCTCCTGCTCCAAAACTCCCTGGTGTAACCACTGTACCATCCTGCCACAATGACCACCGCCCCCCCCCTCCCCCCCTCCCCCCCACCAAGAGACTATCTATCTAGGTTTCTTCCTGCTAGGGCACCCCCCATCCTGGCCTCCTGGGGACTCACACACTCACTGGTCAACTCCAGGGCTGGTCAGACACAATCTCAGCCCAGAAGGAGGGTGAGCCGGGCTTTTTCCTCTTCCCCGGGACCCTGGGTTCTCCTCTCTGCAGATCCCCTGGTGCTGCAGGCTGTGCTAGGGACCCGCTGGCTTGCTGAGAAACCTACAGAAGCAGCACCAAGGTCACGGCCTCTTCCATCAGCGCAGTCACAGACGTGAGGAAATGTCTCCTCCCTTTGGGAAATCCTGGTAGAGACTGTGCGCACATGCTCAGGTTGGGTCGCTGTGTACGAGGGTGAGTTTGTACTCAGTTCTGTGACTGAGCGTGGTGGGCAGCGGTGTCCGTTGCGGGGGCGCCTGTCCGGGGTCACGGTCATCTGGGCAGGCACTGGCTGAGCATGCAGTGTTGCTCCCTGCAACCTTTGGGAGCTGCGTGAATGTCACTTCTGCTGGTGAAGGTGGGAAACAGTGATTAAGGCAGCCACCGTTTATTATTTACCGGTGCTTCAGATAAATGATTTTCTTTAAATGCCACACAACCCTATAAAGCTGGTGTGATTGTCTCCATTTTGTGGATGAAGATACTGAGGCTCAGAGACAGGCAGTGGAATGGCCAGGCTGTGGGTCAATAGCAGAATGGAATTTGGATCCAGGTCTGCTGTCTCCAAAGCCATTGTTCCGTTCCCTTCCCCAGGCTGCCTGTTTGCATCAACGGTGACCCCATGCTGGGGCCAAAACCTTGCTCCAGTGGGCTCTCCTTGGGACACCCCTTTTGTACCTTCAAAGTCCCCAGCCCACCTGGAGTTGGGTATCCTCTGCATCCCAGGCATTCCCGGCACTTTGGAAACGAAGATGGTCTGAGCTGTCACCTTGTCCAGTGTTCTTGGCTTATGGCTGGGTCTAGGGCTCTCAGTTGCTTGGGGACCTGCACAGGGTCACACACTGACCCTATTACAGTTTGGGGTTCAGGCTCTGATGACTCTGGACGTTGATGAACAGAGCAGGCCTGGTCACTCTCAGGGATGTGTTGGAGTTGGGGGCGCGCCCTTCCTCATGGTCTGCGTTCTCTGTGCCGTCCTCCTTTTCTATTTATTTATTTTGGCTGCACCGGGTCTTAGTTGTGGCATGCAGGATCTTCGCTGCCACGTGCGGGATCTTCAGTTGCCATATGCAAACACTTAGTTGTGGCATGCATGCGGGATCTAGTTCCCTGACCAGGGATCGAACCCGGGTCCCCTGTATTGGGAGCACGGAGTCTTAGCCATTGGACCACCAGGGAAGTCCCCCATCCTGCTTTTCTAAGTGCAGAGCCCAGAGTCCAGAGAGGGGACTCTTGGCCTGACCTCGGTCACACCAGTTTGGCCAGGCCTCGGCTTCCTTCAGCTCCAACTGTAACCAGTGGGCTTTGAGGGGACTTTGATTATACCTTCCTATCTTAGAATCCCCACTGCACCTGAGAGGTGGCAGCGTGGATGCTGAGGATCCAGAGTTGGCTTTGGAGCCATACCAGGGACTTGAGGTCAAATCCTGGCTCTGCCACTTATTTGCTGGGACATTTGGGTGAATAGCTTTACATCTCTGAGCCTCAGTTTCTTTATCTGTAAGATGGGGGTAATAATGGGACCTACTTCATAAGAGTACTGTGAGGATTAATAGTAGTAATAGCTGTAACGACAGCTGCCAGACTTGGAGTGTTTACTACGAGCTGGTTGCTGCTGCCCCATTTAATCCTCCCTGCAGCATTATGAGTCACTTATTGTTATTATTCCCATTTTATGGAGGAGGAGACTGAGGCTCAGAGGGCTTAAATGGTTTGCTCGAGGTCTTCCACTAGTAAGTGGTAGTGCCTGGATTCCAGCCCAGTTCTGTCTGACTCCAAAGGCCAGAATGCTTAACCCAGGAGGGTTATTCAAGATATCTAACAATTGGCCTGGCCTGGGCCCTGAGCCATCAGAATAGACGCCTGCCATAAATAAACAAGCTGTCTGTCCTCCCAGCACCATCTTATCCATTACACACTCGACTGTGTTAAATGGGATTAATCCAGGAAATGAGATTACAGATGTCAAGTAGCTTGGAGAACCATGAAGCAGTCCATGTGCTTCTATTTCTCTTTACGCCGTGGGGAAGAGAAGGGCCTGGGAATCAGGAGAGCTGCGCTTAACTCCTGGCTCTGCCATGAACTTGCCGAATGACCGTTGGTGGGTATGGGAAGCCAGTTTCCAGAGTCATGGATTAACAAGGTCTAAACCTGCCAAGGAGATGGTGCCCAGTTAGCATCGCTCAGGCGCATCCATGAGCTACTTACAAAGGGCTCGTCAAAGCAGACCCAGGAGGCCTTCAGCTTGGCCCCAGTTTGGTAAATCACTCAATGAAGGGATCGTGTGCTTGAGTTTTTAAGAAACAACTTAAAACACACTGTGCCTATTTCACGTGTACAACTTGCTGTATTGAAAGCCTACACTTCGGAGAGTTCTGACAGGTGCATACACTGGTGAGGGCACCACCACAATCACCCCTGACATCCCCATCACCTTGGAAAGTTTCCTGCTTCCCCTTAGCCACCCTTTCCTCCCTCCACTCCCATTCTCAGGCAAGCCCTGATCTGTTTTCTGTCACTATAGATCACTTTGCCTTTTCTAGAAGTTTGCATCAACGAAATCATACAGCATGCAGACTTTTGTGTCTAGCTTCCGTCAGTCAGTGTAACCTTTTCGAGATGCATCCAGGGGATCCTGCGTTCCTTTTACTGCTGGGTCGTATTCTATCGTATTGGCTACACCACAGTTTGTGTTCCCATTCACCTTTGGACGGACATAGGGGTTGTTTCTAGTTTTAGACTATTACAGATAAAGCTGCTAGGGATATTTATGTACCAGTCTTTGTGTGGACATATATTTCATTTCTCCTGGGTAAATACCTAGCAGCGGAAGGTCTGGGGGACTTGGAAGGGTGGACTGTTTTCCAAAGTGGTTGTACTGTTTTACATTCGCACCAGCAGTGTACGAGAGTTCCCGTTGCTTCACATCCTCACCGACACTTGGCATGGTCGGTCTTTTTAATAGTAGTCATTCTGATGGGTGTGTGGTGGGATTCAGTTTGGCTTCTGCTGCAGTCTTTTTGATTTTTTTTGATGTGGACCATTTTTTAAAGTCTTTATTGAATTTGTTACAATATTGCTTCTGTTTTATGTTTTGGTTTTTTGGCCACGAGGCACGTGGGATCTTAGCTCCCTGACCAGGGCTCCCTGACCCACACCCCCTGCATTGGAAGGCGAAGTCTTAACCACTGGACCACCAGGGAAGCCCCCTCCTGCTGCAGTCTTGATGGGCTACGATGTGCTTGGGAGAGCAGACCTGAACAATGAAGAGGATGACCGACCATGGGACCATCAGGGGGAGTGGGTGTTGATTGGTTTTCTGAGGCACCAGAAGGCAGAACTAGGGACAATCTGAGGGACCCATAGGGAGAGAGATGTTGTCTCAAATTTCAGAATGAACTTTCGATGTGTCACAGCTGTCTGATTACGGAATGAATGTTCTGATGGAGCCGTGAGCCCACCGTTGCTGAGAGTGGTCAAGCCTGGTGGAGATGTGTGGACAGGGATTCCAGCCTCGAGTGGGGTTTGGCCTAGATTTCCGCCGCGCTTTCCCCAGCCCTGGGGTTCTAAGGGTGGTAAATGGTGAAAACCTCACTAGCAGCGTTAGTGTGAATATCTGCACCTTGCAGGCTCAAACCCCCACCTTCTCCTGCAGGAACCCCACATCTTAGGGGAGTTCCTGTCCCCTCTGAAGTGTGTGGGTGAATCCTCTATGCTTATGAATGGGAGTAGGCAGCCACCCGCGTTGTCCTCTATCCCCATCAGTCACCACTGCCACTGCTACCGTCAACTTCTCCATCAGTGCCCCGGCCTGCCAGGTCCTGCCTCCCTGGCCCACAGGTTCTCTGTTCCACCGTCACTGCAGGAGCTCACTGTTTGCTGGTAAATGAGGGGAAGAGTGCTTCTTAAGACGGGGGGGGGTGTCCCCCATCTTCTACGACAGCTCTGTCTGCTCACCCTCAGACTTCTCCTCCTGGGCTTGGTGACTGGGCTGCAGCAGCTCCAGAAACCAGTTGGCAGGAGGAATTCAGAACCGCCTGCCTCCATCCTGAGACCCCTGCTGCTGGGTCTGGCTTGCCACCCACCCTCTGCTTCCTCTTGTGAAGAGTTTAGGAAGAGTTTCTCCTTTGGCACCTGATGGTGCTTCCTGGCTTCCCTTAGGTGCCTGCCTCTAGTCCGCCAGACCCATCTTATGTGTGTGCCTGCACCCCAGCTAGGGCAGGACCCAAGCACCACTCTTGGTCCTGCCGCCATCTCATGTGGGTAACTGGATGGCTCAGCCCTATGAGCTGGTTGTGTCCAGTCTCAGCTCTGGCCTGGTCAGGTCCTCTTTACCCAGTAGGAATAACCAAAGGCAAGTTGTTTTACAAAGAAGGTTTTCTTTTGGACTACGTTCACCCCACTTGATTCGTATATTAAAAATCATACATCCACTTCTGAAACCATTGCTGTAGAATGGGATTTTCTGTGTGTATTAGCCAGGCTCATAGGTGGTCCCCACTGACCTGTCCTCCTGGGGCTCACACTCGTGTGTATTTCCCCCCCCCCCGACCCACAACACTGTACCAGGGTTGCTCTGTGTGCACATTAAGTTATGGAAGAATTGATGGGGTCATTTCTGAGATTAGGTTAGAAAAGACCCTGCAGCTTCAGTCCTGGTAATTCTCTCTCTCTCTCAGATCATTTGCTCTGGGGAAGACCAGCTGTCCTGTTGTAAACAGCCTGATGGAGAGGGTTGTGTGGGGGTGGAACTGTGGCCTCTAGCCAAATAGCCAACAAGAAACTGAAGCCTCCTGTCAATGGCCACAAGGGTGGGCTTGAAAGTGGGTCCTCCAGTCCCATCAAGCCTTTGGAAGACTTGACGTCAACCTCATGGGAGACCCTGAGTCAGAGGCACCCACCTAAGATGGCCCTCAACTCCTGACGCTCAGAAAGTGTGTGAGGTAAACGCTGCTTTAAATCACTAAATGTTTAAAGGGGATAATTTGTTATGCAGCAATGGATAACGAATACACCCTGGATTATGTACTCCTATTTGAGATAGCAATCATTTCCCCTGCCTTACCCCATCCAAACAACAAAGATAGAAGCCTGGTGTCATGTGGGTAGCCCTCCTGGTCCAGCACAGCTGATTGGACCAGGCTGAGACTTTCTAGGAATTCTTTTTTCTTTCTCTTTTCTCTTTTTACCCTTTCTCTTCCCTCCCTTCTTGTCTATTTTTCTTTCAATAGGAAGAGGGGAAGATTGAATCAAATAACTATGTGACTGAGCTGGTAAACTCTGGGGGTGGAACCACCAAGCTGGTCTGCCGAGAGAGAAAATTGAAGTGAGAGAGAAACAGGGATGAGAGACCTAGTTGGGGAGATATATGCTGCTTGTGGACCTGGCAGGTTTGGTGTGTCCAGTTTTGCTGCTGGCAGTTGTATTCTGGGAAACTCCTCTGATGCTTAAAACAATCCTCCTTTTACCTGAGTTTCCTTAAGTTTCTTCTTTTTCCAATCAAATCATCTGAAGTCAATAATCTTTGCAGGCAACATTTTTTTTTTTTTGAATAGACATAAACCATCCCGTTGAGTGGACCTGTTTAAGTTTGCACAACCGTTCTCCTCTGCTTGGACATTTAGGTTATTTCCAATTTCTCTCTGTTGTAAACAATGCCACGATGAACATCCTCAGCAGTCAAAGCTTTGTTTCACATCTCCAGTGACATCTTCAAGAGGGCTTCCCAGAAGTGAGATGAGTGAGCTGAAACGTCCTATTAAATGACTTTCCAGAAAAATGACACTGTTACTCCCACCAGCTGTAGAGGAAATCACTCATCTCACCCGCCCTCACCAGCCTTAGGTTTCTCTCACTGAAGGTTGCATTCTCCTGCCACGTATCGGGCCGAGGTGGGCTGGGCTCTGTGCACTGTGCTGGGGGCCATGCCCAGATGTCACACCGTTTAGGCAGCAGCCATGTCGTGCTGGCATCTTGAGGGTCTAAACAAGTAGGGAAAGATATATGTCGTTTTCTTTTATTTAAAATGAAATTAATTCTAAACACCACTTAAAAATACATTAATAATGGTGTTGGTGTATCATTCATCTTAAACAAGTGACAGATGTTTCCCTCAGCAAAATGCCAAAGTGAGAAAGTGGGTTAGGGAGTTAGGAGATTGATTAGTTTCTGTCAAGGGGCTCATTACCTCTCGGCCAGATGATCTCCCAACTGGCCCCCTTCCTCCAGCTCCTGCATCTCCTACCCTGGCCCCCTCTGCCCCCCTTGCTGATGTCTGGATAATCTTGCCGATAGGATTCAGGGGAGTGGGATGGTGGGAGGCTTGGAGTCAGGTGGCCAGGGTTCTGGCCTGGGTTCGGTCCCTGAGTTCCTGGGTGTGGTGGACACCTGCTTCTGTTCCCCCCTTTCTTGGATCAGCACTCTGATTTTTCTTTGGGGTGTCACATGGGGCTGACACTGCTCCCCCCCACCTCACCTCCACTCTAACGGGAGGCATATTATACCTAGGCTTGGCCATTGAGGGTTCTGCAGACCTCTGGCCCAATGATTGGTTCATAGGGGAGGTGGCGTGTGTCCCAAGCTGAGCCATTGTTTGAGGCCTGGATCCAACTGTACCTGAAGTTCACCTTTCAACATCCTGGTTATGTGAGTCAAGTCCCCTCCTCCTTCTTCCTCTTCTTCCTCTTCCTCCTCCTCCTCCTTCTCTGCTTCATCTTTTTCCTCTTCTTTTTTTTTTTGCTGTACGTGGGCCTTTCACTGTTGTGGCCCGGACGCGCAGGCTCAGCGGCCATGGCTCACGGACCCAGCCGCTCGCGCGGCACGTGGGATCTTTCTGGACCGGGGCACGAACCCGCGTCCCCTGCATCGGCAGGCGGACTCTCAACCACTGCGCCACCAGGGAAGCCCTCCTCTTCTTTTTTTAAGAAGTCCATCTGAATTGGGTGCTTGTTACTTGTGAACAAAAGAGTTGTGACTGACACGCAGTATGACCTTGAACAAATCCTTTCTTTTTGGTAGCCTCAGTTGCCCCCAGGGAATGAAAAAGCTGGCTTCGCTGGAAGAGGTTCCCTCAGCCTGGGAGGTTCAAGTTCCCCATCTGGGTTGTGGGAACCCACACGTTGGAAGGGTCACAGATGGATGGGCTGGCTCATGTGGAGACTGTCGCTGTGCAGCTTCGCCAGGGGAAACCTCAGTGGGCGTCCTCTCCCCAGACCTCCAAAAGGCTGCCCCGGAGCAAAGACATTGGCAGAGCAGGCCCCCTGGGGGAAGACCCAGTGGCTCACTGCGCTCCCTAGTGTGGAGCATTGTGACCAGCAGTGAGATGCGCTGAGCCTTCTCTGTCTCTCAATGGCTCCCAAGTACCTTCAGGGTTAAGTCCACTCCCCTTAGATGGGCGGAAGGCCAGCCTCCACATAGGGCTTAATAAATATTAAATGAATGGATAAATGAACAAATGCCCTTCATGATCAGGCTCTTGCCCAACTCCCCAGCCCTAGACTCAGACCCTCCACCTTCTACCCTACACACTCCACTCCCCACCAGCTTGAACACGCTGTGTTCTCTTATGCCTCAGTCTCATCTGTGCGGTTCCTCTGCCAGCATCTCTTCCTGCCCCGCTCCCCCCCCCCCCACCCCGCCGCCATCCCCCCTCCACAGGCAAACTTGCACTTTTCCTTCCATACGCAGCTCATTCACTGACCCAGCAAGAGTTTGAGCCCCTACTATGTTCTGGGCACTCTTCTGGGTGCTGGCATTGACCCAAACAGTGTAGTCCCTGTTAACATGGAGCCTAATTATGGTGAGGGGCGCAGCAAACACAGAGGCCAGTGGGTGGTAAATGCTATGGAGCAAGGGTGGAGCTGCGGTGCTGATGGGGGGCACGGTTGTTTTGTTGTTAATAGGGGCTGGCCAGGGAAGATTTCTTGGATCCAGTGACATTCAAGCTGAGACCCACAGGAGGGAGGGACTGACCTGCGAGAAGGGTGGTCCAGGAGGAGGGAACAGCAGATGCAAAGACCCCGAGTGGGGAGGAGGCCCCTGTGCTGGAGTGCGGAGCGGGGCGGGCAGGGGCGGGGGTCAGAGGGTAACAGCGGAAGATGGGGACGGCAGCTGTGCAGGGCCGTGTAGGCTCTCACTGGCCTTTTATCCTGAGCGAGAAGGGAGCCACGGCAGGGTTTCCGAAGGGGACGGGGCAGAGCAGACAGACCGGTTTGGAGGCTCTGGCAAAAATCCAGGGTGATGGCCTTGGGAGAGACAGAAGTGGTCTGATTCTGCATCTGTTTTGAGGGTGGGGAGGCAGGATCATCCCATGTGAGGGGGTGAGGGTGAGCAAAGGGGGTGCTCGTGGAGGAGCTGGCAGGCTGGGGGCAGCGTGGCCTGGGGCTGGCGTCCGGCCCGCTGACTGTGAAATGCCCATTGCTCAGCCTCGAGGGCTTCTGGAAGCGAGGGTGGATGTGGGAACCTGGGGGTCTGGGGACAGGTTGGGGCCGGAGGTATGAGTTTGGGTGTCATCCGCAGAAAGATGCTTAAAAGCAGGGGCTGCGTGAGGGAGTGAGGGTGAAGGAGACCACCTCCCATCTTTGGACGAGCCCCCCGAAGCAGGAGGAAGACTGACCGAGGTGCCCAGAAGTAAGAGCAGACAGCGTGTTGTCCAGACTGTGTCCAGGCTGCTGGCCGGTCACTTACAACGGGGCTGGGGCTTGGCCATTGTGCCCAGTAACTGGCAGTCGTTGGTGACCTTGACAAGAGAGGTGGGGACCAGCAGCTCCAGAGGGAAAGGATGGAGGACTGGACACAGTGCCAGAGAAGGGCTGGGGGCCAGGGGTCAGGGGTCAGGGAATGTATCTTTGAGCAAAGCCTGAGTGAAAAGCGGCTGGGGACGTGGTGGAGGAGAGGTCCACAGGCAGAGGGAACTGCCGGGGCCAAGTCCCCGGGGGAGGAGGGCTCCAGTGGCTTTGGGGAAGAGGAGGATGCAGCGGGGGAAGCAGCAGCAGCGCGACTTCACGGGGCCGGGGAGCAGCTGGCATTTAGTCTGGGGGGTGAGGAGAAGCTGCAAGAGGACTTTGAACGTTTTATTTGTTTATTTAAAAAAACTGCCCTCTGGCTCCCAAATGGGGAACTTTAGGAGGCTTTGATTAGGAGAAGCCCCGCTGAGGGGTAGCTTGCTGCTGTCCCCTTATCTAGGGCCCTCCCCTGCCCGCCCGCAGGTCTTGGCCTCTGTCCCCGCTGCCTCTGATCTGAGGCAGGCTGCTTGCGTGGGCCCCCCTGGGCCACCCGGGTCGCGGAAGTTGGGGGACAGCAGGCGTGTCCTGAGCAGAGCCGGGTCTCTCTGGCCATGTGAGGGCCCTTTGTCCCGGGTCGGCAGTACAGTTTGATCGGACCTTAGTGGGGCCAGAACTGGCCTCTGATACTCACCAGACAAAGGGCCTCTTTGAGAGGCCAGGAAGTGAGGAGCTGGGATTTATCCGCCCAGGGATTCGAGGGACCAGCTGGGGGCCAAAGAGCTGGGAGTCTGAGGCTCAGGCAGACCTTTTACTGTTATTATTGTTTTGAAGGTGATTTCTCCCTCCCCTCTGAGCCACCCCCAGCCCTGCTGCCTACCTCACCCCTCCAAGGGACCTGACTGGGGTCTCACCACCCAAGGGAGTGGCTGAGGTACGAGTCAAAGCAGGACGGCTCTCACTCTGTGTGGGACACAACCCCTCCAAGCACTTTCCAGGTATCAGCTCAGTTAATTCTCACCATGACTCTATGAAGGGGAGACCGGTATTACCCCCATTTTACAGATGAACAAATGGAGGCACGACGGGGTTAAGAAACTGGGCCAAGGTCACCTGTAAGGGGTGGGGCTGGGGTTTGGTCCCAGGCAGCATCTGACTTGCTGGGGTCGTGCAAGATCACGACTCTCAACACCTGAATGTTATAGAAGGCCTGAGAGGGGGAGGGTGTGTCCAGGGCACAGAGCCAGTTATGGGAAGGCTTGGACCAGAGCCCACGGAGGGCCGAGGCCTGGATTTGCATCCCATCTCCTCAATATTACTTGTGTGACCTTGGACAAGTCCCTTACTTTTTCTGAGGCTTTTCCCCTCAACCCTTGGAGACAATAACCCCCTTTCACAGGATTGCTGTGCTGACTAAATGAGGTGAGGACCGCGTGTGCTCAGCAGTGTCTGGTGTGGGGCGTGACCTCCCGGTGATGAGTTCCTTTCCGTCCCCTTCCCCACTCCCAGGTGCCAGTGCTGACCACAGCTTAGGGGGTGACAGGTTCCATGGCATTCACACCTCAATAGTGGCTTCTAAAGCCATGGCTTTTCAGCAAGGTGCTGGCCCGAATCACCAGGGAACTGTACAAAGTTCCATGCCCTGAGTCCCACCCTGGAGATTCTGACCCAAGCTCCTTCAAGCCTTTAGATCCAAAGGAGTGAACCCCTAGTAGTGGAATGTCAGACTCTGAAGAGTGATATAGGAAAGACTTGGAAGGCTGGAGTTGGGTGTGTGTGTGGGGCGGGAGGGCGTTTCCTTCCCATATCCCCAGTGTGTTCAGCCAGCCCTGACTGAGAAGCAACCCCCTTGCTTAGTGGGCCAGCTAATTGAGTCTGCTAAGCTTTGCCTTTAATTAAAGGGGAGGGAAGTCAATAGTCTGGGGGTTCATGGAGCTACTGATCTGTCAGGAGCTGATGTTCAATTTTCCCTGATCAAACCTCATTTCCAAATGTCCTTTCTTGAGGGGAGAGGATCTGTTTCTCCTCACTGCCCTTTGCTCCTTTCCTAATAACAGCTGGCCTTTGTGTGTGTGTGTGCTCTGTCCTGAGCTGAGGGCACTCAGCGTCCTATTTAACCCTTCCAACAACCCTGTGCAGTAGGTACACTTATGCCCATTTAATAGATGAGCAAATGGAGGCTCTTAGACCACAAAACCACTTGCTCAAGGATATACAGCTCCTAATCTATAGGCTAATTTTTTTTTTAATCTTCTCAAAGAACCAGCTTTTAGTTTTATTGATCTTTGCTATTGTTTTCTTTGTTTCTATTTCATTTATTTCTGCTCTGATCTTTTTGATTTCTTTCTTTCTGCTAAATTTGGGTTTTGTTTATTCTTTGTTCTCTTGTTCCTTTAGGTGTAAGGTTAGATTGTTTATTTGAGATTTTTCTTGTTTCTTGAGGTAGGCTTGTGTAGCTATAAACTTCCCTCTTAGAACAGCTTTTGCTGCATCCCATAGGTTTTGGATCGTCGTGTTTTCATTGTCATTTGTCTCTAGGAATTTTTTGATTTCCTCTTTGATTTCTTCAGTGATCTCTTGGTTATTTAGTCACGTATTGTTTAGCCTCCATGTGTTTGTGTTTTCTACGTTTTTTCCCCTGTAATTCATTTCAAATCTCATAGCATTGTGGTCAGAAAAGATGCTTGATATGATTTCAATTTTCTTAAATTTACTGAGGCTTGATTTGTGACCCAAGGTGTGATCTATCCTGGAGAATGTTCCGTGAGCACTTGAGAAGAAAGTGTAATCTGCTGTTTTTGGATGGAATGTCCTATAAATATCAATTAAATCTATCTGGTCTATTGTGTCATTTAAATCTTCTGTTTCCTTATGTATTTTCATTTTGGATGATGTCCATTGGTGTAAGTGAGGTGTTAAAGTCCCCCACTATTATTGTGTTACTGTTGATTTCCTCTTTTATAGCTGTTAGCAGTTGCCTTATGTATTGAGGTGCTCCTATGTTGGGTGCATATATATTTATAACTGCTATATTTTCTTCTTGGATTGATCCCCTGATCATTATATAGTGTACTTCCTTGTCTCTTGTAACATTCTTTATTTTAAAGTCTATTTTATCTGATATGAGTATTGCTACTCCAGCTTTCTTTTGATTTCCATTTGCACGGAATATCTTTTTCCATCCCCTCATTTTCAGTCTGAATGTGTCCCTAGGTCTGAAGTGGGTCTCTTGTAGACAGCATATAGCTGGGTCTTGTTTCTGTATCCATTCAGCAAGCCTGTGTCTTTCGGTTGGAGCATTTAATCCATTCATGTTTAGGGTAATTATCAATATGTATGTTCCTATGACCATTTTCTTAATTGTTTTGGGTTTGATTTTGTAGGTTCTTTTCTTTTCTTGTGTTTCCCACTTAGAGAAGTTCCTTTAGCATTTGTTGTAAAGCTGGCTCGGTGGTGCTGAATTCTCTTAGCTTTTGCTTATCTGTAAAACTTTTGATTTCTCCATTGAATCTGAATGAGATCCTTGCCGGATTGAGTAATCTTGGCTGTAGGTTCTTCCCTTTCATCACTTTAAGTATATCCTGCCACTCCCTTCTGGCTTGAAGAGTTTCTGCTGAGAAATCAGCTGTTAACCTTATGGGAGTTCCCTTGTATGTTATTTGTTGTTTTTCACTTGCTGCTTTTCTTTTAAATTAATTTATTTTATTTGTTTATGCTTGGCTGTGCTGGGTCTTCGTTGCTGTGCACGGGCTTCCTCCAGTTGCGGCGAGCGGAGGCCACTCTTCGTTGCGGAGTGTGGGCCTCTCACTGCGGTGGCCTCTCTTGTTGCGGAGCACGGGCTCTAGGTGCGCGGGCCTCAGTAGCTGTGGCTCGCGGGCCCAGTTGCTCCGCGGCATGCGGGATCCCACCAGACCAGGGCTTGAACCCGTGTCCCCCTCATTGGCAAGCAGATTCCAAACCACTGCGCCACCAAGGAAGCCCCTCACTTGCTGCTTTTAATAATTTTTCTTTGTCTTTAATTTTTGCCAATTTGATTACTATGTGTCTCGGCATGTTTCTGCTTGGGACTTTCTGCGTTTCCTGGACTTGGATGGCTACTTCCTTTCCCATGTTAGGGAAGTTTACAACTATAATCTCTTCAAATATTTTCTCTGGTCCTTTCTCTCTCTCTTCTCCTTCTGGGACCCGTATAATGTGAATTTTGTTGCGTTTAATGTTGTCCCAGAGGTCTCTTAGGCTGTCTTCATTTCTTTTCATTCTTCTTTCTTTATTCTGTTCCGTGGCAGTGAATTCCACCATTCTGTCTTCCAGGTCACTTATCCGTTCTTCTGCCTCAGTTATTCTGCTATTGATTCCTTCTAGTGTTGTTTTCATTTCAGTTATTGTATTGTTCATCTCTGTTTGTTTGTTCTTTAATTCTTCTAGGTCTTTGTTAAACATTTCTTGCATCTTCTCAATCTTTGCCTCCATTCTTTTTCCGAGGTCCTGGATCATCTTCACTATCATTATTCTGAATTCTTTTTCTGAAAGGTTGCCTATCTCCACTTCATTGAGCTGTTTTTCTGGGGTTTTATCTTGTTCCTTCATCTGGTACATAGCCCTCTGCCTTTTCGTCTTGTCTATCTTTCTGTGAATGTGTCTATAGGCTAATATTTTAAGACTTTGGTCTTAACCCTTACTCATTGCTGCTCTGTATCTGATGGAAATGAAAACCCAGGTAGGCTGTAGCCAACAGAAAACTTAGTTACCAGTCCTGAAAGAACTAGGGGTTTAGCGTTCTCACATGATGAGAAATCTAGGGCTGGTACAGCAGCAGCTCAGTGACAGTGTCAGAGAACAGGCTCTACTCTGTTGTCCCTAACTTGTGGGGTTTTTGCCCTCATAGTTCCAAAGTGGCTGCCACACTTCCAGCACTCACATTTGCATTCCAGGCAGAAAGGCAGTGGAAAGGCCAAAGGTCTCTAATTTGGAAGGCTTTGTCTTTTTATTTCGGAAGTGAAGCCCTTCCTAGCAGACTCCCACCTAGATCTCCTTGGCCAGAATGTGTCCCTGGCTACCCTTGGCTGGAAGGTAGTTTGAAAAAATGAGACATTAGCCTTCCAGCCTCTAGAGTTGCAGAAAACAATGAAGGAGGTGGCTGGGAAAGGTGATGTGGGCCCAACTAGTGTTCTTGCCTGGCCTTCTATTGTGGTCTCTCCAAGCAGGTCTCTTCACCTGTTCAATGTCCCCCCCATAGATGCTGGATTCCAGCCTGGGGAGTTAAGGGACCTTTTAGGTGCTTCTGCTGTCCAAGGTCTGGGCAGTGATGGGAAGCCTGGAGAGGTTGACTATCAGGACAGTTTGTTTTCTGGGCCTCATTTCCTCATCTGTAAAATGTGGCCTGCCTGGCGGGGTGGCCGCAGGACTACAGGAGACGGTGGGCACCAGGAGTCTGGCCGTAGTGGCAGAGCCACGGAAGGCAGGGTATGGCATTCGTAGAGCCAGGCTGAGCCACTCACCATCCTCGTACAGGCTGCAGCTCCCCCAGCTGGAAAATGGGAATGAACTCATTTTATCTATGCTGTAGGGTTGTTCTGAGGGTTACATGAACTTATGCACCAAAGTGCTTCAGTGACTGTTTCTGACCCTTTCTTTGGGACAGGTTCCTAGAGGGGTGAGACGTTTTTGGAAGTTCTCGTTCCACAGGGAGGAGGTGCTGTTTCCAGCAGGAATTTGAGGAGGGAAATAAGGTCAAGAGCTGGTGGAGGGGTTGGAGGCCCTGCAGAGACTGGGGGGACTCCCCGACACCTCCCCGGTCCTGCCGCCTCCAAAGAGGGCCCAGGGGACCCATCAGATGGTCTGTCCTCTGTGGGCCTGTAATGGGCTGACCCCAGTGTCCTCCCCACCACAGCCCCAATCAACGGCTCTCTGCTGGGCTTTGAGCCATCTACTACAGTGGCCTGGTCTGCCTGGCCAGTCACAGCACTGTCCCAAAATAAGCCCCTTGGAGGAGCAGAGGCGGCTCACTGGGACCCCCCTCCCCGCATAGGTTCCTGACCTGCTTAGGAGGGATGCAGACAAGCTTTACCTCTCTGTGCCTCTGCATCCTGGGAAAACAGGGGATGGTGGGGATGTGGTAGCCCCTTCCCCACAGTTCCATTTTGTCTTGGTTCCTGGCCTCTGTCTGGGCCTGACTCTCAGGGGGCTTGGAGAGAAGGAGTAGGTGCATGTGCTGGGGGCTGACAGTCGTGGGGTTCCAGTCCTGTTCTGCCCTGCCCTGTCCTGAGACCATGGCGGGTGCCTTCTACTCTCTGGGTTCCTCACCTCTGTAAAAAGATCCTTTCTAAGCCTCTTCCAACTTGGACATCCCCGTGACTGTGAATCCAGGGTGTCCCCTGCCCAGGGGCAGCTTGCAACAGACCTTGGAACCTCCTGCCCAAGAAGGGGCCCCAGGACAGTCCTCCCTCCCTCAGTCCAGAGCGGGACATGAGCTGGGTTTGTGGGTGCAGTGCGCCCCCTGGTGGCTGCTCTGGAACACTGCTCGTCCAGGCCCAAGTCCCCAAGGCCTCTGTGCTGGGTGAGGGTTGGCAGGGCCCAGCTGTAGGAGAAGCAGTTTTCTCTCCTTTTAAGGGAGTTGGGTGGAGATGGGGTTGCTATAGCTCCTGGGAAGCTTTTTGATCCCAAAATGTAATCCCGCCACCAGCATCCCCATCTCAGAGAAACCAGCCTCCCGGCTGGGAGTTTTCCCTCTTGTTTCTGGGGAGTTGGTGTGGGTCCTTTGTGAAATGAGTGGATCATCCCCATGTTGCCGATGAGGAGACTGAGTCTCACGGACCTCAGAGATTAGGTTCATAGTCTCAGCCTCACCCTGCTGAATGTTTGTGTCTCCAAATCCATATGTTGAAACCCTGCCCCCTGCTCCGGGACACCCTGGGGACTCTGGCCTCCCAGGCCGGACTCACGTGGCTCCCTCTGCTTGGACACTGTCCCCTTCCTCGGAGGAATGCTCATCCTTCAGATGCCATATCAAGGGCTATTTTATTTGTGTTTATTATTTTGGGGGGTAAAACATGCCTATCATACAATTCACCGTTTTAACCGTGTTTAAGTGTCTGGTTCAGTGGCATTAAATACATTCGCACTGTTATGCAACCGTCACCACCATCCAGCTCTGGAACTTTCCATCTTCCCAAACTCAAACTTTGTACCTATAAAACAATAACTCCCCATTCCCTCCTCTCCCCAGCCCTTGGCCACCACTATTTTACTTTCTGTCTCTGTGAATTTGACTATTTGAGGTAACTTATAGAAGCAGAATCATACATTATTTGTCTTATTTCACTTAGCATAATGTCTTCAAGGTTCATCCATGTTGTAGCATCTGTCAGAATTTCCTTCCTTCTAAGAGCTGAATAATATTCCATTGTATGTATCTACTATGCTTTGTTCATCTAGTCATCCGTTGATGGACAGTTGGGCTGCTTCTACCTTTTGGCTATTGTGAATAATGCAGCTATGAACATAGGTATACAAGTATTTATTTGAGATCCTACTTTCAGTTCTTTTGGGTATATACTCAGAAGTGGAATTGCTGGGTCATATGGTAATTCCAAGTTTGATTTTTTGAGGAATTTCCATATCATTTTCTACAGTGGCTGCACCATTTTACGTTTCTATCAGCAACGCACAAAGGTTCTAATTTCTCCATATCCTTGCCAACACTTGTTCTTTAAAACGTTTTTTTAATACTAGTTATCCTAATGGGTGTGAAGTGGTATCTCATTGTGGTTTTGATTTGCATTTTCCTAATGATTAATGATGTTAAGCCTCTTTTCATGTACTTATTGCTCTTTTACTTTTAAAAACTATTTTCCGCAGATCAGAAAGCTTGACCATCATCTGAGAACTAGCTAGAAATGCAAATTCTCAGACCCCATGAAGGATAGACTGAATTGGAAACTCTGCACCTGGGCCCCAGGAATCTGGGTTTTATTCAACACTAGGTAGTTCTGATGCACGCTCAAGTGTGAAAACCACTGGTCTGGGCACTGTGCCAGGCACTTTGCAGTATGATTTCATTTATTACACTGTTATTATCCCCATTTGGCATATGAGAAAACCAAAGCTCAGAGAGGTGAAGTCCCTTGCCTAAAGTCACACAGAGTACACGCTCCAAACTCCAAAGCTGTCTGTGAGGTGCGTTCCACGGGATTTACCAGGAGCCTGGGCTGGGGCTCCCTAGCTGGCCAGCAGGGGGAGTCCTTTACCCAGGGCCCAGAGTCTAGGCTTGGAGAGAGTGGGGAGGGCTGAGCCCTTGGAAGCTGGGCAGGACCCTCAGGGCTCACCCCTACCCGCTTCAGTCCTCACCACTTACCCTACCCTCATCTCTCCCACTTGGACTCTCAGCCTCTGACTGCAAAGAACGCTGGGGCAGGGACTCAGGGCAACTTGGTTGAAGTTTGAGAGGTCCCATTAACAAGCTCTGTGACCTTGGGTATGCTGCTGAAACATCCTGAGCCTCAGTTTCCCCATCTCTAAAGTGGACGTTACCATCCTGCCTTGGTGATCCATTGAGAACATGAAGGGCCCTTCAGGTCTGAGGCGTTTTGGCTTCCTGGAGGGTTGAGATGACTGACGTTCTTTGGGGGGAATGGAAAAAAGAACATTTACTGGGTGCTAAGTATGTGCTGGGCACTCTCAACGTGACATGAGTTTATGCCAACATAATGAAATAAGGAATATTATACCCATTTTACAGATGAGGAAACTGGGCTCAGAGAAGAGACGTGAGTTGCCTAAGGTTCCCATGGCCAGAAAATGGCAGAGCTGGCGTTCCAACTCAGGTTCTCTCTTCTTCCAGGCAGCCGTCCAAACAGAGGGCTAATGTCTACTCCAAGGAGGGATGGGGAGACAAGGAGGCCAAGTTGTTTCCATCCCTCCCTCCTTCCCTGGACTCTGGGACTAGGCCACCTGCCTTTGTCTCCACCACCTATAGCTGCGCGCCCCATAGGAAGATCACTCCTGCTCTGGGCTAAATGTTTGTGTCGCCCGCAAACTCATATGTTGAAACCTAACCCCTAAGGTGATGGTGTTAGAAGGTGGGGACTTTGGGAGGTGACTAGGCCATGAGGATGGAGCCCTCCTAAGTGAGATTAGTGACCTTGTTAAAGGGACCCCCGAGAGTCCCCTCACCCCTTACACGTGTGAGGACATGTGGAAGACTGCTGTCTGTGAACCAAGAAATGGTCCCTCACCAGACACTGAATCTGCTGGTGTCTTAATCTTGGACTTCCCAGCCTCCAGAACTGTGAGAACTAATTTTCCATTGTTTGTAAACCACCATTGTTTGTAGTCATGGTCTTTCGTTGGAGCAGTCTGAATAGACTAAGACACTCTTCATCCTGAGCCTCAGTTTGCTTGTTTGTATAGTAGAAATAATAAACCTTGAATTATTCAGGATTTTAACTGGCTCACGGTATGGGAAGTGTAGAGATGGAAATATTGGGGTGGCCTTCTCTGTCAGCCAGTCACTCTGTCAGTCTCCATGTGTCTCTTGGTTTCTCAGTCTGCCTCTACATCTCTCTTGGCTCTGCTTGTCTCTTGTCCGATGGCTTCCTTGATGTGGTGAGTGAGGACAGGAGGACAGGGCCATGGGCAGCACTGGGCTATGTCTTTCCAGCTCAGCCACACCAGGGAAACAGAGAGCATCTCTACCAACATCCAAATATAAAATACCAGGGCAAGAGTCTGATTGGCTGAGCTTGTCTATTCCTGGGCCAATCGCTGTGGCCAGTTGGAGATGAGATGCTCCTATTGGCCAGATCTAGGTCACATGTCCACCCTTCTGGTTGGAGAGAGAGGTGCTGTGATTAGCAGTCTCACTAGAATCACTTGGAGTGGGACTAAGGTGATTAGCCCCAACTAACTCATCACGCTTACCACGTGCCAGCACTGTTAAGAAGTACCTTAAATGCACTAATTCATTTCGCTCTCGGAACAATGATCCCATTATTCAGGAAAGGAACTGAGGCAGAGAGGCACACAGCTGGTGAGTAGTGCGGCTGGGATTTGAACTTCATCTGGTTCCAGAGCTCCTGCTTGTGCTTCACCTAAAGATCAACTCTAATGGTTGCAGAGTTACCAGAAGCAGAGGGGAGGGCTGGTTGGCAGACAGATGCCCATTTCCCTTCTACCACCCATGGGATCTTTTGATGACATGGAAGGCACTCAAACCTGGGCTTGGCACACAGTGGGCTTTTGGGGATGGAAGTTCCCTTCCCTTTCCTTGGGGAGGCAGGGCACCAGCTTCCTCCCCGGGGAACTGGGTTGGTGTGCACAGTTGAAAGGGCTCTATGGTTGTAATCCAGCCTGAGCAGCTCAGGAGGACCACTGCTCCCTCCCCTGATGGCAGCACTGGAGGAAACCATTCCGGCCCTCCTCCTGCAGCCCCCACTGCCCCCCGCAGAGGTCCTTCTCTCAGTGCAGACAGAGCCCGGGCGAGGGTCTGGGGTTGGGGTCGGGTCTGGAGTCTGAGGGCGTCTTGCTGCTGGGGCATCGTGTCTCCTCCTGGGTGTCACGCTCCTTCCCTCTGTGTTATCCTTGGAGCCCATGGGTCATGGGCTCACCGGGGGCTGGGGTGGGCCTCCGCTGGGTACACAAACACCAGTCGGCCATCCAGTGACCAATGAACAAGGGGAGCCCTCAGCAGAACTCGATAAGGTTTCCAAAAACAAGACTGGGCCTCCTGGAATGTGTTCCTCCCTCCTGCTGGTGGCTGCTAATTTATGCTAATCAGATGCATGAAAACCCCAAGTCCCCAGTGGGTCCAGGGTGACAGGGAGGATCCAACTGGCTGAGCAGGCGATGAAGTGGACCTGTGTTTCCCTGGCTGCCTGGTCCCTTACCTGGGCCCCCAGAGCGGCCCCGGTTCTCCTTAACCCCTGCCCTGCTGAGCCAGAGGGGCCCCGTCTTGTCCTGGGAGGGGAGGCAGGGTCCCTAGGGAAGGTCAGGGAGATGGGGCTTCCAGACACATAGGCTGTGTGCCTGGGGAAAGGCAGGTCCCTGACAGACATTATCTCATTGACTCCTCTCCCGATGCCCCCATAGGAGTCACAGTGGCCTTGAGGATACAGAGGCCAAGAGGGGTTTAGAGACTTGCCTGGAAACGGGAGCAGTTGGTGACAACTCTGGTGTCAGGCAACCGGGGGCTGAGCTCCTGGATTGGCCACTTAACGCCGTGCGACCTTGAGCAAGCTGCGGAACTTTTGCGCCTCAGTCCCCTCATCTGCAAAGTGGGGATGATACCAGTTCTTCCTTCAGGGGTGTGGAGGGATCGGATGAGAGGCTGCACAGGTGGGTAGGCACTCAGCTGCTTCGTCCATGACCATCAGCAAACCCTGCAGTGGAGCTGGGGGCGGCTCCGGTGTCCGACTCTGGAACCTGGCCTCTTCCAGAGGCCTCAGGCTCCTTCCTCGATGAGGATTCTGAGGACAAGGACATTCCCAAGGCCCAGACCCTTTCCATCCAAGGCTCCTACCTCGTGCTGTATGCCCAAGGGCAGGGGGTCCCTGGAGCTCGCTCTTGGCTCCTCCAGGCCCTCGGTGGGCAGCCCTGGGTCATGGGAAGGGCACAGGATTCAGGATCAGGGGTGTGGCCTCGAGCCCAGGTCCGCCTCTTTCCCTTTGGGTGGTCAGATCGTGGCCTCTGGCCGTGGCTGAGCTCTGAGTGTGCGGGGCATGGTCATCCCGCCTCTTTACCTTTGCCTGTGCTGCTTCTAGCACCAGAAGTGCCTTTCTCGCTCCCCTCCTCTCTCCTGGGCACAGACTGCATCTGCAAGCCCCCTCGAGGCCCATCTCCTTTATCAAGATCCCTGGCTGAGATTCCGCGTCCTCGATCTGCCGCTGCTGCCCCCATTCTCCTCACCTATCCTCCTGCCCATCCACTGCTCGCTCAGTTGCTCCCTTCGGTGTTAATTTGCACTCAGCCCTGTGCCCACCACCTACAAGGAATGGACAAAGCATACTTCCGCTCTTACAGTTTTAGTTTTCTTTCTCTGGCCTCAGTTTCCCCATCTGTCCAATGCTGGAAGGGGTGACACCCTGAGCGTCTGAGGGCTTGGCAGTTGGGTCATCCTTCTCTGGCTATACCGCAACCCCTGGCAATGTGAGGGAGCCCAGAGACAAGGAGATGGCTTCCTTGGGCTTTCAGAATCATCAGGGCCACAGTGATCAGGTGATTCTGGGTGGTCTATCTGGGGGCCTGGACCTTGCAGCCATGAAAAATTACCTTAAGTTTTCCATGGAGAGAAAATCCCAGCCCCGGCCACGTGAGTTATTTTGGGACACCCTGGCTGGTGCTCTCTGCTCTTGTCCAAATAAACTGGCCGCAACCAGTGAGGCCTGGAAGGCCCCGCCCTCTCTTGTTTACGGCCCTGCCAGCCTTCGTGGCTGGTCAGTGGCTGGAATCGACGTATACCCTGGATTCTCTCAGCCCAGGCTGGGTGGAGTGGGCACAGGATCCTAAAATATCCTGACCTCTTAATGGCAATGTGGTCTCTGGGCCGAGCAAGGGCATCCAGAAATGAAGAAAAAGAAAATGAAAACAAACATAAACAATCCCAGTGTCACGCCTCTGTGAGGCTTCCCGAGTGTGACGGGGCATGTGATACAGCCTGACACCAGGAAGAAAACCATTTTCCTGTCAGCTGATCACGAAAACATATGCAGCCCACAGGATGGGGCAAAACAACTGTGTAATTTTTCCACTGGTGCTTCAGCCCTTACAGAGTTGGCTACTGTTGACTGTGCAGGTGTCCAGGGGTCTGTCTTCCTCTTTCCCATCCACCTTGTCCCCTCACCTAGGGGCTTGTACCCTGCTGCTAGCTTTCTATGGGGTCCTGCCCAGAGACTGGTGTTCCCATCTCGCCTGGGAGGGCCAGAGAAGGCCTTGCTGTCCTCCACTGAGCAGGCCTGGGTCTTTGCAAACCTTCTAGCACAGCATCCTCAAGACAAAGCTTTCTCAGGGGTGGGTCATCATATCAGACAGCTTTGGTGACTAGCAGGGCTAAAAAAGTCCCTTGACTCCGCCACCAGCAGTGAGACAGGGAGGGGACAAGCTCCGAGGCAGGGCCTGACCTCCTTGTCTTTCCATGAGGGCAACAGCAGCTTCAGCAGCGACCACTTACTGAGCATCTACTGTGTGGCAGTCACGGTGCCAAGCACTCTGAACAATCTCATTTAATGCCCACGGCAACCCTGTGCAGGAGAGTCTATTCAGAGACACGCTAGCAAACAGGCCCTCTGAAAAATAAAACAAATCACAGTTCGTACCGCCTGGTAGTACCTGCCAATTTCCATGGTGTAAATGCTTCCACCGTGGCTGATGAGGTCGCTGACCGCAGAGTTAGGAACACGCTTGCGCAGTTAGCCACACAAGCCGGTGGGAGCCTGCCCCAAGCATGCCCCTGTTCTATTCTCATTTAACACACTGTAATTAGCAAGCGCAATTTGCAAACTCAGGTGTGAGGAGAGCAGCTTTCTTTCTATTGATAAATTCTGAACTGACCTTAATTTCTATGTGATGCCTTCACCGCATTAAGCTATGGAAACATCGGTCATTCCTGGTCCCCCTGGCCCCTGCCCCAGGGTTGTTGAAGGTCTGAGGGTCTAGGTAGCACTGGGACGCTGTTGGGAGGAGCACATTAGACCCTAGTGTTGTTATCTGCTGGCTTGTCCCTGTTCTTGTCTAGTCCTTGAGGGCACTGCTGAGTCCTCCCTCATTTCTCATCACCATGTCCCTTTGAAGCCACCAGCTCCCTTGGGCCATGTGGATGTCATGCCTGTGCCTCCGTGGGTGCAGGGGAGGATGTTCATTGCACCTGTCCCTCTGAGGGGAGAGCTCTCTGCTCACCGGCCATGGGGTGGGGCTCTGGCTGCCCTGTCCGCCCCCAGGAAAGGCCATGTCCCCAGCTCCTGTGCCAGGCGGGAGCTCCGATCTCACCACATCCCAGCTCTCTCCCTCTGTCTTGGGTCTCCAGAGCATCCGGAGAACTCCCACTCTAGTGGGGGCTCAGGGACCCCCAGCCTCCCAGCTGCCCCCACTGCTTCTTGTGTCTGTCCCCCCGCAGCCCCCAAATCTACCTGGTCTCAAGAGTGGGTGTCTCCGGTTCATCACCTGGGCTTCCACATTTTCTACACTATGGCAGAGTCTGGACTTTTGAAACTCAAAAGCCAGTGAATTTGACTCTTTGTTATCTGCACTCTTCTGGGTTATCCCTGAGGACAGCAGTGTGCCAGGCTGCCCCAAGGTGGGCACCGGGGAGCAGGGGGGCAGGAGTGGGACAGGACACAGAAAATTCTAGGGAAGGAGGCACTGGTGGATATTTCCACATGTTATCCTACCACGTGCTGATAAGGAAACAAATGCAGAAAGGTTCAGTGACCTGCCCCAAGTCATCCAGCAGGTCAGAGACTGAACCCGCTGAACCCAAGTCCCCGCAACTCCCAGACCCACAGAAGGCCATGGGTGAGTGAGGCAGAGCGAGGACGGAACTCAGGGCTCTGGTCTCCGTCTGGTGCTGGCCCCATGGGACCAAGTGCTGCCCAGAATCCTGGGAGGCCTCAGAAGGCCTGAGGGAGGGAGAAACACAAGAAGAAAGGAGCTGCTAGTGCCTGCTGCCCCACTGTGTGACCTCAGGCAGGGCTGTGCCCTCTCTGGATGTCCATTTCTCATTTCATTTGCTGGAAGTGCTATGAAGGAGGTAGAGGCGCTGGCCTCCTTCGAGGCAACACTCTTCTCCTCCTGGCCTTTCCCGGGCATCTTAGCTCGGGACTGAAGGCTGTAGATTCATGAAGTCCTCCTCCCCTCTCTAATTCTCTAATGATCTTGAACATTATAGAAAAGTTGCAGGTCAAGTATGAAAAATCATTTCCCCCCGACCCTTTGAGAGTAAGTTGCTGCTGTGGTGACCCATCCCCCTGAATATTTTAGTGTCTGTTTCCTACCAACAGGGACCTTATCCCCACAAACACGATTCGACCTGGAAATCAGGACACTGATGCTGACACATCTCAAAGGACGTTCTTGAGCCCCACAAGAGGTTGCCTGTGGCCCCAGGAATGTCCTCGCGTTGAGTCGTCCTCACGCTGAGTTGTCTCGTCTCTCCAGTCGCCTTGGGCCTGGAACAGCTAGTTCTTCATTTCCTCATCTATTCTTCACTTTCTTGGCCTTGATGCTGCTGAAGATGGCAGGCCAGCCGCTTTGCAGAGTGCGCCTCATTTGGGGTTTGTTTCCTCGTGGTTAGATTCAAGCTGGGCCTCTTCAGCTGAGCTGTCACAGAAGTGATGCTGGGATTCCCACTACTTCCTGCAGGTGGCACGCACTTGGGATTTGCCCCGTTACTGAGGAAGCCGCTCCGGACCCTCGGCTGGGCTCGGCCTGCAGGCCTCTCCAGAGTCAAGTTACACTTTCCCCTTTGTATCGGAAAAGCATTTTCAGGGTGGTACTTTGAGGCAGTGCAAATTGCTGTTACTCATCACACTTCTAATTCATTTGTTCATTTATTCAAGGCGATAAATGATAATTCCTGTTTTATTCAGTGGGCGATAATGTGTGACTATCCTTTTTCTTCCGATGCTCAAGGGAAGCTGGAGGGGGCCCTTCTTGCTGGCTCTGTGGCTCCAATGACGGCCTCATTGCTCTTTGAGTTCTTCCTTACTTCCTGGCACAGAAAGGGCTTATCTCGTTCTGTCCCTGGCCTGACCCTGGAATCAGCCATTTCTCCAAGGAAGGGCCTCATTTTAAGCTTTCCATGTGATTCCCAAGTGAGGTACAACCAACAGTTATTGTATCATATGTGTGTGTATGGGTGAGTGTTAGATGTGTGTTGAGAGTATATTTATAAGATACATTAAAAAAAAGAAAAGCCCAGACATTTGACTGTGTTTGGGCAAGTTCTTATTTTTAAAAAATACACTAGAAGCTTTAAAAGCTGGGCGGCAGGGTGGAGGTCATGGGAAGGTGCTCTGGGCTTCTTGTGGATTCTTCTTTGCCCCCCGGCCTATGAGGTGTACGTCTGGGTCCCTCCTGTCTTGGCCGGCGTAGCTGGAGCTCAGAGGGGCACAGGCGAGGCTGGGGGTCCCGCCAGAGCAAACACAGCCCCTGCACAGGCCAAAGGAAAGAGCCCTAGGTCAATATTAGCTCGTGCGGAACAGGCCCGAGGAACGCGCGGTTTGTTCCATGTGGCCTCTGGGAGGGAGGGGACGGAGGCTCAGGAGCTCACGGGAGCCCTAGATGTCATAGGTCCAACCTCCTTCTGCGTGGATGGGGACACTGAGGCCTGGAGGTGGCAGGGACTTGCCTTGTGTCACAGTGTGAGTGGTGGGACTGGCCATCAGTGGAACATTCATTTGTGTTTTCCATTCTTTTCCTTTAGGTGCTTCTGATTTCTCCTCTGTGGCTTCTGAGAGGCAGCGGAAGGCAGGTCGGCGAGCACTGGACTGGGATCCTGGATTCTATTCACGATGGGACTCCGGGATGTTACTCTCTCCCTCCCTTTATCTCAAAGACCCCCTTTCCCTGCAAACCGTCATCTCTGCCCTTCTTTGCTTCTGCTCCACGAATTCAGGTCGTCAAACTCAAAAGTCACTGGGGGCCAGGTAGAGAAGGTAGCTGTGTGATGCGAGCAGTTGTGAGGTGGCAGGGCGAGCTGGAAAACACGGGCCCTGCATGACGGCACTCACGGTACAACGAGATGAACACACCAGCCAGTCACAGGAGGCACTGAGAGTTTGCAGGTCCTGTTGATTGTTTTCATGTGTAGCTGCCGGGAGGCAGACAGACAGACTACGTGCTTCCTCTCCTTGTCCTGTTGTCTCCCAGGACCCAGTGGAGAGGGAGGCCTGGCTGGGGCTGTAGCATCCAAAGCGCAGAGGAACATCCCAGGAGGCGCTGCAAAGCTCAGCCGTGAGACGCAGCCGCGAGAAGCAGGGACTGGGCTTACTGGGGCCTGGGAGCGACGTGATCCCTATTCTAGCCTTTGCGTTGGCTAGTCGAGATTTCATCTAAACTCTAGCTGCCGGGATGTGCACATTGACCGCCCACCTCCTGCCTTATCTGTGGGCCCTCGGCCTCCTATCGCCCAACTCCAGCTGCTTCCCCATCCAGCCTCCTACCACGAAGGAGCATCACTGACCGCCAACCACCGTCCACACCCTGAGACAACCTCCCCCCCCCACCGCCAACTCCGGCTCTCAGAGAAGCTGAGAACCAGCTTCTGCTCATCCTAGGCCGGCATCTGAGTTCCAGCTCTACCATGGACTGGCTGTAGGATCCTGGGCAAATTACTCAACTTCTCAAAGCCTCGGTTTTCTCATTTGTGAAATGGAAAGAGTGAGGTCTCACTGGCTCACTGGGTTGTTTTGAGGACTGAAGCAGATAAAGTAAGAGAGTTTGGTACAAAGCAGACACTTCTGTCATCCCCGGCTCCGAGGCTGTATCTGAGACTCAGGTCTCAGCACATCAGGCCTGGCTGGAGGCCTGCCTTCTCCTGGAAGCCTTCCCTGATTTCCACAGCCCAGGCTGAATTCCAAACTCCAGCCTCAAAGAATAAATAGATCAGCAGTTGGAGAGAGATGGGAAGCAGGAAGGGACCTTCTTCGTGAGCACTGAGGACAACCTCCTTTTTCTGAATCTCAGGGAAGAGACAGGACTTGAGCTAAGTTTGCACAGTGACTGAGGGACAGAGCTGGATCTAGAAGTCCCCACTGTTCCTCCTTCTGTAATCTCCCTGCTCTTCCCGTTTAATGTCCTTCCAAGTGATACAACCACCGAATATCCACGAGGGATGTCTCTCTTATTTGGTGAATGGGTAAACCGAGGCACAGAAGAATCTGTCTGGACACAAAGCAAGTAAGACCGGCTTCCAGTACGGTGCTCTTCCCAGCACAATGCTGGCCTCCTGTGATCTGCATCCCTTCCCTTCCAGTCACCCATGCCGGGAGGGGGGAAGCGGTGGACAAACGTTTATGACACCCATTCTGTGTCCATCCTCACCCCTGCCTGGTTGAGCCTCCACTCTAGACTAACACAAAAACAGGATGAACAGACTGTATAATTAGGGCCTGAAAAATGGTACAAATCAGGATACACAAGTAATTCAGAAGAAGGAATGATGTAGAAACAACAGCATAAAAATACTAGAAAAAAAATGGAATATTTTTATAATCAGACACTTAAACAAATGACTATAACTTAAAATAGCAATGAATTCAAGTAGCCTTTAAAAATGGTAAAAAAAAAATCCACAAGTGAATCAAAAGATAAACTGTGTGAAAATACTTACAACTTATATTACTAACAAAAGATTAACTTATGTAATATATAAAGAGCACCTCCAAATCAATAAGAAATAAATCACCAACCAATAGAAAATATGGGCAAAGGATCTGGACAGTTTTATTAGAAGAGGAAATACAAATGGCTCCTAAACATATGAAAATATTGTTAACCTTATTTATAAAATGAATTGAACTGCAATGCGAGCCATTTTTCATCTATCATGTTGATAAAGATCAAAAAGTTTGATAACTCACTGTGTTGGTGAGAATGTGGGAAACAGGCACTCTTTTACATTGCTGATGGGAGTGTATATTGGTACAAACTTTATGAAGAATGATTTGTCAGTATTGATCAAAACTGGCATGCTTGTACCCGTGAACCTAATAATTCCACCTTTCAGAATTTATCTTACATGTGTACTCAAACATGTGAAAGTGATGCATATAGAATGAGACCTACTGCTGTAGTGTTTGTAATTGCAAAAGTTTGGAAACAATCTAATAGCCACTCGTTAAAGGTTATTTAGTTATGAGATATGCAGCTGTAATAAAGAATGGGAACTCTCTTTATGCACTTAAATGCCACAGGCTCCAAACTTATCCTTCAGGGAACACCTGGTGCAGAACGTAAGGTAAGCTACTATTTTTGATAATGAGATGTATATGAATTTGCTTGTACACGTGTAGAAATCTCTGGAAGGAAACACTAGAAACCAGGTCATAGTGTTTCCCCAGGGGAGGTTAATAGGGCAGCTTTTGGACAGGGCTTGGATGGATACTTATTTTTCACTGTATATCTTTTTGGACTTCCCTGGTGGTCCAGTGGCTAAGACTCCGCCCTCCCAATGCAGGGGGCCTGGGTTCAATCCCTGGTCAAGGAACTAGATCCCACATACCACAACTAAGAGTTTGCATGCGGCAACTAAAAAAGATTCTGCATGCCGCAACTAAAGATTCCTCATGCCACAACTAAAGATCCTGCATGCCTCAACGAAGATCCCACACACAGCAACTAAGACCCGGTGGAGCTAAATAAATAAATAAATAAAAAATAAAATTTTATACCATGTGCATGTTACCTATTCAAAAATAAATTTTAAAAAGTGAATGGTAAGGGTATGACTTTACCCATAGGGAGAATGTACTCCCAACAAACCCATTCTCCCCTGGAATCCTCAGTTTCTTAGTCTGTAAAATGGGGACAAGAACAGCACCTTCCCAGAGTGAAAATGAGACTATGCGTGTGAAAGGCCAGCCCTCCAGAGATGCCCTGTGATACTGCCCCTTCAGTTTCCCTGGACCTTATCACTACCCTCTGTCGTCCTGGGAACCCCCCAGGAGGCAGGGCTCAGCCCCCTGCCCTCCTCAGGCCGGAGCACAGGGCCGTGTTGCTTCGCAAAGCACCTGGGGGGTGGGGTGGAAAATGTCAACATCAGATTAGCCCTGATGGGAAATAGCACGCTTCTCCAACCACAAACACCCCCACATTTCCCTCCAGTGTAAGGGGGTTTTGGGGGAATGGGGTGGGGCTGAGGTGGGTGATACCCGTGACACCTTCAGGCCTTGTACACCCAAGGCCTCTTGCCAAGGTATCCTTGTGCGGGGGTGAAGCATGCATCTGCAGGGGCTCCAGCCTCATGGCTGCCCTGCTCTATGGGATCCGGAAGAGCTCTGCCCCATAGAAAGTCTTGGCTTCCCTGGGGAGCTGCAAACAGAGCCCCTGATTAGTGGCTGCCAAAGAATAGACCCTGAAGGCCATAGGGAGCCACTGAAAATTCTTGAGCCAGACAGGGCTTGTTCCGAATCAGCCTTTAAGAAGTGTGATTGGCAAGGGGAAAGGTGATAGGCTGGGGCAGGGATAGATGCCTCAGGTGCCACCTGTCTAGTCCAACGTCCTTATCGTTATCTTAATTTTCATAGTGATTCTGCCAGAAAAGCAGGCCTATTGTTATACCTATTTTACAGATGAGGAAACTGAGAGAGGCAGTGAGACTAGCCCTAGGTCACACAGCTTACCAGGGGCGAAGGTGGGGTATGAACCCAAGTTTGTCCCCCTCCAAGGTCTGCGGATTTCCCCTAAACCTGATGCCTCTCGAACTGAGGGTCCAGCTATTTTTAGACCACCAAAGTCATCTTGATTATGCCTTTTACTAAGAGGTGGTATTGTCACCTGTCCCTGTGATGCTATTAATAATGTTGTGACTATTACTGCCCTCTGCCTTCCCCAGTTGAGTTTTGGCTGGAGTCACTGGGGCTGCCACCTGTGGCCCCAGGCTTGAGGCAGCCCCGACTGGCAGGAGGCCCTCACTTCGACTTCTACGAGTGGTGGCTGGGATCTAGCTGGAGCTCTTTCAAACGGCAGGCCCTTGCAGGCGGGGCCTCTGTCTTGCCCACTGCTCCATCCCCGAGGCCTAGCACTGTACCTGGCACACAGTAGGCAGGCAGTAGAAGCTTGTCAAATGAATACAGGGATGAGGCTGTCACCTGTCAGATTAGCATCTCTGCACTGTCCCCCCAGAGGAGGCGCCGGAACAGACCCAGGTTCCCTGGACCATAAGGCCAGCGTGGATGGGGCTGCAGGGTCTGAACAGGGCATCCTCACAAGCACAGAGCTGGACTTCAGGCACCTGGGCAGATTCTGTGCGAGGAGATGCGACCTTCGAGTCAGGCATGTGTTCTAGGTGGGCTTCTTGTAGTTTGTCCAGTGCTTTTAATGGTTAAATTATATATATATATTCATGTCAATTATGCCTTTTGCTAGGAGGTGGTATTGTTACCCATCCCTGTGATGCCATCTCTCTCTCTCTCTCTCTATAAAATCTATCCATCTATTCATTGATTCTGAATTGGTGGCCCAGACCACCTCCTCTTCAGACACTTGTAGGAGGGCAGAGGGCCCTGAGGTCCAGGTCTGACAGCAGATCTAGCCCTCCAAAAGCCCTCGGGCCAAAGAAACGCCTTCCCTCCTGGGAGAGTGTGTGGTCTGGGCCTGGGCAGCAGCCCCCGGAGGCTGCTCAGCCTGGGGGCCGCTTCTCCTTCTGCCCCAGCCTCTCTCCACAGCTAAGTCCAGTGGGAGGTGGTGGTACTGGGGCCCTGGAGGTGGGGATGGAGAAAGGCAGAGGATTTGGGAGGTGAGAGGGAGGCTGAATCCACAGGGCTTGGTGACTGGGAGGAAGTGAAGGTGAGGGTAAGGTGAGGGGGTGCTGGGCGATGGGGAGGCTGGAGGGTCCACACGCAGAGGGCTTGGTTTGGGGCGTACTGAGTACAAGGTGGATGCAGGGGTACGGGTGGGTGGGGCTGAGGCTCAGAGGCACACCTGGGCAGGGGTTCCCCAGAGCAGGGATGGTGGCCTGGGACGGCAGCAGTGGTGGCCGCAGAGTACAGCCTGGCCCCCTCTGGCCTGGCTTTCCAACATGACCAGGGTCTTGCCCACTGCTGGCAGGGAGAGGCCTTGACCACAATGGGGCTCTTCAGCCGCAGCCGGCCGGGAGCCGACCTTTCAGCAGTTGCTTGAGATTTACTGGAGACTCTGAAAGTGCTGCAGTCAGGAGGCCTGGGCTGACTGACCGGGGGCCTCACAGCTGTTTACCCAATGCCGAGAAGTTCAAGGGCAGCAACAGCCCAGACAGCCTGGAGGGTGTCCAGGCTCTGCGTGCAGCTTCTCAGGGTAAGTAACCTGCCTGGCACTGGGGCCTGGCCGAGGAGGGCCAGGCCTCAGGAGGATGGCTTTGGACCACGCCCTGATGTTACAGACAGGGACACAGAGGTTAGAGTGGGCAAGTGATTATCCCAAAGTGCCACAGCAAGTCTGTTCTCTAGCAGAGACCAGAAGCCAGGGTAGCAGAGGGAGCGGAACAAAGTGATTGAGAATTATCACTTATTGAAGTGAACTTGTTTACTTACTATCTCCCCTACTACACTGTTCACCCCATGAGAGCAGGGACCTTGTCTGTCTTGTCCACTGTTGTGTCCCAGGCACCTAACACAAGCCTGCTGTTGAATGGATGAATCAAGTCAGAATTCCTGGGTAGGGTTTCTTTTTCTCACGGTACAGGATGACCAGAGAAAGGGGGTTCAGGCCTGTTACAGAGGCTTCATGATGCCATCAGAGCCCCAGGCTCTTTCCATCTTTCTCCTCAAGTATCCTTAGTCTTTTGTCCTCATGCTTCCAAAATGCCTGCTGCTCCTCCAGCCATTGTGCCTACATTCCTGGTAGGAATAGGAGAGTTAGGACAACGGGTAGACAGCATGTACTTATAGAGTCTGTCCCTTTTTAATCAGAATAACCATAGTTTTCCTAGAAGTCCCTTAGTAGTGCTTTGGTCAGAACCATAAATATTAGTTCTCAGTCTTTCTTTTTAAAGAAATCTCTTCCAGGGACTTGGCTCTTTGCAGGGCCTATCACTTTTGTTGTTTGGTTGTTGTTGTTTTTATTTGATTAAGTAAAAATCCCCTATCTGGGGGAAATGCCCTAATGAGGTCATTCTTAATGTGGGGTTAATGGCAGGTGTTCAGCTTTGCAGGGACCTGGATCTTTGAGGCTCTTTCCGAGGGTGGGGTTGACAGCTGGGAGAAGGGAAGTGCTGCCGGAAACAGATGCTTCACAGGGATTACCCTCCAGTCCTCATAGCAGCCCTGGACACAGTACGACAGTTCCCACTCTAAAGCCTCAGAGCAAGAAAGAGGCTGGGTGGAGACTAGAGCCAGGAGGGGAGTTGGGGTCCCAGCTCCGGGATCAGCGTTCTTTTCCCCATAGACAGCACCGGTGGCACCCATGATCCAAGATGCTGGTGACTCTTTGGTGAATGCCCAGAGCTGATATTCCGCCAGAGGGCGCTGGCACGGCTCTTCATGCTATTTATAGCTAGCACCCTTTCCAACTGCGGTGCCATCACCCTAGAGCCTCCTACTCCGGAGCCTTGGCTGTCCTGCCCAGGCTGACTCTCTGAGGTCAAGGCCTAGCTCCCTTCCACACAAGTAGGGAGGGGCCCTCAGGTTGCACATGCAGGCCCCAGCCCCTGGTGAGCCTGCTGAGTTGGGGGGCAGGAGAAGGAGAAGGAGGCCTATGTCGTTTCTCATATTTTCCAGGCCTCTGGCCTTGGCCCTGCAGGTCCCAGCTCCAAACCTCAAAGGCAGACGTGAGGTGGTGAGGGCTACCAGGAGGAAATTATAGGCCAGTGGTCTGGCAGGAAGCTTGAGCCTCAGCCTGGGCGAGCCACAGAGGGTACCCAAGACCCCCCCCGGGGAAGAGAGCCCTGGAGTTACCCTTGGCTACACCACTCACATGCTTCCCAAGCAGCTGTCCCTGAGCAGGACCCGATTTCTGGTTCTGCTGTGGCCCAGCTGTGTGTCCTGTGGCAGGCCACTGTCCCCTTGGGCCTGCCAGGTCCACATCAACACCTTTATGCAGCCTTCCTCTCCAGGCTGGGTCTGGGGAAAGCTCAGCTGAGCTACGAGCTGGGAAAGCGCTTAGCTAATAACAGAAATAATCATAACAGCAATCATAATCAAAATAGCTCCCTGTGCTGGGTCTTTGCTGTGAGCCAGATCCTCCAAAGTGCTTTGCCTGGTTCATTGAAAGGACACAAGACTCCCCAACTCTTTTTTTTTTTTTTTAATTATTTATTTATATTTATTTTTGGCTGCGTTGGGTCTTCGTTGTGGTGCACGGGCTTCTCATTGCGGTGGCTTGACTTGTGTAGCACGGGCTCTAGGCGTGTGGGCTTCAGTAATTGTGGCACACGGCCTCAGCAGTTGTAGCTCGCGGGCTCTAGAGTGAGGCTCAGTAGTTGTGGCTCGTGGGCTTAGTTGCTCCGCGGCATGTGAGATCCTCCCGGACCAGGGCTCGAACCCGTGTCTCCTGCATTGGCAGGTGGATTCTTAACCATTGCACCACCAGGGAAGTCCCTCCCCAACTCTGTTTAAATATGAAACCTGATAGAGTCATGGGTTTTATTTTTACGTCCAGGCACGTGGGTGAAGAGGGAAGTTCCAAAGATGTTCTTCTGGCTTCACAAAGAAAACTCACAAGTAATTCTGCCTTTGAGGAAACAGAGGTGTCTGTTAAATATTAATATACCATGGCAGCAAATTATTAAGCAAGACAACCAGCCAGAATTATAGACTTTTTCTGGATTAAGACTTTCTAGGATATGGGAATCATCCCTGAAGTCAGGGAGTCTTAGAAGACTCTTGAAAGAAGTAGAATTTAAGAGGACAGTTTCCTAAGCAGTTTCATCTCTGCGGAGATGTGGAACATTTCATCCTCCTTATTTTGAATAGTTTGGAAGGTCTGAAGTTTTCAAAGCTTCCACCAGTGAACAAAGATAGTTTAAAGACTAGTCTGGAGGAGCTCAAAACTTGTCATTTGTAACGGAAAAGGGCAGAATAGGAGTCAGGGGCATATACAGCATTGCCACCTGCATGTGCATTTTCTTATTTAGTCCTCACAGACGACGAGATGGGTGTTATCATTATCCCCACACTGTGCAGGAGGAAACTGAGGCTCAGAGAAGTCCATGACTTGTCCAAGATCACACAGCAGGAGGTCAAGGGCTGCACTTGTGAAGATGGGGACTGGGGCTTCCATGGAGTGTGCTGAGACTCCAAGGTCAGGGTCTCCCAGGTTCTACTGTGGACTCTGCTGAGTAGCTGTATGAGCTACCTGTTGCTGCTATAACAAATTAGCATAAATGCAGTGGCTTAAAACAACACACATTTATTATCTTACAGTTCTGGAGGTCAGAAGTCCGAAACGGATGTCACTGGGCTAAGATCAAGGGTTGCATTCCTTCTGGATAGGGGCAATCTGTTCCCTTGCCTCTTCCAGCTCCTAGAAACTGCCTGCATTCCTTGGCTTGTGGCCGCTTCCTCCATCTTCAGAGCCAGCAGTGTAGCATCTTGCAGTCTCTGTCTGACTCTGACATTTCTACCTCCCTCTTTCACTAATGGGGTCTCTTTTGATTACATTGGGCCCATGTGGATAATCCAAGATAATCTCAAGATCCCTAACTTAATCATATCTGCCAGTTCCCTTTGCCCTGTAAGGTAACATATATTTGCCGATTCTGGGGATTAGGATGTGACGCTCGGAGGGCCTTTTTTTTTTTGCAGCGCCATGTGGCATGCGGGATCTTAGTTCCCTGACCAGGGATCGAACCTGTGCCCCCTGCAGTGGAAGCTCAGAGTCCTAACTACTGGACCGCCAGGGAGTTCCCGGGACGACCTTTATTCTGCCTACCACGGCGATCTCGGCCAAGGGACCTAGCATCTGGGATAACAGCTATCCTTTCCCTAGGAAGTTAGAGGGGGTGAAAATAAAGAGGGTCAGGCTTCCAGCCCGCAGGGACCAGCGTGCACTGGAGGCTGGCCACCCAGTGAGGAACAGAAGATCCCTCAGAACCCTGGTGCTTCTGGGAGGGAGACAGTGCTTGGGGGATGTCACCTGCCCACAAAGCGGCTGTCCCTTGCAGTCACTGGCCCCTCCCCTCCTAGAGGCGTGCCCCAGGACTCAGCATCAGACAGATCAGAGTTCAAATCCCAGCTCTGCCTCCTCCCAGAAGCCTGGATGTGGTTGAGATGGGGGAGTAGGGTGGGCCGGAAAGGGAGGAAACAAACAAGATGCTGTGCACATGACCTCATTTCATCTTCACTGAGGTGGAGCTTCTGCCTCCATTTTGCGGATGTGGAAAGAACAGCTCAGAGAGATCAAGTGCCGAGTCTGAGGCCACACACCACGGTGGGATTTCCCATGCGCCAGCATTCCCAAACCGGTGACGCCCACACCGCCTCCATGGCTGTCTGCCACATCTGCCTGCCTCCTGGGCTGTGGCTGCCTTGATAGTTTTCTTTAAATCGACTTACTGCTTTTTTAGTTAAATGCACCTGTTTTACCTTTTTTTTCTTGTTCTTTTTCTTTCTTTTTTTGAGGTACGCGGGCCTCTCACCACTGCGGCCTCTCCCGTCGCGGAGCACAGGCTCCGGACGCGCAGGCCCAGCGCCCATGGCCCACGGGCCCAGCCGCTCCGCGGCATGCGGGATCCTCCCGGACCGGGGCACGAACCCGCATCCCCTGCATCGGCAGGCGGACTCTCAAGCACTGCGCCACCAGGGAAGCCCAAATGCACCTGTTTTAAAATGAGACTTTATATTACTCTCCAAATGGAAAATCACAGAATTCATGGGCTAGTTATATATATTTTTATAATGCACATTAAAATGAATTTATCATCATAAAAATGAAAAGTATTCATCCTTTTACCATGTAAAATGATCTCTTCTCCATTAGTAGATTTGGCCCTCTCTCTGGGAACTGGTTTTGGTTTCACACACCTGCTCTGGTTTCACCAAATCATAATACTATTAATGGCTATCGTTTATTACAGTATTAAATTTTCAAATGTCTTCCCAGCACCATTAAATCCAGACTCCTTAGCCTGGCCTCAGGGCTCTACTGGCCTCTGCTGTCCTCATCTCTAGCCAGTCTGGCCTTGCTGCTCCTGGGCAAAACGGGGCTTTTCTTGCTTCATTGGCTACCCAGCTAGGAGGTGCCGGGGTTTGAACCCAGGCACGAGCCTTAGAGCCAAGCTGATAATCACTACACCATACCACCTTTCTACGATGGCTGGTCTCAGCAACGCCTATAACACAGGAAAGACAGGCCTGAAAATGAAGTAGTGACGGGATTGGCTGGGTCACCCAGGAGCCCCAAGCTTGTAGAGCCCCCCTTGGTCTCATTGGCAAAGAGAAAGGCTTGATCAAGTCCTCCAGCCAAGTTTTGTAGGTCCAATAGAGCAACTCCTGCCAAGGGGGAGGAGCTAAGAGACCTTTTATAACCTCTCCTGGTGTAAAAATGATGGGCAGCTGTAGTGACCAATCCTAAATCTGAGATCTCACAAGAGGGTGGGACTTCACGGCAGGTCCTGCTGTGTTCTCCACTGGAAGATTCACATAGTGAGCTCAGTGTCTGGGCAGAGCAGACTTCTTACAGGAATTCTGCAAATGCCTCATATTCCCTTCCTTTATTACACTATGGATGGATAATTTATCATCTGAGAAGGGAGTATAGATCCCAGTGTAGCTTGCTTAATAGTCACGGTAGATTAATTCCAACTTTTCCCAGGAATGAGGTGGGGGGGAAATCCCTGATCGCCTGGGAGCATCAGGGGGCCTTGAGGCTCACAAAGCGGGGCTTGATGGCAGGTCTCCCAGATTGCTGTGATGCATTAATGACCCAGCTGTGGGAAGAGCCTAGCCCAGGGCCTGACACACGTTGATGGACTTGTTTAGTAATTATTCTTGTCCTGGTTTGGACAGAGTTCAGGAAGACATGCTTCTCTCTAGGCTCGGAGTAGAGTGAAGAGAACACCAGCTCCGAGGGGACAGCTTCTAGAACCAGTCAAGCCTTAGTTCAAATCCCCACTCCTCCACGGGCTAACTGTGTAACCTCGGACAAATCACTTCCCCTCTCTGTGCCCCAGTTTCTTCATTTGTAAAGTAGGGATAATAATAGTATCTCTCTCAAAGGGTTGAGGAGAGGATTAAAGGGGTGGTTAGAGGATTAAAGGTGAGAATCCAGGACGATGCTTAGAACATGTAGGAAATACTAGACAATAGCTGTTTTTGTAGCTGGACAGACCTGGGTTTGAATCCTGCCACCAGCACTGACTACTGTGTGATTTGGCTGAATGCCTTGACTTCTCCGGACCTCTGTGTCTGTATCTGGAAATGGGATTGCTAACAGTCCTTGCTTCCAAGTGTGGTGGTGAGCATCCTCTAAGCAAGGCATGGGTGAAACTGCTTAAACTCCAGGCCTGGCAAAGGGCAGGTACCGACGGTGTAAGGGAAGCCCCTCCTGGGAGTGGCAGGGGCCTGCTGCCGTGCTCTGAGGAAAGCTGGGGCCCTTCCCAGCTGCCCCGCCCCAGTTGTGACGCCCTTACCCCTGCCTGTCTGAGGGGCAGGAAGGAAGTGAGGAGGGCGCCCGCAGCTTTCCCTTTTCTGCCCTGTTTCAGGCTCCTGGCTCCTTCCCTGTCAGTGCCTCGGAGGAGGGGAGGCAACACCATGGCCCCCCGTGCGGCCGTCATCCGCCAAACCTGCTGCTGCTTCAACGTTCGCATCGCCACCACTGCCCTGGCCGTCTACCATGTGGTGAGTGTGCAGGCGGCCTGGGACACTGTGTGTGCGTGTGTGTGTGTGAGGGCGGCCCCGATCTATGGAGACCCCTTGAACGGGAGGACTGTTGCTCACCACCTCCTCTTGGAACCCTGGACAAGTCCCTGTCCTGCTCCGGGCCTTGGGCTCCTTCTCTGTCCAAAGCGGGAGAGGGGACCCTGCAGCAGTGGCAGGAGTGGGAGGCGGGGTCCTTGTTCTAAGCAAACGTACCTCACATTCTCTCTGAGGCTCAGTTTCTGCCTCTGTGAAATGGGACCTTTAGCAGCCACAAGTTCATCCAGGTACAAACGGAGCAGCAGATGTGAAAGTGCTTTGGAAGCCAGGAATCTTGAGAGAAATGTGAGCTGGGATCATTGTCAGGAAATGGGGTCAGGTCAGAGGCATGGGGCCTGGGCCACTGGAGGGGATGAGAACTGCGAATCTCCCCTTTGTGCTTCCAGAGGGGAGGGAGGGGGCTGTATCCTCTTAGCTTACATAAGAGCAGGGTGCCTGGCCTGGCCTGAGCGCCTGTGGGCCCAGCTGAGGAGGAACGGGCCCAGAGGTTCCCCTTTGGAGGCTGGTGTGCACAGCCGGCTACGGGGTCTTGTCTCTTATTAACTCAGAGTGACTCTGGGTAAGTCACAGCCCCTGGGGCCAGAGGCTCCCCCTCTGTCTTGGTGGCTGAAGGTTGGGGTCTCTGTTCTGCCCTGTCCAGAACTATCCCGTCAGCCCACAGCTCCAAGCCACACTCAGCTCCCCCAGACCCGGGGACCTTCCTCCCGGGGTGACTCAGGGCCTGTGGTTAACAGTTCTTTATGAGCCTGGAAGGTCTTCCTCAAAATTAGCCTAAATCTGGCACACTGTGGTGGGCCGCTGTAAACTTCTCAGACCTGGCTGCATCTGCTTCCTGCTGCACACAGAGCAGGCAGGAGCCCAATGCTTCGGAGGGCTGGTGCTCTTCAGTGTTCGGTGTACAGCCTCTGGACCCAGACTCCTGTGTGCAAATCTTGGCCTCATCACTTCCTAGCTGTGCAGCCTCAGGCCACTTACTTAACCTCTCTGAATGTCCGTTTCCTCGTCTAAAAAATGGGCACGAGAATAATAATACTTCTCTGTTAGGGTTGTTCTCAGGATCAAGGGAGTAAATATCTACAAGGCACAGAGCAGTGCTTGACAGGTGTTTGAGTGCTTTATTATTAGCAGTGCCTCAGACACGGAGCCTGCTGCCAGCACACCTGTAAGTCAAGCAGTCAGACCCCAGAACACTGACTTTGGGCGGGGCTCAGAGGTTGCTCTGCCTAGCTTCTCCAACGCAAGAGTGCTCCTGAGAGGAGTGAATGGCTCTTGACTGTCCCCAGACCAAGTCCTTAGGGCCTCTTCAAGCTCTGAGATTGTGCAACATTCTTGGAAACACAGTGTAGTAAGCAGGGGTGTCGCCGTGGGAAGCAGGCCCCTGGGTCCCTACCCCTGCTCTGCCTGGCTATGTGACCTTGGACAAGCTGCTCCCAGTTTTTCCTTTATAAGATGATGGACAAGAGGGTATGGACCAGCTCAGAGGTCTCAAACTCCAATGCCTCCAGGGGCCAGGCAGCTCCTGTAAGTGAGCGTAGTGGGGCAGACGGACCTTGCAGTGACCTGGGGAGCCTGTTCTGGGTCTATTCTGGCGGCCGCTCTCTGTTTCCGCTGATTGTTGCCATGGAGGAATGTGGGCCCCAGCAGCCGCTCTTTTGACATTTGGAGAAACAGGAAACAGAGGCTTTTATGTCACAATTTCTGCTGTTTCCATGTTGATGACTGATTTAAGGTAAAAAAGAAATCCCTGTGCAGACCAAGTCAAATCCATTTTCAGGCTGCTGGGACCTGAGTCTGACTTGCAAACCCTGGGTTTTGTAACTCCTGCGGTTTCTTTTTGATCATGCCGTCCGAGGTCCTCACCTGTACACAGTTAAGTGACATCAGTTCCTGCCCAAAGAGCTGGAGAACGTGTGGGCAAGTGATCAAGGAAGGCTTCTTGGAGGAGGTGTCACTGGCAGAGGTGTAGAGTTTGGTTGTGGGGAGTATGGATGGGGGAGGGATAGGTGTGCAGAGGTGTGGAGGCTGAGGACAGTGGCTTGTGCAGGGGACCCTACAGAGACTAACCTGGGGGCTTTAGGTTGGGCAGCAAGAGGTGGGAGGGATTTGGAGGGACAGGCTGGAGGCTGGGCCTTCACTATAGGGCACTATTGATATTTGGGACTGGAGAATTCTTTGTTGTGGGGACTGAACAGTACATTGTAAGATGTTTAGCAGCATCCCAGGACTTTATCTACAAGATGCCAGTAGCACACCGCCAGCTGTGATAACCCCAAATATCTACAGATACTGCAAATGTCTCCTGGGGGTGAAATCACTCCCAGCTGAGAACCACTGTCTTTAATGTGGGTCATGGGGAGCCATGGGATGTTCTAGACCCGAAGGCAGGAGAACAGAAGAAAAGTCTGGAAGCTGTACCGCTGGCCCCGGGAGGTCTTCTCTGGGCTGGGGTTCTTGACTGATTCCAGTGGAGGATCATCCGCCTGCTTCCTCTGTAAGAGGCCTCTGCTCCTTCCCAGAAAGGGCAGGGCCTGGGGGCTTTCTCTGTGGCCTGGCAGTTGGGTGGCAGGTGTGCTGTCAGGGCCTCGAACATCTGGATGGAAAAAGAGAAGCTGCCATCCAGATGTGTTGATCACCCAGATTGGTCGTCGTCTGGAGCCAGTCATGGGCGACGGCCCTGCACACGGAGAGCTATTCGTGGACTGGACCCCTCTGGGGAGGGTTAAATCGGGCTCTTGGCATCCTGAGACAATGCCCCACTTTACTGAGTCATCGGGGCGTTATTACTGGAGGACCTCCGTGTCCAATGGCTGGAGGACCTTCCTCAGCATTTCACTGGGTTTGTGTAGAGGATTCCCTGGTTCACGAACGTTTTCTGACTCCAACTTGCACACACAGAGGAGTTAGAGAACGTTTGTAAATTGGCCTCTTTGGTTCTGGTTTGCCTGGCAACCCAAAGCATGTCTGTCCCAAGTTAATGGCGGGAGATAGGGACCCAGAAGACCTTTTTGCCTAGAAATATCTCCCTCCCTAACCTCTCCTCTCCAAGGCACCTGGAAGTCCATTAAACTTTTGTTGTCTGATAAAAAGCTTAAAGCTGTGGCGATTTCAACCCTGTAGCAACAGGATACACCAAAACAGGGCCAGGAGGAAATGAGACTGATGCTGGCCATGGCTTGTCTCTGGGTTATAGATTGTGAAAGCTCTAATTTTTTGCTACTTTTCCGTATTCTCTGTATTTGGTACAATGAACATGTATTACGTTTTAAAATAAATGTTTTATTTTAGAACAGTTTTGGATTTACAGAAAAATTGTATAGTACAGAGTTCCTGTATACCCCGCATCTGGGCTCCACGATTGTTAGCATCTTATATTAATATGGCACATTTGTCACAATTGATGAGTCAATATTGATATACTATTATTAACTACCGTCCATACTTTATTCAGATTTCTTCAGCTTTTCCCTAATGTCCTTTTTCTCTTCCAGGATCCCACGTTGTATATAGTCATGACACCTCTTTAGATTTCTCTTGGCTGTGAGAGTTTTCAGATTCTCCTTGTTTTTGAAGACCTTGACAGTTTTGAAGAGTACTAGCCACGTATTCTGTCAAATATTCATCAAATGGGACTTGCCTGGTGCTTTTCTCATGGTTAGACTTGGGCAATGTGTTTTGGGAGGATGACCACAGAGGTAAAGAGCCCTTCTCCGCACGTCGTATCAAGGGTGTGTGCTTCCGCGTGTCTTATCGCTTGATGTTGACCTTGATCACCTGGCTGAGGTCGCGTTTGTCAGGCTTCTCTACTGTGCAGTGACTTTCTCTACCGGTGCTCTGGGGTCCGGCCACTTGACTCACAGCTGTGCTGACAACAGGCTCCGCGTCTGAGGCACTGCTAATAATAAAGCACTTAACCTCCATTATTTAAAGGAGCCTCTAGTGAATGCAGATCTGTTCTCAAACATGTCTTTCTTTTTGGTGCCCAGCCCCAGGCCAGCACATGCGCCTGACTCACTCCTGGCCTCTGCCCTCTAGGGATTCCAACCCGCCAAGGAAAAACTGTGATAATGGCGTTGATGGATGACAGTGCTGGCTCTTACGGGGGCACAGATGAGAGGCCTTAGCCCAGCCCTGGGGTGGACGCTGGGGATTCAGCGAGGGCTTTTGGGAGGAGGCCGGAGTGATAAGGATGAGTGGGACTTTGCTTGGGAATGTTGGGGGGAAAGGGCATATGCTTGTGGAGGGAGCAGGGAGCAAAGGCGGGGAGGTAGGAAAGGCCAGGTGATGCTCTGGGAGCATGGAGAAGCTCACAGAGCTGGGGTCAAGGGCAGGATGGTCGTGAGGTGTGGTGGGGGAGGCTACAGAGGTCAGCAGGGTTAAGACTGGACCAAATGCCTGACTTCTTTCAGGCTTCATGGTAGAAGGATGGATCTCTGTTTGACCCAGCTCTCTCATTTAACAGATGAGTGAACAGAGGCCCAGGAGGGTCCCTGACTTGCTCCAGGTCACACAGGGAGGTAGGGGAAGGTCTTGCTCCAAGGCCTCAGCTACCAGCACCCAGGTGTGTGGGATGAGCCAGCAAGTGAACAAATGAATTCTTTACCTGGCCCACGGCCCAGGGGTGGTCTGTCTCTCTGAGAGACCCTTCTGTCACCCAGTCTTCATTTCTTCTTTATGGTCCAGCTCATGGGAAGCCTCCTTCTCCAGGAGGCCCTCCTGCTTGTCCTCCTCAGAATTCCAGTGGCTCTTCTCTCTCTGGGATGGAAAAGATCACAGACCTGTCTCTATCACTCACTCATGATGTGACTTTGAGCAGGCAGGTGCCTTTGCTGTCTGAGCCTCAATTTTCTCTTCTGTTAAATGGGGCCAGTGGTCCCTGTCTCAGGGTGACTGCTTTGAGGTATTGAGCTGATGTGACCCTACTGGAGAGGAGGGCTGGCAGGCGAGTGCCCAGTGTGGGCTGTGGGACGTGACCAGAGGCCACTCCCCTTTTGAGAGCTCATCTGTTTGGGGCCTAAAAATAGGTCCCAACTGTTAGGTCGTCTGTTAGAACCTCTGCCTTCACGCCTGATGCTCCCATGTGGGGTAGAGTGGGAGTCGTGGCCCCTCCCCAGTGCCCTGGCCAAGGGGCCCTGGTGGGAACTCAGTTGTGCTCCCCATCTCTGGGGTGTGCACTCTGCCTTCTAGCTTATAAAATGTTGGAGCCATCGAGAGGACCACTGGGCCCCCTGGGCCAAAGCGGGGTGACACGCAGGGCCTTCTGGGAGCAAAGTTGGTCTCTTCCTGCACCAGGCCTGGTGGGCCAAGTGATGGTGACCGGTCATCTGTGTGAGGTGGGCCAGGACAGGCCAGACCCCAGGCTGGGCCTTATCCCCTCCCTACTTCCTGGTTCTCAGGCCCAAGGGAAGGGAAGGGAAGGGAAATAAGGGGCTTCTGGGAATGGGGGGTAGGGAATGGTGGTTCCAGACATCGGGCATCACCTTGGTCAGAGGGACCTACTGCTGTCAGAGGGCCATAGCTGGGAGAGGCACCAACCTGGGGGAGGGTCCAGGGGCTGGTGCAGGGGCTGGTGCAGGGGCTGGGGCCCCACTCTGGAAGGCAGAGCCTGGGTGGGCTGAGGTTCTGGTCACCACCCTAGTCCAGAGCCTCCCAGGAAGTGAGGCTTTTATTTTGAGCCCAGGGCAGTGGCCTGGAACCAGGACTTCACTCTGAGCTCACTATGAGGCCTGCATTGGTCTCCCAGGGGACCCGCACCCCACCAGGGGAAGGGGAGGGTGCACAGAACCTCTAATGAGGCAGGAAGCTGAGCAGGGAGCTGTACAGAGTGAGGCACTGGCTCCCGCCTTCCACCCCTCAGCCCTGCTGCAGGCCCAGCGTGTCCCTCCCCCTCCCCGAGCCTCAGTTTCCTCCCCTGTCAATTGGGGGCCAATAACTATGACCTGCAAGGTCAGAGACTCAAAGGAAACCAGGTGGGAGACACACCTAGCACCCAGCGAGTGCCCCACACATTGTAGCTACCCCTGGAGCCCCCATTTGACAGAAGAGGAAACTGAGGCTTGGACAGGCCAAGCGACTTTGCAGCCCGGGGTAGATAAAGAACAAGAGCCCGGGTGTCCTGCTCGGGGCCCAGGCTCCCCTGCTGCTGCTCCAGACCGCGGTGGGGGAGGGGCAGGCTTCTTGGCAGCAATGGGGTGGGGTTCAACCGTAATATCCGGCGAGCCTCGTTCTTAGAAACACGGAGCCCACATGCAAAGATGCAGTCTCAATGGCACCTGCAAAACGGGGGGAAAATGGGAATAATAATTGAAGTTGCCTCATAAGGCTGAGGCGAAGACGAATGAATGAGTGTGTGTCAGTGTTCAGAGGACCTGGCCTCTCCTAAACGCTCCAGTAATAGTAACATTTACTGTCACGTGGGGACCTTTGTCCTGAAGGTAAATAAGGAATTGATGTTTTATGGGGATTGTTTGGTGGGTGCAGGGTACTTCTCTAGATACTCAAGAAGTGGAGGAGGATGGGGGTGTGGACCAAGCCTGGAGGCTGACTCTGAGCTCCCAAATGGGTGCCCATAAAGGATGACCACTGCCCCCCCTACCAAGAATGGCAGAAGCCACTGGGATTCACTGGGCCAGAAATTTTGCCCTTAGTGCCTGCTCCTTCAGGGGAAGGCTTGCCATCCTGTCTTCTTTCATGGGGGCAGGTCTGAAAGGTCAAAGGGCAGAGAGCAGAGGACAGGTCTTGCTGGGCTGTCACACGCAGGGCACAGGCAAGGGACAGGGCTCAGAAGATGACACGCTGGCTTTCCTGGACGTGGAGCCAGAGCAAGCTGCTCCCGTCCTGGCACTTCCCACCCTGCAGGGTGATGAACCTTGGCACACGCCATCTGAACTGTGTTCTCTGCCAGCTCCCGGCCTTTGTACAAGCTGTCCCCTCTGCCCTGGGTGCTCCTTCTCCCACCCCTGCTGACCCCAAAGTCATATCCCTGTAAAACCACATGTCCCCCTAGCATCTCCTGCATCCCTCCACTGGCCCAGCCACCCAGAAGCTGCCATTTCCTGGGGGCCTCCTCTGTACCCGGCACATGGTAAGCCCAAGTCACAGTTCCCCAAGAGAAGCTTGCAGTTTCCTAAATGCGTCTCACTCTCTTTTGCTTTCGCCCCTGCTTTTTCCTCTGCCTGGAACACCCTTCCCACTGCCCTTTGGGAGAAATCTTCTTTTAAGACTCACTGCCTCTCAGAAGCCTTCCTGGAGCCCCAACTCCTGGACCCTGAGCTCCCAGCATTTCCCTCCATCCCAGGGCAGCTCCCACCCCCACCTGCTGGGGTCCTGGGGGTCATGTGGTCTGCCCTGGAGGCCCGGAGGCTCATCCAGGGCTTGGCCCAGCCTGATCCATCTCTGTAATCCCCAGGGTCTGACCCGGTGGCAACCAATCTCGATTTTATTTTACTTTTGCAAACCTTTTATTGATGCATAATTTATATAAGTGCATATCTTGGTGACCTTTTTCAAAGTGAACAGCCAGGTAACCTCTACCCAGATTGAGAAATAGGATGGGACCAGCCCCCAAGGGCCCCTGGTGTCCCCACCTCATCACTACGCGGCCCCCACTGACTTCTTCCAACACACGTAGTTCTAGAAGTAGCCAGGGATGTGATTACACAGCATGGGCTCTCTCTTTCTCTCAGCATCGCATTTGTGACCTTCCTCCGCGTGGCCGTGTGTATCCAGCTCATTTCCCCCTTGCTGTATAGTATTTCACTGCATGAATATATCACAATGTATTTGGCCTGTTGTACTCGGGGAGGACATTGGGGTTGTTTCCAGGGTGGGCTATTACAATGGCCACGGGGACCTTGTGGCTTGGAGTCCACACCAAATGCTTCTACTGGTCACTCGATCTTTCTGAATCGTCATCTTTGGTAGCAGACATATGTCACCTCATGTGCTCCTTCCTCACTACAGCTTTGCTAGTGGGTGGAGCCTTCTCTCTGTTCTACAGATGAGGAAACTGAGGCACAGAGGAGTAAAGGGGCCAGGCGGGGTTGTGGGGGGACAATTAATAGTAGGAGGGGGCGGGGATGGGAGGGTGGACAGCAGAGCCGCAGCCTCCAGAGGAACCAGGCTCCCAGGGAGGCGAAGGTTGCCCGGCTGGGGCAGCAGCCGAGCCTTGGCTTTGGCAGGGTGCGGGGGGCGCACATCGTGATGTTTATCTGGGCCAGCTGGGGGGGCGGCTGGGGAGCTAGTGCTGCAGGGGCGGGGGAATGATCCCCACGCAGTCGCCCCCGATAAGCTGTGACAGGAAGTATGGGGTGGGGTTGGGGGAGGGGAGCTTCCTCTTGACGCTGACACATCTGGTTCTTTGCTCCCATCCTCTCGCCAGACAGCCCCAGGGGACCCCCAGGGAAAACAGGGTGGGTGGGTGAGGTAGAGGGGACTGAGCTTCAGGGTGGGGGCAATGCTGCTGCTGCTGAGGACGAAGAGGACGACAGTGATAATAATAATAGTCTGAGTGTCAGGAGCCCCTGAGTGTCAGGAGCCGCCAGAGCTGGAGGATGTAGGGTCAGGGTGGAGCAGCCCTGGAAGGGGAGAGGGGCAGGAAGGGCTGTGCACTTGGGACCGGTTTCCCATTGTGCAAATGGCGTTATCTCTGTTGGGAAGGGTTGAGGACAAGCCCAGGCCGGACTCCTTGTGCCGCTTCGGCCAAGGCACCCACAGTCCCTGTTCTCCTTGGATGTAAGTGGGTAAACAGTCCTGACCTCACAGACTTGTGAGGAGAAGTGGAGTTAACAGACAGGAAAGTGTCCACACACCGGCTGGCACATAGTAAATGCTCACTGAGCGTTGGGTGTCCCTGTAAATTTTATCCCCCGGAAGCTCAGAGGATGGGTTTCTGCCTGCCTGCTTATGAGAGTGTGTGTCCTAAGCCCCCCAGGAGGTCCGAGAGGGTGTGCCCATGTTCTCGGACCGGGAACTGGTGTTTGATCCTCAGAGCCAGGGGATCTGGTGTCACCACCATCCTAACATGCTCTCACCTCTGCCTTCAACGGCAGCAGCAACAGCATGGCCTGACGGTCACTGCAGTTAATTACCACTTCCCAGCAGCCCTGTGGTTACCTCTATCACCAGCACCCCTGCAGCATCCACCGCCACCTCTATTATCACTGCCCAGAGGATCGTAACTGTCACCGGCATGCCAAATGCAGCCACAGGACAGCCAGTTCTGCCTCCCAGCACGTCAGCATCGTCAGTCCCGCCTGAGCCTCATCTCTATTCCGTTCAGCTGTGGCGTCACCACCGTTATGGCCACGGCCATGTTCAGTAGCGCTCTCATCCCTCCACCCTCCCTGATTCTTCCTCTCCTCCTACAACTGCTGCCCCCTTCATTTCAGCTCAGGCTGTTGGTTGCTTCTCAGAGCCACCAGGAAAACAAATAGAAATTCTCCTGGCCTCCCAGCCACTTCCTCCTTCGCTCAGCTTAGGGAAGTTGTGTTTGTTATTGAGAAAGAAGAGTCGGGGAGGGGATGAAAATGAGAACTGAAACCAGGGAGAAGCCAAGGGAAGAGGTGAGAAAGGGGAATGGAGAGTGGAGGTGGCATTGGGCGTGCTGAGCGTGGCCAGGACTGATTCAGTCATGCAGCCCGAGCCCTGGCGTGGCGTCAGGAGGACTGAGGCTGATTCTGACTCTGCAACACGCTTGCTGTGCGGCCTTGGGCTGACTACTGCCTCTCTCTGGGCTTCACTTTCCCACCAGTGACATCCCCTCTTTCAGGGAAGAGGCCTTCCCTGCCCCCGAATTTTGCTGGGCCTGTACTGCTGGCTCTGGGCCTTTACACACGATGATCACTCCGTCTGGAATGCTTTTCTCTCCTCTCTGCCACGGTCAAGCTTTTCCTGTTTGTGAAACCCTCCCTGAGCCTTCCAAACAGCTGTGATCACTCCCTCATCAGGGACTCTGAGTACCCTGCATGTCCCATGTCGTGATTCTAAACACACTGGTCACCTGTTGGGTTCCCCTGGGGACTGTGACACTTGCAGGCCGGGGTCTGTGGTTTTCCCAGACAGGGCCTGGAGGCAGTATGTGCTCAGAGAGTGTTTACTGAATGAAAAAATGAGGGAGCAAGTGTATACCTGGCCAGCAGTGTGCACTGATGGAGCACTTGCTGTATGCCAGGCTTGGTGCTGGCACGTCATTTGACCTGATAGCAGCCCTACGAGGCAGGTCCAGTTATTATCCCCATTTCCCAGATGAGGAGACTGAGGATCATAGAGGTCAGTGGCTTGCTCAAGGCCACAGAGCTGGGGTTGGGGCCCTGGCCACTTGATTCCAGCGCCTGGCTCTTAACCACGTGATCTCACCATGTGGAATTAAGGTACAGTGAGTGAGAAGATGCTATTATGGAGGAAAAGTGGGCGAGTGAATGCCATCTGCCTGGGCACTGTGGGCGGAGAGAAGCCCCGTTCTTGTAGCAGGAGGGCATGAGTCATGGCCCAGGCAGGTCCTCAGAGATCAGGGAGAGGGCAGCTCTGTGTCCAGGTGGAAACCAGGGGCGTGGGGGGAAGGGGAGGGCCAGGTGGCCTGGGAAATCTTGAATCTTGGAGTTCCCTGGCCTCTCCCAGCTTATGCTATAGGTAAGCCAGGCACTTTCTGGAATTACAGACAGCTCTTGGTTGGGGACTTGGGTGGAGCAGTGAGGGCCTTCTGATGAGTGGGGTGTAGCTCTGGGGTGGGAGACCCTGGGCAGCCTAGGTGTGACGTGCTGCAGTTGGCAGGTGTTCAATCATTCCAGTGCGAATAGGGGTAACTCTCCACGTTGATTGGAGGAGGTAAACTGAGACCACGGAGGAGCCAGGACCTGGCCAGGGTTACACAGCCGTGAGGCAGTGGGAGCGGCCTCAAGTTCCAGCTGCTGTCCTCTGAGCTGCGGGTGTCCAAGGATGGGGGTCAGCTGCCAGGGGAGAGTGGACAGATGGGTGGTGAGACCAGGGCTGGGCCCCAGAGCAACCACTCAGCCTTGAGTGGAGCCTGGACCCTGGGAACCCAGGCAACAGGGTTCACATCCCAGCCTGGCCATGTGACACAGGGCGTGTGAATTTTCCTTGCTGAGCCTCTATTCCTCATCTATACCATGGGGAAAATGTTGCCTCTCTTGCAGGGTTTTGGGAGATGGTGGTGCAAGCCTGTGTGTACAGGTCCAAGCACACAGTAGGTGCACAAGAAATGTCAATTCCTCTCCACCCCATCTCCTAGGGAGCTGAGACGCCTATCTTTCTCCTGGATCAGGGACTGGTGTCTTCCATTGAAGGTTAGGGGCCAGCGGAGGGTCTGAGTCGGACTCTGAGGTTGCCCTGCTCTGTGACCTGGGGCTAGTTCCTGCCTTCGGTGAGACTCAGGGTTCTGTCTGGCAAATGGGGACAGAATTATCTCCCTCTCTCTACAGGATGGTTGAGAAGGTGAAATGGAGTAAAGGATGAGGTTGGTTTTAAACACAGGTGGTTTTTGCAAAAGTAGAAATGCTTCTGGTGTCTGCTGCTGCTTCTTGCACAAGCTGTGGGAGGTGGAGGAGACGGCAGAGGGAAGAGGAGGTGGGTGCCCTGCTGACTCTGCTGGGCACCCACATGGGAGTGGGCGAGGAGGGCAGGCCTCAGGCAGAGCTAGGAGGCTGGGAGATGCTGGGAGGACAGTGGAGGGGGGAAGAGAATCAGATCCAGGGCCCACTGGCTTGGGTTTGAATCGCGGCCCTACAGATGATCAGCTGGGAGGCTTTGGACAAATTACTGGACCTTTCTGAGCCTCGCTTTCCTCATCTGTGATATGGGGGTGGGAGCATTAAGAACAGTCTCTTGGCTGGGTTTGGGAGGATCGCTGGGATGGTGTGGGTGGCAAAGCTGGCACGGAGTCGGGATGTACGAATGTCCCTCCTCTTCCTTCCCCTTCCTGGGGTCCCAGGATATTCAGGAGGCGTGGTTGGAGAGGGGCGGCTGGGACGCTAATGGCAGGATTGCAGACGTGGTGGCCGGGCTGTGGGAGATGTTGGGGCCAGAACTGAGGATCTGGGGAGTGGTTTGTGGGTTAGCACTGGTCTGCAAAGTGGGGTGGTGCCCAAGGTGACCACTGGGGCCTCAGAACGACAATATTAGAATTTCTAAATTTGTAAATCATGTTCTTTATTCATTTCTGGATTCTTCTGGTATGTGTGTTTTATGATGTTCATTATAAATCAAGACAGGAGCACATGCATATAATTTGGAAATCAAGAAATAGAGAGCAGTGTGTGCAAAAGGTTTTGCTGACACAGGCACATGATCAAAATATCTGAGCCCTCTGGGGTCGGGGCTAGCAGGGCTCTGAGGTGACTCAAGGAGTGGGGTGTGTGGGAAGGCATCAGGACAGCACTGGGACACTGGGACTCCGGTCTCCACTTTGCCCCCACTTGCTGTGTGTCCTTGGGCGAGCCACCTAACCTCTCTGAGCTTAGAAAACAACTAGAAGGAACTTATAAAATAAGTGGGCAGAGGCTCTCTCCAGTGATTGGACGTTGGGGATGTCTGATTCTGAGCTTCTATCTAGATCTCAGACAATCCTGTACTCTTGGGACTTCAAAAGCCTTCTTGTGCCACGGCTGATGAAAGCTAGTGCCCTTCTAAGCCCAGCTGTGGTGACTCATTTGTGCTCTGCTGGCACACCGCAGGAGCCCCAGAGCTCCCAGTCTTTCAGGGTGCCCTGTTCTGTCCTGGACTGAACTGTCATCTGCCTCCTTTTCTCTCTCCCTCATTACAGGGGAAACTGGGAGAAGAGGGGCTGGAGCTCCAGGCTTTAGGGGATGAGGAAGCCACATTTCTCTCTCCGAGCTGTTTCCTGTGGGTACCAGCCACAGCCCCCGCCATGTCTGCTTTCCGCTCTGAGCTGTTTTCCACTCTCCTGATGAAACAAAGCCTTTCTGGTTCACCCCACACCACGTAGAGGGGGCAGCTAGAGCAAGCTCACTGTCAGCCCCCTGGCACTCTCCTCACGGTACTGCTAGACTGCCCCACGTAAGCTCACACCAGCCAAAAGCAGATTATACTTGCTGAGCACCGGCTGTCAGCCTCCAAGCTCAGTGCTTTGCAAATACAATGCAATTTGTTCCTTATTAAATCCGGTGATTGCCAGTTTCCAGATGAGGGAATTCAGAGAGGTAAAGTGACTTGCCCAAGGTCACATAATGACCTGGATACTAATCCACCTCTGACTGGCTCTGGAGCCCAGTTCCTCATCAGTCTTCTCTGCTGTCCCTTTCTGTCCCCTGAACAAGATGTAATATGGTAGGAAGACAAATCGAAACCTATGTCTGAGCTAAAAAAACCCACACAATCAGCTAGGGGGAAACAGATGGTGGGTGTCTATTTGCTTGTCAGCCGAGCGTCAGTTACTAGTGGAGGGCCGCCTAGAAAGCCAGTGTAAACTTAGGCCATATTAATAGAGGTAGGACATCCACTACAAGGGAGGAGACATCTTGTTGACAGAGTGGGCAGATGGCATCTGGAGAAGTGTGTGTGTATGGTGGGGGGAAAGCCTTGCTGTAAGAACATGGACACACAGAAGATTGTGAGTTCCCCGTGGTTGGAAGCATTTAAGTAGAGGCTGCATGGCACAGAATCCTTGCATTAGAAGATGGAGGGCAGGGGTAAGGTGACCTCCAAGGTTCTTTCAATCTGCAGTTTTGTGGCTGGACTTCAGTTATTGCCAGGGTCATGGCAACACTCATGCCCATTAGATTTGCCCCTTCTCTGTCATTCTTAGCAAGGTGCCCCTGAGGGAATAGGGTTTACTCGTTCATGCATCCATCCCTCCGTCCATCCTTCTGTTCATTTATCTACAACAGCTAGAGCAGTGAACAAGAGAGACACAGTCCTTCCCTACCTAGAACCTATAGTCTAGAGGGAATAATAACAATAATAATAGCACAGATTGAGCGCTTACTATTTGTCAGGTACTCTAAGTGAATTAGCCCATCTTGCCCCACTACAACCTTATGAGACAGGTGTTATTATCTCCATTTTGCCTATGGGGATTGAGGGGCCATGGGGGCTGGGATCCACAGGTCAGTTGCTCCCAGGCCTGTGTTGATGATCCCAAGAACTTGAAGTTCTGTGATGCTCAGATGCTGTGACTAAGATCCCATGATGCTCAGAGTTTGTCATTATAAAAGAGGGTGCAGAGCAGGGGCCCAGTCACTGGTGAGAGCCCTCAGTCTCCCCCACTTCCTCAAGCCTGACCTTCAGAGGTCACAGTTATCACTTTACGGATAACTGGGTGTGGTTCTAAGTGCCCTCTTGGGATGTTCTCATTTACTCCTCCCATCTGCCTCCTTAGGTAGCTATCAGTATTATTCTCATTGTACAGATGGGGAAACTGAGGCACAGAGAGGTCAAGTAACTTGCCCAAGCTCACACAGCTAGGAAGAGGAAGAAGGAGGAACTACGAGCTTGAGCTGTCTATCTGTACGGGCCACACTTTACCTGGGGTGCCGCACTGACCCGCATTCCATCTCCTCCAGGACCCCTCCTCACAGGCCCTGACTGCACGCCTTCGGGGTGGGGGGGTTGGTGGCGGAGCTGTGCGGGCCCCGGCTCACTGATGCTCTGTTCTGTCCCCAGATCATGAGCGTATTGCTGTTCATTGAGCACTCAGTGGAGGTGGCCCACGGTAAGGCCTCCTGCAAGTTCTCGAAGACAGGCTACCTCAGGATCGGTAGGTCCAGGGGAAGCCAGAGTGGGGTGGGGTGGCAGGGGGATGGGCACCGGCTGGGGTGGAGTTGAGGCTCTGCCACTTGTCCTTTTTGATGTCTGCAAATGGAGAAATTCCACTTGTTCACGCTGAAGTCTCCGGGTGTGAGAGCAGATAGGATGGCGCTTTGCAAACCAAATCAGCTTAGAACGGTGACGGCGGGACTCTCCTGCTCGATAGCAGCCCGTCACCCAGAATAAAATCGCAACTCCTCATGGGGGCTCCAGCCCCTGCTGACCTCCCTGGCCACATTCCCACACCTCGTAGCTCCGTCCACGCTCCCCCTCACTCCCCACGCTCCAGCTGCGCTGACCCCACCAAGCTGGGCCCTGTCTTGGGGTCCCTATCTGGACTCCTGGCCACTCGGCCCACAGGCCACCTCCGCAGAGGCCTTCCCCCACCTCATCCTTGTAAAAGCAGACCCCAGGCCTCCTTCCCACCCTGCACCCTGTGTTATACTGTCCTGTGTTACCTGAAATGTTCTGTGTGCCCCTCAAGACTGAGAACTGCAGGAGGGCAGGGCCTGGGCTTTCTGGTTCACTGGCATAGTGCCCACACCAGTGGTTCCCAAAGTATGGTCCTTGGAACCCCAGGTGTGGGTTCCTGGGGGCACTTCCGGGCCCCTCACTGCTCTCTTTGCCTTTCAGCGGAATTGATCTCCAGCTTCCTGCTCATCACCATGCTGTTTATCATCAGCTTGAGCCTGCTGATCGGCGTGGTCAAGGTGAGTGCCTGGTCAGGGAGGGGAAGGGGAGCCAGGATCTGCGGGCTGGCAAGAAGGCCCAGCTGCCCTCCTGGCTCCCTCCTATTCACAGCCACTGTGTGGACAGCACTGGATGCTGGTAGGTGGGAGGTGGGTATTTGGAGGAGGTCCAAACTGCACCCTAGAAATCTTCACACTTACTTTTTGGAAACCCCCCTTTTCACACCAGATCCGTCAGGTTGGAGGCCTCAGTTCCCTGTGAAAATACACCCTCCACGCACGAGGGTGTGCACAGCCGGCTGCGGCCACTGCTGATCATTGACACTTTGGCTGAACTAGCTGGCAACCCACATCCTTTTGAATTGCAAACGGTGGCAGGGAATTTGGTAGAGAAGAAAAGAAGGGTCATTTTGAGGCCTAGGTAGAGGGGAGAAAGCAGTGGGTTTTGAAATCAGTGAGAGGAGCAGAGGGGAGGGTGTAGATGCGTCCAGCTCAGTGCCATCCAGCTAGCGATTGAGGGAGAGGCGGGCTGTGACTCAACCTCCTGCAGAAAGGAACCTGTCTGTCCCTTGGCCCCAGCAGGGCAGGAAGCCAGGGCCCCGCCACATAGCCATGAGAGCAGACCTCGGAAAGAGAATACTTCCTGGACAGACAGTGGTGGACTGGCACTCCCAGGGCCAGCAGGATGGGGTGGAGATTTGGTGCTAGTTTGGAATGTCTCCATTTGCCTGAAATGCCATTGTTCACTCCCTAGCTAACGCTACTCTCTCGGGAGCCCTACACCGCAGGGAGTGATTTCACCTTGGTTCCTGGTGGTCCATGCAGAAACACAAATTGTCCAGCTAGGAAAATGGATCAGGTCATCCCTGAAGCCTCTGAGCTTCAGTCTGGGCTGTTTCGGCTGCCTCCTGAGTGATTTTAGACAACCACGTGAGAAACCACGAAACCACCTTTTCTGTGATTTTTGTCCCCAGCTGTGGGTTCCTGCACATTTATACTGGTCATAGTCGTCACTTGCTTTCAGTTGAAGGAGAGGGACTTCAGCCTCAGCCTCCCAGGGTCCCTTACTATGACTGAACATCCCTGGGGGGGTGGCCTACACAGAGGCAAGACCCACTGTTAAAGCAGCACAAGTTTTTTCACCTCTGGGCCTTGGCTCAGGACAGCCCTTCTGCCACCAATACCCTCCCCTTCCCTCCTGCTTCTTTCCAGCTCTAGCCCTGGTGCCCCCACTTCCAGGAAGTCTTCTCTGATCCCTTCTCATTTGTCAAATGGACACAAAGTCTTTCGTCACTGGGTTCTTAAGAGCGAGTTGAGGCAGACCCTGGTCCTGGAGCCCCCAAGCGCTTATCTCTGTAGATGGGAACTATTCCCGGTTCCTCCTGGGACGCTGAGACTGCTCACCCTGAGGGCCTGGGCCTTACCTTCTCCCCATGCCCAGAGCCTCACTCAGAGGAAGGCATGTGGATCCCCATGGGGTGACCTCAGTCAAGATCCACAGGTGATTCAGGAGAGCACCGAGTTCCCCGGGATGGAAGGGAACTGTGGGCCAGGGGGCCCGTGGAGCCATCAGGCTGCATGGAAGAGCCTTGTGCAAGGGACCCCTGACCACGCCGGGCCTGCCTTTCAGAACCGGGAGAAGTACCTGCTGCCCTTCCTGTCCCTGCAAATCATGGACTTCCTCCTGTGCCTGCTCACCCTGCTGGGCTCTTACATCGAGCTGCCCGCCTACCTCAAGTTTGTCTCCCGGAGCAGAAGCCGGGCGGTGAGTATGTCCCATGTCCCATAGCCGGCCAGCGGGGGAGGTGCAGGAGCCCAGGCCAGCGAGCGTGGGAGCCCCCAGGGCCCTTTCTAGTCGGTGAGCTTGAGCAAGTCCCTGAGCTCTTCCAAGTCACCCCACGCTTCTTCTTATTTTTTTTTAATTTATTTTTGGCTGCGTTGGGTCTTTGTTGCTGCACGTGGGCTTTCTCTAGTTGCGGTGGGGGTGGGCTACTCTTCATTGCGTTGCGCGGGCTTCTCATTGCGGTGGCTCCTCTTGTTGCGGAGCATGGGCTCCAGGCATGCAGGCTCAGTAGTTGTGGCTCGTGGGCTCTAGAGCACAGGCTCAGTAGTTGTGGCGCACGGGCTTAGCTGCTCCGCGGCATGTGGGATCTTCCCGGCCCAGGGCTTGAACCCGTGTCCCCTGCATTGGCAGATGGGTTCTTAACCACTGCACCACCAGGGAAGTCCCTCACCCCACGTTTCTCCCTGTAAAATGTGTCTTGAGATCATGTCTCATCAATATGTCTTATGAGCATTACATGAGGAAAGCGTGCACAGGGTGCTCAGCATGTGGTAAGAACGGAAAAAATGCCAACCACGTGTGAATTTACACCATAGGAACTGGGACATGCCCCGTTTCCCTCCCCAGCCCCTGTTTTGTCCCTCCTTTGTGACCACGTTGAAGAAAGGAAGGTAAGGATGGTGAGCATCCTTGGTGGGAATGCCCGCGACGCCTGGTGCCAATCACAGACGCAGTTCCCCAGAGTTGCTTTTCACACTTCCCCTGACTGTGGTCCTTGAGGAGGCTGAGAAGCTACATTATAAGGCTCTGGGCTGGGAGTCAGGAGACCCTGGTTCTAGTCCTGTGTTTGCACCAGCCTATGGTGTGAACGTCTGAGAAATGGACCTCCATTTCTTTCTGGGTACCATGGACCAGGGAGTCATCGATGTCTCTGGCTGACAGTCTCTCAAGCTGAGGGCCCACTGTGTGCCCCGTGGTACCCGGGCCTCTGGGTTGGGGCTGACTTGCTGGTCTGTCTTCTTCCTCCAAAGGGCCCCTCCAAGGTCCCACTGATGACCCTGCAGCTCTTGGATTTCTGCCTGAGCATTCTGACTCTCTGTAGCTCCTACATGGAAGTGCCCACCTATCTCAACTTCAAGTCCATGAACCACATGGTGAGTCTGGGCTGGGGGTCTGCTCCTATCACTGGCTCTGTGGCCTTGAGCAAGTTGCTTTCCCTCTCTGTGCCTCAGTGCTTAGGTTGGGTTCTCTAAAAGTGGAGCTTGGAGAGGGCTTCTTGTGCGAGTGATTTCCTGAAGGAGAGCTCTCAGGAAGAAACTTGAAAGGAATGAGGGAAGCAAGTTAGACAAAAGGAAGAAGCCAGGCAGACATGTGGCTTTAGAAGTAGTGCTGCTGGATCCCAGAGGGTGCCCTGGAGTATGGACTGCAGCGCAGAAATGGTATTGGTGTTTTCATTGCTGTCTAAGAAATGATCCCCAAACATAGCGATTTAAAACAATAAACAGTTGTTACCTCACATAGTTTCTGAGGATCAGGAATGTGGGAGTGGCTTAGCTGGGCTGTTCAGACTCAGGGTCTATCTTGAGGTTGCACCTGAGATGAGGATGGGGCTGTGGACGCCAAGGGCTTGACTAGGTCTGAAGGATCCACTCCCAGGCTGGCTTACTGGCGTGGCTGTGGGATCTTTGGCTCGGTTCCCCACCGTGTGCGCCTTTGATGAGGTTGCTTGAGCATCCTCATGTCATGGCTGCTGGTTCCCCCCACCCCCCAACCCCCGGTGAATATCTGAGAGAGAGCAAGGAGGAAACGGCCCTGTGGTCTTGGAGATCACACTCGCCTCTGCCACATCCTACTATTTGTGAGAAGTGAGTCTCTAGATCTAGCCCACACTCGAGGGAAGAATGTCAGAGGATGTGTGCACATGTTTGCAAATGCCACAGCAGTTGTCCCACCAGAGCAGGAACCTTCCATCAACCAGTCCTGCTTGTGAGGTGCCCCTAGGGGACGAGGCATACCTCCCAGGTATTTCAGGATTAGGTGGTTCCGTCAACCAAGACTATCCTCCAGAGAAGGACACGGGTGTGGCCCACCAGCTGGGGGATGGGGCAGCAGCCAGATAAGGGTCACCTGGCTGGGCATCAGCTGCATCTGTCTCCCTGGATTTGCCCACCTGTCAGATGAGGCTGATGGTAGGTGGCCTCCTAGGGCCCTTGAAGGGCTGGGCCAGGATAATGGCTGTGCCACTGCACGTTCCTGTGTGCGTGGAGAGCTGGCTTTTATTCCTCGATGTGTGGGTACTGTTAGAGTTCCTTATGGCCAGAGACACTGACGTGGCCCCCACATCTGTTGCAGAATTACCTCCCCAGCCAGGAAGGTATGGCTCACAACCAGTTCATCAAGATGATGTTCATCTTCTCCATCGCCTTCATCACTGTCCTCATCCTGAAGGTGAGCGGCCCCTGCCCCACGGCTCAGGGAGGGGTGGAGAGGCTGAGCTGCCCCGGGCCCACCCGTGCCAGACTGCTAGGAGGCAGGGAAGTGTGTCTTCCACCACCGCCCCCCCGGCTTTTGGCTCCTAACTCTAGCCCTCCCCACACCAGCCCCTGTGCCCACATGTGGGATCTTCGGGGACGCCCCCTTTAGAGCAAGTGGATCTGTGAAGACCCACCTGTGTTCAAGGGTCGGGGACTTAATGTGTGACTCAGAGAGAACTGATCCAGGGGAAGGAGGAGCTATTTTGTCTGGAATTAGATTCAGGAAGTGCTGGGTCTGAATCCCAGCTCTCCCCTCACTAGCTGTGTTGTTGGTTTTCAAGTCACTTCTCTCTGGGTCTTGGGTCTCACCTGTGAAAGAGACACCCTAAGTCTTGCTTTGCCCATGTTAACAGCTTTACGTGATTCAGGCACCAAAATGTAGATGAGCCCTGAGGTCATATTACTAGAGGTTTGGTGATGAGAAGGATGGAGGGGATTGATTTTATTCTTTTCATGGGTAGTCAGGCCAAGAGGATAGAGTCCTGTTTCAGGTCCCAGTTCTTGGAGAAATGGTGACAACAGGAGTGCATTAATAGCAGCACCACAGGACTTCCCTGGTGGCACAGTGGTTAAGAATCCGCCTGCCAATGCAGGGGACACGGGTTCGATACCTGGTCCGGGAAGATCCCACATGCCGCGGAGCCCGTGTGCCACAACTAAGCCCATGCGCCACAACTACTGAGCCTGTGCTTTAGAGCCCACGAGCCACAACTACTGAGCCCACGTGCCACAGCTACTAAAGCCCACGTGCCTAGAGCCTGTGTTCCGCAACAAGAGAAGCCACCACAATGAGAAGCCCGTGCACCGCAACGAAGAGTAGCCCCCTCTCGACGTAACTAGAGAAAAGCCCGTGTGCAGCAATGAAGACCCAACGCAGCCAAAAATAAATTTAAAAATTTATATTAAAAAAAAATAGCAGCACAACAGGAGGGTGAAGAGGCAAGAAAACGCTGCCGTCTTCGGGAGTCAAGGAAACCAGGGCAGTTCAGCTTGGGAAAGAAATGACTCAAGGGGGACCTGATCGCAGCCTCCAAGTACCCAAAGGACTCTCATGGGGATTCTAGAGGCCACAGTGGGGCCCTGTGGCCGGAAGCCACAGGGAGGCTGATGTCGACTCAAGAAAAGGAAGGGCTTTTAAAAGTGTTCTTTTCTGATTGTGAAAGTAACATAGGATCACTGTAGAAATTTAGAAACTACAGATGAGCAGAAAGAAGACGATCAGCCCACCAACCACCGCCACTCGGAGAGCAGCACCTCTGATATCTGGGCGCATTTCCGCCCCCTCTTTTTATGTGGGTGGTGTAGCCAGACATCACTGCCTCCTTACATCCCAGGCCCTGAGCAGTCTCTGCTCTCACCCAGTGCCAAACTGGTAACAACTTCGCTCCTTTTAACCTTTCCTCAAAGGACTGACCGAGCACAAGCGCCTTAGTGATGCACATGAGAACATTCCTGAAGGCTTGTGGGGACCAACGTGGAGGTTTACGTCAGATACTCTGCTAGAGAGAAACTGCCCAAACCCCACCGCACACCTCCATCCCTCCCCACCCCTCTCCTCTTCTTTATCTTCAGCCAGTGGGAGTTCTCTCTGTACCCCGACTCCCAACCCTGCCTCACTGGCTACCCTTCACCTACTTGCTTTGCCCTGGCCCTTCGTACTTCATAATTCATTTTATTTATTTCTGCTCCTTTTAAGTCCCTATCATGGGCTCCATAAAACAAGGGACCTTCTAGATGCCAAGACCTGCTCTCCTTCCTTTGGGGGCAGAGAGAGACTTAATGGCTATTGTTCCTTGAACACACCCCTGGGGACTTCACGCCCCACCCTGGAACCCTTCTCCCCAATTCTTACAACAGTGGCTAAGAGAAAGCCATTGCTCACATTATCTGACAGATATATACATCCATACATACAATTTTTCTGCATTTATAAACATGGGATACTACTGCATACACCGTTGGATAATCTGCTTAAAAAAAACAACATATCGGGCTTCCCTGGTGGTGCAGTGGTTGAGAGTCCGCCTGCCGATGCAGGGGACGCGGGTTTGTGCCCCGGTCCGGGAAGATCCCACATGCCGCGGAGCGGCTGGGCCCGTGAGCCTTGGCCGCTGGACCTGCGCGTCCGGAGCCTGTGCTCCGCAACGGGAGAGGCCACAACAGTGAGAGGCCCGCGTACCGCAAAAACAACAACAACAACAACATATCGTAAGCAGTTTTGAAGACAACATTTCCCACTGTCAGCTCTGTCTCAGGATGGGCGGGGCCCCCTCAGGAGATGGTAAGCTTCAGTCCTCAGGGGCGGAGAAGCAGGACCTGCAGGATTATTGCCAGGGAGGCTGGAGGGTGGTGCAGAGGCCTCTAAAAAGCTCCTTTCTGTGATGAGTCTGTGGGGCAGTGAAAAGGGAAACACCTGGAACACCTGAGACGGGCAGGTGAGGGCCCCTCCAACCAGAAGAGGGGTCTGACCTTTCAGGGTAAGCTGGGGGTCTCCAGGAAGCGCCCAGCAACTGTCCTGGGTCTGCTGGGGTGGTGAGAAGGAGGGTCACAAAGCACAGCCTGACCTGGGCCTTTTTTCTAGGTCTACATGTTCAAGTGTGTGTGGAGATGCTACAGATTCATGAAGTACATGAACTCGGCCGAGGAGAGAAGCAGCTCCAAGATGCTGCAGAAGGTGAGCCTGCTGGGGGGGTCAAGTCCTAGCTCTGCCACTCACTGTATCATTTAGGGCAGGTCTCTCTGCCTTGCTCGGCCTCAGTTTCTCCACTCGTAAGATGAGGGTTGGACCAGAAGAAATGCGAAGATCTCTTTCCACTCTGATTGTCTAGGATTCTATTCATTCATTCATGCATTAAACATTTTATGCTTCTTACTCTTTCCTGGACTCATATCCAACCCTTTGGATGCAGAGAAAACTAAGATGCCACCCTGTCCTGGGGGAGAGTATAGTCCAGAGTGAATCTAGACACAGAGATCCAATTACAACTTGGTGTGAAGCACAGGGGCAATGGGAGCACGGAGGAGGCACCTGGTTTCACCTGGGGTGTCAGGGAAGGCTTCCTGGAGGAGGTGACACTTGATCAAGTCTTAGACTGTCAGCAGGTACAAGTTAGCTGGGAAAGGGGAAGGGGCCTTCCAGGCAGAGGGATTAAGTACGCTTAGAAGCAGCTGATTGGAAAAGTGATGGGAAAAGTGCAGCTGGTTTAAATGACTGGAGGCTCACTTTCCTCAACTGTAAAATGGGGATTGTATTAGTCAAGAATTTTTTGGGTTCCAAGTGTCAGAAACCCAACACTCCCTCACTTATGTAAAAAATAAAATGAATTTATTACCTTATAGAACATGAAAGTCCAATGTAGGTCTGGCTCAGGCACGGCTGAAGCCTGATGTCCAGACATGATCTTATTTTCAGGATGAAAGGCAGCCCTTTCCTCATGGTAGCAAAATGGTTGCCGAAATCCCTAGGCTGTCATCCCACCCTCTCAGCAACCCCAGCAGTAAGAAAGACATCCCAGAAGCATGTCTGATTGGTCCAGCTTGGGTTACAAGCCTATCGCCAAACCAGTGACGATTGCCAGGGGGATGAGATTCTACTTTGAGTGACCACCCCATCAGACATGAGGTCTCATGTCCACTCCCCCAGATCAGGGGGCGGATCAATTCTTCTGAAAGCACATGGACTGAGAATGTTTTCCCCGGGAAAACAGTGTGTTGTTATCAGAACAAGGGGGCTTGATGCGGAACAGGCAGAGGCAAGCCTGTGCATTACAGGAACAGAAACCGTACCTGTCTTACGCATGCCATGCCTAGCACATAGTAAGTGCCCAAGGCATGCTAGCCATCATCATCATCGACATCATTTTGCCAGGGGTGGGGGTTGGAGCCCCTTAACCCCAGGTTGGGGTAGTGGTCCCATCTGGTCAGTTCTCAGCCCTTATCTCTCTGTTTCTCCCAGGTGGTCCTGCCATCCTATGAGGAAGCCGTGTCTCTGCCATACAAGATTCCGGAGGGGGGCCCAGCACCACCCCCATACTCAGAGGCGTGACATTCATCAGGCCCCAGCCCTGGTGCTGGGAGGGGCGGAGCTACCTCGCAATCTGCTTCTTTGCTTAGGTGGCCCCTGTGGCCTGGGTGAACCACCTGGCTGACTTCAGGACAATCCGCTTGTGTCCCGCTCGCTGGCCTGCTTTTCCTGCGGGGCCTGGGAGATGCTCACAACTGGGTCAACCCCTTTAGGCTGAATGATCGGGTCTCAAAAATTCAGTCCAACAGCACTCAGCTTCTCTTGATCAGCTCTGACGTTGGTTTAAACGATTGGTCTTTCTAAAGTCAGTGAGTTTGGTTAAATACCTCTCAACTTGACCAGTTTTACCAAGTGGCTGACAAATCAAAAGCACACCTGTCATTTCAGTGAAAACAATGAAGAGTCCATTGTGTCAGCTTGTAAATAGTTGTCAATTCACAGAGCAGTTCATCAGTTAGTCCTCCCCACCAAATACATACATCCATTTTCTTCCAATAGTTCCTTAAGCAATTATTAAGTCAGCCAACCCTCAGTTAATTTAGAATAGTGATAAAATCCAGTAATAAAAAAATCAACTTAGCCCCCCAAACCATTCAATTCAATCTAGTCCAATAACCGGCTGCCCCCTGTGGTCAATTCAGTACTTGTGAGTCCTGACCCACAGCCCATCCGTTGCCAGATAGGTTGTAGGCCACCCAATTCTGCCCGACACTTGTGGTCAAAGCAGAAATTCGGCGCTGAAATCAGGCAAACCCACTTGTTGGACTAAATCCACAGGTTAGTTCAGTCAAAACAGGCAAACCCTTTGTGGGCACAGTCCCCGCCCGGGGGGTTCGTGTTGGTGGGGCCATAGGGGAGGTTTTGGTCCCTGCACCTCCTCTTTTGCCTGCTTCCCTGGGGGTTGGGATTCCCGAGGTTGCTGACCCAAAGGCGGAGATAAGGCCACAGAGGCGGGTTCTCTGGGGTCTGCGAGGGGGGTGCAGAGGGCGAGGGCTGTGCAAGGGGCTCCCCACCACACCCCTGTGTCATTGCTTTGTGTGACGGAGAAGAAGTTTCAATAAAGCAGCAACACGCTTCTCTCTGGCTGATGGGGTTCCTAAAATATGGTGTATGGCCAGGCCTGGGAACACAACCTCCATGACCTCAACACACACACACACACACACACACACACACACACGACAGTTGATTCAGTCCAGAAACTATCAGAGGCCATGTCCAGCTAGGGAGTGTCATGACCTGGCACTGTTTCTGATCACAAATCATGGGCCCTCTAAGCACCCTGATGTCTCCCTGATAAGGCATGGACTCCACTCACTTGGACAGCACCCACCTGGAGCCAGGTCCTACACTGGGCACTGGGGTGACCACAATAGGTCAGACTAGCCTCCAGTTACCCCCCATCTGGGGAAGGGGAAGACAGATATGTAAATGATTATCATGGCCTGTAATGATTATAACACCGTCACGGGGAAAGTCTGAGGGACCTAGGACGGCCAGAGGAGGCTTCATGGAGGAGGTTTCACCGAGCTGAGTTTGAAGGATGAAGGGGCAGCAGTGAGCAAACTGGGGGAGGATGTTTTGGGCTGAAGTGGCAGGATGTGGAAGTGGGGAGAGGAGCTGGAGAGGTAGCCTAGTGTGGCTGCAAGTGGGGAGGGGAGGAAGAGGAGGCTGCCAGGGTCTGGGGGCCTGGATCACAAAGAGCCTTTGTGTACATCAGGGTTCTTTGGCTGCAAGCCCACCCTGGCTAACTTCAGCCAAGAAGGGCATTTACAGGAAGGAGATGCTTGCAAGTAACAGGAACCTTAGTGAACCAAGTTTATTGAAAACAATGACAACAACAACTGAAGGGTGGTCGTGATGTTTCTTGGCTCACATAAATGAAAAATCCAGGGAATCTGGTCAGGCGTGGCTGGACCCAGGAATCAAATTCTTCAGTCACCTCTTTCTCTCTTTCTCCACCTCTTGCCTTCTTCCTCCTGGGCTGAGCTGCCTGAGAGTGAAGCTGGCAGAGAGCACGAGGCAGTCTGAGTTAGGCTCCATCCCCAGGACCAAATGAGACCTAACAGAGCCTTGAATGCTGTGCCCCGGAGCATGGGCTCATCCTGGGACAGGGGGAGTCTTTGAGGGTTTGGGGGCAGGGGAGTTACAGGATCGGGCTTGGGCTTTAGAAAGGAAGAGACCAAAGTCAGGGACCCATAAGAAGGCTGGTGAAGTCCTCCTGTGGAGGAGAGAAGGGGATTTGAGAGGAATTGTCAACCTTCTGGAGTTGTCAGCTTTTCTTGGGGACAGCAGATTTCTTCATGGGTTTTATCTGCTATTTATCAGATCCCCAAACAACTGACTGATAAAGTGGGGCTCTAATAGAGATGGACAGCGACCTCCCTTTCACACATGAGGTAATTGAGGCCCAGAGACATCAAGTGACTTTCCTGAGGCCACACAGCAGTCAGGGGTTAGACTAAGTGCCTTTTCATTCTACTTTAAGTGGAGGCTAAAAGGGCTGGGGCCACAGTCTGTGTGAGTTCTTGTCTCTCGTGAAGATCCATATGAAGAGGCCCCCCAGAAGCCCCCATCAAATGGGGATTGGGGGCAGAGGTCACAGGAGGAGGGGACTAGCCTTTCCTCCAGACTTGCATCCTCATCAAGAAGATGCCGAGGGGCCATGGCCGTGTGTCCTGAGAACCAGCTGAGGTGATACCCCCATCCTCATTCCCACCCCAACCCTGGCTCGAAGCCAAAGAACGGGCAGAGGTGTATAGTGGAATTGTGTCCTGTGGCCAGGCGGCTGGGAGGGGGCTGGCCCGAGGAACAGGAAATAGCTGTGTTTGGGGAAGTCACGTGGCCCGCGCCAAGCCAAGACAGACCACCATTGCTGGGCAGCCCTCACCACGGCCCTATCAATGCCCCATTTGAGGCTCATGCAGGGGTCCTTTGACGGGGCAGGTCGGACCCACTGAGAGGGCCTGTTTGAACCAGATGCCTGGAAAGGGGCTGGCCCCAGGAAAGAGGGAATTCGTGCAGGCCAGGCAGGTGAGCGCCGTCCGGACGGGCTGTCTCTTGGAGGGAAGGAGAGTCGACAAAATCAAGCCCTTGTGGCTGAGCGGGAGGGCGCACCCCAGTTTCTCAAGGCTGTGATGGTAGCAGGAACGGTCACTGAGTGGGCACTTCAGTGTGTCGTCTGTGTGACTCTCCCATCTGCCCCACGTGCAGGTGCCATGCAAGGAAGCTTCCTGGGGCTCAGGGTGGGCAAGCCACTTGCCCAGAGTCACAATTGGTTAAGGGGCAGAGCTGGGCTTTGACTCCGACAGGCCTGATGGAGCCCGAGCTTCTCCCTCTGGTCCTTCCTGGCCCACCTCAGGCACCTTGCAGGTGAACAGAGTGATGACATGATTCCGAAACTTGAAGAGCCCCTTGAAGATGGGGACCGAGGCATAATTATCATTGAACGTCCCGGCACCGAGGACGTTCTAGGCCTGGCTCTAGAGCCCTACGCTGCTTGCGGTAGAGGAGGCATCCGTTGTGGGTGCAGGACCCAGACAGAAGCTGACAGGGGAAGTGGTCCAGGTGAGGTATGTTGGGGGCACAAACTCGGGCAGTGGACATGGGGCTGGGTAGATTCACGAGGCATTAGGGAAGCAGGACCTGCAGGGCAGAAGTGAGGAAGAGGAGGTTCATGAGACTGGTGCCCAGGTTGGGAGAGTCTTTGTGATGGTGGTGCCTAGCTCTGAGCTGAGGATATAGGATGGGGGACAAAAGAAGATGCACTAAGCTTGCATTTGAGCTACCCTGGGGACCACATGATGGGAGTTACTCAGGAGGCAGCTGTGTCTATAGGTCTGGAGTCAGGAGAGTGAGGAAGGAGGGAGGTTGAGATGTGAGTGCCATCTGTGGACACGTGGGTGGGATGTCATGTGGATGGCGTGTCACCAAGCGGTTGGGTTCACGGAGGCGTTAACCCAATAGCAGGACGTGATACTGGCCCATGGCCTCCCAGGGCACGCCCTCATGTGAAAGCACACGTCTCCTTGCCCTGTCCAGCCTCTGGCTTCCAGCCCGCCTGACTGCTTGTAGGGACTGAAACCAAGACAGCATGTGTGAGGTCTGACGGCCCGTGAGAGAGAGTGGTTCACATACACAGAGGCTGTGGCCTGAAGGGGCCATAAATCTGAAGGACAGCGCAGCTACACTGCAACAGCCCCGCGGGCGGTGGGGATGATACCCACATGGCGGATGAAGAAGACTTGCCCTGGATTTATGGGCAAATTCTCCATTTTGTGAGGTCTCTGCTGACTTTGGGGAGACCAGGGATTCATGTCCAATCAGGCAATAAAATCTCCAATTTGCAATGAAATAGTTTTAAGTCTTAAATACTCAAGTTTTAAGTCCCAGGTTAAAGGAAGCTGGGCCCGGGGGGTGTGAGAACACCTACGCTGGGTGTGAGAAGCTGCTCCTGTGGGTCTCTACGGCCACAGGCCCCTCCCACTGCCCACCTGGATGCTCCCACTGCCCACCTGGATGGGCTGTCTCGGAGCTGGCGCTCATATTCCAGCCTCTCCCCTGGGACTCCTGGAGGAAGCGGGCCTCATTAGCCACAAGGGCGTTTCAATAGGCAGTGGGCTTGGCAGGGAGCGGCCAGCACGAGGGAGCTGGGAGCCGCAGCCTTAAACAAACAGAGTCCATCTGGTAAACAGTTTTGCTGCCATCTCCCCGGCCCAGGTGGTTAAGCAGGACACTGACCTTGCAGCTTCCTCTGTTCCACGTGCCGGGGGGACAGTCCAGGCAGGGAGGCAACCTTGGCAAAGGCCTGGAGACGCGACCACAGGCCAGAGGGTGACTCCAGCCTGGGAGTCTCCCCTCTGATAACTCACAGCTTACAACACCATAATTCTTTCAGCCTTGACCTTGCCAGGGCCAAGTTGCTGAAATTTTACATGTAGGTGGAGCTGAGTTCCTGTCAGAGGGTTTGGGGAAAAGCCAAGGTGTTCTAAGGGGCTTCAGGTGGGACAGTGGAAGGAACAGGAACCTGCCAGGGACATCACCGTGCACCTTCCCAGCTCCTCTGCCCTGAGAGGTGACGGCAGTTGTCGTAGGGAGAGTGTGAGAAGGAAAGATCTAGATGTTCCTGGTTTTGGGTGTCCTTATGGAGGCTGTAGGTGGGACAACCTTGACACTGTAACATCCCTCGGTTGCCCATGGTCACTCTGCGAGTGAGAACAGGGCCAGACTGTGCTCTCAGGTGGTCAGACCCCAGCACCCTCCGTCGCTGAAGGCACTGCAGGCGGAAGGACCTACAGACTCAGTAACCACCAAGCGTAGTTTTGGTGTAATTATCACCTAGTCCTCCCCCTACTGACCCTGAAGCAACTTTTCCTGAACTGAAAAATGCTGTATTTCTTTCTTTCTTCCTTTTTGAGATCCAGTTTTTTATTTTTGATGGTACGCGGGCCTCTCACTGCCGTGGCCTCTCCCGTCGCGGAGCACAGGCTCCAGACGTGCAGGCTCAGTGGCCACGGCTCACGGGCCCAGCCGCTCCACGGCATGTGGGGTCTTCCTGGACCGGGGCACGAACCTGTGTCCCCTGCATCGGCAGGTGGACTCTCAACCACTGCGCCACCAGGGAAGCCCCAAGATCCAGTTTTTATCTTTTTAGATATATGTCTAGAAGTGGCCTTGTTGTAGCATAAAGTTCCAAATCGATTTTTAATTTTTTGAGAAACCGTCATCCTGTTTTACGTAGTGGCTGAAATGATTTACATTTCCCCCAACAGGCAAACAGGGAACAAGGATTCCCTTTTCTCCACGTTCTCACCCATGCTTGTTTTACTTTGTCTTTTTAATGATGGCCATTTTTTTTTTTTTTGCGGTACGCGGGCCTCTCACCGCTGTGGCCTCTCCCGTCGTGGAGCACAGGCTCCGGACGCGCTGGCCCAGCGGCCACGGCCCACGGGCCCAGCCGCTCCGCGGCACGTGGGATCCTCCCGGACGGGGACACGAACCCACGTCCCCTGCATCGGCAGGCGGACTCCCAACCACTGCGCCACCAGGGAAGCCCAATGATGGCCATTTTAACAAGTGTGAGGAGATGTCTTGTGGTTTGATTTGCGTTTCTCTGATAGTGATGTTGAGCATCTTTTCAGGTATCTGTTGGCCATTTGGGTGTCTTCTTTGAAAAAATGTGTATTTACTGCCTCTGTCCATTTTTGAATCAGATTTTTTTTGAAGTAGATCTGATTTACAATATTGTGTTAATATTATTCCCTGTGTTATACGGTAAATCGTTGTTGTTTATCTATTTTATATATAGTCGTGTGTATCTTTTAATCGCATACTCCTAATCCCTCCCCCCGCCCCTTCCCTTCCTCTTTGCTAGTCATAAGTTTGTTTTCTATGACTGTGAGTCTGTTTCTGTCTTTGTAGATTCACTTGTATTATAAAAATGTTGTATTTCCTTGTCAATCCCCCGTCCTCTTCCCTTCCTCCTCTTGTTCTATGCCTATATATACCACCGGGTGGGTAGAATTCTAAGAAGCCTCCAATGACCTATGACCTTGTCTAGTTCTCTCCCCTCGAGTGTGGACAGAGCCTGGGACTCTGATGGGACAGTCACTCCTGGGATTGGGTTATGTTAGCTGGTAAGTTGACTTTGAGAAAGGGAGATTATTCTGGGTGAAACTGACCTGATCAGTTGATCCCTTAAAAGGGACTGGGCTCTTCAGAAAGAGGAGGTTTGGCATGGGAGAGATGTGACGCATGAGAGGCCTTGGGGGAGAGCACATGACAAGGACTGTCGGGTGACCCCTGGTTGCTGAGTGGCCCCTGGGTCACAGCCTGCAAGCGGAGGTGGGGAGGGAGTTCAGTCTGACAACCGCAAGGAAATGAATTCTTCCAACCACCGTGCTAGCTTGAAAGAGGATCCTCAGCTCCAGAAAAGAACAAGGCCCAGCCTTGATTACAGCTTGATTTCAGCCTTGCGAGGCACTGAGCAGAGAACCCAGACTTCTGACCTTCAGGAACCATGAGGGGCTATATTTGTGCTGTGTTTAAGTTGCTAAGTTTGTGGTCATTTGTTACATAGCAATGGAAGAAGAATGTAGCACCCCTTCCCTATTTGGAGGAAATTGTATTTTTCGTCCTTCAACATCTAAGTGACGGCAGCACCGACAATCCTGCACGTCTGAAGTCTTGGTCAGTGTAGATCCAGAGTTTTGAAAGATGAAACAGGTAAGCCAGCCATTGTTTTCACAACCTCAAGTGGTCTTCTCAGGTCTCCAGCGGCTCTGTTTTGAGGCTGAGGGGACAACAGCAGGGATTTCAGGCAACACAAAGGGAAGTTAGGTACCTTAGAAATTGGGAGAGAAAATATATTCTGTTCTGCGAGCCAGAGCATTATATTAAATTCAGAGCTCACAGTTTTAGGAGGGGGAGAGACAGATTGAAATGCCACTGGTAATGGGCTGAAATCCATGTGTTGTAAAGGATGGTTGTAGGATGTGAGGACGTTTTCATTCGGGAAGAATCAGCTTAGTGGGGGTGTGGCCATGATCTTCAGGTCGTTGAACATGGTATACCGGGAGACTGGCTCGCTCTCAGAGCTGGATGGAAAATACTTTGGGAAGCACCAAGCTCCCTGTCCAAGAGGCTGAACACCGTAGGCTGGACAACAGGTTTCCAGAGAGAGACTTTATGTTTCATATGGGAGGTTGGGTGAGATCGGTGGTTTAGTTACATCAGAAGCACCTTAGAAATACAGATTCACTGGGTCTGGGAAGGATCCTGGGAATCTGCATTTTCTTTTGAACCACCTTAACCAAACTATCGACAGTTTGCGGGTAACTGAAGGAAGTATAAAACAGAGTGACTTGCAGATGTATCTGAATGAGGATTCTGTTTAGTGCCCTGCAGATCCTAGCTGCCCTTGGGGTCCTGTAGGGGCACCTCCATTCCTGACCCTCCCCTTCCCCACCTGTTGGGGTCCTGTTATTCCCAACCCCCAGGACGGCCCCAAAGGCATCCTCATCTTGGACCCCAAAGCTTTACCTTCGCTTAGCTTAAGTTCCCCCCAAAGCAGATCCTGAGACATGAACTTGGGTACAGGTTGTTTATTTGGGAGGTGGTCCCAGGAAGTGGAGTGAGCGGGGAAGTGAGGCAGAGAAGGGATAAAAGCCAATAAAAATGTGCAGTGAGAGAAGACGGAGGAGGGAGTGACTCATTCTGTGGCAGAGAAGAGAGGGGGATGGTGGGGGGAGGGAGAGAGACTGGCAACGGCCTGGAAAAGGTGTCAAGAAACAGATTTTGAAGGACCTTAAATGCCCAGCTAAATTTGAATTTTCATCTAGAGGTGATATAAGGGCAACAGAAGCTGTTTTTCCTTGGGAAGCGTGATAGAGCACGTCCTTCTCACTAAACACCCACATCCCACCCCTTGGGGTCATTCCATCCCCAGGTGGAGTCAGGTGATGTGTGCTCCTTTTCTCTCTCTTGTCCATGTGTCTGGAGACAAAGGATGTGGAAATGATGGGTTACCAAGAGAAAGGCAGCTTTGGGGAGGTCCTGTCTAGCGCTGGGCTGTGTCACAGGAGAGAAACAGACCCTTGTGTTGAGCCATTGTGATCCAAGGGCTTGCTTGTTGCAGTAACTTGGCCTATTCTATGCTGATTAATACAAGAAGGCATTGGGAAAGCAGTAAGCACGGATGCGGCACTCAATACCTTTCGTTCTCCACCATCCTCTGACATCTACATTGAGATCCCCACTTTATAGACATAGAACTGAAGAGCAGAAAAGTGAGGGGATTCATCTGATGTCAACACAGCTGGCAGGTGACAGAACGGGGGCTCAAACCCAGCTCTGTCTGATTCCAAAACTTTTTCACTTCATAGGATTCCTCAATGTCTGGCATGAGCACCACTGACAGAAAGCAAGATAATTTCGGTGATACGTGGAAGAAAAAGTTAAGTTTAATTAGTTTTGAATTTATTTGAAGGCATTTTGGAATAAGTATGTAATCGGTACATCAAACCAGTGATTTCACGGCTGTTGTTTGAAATAAGAAAGAGGAGAAATTTTTGTCCAAAAGTGAATTGGTTTAACGTTAGAAAGATTAATTCAAAAAATAGTAAAGGTATATGTGGATCCAGCAAACGGTGAAGATGGTTTGGAAGGTCTAGGGGACAGGCAGCCCTGGACTGCGCTGCATCGAGAGATACCCAGGTTTGCTCTTCAGGAAAAGAACTGAGCTTGGGGCACAGGAGGGGGAGTCCTGTGTGCTTTCTCCTGACCCACACTGTGCCCAGGGGCCTCTCAATGGATCACAAAAGCTCTCTCTTGGATAAAACACTAAAGTCTTTAAGTTTCTGGAAACCCGAGGTGTGTGAAAACAAGGAGAGGGAACAGGGGGAGCCCTTCACGGCTGCCTGTCTGTCTCGGGAGCAGCCTCGATGGAGGCCCCTCAACGTGGTTTTTCTCCTTGGCTAATACCGGGCACACTGTTCCCGATTTTGATTCCTGGGGTAAAATGTTTCACATTTTAAAAACACAAATATTTATTTTCTTTCCTCAATGTATATACTCAACTTCCAGGTCTCCTCCCCACCAAGCCCCCACTCCCACTATGGAATGTTAAAGCTGCCCCTTTGGGGGGAACCCATCTCTGTTCCTGAAAACTTACCTGTAGCATGTTTCTGTGGCTCTGTTAATGAGCAAAGTGACACAGAAAAGGCGCTTCTGTTCCTCTGAGGAGCCCATAGACCTGCCATTCAGAGACAGAGCTGAAAGAGCTGTTTCATGGGCCCAGCTGCTGCCCCGGCCAAGAGGGCTTTGTACCCTGAGCTCTGGACACAGCTCTGTCCACTGGGGAGAGGGGTGGTGGGCTAGGAGACTCCAGCTCACGTTCTGCTCGTCTACCTTCAGCAGGGGAGTGGGGGGCGGGCACTGTGCCTCTCTCGCCATTGGTCACCATCACCAAGCCCAGCCTGACCTTTGATGGTTAACATGGAAATGGACCCAGTTCATCATTACTTCCTTCTTTTAATTCATTTCTTCATTTGCTCACCAGATACCCTGTGATAGTCACCAAGCTGGGTCTGGGGGGTTTACTGGTGATGAGACAGACAAGCCCCCTGCTGGGAGGGAGCTGACATCCTCTGGGGCAAGGGTTTGAGGTGGGGGGTAGATACCACATTCATAACACAATTTGGGGAAGTGATAAGGGCCACAATGACCACACCCTGTGGCATCTCTGGAGAAGAGAATTAGACTTTCAAGTTGCAGAGAAGAAAAGAAATCCATTTCAACTGGTTTTTGGAACTGGGGAGGACTGTGAATTGTGAAAAAATGAAACAAAAATGGGAAAACTCAGAGGGAAATGCTTTTAACTTCCTTGCTCTCTAAATAGGGGCAAAGGGGAATGAGACCTGATTTCTAAGCTTGGCTCTGCCCCTAAACAGGCTGGGTGGCTTCAGGCAAGTCACGAACCCCTCTGGGCCTCAGTTTCCTCATCTGACAAATGGGCCAATATATTTGGATCTGCTGACCTCACCGGTTTTTGGGGGAACAAAGGAGACAGGGTGATAGAGCGAGTGACTGTGCCGTGTCACACGTGGAAGGGGTTGTTATCATCATCACCACTGAAGACTGTGACAATATTTGTTGGATCAGCTGTGCCCGGCAATCACTTTTTAAAAAAGCATCTGTACACTTCCTTTTATTGAGGTATAATTTATACAGAGTGAAGTCACAGGCCTTAAGTATTAGCGATTATAACCCCCAAAAGATGATAATCTTTCAGTCCCCAATCTCCACTTCCGTCCTCTCATCGACTCCTCACATGGTTCCAGTGAGGCAGGCAAGCCAAGAGCTACCATTCCCTTATCATCTTGTATGGCAACAAGCTGAGGCTCGGAGAGGCTAAGTCACCAGCTTCAGGTCACCCAGCTGGTGAGCAGCAGAAGTGAATTTGAACGTGGTTCTCTCAGATGGCCAAGCCCATGCTCTCTCTGCTCTATCCCATCAACTACTGGACCCAGATGCAATGGTGGGGAACTTTCCTGATTATACTCCTTTACTTACAAGCCTTATTTTTGCCTCCTCTGTGCAGACCCTGGGCTGGTCGCAGATGCAGAGGTGAATCAATCAGACACTTATCCACTCATGGATGAAATGGTCAAGGCACGGAAGCACAGGGAGGGGGTCCTAACCCCAGGGGAGCCAGGGGAGAGGTGGGCATGGAGAAGGCCCCTCCATTAAGCTTTACCCGTGCAAGCAGGGTGGCTGAGAATACTGGTTTGGGGCCCTTTCCTGGCACTGACACTGAGCGGCACTTTAGACAAGTTACTTCAAAACTGTTTTTCAGTTCCTCACCTGGGAAGTGGGAGTAATAATATCGGTTGCCTCACAGGGCTGTCAAGAGAATTCAGTGAGATGGTTCACATGAGTCTGCTCTTCCAATCAACCCCTCCCGGCGTTTCCAGATGAGGAATCTGAGGCACAGAGAGGTGAAGTAACCTGCCTACAGTCACACAGGCAGTACAAAGCCAACCCAGGTCACTTGGCTCCTAAGTCTGAGCTTTCAACCACCTTCCCTACCGCCCCCCACATACTAGGGGCTCGGGTACATGTTCGCCCCGATATGACCTTGAAGATGGTTACGCAGAGAGTGTTCGGGAGGAAAGGGCATTATGGGTAGATGGTCCTGCGTATACAAAGGCTTGAGGAGAGCTCAGAATCCAGGCGCGGCTGGAGAGCAGGGCGTGTGTGGAGAGGCAGTGGAGGCCGCCGGGGAGACTGGGGTTGGAACGGTATGGGGGCGAGAAAAGCGCGGCTGCGGGATGAGGGTGCGGGCAGGGCTGGGGAGCGAGGCCACTGGACTCAGGTCTCCCTGGGCTTGGAGTGGCAACTTCGGGCCAGCGCAGGCTCTGGGCCCTGGAGGAGCCACCCTCCACCCACCTGAGATTTCCTGGATTCCAGCTGCAGCTCCTGCAGGCAAAGGAGCCCTTGTGGTCAGAGGGGCCTCCGGAGCCCAGGCCGGGCGGCTCCCTCCCTCCCTGGCACACACACCTCCATTCAGCCCGGCCCCGCCCCCTGAAGGGGGCCGCCCCACGTCAGTGGGGGGCCGTCTGGGCAGGCAGCGAGCTTGATAAGACCTGGCCCCCACTGGTCCCCACCACTGTGCCGATACTGCCTGCACTGCCAGAACCATGAGGGTACTCTGTGGCCCCTGCCTCGTACTCTGCGGCCTGCTGCTGCTGCAGGTCCCACGCGTACCTGGCCTTGCGCTCCTGTCCAGAGGTGAGCGGGCCCATGTGAGGTGGGGGACACTGGGCACCGAGACAGACAGAGGCTAAGTGGGATCCAGGACAGGGAGAGGGGCAGGGAGGCAGGGGTGGCCTGCAGGCTGACCCAGGAGCAGACAGAGATGGTGACAGTCACAAGGGCTAGGGCAGGGTGACCCTGTCTGTTCTTTCCAGGGACATGAGTGGGGTTCTCTGAGCCTCCCTCTGGGCTTTGCAGCTCCCAGGCTGTCCTCAGGGACCACGCAAACTGCAGGGCCCTCGGTCTTCTGCGTCACCAAGGGCAGACGCTACCCAGAGAGCCTGCTGACATCTGGGGCTGCACCAGGCCCAGGGCTGAGTTCACGGCTCTCCAATAAGTGCAGACGTGGGGGTGGCCAAGAAGGGGTTCCCCCTTCCACCAGCCCTTCCAGCAGATTCCCGATTGGCCTCCCCATGGGCTGTACCCCTCTGAGTTTCAGCCTTGGACACAGAATCCTAGAATGCCTAACTCCTCCTGTACAGATGGGGAAAAAGAGGCCAGAGAGGAGAGGACCCATCTAAGACCACAGAGCGAGAAAGCCTCAGCCCCTGGGCTCCTGATCCACTGCCAGTTCCTTCACCCTCTCTGGGTCTCAGTTTACCCATTTGTAGCCTCAGCTAGTGGAGACTGGGGAGCCAGCTGCAAGGTGATTTCTGAGGTCCCTGGAGGACCTCTGATGCCCGGGCCTAGGGCACTGTGGCTGGGGGCTGGGACAGTCCCGCACACCTTGCCTTTCCTGATTCTTCTTCCTGCATCCCTGTTTGGGAGCAGCTCAGACTCAGTGTGGGACGGAGGGGGCTGGCCTTTGTACTAAGTCCCACCAGGCTGCAGGTCCAGGCCGGTGATAACATCAGGCATTAGGCCTATTCTTCCCTCCAGACAGATGAGAAAAGTGAAGCTTCAAAGATGCAATGATCTGCCCAGGGCCACAGAATGGCTGAGCTGGGCTTCGGACCCCTGTCTACCTCACTCGGGCTCTGTGTACCACCCAGAACATGGCGCTGCCTCCCAGGCTGTCTGGGAAGACATCGCTCCTTGGGGGTGTGTCTTGGGGGCCCACTTGGTCAGGCTGCCAAGGTGGCCAGTGGGAGCTCCTGCCTTTTTTCCCGCTCTTGGACACCAGCTGGCAGATCGATGCAAACTGGGTCCGCTTTGCTGATTTGCTTTAATGCTCAGATGAAAGAGGCCATGTTGACAGGTGCTGCGTTGGTCTTCAAGGCCGCGCCCGCCCGAGGGCCCACCCTCAGGGCCCTCCTGCCCAGCCAGGGGAAAGAGCTGCCCCTTGTTGGCGGTAGCCACTCTGGGCTGAAACCTGAGACATGAAGGCTGTCTTCTCCTTTGCTGCCCCCTGAACACCCTGCATGCCAGCCCTGTGCTGGCACCCTACGTGCCTTTTTGCTTGTCCTCAAAGGATCCTGTAAGGAAGGGACCACCTGCTCATTGTACAGAAAGGAAACTGAGGCTCAGAGAGGTGAGGGCGCCATTTGAGCCTCTGTCTTTCCCACGGGCTGAGCAACCTCTGGCAAGTTGCTTGCTCCAGTGTCCCCACGCTGATGATAAGACCCAGCCAGCCTGGTTCATGTCTGGTCTACTCTGCCTGAGGCCTCACGTCCAGACCTAAGTAGCTGCTGGTGTGCCACTCCTTTGTCTTGAGTGTCTCTGGTCCATCCTCCTGACCTTTGCCGCCTCCCAGGGCACCTCTGCCGGACCCGGCCCATAGACCTGGTGTTCGTCATCGACAGCTCACGCAGCGTGCGGCCAGTGGAGTTTGAGAAGGTGAAGGTGTTCCTGTCCCAGGTCATCGAGTCACTGGACGTGGGGCCCAATGCCACCCGCGTGGGCGTGGTCAACTACGCCAGCTCCGTGAAGCAGGAGTTCCCGCTGCGGGCCCACGGTTCCAAGGCCATGCTGCTTCAGGCCGTGCGCCGCATCCAGCCGCTGTCCACAGGCACCATGACGGGCCTGGCCATCCAGTTCGCCATCACCAAGGCCTTAAGCGATGCTGAGGGCGGTCGCCCCAGCTCACCGGACATCAGCAAGGTGGGGACTCACGGGAACATGGCAGCAGGTGACAGTGAAGAGCTAGGTTTTCAGTGCCAGGAGCCTAGGCCTCTGGAGGGGAAGAGATTGTGCAAGGCTGCTCCCCAGGGGCCCCAGAGTAATGATATTAAAAATAATGCTGCCCCTTCCGGGCTTCTTACCATGAATCGTCTCATGTGGGCCTCACTACACCCCCCTTATCCAGATGAAAGAACAGGGTTTCAGGAAGGTGAGCTGTGCCTCATGGAGCTGCATTTCTAACCCAGGCCTGTCAGATCACCAAGACCCAATCCAAGGGGTTGGGCATCTGGGCCAGGGGTGGGGACTCAGGAATCAGAAGCAGACCCAGGTCAGAAGGAGAAAAACAGCTAAGGGGGCTGGATGCCGAGTCTCAGACTCCAGCAGAGCTGTGAGGACCCAACTTCAGGACAGGCTCTGGCAGGGGGTGATGAGGGCCAGGCTCAGCACCAGGGTCCCCTCCTGTTGCCCTTTCTGGGGTGCGGCACACAGGTGCCTTGTGGGAGGGGAAGTGTTTTCCTCTTAGGAAAGGGCAGGTAGTATCTTGGGGAATGGAGGGAGAAAAGGCAGCATCTTCCTTCATTCCTTGGGCATCAATGTGGGAACAGCCTCCTTCCCAGGGCTTACGGGAGAAAATGTCCAGATCGGAGGAAAAACTGCCATTCCGTAGCCTCTGCCTCCCTCTGGTGGCCAAAGGGTAGAACTGTACGGTGTTGAGCGCAGGTTGGGCCTGGCTGTCAGAGGCCCTCGTTTGACAGGGTAGACGAGGCTCTGCCCTCAGGCGGTCATGCCCGAGGGAGGAGACACCCAGAGCCCACAGTCAGATGAGAGAACAGCTCAGCCACGTCTCTCAGTCAGAGAAAACCTGTTGCCTCCTCCGCTCTCCAGGTTCTTTTCCCTAGGCCCAAATCCTGGTGTTGGTGGGGGGCCAGATCTACCTGCTGCCGACTAGCTGTGTGACCTGGGCTAGCCACTCCGCCCTTCTGGGTCAACCTCCTCTTATGTCAACCATCCTAAGGGTTTACTGGAGGGCCAAGCGGCCCACCCAGCGCGGGGAGGGAGGCCGGGTCCTCACACACGCCCCGCGTGTGTATCGCAGGTGGTCATCGTGGTGACGGACGGGAGGCCCCAGGACAGCGTGCGGGACGTGTCTGCGCGGGCCCGGGCCAGTGGCATCGAGCTGTTCGCCATCGGCGTAGGCCGTGTGGACAAGGCCACGCTGCAGCAGATCGCCAGCGAGCCTCAGGACGAGCACGTGGACTACGTGGAGAGCTACAGCGTCATCGAGAAGCTGTCCAAGAAGTTCCAGGAGGCCTTCTGCTGTGCGTGGGGCGGGGGATGGACCAGGCTGGGAGGGTGCTGGGGGAGTGAGGTGTGTGTGTGTGTGTGTGTGTGTGTGTGTACCGGTGTCTGGGCGGGGCCAGAAAAGGGGCGTGGCGTAGAGCGACAGCGTGGGGGCGGGGCCTGGGCTGGGGGTGCCCTATACGGGGGCAGGGACTGAGACAGAGCCAACCTCGGGGTCGGGGCCAGGACTCAGAGCCGCCTGATCTGGGGGCTGTCCCCTGCCTGGGGTTAAGGGAGTTGGGGAAATGCGATACCAAAAAGAAGTCCTTTTCGTGGTAGAGTACTGGCAGGGACCAAGGAGGGGCCAGAAGCCAGTAAGGGGAGGGCCTGAAAAAACCTGTGCTATTTGGACGGGGGTGGGGGTGGGGAGGAGTGTGTGTGTGTGGGGGGGAGCGGGGGGTAGAGGGGGTGGGGGTGTGTGGGGGGTGTGGGGTTTTGGGGTGCCAGAGTCTTCTGTGATGTGGAAGGGTCTGAGGGGCCTGGGCATCGGGCAGGAGAAAGTTCAGAGTCTTTTGCAGAGGAGAGGTGGGTCTTTGGCATGGGGCGGGCCTAGGAAGAGCATGAATCTGACTGTGAGAATTCCATGCACAGTACAATGCTCAATACGTGGTATCTAATAAGTATTCGTTGAGCATCTTCTTTGTGCTGTGTTCACTGCTGCATGTGTTGTTCTAGACACTTGGAATACAAAAGTGAACAAAGGGGATTAAAGGCCCCGCCTCTTTGGCCTCTACATTTTTAGCGGGAAGTTTTAGCTTATTATCCACAATATCACATTCTCCGGGGATGTCAGCACGGCTGCAGTGATTCTGGCCCTGGGCTCAGGGTCTGGGACCCCATCCAGTCGGGGGCCTCAGCTTCCCCGAGCGTGTTGAGGGGCCATCCTTGCCAAGATGTCCGAGGCCCCGTGACCGTGAGATTCTGAGTCTCCTCTTGTCCCCACAGTGGTGTCAGACCTGTGCGCCACAGGCGACCATGACTGCGAGCAGGTGTGCCTCAGCTCCCCGGGCTCCTACACCTGCGCCTGCCGCGAGGGCTTCACCCTGAACAGTGATGGCAAGACCTGCAATGGTCAGTGGGCCGGACACAGGCAAGCCTGGGGAAGGTGGCGGGCAGGGGACGGGGCCTTGGCCCCTCCCCAGGAAGCCCACCTGAGCCTCTCTGTACTTGGCCTCTGGACCAATCTGTAATAGATGCCTTCTAGAGTTTGGTGTCAGCAGAAGTTCTCTTCTCACTACTGTCCCTCCTTCTGTCACAGTGGGTGGTAGGTTTAATATGGTGGAAGGAGTTACATAGTCTTGAGTTCACATCTTGGTGCCACTACTTCTGAGCTGTGTGATTTAACAGCTTTTAGAGCTTCGGGTTTCAATGCTGTAACATGGGGGCCAGGAACTTAGGCTTCACAGAGGAAGTTTTGAGGACCAAATGGGATGACCCTCCGTACAGATCTTGGGTGTGGTGCGTACCCAGCCAGTGGCTGTGATGAATGACTATGAACTTGAGCATCACTCCCCTGCCTTCCTATCCTGCCCCCCACCCCCCACCCCGCAGGCTGCAGCGGTGGAGGTGGCAGTTCAGCTACTGACCTGGTTTTCCTAATTGATGGATCCAAGAGTGTGCGGCCAGAGAACTTTGAGCTGGTGAAGAAGTTCATCAACCAGATTGTGGACACGCTGGATGTGTCGGACAAGCTGGCCCAAGTGGGGCTGGTACAGTACTCAAGCTCTGTGCGCCAGGAGTTCCCTCTGGGCCGCTTCCACACCAAGAAGGACATCAAGGCAGCTGTGCGGAACATGTCCTACATGGAGAAGGGCACCATGACCGGGGCTGCCCTCAAGTACCTCATCGACAATTCCTTCAGTGTGTCCAGCGGGGCCAGGCCTGGTGCCCAGAAGGTGGGCATTGTCTTCACTGATGGTCGGAGCCAGGACTACATTAATGATGCTGCCAAGAAAGCCAAGGACCTTGGTAGGTGCTGTCTGAACCCTGAACACCACCAGTGGCCAGGGGTACACATGGAACAGCTCAACTATAGTTTATCTTATGTCTGTTCTGATGAGTGCCCTAAACCCAGATTCAGTGTGAATGAGGAGGGATTGGTTTGTCCAGCTCTTTTTTATACTAATGAGAAAACTGAGGTCCCAGAAAAGTAAGTGGCTGGCTTGATGGTCCTTTGGTAGGTGAGGCTTGGAACTTTTATAGTTGAATGTTCCCAAGAACATACCAACTGTTGGCAGGCAACCCCACTTTGGGACAAGCCTGAGTTTTATCACCTATTAAATGAGAATAATAATAACCACCAGATGGATGGTTATGAGGGTTACATGAGATTGCAAAGTTCCCAGTACAGTCAGTACAAGTCTGATATATGGTAGAAGCTCAGCAGATGTTGATTTCCTCAACCATTGTACCTGCAATTCCAGCATCTGCCACCAGGAGGTGTCTGCTATTGATTGCCTGGGGATTCCCCGGGAGGCTCAGCTATGGCTGCCTGTCCCCATGCTACTCATCTTGTTCCTCTTGGCAGGCTTTAAGATGTTTGCTGTGGGTGTGGGCAACGCTGTGGAGGATGAGCTGAGGGAAATTGCCTCAGAGCCTGTGGCAGAGCACTATTTCTACACGGCTGACTTCAAGACCATCAACCAGATTGGCAAGAAGTTGCAGAAGAAGATCTGCGTGGGTGAGTGAGGCCAGAAGTTGTGTTGATGGGAGGAGCAGGTGGGGCTCTGGGAGGGGTGTGTGTGTGTGTGTGTGTGTGTGTGTGTGTGTGTGTGTAACCATCCTGGACTGGATGTGGGTGGGGAAGACGGGAGCTGGGGTGGCATCATGAGTTGGCAGAATCAGGAGGAAGGCTGGCCAGTCAGACTTTAACAACCAGCAGCTGTATATTGAATGCTCTTACACATGTGGCACTCTTCTCAGTGCACTCCACATATGAATCATTTAATCCTATTTGGTAGGAATATTGTTATCTCCATTTTACAGACAGGAAAACCAAGGTCAGAGGGGTGGAACCACTTAATAACTGGAGGAGCCAGGATTTGAACCGTGCTTCCTCCCCTGATCCTCCCCGGTGACCTTGCCAGCTGGTTCCCAGTAGTAAAGAGTATGGATTCCAGAGCCAGACACGCCTGGGTTTGCATGTTTGTTGACACTAACTAGCTGTTGGCCATAGGGCAAGTTGTTTTCCTTCTCAAGTTCTTCATTTGTAAAGTGGGGTTAATGACTTCAACCCCAAAGAATCGGGGTGAGGAGTCACCATGATGACCTAGAGGCCCCTGATGACAGTGTCCTTTGCATAGTAGGTGACCAGCATGGGGAAGCTAATATTGGAGTTCTTTATCAGGGCTTTGAGGGAGCAGGAAGACATTCAGGGGTCGTCCCCCCTCCATCATTCCTAGGAGCTCTGTCTTAAGAATTTCACATGTCTCTCTGCCTTCTCGCATCTCCTAGGCCCCACACTCCCCCAAGACACCCTAGTCCTGGCCCTGGGCAGTGACCACCCGCCTTTCTGGCAGGCAACCGCTCACCATCCTCTTTCTCTTTCCCTACTTTCTGTCCACCCCAGAGGAAGACCTGTGTGCCTGCGAGTCCATCGTGAAATTCCGGACCAAAGTAGAGGGGCTGCTGCAGGCCCTGACCAGGAAGCATATCCTTTTCCAGAGGCTGCTGCAGAGAGAGGGAGGGGGAGGGGAGGGGAGGGGAGGGGAGGTCCCTGTCGGGAGAGGAGAAAGCCGTGCCCCTTGTGTGGTGTGATCGGAGCAAGCTCCTCCTTGCCTGCCTCCTGCTGAAGACAGGCTGGATCCTGGCCAGGTAGTCTGGCCCCTGCTTTGATACTGACCCTGCCAAAGCAAAGGCAGGAACCAAGCTCTAGATTGGACACACACAGAGTCCTGGACACACTCAGGAAAACATGGTGCCCAAGGACTTCCATTGCTCAAGCTCTCGGTGACGTGACTACCCACCAGTCTCCACTCAGATGGGGCTGGACCCCTCACAGCTCCCCTGGCTCAGGCAGGACTAGGTGGGGACCCAGCAGGCCTAAAACTACAACTGGACAGGGCTGGGCTTTCCGGGCTCACTGTAACTGCTTGCTTGTTTTTGGAAAGCACCATTCTGAGGGCTGTGGATGGATAAGTTTTGAAATTGGGGGGAACACACGCTATGAGGGGGAAGTGAGAGAAAGTCCTGGAAGGGGGGCCCTGAGTGCAGGTGCCACCCCGTCACTGCCCTGCTCTGGCCAACCTGCACATCTCCTTAACTCCCAGTCCACTGGAAGCTGTGAGTAAGCGGCTGGCCATCCTGGAGAACAGAATCGTCTAAGGCTACCTGTCCCCCACGACCTCTCCATCTCCCTGCCCCCATTGCAGCTCACAGAGCCCAGTGTGTGTCCCCTAGAGCCTGAGTTTCGTCTAGCTTTGCCATTTCAGCGAGGCAGGCTTGGGAAGGGTGGGGCCCTGGGGCGGCACCAGGTCTCTCCCTCTCCCACCCTGCGAGCCTGGGGGGAGTGCGTGTTTGAGTGTGTGTGCAGGGAGCGTGTGCATGTTTGGGAGTGTGCGTGTGAGTGTGCGTGTGTGCGCGCGCCTGAGGCTGGGTGTGTGTCTGAGAGCGTGAGTGAGAACACAGGGGTGAGTGTGGGAGGAACTGCGCTTGCATTTTTTTAATCAAAAGCTTAATATATTCCCATATTTTTTAGTTCACCCTTTCTTGACTGCGAGTGCTGTAATCTCTTTTCTGATTTCTCTATTCCCCTTCAAAAAACCATTAAATGTGACTTAACTTAAGCACTGAATGGGGCCAGTGGCAGTGTGGTTATTTGGGGAACAGGGAGAAGGACCGTGAGGGTGGTGGGTGATGGGGATGGTCGCAGGATGGCAATAGTGGTGGTAACGGGGATGAGGGCCACTGCTCCCAACCTGGCTCACGTTTGTTCTGCCTTTTCAGTTACAAATTCCTTGATGAGGTCTCATTTCATCCTCCCAGCAACCTTACCCAGAACAGACTTGAGTTGTCCCCATTTTACAGATGGGAAAGCTGAGTTCCTGAGTGATAAGATGACTTGCTCGGCAGTGAGTCAGTTGGAAAGACAGGGCTTGAATCCAGGACTGTGTGACATCAAAAGAAAAAGGCACCAGATAGGGGCATCCACCATTCATTCATTCATTCATTCATGCAGACAGCAAACACAGAGCGCGTGCCCTGTGTCAGGCGGTGGGGAGATGGTGGCCTATGGGACAGATACTCTCCCATTTCTTGTTTTTTTTTTTTTTTTTTGCGGTATGCGGGCCTCTCACTGTTGTGGCCTCTCCCGTTGCGGAGTACAGGCTCCGGATGCGCGGGCTCAGAGGCCGTGGCTCACGGGCCCAGCCGCTCCGTCGCATGTGGGATCTTCCTGGACCGGGTACGAACCTGTGTCCCCTGCATTGGCAGGCAGACTCTCAACCACTTGAGAGTCCACTGACGCTTCCCTGTGGCACCAGGGAAGCCCTACTCTCCTGTTTCTTAAGGGACTTCAGTTGAGCAGGGCGCCCTGTCACCCTCAACCCAGCTGGAGGAAAAGAGAGGCGGTTTGGATTGTACCAGGAGCCCTGGGGTGAGTGCGTGTGTGCGTTCACGGTGGGGTTGGTGAGGAGCCTCGGCTGGCCCACCGCCCCCTGCCTGGCCCCTCATCCCCTTGGAGTCTCCTCTGTTGCTTCCTGGTGCGTCAGCAGCCTCGGTCCCACCCCCAACACAGACAGCTGCAGCCCCTGCCTCAGGGACAGCGCAAAGAAAGTCTTTGACCCCCATGTTCCCCTGACCCCGTCCCAGGCCCCTCTGGAGTCTCAATCCCGCGCCTCCCAGAGGGGGATCTTGGCTGACTTTTGGAACCCATTCTGGTTTAATGGAGCATTTTTAGCGTAAGAACTAGATTCCCACTTGACAGCACGTAAAAGGCTTTTATAAGAAGCTCAGACCGTCCTGAAAGATCTTCCTTAGAGGCGGTTCAAGGAGGTAGAATAACACCACCAGCAACACCCAGGAGCCAACCTGGGAGTTGGTAAAACAGCACAACCTCATAAGAGCAACGTAAAAGTTACAGAACCACGCACAGCTTTCATCCAGCCCTTTCTCTGTGCCAGGCCCTGGATGAGGGGTTTTTCTGCTGTCCAGAGAGGCACCTTGTCACAGCCTCTGTGACAATTGCTCAGCCCACACTTCCTGTCTTCTGAGATTATCCCCACTACTGGCCCCCTACCCGACCCTACCCCTCCATGGGGGAGGGGTATCAGGGCCATGTGGGTGCAGGGTAACCCTGCCTCTTGGACTCAGCTGATTGGTTAAAGGAGGTCACATGACCCAAGTTGGGCCAATCAGTGTCTCTCTTCTGGGAATTTGGACCTGAGGACCCTAGGTACCTGGCTGCTGGTGCTGGAGCTGGGAGGTCTCTCTCATCTTCCAGATGTGCTGATGGCTTTCTAGTCCAAGGCTGTTTCAGTGACATTGCTGTGTAACCAACCAGCCCCAAACTTAGTGGCTTGAAACAACCACCTGTTATTGTGCGATTCTATGGTTGACCAGGCTCAGTCAGGTGGTTCTTCTGCTCTGACTGGTGTTGGCTGGGGCTGCAGTGGTCTGGGTCCCAACCAGGCTAGAGTGTGTCCTGCTCACATGACTGCTGCCTTGGTGAAGACACTAGCCAGACTGGGTCCCTGACTTTGTCTCCATCTCTGTCTCTCTCTCCGTGTAGTCTCAGGGCCTTACTTTCTCCATGTGCGGGTCTCCAGCAGGGGAACTGGACTTCTTACATGGCAGCTCAGGGCTTCCAGAAGCTTCTGAGGCCCCAAACTGGCGCTGCATGTCTTTCACCATATTTTGTTGGTCAAAGCAGTTATAGCCCAGCTCAGGTTCAAGGGATGGGAGATAAACTTCACCTCTCCTCCATGAGGGGAGAGTAACAAGGAATTTGTGGCCATCTTTAATGTACCACCTGGGGTCACTCTCTGGTCCCCCTGGGCCTGGCTACATTCCCTGCCTGGCCATGCATGAGACACCCAGGAAACCTCAGCAACGTTAAACACGGTCAAGTCAGTTTCTGTTTCAGGCAATTCAAAAGCACTGACTTGGGGCTTCGCTGGTGGTGCAGTGGTTGAGAGTCTGCCTGCCCATGCAGGGGACACGGGTTCGTGCCCCAGTCCGGGAGGATCCCACATGCCGTAGAGCGGCTGGGCCCGTGAGCCATGGCCGCTGGGCCTGGGCGTCTGGAGCCTGTGCTCCGCAGCGGGAGAGGCTGCAGTGGTGAGAGGCCCGCATACCGCAAAAAAAAAAAAAAAAAAAAAAAAAGCACTTACTTGGCTGTCCCCTTACCTGTATTTTTCCCCACCCATGTGTGGGCTTGGTGTCCTGGTTCTCAGCTTTCAATTCTGGGAAGTGGCTGGAACATCCTGGCTTCTAACTCCTCAGCTGCCTGGTGACTTGGCAGGGCCTTTCACCTGAGTCCCGCAGGCTGCATGCCTGGAAAAAAACTACTGGCCCCGCCCCAAGGGGGGTTGCAGAGGGTGACTGAGGAGCGAATGGGAAGCACTCAGCACAGCGCTCACCCACACTTTGTGTCCAGAGTGGAGCTGGCATCACTGGTGCCATCTGGGGGATGGTTTCCTGGCCTCAGGGAGACACCCACACCTGTCAGTTCCTCAACACCTCCTTTGCTCCCATCTGGTACTGGTGTCCCTCGAGATACTGCAGCCACCTGGCATCCAGTGGCTGTACCACCTGGGACACCTGTTACCTGCTGGGAGGCCACCCCAGAGGGTGTACCACAGCCCCCTGTAAGCCTTCTGCTCCTCAGCAGGGAGCTCAGCTGCCCTGTGTCATGATAACAGGTGCCCATCCCCTGGCCCCTCCAGGAGACCAAGATGAGGACAGCCTTCCCTCTGCTTCGAGCAGCGCCAGCCCGAGTGCCAGGGCTTAGGAGGCACGGCAGGAAGGGTATACAAGCCTGCAGACCTCTGGGGACAGTAGCCAGCTCCACCACGTGGTCACATGGCAAACGTTTGTACCGCACCAATGCCAGGCCCTCTTCTGGGCACTAGAGATGGAGGAGAGAACAAAATAGACCGAGCTCCCTGTGTTCATGGGCTCACATTCCAGCCTCATGTATTTCTTTCTCTGTGAGCCTGGGAAAGTCATCCCACCTCCCTGCTGGCCTTAGTTCTTCATCTGTTAGATGGAGAGATGATCCAGAAACAAGGAGTAACTGAGGAGAAATCTCCAAAAAAGTGTGTGGTGTGCCCTCAAAGATCAAAAGCTGTCGACACTTCTTTGATGAACTCAAAGAAACAAAGGTAGCCAAGTGCCCGGGGGCGCCTGTCTGGCCTAGCAGAGACCAAGCATCAGCCTCGAGTTTCCAGGAAATTTCCCACAGGGAGTTGAGAGCAGAGGGGTGAGCAGCCTTGTCTCTGGAGCCACACAGCCCTGGTATGAGTCCCCTACGGCCCCCTTGCCTTGAACAAACTCCTTCGCCCTCTGACCTCAGCTTCCTCAGCGGTAAAGGGACAACAGCACCCTCCTCGAAGTGGTGATCACCTAGACAGACAGAGGGCGTGGCATGAGTGCGGCCAGCCCCACAGGGCTCCCTGGAGGAGACAGCGGAGAGGGATTTGAAGGGAGCTGGAGGGCTGGATCTGCAGGGGAAATCTGGAAAGTGAGGTGTGTGGGGAGGGAGCTGCAAAGGGGCACGTGGCTGGGGGCGGGGAAGGGAGCCGTGAGTCAGGCTGTGAGGCTCCAGGGACAGTTCTGGTCTGATTCCTCCCTCCTTCCCTATCTTCTTTCCTTCCTTCCATGTCTATTAAGCATCACCAAAGGCCAGAACATACACCAGGCACTAGGGACAAAATGCTTACAGTCTGGTGGGGCAGACAGACAGTGGACAGAAAGCTGCAGTGAGAGCTCGGCTGTGATAACAGAATGGAGGAATTTGGGTGTCGACAAAAAAAAATCAGTAAACAATCCATAATAAGAATAGAAAAGAGTTTTATTTGAGCCAAACTGAGGACTATAGCCCAGAAGACAGCCTCTCAGATTACTCTGTGGAACTGCTCTGGAGAAGCGTGATTTTCAGCACAGTTTTATGTCTTATTAGAACAAAGAACATTAAACAAGTTGGGGATACATTCCTTCAAGGTTTCAAAAAAACAGACCTGCACGTCCACAGCGAGTCAGCGTGGCCTTGGCATCCGGGAAAGGAGTCTTAACATCGAAGGAGGACCGGCACTGGGGTCCCAGGAAGAGAGGCATTTGATCTTTACTTTTCACATGGACATCCTTTACTTCTGGTCAACACGCCCTTTTCTTTAATAATTAAAGCAGGTGTACAATATTTGATAAGCCAGAATGACTTCCCCAAACCCCAATATGTGAAAGTTTGTTTGATCAAGGGTGTGCCGCAGGGGCTTGTAACAGACAGTAATCAAGCCATGCAGAGGTAGGGAGGCATCCTGGAAGGTGGACCTAAGCGTGGATCTGAAGCTGGTTTAAGAGGAAGGTGAAGGGAGGGGGTGGTGGAGAAGAGCATGTCACGTGGAGGGAGCAGCACGTGCAAGGGCCCTGAGGCAGGAATGCATGCGGTCCTCCGAGGGTCTGCATGCAGCTCTATGTGGCAGGGAGCAGCCAGGAGCAGCAAGGAGGTCCAAGACCAGATTGGGCAGGGGCTTCATCTGCCGTGTGATGTGAAGCTGTGGAAGGGTTTTAAGTAAGGAGGTGAAAGGACCAGATTTCCCAATTAGCGATAAGATGCATGTTTCTTCCATAAACCCTTGGATGGAGTGTAAGGCAGGCTGTGAGGAGGCCTCAGCTGGGATGGGCAGGGACCAGACATCCAGGTCACACCCCCGAGGAGGGGATGTGACCTTGAGGCTGGCCCTGCTGGGTCAGGTGTGGGCAGCTGACCCGCCTGTCAGGGTGAGGCAGTGAGACCCGGGCTGGTTCAAACCCTTACTTGCAGGGAGAGTTGAGAAACTACTGAGGGTGGCACTGAGGGCCCCGATGAAGCCGTCCAATGACCCTAGGAGGAAGCATTAGTGTGATGTGTGTTCCATGTGATGGGACTTGTCCGAGTCAGTGGAAGAGCTGATTCCTCAGTTTATCTGATGCCGAGGGCTTTCTCAATAACAGCCCGTACTTAGCTCTGCGGCCGTGATGATGGACGTCAAGCCGGGGGCACGCAGTAGGTGCTCAGCAGACCCTAGTGGCCTCTCTCTCCCCTCCCCCACCCCCAGGCAGTCTGCAGGCTCTCATTCTGGCAGAGGGTGGACCTGGTCTTGGAAGAGCCTGAGGCTGGACCTCGGAAAGCAGAGGGGGCAGGGTTGGACCCCAAAGGTGGGGACTGGTGGGGGCCAGGTAGGGAGTAAGGGCCTAGGGTTGGAGAAGGTGGTGACCACGGAGAATGCACAGAGCCCAGTGCCAGGGAAGGGCCACAGAGTGAAGGCTCGGGGAGGCCACAGCTCACAGGCTAGAACAGGTGGGCCTGAGGCTGCAGTTGGGCCTCCTGTCTGGTCGGGCCCCAGTCCAGGTGGAGCTGAGGTGGTTGGTGATCCGGGGTCTCTGGGGCTGAACCTTAGGGTTTTCCATGAAAGCAACAAACTGAGCGGTGAGTGGGCCCAGGACACAGGCATTTCTGCAGGGGACGGTGGGCGGGGAGGGCTGCTTCCTGTTTCTGGCACTCTTGCCTGAGGGATTCCATGCCAGGAGGGAGAGTAAGACGCAGCTGGCAGGAGAAACAGCATGATTAACCACCCGAAGACCGGACCACAGGCACCATAGGTCAGAATCGGGTGAGTTAGGGCTCCTGGTTGCAAGTGACAGAAACTCCATACCAAGCAGCTTAAGCCTGAGAAGGGAGTTGATGGGATCTGGTGACTGAGGGTGCTGGGGGGATGGCGCTGGGCTCAGGCCTCCGTCTCTCTCCACTCTTGACTCTGGTTTCCACCATGACGGCCTCAGGCCCAGGCTGGTCCTCTCCTCCAGAAGGCCCCACAGCTCCACGCTGACACCCTGTCAACTCTAAGGGTGGGGACATCCCCGTAATTCAGTCCCCTTGGCTCTGATTGGGTCCTGTGCTCATCTTTGAACAATCACTGTGGCCAGGGGGATGAAAGGCTGAGACTGGCCAGGCTTGGGGGCTCTGCCTATCCCTGGGTGATGGGTGGAGCCAGCTGCACGGGATTCTCTAGGTCTGAGAAGACTGGTCAGTGGTTCTCTAGGGGGAGGGGTTGTTAGATGAGCTCTTAAGGGACCACGCCGTCAGTCTCCAAGGAAGGCAGGGGTTGGCATCCTGGGATCTTTCAAACCCAAACTCCTACTGCTGGCTCATCTCAATTCTGCCCACAGCTACTCCAGGTCCCCGTGCCATTCCCCCTTTCCATGTGATTTCCCCGTCTCTCTCTGCTTTAAGTTTGATTAACAGAAGGTTATAAACAAGTCCCCGAAAGAAGGAAAACTGCATCTCCCCCAGGGCAGCTGCAGTCTTTTGGCAGACGGCAAGTTACCGTGTAACCGAGATTTTTGTTTTTTTAATTTTTGTATAGATAAACAGGACTAAACTAATTAGGATTTTTTTTTCTTTCTTTCTTTCCTCAGGTCTTGGAGGACAATGGGAGTCTCTTGGCCCCTAAGTGAATTGGTTACCAGGTTTCAATAAAGGGGTTTGTCTTTGTAATTACAGTTTATTAATGGATTTACAAGGGAGGGAAGATGGCAAAGTCCGCTCAGGGGTTTGTTTTGCATTTCTCCTCTTTTAATTACATGATTTTGTCCTGAACCAACGCGCTGTGAAATATGGCAGGGGGTGGGGAAGTCCCAGCACCCCATCTGTTCCAGATGCAATTGCAGTTAATACAGGAGGAGGCAGGAGATGCTCAGAGGCCTCCTGCTACTGGAGCGTGGCTCCCTCCTCTCAGAGCTGCTGCGTGGTGGGGTGGGGGGAGAGGGGGAGGGGAGGGGGCTTGGCCACCATCAGGGTATGTTGACCTGGGGAGGGCACAGCTCTGCCCACGGGGGCATGGCAGGCTTTGCATGTTTGGGGTCAGAGTCAGATTTAGTTCACCCACTGAGTTACCTTTTTTTGATCATCCATTAGGTGCTTGGTATGATAATATACACACGATTCCTAATTCAAACTTCTTAGTGATCTTTTTAATATCAATACGTTTTTTTTTTCACGAATGGGGAAATCAAGGTTGCCAGATATAAAGCATCACCCAGCCGGTAAGTGGCAGGGCTGGGATTTGAACTCTGGAATCTCCAGCTCCAAAGTTAGGGCTTTTCCAGGACCTTCCCTCTCTGAGGTTCAGGCTCACTAGGATGAAAGGGGGTTCTAGTCCTTTCTCCACACTGCAGGTTAACTGGCTTTCCTGCCTTGTCTTCAGTCCATTCTGCATCCTGATACCAGAGTGATGGTCCTACAGTGCACATCTAATCAGGTTACACTCCCACTCAAGAACCTTCTCTGGCTCCCTACTATCTCCAAGATAAAATTCAAAGTAGTTGAACATTCTAGGTGCTGTATGGTCTGCTTGTTGCTCAGACTTGTTGGACAACAAATTTCCTACTATTCCCACTCACCCTTTGCTGCTACGTGGGTGACCTTGTTTCCCCACTCGTGAAATGGACCCCTGACACTGGGCAAGAAGATCTCAAGAATTGTCTTGGACCTTGGAGTGAAGTGATTGTAGTGGGGCTGAAATCGCAGACCTGGGGCTGCTATGGCAGTATCTGGCCACAAGATGGCACCATCAGCCCAGGAATGGGGTAGCCAGACTGGCTGGGGCCTGGGGTTCAGCAACCCTTACTGTGAGCTGGGCTAGTTCCATCACTGGTCACACTCAGTAGCACCTAACCTAATCCCTTTAAACTGCCCCTCCCTCCTGTACACAGAGACTCCCAAGGAGGTTAGCGGCCACTCTCCAGGGCAGACTGTGGGTGTAAGTCTGCTCAGAGGTGGTTGTAACCTTCCCACTCCTATCACTTGCTCTGAGGTGCCCTGAGAAGGGCCTGGGCTGGAGGCACCTCTGGTCTCCCAGGGCCTGTCCAGGGCCTTTGCTGGACTAGGGGTGGCAGCTCAGACGTGAATGTTGGGGAAGGGTAGGGGCTAAGTAGGAGCGCCCCCAGCAGGCATCTTCCTGTTCCCTTACCCTCTCTTGTTCCTTTGGGCAACGGTCAAGTCTTCTGTCCCAAAATCAGGGTATAAGTGTCTTCAGGACAAAAATAACTGCAGCCTGGGGGCAAGGGGGTGCGTATTAGAGACCCTGGAGTAGACGTGACTGGGGGCCCCGAGACATCTCACAATCCAAGGAGTTGGTGTGAGTCCCAGCGCTGTCCCCAACGTGCTGTGTTGCTTCGGGCACGTGACTGTCCCTCTGGGTCTCAGTTTGCTCACCTAGGAAATGGGGAGAACAATTCCCACCTGACTGGGGCGTGGAGACCGAAAGGAGATAGTGTGTGAGTGCCGAACACAGGGCGAGGGGCCTGAGGGGCTCAAGACAGAAGCTGAATCTTCCTCAGGGTTTGGGTCCAGGAGCCCCGTCTCAGTCACAGGTCTCCCCCAGGGCTTCACGGAGGAGCTGCATCTCCTCACACCAAGAATGGTCCTTTCCTCCCTCATAGAAAACCTGCTAACAGGTCAGGACACGTCCCCTCCCATGTACCCCTCAGGTCCCGGGGCCTGAAGTGGCTCCTTTCTGTCTGCCCCCCTCCTTGTAAAGTGTGAGCGGCTGCCCTACTCAGTGACGGGGCCCGTGGGGTCTGCAGGGGACGGCCTAGAGGGTGGCCACACTGCCTGTGCCGGGACCTGGGTGTGAGGCTCCACACTTAGGCCCTGCGTGACTGTGGCACGTCCTCCACCGCCCTGAGCCTCATTTCATGGATGACACCTGGGGCTGCACCAGGTCCGCAGGAGGGACGTCATCCCTGGGACCTGAACTTAGAATCCCAGCGCCCTAACGGCTTCCAAGGTACCCACCGGAGCAGGTGTGACTCTGCTCAGTCAAGCCCCAGAACGAGCTCAACTCTGCTTCCCGGGGCCTTGATAAGTATGTGTATTGAATGAATGTGGGAAGGAATGAAGGTATCCGAGCCACTCAGAACATATCTGCTCCCTTGGTCCCCCTAGCCTTGTAGTGGTAATAAAAAATAATTTATAACCAGCGATTTATGGTATATTACAGTGTATATAGTAAATCTCTATACTTATATGATACTTACATATACTTAATACTTACATGTAACACATTATGACATTTAAGTTAAAATAAATATGACCATGCAAGTAATATAGATATAACATATAAGTAAATATATTATTATACAATAATATACTTACAGTATGACTGTAAATAGTAATTATAAATGTAACTCGATGAATAGCTAACATATATCTGCCCTTACTAGGGGCTAAGCCTTGTCCTAAGAGTGCTAACCTCGTTTATTCCTCACAACCACTTTGGGCGACAAGATTGTCACCATTGTACAGGTTGGGTAAATGAGGCTCAGGGAGCAGAAGGGACTTGCAGAAGCAAGTAGAGGCTCCGGGACTTGAACCCAGGCCTGTCTGCCTCCCATGATCCCTGAGTCTTCCTCCCTCCAGGAGAAAACCCCTGCATAGGTTGGGGCCCTGGCCCCAGTGTTTCCGCCTCTGGACCCCAACCGTTTTGGCCACATCCCCCCTTCAGTTTGGACTGGAACAGACTCCTTACCTGATCTTGCAGCCTCCACTCCCACCTGGAGGCCTCTCTGCCTCCCTTCTCCCGCCCCGCCGGTTGGCACAGCTGCTGCTTGGGCACGTGGCCACCCTGGGGAAGGATTGGTATCAAATTTTCCCTTGCAGTTTCCTGCTTTCATTCCTGGCAGGAGCCCTTGGCCCATGGACAGCAATCCCTCCCAGCCTGTCTCCTGTGTTTGGTGCAGAGCCAGGAATTCTGTCCCAAGCCTGGGGGGAGCGGATGTGGTGAGCACCCGCACAGATATCCCATTGGAGCCATCACGGCCTTTTGGTCCCTTCCCCCAGGGTCCTCCCTCATGGGGCCTGTGGTCAGTGGGCCCCGTCCAGCTGCCACGGTGTTTCCCTTTCCAAGACCCAGCCTGGGGCGGCAGATGAGGGTGGGGCCTCCCCAGGAGAAAGAAACGGCCGCTGCCCTGGGCCGGGCTGGGCTGGGAGTGGCCAGGCCACGTCCACTGCCCAGATGCCACCTTCTCCCCCTCCTCCCGGCCTCTCCAGCAGCAGCCCCGGGGTCTCCCAGGGAGTGGGGGTCTGAGAGGTGACTGCGGGTGCTGCATGGACAAACATTAGTGTTTTATATTTTACCAGTCATGTATTTATTTTAATGGGTATCAGAAAAAATACTCACACGTAATTAATGCATTAAACCCTTGATTTCACGGACGTTATTGCTCAGGGTGAGGCAACTTGAAAGAGGGAGGTCATTTCAAGTCCATTTAAAGGGACTGATTGAATCAAACTCAATATCGGGCAGGTGGAGGGTGGAGGCGGTGAATGCACGGGAGGGTCAGAGAAGCTACTGGAGCTCGGGAGGCACTGAGGAGGCCCACGAGCCTGAGCGAGATCCCTGGGGTCCAGCCTGGCTCTGCCGGTGGCGGGACGGGGGACCTTCGGCAGCTCACTGCACCTCGTGAGCCTCAGTTTCCCCCTCTGTAACGTGGGATGAACAGCAGCAAGCGGCTCGCGGGTCAGTGGCGGGGCTTGAAGCAGGTGCAGCAGGTGGAGGGCTGGCCCGGAGATGCGGCAGCGACGGATGGTGGCCGGGAAAGAGAGGGACACAGCTGGCAGGGACGCGGGGTTCAGGTTTGTTTGCTGTTTGTTAGAAGGAGAGAGAGACTTGAATATAACCAAATACAAATCAGGTGTGAGGGAAGGAGCCGATAGAGCTAGAGAGACATAAATATAGATAGACAGACAGACAGACAGATAGACAAAGAGATTAAAGCTGCCCCTCCCTCTTCCCCTGGACAGATTGAGGAGGCCGATGGGAGGGGCCCGACAGCACGTCTGAGCCCAGGCAGAGGGAGGGGACCATCTCCATCTCCAGGAGAAGGAGGAGGAGGGCGGTGTGGGTGCCGGGGGCTTTGCATGTTTGGTGTCAGGAAATCTAGGGAGTTTCTGTTTTGAGGCTTGGGGTTTCTCTGGGCAGAGGAGTGAGCGCACCTGCTGAGAAGGACAGGGGAGGAGGAGGGGCTGGAACAGTCAGTCCCCTTGGTGATGAGGCCGTTGTGGGGGGGTGGGAACTGGGGGAGGCGTGGACTCCAGGAGTCCCTTGGACCTTGTGGGGCTGTGTGAGCTGTGCGTTTGTGGGTTGGGTCACGCGCTGGGCTCTGGGTTGAACTGACCCTGAACCACTGCTCAGCCCATCCGCCCTGCTATTTGCACCCGAGTCATCCAACCTGTGGTCCCTGTGTGCCAGGAAACCCTCTGTGAGAGGAAGGCCCTAAAGTACTGGGCCCAGGAGATGCACCGGCCTCCCAGCTGGTCCCCTCACTCCTGTCATGCTGCTGGAAGGTGCTTTCTGATATGTGAATTTTCCTGCCACGCCCCAGCTCAAGAACCTTCAGTGGCTCCTGACTGCCTGTGGGCTCAAGTTCAACCTTCTTGGCCTGGAATTCAAGGCTTCTCTGAGTCTGGTCCTGCCTCCTTTCAGGCTGTGTCTTCTCCCTGCTCCCCCATGACACGCCCACTGGGTGCTGGACCTGGGATCCAGCCGCAGTGAGCTCTTCCTCACATAAGCCAGGCTCTTCTGTTCCTCCTTTCCTCTACGCGTGCTGTGCCTCTGCCCAGAATGCCCTTCCTCCTCTACTGAGGCTGGTGGTGACTTTGCCCCTCCCTCCTGCAGTGCTCCCTCGGGACTCCACCAGACCTCTACCTATGGTCATTCTCACGGGGCTGGAAGGGCCTTTGGGCATCAGTGACAGTCTTATCCCTCATAGTGTCTCCCTCCTGCACAAAGCAGTTCTAGGTTCATGCTGTAAGTCAGCAAGAGAACAACTGGATGGATGGATGGGTGGGTGGATGGATGGATGGGTGGATGGATGGGTGGATGGATGGGTGGATGGATGGGTGGATGGATGGGTGGATGGGTGGATGTGTGGATGGATGGGTGGATGGATGAGTGGATAGATGGATGGGTGGATGGGTGGATGGACAGACGGATGGATTCACAAAGATTAGGAACCAGAGAGCTCCAGGAAAGGAGCCAGCAGAGAGCTCAGAGCCCAGCCTCAGATCCTGCCTCATATGTTTATTGATGGCCCACTGTGTGCCAGGCACACAGGTCTCATTCTAATCCTCCTGCTATCCCCATAGGTAGGGTCATCACTCCCATTTTACAGGTGACGAAACTGAGGCTGAGAGAGGCCAAAGGCAAACACACACACATCCAAGAAGTGAACAGGCCACGGTCTGAGCTTCAGTTTCCCCACTCTCAGTCCAGGGCCCTTCCTGGAGCTTACACCTGCGGGCCTGACGCCTGTGCCTGATGGAGCCTGTCAGTGTTGGTTATTTCATGTCTGCTTTGATTGGGGCACAAGGAAAACCACCTGCTGTGGAGCCAGACAGGCCTGGGTGGGAATTCTGACCCTGTCACTGAACGGCTGGTGAATTGGACATGTATCATCATGGACACTCAGTTTTCTCATCTGAAAAATGGGGCTAATAACAGAAGCTCCCAGGGCTGTTGTGAGTGAGGGTTACAGAAGACGGAGTGTGTGAAGTGCCCGTCACAGGTGAGGGGTGGGGGCTCCGAACACAACCCCCCTCCGCCCCCCCTCCCCCTTCTCTCCCAGGCCAGGCCCTCCCTCAGGCCCCCAGGCCCTGGGTTCTCTCCCCTCGGCCCTGACCCCAGCTGCCTGTGTCACCCCGGCTGTCTGTGCAGTTACTGTAGCCGCCACCTCAGCCCCGTGAGGCGGGCATCAGGCCAGAGGGCAATGGGGCTGCGCGGTTCTGATCGGTCCCCTGATGCTCTGGCCTCACAGCGTCTCTCCACAGGGAGGCAGCCCGGTCTCTGGTCCTTACCCAAATGCCTGTCCTGCCTTGGCCTGGGGTGGGTGCGGGCTCCCCTCTGTTCACATCTGACCAGAGGGGCCCGGACAGCAGCTGCCAGAGATGCTCCTGGACCACAGAGAGCAGGTGGGTGGGTGCCCTCGCCGCCTGGCCCCGAGGGACTCCCCCTCCCTCACGTGCAGGCCTCTGCACCCAGGCTGCGGTAGATTAAACCCCAGCCACCACTGGTTCTCTCTTCCACGGCCAAGTCTGCTGGGTTCCCTCTCTGCTGCAGGTGCCCAGGACACCCACCTGCCCGCTGAGGTCGGGGTGGGTTGGAGGGGGCCGCCCTGGGACGTCCTGGAGGACTGACTGTGGACCCAGCCTCCAGAATTCCAGCCCCTCCCTGCCTGTCTCCCATGTCTCCCTCCCTGGGATCTAGTTCCTTCCAGAGAAGCCAGAGTGAACCTGGCAGGACAGCCGGTGCTCAGAGCCCACTGAGAGCTCCCAGGTTAAACAGTGAACATAGGAGAAGAGCTCCATGGAGCAGGCTGAGAGGACCAGGAAACACAAACAGAACAGAAATGAAAGTGGTCCCTGGCTTCTTGCTCCCTAAGGTGTTTGAGTGAAACTCACCAGAAAAATTCTGCTTGGCCTCCAAAGTCTGCTTCCCTACTATTGTCATAATTAACACTAGAAGAAAAAATCTCTGAGGTGTTCGTCTGGGACCACATCTGCCCAAAGATTTTTCTAATGGTTTTTGTTATCTATTAAACCCACCCAAGATGTGGGGGTGTGTGCAGGATCCCTGTGGTGACTTTACCTGGGTTTTCACAGGTGACAACCCTCACCGAGAAGGTCCCAACCACAGGGCAGCAGGGGTGCAACACACACTTGCGCCCAGGTTTGGAGCTGGGGTGGGGCGAGGGGTATCCCAGCCCTGGAGCTCCAAGCTGGGGGGTGGTCCCCAGGGGAAGTGTATGTGGGAGAATCCAGAGAAACAGTTTGTGATGGGACTCCCCTGGTGGTCCAGTGGTTGAGACTTCACCTTCTAATGCAGGGGGTGCGGGTTCGATTCCTGGTCGGGGAGCTAAGATCCCACATGCCTCCAGGCCAAAAAACCAAAATGTAAAGCAGAAGCAACATTGTAGCAAATTCAATAAAGGCTTTAAAATGGTCCACATTAAAAAAAAAAAAACAACTACTCCTATATATGTGTGGGCCTTTAAAAAAACAAACAAACAAAGAAGCAGTTTATGGATTAGTATCAAGGACCAAGGGAGAGGTCTGTCTCTGCTGGCAGGTTACCCAGGCTCAGGTAGAGGTGGGGAGGACATGAGGGTGAGGACTTCTGGGATGTTTCATTCCACTCTGAGGGCTCTGGATCCTTCAAGAGAGAGAATGGGGTGAGCCGGGTGAGGATGAGAGAAGGAACCGAATGGAATGGGAACACCCAGTGACTCCACTTTTCAATGCTGAGAGGTCCCTGGAGAGAAACCACTGAATAATCTCCTAAAGACACCGGAATGTGAGAAGCCCAGGGTCTATTGAACCTACACTTCCCTCATGTAGCTGGAACATTCTGGAATATGCCTGCACCATTCAGAGCATCTGAGATGCACAGAATCTTGGGATTAGAACGTCTTTCACAAAGATGCATTTTACAGAAGCTTTAAACTGCAAGAGCTGAGCATCTTGTCTTTGTATAGAATCCTAGAATTATAGGAGCACAGATGCATTCACAGACTCCTAGGCCCACAGAATCTGAGGATTTAGGAATCTCTACAAAAGACTTGGAATAACATAAAAGCATTCAGAGAAACGGAGTTGAAATAGAAATTTTGGAACCAGGATATTAGCACAGGGAATAACTTTAGTCCGACTCCCTCTTGCAATATAGGAAGCTCTCTCTTTGCTGTAATAACTTGAACAGCTCTAGGGACAGGGAGCTCATCATCTGACAGGGCAAACTGTCTCACTGTTGAGCAGATTTGCTGCTGATGCTGTGCCTAGATCTGTCCCCATGTGAGTCACTCACCCCTCTCTCCATGGCCCTACTCCTGGCCTTCCTCCATTCACCTCAAAACACTGAATGGGCTGAACCAGTAACACAGACACTAAGACAGAAACGGAACTATCTCCTGGCTAAAAATAATGACTTTTGAGGGCACTGGGGCTCTGGAAGGCATAGGCCATGAAAACTGGCAATGACACTCAGCTCTTCCTTTGGTGTTCTGCCCGGGTGAGAGCAAGCCATCGCCACCTGCAAGTCCTTATCCTAGCCCTCCAGCTCTGCAGAGGTGGAAAGTTGAGCAAGCTAAAAGCCACTGGAAACAATCATCGAAAAGGCAAGATCTGCTCCCAGCCAAATCCCAGGCAACAGCAAGAAGAGTGATTTGATGGTAAAACCAAACATCATTCCGAGTGTGGGAGCTGGATATCATTAGGTTGTTCTGAATGTTGACTGGGGGTGGGGTGGGGTGTGATGGGACGGTCCAGCCCTGCTGATGAGCTGTGGCCATGATACGGGCCCAAAGCAGAGCTGGAAGTGTGGCTAGACTGCCTAGTTGGAGCCCCGGCTCTGCCCCACACTAGCTGTGTGACCTGGGGCAAGCTCCTAACCTCTCTGTGCCTCAGCTTTCTGTCCTCTGAGGAAAGAATAATGGGAATATATCCCGTATGATCCTAGCCTTGGTCACTCAGGCAGGCTTACTTCCTGCCATCCAATAATCCACATGAATGCATGCATTCATTCTGGCTCTCACCCACTCACCCCATTCATCCATTCACTCAGTCACTCATTCATTCAGGCCTCCGTTCACTTGTTCTTCCACTCCTCAGTGCATTGATTCATCCGTGCATCCTGGCATGCTGAACCCCGCTGTCCAGCCTTTCTCCAGCTGGAGGGTGGACAGTTGGGGCCCAAGAAGGGACTCTGGCCTTAGGGCTGGTAGAAAAGCTGTGATCACTTCCATGTCACTTAAAGGTGCTGAGAATTGTAAGGATCTAGGGCATGACTCCATCTGGTTCTCGTGGCCTCAGATCCCCACCCTGTTTCCTCCTCCATCCTGTCACTTGGGGATAGAGTGACCCATTAATGGCAGACCCTGGAGGGCTGGTCAGAGCAGCCTGTCTGGAGGGTTTCTGTGTGACGTGGACCAGACCCTCTGTCCCAGGAGTCCCTTCACCACCTGGTGAGGGTTGCCTGAGTACCCGCAAGCTCTAGGCCAGAAGACAGTTCTGCCTGTAATGTGTTTGCAGAGAACAGAGGCCTGTCATCCATCCTGTTACTCGTTTTGTTGAGGTGCATTTTGGTGTAAGAACACAACCTAGCAGACACTTTATTCCAGTAAATTAAAGAGTCCTTTTCCCTCGAGGATCCCCCTCCCAGACTTGGGGGCTGATGGTTGGGGGCAGAGCCCACTTCAGGATCGGCTCTGTTGACCCAGAAGGCGATGAGATGGATCATTTCCAAAACCAATTCCACTTTTTACCTTGGTTAAGGGTATCCTTCAGCTAAATGCCCACTGGTTGGTTGCACTAATCGATTTTATTGCCCACATTTGAGCCCTCTGAGCCCTGCATGCCAGTATATTCAAATGACCAGAGGAGTGGGTTGAACCTAAAGCCTGGTGGGCGTCCGCCTAGACAGGGCTGACTTCTCTGCTCACCTTTCCCATCGCGATCCTCCCGCGTTCCCAGGGAGCAGAGCATCTGGAGAGGAGCAAGGACCCGAGAGTCAATCCCTGGGTCCAATCCAAGCCCCACTCTTAGTGCCCTGCGCCATCCTGGGCGAGTCCTTTCCTCTCAGTGTCGCGTGGCCCCCACCATGCAGGGGGGATAACACTCCAGGCTGTGCGGGGCTTGGGGCCCAAGGAAGCAGGCGCTCAACACCCAGAGCTCACGGTATTGCTGTAGCAGCCACCCAGCTCGGAGCTCCCACATCGCGCATTTCTGAGGCTTCGGGGAGAAAAGTGCCTTCTCTCTGGGTTTGCAGCCCTGGAAGAGCGTGTGCTCCTTGGAAGGAGAGCTGCGATTTCCCTAATGAATGCCACCTGATCCCTGATCGAGTCCTGACCTCCTCTTCCTGTCCTGTGTCATGGGGTTTATGTGTGAGCTTTGCCAAACACAGCCATTACTCTTTGGGTGTGGGAAGGATTTTTTTTTAAAAGATTGGCATTTAAACATCCTGAAAGATTTATTCTCTGTAATGGATGGAGCAAATACCACACAAATTATGTTCAGAGCAGCAGGGCTGAGGTGGGCTGGAAGCTGGGCTGGGGCCTGGGAGGGAGGGGCGCGGCTGGGGGTGTTCGGAGGCTGCTGGATAAAGGATTCACTTGGAAGCTCTGAACTGGATGCAAATTACAGTTTGCTGCCTTTGCAGGGGACGGGGGTGGGGCTTACTGTGTGCGGTGCGGGGCACATGCTGAACCCCATCAGCCTCGCACTGCCCCCCCCAACGCCCCATGGGCACTGCTGCTCCCACTTTTCTGCAGGGGAGTCTGGGGTCTGAGGGATGAGCTGACTGGTCCCAGGTCACTCGGCTCACCAGTGGCAGCAGGGGATGAGAGCCCAGGCCTGCATGACCCCGGGGTCCCGGCTCTTTCCCTGGCTCCGTGGAGGAGGGACACGGTGACGTGTGCGTTGGGGGAACTGGGACCCAGACAGGAGTGGTGGGACTTGTCACTGACCCATGTTCCGTTTGCTGAGTGTTGAGCATTTCCTGTGATGCCCCGGGCTCTGAGGAGGGTCCGAGAGAGGCAGGTCCTGGGCCCCTGGGAACGTGAACCTCATCGGGGGCCAACCTCCAAACAAGCAGCTGGGGAGAGAGGCTCAGGGGTTTCTTGGGGAACCCCAGGCCTCCCTGAAGAGCTGGCTCTGGGGACTGCAGAGGACTGGCCACATATGGACTGGGAAGGGTGTTGGGGGAGGGGCGCCACAGGGCACAGCTGGGAGGCGGGAATCCAGGGGCAGATGTGTTCACTGGACAAACCTTCATCGACCCAGCCAGGCCCCGCTTTCTCAGGTTCTGGGGACAGAGGGAGGTCTCAGGATGACTCTCACTTGAGTCGCTCACCACCTAGTTGGGGAGATAACTTGGGACACTGTTAATCACCCAAAACAGAGAGGTGAGGACGCCACTCCTTCTTGGCTGTGTGGTCTCAGGCAAGTTGCACACATCTCTGAGCTCAGTTTCCTCACCTGTACAGCAGCGATAATAATGATACTGCTTCACAGGGTGGGGGTGAAGATTAAGTGAGATGACACAGGTGACGGGTGAGCACGTGTTATTTTCTCTACCAGCTGCTCTGGGGCAGAGTTGAAGGAGCGATTAGTCTGCCTGGGAAGGGCTTCACCAAAGAGATGAAGTCTGGGCTTTGAAGGATGCATAGGAGTTTCTCAGAAGGAGGGGGGGGAATGGGGATACAGCTGGAGAAAAGCCTTGGTAGGGTGGGGATGTTGTTAGGGTGTTGGGTGCACAGTGAAGACCTGCTTTGCTTGGAGTTTCTTGGAGAGGGAAGGATGGGAGGGATGGTGGGTGGTAAAGAGTACGGAGGCATGATGGCCTGAGGCAGCTGACAGCGGGAGCCACAGCAGGTCCTAGAGCAGCCATGCAGGTGATGTGGAGGATGGCTGTTCTGCTCGGTGACTCCTGATGTCAGGCAGGGGGAGGGGTGGAGCGAGAGTGGAGTCTCTGCATCAGGGCTCATGACAGTGAACCAGTTGTCCTGGTGCCCAGGGTTCTGGGGAAGGTGGAAGGTCAGAGCCCAGTGCACATGAGGGCTCATCAAGGTGAATTCTCTTCCTCTGTCCAAGCCCCTCACTTCACCGATGGGGAAACTGAAGCTCAGAAAGGGCAAGTGACTTCCCCAGGGACACACAGCAGGTCTTGTTCTGGGACCCCAGGGGCTGCCTTCCCCTTGGGGAGGGGGTAGAGAGGGAAAAGGGGGAGGGGAAGTCCAGGGAGGGGCATGGGTCTGGGGGCCTTTGGGGTGTCTGTGTCAACATGACAATGAATTTAAAGTGGTTCCTCCCCAGGGAGGGAATGAAAGTGACTCAGCAGACGAAGCTGGAGGGAAATTCTGTTCTGCTACGTCAACCCAAGGAGGAGTGAGGAGGGAGTGCGGAGGGGCTCAGTCACCCTCTGAAAGAGGAAGCTGGAGGGAAATTCTGTTCTGCTACGTCAACCCAAGGAGGAGTGAGGAGGGAGTGCGGAGGGGCTCAGTCACCCTCTGAAAGAGGAAGCTGGAGGGAAATTCTGTTCTGCTACGTCAACCCAAGGAGGAGTGAGGAGGGAGTGCGGAGGGGCTCAGTCACCCTCTGAAAGAGGAAGCTGGAGGGAAATTCTGTTCTGCTACGTCAACCCAAGGAGGAGTGAGGAGGGAATGCGGAGGGGCTCAGTCACCCTCTGAAAGAGGAAGCTGGAGGGAAATTCTGTTCTGCTACGTCAACCCAAGGAGGAGTGAGGAGGGAGTGCGGAGGGGGCTCAGTCACCCTCTGAAAGAGGAAGCTGGAGGGAAATTCTGTTCTGCTACCTCAACCGAAGGAGGAGTGAGGAGGGAGTGCGGAGCGGGCTCAGTCACCCTCTGAAAGAGGAAGCTGGAGGGAAATTCTGTTCTGCTACGTCAACCCAAGGAGGAGTGAGGAGGGAGTGCGGAGGGGCTCAGTCACCCTCTGAAAGAGGAAGCTGGAGGGAAATTCTGTTCTGCTACCTCAACCGAAGGAGGAGTGAGGAGGGAGTGCGGAGCGGGCTCAGTCACCCTCTGAAAGAGGAAGCTGGAGGGAAATTCTGTTCTGCTACGTCAACCCAAGGAGGAGTGAGGAGGGAGTGCGGAGGGGCTCAGTCACCCTCTGAAAGAGGAAGCTGGAGGGAAATTCTGTTCTGCTACCTCAACCCAAGGAGGAGTGAGGAGGGAGTGCGGAGCGGGCTCAGTCACCCTCTGAAAGAGGAAGCTGGAGGGAAATTCTGTTCTGCTACGTCAACCCAAGGAGGAGTGAGGAGGGAATGCGGAGGGGGCTCAGTCACCCTCTGAAAGAGGAAGCTGGAGGGAAATTCTGTTCTGCTACGTCAACCCAAGGAGGAGTGAGGAGGGAGTGCGGAGGGGCTCAGTCACCCTCTGAAAGAGGAAGCTGGAGGGAAATTCTGTTCTGCTACGTCAACCCAAGGAGGAGTGAGGAGGGAGTGCGGAGGGGGCTCAGTCACCCTCTGAAAGAGGAAGCTGGAGGGAAATTCTGTTCTGCTACCTCAACCGAAGGAGGAGTGAGGAGGGAGTGCGGAGCGGGCTCAGTCACCCTCTGAAAGAGGAAGCTGGAGGGAAATTCTGTTCTGCTACGTCAACCCAAGGAGGAGTGAGGAGGGAGTGCGGAGGGGCTCAGTCACCCTCTGAAAGAGGAAGCTGGAGGGAAATTCTGTTCTGCTACGTCAACCCAAGGAGGAGTGAGGAGGGAGTGCGGAGGGGCTCAGTCACCCTCTGAAAGAGGAAGCTGGAGGGAAATTCTGTTCTGCTACGTCAACCCAAGGAGGAGTGAGGAGGGAGTGCGGAGGGGGCTCAGTCACCCTCTGAAAGAGGAAGCTGGAGGGAAATTCTGTTCTGCTACGTCAACCCAAGGAGGAGTGAGGAGGGAGTGCGGAGGGGGCTCAGTCACCCTCTGAAAGAGGAAGCTGGAGGGAAATTCTGTTCTGCTACCTCAACCCAAGGAGGAGTGAGGAGGGAGTGCGGAGGGGGCTCAGTCACCCTCTGAAAGAGGAAGCTGGAGGGAAATTCTGTTCTGCTACGTCAACCCAAGGAGGAGTGAGGAGGGAGTGCGGAGGGGGCTCAGTCACCCTCTGAAAGAGGAAGCTGGAGGGAAATTCTGTTCTGCTACGTCAACCCAAGGAGGAGTGAGGAGGGAGTGCGGAGCGGGCTCAGTCACCCTCTGAAAGAGGAAGCTGGAGGGAAATTCTGTTCTGCTACGTCAACCCAAGGAGGAGTGAGGAGGGAGTGCGGAGGGGGCTCAGTCACCCTCTGAAAGAGGAAGCTGGAGGGAAATTCTGTTCTGCTACGTCAACCCAAGGAGGAGTGAGGAGGGAGTGCGGAGGGGGCTCAGTCACCCTCTGAAAGAGGAAGCTGGAGGGAAATTCTGTTCTGCTACCTCAACCCAAGGAGGAGTGAGGAGGGAGTGCGGAGGGGGCTCAGTCACCCTCTGAAAGAGGAAGCTGGAGGGAAATTCTGTTCTGCTACGTCAACCCAAGGAGGAGTGAGGAGGGAGTGCGGAGGGGGCTCAGTCACCCTCTGAAAGAGGAAGCTGGAGGGAAATTCTGTTCTGCTACGTCAACCCAAGGAGGAGTGAGGAGGGAGTGCGGAGCGGGCTCAGTCACCCTCTGAAAGAGGAAGCTGGAGGGATATTCTGTTCTGCTACGTCAACCCAAGGAGGAGTGAGGAGGGAATGCGGAGGGGGCTCAGTCACCCTCTGAAAGAGGAAGCTGGAGGGAAATTCTGTTCTGCTACGTCAACCCAAGGAGGAGTGAGGAGGGAGTGCGGAGGGGGCTCAGTCACCCTCTGAAAGAGGAAGCTGGAGGGAAATTCTGTTCTGCTACGTCAACCCAAGGAGGAGTGAGGAGGGAGTGCGGAGGGGGCTCAGTCACCCTCTGAAAGAGGAAGCTGGAGGGAAATTCTGTTCTGCTACCTCAACCGAAGGAGGAGTGAGGAGGGAGTGCGGAGCGGGCTCAGTCACCCTCTGAAAGAGGAAGCTGGAGGGAAATTCTGTTCTGCTACGTCAACCCAAGGAGGAGTGAGGAGGGCGTGCGGAGGGGCTCAGTCACCCTCTGAAAGAGGAAGCTGGAGGGAAATTCTGTTCTGCTACCTCAACCCAAGGAGGAGTGAGGAGGGAGTGCGGAGGGGCTCAGTCACCCTCTGAAAGAGGAAGCTGGAGGGAAATTCTGTTCTGCTACCTCAACCCAAGGAGGAGTGAGGAGGGAGTGCGGAGGGGCTCAGTCACCCTCTGAAAGAGGAAGCTGGAGGGAAATTCTGTTCTGCTACCTCAACCGAAGGAGGAGTGAGGGGGGAATGCGGAGCGGGCTCAGTCACCCTCTGAAAGAGGAAGCTGGAGGGAAATTCTGTTCTGCTACGTCAACCCAAGGAGGAGTGAGGAGGGAGTGCGGAGCGGGCTCAGTCACCCTCTGAAAGAGGAAGCTGGAGGGAAATTCTGTTCTGCTACCTCAACCCAAGGAGGAGTGAGGAGGGAGTGCGGAGGGGCTCAGTCACCCTCTGAAAGAGGAAGCTGGAGGGAAATTCTGTTCTGCTACGTCAACCCAAGGAGGAGTGAGGAGGGAGTGCGGAGCGGGCTCAGTCACCCTCTGAAAGAGGAAGCTGGAGGGCAATTCTGTTCTGCTACCTCAACCCAAGGAGGAGTGAGGAGGGAGTGCGGAGGGGCTCAGTCACCCTCTGAAAGAGGAAGCTGGAGGGAAATTCTGTTCTGCTACGTCAACCCAAGGAGGAGTGAGGAGGGAGTGCGGAGGGGGCTCAGTCACCCTCTGAAAGAGGAAGCTGGAGGGAAATTCTGTTCTGCTACGTCAACCCAAGGAGGAGTGAGGAGGGAGTGCGGAGGGGCTCAGTCACCCTCTGAAAGAGGAAGCTGGAGGGAAATTCTGTTCTGCTACCTCAACCCAAGGAGGAGTGAGGAGGGAGTGCGGAGGGGGCTCAGTCACCCTCTGAAAGAGGAAGCTGGAGGGAAATTCTGTTCTGCTACGTCAACCCAAGGAGGAGTGAGGAGGGAGTGCGGAGGGGGCTCAGTCACCCTCTGAAAGAGGAAGCTGGAGGGAAATTCTGTTCTGCTACGTCAACCCAAGGAGGAGTGAGGAGGGAGTGCGGAGGGGGCTCAGTCACCCTCTGAAAGAGGAAGCTGGAGGGAAATTCTGTTCTGCTACCTCAACCCAAGGAGGAGTGAGGAGGGAGTGCGGAGGGGGCTCAGTCACCATCTGAAAGAGGAAGCTGGAGGGAAATTCTGTTCTGCTACGTCAACCCAAGGAGGAGTGAGGAGGGAGTGCGGAGGGGGCTCAGTCACCCTCTGAAAGAGGAAGCTGGAGGGAAATTCTGTTCTGCTACCTCAACCCAAGGAGGAGTGAGGAGGGAGTGCGGAGGGGGCTCAGTCACCCTCTGAAAGAGGAAGCTGGAGGGAAATTCTGTTCTGCTACGTCAACCCAAGGAGGAGTGAGGAGGGAGTGCGGAGGGGGCTCAGTCACCCTCTGAAAGAGGAAGCTGGAGGGAAATTCTGTTCTGCTACCTCAACCCAAGGAGGAGTGAGGAGGGAGTGCGGAGGCGGCTCAGTCACCCTCTGAAAGAGGAAGCTGGAGGGAAATTCTGTTCTGCTACCTCAACCCAAGGAGGAGTGAGGAGGGAGTGCGGAGCGGGCTCAGTCACCCTCTGAAAGAGGAAGCTGGAGGGAAATTCTGTTCTGCTACCTCAACCCAAGGAGGAGTGAGGAGGGAGTGCGGAGGGGGCTCAGTCACCCTCTGAAAGAGGAAGCTGGAGGGAAATTCTGTTCTGCTACGTCAACCCAAGGAGGAGTGAGGAGGGAGTGCGGAGGGGGCTCAGTCACCATCTGAAAGAGGAAGCTGGAGGGAAATTCTGTTCTGCTACGTCAACCCAAGGAGAGTGAGGAGGGAGTGCGGAGGGTGGCTCAGTCACCCTCTGAAAGAGGAAGCTGGAGGGAAATTCTGTTCTGCTACGTCAACCCAAGGAGGAGTGAGGAGGGAGTGCGGAGGGGGCTCAGTCACCCTCTGAAAGAGGAAGCTGGAGGGAAATTCTGTTCTGCTACCTCAACCCAAGGAGGAGTGAGGAGGGAGTGCGGAGGGGGCTCAGTCACCCTCTGAAAGAGGAAGCTGGAGGGAAATTCTGTTCTGCTACGTCAACCCAAGGAGGAGTGAGGAGGGAGTGCGGAGGGGGCTCAGTCACCCTCTGAAAGAGGAAGCTGGAGGGAAATTCTGTTCTGCTACCTCAACCCAAGGAGGAGTGAGGAGGGAGTGCGGAGCGGGCTCAGTCACCCTCTGAAAGAGGAAGCTGGAGGGAAATTCTGTTCTGCTACGTCAACCCAAGGAGGAGTGAGGGGGGAATGCGGAGGGGCTCAGTCACCCTCTGAAAGAGGAAGCTGGAGGGAAATTCTGTTCTGCTACCTCAACCCAAGGAGGAGTGAGGAGGGAGTGCGGAGGGGGCTCAGTCACCCTCTGAAAGAAGAAGCTGGAGGGAAATTCTGTTCTGCTACCTCAACCCAAGGAGGAGTGAGGAGGGAGTGCGGAGGGGGCTCAGTCACCCTCTGAAAGAGGAAGCTGGAGGGAAATTCTGTTCTGCTACCTCAACCCAAGGAGGAGTGAGGAGGGAGTGCGGAGCGGGCTCAGTCACCCTCTGAAAGAGGAAGCTGGAGGGAAATTCTGTTCTGCTACCTCAACCCAAGGAGGAGTGAGGAAGGAGTGCGGAGGGGGCTCAGTCACCCTCTGAAAGAGGAAGCTGGAGGGAAATTCTGTTCTGCTACCTCAACCCAAGGAGGAGTGAGGAGGGAGTGCGGAGGGGGCTCAGTCACCTCTGAAAGAGGAAGCTGGAGGGAAATTCTGTTCTGCTACCTCAACCCAAGGAGGAGTGAGGAGGGAGTGCGGAGGGGGCTCAGTCACCCTCTGAAAGAGGAAGCTGGAGGGAAATTCTGTTCTGCTACCTCAACCCAAGGAGGAGTGAGGAGGGAGTGCGGAGCGGGCTCAGTCACCCTCTGAAAGAGGAAGCTGGAGGGAAATTCTGTTCTGCTACCTCAACCCAAGGAGGAGTGAGGAGGGAGTGCGGAGGGGGCTCAGTCACCCTCTGAAAGAGGAAGCTGGAGGGAAATTCTGTTCTGCTACGTCAACCCAAGGAGGAGTGAGGAGGGAGTGCGGAGGGGGCTCAGTCACCCTCTGAAAGAGGAAGCTGGAGGGAAATTCTGTTCTGCTACCTCAACCCAAGGAGGAGTGAGGAGGGAGTGCGGAGCGGGCTCAGTCACCCTCTGAAAGAGGAAGCTGGAGGGAAATTCTGTTCTGCTACCTCAACCCAAGGAGGAGTGAGGAGGGAGTGCGGAGGGGGCTCAGTCACCCTCTGAAAGAGGAAGCTGGAGGGAAATTCTGTTCTGCTACCTCAACCCAAGGAGGAGTGAGGAGGGAATGCGGAGGGGCTCAGTCACCCTCTGAAAGAGGAAGCTGGAGGGAAATTCTGTTCTGCTACGTCAACCCAAGGAGGAGTGAGGAGGGAGTGCGGAGGGGCTCAGTCACCCTCTGAAAGAGGAAGCTGGAGGGAAATTCTGTTCTGCTACCTCAACCCAAGGAGGAGTGAGGAGGGAGTGCGGAGGGCTCAGTCACCCTCTGAAAGAGGAAGCTGGAGGGAAATTCTGTTCTGCTACCTCAACCCAAGGAGGAGTGAGGAGGGAATGCGGAGGGGCTCAGTCACCCTCTGAAAGAGGAAGCTGGAGGGAAATTCTGTTCTGCTACCTCAACCCAAGGAGGAGTGAGGAGGGAGTGCGGAGGGGCTCAGTCACCCTCTGAAAGAGGAAACTGGAGGGAAATTCTGTTCTGCTACCTCAACCCAAGGAGGAGTGAGGAGGGAATGCGGAGGGGCTCAGTCACCCTCTGAAAGAGGAAGCTGGAGGGAAATTCTGTTCTGCTACCTCAACCCAAGGAGGAGTGAGGAGGGAGTGCGGAGGGAGCTCAGTCACCCTCTGAAAGAGGAAGCTGGAGGGAAATTCTGTTCTGCTACGTCAACCGAAGGAGGAGTGAGGAGGGAGTGCGGAGGGGCTCAGTCACCCTCTGAAAGAGGAAGCTGGAGGGAAATTCTGTTCTGCTACCTCAACCCAAGGAGGAGTGAGGAGGGAGTGCGGAGGGGGCTCAGTCACCCTCTGAAAGAGGAAGCTGGAGGGAAATTCTGTTCTGCTACCTCAACCCAAGGAGGAGTGAGGAGGGAGTGCGGAGGGGCTCAGTCACCCTCTGAAAGAGGAAGCTGGAGGGAAATTCTGTTCTGCTACCTCAACCCAAGGAGGAGTGAGGAGGGAGTGCGGAGGGGCTCAGTCACCCTCTGAAAGAGGAAGCTGGAGGGAAATTCTGTTCTGCTACCTCAACCCAAGGAGGAGTGAGGAGGGAATGCGGAGGGGCTCAGTCACCCTCTGAAAGAGGAAGCTGGAGGGAAATTCTGTTCTGCTACCTCAACCCAAGGAGGAGTGAGGAGGGAGTGCGGAGGGGGCTCAGTCACCCTCTGAAAGAGGAAGCTGGAGGGAAATTCTGTTCTGCTAGGTCAACCGAAGGAGGAGTGAGGAGGGAGTGCGGAGGGGCTCAGTCACCCTCTGAAAGAGGAAGCTGGAGGGAAATTCTGTTCTGCTACCTCAACCCAAGGAGGAGTGAGGAGGGAGTGCGGAGGGGCTCAGTCACCCTCTGAAAGAGGAAGCTGGAGGGAAATTCTGTTCTGCTACCTCAACCCAAGGAGGAGTGAGGAGGGAATGCGGAGGGGCTCAGTCACCCTCTGAAAGAGGAAGCTGGAGGGAAATTCTGTTCTGCTACCTCAACCCAAGGAGGAGTGAGGAGGGAATGCGGAGGGGCTCAGTCACCCTCTGAAAGAGGAAGCTGGAGGGAAATTCTGTTCTGCTACCTCAACCCAAGGAGGAGTGAGGAGGGAGTGCGGAGGGGCTCAGTCACCCTCTGAAAGAGGAAGCTGGAGGGAAATTCTGTTCTGCTACCTCAACCCAAGGAGGAGTGAGGAGGGAGTGCGGAGGCGGCTCAGTCACCCTCTGAAAGAGGAAGCTGGAGGGAAATTCTGTTCTGCTACCTCAACCCAAGGAGGAGTGAGGAGGGAGTGCGGAGCGGGCTCAGTCACCCTCTGAAAGAGGAAGCTGGAGGGAAATTCTGTTCTGCTACCTCAACCCAAGGAGGAGTGAGGAGGGAGTGCGGAGGGGGCTCAGTCACCCTCTGAAAGAGGAAGCTGGAGGGAAATTCTGTTCTGCTACGTCAACCCAAGGAGGAGTGAGGAGGGAGTGCGGAGGGGGCTCAGTCACCATCTGAAAGAGGAAGCTGGAGGGAAATTCTGTTCTGCTACGTCAACCCAAGGAGGAGTGAGGAGGGAGTGCGGAGGGGGCTCAGTCACCCTCTGAAAGAGGAAGCTGGAGGGAAATTCTGTTCTGCTACGTCAACCCAAGGAGGAGTGAGGAGGGAGTGCGGAGGGGGCTCAGTCACCCTCTGAAAGAGGAAGCTGGAGGGAAATTCTGTTCTGCTACCTCAACCCAAGGAGGAGTGAGGAGGGAGTGCGGAGGGGGCTCAGTCACCCTCTGAAAGAGGAAGCTGGAGGGAAATTCTGTTCTGCTACGTCAACCCAAGGAGGAGTGAGGAGGGAGTGCGGAGGGGGCTCAGTCACCCTCTGAAAGAGGAAGCTGGAGGGAAATTCTGTTCTGCTACCTCAACCCAAGGAGGAGTGAGGAGGGAGTGCGGAGCGGGCTCAGTCACCCTCTGAAAGAGGAAGCTGGAGGGAAATTCTGTTCTGCTACGTCAACCCAAGGAGGAGTGAGGGGGGAATGCGGAGGGGCTCAGTCACCCTCTGAAAGAGGAAGCTGGAGGGAAATTCTGTTCTGCTACCTCAACCCAAGGAGGAGTGAGGAGGGAGTGCGGAGGGGGCTCAGTCACCCTCTGAAAGAAGAAGCTGGAGGGAAATTCTGTTCTGCTACCTCAACCCAAGGAGGAGTGAGGAGGGAGTGCGGAGGGGGCTCAGTCACCCTCTGAAAGAGGAAGCTGGAGGGAAATTCTGTTCTGCTACCTCAACCCAAGGAGGAGTGAGGAGGGAGTGCGGAGCGGGCTCAGTCACCCTCTGAAAGAGGAAGCTGGAGGGAAATTCTGTTCTGCTACCTCAACCCAAGGAGGAGTGAGGAAGGAGTGCGGAGGGGGCTCAGTCACCCTCTGAAAGAGGAAGCTGGAGGGAAATTCTGTTCTGCTACCTCAACCCAAGGAGGAGTGAGGAGGGAGTGCGGAGGGGGCTCAGTCACCCTCTGAAAGAGGAAGCTGGAGGGAAATTCTGTTCTGCTACCTCAACCCAAGGAGGAGTGAGGAGGGAGTGCGGAGGGGGCTCAGTCACCCTCTGAAAGAGGAAGCTGGAGGGAAATTCTGTTCTGCTACCTCAACCCAAGGAGGAGTGAGGAGGGAGTGCGGAGCGGGCTCAGTCACCCTCTGAAAGAGGAAGCTGGAGGGAAATTCTGTTCTGCTACCTCAACCCAAGGAGGAGTGAGGAGGGAGTGCGGAGGGGGCTCAGTCACCCTCTGAAAGAGGAAGCTGGAGGGAAATTCTGTTCTGCTACGTCAACCCAAGGAGGAGTGAGGAGGGAGTGCGGAGGGGGCTCAGTCACCCTCTGAAAGAGGAAGCTGGAGGGAAATTCTGTTCTGCTACCTCAACCCAAGGAGGAGTGAGGAGGGAGTGCGGAGCGGGCTCAGTCACCCTCTGAAAGAGGAAGCTGGAGGGAAATTCTGTTCTGCTACCTCAACCCAAGGAGGAGTGAGGAGGGAGTGCGGAGGGGGCTCAGTCACCCTCTGAAAGAGGAAGCTGGAGGGAAATTCTGTTCTGCTACCTCAACCCAAGGAGGAGTGAGGAGGGAATGCGGAGGGGCTCAGTCACCCTCTGAAAGAGGAAGCTGGAGGGAAATTCTGTTCTGCTACGTCAACCCAAGGAGGAGTGAGGAGGGAGTGCGGAGGGGCTCAGTCACCCTCTGAAAGAGGAAGCTGGAGGGAAATTCTGTTCTGCTACCTCAACCCAAGGAGGAGTGAGGAGGGAGTGCGGAGGGGCTCAGTCACCCTCTGAAAGAGGAAGCTGGAGGGAAATTCTGTTCTGCTACCTCAACCCAAGGAGGAGTGAGGAGGGAATGCGGAGGGGCTCAGTCACCCTCTGAAAGAGGAAGCTGGAGGGAAATTCTGTTCTGCTACCTCAACCCAAGGAGGAGTGAGGAGGGAGTGCGGAGGGGCTCAGTCACCCTCTGAAAGAGGAAACTGGAGGGAAATTCTGTTCTGCTACCTCAACCCAAGGAGGAGTGAGGAGGGAATGCGGAGGGGCTCAGTCACCCTCTGAAAGAGGAAGCTGGAGGGAAATTCTGTTCTGCTACCTCAACCCAAGGAGGAGTGAGGAGGGAGTGCGGAGGGAGCTCAGTCACCCTCTGAAAGAGGAAGCTGGAGGGAAATTCTGTTCTGCTACGTCAACCGAAGGAGGAGTGAGGAGGGAGTGCGGAGGGGCTCAGTCACCCTCTGAAAGAGGAAGCTGGAGGGAAATTCTGTTCTGCTACCTCAACCCAAGGAGGAGTGAGGAGGGAGTGCGGAGGGGGCTCAGTCACCCTCTGAAAGAGGAAGCTGGAGGGAAATTCTGTTCTGCTACCTCAACCCAAGGAGGAGTGAGGAGGGAGTGCGGAGGGGCTCAGTCACCCTCTGAAAGAGGAAGCTGGAGGGAAATTCTGTTCTGCTACCTCAACCCAAGGAGGAGTGAGGAGGGAGTGCGGAGGGGCTCAGTCACCCTCTGAAAGAGGAAGCTGGAGGGAAATTCTGTTCTGCTACCTCAACCCAAGGAGGAGTGAGGAGGGAATGCGGAGGGGCTCAGTCACCCTCTGAAAGAGGAAGCTGGAGGGAAATTCTGTTCTGCTACCTCAACCCAAGGAGGAGTGAGGAGGGAGTGCGGAGGGGGCTCAGTCACCCTCTGAAAGAGGAAGCTGGAGGGAAATTCTGTTCTGCTAGGTCAACCGAAGGAGGAGTGAGGAGGGAGTGCGGAGGGGCTCAGTCACCCTCTGAAAGAGGAAGCTGGAGGGAAATTCTGTTCTGCTACCTCAACCCAAGGAGGAGTGAGGAGGGAGTGCGGAGGGGCTCAGTCACCCTCTGAAAGAGGAAGCTGGAGGGAAATTCTGTTCTGCTACCTCAACCCAAGGAGGAGTGAGGAGGGAATGCGGAGGGGCTCAGTCACCCTCTGAAAGAGGAAGCTGGAGGGAAATTCTGTTCTGCTACCTCAACCCAAGGAGGAGTGAGGAGGGAATGCGGAGGGGCTCAGTCACCCTCTGAAAGAGGAAGCTGGAGGGAAATTCTGTTCTGCTACCTCAACCCAAGGAGGAGTGAGGAGGGAGTGCGGAGGGGCTCAGTCACCCTCTGAAAGAGGAAGCTGGAGGGAAATTCTGTTCTGCTACCTCAACCCAAGGAGGAGTGAGGAGGGAATGCGGAGGGGCTCAGTCACCCTCTGAAAGAGGAAGCTGGAGGGAAATTCTGTTCTGCTACCTCAACCCAAGGAGGAGTGAGGAGGGAGTGCGGAGGGGCTCAGTCACCCTCTGAAAGAGGAAGCTGGAGGGAAATTCTGTTCTGCTACCTCAACCCAAGGAGGAGTGAGGAGGGAGTGCGGAGCGGGCTCAGTCACCCTCTGAAAGAGGAAGCTGGAGGGAAATTCTGTTCTGCTACGTCAACCCAAGGAGGAGTGAGGAGGGAGTGCGGAGGGGGCTCAGTCACCCTCTGAAAGAGGAAGCTGGAGGGAAATTCTGTTCTGCTACCTCAACCGAAGGAGGAGTGAGGAGGGAATGCGGAGCCGGCTCAGTCACCCTCTGAAAGCCCAGGCCTCTGTCTCCAGGAGAAGGTCAGGGCTGCTGGGGCCGCTCTCTCCAGGGTATGTATAACTGATTCACTTTGTTATAAAGCAGAAACTAACACCCCATTGGAAAGCAATTATACTCCAATAAAGATGTGAAACAAACAAAAAAACCCCAAAGTGCCCAGGTGGCCAGGCTGCAGGAAAGGCTCACACTCAGACAGCCCTATTGTGGCCCCCGCACCGTCTTCAGCTCCTTTAATCCTCAAACTGCCCTGGGAGGAGGTGGCTGTTATTATGTCCCCAGTCAATGACGGAACAGCCCAGAGAGGGTTAGTGACCTGCACAGGGCCTCCCAGCTGGGGAGCACGAGGGCCCAGGTTTGCGTCCAGAGTCTGGGCTCTTCGCATGTAGCTGTGCTCACCTTCCCTAGGGCCACAGCCTCCTCACCTGCCCCCTCCCACTACCCACCCAGGGGTTGCCCTCCCCCAGCTGGAACAGCCTGGCCCTCAGTTTCCTGAACAGGCTTACACCTCCTGCCCTAGGGCCTTTGTACTGATTGTTCTTTCCAGCTCAACAGTTCTTCCTCCCCGTCCCCTTCCTCCTGGCAGCATCAACCCCCCTTACACCTCCAGGTCCCAGAGCAGACAGTCCCTCCTTGGGGAGCCCCCGACACCCCAGGCTGGTTAGGGGTCCCTTCTGGCTCCCACACCACCTGTGCTTCCCCATCAGATCCCACTGCATCCTCATCATTGTCTCCCATGGGACTGGGGTCCTGGAGAGCATTGACTGTGTCTCCATCCCCATGGCTGACACAGGGCCAGCCTCCATCATTTGGACAAACTTCCATCTCCTGACAGCTCAGAGCCCCGGTGTCCTCATCTGTAAAGGGGGTGAACTCACATCCCCCAGGATGGCTGTGGTATGAAACGAGCCGCGTGTGGAAAGCACGGTGCCGGGTGCACACAGCAGTGCGTGCTCCCCAGACACCAGCCCCCTCCCTCCCTCCCACCTCACTTCTTTCCAGTCTCACCTCGGCCTCTGATGGGACCCAGGCCTCCTCTCCCCTGCATGGCTCCCCACCGCCTAGCTTCTCCCTACCTTCAGAGCAAAGGTAATTAGAAACTTCCTCCAGGACTCACATCCCTTAAGTTCTGTGCTTAATTAGCGGGTCCTGTTCACACAGGGGTTCTGAACGCAGCCTCCCAGCCCTGGCGGGTGTGAAGTGCTGTGACACCTGGCTTCTCCCTGACAGTGTTTCTCTCTTTCTACCCTCCTGGCTTTTTGTCTCCCTGAATCTGAGGTGGTTTTACTGCCATGTGCATTTGGAACTCAAGGAGCGAATGACAATGCTTTATAGAGAGTCACAGACAAGGGAAGTGAGGCCTGGAGAGGGTGGGCCCTGGTGGGAGTCACAGAGCAAAAACTGTCAGAGCCAGTATTCAAGCCCGTTAATTAACTCAGGTAAAAAACATGTATCAAAGTCCAACTATGTGCCACAACGTGGAATGCGCCCAATTTAGTAAAATCCACCATTACCTAAGGGCTTTGAATGGACCAACTTAGCACCTGTGTGCGGAGCCATCGCCTGGCACTGGGCTCTGGGTTGGCTTCCTTCCCGCGTGGATTATGTTCACTCTCACGGCCACGTGGGCAAGAGCACAGCATCATCCCTGTATGACTAAGGACGACACTGGAGCTGGGAGGGGTGAAGGAACTCGAAGGCAACCGGGAAAGTGTTGAGGTAGGACCTGGCCCTGGGTCACTGGGCTCCCAGTCAAGGGCACTTTCCAAGAGGCTGGAGAAGGGGTCAGCTGTTAGGAGTGGGCCAAGTCACAGGGCATTGAGGGCAGTGTTAGGGCAGGAAGGCCCCAGGCTGGGATTGACGGGTGGAGGAGGGTACTCATCTCACTCCCGGACGGTCACTGAGGCCGGTGCATTCTGCCCCAGAAAATCCCTTGAACCATTTTGGGTTTGGACGTGGGCTCTGCTGCTTAGTGGGGAAGACTGTGGACACATCCTCAACCTCACGAAGCCCCAGATTCCTCACTGGAGATGCCCTGACTTATCGTCTGGGGGCTGGGAAGGTCCGATGAGGAGTGGGTGTGAAATGCCCAGTGCAGAGCCTGGCACACAGTAGGTGCTCAGTGACTGCTAATTAATGAGTCAATTCACTCCTCCCTCCTCTACTGGGGAAGCCTCTAGGGGTGCCTCACGGTGCCTCAGTGGGCATGGGGATGCCAGTGTCCGTGCCAAGAAGGCTGTGTCCTTAAGATCCTAGAGCTTCCCATATGCTGACAGTGAGGCTCAGAGATAAATCAGACCTGATTTGAGTCCTGCATCTCCCAGGCTTGGCCGCTCCCCGGCACACCACCCCCACCCGCCAGCTTCCCAGGGATAGAAAGTACAGTGTCCCACTGTGTGCTGATCATTCAAGCCCTAGAGGATACCTGTTGGCCTCCCACAATATTTAAGTATCTCTGTGACATTAGATAGGGGAGACACACAGAGATAAATAGATCACAATGTAGTTGAAAAGGAGGAAGCTACATCAGAAGCAGAAGAGAGGAGAAGATTTACTTTCCAGGGATAGAGAGAAGGCAGAGAGGCTTTCCAGTAGAGAAGGTCTCTAATCTGGGTTTTGCTGGATCAACAGGAGTTTGCCAGGTGGACGAGGAGGAAGAAGGCATCTTGAGAATAGAATGCATAGTGAAAACAGGAACCGGGTATGGTTCTGGGTAGTCGGTCCACCAGGAGAGAGGGTGGGTCAGGTCAAGAAAGGCCTTGAATGCCAGGCTAAGGGGGTCTCTGCTTACCCTCGTGCTTGGGCCTGTTTCTGCCCCTACCTGTCCGCTGCATATCGACACCAGCTGTCTGCCAGTCTAGATCCAACCCCATCACCCTGGACACTCTTTTCCAGGTTGGCCGCAAGCTCTGTTGCCTACAGGTCAGTCCTGACCCAACAACACCAGTGGAGGCTCCGGGCTCTGGAGGACTGAGGTAGAGCAGGTAGGCTGTGTCAAGAGCCCGGGCTCTGGAGCTACAGAGACCTGTGTTCAAGTCCCAGTTCCATCACTGAGTCACTTCTTTAAGCTTCCCCTGTGACAAAGGGGTCTTAATCCTGCCGCCAGGAGGTTGTCAAGAGGAGGAAAAGATGACAAGGTAATACCAAGAGCTGCCTTTCACCAAGAGCTTGCTAGGTACCGGCAGCCCTGTACGCACTTAACATGCTTACCTCCCACAATCCTCTTCACGGCCCATTGAGCTATGCTTAGCACGAAGCACAGTGCCGGGCACATAGTAGCTGCTCAACACGTAGCCGTGTCTCCCCTGCCTCTGTGTGTTCCAGAGCACCAAGGATGGTTTCCTGCCGCTGTGGTATGGCAGCTGTGAAATCCCTTCCCTCTGCCACCCCTCCCCCCTCCCCGGCCCCTTCCATGGTGTTTATATCCGGCCACTCCCTACCTGGTTGTCTGTTCCCTTTGAACTTGCAAGGGACACAATCTTCCTCGTGTCCCTGAGGCCCAGGGTCACCCATGGAGCCATCAGCTGGGTTGGATGGCTGGCTGAGAGTGAGTCCCTTATGTGTGACACAGACACACACAGATACACACTCATAGATACACACACACACAGACACACACACACTCCTTATTGGATGTGCAGGTCGGGTGGGTTAAGTGAGATGATGCTCTCTGCCTCTCTTTCCCTTTGGCTCTCTCCTCCTCACTCCCTCACTTGGACGTGGCCACACGAGTGCACAGACATCCATGCACAGACGCACACTCTGGTCTCCCGCCTGCTCACGCTGGCCGGTCGGACTCTTGCCCTCTTTCCCTCGTTTGTCCTCTGACCTGCCTCCAGCACCCCGGATGAGGGGAGCAGAGGGGCAGTGGCAGGACGGTCACCGCAGGGCCTTGTGAGGACCTCAAGGTTACCCTGAGTGCAGGGAGGATGGGAGGCCCGGGGGCTTTGAGCAGAGGAGTGACGTGCTCTGATTTGTGTTCCGGCGTGCCTGGCTGCTGGGTTGGGGTTGAGCGGAGCCTTCAGGGGTGGGGTGACCAGGGAGCAGGGAGCCCCTGTGGGCAGCCAAGAGAGAGGCGCGTGGCTGGACCAGGGCAGTGGTCGTGGCAGGAAGCGGTCAGTTTTGGAACGTTGAAGGTAGAGCCATCGTGATGTGCCGGGGGATTGGGTGTGGAGCGTGAGAGACGGTGAGGGGTCAAGGTCGAGCCCAGGTTTTATCCTGAGTGATGAGAAGGGTGGAGTTCCCGTTCAGAGAGATGGGACAGCTGTGGGAGGGGTAGGTTTGGGCACTGCTGGGGACAGGTGACAGGTGTTCAGTTTTGGCTGTTAAGTTTGGGATGCTCATTTGATGGCTGGAAGGAGATGTCGAGAAGGCAGTTGAGTCTAACAACCTGGAATTCCAGGCTGCAGGGAAGTGCTTGGGAATTGTCAATGGTGGGGCCCTATTTAAGCCTTGAAACTGGCCTGGTCTGTCTAGGGAAGGAGAGCAAATAGAGGAAAGAAGAGGTATGAACACCCAGCATCTCCACACGGAGAGGACGAAGTGCTGAGGAGGAAGGGGCAAAGGAGGGCTCCCTTCTTCCCGGGAAGCCCCTGGACCAGTCTCAGACCTGCCTGGGAGCCAGTCAGGCAGAACCTCTGAGCCAGGTGGATGAGATGCGGGCTCAGGGGGAAGGTACACAGTGTGGGTTTGAATGTACTTACTGGACAAGCCCAGATTTAGACACAAAGGATTTTGAAAAACAGTAGTTAAAAAACCTCTCAAGGGCTTCCCTGGTGGCGCAGTGGTTGAGAGTCTGCCTGCCGATTCAGGGGACACGGGTTCGTGCCCCGGTCCGGGAAGATCCCACATGCTGCGGAGCGGCTGGGCCCGTGAGCCATGGCCGCTGAGCCTGCGCGTCCGGAGCCTGTGCTCCACAATGGGAGAGGCCACAACAGTGAGAGGCCCGCGTACTGCAAAAAAATACGCCCCAAAACCCAAAACCAAAAACCTCTCAAGTTAATGAGCTGCTAGAAATCTTGAAAAAAACAACCCTTAAATTAAAGGGTTTTGCTTTCTCTCTGCTTCTAGAAGACGGTTATCCTCTCTGTGTCTTCTTCATGTCCTCCGAGAGAAGTCCCACCTCCTCCTCTCTCTCTCATTCCTCCCCCCACCCAGCTGTAACCAGTGAGGTTCCAGTGCGGGCAGAGAGCTGAGGCCACCCCTGTCCCTCATTGGGTGCTGAGCCCCTCCTCTGTGGCTCTCGCTTTCCTCACCTGTCAAGCCATTGGCTGAGCAGCTCCTGGGGCCGATGCCGAAGCTCTCCCCTCCTCTCCCACCTCCTCACAGTGTGTGTGTGTGTGGGGCGGGCCCCAGGGGCTCCAGGCTGGGACGTCCTCTCCCACCCTGGGTAGTTAGGTCCACATTGATGGCCAAGCAAAGATTCTCCTCCAGTGACGGTGCAGACCTCTTATTGCCCAGGCAGTAAGGAAATTATTAGGAGGATTCTGAGGCATTGGCTGGGTTCTCAGGTGGGGAGGACGTAAAGTACCCTGGAGTGTGTTTAAATGAGCAGCTAGGCACCACCACATGGATGGGAGACATGGGTGAGAGTGGGGGGCACACGCACCCAGAGGAGGGGAAACTATCCACCTCCCTGTCCTTGCTCTTCCCAGCTCTGTCCCCACCTCCCCCTCCAGTAGACACAGCACACCAGCTCCCAAGGCTCCCAGGCCTAGACCTCATCTGCTCTTGGGTCAAGCATCCCCTCCTGGTCCAAGCAGCTCCGGCTAGAGGTGTGGTTACACACTGCAGACTCTGTGGAGCCCAGAGGCCCAGTGGGGAGGGAGGATGTTTTCTGGAGGAGAAGAGGGGTTGCTGTGAGCTGGGCAGGCATCGGGAAGCATCGCAACTGCCAACTCACCGGTGAGGGTGAAGTGGGGGTTGGGAAATAAATGGGAGCTTGTTTGGCAGAGAAAGGGAAGACGGGAGGGTGAGCCATTTGGAGGGAGTGCTGTTTCATTTTGTTTCTGTTCTCAGACTAAGAAGAAAGATCATTTTCGGAAAGATCTTTTACTGTCCGCAGTTGTTCAGTTTATTTCTTTACTTGATGATGGTTGCTCTTCCACATGGGAATATCTGTCCCAGGAGGGCAGCCCCACCTGTCCCCTTCACCCCTGTAGTCCCCGGGGAGCCCTGCTGGTCCCCAATTCACGTAAGTGGAATGAATGAATGAATACGTGCTAACAGGGAGCAGAAGTCTCAGAAGAAAAGGAAGTGACAACCCCTAGTTTTATGTTTCAAGCACTTGTTTTAAGTATCATCATCCTTTATAATAACAACGAATCTCCATCACACACTTGGTAAGTGCTGGGCCTGTGCTGAGAGCTTTACACCTGTTTTCTCATTTGATCTCCAGCCACAGCCTTGGAGGAGGTGAGGGTGCTCTCGGGTCTTACAGAGGAAGACAGGAGACCCTTTGGTGCAAAGTACCCCAGAACTGTGACTGGTGAAGAGCAAAGATGGAACCTGAGGCCCTGTCCCTGCGCCCCCCCCCCCCCCCCCCACACTGTGGGACTCCAGGTCCTTCTCAGAACCGCACACCCTTTGCCCTACTGCATGCAGGTCCTGCACTGGGGCCTGGAGATGAAGGACACACCGTCCTGCCCCATGAGGATCCCACCATGAGTCAGGGAGATGGAGCTGTACATGAGAATGAAGAATGTTGTCTTTAATGGTTCTCCTGTCTGGATCTCACTCCGCAGGTGGGGAAACCGAGGCCCAGATTAGGGCAGGGACTTGCCCATTGTGACAGAGCCTCTGGGTTCTCCAGGAGGAAGAAGTGAGGTGAAGTGGGGAAGGTCGGAAGCTCTGGGTGAGTTGGGTGGTATTTGTTCACCAAGGATGCTGGGGTAAGAGGCTTGGACCCCAGGCTGCTGTCCAGGGCATAGCACAGGCTTGGGCAACTGCCCAGTCATCTATGGGGGGCTCCAGGGGGATTAACAGGGCAGCCACGTGGAGGTGGATGGAGGGGAGAGGCGGCATGGATTTAGGTCATGTTGACGTGATGTGGAGGCAGGTGGTGGCAAAGAAAAAAAATGACAGAAAATCACAGCAACCACAGCCCTGACTTGGCAAACTATCTGTCAACATGATATTTGGTTTGTTTTGGAGACCTAGAACTTTCTAAAAGTGAAGGATTGTGAGGTTGCCACTTTGTAGGAACAGAGGGAGGGTGGAGGGCCCAGTGCTGGGCATAAAGTCACTGCAGGGATGGAGGCAGCTTGGTCCCTGGCCTCCCTGGGAATCCTCCCACCCTCCAACCCTGGGAAGGGCTGACAGAGGTCTCTGTGGCTGACAGAGGTCTCTCTCCCTTACAGAGCAGGGAGGGGCTGGGCGACAGCAAAGGCCCCTTGGGCTTGCCTTGGCTGCCTGGGATAATGGCCTCATTTCCCAAGGTCCCTGAATCCTGCAGAACGTATCCCGCTGAGAGCAGGGCCTGTCCGGGTTGTTCCCAGTTCATGCCCACGCTCTGCATGGGGCGAAGCATGTAGTGGATGAAAGAGCAAACGTCAGACCGTTTGCCCTCACCCACATTCACTCCAGTGTGTTCCCAGGGCCGGGGTGACTTGGCCAGTCATACAAGGTTTCACGGCTCACCCGGTGCCACACAGCACCCAACTGGGACCGGCCCTCAGGTCCCTGGGCCCCCAGAGCAGTTCTAGAGAATGAGAGATGCCGCCTCTGCAGTGGTCAGGCGTGGGCTATGGGGACAGAGGAGATCTGGGTTCAATCCCAGAAGCTCCTTTTACAAAGTGCGTCAGAGGGGACGACGTCTCAACTGCTCTGAACCTCAGCTTCCTTTTCTGTAAAATTCTACTTCAGAGGGTGTTTGCGACGGTTGAATGAAAGAAGATGTTTGTGGAGAGCTTAGCACAGAGCTGAGCAGGTAGTAGGCGACCAAGGAGCGGTAATAGTACCTTTATTATTTAGTAGTTGCTGTTGTTTATTGTGATGGTGTCCGTGGGTGGGGCCTCGCCTGTCCTGTCACCGCTGTGTCCCTGGGGCCGGCACTGGCCTGGCGCACAGTAGGTGTGCAGAATCCACTGCCAGTGGCCGGGGGTCTCCTCTGTGTCGCTGGATGGGCCTCCCTGATGCCAGAAGGGACAACAGCAGAACCTTAAAGGAGGAGCAATTTTATGGAATTCTCAGCATCTCTTTTCCCTTTGGCCCTGATCCATTTCTTTATTGATTCAACAACTTAACATGCCAGCTGGGCTCTGGCAGAGCTGGTGGCAGAATGACAGGGAGCCAAGGTCTCGGTGCCCTTTGCTCAGGCTTTTATCTGCCTGATTTCACGTGGCTGGAGCCCCGGCTGCCACTCTGTCGGAGAAATGTCCAAACCGTATTAAATCACAGGACGCAGGCAGGTGACAAAACACTTGTCACCCACCTCTTGCCCGTCCTCCTGGTCCCGAGCCCGTGGCTGGGAGGGATTGTCATGCTCTGAGGGCCTGGCGCATTTTACCTGCATTTCTCCATAATCACAGTCTTGGGACTGGAAGCAATTTTCTTGAGGTGAGAGCTGGTGCATTCACAGCTTGTGCATTCACAGCCTGTAGCCAGCGATGGCCTGCACGCTGGGCCCAGGAGCTTCATGTCCGGACAGCAATGGGGTGGAGTGTCCAGCTGAACGGACACGTCACAGGCAGCTGCTGGGCTGGGTTGTTTTCTCCTAGTTTTTAAAAACATGGAAGTGGTGCAAGCTCACTGAAAACTCCAAGCATTGCAGAAGTGTGTGTTTTGAGTGTCCTGTTCCCCCAGCTAAAAACCCACTTCCAGATGAAACACTGCAGTCATCAATGACAACAACCTTGCTGAAATGTGCCTGCAGGCTTCTAAATTCGCTGTTCCTCAACCCTGAAATCAGCCCCGAAGGGTCGATTCTGATCCTCTCTCTCTTTTTTTTTTTTTGCAGTACGCGTGTCTCTCACTGTTGTGGCCTCTCCTGTTGCGGAGCACAGGCTCCAGAAGCGCAGGCTCAGCGGCCATGGCTCATGGGCCCAGCCGCTCTGTGGCATGTGGGGTCCTCCCGGACAGGGGCACGAACCCATGTCCCCTGCATCGGCAGGCAGACTCTCAACCACTGCGCCACCAGGGAAGCCCCCTCTCTCTTTTTAAGGACAGGCAAAGGGGCTCAGAGCAGCAGAGTGACCCTTCCCCCAAAGACCACTCAGCTGGTCTCAGGGCAGGGATTGAACCCACATCTGTGGGACTGTAAGAGCATCCTCCCACTCGACCTCCCCTCACTGTGAGTGCTTCGGCATATGTCTTTTTTCCCCTGAGTGTATAATAACTTGTCTTTCTTTTACAAACATGAGGTTATACTCTAAGCATCATTTTTACAGCTTGCTTCTTCATTTTCAGAGAATATTTTCCTATGTGGCTCTGGGCCATTTTTTTCAGCAGCTGCCCAGTGTCCTTCTGTCAGAGGCACCCGTATTGGCTTAGCTGGTCCTTTTCAGGTGAATGTTTCGGTTGTTTTTGGTTTTCCTGCTATTACTGGCAGTGCTACAATGCACATAACCCCCTGACTTTCTCCCTAAATATTAACTTTGACTATGCAAATACTATCTGCATTTATTTTCTTTGTCAGATAGTTGAACAACTTAGATAAAGAGAAACTTCCTTGGGCTACCTTCCTCCACAGCTCACCCCCATACTTCAATCCCTTCTCCATAGTAACTGCTCTTATCAGAGTGGCATATAATCCTTATAGACTCATTTCTGTGCATTTATATACATACATATGCATGTGTTTTCGCTATGGGTCTTTTAAAAAACATAAAAGGTATCATGCAATATGCATTTCTGTGCATCTGGCTTTTTTTTTTTTTTTTTTTCCATTAGTACCATCCCAGACATCTTTCTATGTCGGCTCATAGAGAGCTACCTCATTCTTTTTAATGAGGTCATGTGTCATGTTCCACGGCACGGATGCATCATCTTTTTTAAAAACCATTTCCCTATTGATAGATACTTAGGTTCCTTCCACTTTTTTCTCTCTATTGAAAAGTACTGCAATAAACATTCTTGCGAATGTCTCATTGTGTGCACGTGGGAGCAGTTCTCTGGAATCGATACTCAGAAGTGGAATTCCTGGGCTCAAGGGTTAAGCCAGGTCTTGTCTGAGGCCACAGGAGGCTGGGGAAGATGCGGGTGGGTTGGGGGTTCCAGGTGGCTCTTTATTGTAGGCAGCTTGAGGCAAGCTGGAGGGGATCTAGCCTTTGCCTAATAGTCCACTCACGGTGGCCTTGATTTTGGACAGCTCCTGGTGACGCTGCCGACGCTAGTAAGATCTTTGTCTGGCAGTTCTTTGGACAGAATTGTCAGAACAGCCCTGTGGGTTGCCTGTGAGGCCAGTCCCAAGCACTGTCTGACTCTCTCTCTTCCTCCTTGTACTGTCTGGAGGTTGGACTGACTGATCCAGACTGACTAGTTACATTGGTGTTCTTTTAAAAATTTATTATATTTAATTTGTTTATTTTTGGCTGCATTGGGTCTTAGTTGCTGTGCGCAGGCTTTCTCTAGTTGTGGTAGGCGGGGGCTACTCTTCGTTGCGGTGCGCGGGCTTCTCATTGTGATGGCCTCTCCCGTTGTGGAGCACGGACTCCAGGCACAAGGGCTTCAGTAGCTGTGGCTTGCGGGCTCAGTAGTTGTGGCTCACGGGCTTTAGAGCACAGGCTCAGTAGTTGTGGCACATGGGCCCAGTTGCTCTGTGGCATGTGGGATCTTCCCGGAGCAGGGCTCGAACCTGAGTCCCCTGCATTGGCAGGTGGATTCCCAACCACTGTGCCACCAGGGAAGTCCATTTTGGTGGTTTTTAGTCTGTTTCTACTAGTTAGCTCTAGGAGAGGTTGAGGGGGGGAAGTGCAGTAAACTGTTCAGCTACCAACCATTACCTGCACGTAGGTCTATACATCTACATGCTTGCTTGTTGGTTATGTACTTGAGGTTGCTTTGTTTTTAACCTGCTCACTAGCCTCCCCCATCACCAGGTTATGGTACTGCCTTTCCATTTTTGTTCTCCCATCAATTACAGTTCTTTGGCCCCCACACTTCCCGGCTAAGATCATGGGGCTGGACATCTGACCCAGGCTGGCCAATCAGAGTACTGCATCCCTAAGCCACAGTAACTAGTTCAGGACCCACCAATCAAGCCCTCCCCTGGGATTTTTTGCTGGAGTCTGTGGGAGAAACTCTCTCTTGCTTTTGGAATCTCAAAATAGACTCTTGGGGTCACCTTCCCTGGCCTCGTGGGGCATGCCCAGGTGCAGTGGGAGAAACTGAGGCCATTTTTCAGAAAGAAGTAAAAACAGAGATGAGAGATGGTGGACAGAGTGTCCTGGGGGCACTAAGATCTTGATTCTGCCTATTCTTTTTACTGACCCCAAGGCTTCTTAGCCTCTTTCCCAGCCCTGGGGGCTAACCATCCTCCTTCTAAAGGCCTCAGCTGCTGGACTGGGCTCTGTTGCTGTGGCCCAGAGTCCTGACCAATATTGGGGGTGGGCTCATGAGGTCGTGAGGGCTCTGGATGGACAGATGGCAGGTTGGCTGGGGATGAGAGTCTCTACTGACCCAGCTTCCTGACTTCAATATCTCTTCCTTTCTCTATTCACTCTGTCTTTTAAAACCCAAATCAAACATGGCACTCTCTTTCTTCAAACTCTTCAGTGGCTCCCCATTTTCCTTAGGATCAAACCCAAACTCTTTACCTGCTGTGGTGGGCCCTGCATGGATTGGCCCTCACCTGTCACCCATCACTGGCCACAGCTTAGGTTCCAGCCAGATTTCTGTTCCAGGCACAGGCCATTCTCTCTTCTCCAAGCCTTCGCACATGCTGTTCCCTTGACCTGATATACCTTTCCATCACTTTTCTACCTTATACCCTCTTCCCTGTTCTTTACCAGATGACTATACTCCTCTTTTGGTTTGTAAGTAAATAGCTCTTCCTCCAAGAAGCCTTCCTGTTCCCCTGCTCTGAGCCCCCATAGCAAGGCATTATTCAGCTCTGTGGTAATTATTTAATGATCTGTTTTCTTCAAAGGACTCTGGACTCTATGAAAGCAAGCTCATGTTCATTTTGTTCATTACTGCATACATTGATACCAGCTTCCAGCAGACTGTTAATAAAGACATGGGGAATGAATCAACGAATGAGCCCTTGTTCAAGAGGCAAAGGATGGGGTGGAAAAAACTCGACTTTGGAACAAGACAGACCTAGTTTCTGATGCTGCCTACACACTTTACTCTCCTTTGGCAAATTACTTCACCTTTCTGAGCCTCATTCTTGAAATGCTGATGGCAATATTTTTGCCCACCTTTTGGCTATTGTGAGAAAGATGGTGAAGGTCATGGTGTCGGAGAACTCAAAGTTTTAAAGCTACAGGTCAATGATAATCAATAAACAGAAATAGTTCTGATAAATACGTTGGTCTTCTCCCCCACCCCAGGTTGAAAATAACAAATACCTGAGCTATAGGGGAGGGGAAAAAGAGAGAGACACATGCCAAGGGCTATAACGTGTCAAGTGCTGTATAAACAAGTTGAGCATACTAATTTTCTCCAGAAAGGGCTTCAGTGACGTTCATTAGATTTATTACTAGGTATTTTATACTTGTATTTTTCTGCTGTTAATGGTTATCTTTTTTCTTTTACTGAGGCATGGAGGTGTAATTCAGCATTATATATTGATTTTATATCCAGTAAAATTTTTAAACTTCTTTATTTTTAATTTTTTCTTGAGGCATAATTGACAAATAAAACTGGTAAGATATTTAAAGTGTACATGATGAATTCATATACATATAAACTTCTTTATTAATTCTGTTTATCTGTAGATTCTTTTAGATTTTTCCCATAGACAAACACATCATCTGCAAATAATAATAGTTTTGTTTTTTCCTTTCACCTTTCATTTCTTTTCTTTCTAACCTTCCTAAAAGTGGTGAGGGAGGGTACTCTTGTCTCCTTCCTGATTTCAAAGGGAAAGCTGTTTCCACTGCACTGTAATGTATGATATTTGCACTAGATTTTTCAAAGATGCTCTTTATCCTGCTAAGAAAGTCTAGTTTATTCTTAGTTTGCTGGGAGTTTACTCTTGAAAGGATACTGAATTTTATTTGCATCTATTGAGATTTTATGTTTTTTTCTCTTTTAACCTTTTTATCTGATGATTTACGTTAATAATTTTCTAATATTAAACCAACCTTGCATTCCTGGAATAACCCCAATTGATCATGATATGTTTATTATTTATATATTGCTGGATTTCATATGCTAATATTATGTTTAAGAATTTTGCATTTTGTTCTTGAGTGAATTTGGTCTGTGATTTTCTGTTCTCATATTGTTCTTGTCTGGGTTTGGTGTCAAGGTTTTATTAGCTTCATAAACTGGACATGTTTCTGAAAGGTTAGATTGAGCTCTGTCTGAAATGTCTGAGAAAGCATGTTATAAACCATCTGGGCCAGTGTCTTTGTTGAAAGGTTTCTACTTCTAATCCAGATTCTTTAATTCTTTCATAATGTTATACAATTATGCAGTTTTAAAAATGTCTTTTTGAGGGCTTCCCTTGTGGCGCAGTGGTTGAGAGTCCGCCTGCTGATGCAGGGAACATGGGTTCGTGCCCCAGTCTGGGAAGATCCCACATGCCGCAGAACGGCTGGGCCTGTGAGCCATGGCTGCTGAGCCTGCGCGTCCGGAGCCTGTGCTCCACAACGGGAGAGGCCACAACAGTGAGAGGCCCGCGTACCGCCAAAAAAAAAAAAAAAAAAGTCTTTTTGAGTCAGATTTCGTTAGTTGTATTTTTTACAGGAAGGTCTCAATGTCATCTGTTTTCACATTTATTGTCATAAAGTTATTCCTGATATTCTCCTATCTATTTAATTCCTGTAGCTTCTAAGGTATGGTCTCTTTCCCATCGTTAATGCTGCTGTTTATTTTTGTCTTCTCTCTGTTTACTGTTATTTTTCTTATTTCAATCATGCCAAAGGCTGCTCTTTTTTAGACATTTCAAAGAACCAATTTTTGGCATTGCCAATCCTCTTTATTTTATGTTTGCCTTACCCATTCTGTGCCTCTGTTTCCTCATCTACAAAAAGAGGGACAGTGACAGTACATATCTTATATGCTTGTGAAGATTAATTGAGCTAATATATATTATAATTGTGTTTGACACATAGTAGGTGCTCAATAAATATTTATTTTTGTTAATTTGCTCTCATTTCCACTTTTGTTAATAATTTTTGCTCTCTCTCTTATTTCCTTCCTTGTGTTTCTTTTTTATTAACAAAAATATCTATATTTTCCCAAACAAGAGAAAATATGTGAGAAGAGTGGCATTGTTTTACATTAAGTTCTTTTTACAAAAATTTACATCACATTTCTTTTATTCAAGCAGAAAGTCACAAAAATTATAATCATCCTCATCAGTTCACTCACTCCCATGTAATTAATTTTTTTTATCTTGATCTTTTGTTAGCACGTTTATGAATTCATCAGTTTTCCATTAGAGTTCTGAAAATGCTTATTCATTCAGTTCAGCAGTATAGTCAGTTACCAGAAACCTGTACTTGTCAGAGTCTTCTCCATGAATTCCTTGAAGATGAAACCCTTTTACAGGAACATTTTTGCAAAAGCATCATAGTACACCCAGAGCTGTCTGTAAATGACAAAAGACTTAAAAATGACCATGGTTAAAGATTTGATGAAACTTCATAATAATGCAATTGACAAGGAAATTTAATTATTTCTGAGACATACATTTTAAAGTAATAACTAGAATTATGACTTATAACATTATACCAGAACATATAAGATTTTTAGGAATTTCATGTAATGTCTGAAACATTTACATTAACATATTTCCATACAAATAGCCCAAAGAAAGTTTAGTATTAGTTTTTTTTTGAATTTTATTTTATTTATTTTTTTATACAGCAGGTTCTTATTAGTCATCAATTTTATACACATCAGTGTATACATGTCAATCCCAACTGCCCAATTCAGCACACCACCATCCCCACCCCGCTGCTGCTTTCCCCTCTTGGTGTCCATACATTTGTTCTCTACAACTGTGTCTCAACTTCTGCCCTGCAAACCAGTTCATCTGTACCATTCTTCTAGGTTCCACCTATATGCGTTAATATACGATATTTGTTTTTCTCTTTCTGACTTAACTTCACTCTGTATGACAGTCTCTAGTTCCATCCACGTCTCAACAAATGACTCAATTTCGTTTCTTTTTATGGCTGAGTAATATTCCATTGTATGTATGTGCCACATCTTCTTTATCCATTTGTCTGTTGATGGACACTTAGGTTGCTTCCATGTCCTGGCTATTGTAAATAGAGCTGCAATGAACATTGTGGTACATGACTATTTTTGAATTATGGTTTTCTCAGGGTATATACCTAGTAGTGGGATTGCTGGGTCGTATGGTAGTTCTACTTTTAGTTTTTTAAGGAACCTCCATACTGTTCTCCAGAGTGGCTGTATCAGTTTACATTCCCACCAACAGAGCAAGAGGGTTCCCTTTTCTCCACACCCTCTCCAGCATTTACTATTTGTAGATTTTTTGATGATGGCCATTCTGACTGGTGTGAGATGATATCTCATTGTAGTTTTGATTTGCATTTCTCTAATGATTGATGGTGTTGAGCATTCTTTCATGTGTTTGTTGGCAATCTGTATATCTTCTTTGGAGAAATGTCTATTTAGGTCTTCTGCCCATTTTTGGATTGGGTTCTTTGTTCTTTTGTTATTGAGCTGCCTGAGATGCTTGTAAATTTTGGAGATTAATCCTTTGTCAGTTGCTTCATTTGCAAATATTTTCTCCCATTCAGAGGGCTGTCATGTTGTCTTATTTATGGTTTCCTTTGCTGCAAAAGTTTCGAAGTTTCATTAGGTCCCATTTGTTTATTTTTGTTTTTATTTCCATTACTCTAGGAGGTGGATCAAAAGAGATCTTGCTGTGATTTATGTCAAAGAGTGTTCTTCCTATGTTTTCCTCTAAGAGTTTTACAGTGTCCAGTCTTACATTTAGGTCTCAAATCCATTTTGAGTTTATTTTTGTGTATGGTGTTAGGGAGTGTTCTAATTTCATTCTTTTACATGTAGCTGTCCAGTTTTCCCAGTACCACTTATTGAAGAGACTGTCTTTTCTCCACTGTATATCCTTGTGTCCTTTGTCATAGATTAGTTGACCATAGGTGTGTGGTTTATCTCTGGGCTTTCTATCTTGTTCCATTGATCTATGTTTCTGTTTTTTGTGCCAGTACCATATTGTCTTGATTACTGTAGCTTCGTAGTATAGTCTGAAGTCAGGGATTCTGATTCCTCCAGCTCCGTTTTTTTTTTTTTTTTTTCCCCTCAAGACCGCTTTGGCTATTTGGGGTCTTTTGTGTCTCCATACAAATTTTAAGATTTTTTGTTCTAGCTCCATAAAAAATGCCATTGGTAATTTGATAGGGATTGCATTGAATCTGTAGATTGCTTTGGGTAGTATAGTCATTTTCACAATATTGATTCTTCCAATCCAAGAACATGGTATATCTCTCCATCTTTTGGTATCATCTTTAAGTTCTTTCATCAGTGTCTTATAGTTTTCTGCATACAGGTCTTTTGTCTCCCTAGGTAGGTTTATTCCTAGGTATTTTATTCTTTTTGTTGCAGTGGTAAATGGAAGTGTTTCCTTAATTTCTCTTTCAGATTTTTCATCATTAGCGTATAGGAATGCAAGAGATTTCTGTGCATTAATTTTGTGTCCTGCAACTTTACCAAATTCATTGATTAGCTCTAGTAGTTTTCTGGTGGCATTTTTAGGATTCTCTATGTATAGTATCATGTAATCTGCAAACAATGACGGTTTTACTTCTTCTTTTCCAATTTGTATTCCTTTTATTTCTTTTTCTTCTCTGATTGCTGTGGCTAGGACTTCCAAAACTATGTTGAATAATAGTGGTGAGAGTGGACATCCTTGTCTTGTTCCTGATCTTAGAGGAAATGCTTTCAGTTTTTCACCATTGAGAATGATGTTTGCTGTGGGTTAGTCGTATATGGCCTTTATTATGTTGAGGTAGGTTCCCTCTGTGCCCACTTTCTGGAGAGTTTTTTTTAATCATAATTTGGTGTTGAATTTTGTCAAAAGCTTTTTCTGCATCTATTGAGATGATCATATATATATATATTTTAACACATTGTAATTTTGGGTGTCTTTAATTTTGAGGTAACTGATTGCTTATTTCATGCCCTCTTTTTTTTAAAACATCTTTGTTGGAGTATAATTGCTTTACAACAGTGTGTTAGTTTCTGCTTTATAACAAAGTGAATCAGTTATACATATACGTATGTCCCCATACCTCTTCCCTCTTGCATCTCCTTCCCTCCCACCTTCCCTATCCCACCCCGATCATATGGTTTTCATTCTTCAGTTTGTTAATGTGGTGTATCACACTGATTGATTGCGTATATTGAAGAATCCTTGCATCCCTGGGGTAAATCCCACTTGATTATGGTGTATGATCCTTTTAATGTGTTGTTGGATTCTGTTTGCTAGTATTTTGTTGAGGACTTTTGTATCTATATTCATCAGTGATATTCGTCTGTAATTTTCTTTTTTTGTAGTATCTTTGTCTGGTTTTGGTATCAGGGTGATGGTGACCTCATAGAATGAATTTGGGAGTGTTCCTTCCTCCAGAATTTTTTGGAAGAGTTTGAGAAGGATGGGTGTTTTTCTTCTCTAAATGTTTGATAGAATTCACCTGTGAAGCCATTGGGTACTGGACTTTTGCTTGTTGGAAGATTTTTAATCACAGTTTCAATTTCATTACTTGTGATTGGTCTGTTCATATTTTCTATTTCTTCCTGGTTCAGGCTTGGAAGGTTATACCTTTCTAAGAATTTGTCCATTTCTTCCAGGTTGTCCATTTTTTTGGCATAAGGTTGCTTGTTGTAGTCTCTTAGGATGCTTTGTATTTCTGTGGTGTCTGTTGTAACTTCTCCTTTTTCATTTTTAATTTTATTGATTTGAGTCATCTCCCTCTTTTTCATGATGAGTTTGGCTAATTGTTAATCAATTTTGTTTATCTTCTCAAAGAACCAGCTTTTAGTTTTATTGATCTTTGTTATTGTTTTCTTTGTTTCTATTTCATTTATTTCTGCTCGGATCTTGATGATTTCTTTCCTTCTGCTAACTTTGGGTTTGGTTTGTTCTTCTCTCTCTAGTTCCTTTAGGTGTAAGGTTAGATTGTTTATTTGAGTTTTTCTTGTTTCTTGAGGTAGGCTTGTATAGCTATAAACTTCCCTTTTAGAACTGCTTTTGCTGCATCCCATAGGTATTGGATAGTCGTGTTTCATTGTCATTTGTCTCTAGGTATTTTTTGGTTTCCTCTTTGATTTCTTCAGTGATCTCTTGGTTATTTAGTAACATATTGTTTAACCTCCATATGTTTGTGTTTTTTACGTTTTTTCCCTGTAATTCATTTCTAATCTCATAGCGTTGTGGTCAGAAAAGATGCTTGATATGATTTCAATTTTCTTAAATTTACTGAGGCTTGATTTGTGACTCAAAGTGTGATCTATCCTGAAGAATGTTCCATGCGCACTTGAGAAGAAAGTGTAATCTGCTGTTTTTGGATGGAATGTCCTACAAATATCAATTAAATCTATCTGGTCTATTTTGTCATTTAAAGCTTCTGTTTCCTTATTTATTTTCATTTTAGATGATCTGTCCATTGGTGTAAGTGAGGTGTTGAAGTCCCCCACTATTATTGGGTTACTGTCGATTTCCTCTTTTACAGCTGTTAGCAGTTGCCTTATGTACTGAGGTGCTCCTATGTTGGGTGCATATATATTTATAATTGTTATATCTTCTTAGATTGATCCCTTGATCATTATGTAGTGTCCTTCCTTGTCTCTTGTAACATTCTTTATTTTAAAGTCTATTTTATCTGATATGAGTATTGCTACTCCAGCTTTCTTTTGATTTCCATTTGCATGGAATATCTTTTTCCATCCCCTCATTTTCAGTCTGAATGTGTCCCTAGGTCTGAAGTGGATCTCTTATAGACAGCATATATATGGGTCTTATTTTTGTATCCTTTCAGCAAGCCTGTGTCTTTTGGTTGGAGCATTTAATCCATTCACGTTTAAGGTAATTATTGGTATGTTTGTTCCTATGACCATTTTCTTAATTGTTTTGGGTTTGTTTTTGTAGGTCCTTTTCTTCTGTTGTGTTTCCCACTTAGAGAAGTTCCTTTAACATTTGTTGTAGAGCTGGTCTGGTGGTACTGAATTCTCCTAGCTTTTGCTTGTCTGTAAAGCTTTTGATTTCTCCATCGAATCTGAATGAGATCCTTGCCAGTTAGAGTAATCTTGATTGTAGGTTCTTCCCTTTCATCAGTTTAAGTATATCATGCCACTCCCTTCCGGCTTGTAGAGTTTCTGCTGAGAAATCAGCTGTTAAGCTTATGGGAGTTCCCCTGTATGTTATTTGTCATTTTCCCTTGCTGCTTTCAATAATTTTTCTTTGTCTTTAATTTTTGCCAATTTGATTACTATGTGTCTCAGAGTGTTTCTCCTTTTGTTTATCCTGTATGGGACTCACTGTGCTTCCTGGACTTGGGTGGCTATTTCCTTTCCCATGTTAGGGAAGTTTTCAACTATAATCTCTTCAAATATTTTCTTGGTCCTTTCTCTCTCTCTTCTCCCTCTGGGACCCCTATAACGCAAATGTTGTTTTGTTTAATGTTGTCCCAGATGTCTCTTAGGCTATCTTCATTTCTTTTCATTCTTTTTTCTTTATTCTGTTCCGCAGCAGTGAATTCCACCATTCTGTCTTCCAGGTCACTTTTCCGTTCTTCTGCCTCAGTCATTCTGCTATTGATTCCTTCTAGGGTAGTTTTCATTTCAGTTGTTGTATTGTTCATCTCTGTTTGTTCTTTAATTCTTCTAGGTATTTGTTAAATATTTCTTGCATATTCTCGATCTTTGCCTCCATTCTTTTTCCGAGGTCTTGGATCATCTTCACTATCATTATTCTGAATTCTTTTTCTGGAAGGTTGCCTATCTCCACTTCATTTAGTTGTTTTTCTGGGGTTTTATCTTGTTCCTTCATCTGGTACATAGCCCTCTGCCTTTTCATCTTGTCTCTCTTTCTGTGAATGTGGTTTTTGTTCCACAGGCTGCAGGATTGTAGTTCTTGCTTCTGCTGTCTCCCCTCTGGTGGATGAGGCTATCTAAGAAGCTTGTGTAGTTTCCTGATGGGAGGGACTGGTGGTGGGTAGAGCTGACTGTTGCTCTCATGGGAAGAGCTCAGTAAAACTTTAATCCACTTGACTGTTGATGGGTGGGGCTGGGTTCCCTCCTTGTTAGTTGTTTGGTCTGAGGCAACCCAACACTGGAGGCTACCTGGGCTCTTTGGTGGGGCTAATGACAGACTCTGGGAAGGTTCACACCAAGCAGTACTTCCCAGAACTTCTGTTGCCAGTGTCCTTATCCCCATGATAAGCCACAGCCACCCCCTGCCTCAGCAGGAGACCCTCCAACACTAGCAGGTAGGTCTGGTTCAGTCTCTGCTGGGGTCAGTGCTCCTTCCCCTGGGTCCCGATGCACACACTATTTTGTGTGTGCCCTCCAAGAGTGGAGTCTCTGTTTCCCCTAGTCTTGTCGAAGTCCTGCAGTCAAATCCCACTAGCCTTCAAGTTTGATTCTCTAGGAATTCCTCCTCCTGTTGTTGGACCCCCAGGTTGGGAAGCCTGACGTGGGGCTCAGAACCTTCACTCCAGTGGGTGGACTTCTGTGGTATAAGCGTTCTCAATTCTGTGAATCACCCGCCCAGCAGTTATGGGATTTGATATTACTGTGATTGCGCCCCTCCTACCATCTCATTGTGGCTTCTCCTTTGTCTTTGGGATATCTTTTTTTGGTGAGTTCCAGTGTCTTCCTGTTGATGATTGTCCAGCAGGTAGTTGTGATTCTGGTGTTCTCACAAGAGGGGAGAACCACCATCTTGGTTCTTCCGACTCCTTCCTTGTATTTCTTTAGGTTTATTCTGTTCTTTTTGTAACTTCTTAATTTGAATACATATCTCACTCATTTTGAGCTCTTTTCTTTTCACATTTAAGTATTTAAGGCTCTGATCCTCTAAATATCACTTTCACTGTACCCACAAGTTTTAATATAGTGTTATTATTATTTTTCTGTATATTGAAACATTTCCATTATTTCTCTTTTAGTTTTGAATTGTTTAGAAATATGGTTAGTTTCTAAATACTAGGGCACTTTTTCCCATTATCACTTTTGCTATTAGTTTCTAACCTAATTGCTTCGTGATCTGAGGCTTTGTACTAATCCTTTGAAATTTGTAGAGCTTGCATTTGGTCCTGACACATAGTCCAGCCTTTGGTCTACTTGATCTATTCTTCTAGCAGTTACTCTAGCTGCTTTAAGATGCCTACTTCAATTAGCAAGGCTTAAAGTTAATTGGTGTTTTTTCATTGATCCCAAACAATACAGGAACACTGGAATGCTCTGTTTACCTTCTCCCAACTTACCTGGGGTTCTTATCTGGTGTTTTTGCTCTCTCTTGTTTATTTCTAACCTCTGAAATGAGATATTATTGTTATTACATTATCATTATTGATGTTAGAGATTATTATTATTGTTTCATACATTTAATGTTAGTTTAGGTTTCCCACGTGATAATCAGCATGTCACCATTTCATTTTGTCTCTCAGTCCTTATATTGAGACTCATTTTTCTTCTGCCTAAACCACATCCTATAGAGTGGAATAATTTTCCTCTTGCCTGAAAAAGGCATGTTTTAGAATTTATCTTCTGCTGGTGGTGGACTCTATGTTTCTGTTTGTATGAAAATATCTTTATTTTTCCCTCCTTAAATATAGGTTTGCTAGCCTTCTATGTTGACAGCTACTTTTTCTCAGCACAATGAAAATATTATTTCACTGTCTTTTTCTAGCTTTTATCATTGCTGCTGCTGAGAAGTTAGCTATCCTTGTTTTGTAGGCATCTTTTTTTTCCCCCTCTGACTGGTTTTTTTTTACAATTTTATTTTTTATTGTCTATAATCACTGTACTGTGTATGAGGTTTCCAGGACTTATCTCCTAGTTGCAAGTATGTACACTTAAACATCTCTCCCTGGGGGGAGTGAGGGAATGGAATGGGAGAGATGTTGTCCCTGGCTGTTTTTAATATTAATTCTCTCTCTTTTCTGTTGTTTTATTATATGTATTTCAGTGTGGTGTGACTAACCTTTAATTCATCTCATTTAATGTTTGGGAGATGAAAATTGTTGTCTTCCAATAATTCTGGATAATTATCTTCAAATAGTTCTTCATTCCCATTGCCTCTTAATCTCTTTTTGTATATTTTCCATCTCGTTGTCTTTTTGTACTGCATTCTTCAACAGTATTGCTCAGCTCACTAATATTCTCTTCAACTGTTTCTGAACAGCTCTTTTCCTTAGTTCATTCTAAAATCTGCTTGGTCAATTTTTTATAGTCTCTTGCTGCTTGCTTATATTTTCAAGCTTCTCTTTTATTGCATTACACATTTTAGACAAAACTAGCTCATGGCCAATATTGCTGATATCTGGAGTCTTTGTGGGTCTGATTCTGTAGTCTGGGGTTTTTGTGGGCTCTCACTCATAATGCTTTGTTTCCTTGTGTGTTCTGTGAATTTATGGTCCTTAGAGGTTGCACTCTTTCAGATTGCATTTGCTGTTGCCCATCAACGTGGGGTCACTACTAACCTAAAACCACTTTTTACTAAATATTTCATTTGAAGTTGTTTGAATGATACATATCACAAATCTGACTCCACATCCACACGAGAACGGGCTTGTAGTTACAACCCTTTGTACAGTGTTTACCCCTTTGTCTGGCACTGAGTTTGAGTCAGATATGTATTCTTGCTGCTCGTCTCTTTTCATTGTGTTTATTCATTATTCAGCCATTCACTAGGGGTGTAGCCTTTTGGTGGTCTCATCTTTATGCAAGAATTTCCTATTAGCCACATCACCTTGGATAACTCTAGACTTCATCTCTTATCAAGGTCTCCAAGGTTTTGTAAAACTTTTTGGGGAAAAGCTAGTTAGGGTGCTTCTTACCTCCTGGGAATCCTGCTATTTCTTTGTTTTTCACTTCTTAGAGTTTCATAATTTTATGTCAGGGCATTTACACCTTTAACGAGTTTAAAAAGAATCAAGATTATTTGCATGGGAACAGTTCTTTCTGGTACGTGGTCCACCACTCTGCCAGAATAGCAGTTCAAGTGCAACAGCTGAGCTGGGCTTTGAAAGATGAAGGGGAATTTACCAAGTAAAGGAGTGGGGAGAAAGTGAGCTCCGGGGTTGTGTGGCAATGTTGCATGGGAGCTAGAAGCCATATAGTATCTTCTGGAAAAGGTAAATGTGTCAGGATTCGGTCCATAGTAGGTGCTCAATAAGCATTTGTTGATTATCTGCTGACTGAAGACATTGAACACACCTCTATATTAAAACAAATATGAATATTTTATGGAATGGAGCACAAATATTTCATAGTATTAGAAATAACATAACACTCAGTGCTTGTATTAGTCAGGATTCTTCAGGGAAGTAGAACCACTGGGAGTTATAATCCTTTTTTAAAGGCAATTGGCTGATGAGATCATGGAGGCCTGGCAAATCTAAAGTCTGCAGGGTAGGATGACAGGCTGGAGACTCAGGGGAGAGTTTTTGTTTAAGTCCAAAGGCACTCTGCTGGCAGAATTCTTTCTTGCTCGAGGGAAGTCAGTCTATTCTATTCAGGCCTTCAACTGATTGGAAAAGACCCTACTATATTATAGAGAGCAATCTGCTTTAACTCAAAGTCCATTGATTTAACTTTTTTTTTTTTTTTTTTTTTTTTTTGCGGTACGCGAGCCTCTCACTGTTGTGGCCTCTCCTGTTGCGGAGCACAGGCTCCGGACGTGCAGGCTCAGCAGCCATGGCTCACGGGCCCAGCTGCTGCATGACATGTGGGATCTTCCCAGACTGGGGCACGAACCCGTGTCCCCTGCATCGGCAGGCGGACTCTCAACCACTGCACCACCAGGGAAGCCCCATTGATTTAACTTTTAATCTCATCCAAAAGTACTATCTCAGAAACATCCAGAATAATATTTGATCAAATATCTGGGCACTGTGGCTTAGCCAAGTAGACATAAAATTAACTATCACAGTGCATCAGCTTTGGATTACAACCCCTGTGCCTTGTGTGGGCCACTCTCTCTTTTTCCTCTAAGGTTCTTGGGAGAAAAAGTGTGAAAAGCATTGTTCATGCCCCTGAGAAGGGACTCAGAGGGCTTCCCCCTGTGCTGAGGTTGAGCCCTGGAGGGGATGGAAAAACTCTGCATGTAACAGGTACAAATTCAGAGGTACAAGAGATACAGCTAGTTTCCTTTTATCACAACTTGTCTAACATCTGGAGTCCCATTCTTCAAGGTGGTGGAAATTTGATCTCAGTCAGCCTTCCACCCTCCCCCAGGGGTGTGTCTAATTCCAGGGCCTGTTCTCCATCTTGGTATCTGTGGAAACATCCCCTGCCCTCCTTTCAGCTCCAGAGACATGCAGCTGGACCTTGTCTGTCTGCAGGACTGCTCTGAGCTAGCTCTCTTCTGACTTCTCTTGTGCCTGGCTGGGAATTGAGAATCTTGTGAAACCATCAATAGCCCCAGCCACTGGATACTCCCATCATCCCTTTCTTCTCTGGGGTCTTTTCTCCCTTCCTGGGGATTTTCCATGGAAAGATGCTCAGGACCCCTTTGCTCTCAGCTCTCACGTACTGTCCAGGGATGTGTGTGTGCTCTCCTTCCTGGGACACAACTCCAGGGGCAGGCTGAGAGGAGCCTTCTGCTTAGGAATCCATTCTGTATTCAACAAGTATTTATTGAGCACCTACCTCTTGGAAAACAAAAGAAAACAAAAAATCCCTGCCCTTGCACACTTTAGAGTCTAGTTAAGGAGGAGACAGACCATAAATATAATAAAAAGTAAAAGTGCATATTATATTGGAAGTGAGTGCATGAGACATTAGTGTGGGGTAAGGAGGGCTGAAATTGCTTGATTGAGGGGGAATAGAAGTGTAATTTTAAAGGAATGTCTGAGAAAGGCCTCTTTGGGAAGGGGACATTTAAGCAAAGGCTGGTAAAGGAGTGAGCTATGTAGAAATCTAGGAAAAGAGTGTTCCAGGTAGAGGGAATAGCCAGTGCAAAGAGCCCGGGGCAGGTGCACATCTAATGGTTCAAGGCATGGTGAAGGGCTACGAGGCTCAGGTGTAATGAGAAGCTGGACAGTCTCTGCGGACATGGGGGCTGAGAGGTAAATGTATCCAGAGTGTGGGTGGTCTCCTAGGTCCCTCTAAGAACTTATCCTTGACTCTGAGTGAGGAATGAGTCAGTGGAGGGTTTGAGGAGGGCTGACATGATGTGGCTCGTGTTTTCAGGGTCACTCTGGCTGCTGTGTCTACAGGAGATTGTAGGGGGCAAGGGTGGAAGCAGGGAGGCCAGTGACGTGGCTACAATAACCTAGGGTAGAGACGATGAGGCTTAGCCGACCAGGGTGGCAGCAGTGGGGCCGCATCTGAGCTCTTGTCGGGTCCCCTCCCATCCCCCCACTCCCCTAACCAGGCGTATCCTTCTCTTGCCCCCATGGAGAGCCCAGCTCACCATCTTTGTGTGTCTTTTCACATCCATTTGACACCCTGGGGGCCTAGGACTTTGCTACTCAAAAAGTCAGAAGAGGTCCAATTTATACTCAGCTTCCTGCTAAAAGTCCTTTTATAGAGTCAACAAAGAGGCCAGAGTGACCAACCAAGGCCTGAAAAGGGTCAAGAGGTGACTGAAAGTAACAGACAAAGCATTGGTTAGTATTTCAAAGCTATTGCTCCTGCAGAAATAAAAGGTTCATGATAAAGCCCTCAGTGGGCAGAGAAACTAGCATCCAAGCATGCAGAAGTAGGCAGAGCCTGTCCTGTAAAGTGGAAAACTTGACAGGTGTGAACGAGGACTGCATCATTCTTTCCAGCAGAGACTGGAGAGGAAGGGTTCCTTCATTTTTTGCTGCTCCCTTCCTTCTGCCCTTCCACCCAATGAAGTGCAGTGACTGAACTCACTGCCTCTGGAAGCTGACAGGTTGCATTCACATTCTGGGCTATATGACCAGAAGGGGCTGGAAGTAGGGAGGGCAGGAGGGAAGAAGAAGGAATGAGAAGACTCGAGCCCCACCTTCCCACCATCTTCCCGGAAGGGACCCTTGAACTCTGGTCAGGCCTGAGCAGCATCAGGATCAGGCGTGTGGCTGGATTGGACTGGACCTCTCCGTGCTGGCTAGGGGACAGGATCAACTCCACGGGGCGCTGGGCTGTCTGTAGGGTTTGCAGAGCTGTGGGATCCACCTGAGATGTCACTGATGGCAGAGCACACTGGAAGCGGAGTTAGAGGAGAATTGCATCATTTGTTTGTGCCTCCATCAAATTCAGCCCAGTCAATACTCTGGTTACATATATATTTTGCATTTTTTAATGACGTATAGGGACTCTTATATGCCTCTCCAACAAGCCTTCAGGCATAAATATATTTACTGCAGGGCAACTTATAATAGCAAAAAAAAAAAAAAAAAAAAAGGGAGCAATCTAAACTCAACAAGAGGAGTTTAGTTAACTAAATTGTGGCCCCTCTGGGATACTTCTCAAGTGATGGAAATATTGTTTACACTCATATGGGATGGGAAATGCTTAATGGTATAACATTAAATGTTCAAAAGACCCTAGGATGTTAAGTTATACATACAGATCAATAATAACTATGCCTGAAAAACTGATTAAAAAATACGGAAAGAAATACAGCAAAATGTTAAAAATACACCTTCGGGTGTTGAGAATACACATTAAAAAGAAAAAAACAAAACACTTATTGTTTTTATTACCAGCGTACACTGATTTAATTTAAAAATGAATAGTTACTGTTATTGTGTTTCTGACTAAACAGTTGATAGAAGCTTTCACACGTTTCCTTCTGCCCCTTATAGAACGTGAAAACCCTCACCTCCTTCTGCCCCTCATAGAGAGTGAAAACCCTCACCTCCTTCTGCCCCTCATAGAGAGTGAAAACCCTCACCTCCTTCTGCCCCTCATAGAGAGTGAAAACCCTCACCTCCTTCTGCCCCTCATAGAGAGTGAAAACCCTCACCTCCTTCTGCCCCTCATAGAGAGTGAAAACCCTCATCTCCTTCTGCCCCTTATAGAGAGTGAAAACCCTCACCTCCTTCTGCCCCTCATAGAGAGTGAAAACCCTCACCTCCTTCTGCCCCTCATAGAGAGTGAAAACCCTCACCTCCTTCTGCCCCTCATAGAGAGTGAAAACCCTCACCCCCTTCTGCCCCTCATAGAGAGTGAAAACCCTCACCTCCTTCTGCCCCTCATAGAGAGTGAAAACCCTCACCTCCTTCTGCCCCTTATAGAGAGTGAAAACCCTCATCTCCTTCTGCCCCTCATAGAGAGTGAAAACCCTCACTTCCTTCTGCCCCTCATAGAGAGTGAAAACCCTCACCTCCTGCCCCTCATAGAGAGTGAAAACCCTCACCTCCTTCTGCCCCTCATAGAGAGTGAAAACCCTCACCTCCTTCTGCCCCTCATAGAGAGTGAAAACCCTCACCTCCTTCTGCCCCTCATAGAGAGTGAAAACCCTCACCTCCTCTCCTCCAACTTCAGGAGCCGGCAGTTTTTTTTTCAGGCCTCTGGAGACTTTTCTTCTTATAAGAATGAGATCATACTTTACACACAGTTTCTCAACTTTTCTTTTTCCCTTCTAATTTGTCTTGGAAATGTCTCTCTGACAGCATTACACATTTACTTCATTAAAAAAAAACAACCACTGTATTTCCTTCTATTGTGTGGACGACCCATGATTTATTAGCCAGTCTCCCCATTGATGGATATTTAAGGTTTCCAGTTTCTTTCCGTACAAACAGTGCTGCTAGGAACACCCTTGTGTGTACATTTTCCAGTATTCTTGTGTATACTTCTATAGGATAAATTCCTGGATGTGGGCTTCCTGGGCCAAAGGGTATAAGCATTTAAACTTTGATCAGCATCGTTCAATTGCCTTCCAAAATACTGTACCCATTTATACTCCCACCAGCTCTGTCTGAGGGGTCCTGGGTATTGTTTTTATAATGGAGACAAGAATAATAAAATAAACTTGAGTGTTATTATTATTTATTTATTTATTTATTTTTGTGGTTACGCGGGCCCCTCACTGCTGTGGCCCCTCCCGTTGCGGAGCACAGACTACGGACGCGCAGGCTCAGCAGCCATGGCTCACGGGCCCAGCTGCTCCGCGGCATGTGGGATCCTCCCGGACCGGGGCACGAACCCGCGTCCCCTGCATCGGCAGGCGGACTCTCAACCACTGCACCACCAGGGAAGCCCTTGAGTATTATTTTTTAAAAAATTTAAATGATTGCCCCTAAGCTCCCTTGCTTCCATCTCTTGGGCTCTGTACACCTGAGCTGCAAGGATGCCCCAGGCCATCAGATCTCTGTTCTGATGTTGAGCAGTGCACTCAACAATTTACCCTAAGACACCTACTTACAGGGAGACGATGTACATTTTAATGCATATTTTAAACATGGGCCAATATAACAGAATTGATCATATTCTTTTTGGTTATCATGTACATATAGTCTGAAAAATTCTACTTTTTCTTTCTCTAAAATAGTTTTTGGCATTTCACAGATTTATACCATGAACATCAGAATAATACAGTTCAGTTTTTCATTGCTATATGACAACTAAGTGGCAAGTGATTCAAAATATTTTAAATCAGAAACTCCCCCACAAAACTCCACCCATTCCTCAAGGTTCTGCTCAGGGTAAACAATTGGCCATGAATCAGGAGGCCCAGGTTCCAGGCCAGCCTCTGTCATCTCATTGTGTGACCTGAACCAACCTGCCTCAATTTCACTACCTGTGCAATGGGTGCTCAGGGCCTGGCTTTTTGGCCCATCTGTTATCCTGGCTCAACTTCCCTGCCCGCAGGACTCGTATCTAGGGTGGAAGTTTGGACAGTTTGGGGAGATGCATTTCTCCTCCTCCTCCACAGTGCTCATGTGGCCCTGGCGTTCTGCTCTCCTGCCACTGCTCTGACTACTATTTCTGGACTTATCAGTTTTGGAGTACAGATGTGTCCCTGTCTCCCGTCCTGGAGGACAGGCTGGGGGAGGCCACATGAGTTTCCTTGTTACCTTGAGGAGCCCTGGAGTAGAGCTGGAGTCTCTGTCCAAGCTGGGGCACTGGAGGCCAGTCAAAGTGAGTAAGAGAGGGCATCTGGCTCCAAGGGGCAGGGCTGCTGAGTGAGCAGATCAGCCCAGCCCAGAGACTTCAAGTAACTTCTCCAAAGTCACACAGGCTGTTTACAGATCTCCAAGATGAGCACCTATTGCACAGATAGGGAAACCAAGACAGTTCGCCTTGGTCACATAATAAGGAAGAGTCAGAGGCTGGCCTAGAACCTCAGCCTCCTGACCCATGACCAGCTGCCTATTCCAAGCAGAACCTTGAGGAATGGGTGGGGTTTACAGGGACAGAGGGAAAAGGGGGCCGAGGTACCACATGCACTGAGGACACTCCAGCCTCAGGGGGCCGTTTTGATAGTGGAATGATGTGATATACGGAAAGTGCCCTTCACATTGTCTGGCCTGCTTCATGGGAAGCATGCGGGACTTGCTATGGCTCTCGCTATCATGCCCTGCTCACTGTCTACTGCTTGAAGGATCGTGGTCAGAGCTTACAGACCATCAACTCTAACCTCTCTGCAGATGGGAAACCTGAGGCTCGGAGAGATTAATAACTTGCCCAGGGCCGCAGAGCAAGTGAGTCGCAGGGCTGGGATTTACACCCAGATCCCTGAGATGCTGAGGGCCTCCCCTGCCCTGCTGTCTCTCTGCAAATCCCCCTACTCCCCCACACGGGCTGCTGCCCTGCCTCAGGACAACCCGCAGTGGTTCATTTCGCTCCACCTGTGGCTCGGGCTCCCCGTGGCCCCGTCCTCCTGGCTGGAGTGAAGATGTGGGTGTGCTTCTGGGCCCTGGCACTGAGTTCCCACTTCCCACAGCTGCTGTTTACCTACCTACTTGGTCTGGAAGGCCCAAGAGGCAAGTCCTGAACCACATGGGGGTCAGACGCCTCCTCTGGTATCCCGCTCCCTTTCCCAGCTCATGGGGAAGTGAGAAGGTGTTCCTGTGTGCATTTCTCCCTGAACCCCACCCCCTCCCTGTCCCTGTGCCTCCTTGTCCTAGGTCCCCATCAGCGCTCACTGGGAACATTACAACAGTCTCTTAACTCCCCATCCCCCCTGCCCAAGTCCTCCCTATCCCAGTATTCCACGTGGCATATTGGCCCAGAGAGAACATTCTAAAGCACAGCTCTTCTCCTGTGCTGCTTCTGCTGTACCACCCTCCATTGCCAAGAGACAAAGGCCCTGTTCCCCAGCGTGGCCAGACTGGCTGTCCTGTGCTCTGACTTTGCTCTGGAGAGTTTCCCCTTTGCCAATCCTGGCAGTTAGTTTGGGCAGGATCGGCCCCGCCCTCAGTGCCCTGAGGCTCACCTGCTGCCATTTGGGTTCCCAGTGCAGATTATAAACACGAAGCAGGGCTGGGGTTGGGCTCCGGGTTCAGTGTCCCTGGACTGAACTCACAGCCTGTCTTGCTGGCTGTCCTATCCCCAGAGCCTGGCACAGGGCCTGGAACACAGGAGGCACTAAATAAATGGCACACAAATGAACCAATGATTGTCTGCCCCACTGTCATCTGTTGTGCCCCTGTTGCCTGTCAGCTGCAACACTTCCCCTTGACCTTGACCTGAATTAAACCAGTTGTGCTAGGAACTGTTCTGACTTGCCTCCCGGGAAACCTGGGCTCCAGGCCCACCTGTCCCTCTAGGCTGCTCTGTGTCCTTGGGCACAATTCTCCTCTCTCCCTGGGCTTCAGCCTCGCTGTCTGGACACTGAGATTTCCAAGGTAACACCTTCCCTTCCAGTCTCTTCTTTGATTCTCCAGCTCTCAACCGCTCAACTCAACAGAACAACCCAGTGGCTTCATCTTGCCCTGCAGAGGGGAGGGTGCATGGAGGTGGTGGCTTGGCGGTGTTGAGAAGCCTGGCACTGTTTATGTCTAGTTACTCTGTTATCTGTTTATTGCCTCTTTAATTCCCTCTGCAAACATCCCCATTACTGGGAGGAATTTGCCAGCGCTGGCTTGGGCTGTGAGGCATGGAGGGTCCGTGATGTCCCCACCTCAGCCTCCACACACAGCCTGACCTCCGAGACGGGTTCAGGGAGCCGAGGGCAGAGTGCCTGCCCTCCCTGGTGTCCTGGGACTGGGGGCTCTCAGGCTTAGCCCCGCCTCTGTCTTCTCTGGATCTCAGGCTGCAGAACGGGCAGTGCTTCCAAGTGGTTAGAGCACAGACTCTGGAGCCCCATGGGCCTGGGTTCACGTCCCAGCTCTGCCACTTATTCACTGTGTGACCTTAGGAAAGTTCCTTCTGCTCTGGGAGCCTCAGTTTCCTCTTCTGTAAAATGGGGATTGCTCTCTGCCCAGCTACCCTCCCTCTTCCTGGCATCTCATCCCTTTCCACATGACAATAGCAGGGGCTCCCATGGTCTTGCTTGACCTTACAGCCACTCTTGGCCACTCATTGGTGGACAAGGTTGGGCACTGACCAGAGCTGGGCCAATCTGGGCCCCGCGTGCCTTTGGCCACAGTGATGGATATCTGATCTGTCACTGAAACTGCAGTGAGAAAGTTAGTCCCTCTCTGGTGGCTGAAGATGTGATTTCCAAAAACTACTGGGCCCTGAGTTTTCAGCCTGTGGAAGGAGCCAATGCAGAGATGAGAGGCAGAGCCATGGAGACTTCTGATGCCTGGTTCCAGCCTCCTGTGGGCCCTGCTGCACCTCATTCCATTCTTCCTGAGAAAGCCCCCTTTGGTCTCAGCTAGGGCAAGCTGGATTTTTGTCACTTCAACCAAACCAATCCTGAAAATCCAGGATTAATAGCAGCTGCTTCCCACAGGCTGTGTGCCAGCCATGGGACACTACTCTGGGCTTGGGGAAGGTGGGGTGAGGTGCAGGGGTGGTTCCAGGTACCCCATGGTCTACTCCTTAGTACATAGCCCCATTAGTCTGGGTCTCTCTCAAGCCTACAGCAGACAGCATTCTCTGGGTCTGATTAGGACCTTCACCTCCTTCAATCTGGATGCTAAATCTTTATTAAAGGAACCCAGCAGAGGCCTCAATTTCTGGGAAGTGGGAGGTTCTAACACCAAGCACACAATACTACCTGACTGGGGCCTGGGGAGGCAGGAGCCATGGAAAGGGCAAGGATTTGGGTGGGCAGGTGTGGGTTTAAGATCTGGTCCTGACATGCTATACTTACTCAGTCTTTCTCGGCCTCTGTGTTCCCAGCTCCCAAATAGGGATGATAGCAGCACCTACATTTTGTATTGTATAGATCCAATGAGGAAACGAGGGAAAAGGCCTTAATTCTAGCCTGGGCACACGTGAGGGGCAGTTGTCAGCATTATGAGGGCAGTTGTTTGGGACCAAGTTTCTTCACAGGATGTGACCCAGGGCAGATGTGGCCTCTGCACTCCTTTGATCACTGGATCCCTCCCTCATTCATGTGTTCACAGACACACGTTGAGCACCTACCGGTTCCAGCTCTGGGCAGACCTGGTCGTAGGTTCTGGCTCTCCTGGGCTCAGGGATGGGTGGGAAGGGAATTCCTACAGAGGGAACAGAGACCTGTGCTCCAGGAAGCATGTAGTTTGTGAGGCTGGAGAGGATTATGCCAGGGGATCAGGTTGGATGGATGAGTTGGTATATTAGGAAAGAGTTTTGCTGCTTCTATAGAGGTCCAAGATGGCAGGAGATGGGGCTGTGCACGTGCCCTGTACACAGGAGAGCTTCTCCTCTTCAGCCCCTGGTGCCAGCTGCCTGCTTGCACCACACAGCTCTCCCATCCACTGGGAAGAGGGGTTGGAAGTGAACTCCACTTCCGACTTCCCTCTCGGAGGAGTTGCTGCCTTAAGCCTTCTGGATTTGTAAAGCAATGGGACTTTGAGGCAAACTCCCAGGCCACTTCAGAACCACAGTGTTCCTGTTACCAAATCAAACTTGGGTCTGCTCACACAGAAAAGCCAATCTATTGATGCTGGGCTGTGGTGCAGGAAAGTACAGCGTTTATCACAGGGCTCCAAGCAAGGAGAATGGGCAGCTCCTGTTTAAAAGACCCACACTCCCTGATGGTGTTCAGGGAAGGGCTTTTAAAGACAGTGTGAGGGTGGGGTCTGCAGGGTGTGTGATCAGCTCATGTACAATTCTCTGCTTGGTTGATGGTGAGGTAACTGGGTGATGTTTTGGGAAGCTCAATCATCAGCTCTCAGGGCTCCAACCCATCTGGGGTCTACATGCTGGTGCACAGCACACAGTTAACTTCCTCCACCTGGTGGGGGTTTTAATATATTTTTTTTTTGTCTGCGTCAGGTCTTAGTTGTGGTATGTGGGATCTTTCATTGCAGCGTGTGGGCTTCTCTCTAGTTGTGGTGTGCTGGTTTTCTCTCTCTAGTTGTGGCACACAAGCTCCAGAGTGCGTGGGCTCTGTAGTTGGCGGCACGTGGGCTCTCTCATTGAGGTATGTGAGCTCAGTAGTTGTGGTGTGTGGGCTTAGTTGCCTCACGGCATGTGGGATCTTAGTTCCCCTACCATGGGTCGAACCTGCGTCCCCTGCATTGGAAGGTGGATTCTTTACCATTGGACCACCAGGGATGTCCCTGGTGGGGGTTTTAGTATCTGTAAAACGACTCAAGGATATGGCTCAGGATATTATCTGTAGCCCTTGAGGAGGAACTAAGGGTCCTTGACTTTGTTTTATGGCTAAACTATTACTATTTTGTCTTGCTTGACTGTTTTTCTTTATTTCTGCATTTTTTCAATTCTCTGATTAAATTTGCTTTTTGGAACTGGGGAAAAGCCTAGAAGGCTAAAGCTTTTCTACACGCAAGAGGCAGGGAACATGGGAGTCTGCCCTCGGGAAAGCCCCACAGGATCCTGCTTGGTTTCATTCTCTGGAGAAGGTGCTTGACAAGTGTTGCTGAGAGAAGAGACGGGCCTGAGGGTGAAGCTCTGGGACCAGGCAGCTTCTCTCCCTGCAGACTTGTTGGGAATTTTCCTCAGCCTGGTTGGTGAGAGCACCCACCCCCGGGTGACTGGTGAGGGTCGATGCAGGCTGGGGCAACAACTGCCACATGGTTTGGGGGGTTTCCTCTGGGCCTGGCCTCGGTGGGTCCTGCAGTTCCCCTGACCCTGGGTAGAACCTGGTCTGGGGAGATGGAGCCTCAACAGCCGAGCACGAGCCCAGAAGAGGCCTTTGATTCATGAGCCACTGGATTTAGGTGGACTTAGCAATTCGGTTTCCAGTTGATTTCCAAGGAGAGGGAGAATGGATTTACAGCTCCTAAAATAGGTGGGCAGCCTCGCTGCAGATCTGTGCCAGGCAGTGGGCAGGAAGTAACTAATGTGACCCGGGATCCTGGGAGGGAAAGATAATGAGGCTCAGAAAAATCCATCTGTGTGGGGTTCATGCTGGAGCCCTTGAGGATGTGCCTTCTTCTGATGCACGTGCGCGGCTCTGCAGATGCCAAAGGGAGAGGATGGAGAGAGAGTGCGTCCTTCTCCCCTCTCCTTCCGGGTCTGGAGGAGGCTCTGGCTTTGCAAAGGGATTGAAGTCTGCACAGTTTCCGGCGGACAAAGTTTGGAACTCCGGCGATCTCTGGAGCCCTGGGGGTGGCTGCCCAGCCTGCCCTCCCTATAGGCCCCAGCTGGTCCCCTGTCCCTGCAGCCCCCTCCCCTCAGCTGGGGCCTGATGGTCGCCCTGCAGCCTGGGAACAAGGAAGAGAGGAGGAAACCGACTCCCCTGCGGGTTTGGGAACAGGGAGCCCTGGGTCTGAATTCTGGAGGATTCTTCCCTTACTGGCTGTGGGACCTTGGGCCAGTTCCATGTGCACCCTGGCCCTCAGTTTCTTCACCTGTGAAATGGGAGATGAGGAGACTTTGCTCCGAGGACAGCTGTGGGATGAGATGAGGCGTAAAGGGAGCAGCACAGCCCTTGACACATGGTAGATAGGTCCAGACACTATGGATCTGAGTTAAAGAGCTGGCTCTGACAGCTGTCGTCTGTGTGGTCCTGGACACATGCCTTAGCCTCTCTGAAACTCAGTTTGCCCCTCTGTGAAGAAGGAGTAGAGTTGTGGTTGTGATTAAAAGGGCCAAAGCAGGTCAACACTTAGTCCCCTATCGGGCATGTGGTCTGTCATCATGGATGTTTTTATTGACCTCCCCTCTCCTGGGTGCCTGGTATTGCCTGGGCAGAAGCTGCAGGCCTGGTCCTGTGCCGGCATGGACAAGAGCGAGGATTCCAGGCTCCTCCCCTCATGTCCAAGCTGGTGAAGCTGGAGGTAGTACAACCCCTGCCTACACTGGTGCCTGGAGAAGGAGTCACAACACTGAGTCTGAATCCTGGCCTGGCCAGGTCACTGGCTGTGAGGACACAGGAGGCCATGTCCCCTCTCTGCACCTCGGTTTCCTCACCTGTAAAATGGGGAGGATGATAAAGGTGGCAGATGTTACTGAATAACTATCATATGCTGGGCAGACTATGAATAGTTTACAAATATTAAGTCATTTAACCCTCACATTGATCCTATGAGGTCAGTATTTTTGTTATCTTCCCATTTTACAGGTGAGGAAACTGAGGCTCAGACTAGTAAAGCAGCTTGGCCAAGGTCACAGGTGTCTGACTCCAAGGTCCAGGCATACCCTGCGGCAATGTGCTGCCCCCATATTGTCACCAAATAGTACAACGATTGGGATGGGGGGCCCTGAACAGCTGGTTCAACGAGATGGAGGGGATGAGCTCAGAGCTGGGGTGATGGCAGGGACCTGGGTGGTCCAGGGGAACGCTTGGAGGTAGTGCACTGTGCTCGGGGCTAAAAAGACTGGCTGGACTAGGTGCATAGGCTGCACAGACAGTGATGGGAATGTGGAGCTCCGTGCCCCTGAGCAGAGGCCGTGCAGGGCCAGACCGTGAGTCCAGGGGCAGGTTTCGTTCCTGGGGACACCAGAGGGGCCTTTGGGGATGATGCATGTGGTTAGAAAATGCTCAGACCCAGCCTCAGGCTCAGATGATTCCCGGGTATCATTTATTGTCACATTAGCTAGTTTTTGTCTCTTTTGTTAGGCAGTTGCATGCTTCCTCATATTTCAATATTATTCTTTTGTCAACTTGATGACTTAGACCCTGTAATTGGGGGAAGAGCTGAGACTTTTCTTCTCTGCCGTTACTCAGTTCTGCAGACTTGTCCTACTTCATTATTGAACAAGTGATATTTTTTCATGAACTTTCCTTGACTTACATATAGAAATATTTCTTGATTTTTTTTTTTTTTTTTTTTTTTTTTGCGCTACGCGGGCCTCTCACTGTTGTGGCCTCTCCCGTTGCGGAGCACAGGCTCCGGATGTGCAGGCTCAGCGGCCATGGCTCACGGGCCCAGCCGCTCTGCGAAACGTGGGATCTTCCCGGACCGGAGCACAAACCCGTGTCCCCTGCATCGGCAGGCGGACTCTCAACCACTGCGCCACCAGGGAAGCCCAGGGGGCTTCTTTGTTGAAGGGACGAGTTAACAGAGAGGAGCAAGGAGCCCAGATGCTCTCGGGTGATGTGCGCATCATTATGGGATGTGTGTGTCTGGCCCAGGTCTGGGTAAGTCAGACCCTGGGGAGCCGACCTCCCAGATACTGGCAGGATCCCCCAGACCTGTGACTGGGGTGGTGGGGAGTGACCCGTCCCACAGAGACCAGCATCCATGGGGGCCTGGAGGCTGGGGGCAGACTTCTCAGGTGACCTGGTTTCAGTGGTGGCATCACTCTGGGGGGCCCAGTTTACTGCTGTAACCAGTGGCTGCAGCATCCCCAACTCGAGAGGAGGCCCCCTCTCTGTGCTGACCTGCCCAGGGCAGGCGGCCGGCTCTGCTCCCTGCAGCCGCTCTGGGCTGATGCGGCTTTACCTTCACGTGGGCTTTCCGAGATCACTGTGCAAACTGGGTGCTGCTCTTAAAGCTCCCTCCTGGGACTGACAGATGCCACTGCCTCTCACATCTCATTGGCCAGAGCAAGTCACAGGCCTTCTGCCTTCAAAGTGGTGGGAAGGGTAACCCCACCTTGAATCAGGAATGAGGGAGCTGGGGATGTTGGGGAATAGGGCTGAGGACTCCCATGCTTTTCCCCTGCTGGGCCGAGAGCCCCCAGGGTGATGGGCCATGTCATCGCCCCTTGGTGCCCTCCCAAGACAGCTCGGAGGTGAAAGCAAAAGCCCTTCAGTTCAGTTCATTTCAGCAAATGCTTTGTGCCTCACCCTGCACCAGGAGCAGGAGACCCAGAGACGACAGTGACACAGTCCCCGGGGGGATGGGTCAGACATGCAGAAGAGTCACCAATCCAGTGTGCTGTGTGCAAACCTTTGTCCCTTGTCCTCTGGCTCAGGGCAGTGACGATGGGGGGGTCCACATGCTCCAGCTCAGCAGTGGGGCCCTCCATGAGCCAGCTTCTCTCTCCAGGCCTCACCTCTATCCCCAGCTTGCCACACTGGGGTGTTCTTGGCCCTGGGCTGGGGTCTATTGTGACCCTTCTTGCTCTGCCCTCTCCCACATGAACCCAGAAAGTATCTGGTTCAGATGCCAGGGGTGATTTTGCTCCCCAGGGGACATTTGGCAAAGTCTGGAGACATTTTTGATTGTCACAACTGGAGTGCCGGTGGTGAGTACCCGTCTAGTGGGTAGAGGTCAGGGATGCTGTTGAGTGCGCAGGACAGTCCCCACAACAAAGAGCATCCAGCCCCAAATGTCAATAGTGTTGCTGTTGAGAAGCCCCAGGACTTATGGAGAATGAGGGTCATCGAGGGGCAGTGACTTGACCAAAGTCACACAGCACATAGGTGGCAGGTCCAAGATGACAGCTCGATCCCCTGACTCTGGCTGATCTGGCCGGGGGACCAGGCATCAGTGCCAAGGGCCTTGAGGCCAAGTGGTCTCTACTGTCTCCAGCCCAGCTTTTATTTCTCTAAAAATAATTCCAATTTCAGGAACATTTTTGTCAGTATTTTTATTCTCCCTTGTCTTTCATTGTGCTTTCTCTTTGGGTAATCCGAGGCTTGCAGGCAGCTGAGTACGACGTGTACATTCTAATGAAACGCAATATAAAATAACTGAGCGTATTTCTTTCATGTCTGAGCAGTGGATTAATCTCCCGGACACATCTCTGGTTTCTCTTCACTCCCACCACTCTTTATCTGAGTTCTCCCTTCCCTCCCCAATATCTCTGGGATTCCAATAGCTTTGTGGCACCTGCTCATTGGAGATCTGAGAAGGATCCTGACTTTATAGACTGTGTCCCCATGATGGATGACAGCACTCCTGAGGAGAGGGAACTGCCGACATCTGGGTGGCCTGGGAGGGGTCTTCATTGATGATGGGAGGTGTGGAGGTCAACGAGAGGGACTGGAAGGGTTTCCTGAAGATGCAGGGACCCTCCTGGGCAGACCCAGTCTTGGGACAGCCGTTGTGGGTGCTCATTGAGTACAGGATCTGCAGGGATGCCCTGGACGTGGCTGTGAGGAGGGGAGCGAGAGGCATCGGACTGGGTCCCACAGTCTCAGAGCAGACGTGGGGAAATGGCAGGACCCTAAGTTGGAGGACGTGCAAGGCCAGGTCCTGTAGGCTCCTGTCAGCTGTGGGGAGCAGTTTTGTTTCCATCCTGAGAGCCCCAGGGTGTCCTTGAATGTTCTAAGCAAGGGAGGCCCAAGAAGTCTTCTGCGGTGAACCAGTCTCTTGGGTGCTGGTCAGGAAAGGATGGTGGGGTGGGACGTCGGGAGGAAGCTGCAGAAAGGTTCAGATGGGAGATGATGGGGTAGGAAGAGGCGGCGGAATTGGAGAGAGAGTGATCCTGTTGCCTCCATGGACATTTATTTTATGTATGTTTCATCATAGTTTCTCAGTGAAAGAATGCTCAGTCACTCTGCAGACTGTCAGAGGTGCGTCACCTGGTGAGAGGTGGCAGGAGATGGCAGGCTGTCCAGGGAATCCTGGGCCTCATGGCTGCCCAAGGGAAAGGCTTAGGTTGGCTTGGGCAGGAGCTCAGAACTTCCCTGGATGAGGAAGGGGTGGTCCTGGCTTCCTGATGCTCATGTTCCCATGGTTGCGTCATCTTTGCAGCCTCCAGCCTGGTGCTGGACATATAAAAGTCACCCAGCAACCCTCAATGTGGCACAGTGGAAAGATTTTAGCATTTAGAGTCAGACAGACCAGGGCAGTTGAATTCTGGCCCAGCTGCTCACTGTGTCGCCTGGGGTAGGCACTTTGCTCCTTGGAGCCTTTATTCTCATAGGGAAATTGGCCCCATCACCCCACCTCCCAGAGCTGCCCTGCTCACCTGGCTCACTCTGGATACCTGGTGACTGTTGTGTCCTTGCTCTCCAAGCACCATGATGAGGTGTCTCCTTAGTGTCAAAACGGTCAGTTTGTCCCTAAAGGAGATGGTGAGAAAGTCACTCATTCTGGGGAACACAGCCCTTTGGGCCTCAAAGACTACTCAGGTTTCCAGAGGCCCCTGAGAAGTGCAACCATCCCTGGGGTCTTGCCCCAAGACCCCTGTGAGCCAATGTCCCGTGAGGACTGGGGGCAGGGTTCCAGGAGCAAGGTGTGGGTCTCGGAGGTGGGATGCGGTGAGGGCAGGGGATAGCTGGGTGGGGGAGGAGGGACGGGACACTGGTAACAATAGCAATAGTTAATAGACTTTCAGGTGAGAATACTGGGCACAGAGAGGTTAAGTACTCTGTCCGAGGTCACACAGCTGAGGTTTGGACCCAGGAGTCCTGGCCCCGCAGTCTGGCTCCCAATCATGAACTTGAGGAGGGAGAATGTGGGTGAGGGGCACCGAGGGAGTCCTCGGCCAGCCTGGCACAGTCCGCTGTCCCGCCTCCCCCAGGCCCCAGGTATGAGGGGACAGGCCTGGGGCAGTGGCTGACATGGCCCCTGGGTGGGTAACTGACAAGGACAGAACGCTAGGTCTCCGAGGGGAAGGAGCTGTTCAAGGACATCTTAGCGGTGGTGGGTGATGGGAGGTATTAAACTGATCTTGGCGCAGCTCATACAAGCCTACCTGTCAGCCTGTGACGTTCCTGTTCAATAGGCCTGGAGATGCCGAGATGGGGAGGTGGGGCCCCACCTGGCACCACCATAGGCTGGAGTGACACTGAAGCTGAATTTTCCAGGGAAGGGGAGGGCACTGACCCTGGGCAGCCAGGATGGTTGTGAGGGGTCACTGTCCAGCTCTGAAGCCACCCTTCTGCTCAGGGTCAGCTACTGCAGGGTCTGCCAGCCCCAACTTGGGAAGAAAAGTAAAGCGTGGGCCGGGTGGGATGCCTGGGAAAGGCATGTGGGAAAAACCATCAGTCAGACTGGGTTTGTGCCCTGATCTGCCCTCTTCTAGCTGGGTGACTTTTCACATTACTTTACTCTCTGAACCTCAGTGTCCTCACCTGTAAAATGGGGCCAATAGCAGAACCTGTAGCAGAACCAATAGGATAAATGAGAAAAAGCTCAGGGAGAGTCAGCACAGGGCCTGGCAAGGGGGGACCCAAGAGAGTTGGTTATTGTTGTTACATTGACCCGTGAGCTGGAGTCAGGGCAGGTGGGGCGGGCAGCAGGCAGAGGGATGAGGCAGGGCTAGAGGGGGACTGGTCGCTGCTCACAGGTCAGGATGGGCTCTCATTCACTCCTCATCACGGCTCAGAGGGAGAGGCCAGTGTTGGCCTATTTACCAGATGAGGAAACGGGCTCAGCCAGGTTAAGAGCAAAGTCCCAGAGCTGGTAACTGGCTGCAACTAGGACAGGGACCCGGGTCTGCCTGACTCCGAAGTCCCTGTCCTCCTTGCATCTCAGGATGGTTCCAGGGTCCCCTCAGCGCCCCTGAGTGTTTATCCAGACGGTCATTACCTGTAGTGATAGCTTATGCAACAGCTAATTAGCCCTCCTGAGGGTCAGCAATTGATCAGGAGCAGAGTTTGCCAACCGCAGCTCGGGTTTCCTCCTTGGCTTTGCCCTGGGACCTGGCGGGGCCTCAGCAGAAGGAGACCAGGACTCCCAGCCTGTCCATCAGAGGCTCACTCTGGTGACCATTGTGGCCCAGCTGTCCCCACGCCCCCTCCAGACCCCTCCCCATGTCTGATGGGTTTCAGCTCTGCTCCTGTAAATCCCCTGGGCTCTCAGGCTGACAGATCCCCGTTCACCCTCCACCTCTTTCCCCACCTCCTCTCCCCCGGTCTCTGCCTTGCTTGCTTTTGTCCCCGTGGACACCTAGCAGCTCCCCAGGGACCCCTTGCCTCCAGGGTCGCCCCTTCCAGTCCCCGCCTGTCACAGAGCTATCTTGGGGAGCGGGGGCTTTGTGGGCAGAGAGATCCGGTGCCTTTACTGGCCTCGCCTCTCGCTGGCGTATGAAAGTAAGAAGGAAAGGGAAGAAAGAGGCCGAGACACTCAGACTCTGGATGAATATGACGAGTCAAATGGTTAACAGCGCTCTCACGGTGGAATGTATTTTGTTTAATACCTTGATCTCTTGTCTGCTAGGAAAATGAATTCTGTCAAATCTCTTGAAGCCAACTGTCAAAATAGAGCATTTTGGAGGAGACAGGTTTCTTAATGTGATGGCAAAATTCGTTTGAAATCATCCTCCAACCCAGTCTCCTGGCAAAACCCGGAGCTGAAATTTTAGAGCCTGTTCACCCTAAATGGTTTTCCTTACTTCTCCCACCACCTCCTCTCCCCATGCCCCGTCCTCCATCTCTTACAAAATAACACAGCAAAGAATTGCCGCTGAAGTAAAGATAACCATTTGGTTTCTCACAACAATTTTTAGGGGGAAAATGGCAGAGCACAAAGCCTGTCTCTCCGGCTTGGGGAAGCAGGCGCTGGCTGTCAAAGGCTCCCGCAGCCCAGGGGAGTGGCTGCACGCGGGGTAGGGATTTTAGACCTGATGTCTCTGCCAGCAGGATGGAGAGGCAGGGAGACACCTGGGAAGACAGAGGTGCCTCATTCCTGCTGGAGCAAAGGGGCTGCTGCTTTTCCTCTAATCCCTGCTCTGCACCCTGCATGTCTCCCATCCTCCATCTGTGCCCCTCCCAGAACCTAACCCTGCATTCGGGCCCACCACTTTTCAATTTACCAAGTATTTAATTTTTCATTTGTTCATACATTCATTCATATGATTCATACCATGGTAATCAGAGCTCAGTGTGGGTCGTGATCTGTATGAAGGTCTGGGGTTACAGAGACCTGCAAGACACAACCTCTGCTTCCAGTATTCCCCGGTTTGTTGGGGGAGAAGGGTATAATCAAATGCTCATGACTCTTGTGAGAGATGTGTGCCAGCACATAGTAGGTGCTTCTGTCAGTTGGAATGTTTTGGGAAGCATGTAACAGGAACCCAACAACAATGGCTCAAGCAATTAAGACATGAATAACCAGATCTTTTAGAGAAGGGGTTAATAGCATCTATGGCCCATTGGCCAACGTGGCCCACTGTCTGTTTTCGCATGGCCCTCAAGCTAAGGGTGATTTTTACAGGAGAACATTTGCAATCAATTTGATGACATGGAAAACTAACTTTGATCTCCAAGTAAGTAAAATGTTATCCCCCCTGTGAAAAAGAATGCCATCATTCTCATTAACAAATCTATGTTATAAAAATTGCACTTGATTATTATATTTTGAATTTCATCAATAAAATATTTGTGGAAATTTATTTTCTCTCTTGTTAAGTAACTACTTACATAATATCGTTGATTTTGCCCCTGATTTTGGCTAAGCCTAAACTCTTTACTGTCGTTCCCTCTACAGAAAATATTTGCTGATTCTTCTCAAGCGAGGTGGTCCCAGCTTGGCCAGATGCTTAGGGATGTCAACAAAGACCTTTTTCCTTTTTACCATCCTTGGCTGCGTTGACTTTATGTTCTTAGCTTTTGGCTTCACTGTTACAAGATTGCTGCCACAGCTCCAAACATCATGTCTCACACTACAGTGAGAGGAAGGGAGTGGGGTGAGGCAGAAAAAATATTTCCCAGAAGCAGTCCCTCTAGCCGCAGATTTTCTCTCACACCTCAATAGCCAGATCTGGGTCACACTCTCACCCCTAAAACAATCTCTAGAGAAGAGGGGTTGGGCACCAGGTACGGCTTCACCCCTGGGCTGCGGAGGCCCACCAGGCCTGAGCCTGTTGTTGCAGAACAGACCCAGGGCTCTGTGAGTGAGGAAGGAGGGGTGGGCTGCTGGGCGGGCAGCCACGGGCGTCTGCCACCTTCTCATCAGTGCTGTGACTGAGTGTCCCAGGCAACGTGGGGTCTGGGGTGGTGGCCCAGCCTGGGCGCTGTGGGCAGGGTGCCCTGCTCTGGGCCTCTGCCCTTGAGGGCCGTGTGATCTGGGAAACGCTTGACCCACCTGGGGCACAGCCTGCCCCCAGTGGAGAGGGGGCTTGTGAAGGGGATGTGGGGTCGGATGTGCAGCTGCCTGACCCAAGGGCACGTCAGCAGCCGGGAGCATCGTAGCGATTAGCCGCATCTGTGAAATGGGCCCCTGTGCCTCCTCTGTCACAGTCCTGGGGTGACAACAGCTGGAGCATCATTTCACACAAGCGAACCCTTCCTGAGTCTGCTGGGTGCCCTTCATTTGCACACATTCCCTTAATCCTTACAGCCACCCTGGGAGGAGGAAGCTACTTTTATCCCCATTTTACAGCTGAGGAAACTGAGGCTCAGGGGTGACCCCAGGTGAGTGAAGGCAGATGGGGCTCCGGTATCCTCAGCTGCCATGCTCTGTGCTCTGACCCCCGGCAAGGCTCTGGGTGGAGCCACAGGCAGGGGCTCAGGTAACCCCTCCACTCGACTGTCACCTGGTCCAGGCTGGTGGCTGGGGCTGACCTCTCTCCTGACCCTGCTCTCTGTCCCTCCTGGAGCTCTAGGACCCCAGGACCTGCCTGTAGTGTGGGGAGATTTGCCCACCATCCCCGCTGCCCCTCCTCCCCAGGAGGCTGAATGGACACATTCAGTGTCCTGGGTGATGGGGACATGACCCTCAGGCTGGTGTCCCTGTGTCGTCGTGGTGAATTGGCAACTTGCATTCTCTGAGAAACAATGTACTTATGCAGAACATAAGCATATGCTAATGATGGATAATTACAATCCATATTTATAGATTTATCAAAATATGCAAAACCATTCTGACAATTATACACCTACAGCACATCACATTTAATAACTGCATACGAGGCTCCTGGCCAGCGCCGTGATGCAAGTTTGGGCACCAAGTGTGAAATGAAACTGCTCAGCCCTGTGGGGGGGCCTTGGCTGTCACCCCTGCCGGCCCCCTACTCAGACCTGCACCATCCCCACGGTCTCCAGCCTTCCTGGTCCTCCCAGCTTCCCAGAGAGATGGCCTGGTCTGTGTGGGGCACCCTGGCAGAGGGAGCAGTACTGGTGAGGGCTCCGGGGGGGCGGTCACTGACTTGGAGGACCTGTGACAAACTGTGGCTGGGGCAGTGTGTGGGCGACCCGGGAAGATGAGCTGCATGAAAGGGGACAAGGAGCAGCTTCTCTCTGTCCCTGCATCCTCACAGTGGAGCTGAGGGAGTGGATCCCCACCCAGCTCCCAGGCTCTGGAAAGAGCTTAAGAACTGGTTGGTGCTCCCAGAGATGCGTGGCACAGACAAGACTTAAATCCAGGCCTGTCCCCTTGGCCCCCCAGTGTTAGGCATTTTTATGTATGATGACTGTGATCATTTCACTTTACTAGTCTGATTCTAATATTCGTCAAGTGCAGCCTCTGAGACTGGGAGACGCCCCACCTGCGGGACAGGAAGCCAGCCCCCAACCTGAGTCCCCCCAAGGCTTCAAGTTTTAAATTCTGTCCAAACCATCCCAGGCCTCTCCCTCCTCCGGGACCCACTCCAGACTTTCTGAGTTTATGGCTGTCACAAAATGTTATCTGCCACAACAATGACAATTAGAACAATTCTGTTGGGCGAGAAACTCCTGCTAGATTTAGGACCTGCAGTGAGTCACGCCTCTGGAGCTGAGACGGCTGCCAGCCACCCCACGGTGCCTGACAGTCTCCACCCCGTGGACAGCTCAGTCACAGCCACAAAGTGACACTGCCCCTCTCTAACAGTGGGGCCTGCAGCACCCGGGCCCCTGCAGGGAGCCTACCCAGGCCCAGGCACAGGGTATGTTGGCCCTTTGGGTTCCAGCCTCCCCCCTTCCCTACCCTGTGCCCCCTGCTCTCTCCCGTCTTGCTCTCAGGACAGCATCTCACCTTTGATCTCTGGGGCCTCTCCTGGGGGTGTTGCTGCATCTGATTCCAAACCCTGATGGAGGAGGCTCAGTCCCTATTAATGGTTCTGACCACAGGCTTTGGCCAAACCAGGTTTCCAGGTTTGGAACCAGGGCCACTCCTGATGTGCTCGAAGCCCCGCAGATCCTGTCTCACTTGGGCACAGTCCAAGTGACGGTGGCCCGCTGACAGTGGCCCCGGGCCCTGCATATACACCCATCCCCCAGCCCATCCCCCACCAGTCACTCCCAACCCTCCATCCTTCCTGGACCAGGAGCCCTCAGCCTGTTCCTGCCTCAAGGCCCTTGCCCTTCCCTCCAGGTGGAGCCTCTTCCCATGTCTGCCTGGCTCCCTCCCTCTCTCCCTTCCTCAGGTCTTTGCCCGATTGTCACCTGCTCTGACAGGCCTTGAAGCCCAGGGCAGTCTGACTCTGCCCACCTCTGCAGCCTCAACACTTGCCATATTCCCCCCATTCCTTGAGTCCAGTCACACAGGCCTCTCTTCTGACACTCGAACCTCTGAGCCTTTGCACATGTTGTTCCCTCTGCTTGGAGCATCCTCCAAGGCATCTCACCTGTCTGACTCTTACTTCTCTGTCAGATCTCAGCATAGAACTGCCGCTTCCTCCGGGAAGCCCACCTGACCTCCCCCTGAGAGGGTAGGTCCCCTGTGGCCTTCATCATGTTATAGCGAATTTTTAATGTAGTGATTTCTTTAATTTCAATTTCAGTTGGAAACCCTGGAGGGCACAGACTGTGTCTGCCCTAGTCACCCCATACCCCAGCACTTAGCTCTGTACTTGGCACTGAGAGGCAACAGACCCCTGTGGGGAGAGGGAGACAGTGACAGGAGAGGGGACGTGGGCCAGTGTGGAACAAACCCCGTGGGTGCTGGTAGGCTGGCAGTCATGAGTAGTCAGGTCATGTACCCTCCTACTGGGGCACATGTCACAGGCGACCGTGAGGCTGGTGCATTAGGAAGTGAACAGAACTCATCCTTAGTTAAAATACAATTTGGTTAAATGACTTGCTCACATCATTTTCCTACGATCACCCTCTGGCCTCCCGGCTGCCTTTCTTCTCCCCGTCTTTCCTCCCCCTCACGATGCTTTATCATTTTTCTTATTCTTCTCTTTGCTTGACTACAAGACGACAGAACAAGAAAGGAGGGAGCAAAGCTGACTGTGTAGCCCCTTTTGCAGGAACCGAAGAAATCATTTTGCAAATTGCAGGAAATGATTAGAAATTAGGATAGCATTTACATCAATCACAGCTGGAGATGGACAGAAAAATGGTCTGGGGGGTCAGGGCTGGGGTGGACACTGCTCTTTGGTAATGGGCAGCGGAGGTGGCACCTGATGGGGGTCTTAACCCGACCCTGGACTTCAGCAGGCCCTGTGGGCTCCACCCAGAACCTCTGTGTGTGCAGACAGGTGTGCAGATACACATAGCACACACCCAGACACGCATCGACACAGACATACAAACATCTCCCCCGCACACATATACACAGGTACACACCCCGCCCGATCCAGTCCATTCCTCTTAGATTCCTCTCAAGTCACCTGTTTAGTTTGTGCCCACTGCCATGACCTTGTGTGACCTCCATCAAGCTCTCACCTGGACTCTTGCAATACCCTCCTTGTCTTCCTATTACCCTGCCACAATCATTCATTCATTCATTCCATGTTTGTGGAGCCCTTCCTATGTGCCAGGAGCTGTCAGGGCCCTTGGGAGACGGGAGTGCTTCACGGAGGTCACATTCCACCACAGCCTGCTGCGCTCAAGCCCCTGGTCCTCCCACAGTCCACAGCCGACGCCCAGGCTCATCTCCCACCACTTCGCTCCCCGCCATCCGGGCTCCGGCCACTCCGTGTGCTCTCATTCCTCTGGGCCTCATCACATGCTGTTTCCGCTGCCTGGAACACTGTTCCAGTTCCATGCCAACTTGCCCAGCCTGCTCCAGTGTCCCTGTTTCCGGAGAGCATCTCTGACTACCCCTTGTCCCGGCTGGTCACTTCCTCTTCTCTGTGCTTTTCCATTGTCCAGCTCTCACACCGTCTGAGTCCCTGGGCCTCTGTTCTCAATGTCTGAACATATAACCGCCTCTTCCCTCAGACTGTAAACTCCTGGAGGGCAGGGCTGGATCTTGTTCATCTTCAGGGCATAAATCAGGAAGAAGGTGGTTGCCAAGTGTGTCCCTTCCCTGTTGCCTGGCTCCTGCTCTACTCCTCCCCTCCCCGCAAGCTTTCACTCTGGAAGTTCTCCCCAGGCCCCTGTACTCAGCTCACTCTGACCCCCACCCCCCCTTAAGCTCAGCATTCTGAAGGCAGCCAAGGTGTTGCTCAGCGGGGGTCCCTGCATTTGGGTCTTTTGGACCCAGAAAGAGGAATTCAACGGTGGAATTCCAGGCAGGGTAAGAAGTCAGAACAACATTTTTGGTACGGAAGGAAGTTCTTTCCAGTTTCTTTTGGATCACCATGTGGGGAGTCTGCTGCTTTGCCTTCCTTGGAGCTTTCTGGGGGCAAAGATAAGCCCAATGTGGGTGACTCTTCTGCTCAAAACTCCAGTGGCTTCCAGGTGCATTTGCTGGGGTTCCAGGGATAAAGCCCATGAAAGACCATGGGGGCCCCAGGAGTTTCTACCCCTCACACTAGTTCACACTCAGCCTCCAGCAATTGAAGTTGCGTTAAAGTGTTCCTGCCAGATTATGGTGACAAAGAGTCTCTCCTTGACCAAACTCTACTCCGGCTCCTCTGCACTCTCTTCTCAACTGGGCCCTCAACGGGGGGTTCTGTTTTTACCCCTGCATCGTCCAATTTAACAAGACTCCTGCCGAGTCAGTTTAACCAGAATCCTCCGCCCTCGACATCTGATCACCCTGCTTATCTGCGCGGGTTTCTCACCCTCCACTAGCCCCCATGTGATGTCCGATCACCCAGGTTGCCTTCAGCAAGGATCCTGTTAGATCAATTTAGCCGGAACCCCCTCTAAGCCCCTGATGTTTCCTCTTAGGAATTTTCCATCCTATGACCCTCACCCTGCTCCTTGCCTATAAATTCCCACTTTTTCTTGTTGGATTTGGGGTTGAGCCCAATCTCTCTCCCCCCCTACTACAAAACCCCACTCACCTCCGGAATAAAGTCTGCTTTACTATTATTTATTTATTTTTTTGCGGTACGCGGGCCTCTCACTGCTGTGGCCTCTCCCGTTGCCGAGCACAGGCTCCGGACGCGCAGGCTCAGCGGCCATGGCTCACGGGCCCAGCCGCTCCGCGGCATGTGGTATCTTCCCAGACTGGGGCACGAACCCGTGTCCCCTGCATCGGCAGGCGGACTCTCAACCACTGCGCCACCAGGGAAGCCCTGCTTTACTATTTTATAACAAGTGTCATGAATCATTTTTTTCTTTAACAATGGCTCCAGTGGATCTTGGTGACTCTGTATGCCCCCATCTCTCCTGATCTTGGAGTGGCAGTTTGCCCTGCCATCTCAGTTCTCTGATGAATCCAAGAAAAGTCACTGGTTTTTAGTTTTCCGGTTTTTCTTATTATAAGGACAGGAGAAGCAACTTTCAGACTGAAACCGGGAGTCTATCCAGTTGCACTTAGAATAAAATTCAGCCTCTGAGCCCCTACCTGATCCAACCCCTGCCAACTTCGATGATCACTCTTGGGGTTTGAGGGGCCAATAAATGGCATTTCTGTTCCCCACTCGAGTTTGGAAGAAATTGAGATAAAGACACAGGAGCCAGGCTGATTTTAAAAAAACAACCCTTAAATACTGGTAAAATTGGTTGGAGAGCACAGCACAGGGGAGCAGTGACAATGAGGTGCTAACACTCCACTGCATTGAGTGTATTCACCCAAACGGCAGGCTTCCCCACCAGGGGCCTGCGCACTAAGGTAATCACGTTGCTGAAGGTGGGGAGGAGGCCCTGTCTGAGTGAGGAGTGAGGGAAGGCCACGGTGAGCTCACGGGAAACCATGGGAAAGACTGTTACTGTCACTCCCCAGATGAGGTACAGAATGGTGCTAAGGATGCGGGCTCTGGCATCTGAAAACCCGAGTTCACATCCACCCTCTGACATTCACTAGTTCTTGGATCTTAAACTCATTAATAAACCTTTCTAGGGACTCATGAATAAACATCTGTAAAATAGGGGTAATGGTACATATCCGGTGGGTTTGTTCAGAAGATTAACTTAGTTAACACAAAGTGCTTGGAATAGTAACTGGCCCATAACAAACAGCCCTCAAGTCTTACTGAGGCTAACTTGAGTCAACTCCGCTGTCTTCTTATCTTTTTCTGGATGGAAGAAGCCTGTTTTGCCTCAGGGCCTTTGCACTTGCTGTTCTTTCTTTCAGAAATGTTCTGTTCCACCTCTTAGCATGGCTTCTCCTTCTCATCATTCATGTCTCGGCCCAAATGCCACCTGCTCCAAGAAGCCCTCCCTGGCCACCAAGACAAAGGTACCTGAGTTGCCCCGTTTTATTTTCTTCAAGCATTTACCACCCTCTGAAATTGTCTTGTTTATTTACTGATTTCCTTCCTCATTATTTGTTTTCCTTTTCTCCGTCTTGTTTCGCTTGGAGGTTAACGCTGCACTTTGCACAGGTCCTGGAACATAGTAGATGCTTAACCTATTCTGGTTGAACGGACGAATGAATAAGTGGATTTAGCACTGAAACCAGAACTACTCTCTGAGCTTCATTTTTGGAGGTTTTCTGTTCGGGGGCCAGGGGCCCTTGCTAACTCCTGGGATCCCAATGCCACTTCATCCCAATGGAGCCAGTGGACATTTGAACTTTCAGGGAAGAACTCCTTCCTGTTAACAGAAGGATGGGCCGCGGCCCAGTGCTGGTGGCAGAAAACTCAGCGTGCACTTGCTTAAACTATCAAACTAGCGGTTGGTTGGGTCTCAGGTAAGGACTGATCCAGCTTCTCAGTCGTGTGGCCAAGGACCCAGTGCTTTCCAATCCTCTTCTCTGCCTTCCAGGGCCTCAGATTCACCTTCAGTCTGGCTTCTCAGGTGGTTGCAACGTCAGCATGGGTCACATATTTCCTGTTTGCCATTTACTGGAAGACATGCCTTTTCCAGACAGAACACAAAAGTCCTGGGCTTCTCTCTGGCTGGCTCAAGTTAAGTAACATACCATCAAACTAGTCCTATGCTGATTACCCCTGGTCTGGGCTATGGCTTGGCCGAATCAGGGACCAGTCCTGGAGGTAGAGGTGAGGTCAAGGCTACTACCCAAGGGGAGAGGCCCAGAGTGGATGCCAGAGGGACAGTCTTGGTGCCCCTCTTCCCAGGGAGCAGAAGCCACCTGGCCAAGGTGAGAGACAGAGGCAGCTCTAGAACCTGGGTCTGGGGGGAGGGTGAGCCTGGGAGGCTGTGTGAGGGAGAAGTGTGTGGGGGACATGTGGGTCACACCCCCCAGGATGCCCCTGCCTCAATCAGCACTCCTTCTTTGGAGGGAGATGGTGACAGTGGAGTTGACTGGACAGGAGCCCGTGAGACATGCAAAGCTAAGATGGTGCCGCCACCCTATCTTCTCAGGAGCTGAGAATGGATTCTGCTCTCGGGTCAAAGGAGCCCCTACCCTGAGCTCCTGCCCCTGACCTCCCATTGACAGCCCGTGTGATGAACACAGACACCACCCTCTCTGGCTTCTCACTGGACAAGAAGTGTCCAGGTCCCCCGTAGCTCTGTGCTTTGCCCTGAAATATACCTGCTAGGCTTATTGGGGTGTCAGTGTTGGGGGGTGATGCAGAGATCATGCACAGGGAAATTGAGGCCTGAGCAGCTCCCCACTCTCTCTTCATAGAGCTAGGCTCCGAATCCTTGTTCTCAAGCCCAGTTTTCTGCTTCACACAGTGGCTCCCTCCCATTCACTCCGTGAGTTAAAACTGGAGGCTCACCCCCATGTCTCCCCAGTTCTCCTCCTGGCTTCCCTCACCCTCAGGCACAGTGGTCGGCCAGCCTCTCCAGCCTCATCTGCCCGGGCCTCACCTCCTCTCCTCCTGCCCCCCTCAGGCTTCAGTCAGTCCAGAAAGTCAGTGGTCATAACCCATGGACATCACCTAGAATGTTCCAGGGGCTGAATTGAGTACTTTATGAGTGATGCTGCATTTATCCACACAACATGTATGTGATGTGCCATGTGCTGTGCCACAGACTTTGGAGAGAATCAAAAACACAAACTCACTCTCGCCCTCCTGGAGCTTCCAGTTTCCCTGGAGAAAACAGACATTGGCCAAAGAACAAAGGAAAAAATTACAAAAGTTTCCAGCTTCTGGTCCAGGCCTTCAGAAAGGATTCTAAGTTGAGCTGTCATGTGATCTATAATCTCATTAAAAATCTCATTCATCTCTTCTCCCTCCTTCCTCCGTCCGTTAGGTACTTACTGTTCCTTCCCAGGTCAAGGGCACATGCCAGAAAGCAAAGGAGTGTTGAGACCTCCTTCTCATCTCATTCTGTCCCCACAGCTGTGCGGTGAGGTGAACATTGCTTTCCCCACTTTGCAGGCAAGGAAGCCAGGGCTCCTGGCTTGGGGCAGAGGTTGCACCACACCTGCTCTGGGTCTCTTGGTTATCCAAGGAGGGCCTGCCAGACAGCGACATATTTTCTCTACCTCCATCAGAAGGGGTTCCCGCTCTGCTCAGGGCAGTGCATTGTTATGACAATAATAACCATGGTAGCAGCAGAAACAGCACAGTTACCCTTCCTTGCAGAGTCTACCATGTGACTGTCAACGTGCAAAGTACAAGAAATGGGCAAGACAGGTACTGGCCCCAATTCACAGGCCAAGTAACAGCTCTGTGGGAATGAGGGACCAGCCCAAAGGCACCTGTGAATCAAGGCTTGAACCCAGATCTGCCGGGTCCTTGACCTAGGAGATGTGCCACTGATTCAAACAGAGGAGGGATGGCCATTCCGGCACTGTGAGAACAGAAGCCAAGAAACAGGGGGAGAAAGAAACAGACCATAATGGGAGATTGTGAGCCCCTGAGAGCAGGCGGGCAGGGCTGCTGCCTGGGGTCCCACTGGCGGAGGTTTCAGCTCCCAGTTCGGGTCCAGGTGCCCCTCAGTTCCCAGAGACATCCCTAGAGCCTGGAACACCCTGCTCCCTGTCATTTTTCTTTGCTTAAATTCCACTGAGTGCTTTTCTGTTATTTGCAAAGAATCCCAACTCAGACAGCAAGGAAACCTGCTTATCAAAAAAAAAAAAAAAAAAAAAAAAAAAACTTGCTTAGAAGAAAAAGAAAGCAATTCCAACAATGAGTGTCTCTTGCTCAGAGAGGCCTCATCAAATAAGAGGAACAAGGCTTTTGCAAACCTATATGGAAATTAAACCCACAAACTGGGCACCCACTTGTTTGACAAGCGATAATTAACTGCTGACAATATAATTTCAGTTTGGATGCAAATGTGTTTTTCATTAGAAAGTAATCAAAGAGGTACTTGGATCTGGGAGTCCAGCCTCCAACAGTGGGAGCTCAGCTCTTCTGCTGAAAGGTTTTTGGGGCTGGCATTGAGTGCCCACTGTCCCTGGCCAGGTGGCCATGGACCCCCAAAGCGACACGGATTATAGGTCTCCAGGACAGCTTCCAGAAGGCAGCTCAGTCAGCCCCTGTCACTAAGGATCCAGCATCCTTTGGGAATTCAGTGACCCTTTGGGCATCTCTGATCCCAAATGTGCTTGTAGCTGCCTGACAGGGGTTGAATGCTGACCCCTTCCTTTACTCTAGTCAACTCAACTCCACTGAGCCTCAGTTTTCTCATCTGTAAAATGGGGATAATAATGATATTTACCTCATGAGTTTACCATGAGGCTTAAATAAGTTAATACACGGAACTGTGCCTGGTATGAAGAAATCTCTTAATAGTTGCTAGTAGCTATGATATGTATTCATTAATTCAGATAATAAATAATAACACCGTGTACCTTCACCTTCCTCCCTCCCTCCTTAAGATCACCTGGCTCTACCTCTGCAATCATCTGCATTCCACTCTAGGCTCCGTCCAGACTTTCTGCATCCATCTGAAGGGAAGAATCCAGCAGGTCCCTACACTCTCATGAGCGTCAGTAACACCAGGTGCAGGGTCAGGGTTTGCTTCCTGGCCTCGAGGTATGACTCCTCTGAGCACAGATCTCTCAGTTCCCTGGTAGCTGTTGTCACAACTCACTGCTCCTGGAACATTCTATACCCTTTAACATCTCCAACCTTTGCACATGTTGTGTTCTTTGCTTGGGAAGCCTCTCCCTCTACTTCCCACCTAGTGGAATTTTATCTTTCAAGGCCCAATTCAAATATCATCTTCTAGATCACACCTTGAGCCCGGATCTATTTGACCTGACTCTGAACACAGAGTAGGGGCTCTCTATGCGCTTATTAGGCCCCTACTATATGCTTGGCCTGGTACATCTGTATGTCTGTCTTTCCAGTTAATCTTAACAGCAACACTGTAAGGTGATTTGTATCACTCCCATTTTACAGATGAGGAAACTGAGGCTCAGAGATGAGAAATGACTTGCTCAAAGTTACATGTCTAATAAATGCCAGAGCCTGGGCTATTGACACAGCCCCGAGCTGCATCCTTTCCACTTTAGCTCATATGAATCCGCTTAGTTCCTTTCCTAAAGGCAGCAGGATGTGGTGCTTCCTAAATTCACACTATATTTGTCACCGATCCCGGCCTCAGACACAAAAGTACATACTTCTACCCACACGAGCCCAGGCACACACAGACAAAGGAACAAAATCCCAAACACATCTAAGTGGAGGTTTGCACTTTCCCAAGGAAGTGAGTAAGCACATCCACTGTATTCCAAATCTGTCCGTCCCCCAACCCCGTGTGCTGAGTCCTGACCCGTATATCTGTCTCCTGAACTCCTGGACCTGGAGAACCCATGGGATCCTCAGACACAGTGAACACAGGTGGGCTTTGGGTAAGCAAGGCGGGGGGGCGGGGCGGGGGATGGACCTAACACAGAGATTGGGCTCTGAGTTCTGCCCCTGAAAACCTTGCCTCTACAAACCTGAGGAACAATTGATCAAATAGAGCAAGAGGGCAAGGGACAACCCCAGGAGGCGGAAAGAAACTGACAACCACGTGGTAAGTGTGTGAACTGGTACAGCTTCTGCCACGTCTCCGGTTTGGGGGTGGACAGTCACCAGCTAAGGGGTTGGATCTAGTCCTTCCAGGGACGGGAAATGATGTTTTGAGCGCAATGTAAAAGTTGCGTAAAGCTGCGACCTTCAAAGTGCTGAATCTCAGAGATGGAGTCTACAAGAAGAAGAATCCATTCCCTAGAAATGGGAAACATTAGGGGAGCTTGTCAGTTTCTGCTTGGACTCTGAGAAAAATGAGAAACTCCTTGGGTGACTATAGGCCTGTGCTTTGCTTGGGTTTGTGGCTTTAAGTTATATTGCAGGCATTGTTTGTAAACCCTGAAATGAAGCAATTAACATAATCGATCCCAGGCTGATGATATTTTTTGGGTCTGTGGCAGAAGCTAATGCAGGGTAGTTCAGGAGGGGCAACCTCCCGCTCAGGCTTCTCAGAATCCCCACAGATAAAGCCTCACTGAAGATGAGCTAAAAAAACTCAATTTATAAACAAATGAGGAAACAGTTTACCATCAGTGAGAATCAGTAGCCATGTAAGCCAGAACAACAAAAATCCAAAGAACTTCAAATAATACAGCAATTCTCATCAAAATGATAACATAGATACATTTAAAGTGATTAAAAATATAGTAAAAATACAAAAGCAAAAAATAGAATAAGAACTATTAAAGAGCAACAAACTGACTAGAAAAATAGAGAAGCTAAAAATGAAAATGATAATTATTGCAACTAAAAAAATTCTCAAAACATGGACTGGATAATGGATTAGGTAGAACTGGTGAAGGAATCAGTTACCTGGAGGGTGGACAAGAGGAAATTACCCTGAATGCACACAGAAAGGAATGGAGAAGTGAAATATGGAGAAGAGGTTCAGAGATATAAAGGAGAGAATGAGAAAGTCCAACAAATCTTTATTAGACGTTCTAGAACATCAAAATAGAATTAGGAAAATTAATATTCAAATCAATAAGGACCATGACTTTTATAGAAAATATGAAAGACTTGAATTCATAGTTTCATGAAGAAATTGAGCAGCTGCACTACAGATAAAGCCACAGGACTTCCTTCTTTAGCTCTGGCATGTAAAGAGCCTGGAAATGGTCATTTCCATTTTTACAACAAGAAGAAGTTGGGCATATGGAAAATCAACTTTTCTTGGCTCCGTCAGAGAACTGAGGTTGCAGAACAAACTGCTACCCCCAAATCTGGAGAGAGGTGAATCCAGAGAGTCACAGATGAGACCTGCTGGCCTGGAGCAGAAGCCAATAGAGTCATAAACAGGTAGGAACCCTTGAATGATAATTCTGACAATTGCTGGAGGCTGAGTGTGAAAGTGAGAAACTCCTTGGATGCCACAGTTTTGGGGGCATACGAGGTTTCATGGGGTTTACCTCCAGGAACTCCACCAGATTCTTATGATGAAACTCCAAGAAGATCCCCTCTTGATTCTGGCAGAAAGAAAGGAAGAGTAATCTTTGTGAAATACACAGAGTATTCTTCATAACCAAGGCTTACTATTCAGGGGGAAAGACTTAACCAGAGCCTTTCTCCAGCAGCATGAAGGGAGGGCCTTCTTCTCACTGCAGCTTCCATTAACCTTCCTGTTTCACCTAACTGGCATTGGAGGAAGCTATACAAGGGTGTCACAGGCCAGAGACACAGGTCCACTCAAACTAAGATTTAATTGGAAGATTATAGACACCAACCTTCCCTTATCACCACACAAACAGGGTTTCAGTACAATAATAATGGATTGGGTTTGAAAGGGTTGCCATGCAGACTGTCTGTGAGGGAGAGGACTTAGAGAAGCCTGAAATCAAGAGGGGAGATCAGGAGATCAAGACAAGGACATTAGAGGAATTTGAAGCCTTTGACACCTACAGCTACAGCCAGCACTAAACACAACCCTTGCCAGACTAACATAAATCCTCACACTAGAGGTCTATTTACTTCGGTTTCTATTACTCAATACAACATGTCCAGCTTCCAACAAAAAAATCACAAGGCAGACCAAAAGGCGAGACAACAGTCTGAAAAGACACAGCAAACCTCAGAACCTCAGTCAGACATGCCACAGGCCTGTATTAAAGAACTATGACCCAGTAAATTCTATTCTCATCTAGTACTATATGTTTACCAAAAGAAATGGACAAGATTGTTCAGAGCAGCCCTATTCATAATAGCCTCAAACTGGAAACTAACCAATGACAGAATGGATAAATAAAATACAATATTAAACAAACTAAAACCACACACGCTGTGGATGATAATCACAATTATAATGTTCAGAGAAAAAAGCGTACATAGTACATTATTACATAAAGTTCAAAATCAGGCTATTAGAAGTCAGGACAGTGGTTATGTGTGGGGGAGGTGTAGTAACTGGAAGGGATTATTAGGGGGCTTCTTAGTTTGTTAGTAATATTTTATGTTTACTTTGTGAAAATTCATCAGCTGAACACTTATGATTTGAACATTCTTCTATATTCATATTATGCACCAATAAAACATTCGCATTAAAAATAAAAGCAATCAGAGAAAGACCTGGTTACGCCAAGGAAAGACAATTAGACAGATAACAGACTTCTCAGCAGCAACAATTGAGACCAGGAAACAATGGAATGATATTTTCAATGCCAAGAGAAATAACTATCAAAGTAGAATTCTGAAATATCTAAAATTGTATCTAAAAAAGCAGCTAAACTACCATTTAAAATTGAGGGGGATACTGGTTGATACTGGAAAAAATAATACTCATCTGACCAGTTTTCTCTTAAAGCCATTTCCATGTTGATGATGGTGGTGGTGATCTTGGGTGGCCTCAGCTTGCAGCAGCTTGAAGCAGGGTGTCGGTTCTCAGCCAGTGATTGAGGTCTGGTTGCTGTGGTGAGAGCACCGAATCCTAGCCGCTAGACAAGCGGTCAGTGACAAGGTCCTGGTCCTACAGCTTTGCGGAAAAAAATTCCCACGAAGATGGAAAGTAGTGAAACAAGTAAAGTTTTATTAGGAGAAAAAAAGAGTACAGTACATGTGGATAGACACACAGGTGGGCTCAGAGAGAGTTGTGCCCTCGTGGCAGTTTGAATCACTTTTATGGGGCATTTCTTCCGGGTTTCCTTTGGCCAATCATTTTGATTTGCCTGGTTCAGAGTCCACATTTGGTGTATCTCAGGATTTTCCCATGTGTTTGCGCACATCTCACAGCCAAGATGGATTCTACAAAGGGGCCCATGGGTAGGTTTGGCCACTTGGCATCACTCCCCTTTTGACCTCCACGGAGCCTTTCTGTGCATGTGTAGTCGGGGAGGTCTCCTGACTTTGAGACTGAAGAATATGTGTTCTCTCATCTTCTATCTGGGCAAGGCCTAGCCTCCTCTCTCAATTGTCCTGTTACTCCCACCTTGGAGTACTGGTCCACAAGGAGCGAACTCAAAACTTTTGCTCTGAGGGCCCATCTGTCTCCTGCCTCAGTGGGACTCAATTATATTTTTAAAATTTCAGTCTCTCCTGGTAAACAGCAAATTTGAAGAAATAAAAAAAATATCTGAAATACAAAAAAAAAAAAAATTGAGGGAGGAAGAAAGATATTTTTAGACAAAGTATGAGAGATATCACTCACAGGGTCTTGCTGAGAGGACAGATAAATGACACACTTCAGGGAGGACACTGTTATGACAAGGAAGATCACAGGTACAGTGCTGAACAGAGAAACCCGTGAGCTTGCATTGATCATGTAACACAAAAGCAATAACAAATAAAAGTGATGGAACTAATTTGGTGTGTAAAGGAGGGTGGAACCATGACGCCAAGATGAGAGGGCTGATTAGAACTGATGTATTCTAAGCTCTGTGTATTGTTCAGAGGGAGGGGAGAGATATTGATTTACTTTAGACAGTGTTAAGTCAAGTGTGCTTATTAAAATGTAAAGATTTACCAATAAAGAAGATAAATGGAATGAACAATTTCCAAACCAGTAGAGTGAAAAAAATGGAGTAAAAACTTTATTGATATGATGGCAGGAAATGAGCCAAAATGGAAAAAAAAAAAAAAAAAAGCAGCAGAGGAAGTATTTGTAAGTTGAAAGTACAAAGAAGGCGGCAGAATCCGGACTTTGCCGTTCACATCTGATTGGGACTCTGGGCAAAGGATTTAATGCCATCACCCTCTCTGAGCCTGTTTCCTCATCTGCACGATGGGAGGATGATGCCCCTTTGCAGCTGTTGCAGGGACACAGTGAGACTCTGCCTGTCTTGTCCTCAGTGCTGGCCACACAGGCAGGGGTGAGGGGCTGCCCTTTGCCTCTTTGCAACCAAGGACCCAGTGTAAGAAATGGATTTTATGGATTTATCGCAATGTGAGCATCTTCTTTTTTTCCTTTGATGATAAAGCTTTCTGCAGTCAAGCTTTATCAGAAGAATAAGAGATTATCAAACTAGCTAAACAACCCATCAGGGAGATTTCCAAAGAGACGAAGAGGCAGGAAGCATATCTCCCAAGACAACCTCGGCTTTATTCTTCACTTAGTCGATAACAGCAGCAATCACGGTTTGAATGTTTACAGTGTCCCAGGTGCTGCTGTCTTACCCATGTTCTTTCATTTAAATTTGCCTAGCAAACTTGTGAGAGAGGTGCAATCATCCACTTTAGAAAAGAGGAGATGGAGGTTGGAAGGTGAAGTAAAATCTGCCCAAGGACATGGCTGAGCTGAGACCATCCAGGTCTGTCCGACTCTGAAGCCCCCAGCTCTCTTGCTTTTTAAATATCAAGAACCCCCCAGTCAATTACTAAAGAATTTATCCTAACCAGGAGTTAGTGCACCACATGAAGAGGACATTTAAAAATGTTCATGTTTAATGATTGATCTTTTTCATAAGAGCCAACTCTAGTTTTCTTCTCTTTTTAGAACTTTTTCCTCCATCTCTAAGAGTAATTTGTAATAATCAAGGACAATTTGGAGAATGTAGCAAACTTAAGAAGAGGAGCCCTGGCTACTTGTCTGGCTGCCTGTGTTTTTGGAGGTGTCCTTAACCATCTTGTACCTAATGTGAGCAGTTTCGGGGTCACCTACTAGGGCTGCCCCTGTGAGTCTGAACTTGCTGTGGGAGAGCAGAGAGCATGGAGGGGTCCAGCTGGAATGAGCCCTCTGGGCGGAGCCTGTGGAGGTGACCAGCTGTGAAGTTCACTTGGTCTCTGTGCTCAATATCATTGGCTGAGATAGGAGACAGGTAGGTTATGGAACTGGTGGAGGGTCCTACAGACAAGATGCCCCAAGTCAACCTGGGACCGTACTCCCTGGGGCCTACCAAGAGGCCAACTCCAGGTCCTTGACCTTCCTGAGCATGGAGAAAGGGCCCTGCTCAGTGGAGGGATTGCCTGGCTCTGCAGAACTAATCATGCACTCTCCGTCTCAGAAACCCACCTGCTTCTCACGTGGGATAAAGACCACACTCCTCAGTGTGGGCACCAAGGCCCTTTATGACTGACCGGGACTCCCTCTCTGCTTTGTCTTCCTCTGTCTTAACACACACACACACACACACACACACACACACACACACACACACACACACACACCAGCTACATCCATCTGCTGCTTATGATTCTATAAACACCCCCATTTCTCATCCAACTCTCCACTTTCTCACAAATCCTGCCCTCTTCCCAGAATGCCCTCCTTCACCCCCTGTTTGCCAGGTAAGCACCCCATCCTCATCCTGCATGACTTGGCTCTTGTTTCCCCTGTACCTCTGAACTCACATGCCTTTCTCTGTGTCTCTAGAGCATCATGTGTTTACCCCATCAGAGCACCCACCATCTAGTGAGGTGTGTTTAAAGGTTGTTCTTTTTTTTTTTTTTTGCCAGACAGTAGGCTGCTTGAGGGCACAGAGTAGGCACTGAACACACATTAGCTGAAAGATCGAGGTGAATGTGGTGAGACAGTCTCACCGGTCTTCCTCTGTTAGTGAGGGGATGGGAGTGTCCACACTGGCCTCAGTCCAGGCCCTGACACATAAAGGATGCTCAGTGAGTGTTTGTTGAATGAATCAACAGATTATACAAAACTGCCCATTCCAGACCAGGCTTAGCTAGATACAATCAGAATCACTGAATAGCCCTGTAATAATATTCTGAGTCTTCTTTAAGTTAGACTTGTCCTTTCTAGCTCTCATCTTACCTACTCCCCAGTGCCCCCCAACACACAGAAGACCAATTTCATCAGGTCCAATTAGAAGAAGATGCCTGTCACTTAGAGGGGCACTGAGCAGAGAAATGAGCTGAGTCAGGGAAAAGGCTCAACTCAAGAGAAAAGTCTCATTAAGCTCACAGGTGGGTGCCTACCTGTGCCAATCTTAGAGACAGAGAAGACAGTTTAGAATGAGCAAAATACTTGGGCAATCAGGCTTCTGGAAGCAGAAAGAAATTCCAGAGTGACAGACAATAGAGTGGATAGCCAGCATCCAGTGTTATGTGACGGAACTGGGGGGACATCCAAGTCCATTGTCAAGGGACCTGGCTTCTCCCTGTCACCCCTTCCTCCAGGCACTCATGGGAGACTTGGCAGGTCTCCCCCATCCCTGTGGGGGGTCAGACCCCATGCTGACCTCTCATCAATGCTGGCGCCAGGTAAGGGTCAGTGTGGGGAGACATGTTAACCCTCATGCACTTTGATCAGGGCAGAGCCCCGGCCCCGCATCAAAACCCATTTATACTCACTCTGTGCACAATTACACCAGTTTCCGTACTTTCAGGCCCACCAGGTACTAGAGGCAGCCACAGGGAGTGGGGGAATGGCCGAGACGGGCAGACGCAGGCAGAGTCCAGGGAAGGAGTGAAACCTGGGAGAGCGTCAGCGACGGGGCCACTGTGAGAAGCTCCGTGAGGACATGGTGAGAGGCCGCCTGCTCTTCAAACGTCATAGTTCTGAAAGGGACTGAAGTGGCTTCTCAAGCCCACACTGCACAGCAAGATCCATGCGTTCCTCCCCCAGCGTTCGCTGAGCACCTACTGTGTGCAGGCCCTGTGCTGGGAACTAAGCACGTGCTGAGGACCAGATGGGTCCTGCCCTCAGTCAGGTCGGGGAGAAATGGAGACGCTGTTACCGTGTGATGAGGATATGCTCAAGCTGTGAGGGCACAGGGGACAGTGAGGAATTTTACTAGAACAAAATTCCCCCGATTCCCCCAGAGAGGTTGGGAATTTGGGGAACCGACCTCATTTTATAGGGAAGGGGACTGAGGTCCAGGTGGGCAAGTGAGTTGTTTAATGTCACATGACAGTGGACAGGACCTGGGACATCCCTCCAGCATTAAGGTATCCCATAGAAAATTCTTCTGTGCTGTTTTCTTAAGTAAAGTCTTTGTTAAAATGCAACAGTGGACAGGATCTGAGTCCCCAGACAGTCCCCTGCCTCCTTCCTGTGCCACACGGCCTCCTTGCCGAGACTCACGGAAGGATCACGGTGACAGCTTCAACCCTGTTCCTCATTACCAGGCCATGGAGCAAACCTACCATGCTGACATTAATTAAACCTCTTGGAAGTTAATTTGTAGTGAGGTAGTGGAAGCAGTTATTTAATGGCGATTATTAAAATCATGCTGGGGGGTTGCTACATAATGGGTAATTATTTGCAACACAACTGGGAAAACAATGAAGTCGATTCTATTTAGCTCTTCCTACCAAATCCAGAGTTAATTCTGGGGAGCATCCAGCTTCAGCTAATATTATTTCATAAAATTATATAATAATGTAATTATCAAATCCAAATGGAAGTCACATTAAAAGCCTTTCCTGAGAGGAGTGTGGTCAATTTGCCAAGACCTCAGCTCCAGGCTGTCTGAATGGATTCCCATGGAGTTGAGCAGAGCCCTGCCCTAACTCTACCATCTCCTTGGATCCAGCTGGAACTCTTTCACTACTTTTCCATTTATAAGTTTGCTCATTCACTGGTTAATCCTTGTACTTTTATGTCCATTCATTCACTTATTCATTCATTCCTCGCCTCTTCAGCCAGTCTTAAAATCCATTGAAAGAACCGTTTCTCACATTCATTCATGTGTGAATTTATTTCTTCCTTCCATCATTAGTTCACTCATTTCTCCTTCCATTTGCTTGTACTTTGTCCATACATTTTTTCCCTCAGTTGATCATTTGTGTATTCAGCCACTCATTCAATCACTTATTTATTCATTCATTCTTTAATTGGTTCATTCATTCATTTGCTTATGAATTTCTCTTTCATGCATGACTTCATTCATTCACCATGAATTTGTTCATTCATTTAAAAAAAATCCATTCATCAAACATATACTGTTTGCTCATAAACTAGGTCTTTTGAGTGTCTCGTCTGATGTGATCCAGACTTTCTCATCCCTCCAGCATTTTAAGGTATCCCATAGAAAATTCTTCTGTGCTGTTTTCTTAAGTAAAGTCTTTGTTAAAATGCAACAGGGTGACACTGATGTCCCAAGTGTGGGTGATGGGAGAGTTGTTCCTATCTTGGAGACTGAGAATACAAGTGAGGGGCGGGTTGGAGTGGAGAGGAGATGACCTCATTTTTAGACATGTTGAGTTTGAACGTGCTGATGGTACACCCAGGAAGAGGTGTCTGACACTTAGAAATGCAGAGATCAATGGAAAAGGCCTGGGGTTGGAGGAGAAAACCTAGGATGAGTCTCACTTCTCCAGGCTGTAGCCAGCAAAATCCCAGAATCCAATTTTCCTGCCATTTTCCACCTCTAATTGCACCTCTCTACCCTGAACAGGGTGTAAGCAAGAAACAGTGATGTCTGAGTCAACGATTGTCAATGACGTGCTTGGTTTTGAAGTTGATTTGTGGTTCCTAAACTGGCCAAGCTGAACTTTACTGCCTTGCAGAGCTGCTTCAGATCTCACTTAGCACCTACTGTGTGGACGGCACTGAGTTTGTGATGATGGGATCAGGCTGAAATGGGTCATCATGGGGAGGTCTGGAAGAGACAGACGTAAAAGTTGACCTTGAGGTGGTGCACACCCCCACTTTTCCTCCCTGGCATGTGGACCATGGTTCACCTTCTCTAAACAGGTGTGGATCCCTCGCCCAGGGCTCCTGCTCTCAGGGTTGGAGGGATGTGGGCAGAATTTCTTATTTTTTATAGCTGAGTAATATTTCATTGCATATTTATATCACATCTTCTTTATCCATTGATCTGTTGATGGACACTAGGTAGCTTCCATATCTTGGTCACTGTAAATAATGCTGCTATGAATATTGGAGTGAATATATTTTCTGAAATTAGTGTTTTCAGTTTCTTTGCATATATGCCCAGAAGTGGAATTGCTGGATCATATGGTAGTTCTATTTTTAGTTTTTTGAGGAACCTCCATACCGTTTTCCGCAGTGGCTGCACCAATTTACATTCCCACCAACAGTTTACTAGGGTTCCCTTTTCTCCACATCCTCACCAACATTTATTATTATATGTTGTCTTTTTAACAATAGCTATTCTGACAGATGTGAGGTGATGTCTCATTGTGGTTTTGATTTGCACTTCTCTGATGATTAGTGATGTCGAGCATTTTTTCATGTGCCTGTTGGCCATGTGTATGTCTTCTTTGGACAAATGTCTATTCAGATCTTCTGCCCATTTTTTAATCTGTTTTTTTAATATTGAATTTTATGAGCTGTTTATATATTTTGGTTATTACCCTCTTATCAGATATATCTTTTGCAAATATTTTCTCCCATTCATTTATTTGTCTTTTCATTTTGTCAGCGATCTCCTTCACTGTGCAAAATCTTTTAAGTTTAATTAGGTCTCATTTGTTTAGTTTTGGTTTTGTTTCCCTTACCTGAGGAGTAAGATCCAGAAAAATATTACTAAGACATGTCAAACAGTGTGATACCTATGTGTTCTTTTTTTTTTTTTGCGGTACGCGGGCCTCTCACTGTTGTGGCCTCTTCCGTTGCAGAGCATAGGCTCCGGACATGCAGGCTCAGCGGCCATGGCTCACGGGCCCAGCCGCTCCGCGGCACGTGAGATCTTCCCGGACCAGGGCACGAACCCGTGTCCCCTGCAACGGCAGGTGGACTCTCAACCACTGCGCCACCAGGGAAGCCCTGTTTCCATTCTTATATTTGGTCTTTAATCAATTTTGAATTTATTTTTGTATATGGTGTGAGAAAATGTTCTAATTTCATTCTTTTACGTAGCTGTCCAGTTTTCCCAAAACTGCTTATTGAAGATACTATCTTTTCCTCATTCTATATTTTTGCCTCCTTTGTCATAGATTAATTGACCATAGGTGCATGGGTTAATTTCTGGGCTCTCCATTCTGTTCCACTGATCTAATATATGTCTGTTTTTGTGCCAGTACCATACTGTAACTGTAGCTTTATAGTAAAGTCCAAAGTCAGAGAATGTGATACCTCCAGCTTTGTTCTTTTTTCTCAAACTGCTTTGACTATTTGTGGTCTTTTGTGGTTCCACATATAGTTTATAATTGTTCTAGTTTTGTGGAAAATGACATGGGTATTTTTTTTTTTTTTTTTTTTTTTGCGGTACGCGGCCCTCTCACTGTTGTGACCTCTCTCGTTGCGGAGCACAGGCTCCGGACGCGCAGGCTCAGTGGCCATGGCTCACGGGCCCAGCCGCTCTGCGGCATGGGGGATCTTCCCAGACCGGGGCACGAACCCGAGTCCCCTGCATCGGCAGGCAGACTCTCAATCACTGTGCCACCAGGGAAGCCCTGTCATGGGTATTTTGATAGGGATTTCATTAAATCTCTTGATTGCTTTGGTTAGTACGGACATTTAACAATATGAATTCTTCCAATCCATGAACACAGGGTATCTTTCCATTTATTTGTTATCATCTTCTCTTTCCTTCATAAATGCCATATAGTTTTCAGAGTATAGGTCTTTCCGTGGTTAAATCTATTCCTAGGTATTTTATTCTTTTTGATTCTATTGTAAATGGGATGGTTTTCTTGCTTTCTCTTTCTGATAGTACACTATTAGTGTATAGAGAAGCAACATATTTCTGTATATTAATCTTGTATCCTGCTATCTGCTGAATTTGGTTCTAATAGCTTTTTTGGTAGAGACTTTATGATTTTCTCTATATAGTATCATGTCATCTGCAAATAGTGACAGTTTTACTTCTTGCCTCCCAGTTTGGATCCTTTTACTACTTTTTCTTGTCTGATTGATGTGGCTAGGATTTGCACTACTATGTTATATAGAAATTGTGAAAGTGGGCATCCTTGTCTTGTTCCTGATTTTAGAGGAAAAGCTTTCAGCTTTTCACTGTTGAGTATGATGTTAGCTGTGGGTTTGTCATAAATGAACTTTATTATGTTTATTTTATTTATTTATTTTTGCGGTACGCGGGCCTCTTACTGTTGTGGCCTCTCCCGTTCCAGAGCACAGGCTCCGGATGCGCAGGCTCAGCGGCCATGGCTCACGGGCCCAGGCGCTCCGCGGCATGTGGGATCTTCCCGGACTGGGGCATGAACCCATGTCCCCTGCATCGGCAGGCGGACTCTAAACCACTGCGCCACCAGGGAAGCCCTGAACTTTATTATGTTGAGGTATGTTCCCTCTGTACCAGCTTTGACGGAAGCTTTTATCATGAATGGATGTTGAATTTCGTCAAATGCTTTTTCTGTGTCTATAGATGATCATGTGATTTTTATTCTTCCTTTTGTTAATGGCTGTATCACGTTGGTTTGCAAATTGGTTTGCAAATGTTGAACCATGCTTGCATCCCTGGAATAAATCCCACTTGATCATGGTGTATGACACAATATAAAATATTCTTGAATTCAGTTTGCTAACATTTTGTTGAGGATTTTTGAATCTATATTCAACAGAGGTATTGGCCTATAATTTTCTTTTTTGTTGTTATTTGTCTGGTTTTGGTATCAGGTAATGGTAGCCTTGTAGAATGAATTTGGGAGTGCTCCTCCTCTTCAGTTTTTTGGGATAGTTTGCGAAGTATAGGTATTAACTCTTCTTTATGTCTTTGGTAGAATTCCTCTGTGAAGCTCTCCAGTCCTGCACTTTTGTTTGTTGGAAGTTTTTGGATTACTGATTCAATTTCGATACCTATAATTGGTCTGTTCAGATGATTTCTCCCTGATTCAGTTTTGGAAGATTGTGTATTTCTAAGAATTTATCCATTTCATCTAGGATGTCCAATTCGTTGGCATAAAACTGTTTGCGGTATTCTCTTACGATCAGTTGTATCTCTGTGTTATTGGTTGTAATTTCTCCTCTTTAATTTCTTATTTTGTTTATTTGGGTCTTTTGTTTTTTTTTCTCAGTGCATCTGGATAAAGTCTTATCATTGATCTTTTCTATTGCTCTTTTGTTCTCTATTTTATTTCCACTTTCATCTTTATTATTTCCTCTTTCTGCTGACTTTGGGTTTTGTTTGTTCTTCTTTTTCTAATTCCTTTAGACGGTAGGTTAGGTCGTTTACTTGATATTTTTCTTGTTTCTGGAGATAGGCTTGCATCGCTATAAACTTCCCTCTCAGAACTGCTTTTGCTGCATCCCACAGATTTGGGGGAAGTTGTGGGGTTTTTTTTGTTTTTTTTTTCAGTATGTGAGTCTCTCACTGTTGTGGCCTCTCTCGTTGCAGAGCATAGGCTCCGGATGTGCAGGCTCAGCAGCCATGTCTCATGGGCTTAGCCGCTCCGTGGCATGTGGGATCTTCCTGGACCAGGGCACAAACCTGTGTCCCCTGCGTCAGCAGGCGGACTCTCAACCACTGTGCCACCAGGGAAGCCCGAAGTTGTGTTTTTATTTTCATTTGTCTCAAGATATTTTCTGATTTCCTTTTTGATTTCTTTGTTGACCCACTGGTTTTTTAGCAGCATGTTTAATCTTCATGTGTTTGTGCTTTCCCATTTTCCTTCCTGTAATTGATTTCTAGTTTCATACTGTTATGGTCAGAAAAAGTGCTTGATGTATTTCTGTCCTCTTAAATTTTTTGAGACCTGTTTTGTGGCCTAGCATGTGATCTATCTTGGAGAAGGTTCCATGTACACTTGAAGAGAATGTGTAGTCTGCTATTTGGTGATGGCATGTTCTGTAGATATCTATTAAGTCCAATTGGTATAATGTGTCATTTAAGGCCACTGTTTCCTTATTGGTTTTCTGTTTGGATGATCTGTCCATTGATGTAAGTGAGGTGTTGAAGTTCCCTACTATTATAGTGTTATTGTTGATTTCTCCCTTTATGTCTGTTAAAATTTGTTTTATATATTTAAGTGTTCCTATATTAGGTGCCTATAGGTTTATGCATGTTATAGCCTCTTCTTGTGTTGATCCCTTTATCATTATATAATCCCCTTCTTTGTCTTTTGTTATAGACTTTGTTTTAAAGTCTACTTTGTCTGGGGACTTCCCTGGAGGTCCAGTGGTTAAAACATCACCTTCCAATGCAAGGGGTGTGGGTTTGATCCCTGGTCAGGGAGCTAAGATCCCACATGCCTTAGGGAAAAAAAGCCAAAACTTAGAACAGAAGCAATATTGTAACAAATTCAATAAAGACTTTAAAAATGGTTCACATCAAAACATCTTAAAAAAAAAAAGTCTACTTTGCCTGATATGAGTATTGCTACCCCAACTTTCTTTTCATTCCCATTTACATGGATTATCTTTTTCCATCCCCTCACTTTCAGTCTGTATGTGTCTTTAGCTCTGAAGTAAGTCTCTTGGAATAGCATATAAATGGTACTCGTTTTTTTAATCCAATCAGCCACCCTATGTCTCTTTATTGGAGCAAATTCTGCATTGATATTTAAAGTGATTATTGATAGGTATGTACTTATTGCCATTTTGTTACTTGTTTTCTGGTTGTTTTGTAGTTATTCTCTTTTTTTTTTTCATCTTCTTTTAGTCTCTTCCCTTGTGGCTTGATGATTTTTTTTAGTGTTATGCTTGTGTTCCTTTTTCTCTAGTTTTTGTGTATCTGTGGTAGGTTTTTGATTTGTGGTTACCATGGAGTTCATATATATTGACCTGTAGCTATATCTATTTGTTTTAAATTTATATGAGTTCAAACGCATTCTAAAATTTCTACATTTTTTACTCCCCTTCCCCACGTTTTATGTTTTGATGTCATATTTTACATCTTCATGCCTATCCTTTAACTGTTTATTATAGATATAGTTGATTTTACAATTTTTGTCTTTTAACCTTTGTACTAGCTTAAGTGGTTGATCCATTGCCTTTACTATATATCTGCCTTTACCAGTGAAATTTCCCACTTCCTATATTTTCTTATTTCTTCCTATATTTTTAAATTTTCTTTTTCACTTAAAGAAGACCATTTAACATTTCCTATAAGGTCATTTTAGCAGTGATGAATGCTTAGTTTTTGCTTGTCTATAAAATTCTTTTTCTCTCCTTCAGGTCTGAATGATAACCTTGCTGGGTAGAGAATCATAGCTTGTAGGTTCTTTCCTTTCAGCACTTTAAATATATTGTGCCACTCCCTTCTAGCCTGCAAAGTTTCTGCATTTCTTTAACTTTTGCCATTTTAATTATGATATGTCTTAGTGTGGGTCTCTTTGGTTTGATTTTGTTTGGGACTCTCTGTGTTTCCTATACTTGAATATCTGTTTCCTTCTTCAGGTTAGGGAAGTTTTCAACCGTAATTTCATCAAATACATTTTCTACTCCTTTCTCTCTTCTCCTTCTGGGGTCCCTATAATGTGACTGTTAGTATGCTTGATATTGTCCCAGAGGTCCCTTAACTATCCTGATTTAAAAGAATTTGTTTCTCCTTTTGTTGTTCTGATTGGGTGATTTACATTATTCTATCTTCTAGGTCACTTATGCATTCTTCTGTATCACCTAATCTGCTGTTAATTCCTACTAGTGCATTTTTCATTTCATTTATTGTATTCTTCAGCTCTGACTGGTTCTTTTTTATATTTTCTAGTTCTTTGTTAAAATTCTCACTATGTTCATCTATTCTTTTCCCAAGTTCAGTTACCATTCTTATTACTATTGCTTTGAAACCTTTGTGAGGGAAATTATTTATCTCTGTTTCTTTAGGGTTTTTTCAGTGTGTTTTTCTTGCTTTTTAATTTGAAACATATTCCTCTGATTTTGAATTTCTTTTAAACTTTCTCTGTCTCTATGAAATTAGGTGTCCTGGTCTTGATGTATGTCCTTATGTGGGAGCATCCTTATGCAGGCTCCATGTGCCCAGTGGCTTTGGTGGAAGAGCTGGATCTGAAATGAGCACAGGTCGTGTCTTCTCTGGGGGTTTGCTGACAGCTACCACCTGTAGCTGGAGGGAGGGCTGGAATTGGAGGGGCTAGAGCCAGAGCCAGAGCCAGGTGTGAGCTGGGGTTTCTCCTATGCTCAATGGTCATCACCACTCTATGGGGGGTGGGCTTGGGGTCTGAGGGGCTAGAGCAGGAGCCTTTAGGGAGTTGGGTTTCTCCTAGTTGTGATGGCAGTCTCTGACTTGGTTGGGGTCATGGCCGGCACCTGAGGGCTTGGGGCTTTCACTTTTTCCCCAGTGCGTATGCCTTGGTTAGAGGCTAGGTTGGCACCTGAGGGGTTGGCGACACACTACTGACCTGTTTTGCTCCTACCTGTGATGGTGGTCTCTGCCCAGGAGCTAGTTTCCCTCCTTCTAAATGTGGGCAGGGAGGTGAGAGGCCAGGCTGGTGTCTGATCTGGCTCTATTCCCTCTAAGTGTGCACACTCTCATTGGCAATGGCAGCCTCCACCTTAGTGGGGAGCAGTGCTGGAGCAAGAGGTGCTGGAGCAAGAGGGGCTGGAGCTGGAGCCTAGTGCTGGCTGGGGGGCTCACTGGGGTGGTCCTGGAAAGCTGGCCAAAGCCCCAGGCAGTTTTCAGTCTGCTACCTCCATGCTGTGACTGGGAGTAAGCAAGACTGTGTGGGCGCTCTTCAAGAGCAGAGTCTAGGCTTCTGACAGCCCTCCAGTAGGCCTCATTGATTTCCAAACCAGCTAAAGGGGCTTGTTTTCCCAGTGTTGGACCCCCAGATCTGGGGTGCCTAATATGTGGTTCAAACCCCTCGCTCCTCAGGAAGGATCCCTGAGCCTGTGATATCCTTCTATTCTTCTGGGTCCCCCACCAGGGGTGCGGGTCCCAATCAGATCACTTTTCCTCTGCTCCTACCAGACTCCATGGGGATCATTCTCCCAGCCTTGGTTGTAGAAGAGCTGTTCCGCCAGTGTCCAGGTTTTTTCAGCGAGAGTTGCTCCACATATAGTTGTATTTTTGATGTGTTTGTTGGGGGAGGTGAACTCAGGGTCCTCCTACCCCGCCTCACTTTTGTTCTTTGAATCAAATTCCCAACACAAAAGGATCATCCTTCCTGCCTCCTCCCCACTCCTTCCTCATTTACCTTCCTTCTTCTTTGGTTTATTTATAATTTTAGAAGTTGGAAAAAAGGAATCTTAGAGATGAAATTATCCCTTGTTTTGAGGTCCAGAGAGGAGGAGCAATGGGCTCTATGTAGCCCTGCCAGTCTGGGGTGGAGTCCTGACGCCCACACATGAGTCTCAGCCTAACCCCACCTTCATTTTCTTGCTCTGTTGGGCTCCATCTCTCCACTCTCCTAGATCACCTCTGACCTTGCCTTGAATTCTCTCCAGATATTTTCATCAAAAATAAAACTCAACAAACTGGTTGGCTGGCTTTGAATGGCTGAATTGCTCTAGTAATTTTTTTTTCTTTTAAAATTATACACATACATACACACATACCCAACCAGATTCTCTATTGTAAACTGGCTGTCAGTTTCACTCCTAATGAAATGCATGTGATCTATTGCCCATGCGAACATAGCATGGCTCTTGATGTAATTACATCCAGTTAAAATCCCAAAGACAGAATATATTACAAGAGGAAAGGGTTTCATTTGGGAAAATTCAAGTCAGCACACAAGTATGTATTTTACCTCTCAAACTTTTTTTAAACCAAGAAAGAGCAAATCATTTTTAAAGGTTAACTTTCCTTTAAAAATATTCTGGGTGTGCATCTTTCAAGCACATGTTGAATGTGTGAATGTTAGTGTTTTAGCACTTATATAATCTGGCCCTCTCGTCTTTTTCCACGGTTTCAAAGACCTTGGCAAGTGACTTAGACCCTCACAGTGTCATTGGCAGTTTCTCTTTGTAGCCTGAGGATATTTCTTAATCCCCTTGGAGAGACTGAAAACACAGTTACTGGGTCTCAGAGAGATGAGGGCAGGCAGCCGGAAGATTTCATTTCAGATTTCTCAGCACCTTCCATACACTGATCATCACAGCTGCCATCTCCTGAGGGGCTACTGTGTGCCAGGTGCTGTGTCGGATGTTTTTTAAATTCAGCATCTCTAACCCTCATGCTCTTGTCCCGATTTGATCCACCATCACCCACAGCCTGGATTATTCCGCCCAATCATCTCCCTGACTCCACTCTTGCCTCCTATGGTCTCTTCTCCACCGAGCAGCAGGAGAGCCTTTAACAATGCTGGGCACCCACCTCTCTCCTCCACTCATGCCCTCCCCGGCTCCCATCTTCCTCTGGTAAAGCCAGAGCCCTTCCTCGACCCCCACGCCCCCAGGGGCCCCTCCCGCACTCCGCTCCATCCACATGGGCCTCCTTGCTGACCCTCTGGTGTACTGGGCACACTCCCACCTCCCACCTCTGCTTGTGGTTCCCGTGGCCTGGGGCGCGTCCCCCAGGGACACTTATGGCCTACAGGCTTGCGTCCTTCTGGTGTGTGCTCACGTGAGTCCTTCCCAGAAAGGCCCTTCCTGACCACCCATGTGAAACTGCACCCCAGCTTCCTGGCACTTCTCACCTCTCCTCCTGCCTAGTTTAATCTCCTGATCACTTACCACTGTCTGACGTATTCTCCATATTTTACTTATTTACCTTGCTATCTCTGTGCCATCTAATCTAATGCAGGCTCTATGGAGGAAAGTTTGTTAGACAGTTTTGCTTACGCTGAATCTCTGGCTCCTAGAACATGGCCTGGTACAGAAATGTTTATTGTGTGAATGAATAAAAGGATCTCATTTAGTGTGCGTGGGGTCAGGGACTTTCAGGCAATAAACAAGTAACAAATAAACATGTAATTTTCAGTGCTTCCTTGGTGGCGCAGTGGTTGAGAGTCCGCCTGCCAATGCAGGGGATGCGGGTTCGTGCCCCGGTCCGGGAAGATCCCACATGCCGTGGAGCGGCTGGGCCCGTGAGCCATGGCTGCTGAGCCTGCGCGTCCGGAGCCTGTGTTCCGCAACGGGAGAGGCTGCAGCAGTGAGAGGCCCGCGTACCGCAAAAAAAAAAAAAAAAAATAATTTCCAGGGACTTCCCTGGTGGTCCAGTGGCTAAGTCTCTGTGCTCCCAATGCTGGGGGCCTGGGTTCGATCTCTGGTCAGGGAACTAGATCACACATGTGTGCCACAACTAAAGATCCAGCCAAATAAATAAATATTTTAAAAAAGTGTAATTTCCAGACCATGTAGAAGACAGTGACTGGGGCTACTTCAGGTTGGGGTCCAGGAAATCCTCCTGGAAGAGGTGACGTTTGAGCTGAGACCTGGATGAGACAGACCAGGCAACAGGCCCTGGGTGCAGGGGATGATATGTCCAAGGCCTCACAGGTGGTGATCCATGTGGAGCAGGTTTGGAGGCCAAAGGGAAGGTGCGTGCAGGCCCCTGGGGAGCTCTCCTGAGCACCCAAAGTGGACAGAGCCCTGGGTCCTGCAGTGCGCTGTGCTGACCTCACGCTGGCCTGCCCATGGAGTTGTGTCATTACTCCATCTGGTTCCCTTCCCCATGGGCCTGAGAGTGTCACTCAGCGGGATCAACAGGGCCTCGTGCATCCTCTATCTCCAGGGCTAACTGCAGGGCCTGGGGTACAGGGGGGGCCTCTGCAGATGGGTTTTGAATGACTCTCAGTTGAGGGTGTTGTAGAGTGTAAGCTTCACAAACTATCAAACTGTGAGAGTTCTGGAGAAAACTGAGTTCATTTTATCAAAATGGAGGACTTGAGACACAGGGTAGGGTGTGTGCCTGAGGTCACCCTAGTGGGCGTTCCCATCCAGACTTGAACACTGGTCTCCCACTCCCGGTCTTTCCCCTGTTCCTGCCCTGAGAAACATGGGCTCAGGAAGCCTGGCCTCAGAGACAGGAATCCAGGGGACTCAGAGAGTTAGGGCTCCTGCTTCTCTCGGGAGCACGTGAGGACGCACTGGCTGCAAATGAAATAAAAATGAGGCTTTGCCGATGAAGTCCCAAGAGACCTACAAATAGAAAAGACCCATGCCCTGGAGTCAGAGCCAACTATGGTCTGCTGGAGGTCAGAGCTGGAGGAGCCTTAGACTCTGGCCCAGGGAATTTATTAAAGAGCAGGGAGCCGAGGTAAGAAAGGGTAAGTGATTGACCTGAGGCTACACGACAGCTGGAGGCAGAGCTGGGGCACAGACTGGGCTTGTAGCCTGGCCCAGATTGTCGAGGTGAGAGGCTTTCAAGGACCAAAACAGCCGCACATCTTTCCGCTGCCCTTCTGAGCTCCTGACGTCCATTTTCTTCAGTCACTTTGCAGATGCTCTTTCAAAGCTATGCTTTTGGGGGGATTTTTTTAATTTCTGGAAATATTTTTTTTTTTTTTTGTGGTACGCGGTCCTCTCACTGCTGCGGCCTCTCTCGCTGCAGAGCACAGGCTCCAGACGCAAAGGCTCAGAGGCCATGGCTCACAGGCCCAGCTGCTCCGCGGCATGTGGGATCCTCCCGGACCGGGGCACGAACCCGTGTCCCCTGCATTGGCAGGCGGACTCTCAACCACTGCGCCACCAGGGAAGCCCATAATTTCTGGAAATATTCTTAACAAGACATAATGCGAGGAGAGAGTGGAAGTGTCCTAACTCAGCATGGGGCGCTGGTCCCCCAGCATGATAAATCCAGAGACTGCACGGGGCAGGTGCTTAGGTCTGGATTTCGGTCACCAACACGGTGAGCATCGGGGACAGGCTGGGAAGGGCTGGAGCAGGCTTAGGTAAGTTTAAAGGTTAGATTCCAAACAAGAATACTTTGACTCCTTGCCCTGTGTCAGCCCCTGTCCTGAGCATCCTGTGTGAATAATCCCATCTGACATAGTGACATCACTAGTCAGTAGAAAAGCTGGTCCTCAAATCCAACTATAACTAACGTCAGACAAATAGACACTGTGTTTATTTCTTAGGCTTAGGAGTCCAGGAATGGCTTTTGCTTGAGACAGATCAGGATCAGCTCAAAGACCAAAAGTCAAGATTAGTTTCATGGATCAAATGGGGTTACATTTAGGTTCAATATTCTAAGCTGGGGTTCATGCAAGACAGTGGTAAGGGCTCGGTCAATGCAAAGACCAAGTTTAAGGTTAAGATCAAAGTGACCTCTTGTGTGGTCTAAAGGCAGGATGAATTCTCCTCCAGGGCTCTAGAGGCATAAATGGAAATGCTTCCCCCATGAATAAAACATCGTAAAGGCTGATGGTTTATCTCTAAAAGCTCTGTGAATTTTGCAGTCGACTCCATAACATAGTTATATTTATGTTAGTAAGAATGTTGCCATCCAAATCTTTGAGTAATACTTACACCCTGGGGTGATGTCCCATGCCTGGCATTCCACCAGCTGGAAAAGCAGAGATGTGGGAATGGGTGACAGTTTGGGTGCAGTCTGGAGTTATATAGTAGAGTCATCAACTGTCCTGCTTTGCCCGGGACTGAGGGATTTCCTGGGATGCGGGACATGCTGTGCGAAAACCGAACAAGTCTCAGATAAAGTAGGCTGAGTTAGTGATGGCAGTTAGAGTAAGGGTGAAACTACAGTGAGCAAAACAAGCCCCTTGAGAGTGGATAGAAAAGAGTGGTTAAAAATGTGAGGTTTGCTGTAAGCAAGAACCAGGTGTCTTGTTCATTTTTCTTTCCAATTATCCACAAATCTCTTTGAGCCTTAGGTTCTTCGTCTTTATGGTGGAGCCAACAATGGTGTCCCCTTTCTGTGATTATCATGAGACTTGCATGGCAAATGGTCAGTAAATGGCAGCATCATTGCTTTGTACACTTTCAAGATTCTCAGCTCAGTGACATGACCAAAATGTTTTGGTCAATTTCCTCACCACTCACAGAGGGAAGTGGTCATGGGTATTGGCCGGAAGCCAAGAGTCAATCCCACTTCTGGTCCCAGCTCTTCCACTAACTCATTTTCCCTCTCTGAGCCTACGTTTCCTCAGCTAGAAAATGAAGGGTGTGGATAGAGCAATTGCCAATGCCTTTCTAGCTGGAATATCCTCTGAATCTGTGAGCTGGGAGGTCTTATGGATGTTTCATGAAGTTCTTTATAAACAAGCTCTATAGGAGATCTCTAATTAGTTTGATGTTGTAAACATGGCTATGTTGATTAGCCATCCATCAAACTACTACTGTGTAGAAGAGAAGGAATAAAATGCTTGCAAGGCAAAAACACAGTAGGTCATCTGTAGGTCTACCAGGCTATTGGGACAGTTTTTCTCATACAGGGACAGAATAAGAACTGTGAACTATTACCCACCTCTTACGCCTCCAAGCAGACATCTTAGAATGATGGATTTGGGGGTGTTGGGGTTCATGGAAGGGAAATATTTTGCTCAAAGTCACACAGCAGACCCAAGGCTTTAGCTTTCTAGTCCAGTGACATTTTCATTAAATCACGTCACTTCTAAACAATTCTCCTAGGACTTGTTCACAAAAAAAATGCACTGTTGACCTGATATGGTCTCTGAGGTTCTTTTCCACCGTGTTAATCTCTGGTGTTGGATAAGAGTTTAGGGCTTTGTAGCTGCTGTCTATGGTCCTGAAGGAGACAACAGGGCCTGCAACAGGACATTTAAGGCCAAGAAGGGGAGGAGGCACTTCCTTTACCCTAAAATCACTCTCTCTCTTGAGCCACCCTACCAGACTACTGCATCCCCCTTCCCATAGCCTTAAGAACCTCAAATGGCAGGTGCCTTTGGAAACAGGACAGAAGCACCACAATACATTGTAGTTCCCAAATGGTGGATGAGGAGGGCTCCTGGACTGTGTTTATCTGGCTGTGTCTGTCCTCGGTTGGGGATAGTCTAGCATGGGGGACACCAAAGCCAAGGTCTCTCCCATCTGCCTCATCATCTCCATGTGAACTCTGTTTGGGGAGGGGAGTTGGCTTCTCAAAGGAGTGGAGGCAACTGGCGGTGAATAGGTGTTAGATATATTAGGAAGAAGTAACATCCAGGGGTCATGGTCAGGCTATCATCTAAGATCCTAGATGCAGTCTCAGGACTGTGATGGGCAGCCTGGAAGATGCGGGACCTGGGTCAGGAAAGTCAGGGAGAACCCAATGGATCAGACTTACAGTTTGGAATCAGACCAAGTCAGAGAACAGACCAGCAGCAGGGAAGACAGATTTGAAGACGATGAAGGTGGAATGCCAGTTGTGTTTGATGATATCAGATCCTCCTCTTTTCAATCCCATTCTCCACAGTCACTGAGCACTCACTGTGCCAGCCAGTTTATACATGTGGTTTCATTTAAACATTTTAGCAACCCAAGAAAGAAAACGTCATCACCATTTAAAATTTAGGGTATGGAACCTCAGAGGTGAAGGGACTTACCAAGGCCTCTCAGCTGGCAGGTGGAGGACTTGAGATTGGAAATCAGCTGTCTCTGCCTGTAAAGCCCACACTCATTAACCACACCCCTCCCCCACCTACTAGAACAATAAAAACAGGGCTGGTCACGTAACCAGAGTGAATTCTGGCCATTGAGAAAGCAGGGGATGGGGCGCAGAAGTGTGTGGAGCCTTTCTGTGCTGTCAGACTTTGGCCAGGTGCAGGCAAATTGTTATGACCTGGTAGCCCATTCCTGGGAGGAAGGGTAGTATGTTCTGGCTGGCATCTCGTGGCTAGCAGTAGCTCTCAGAAGCTTCAGGGAGATAGATGTGGTGTTACCACTGGTCCAGGCAGCAAAGAAAATTGACCTTTAGGTCATCCTTGGCTTTGGGCCAAGAGTCATGAGGACTGGCTCACCCACTCTATGTATCTGAGAGAGTGGGCACCTTCTTCTGGAGATCATGTGACTCCCTGAATAACAGTAAGAGCCATTTGTTGAGTATCTATTTCACCCATTCAACAAATGTCTACTGAGTGTCGATTAGATGCTGGGCACAACAGTGAACCCCACAAAGCCCGCAATGACAGAGATGGGCCAGCCAGACTCCCTGCTCTGTCTGCTGTGGTTGCTGTCTCTGTCCCCATGCAAGAGCTTCCCTTTCACACTCTAGCCCCCTCTTCCTGTTCAATTTCAGGCATGCTTTCCCCACCTCCTCATACACTGGTACTATTTCTTTTTATTTCCTGAGAGCACAGAACCAATCAGGGAACATCTTCCTGTTTATTTCCATAAGAAATAACCAGGTGAACTCAAATGAATTCAAGGCAGCCATTGCTAAAGAATAAAAACAAGTTAGATTAGAATAAAAATAAGCCAGTTAGATTCATTTTCTTAGTCTAGGATTAATCTATTCATCAGTTTAGCTCACGGGGAGAAAAACATGCTTCTTCAATAGTTTTCAAACTGAAAATAGATGCCTCATTAAGCCAAACATATTAACCTGAGAACAGTATTGATGTCGGATAGACTAATGGATGTCATTATAGGGAATATGCATTAGTCCTCAGAGGGACCTGACCAGCCATTAGAAACTCTCGGCAAATGTGCTCAGCTATCGTAAAAGAGACGTGGAATCCTCACTGGAGAGAGGGACATGTGGGGAGAGGGAGGACAGAAGAGACAGGGGGAACAAAAGATGCTTCTGGAAACTTGGCCATCCCCGTGAATGACGGTGCCTAATTCAGGCATTTTTGGTCACTTGAGAGAGGGCATTTTGGTAATGGAGGATCCTTGTGTGATGTTATTCTCTGTTATTTCCAAGAGGACAGAAGCAGACCAGACAAGAGGGAGGGCTGAGGAGGTTGTGGCCTGGGCATCCAATCCCAGGTTCAGCCAGATTTTATTGAGACAAACAGCATGCTTTTACAAATGTCATGGAACATACATGCATATGAAATATACAAATGGAACAGCATACATATGGAAGCTCCATGGACATCCAGTCAGCTATCTTTGCCCAGTACTGAATACAAGGAAACTGAGAGGTATTAAGTGATGCACCAAAGTCACCCAGTTATAAGTGAGCAACTAGATTTTTCCTCAGCTTTATTGTGATATAATTGACATACATCACTGTATAAGTTTAAGGTGTACAGCAGAATGGTTGGACTTACATGTACTGTGAAATGATTGCCACAATGAGTTTAGTTAGCATCCACCATCTCGTATAGATAAAATAAAAAGAGAATGCAAAAGAAGAAAATCCTTTTTTTCTTGTGATGGGACCTCTTAGCATCTGTTCTCTTAACTTTCATGTATACCGTGCAACGGTGTTAACTATAGTCATGTTGTGCGTTATATCCCTAGTGCTTATTTATCTTGTAACTGGAAGTTTATACCTTTTGACCACCTTTCTCCAATTCCCCTTTCCCACCCCCTTCCTCTTGGAACCGTGAATCTGATCTGAGCTATTTTTCTGTTTGATTTTTTTCTTTGTTTCTTTTAGATTCCACATGTAAGTGAGATCATACAGTATGTGTCTTTCTCTGTCTGACTTATTTCACTTAGCATAATGCCTTCAAGTTTCATCCATGTTGTTTCAAATGGTAGGATTTCCTCATTTTTATGGCTGAATAATATTCCATTGTATATATACGCCACATTTTCTTTATCCATTCATCCATTGATGGACACTTACATTGTTTCCATGTTTTGACTATTGTAAACAACGCTGCTATAAACATGGAGGTGCAGATATCTTTTCAAGTTAGTGTTTTTGTGTCCTTTGGATATACTTCCAGATATGGAATTGCTGGATCATATGGTAATTCTGGTTTTAATATTTTGAGGATCCTCCATACTGACAACTGAGATTTGAACCCAGGTTGGCATCATCTGGGGTGGAGAGAACCTCTCACGTTCCCACACCGACCCATTCTCCTGGCTGGGTTGTCTTTAATAAAAGCCCCTCTGTACTTCCATCTTCTGAGAATCTGCAGAACCATGCTTATAACTGGGTGGTCTCTACGTGATTACACAAGAAGCAACATTGTGACTTGGATACAGACCCAGCCCAGAGACTTACCAGCCACGAGCCTTTGGCCAAGTTACTCTCTGAATCAGTTTCTTTTTTAACAAAACAGGGTAATTCTTGCCCTCCGGCTTTTGTGGCATCTAGATGAGTTGATAAAGAAAGGCTCCTGGGGACTTCCCTGGTGGCGCAGTGGTTGAGAGTCTGCCTGCCGATGCAGGGGACACGGGTTCGTGCCCCGGTCCGGGAAGATCCCACATGCCGCGGAGCGGCTGGGCCCGTGAGCCATGGCGGCTGAGCCTGTGTGTCCGGAGCCTGTGCGCAGGGCCCCTGCTCCATCCAGCTGGGATCTGGCCCTTGGTGAGGAGTCCCCACTGATGACCAGTAGAAAAGCAGAGCTGCCCTTCCTGGTCCACACCATCCCTGAGAGCTTGCCATGAGCCAGGTACCATGTGAAACACAGAGGTGACATGCTCTCTGATCCCTGGATGTTCACAGCCTAGTGGGGAAGATGGGAAAATGGCATCAGAGAGAATCCAGGCCCAAGGGAGGAGCAGGGAAGAGAGGGAAGCGTCTGGATATAAAGGGAAAACCACTGGAAATGGCACAGGAGACAATTTTGGAGGCAACACGGGGAGGTGGCTCCTTTGTGTAAGCTGGGCAAGGGAGCCTGGGCCTGGGGACAGGAGAGCGCTCAGTGTAAAGGGGACTGCACAGCGAGAAACCTGGTCCAAGGTTGAGGTGAGAGAAAAAAAGGACATTCAGATTTAGTCTCCAACTTCCCCACACCTCTCGGAGTTTCCATGCTCTGTCTTCTACAAATTTATTAATGAGGGAGTGGACATTTGTTAAACACGTATCAGGACCTGAATCTTCTCCTTTACATTTACGATCTTACTTGATTCTCATACAAAAAAAATTAAGCCCCTGAGAATGGGTGATTACTATCTGCACGTGTCTCTCGGTGGTGGAATAACTGGACGAGGGTCATACTACTCACTCCCTGCGTGTCAGGCTCTCACGGCTGTGGTTTCCTCGCTTGCCACGGTGCCTCTCACATCGGCAGGTCCTGCTGGACAGTGTTTTTTCTCCTTGTTGACCTCTGGCTGCCGCCTCGTCTTCCTCTCCAGGTTGGCTCCCACTTAGGATATGTCCAGTGGGGGAGGCATGTGGACTCACGGAGCTCTTGCCTGTCTTGCTGGCAGAAGCCCCAGCGTGTGTCAGCCTGGTTCTGAGAACCTTGGCAAGGCCCACTAGCTCTTCCTGTGATTCGGAGCGGATGTTCCCACCATGCAGGGCAAGATAGTTGTTCACTTACCAGTGTGAAGTGCCTTCTGTGAGCACCTACTCTTTCATAGAGCGTTGAGCTTGCAACTTCATGTCAGGCTGGGGCAATTCATACAAACTCAGTGAAATGCTATTTCTTTCCAATGTCATTATTTTTGCAGTGATTTCTTTAGTGCTGGTATCCCCTGTATGTGCTGTGATGGCAGGGATCATGAACATTGCATACAATAAATGTTTGTTGAATGACTGAATGAAGGAATGCCTGAAGGGAGACATGGGTTCTAGCAACTATCTATTTATTGTCTCTCTACACGTAGGAGAAATTCCTCTGGTTTTTCAGAAGTAAAGATGGTGGTGGAGAGAGAATCTGGAAGAGGAAATGTACTAGATGCAGTGTTGAAAGATGGCTGGGCACAACTACCTCAGGATCAGAGAGGTATGGTGTATCAGTTAGCTACTGCTGCATAACAAGTGATCTCAAAAATTTAGAGGCTTAAAACAACAAGCATTTATTTAGCTGAGGAATCTGTAGGTCTGCTGGGTGGTTCTGCTGCTGTGGGCTGGGCTTGGCTGGTCCTAGATGGGGTCATTAGTATCTCAGGACAGCTGGGTGTGTTGGCTGGAGGCTGGGTGGTCTAGTATGACCTCCATTGGGATGGCTTATCTCTGCTCCTCATGTTCTCTCATCCTCCAGTGGCTAGTCCAGAGCTGTTCTCATAATGAAGGCAGGTTACAAAAAAGAAAGCAGAAGTACATAGGGCCTCTCGAAGTTTAGGTTCAGAAATGGCACAATGTCACTTCTGCAGCATTGTATTGGCCTAAGTAAGTTATAAGGCCAGCTCAGACTAAGAAGTGGGGATATAGATTTTACCCCTTGCTGGGAAGAACTGCAAAGTCATATTGCAAAGGGCATGGACACAGGAAAGAGTTGGGAACTGTGGCCAATTTTGTAATCGCTTTACCATGAGTGTTTTCAAATCTCATCATTCAGACTTCTAATAAAAATCAGGGCAGGGAATCAAGGAGAGTTCATCCAGCTATCCATGACCAACCCCATGTCCCCTCATTCAGGAAGAATCACCAGGAGTGCTGAGGAGTGGGGTTGTAGAACGCAGGGGTAAAACATCTCTAGAGAATGAGAGCATTATCTTCAAATATGGAAGAAGAAGTAGATGCCCTCAGTGTGGCCTAAAGGAAAGACTTTTCCAACATTTCAAGCTGTCCAGAGAGGGAATGGGCTATCTTGAGAGGTGGTGAGCTCCCCATCTTGGGAGTATGCAAACAGAGGGAGGCAGGCATAATAGTAGAGTGAAGTGCTTCTGCTTTGGCATCAGACAGACCTGACTTTGATTTGCAGCTTGGGAGTTTTATGACTTTAACTCTGTGAGCCAGTTTTCTCACATGCAAAATGGGAATAATAATATTACTTACTGCATTAGGCAATTGCAAGGTTCGAATAAGATAATACAGGGCCTGGCACATAGAAGTTCCCAGTGGCTGAGAGCTGATGGCAATACTGCAGTCCATGTTGTGTATATATATATTTTAAGGGAATTCTGGCATCAGAGTCTTTGGAAACAATATCCCTATTAATGTATTATAATTAGGACACTGTCCCCTCCCCCACCCCCAGCCCTCTCTTGGCCTCTAGAAATGGTCTCTGCTGATTCAGATCCACGCCTGGCCCCCTTTCCTGATGGATTGTGGTATTGAGGTGGCATTTCCGGTCCTCTCACTCGTCACTGCCCCTGCACTTGTGAACATGCCCGATGCTCAAATTGTGTGTGTGTGTGTGTGTGTGTGTGTGTGTGTGACTGTGGGAACCAGAGGCTGTTCTGAGAGGGGCCCCTCCGTTCACCACACGGGACTGATTTGCTCTCTGATGGGTTTCTTTAATCATCCTTTCTGAACTCAGATGAAGTTTAATTTTACCTGGAGGAGAAATAATTAAGACTTGTAAAACCCTGTTGTGAATGGCCCTCCAGAGCTCCCAGCAGAGCTGCCCAGTCTGAGTTTTTGTCACTTCCTGTTCTTAGTCAAGGGCCCCTCCGTGGGTGATTGGCCACTTAGCGCTTGTTAGTGGGTCTAACTTCCATGGGCTCGGGGTGTTTTCTTGGAATTGATCTTCCAGTAAAAAGTAGGCTTTGGAGACATGAAGTAACCATCAGAGAGCCTTAAATAAATCACACTTTATCAACAGGAGAAAACAATGTGCTTAAAACACATACTCCAAGGGAAATGGGGTGCTGTGGAGATTCCGGGCAGGGAGGGTGAGGAGGGGGCTGTGTGCAGCTGTTCTCCAGGGGAACATCAAGTCCTGGGTCACTTTATTGGCCATGTGATGTGGTGTTTCCTGAGTCCCCACCCCAGCTCTGCCCTCACTGGGAGGGGGGTTTCTGAGCCACTCTCCTCCCCTCTGGGGGGTGATGGCTTTGCCTGGGAAAGGAAGGTGGGGAGGGGTCCTGCTCTCTCCTCCCCCCTCCCCCCATCTGCCTCCTCCCTCCTGGGCCCCATCTGCTGAAATGATCCCGGAGATCCTGGGAAACCGGGGTGCAGGGGCCCCAGTTCTCCAGGAACGTGGTCGTGTGGAGACATCTCATTGGGGCGGAGGACAAAGATGAGCCCCACCCACCCCTCTTGTCCGCCCGTTCCCCACACAAGGGCCCAGGGAGGGGGCTCCGTCCCTCTGGACGCTCAGTCAGCAGGCGTTGGCCGAGGGCAGCCTGTGCCCGGCTCTGTGCGTGGCCGGGGATTCAGGCAGGACAAACCCTGGTCCCCACCTCGCTTTGTGCACAGTGAGGCCACATCGGCCTCTGACCCGCACGCTGTCACCTCTGTCCCCTCACCCTGCTTTGTGTTCCTTTAGCGAGTGTCACCACCTGCCTCTGGACATGGCTGTGTCTGTTCACGTCCATCTCTCCACTGAATGTCAGCTCCAATGAGGACGGGCCTTTTCCTGTCCTGCGCAAAGCTGTGTCCCCAGGCCTGGGACAGCTCCCGGCGCATAGTGGACACTTTCTTTCGTCAGCGAATGTCATTGGACGTGGTCTAGTGGAGGAAACAGGAGGCACAGAGTTGCGGGTGTCCTCAGGGGGCCGCCTTCCTTGGTGTGTGAGGGCGAGTGCCCGGGGGACACGGGGGGGTCAGCCACAGCATCTGCTATGATCATAAGAGCATCCCGTGCACGGAGCGCCAGGGCTCCGAACCAGCAAACTCCACTCTCTCTTGACCAAGGCCAACCCAGCCCCCGTTGGTGACAACTGTCCTCCTGCTGCCACCAGGCCACTTGGATCTGCACGCCTCCCGCCTCAGCCCGGCCCTCCCCACGGGTGGAGAGAGGGCTCAGCTGGGGCATCTGCGCCGCTGGTCATTGATCTCCTGCTCTGCTCAGGGTAGGTTCAGCCTGCCGGGGGGCTGCCCTGTTGGTAGAGTCTGCCGTTTTGCGCCCTTTGATGAGGTGGTGGCAGAGGTGATGGGAGACCAGGCCTGGCCGTCCCCAAGCCTCTCGGAGAGGCTGCTCCTCCCCACGGGGGAGCTTTGATGAGCTAGCTGTGTGCTTTGAACCTTATGACTGAAAACTGCTGGAGCACGTGAGACACCTACTAATAAGACTTAAAAAGAGCAACTGGTGTCCCAGGGCCGGATCCAGGAGGCACCTAGTGGAGCACAGACATGCCTGGGCCCAGGCCCCAGGTCAGGGGCAGTCTTGGGGTTTGTCAGGTACGGAGGAGATAGGCTGGTGCAGGAGCCAAGTCCTGTGGGTTGGGGCGGAGCTCAAGGCCACAGTGACAGGGGACTCAAGAGACCCAGGGGGAGGGGCTGCCTTGCCTGGGTCCCCCCAGGGCGGGTGAAGGCAGCAAGGTCCCAGCCAGGTTCCAGGCTCAGCCGTCCAGGCTTGGGCACCGAACCACACAGACTGGGGTTCAAATCCCAGCTCTGCCACCTTTCAACCTCAAATCACTTCTGAGTCTCATTTTCTTCATCTGTAAAATAGGGATAATCAACCTTTTAAATGGAGGCAGCAACAAAGAGCTAGACTAGGTTTCCTGGGATCCAGTCCTACTTCTGCCACTTATTAACCATGTGACCTTGAAGTGGTTTATGTGACTTTTCTGAGCCTGGACTTCTCATCTGTAACTCGTGGAGATAATAGTGCCTGCCCATTGGGCTGTTGTGAGGACTCCATGAATGCACATTTGAGCGGCTCAGAAGAGGGGCCTGGCCTACAGTAACCATGTATAGGTGGTTACCATTATTACTGTGATTATAATTCGTAACTGTTTATGTCCATCCTCTGCTCAGAGTCCCCGCTGGGTTCCCATCTTGCTTAGTGTAAAACTCACAGTCTGTAAGTGGCCCTGGATGGCCTCCTGCCACCCACTGCTCCGAGCTCTCCTTCTACTCCCCTCCTCCTCTACAGTCAATGGTATATTTCTGCCTCAGGGCCTTTGCACTCACTCTTCTCCCTGCCTGGAATGCTCTCCCACCATGGCTCATTCCCTTACTTTCTTCTGGTCCCTATCAAGTGCTTTCTCATCCCCATCCCTGGCTCAGGTCCCTTTCTCATTGCTCTCTACCCCTACCTTGCTTTGTTTCTCTTCAGAGCATTAATCTGACACTAAGCTACATATTCATTGCTTATTCTCACCAGAATAAGTGCCCTACAGGGCTAGGGGAATGCAGAATTTTGAATGGGTCACACGGTCCAGCCCTGGAAATGAGGGTGGAGGCCACCTCAGCCCCACAGAAGGAGAATGGAGAGGGGCAGATCTTCCCCCCCCACCAAAAAAATCCCTCAAATCAGGAGTCCATAACTGGCAGGAGGAGAGAGATGGGGGCAGGGATGGGGAGGAAACCCCAGGTGCCTACTATAGAGATCAAGATCAAGATCAAGAATCAGGGGGCTTCCCTGGTGGCGCAGTGGTTGGGAGTCCGCCTGCCGATGCAGGGGACATAGGTTCGTGCCCCGGTCCGGGAAGATCCCACATGCCGCGGAGCAGCTGGGCCCGTGAGCCATGGCTGCTGAGCCTGCGCGTCCAGAGCCTGTGTTCCGCAACGGGAGAGGCCACAACAGTGAGAGGCCCGTGTACAGCAAAAAAAAAGATCAAGAATCAGGAAATGAGGGGGCAGTTCCAGAGTGTCTGAGTGAGGACATGGGCTTCAGAGCAGGGTCGGTTCCCAGCTGTGTGAAAACCTCTCTGAGGCTCGGCTTCTGCGGGATTGGACTCACTGTGTTCATGACACCTGGCCCGTGGGGGCTGAGATCACCCAGAGGACAGGGCAGGGAGCACCGTGGAGGGGACTCAGGCGGCCTTGGTTCAGGCATTGGCCCCTCCACGTGTGGCCCTGGGGCCTCGGGGGCCGTGCCCCTCCCCCTGCTGCCCCAAGGGCTCTGTGAGGGGAAAGGGACCCCAGGAGGAGTGAGGAGAATCGTGGTATCCTGCGGGAGGGGGAGACCTGGAGGTGGTCCAGGCCCCCCCGATCTCACAGGAGAGGAAACACACACGTTCTCCTCACCCTCGGGTCATCCCCAGCCCCAGGAGTGACTGAGGAGCTGAGTCCTGCTGGGTTCCCACTGGCCATTCAGACCCTTAACTCCTCCACGTAACGGCCCCTGTCTCAGCCCTTTGCCTGCGGAGACACCTGGTGCTGGGTGAGGAGGCCATTCTCAAGCTCCAGAAAACTGAGGAACGAGGAGGGTCTCCCAGAGACGTGCCCCACGTCCAAGTGCACAAGAACTGGCCCACTTGGAGGTTTGCTGAGCCCACCCCAGCTCTCACCAGCCTCCACCCCCTCTAGGTGAATTTCCCTGGCTTCTCTGGCCCCTCTTGGGGTTGCCAGGATCACACTGGCCATGCAGATGTGGAAGGGGCCCTGCTGGGCTGCTCTGGCTGAACCCGACATCCCTGCTCCTGGGGCTCAGAGACAGATGGGCCTTTGTCACACAGCTCAGAGGGCAGCTGGACAGGCAGGGCCCACAGAGGAGTGGCCTGAGTCCTGCTGGACACCCAGTGAGCCAGGGACTGCTGTGAGGCAGGAGAGGGCTGGGTAGCAAGAGTGCAGGGGACAACGGTGACATAGAGTCAGGTGAGCCAGGCTGGCAGTGAGGAGAGAGGAAACCTTCCCCATGGAAGGGGTTGGCCGGAGGGAGGCACACAAGAGGCTCTAGAGCAGCAGGTAGGGGCTCTGAAAGGACCGCAGTGGCGGGCAGGAAAGGCGGGTGGGCAACAGGTGTGTGGTGAGCGCTGGGTCCCACAACACTGCTGGAGGAGAGCAGACCATCTCAGCTGGTGGCCGAGACCCGGACTCCCTCTGACAGGTGCGGTCCCGGACTGGGTTGCATGGTGAATTCCAGAGTCTGCCAGTGGTAGGACTCGAGCTGCTTATATACTTCCTCACTCGTGCATTGATGTGACAAGTGTTTACTGAGGGCCTACTGTGTGCAGGGCACCAGGACACGGTGGTGAGCAAGACAGGCTCGGCCCTGCGCTGTGGAGCTAACACGCTGCCGAGAACACAGACGGGGACGAGCCAGTGACATGTACCCTTTTTTTGAAGTTGATGGAGGGGAAACTGAGGTCTATAGAGGAAAAAGGATTTTACGATGAGGGAGCTGGGATTCAGAGAAGTTAGTAACTTGCCTGAATGACACAGACAGTAAGTGGCGGAGCAGGTGCACACCTAGAAGCACCCCAAGTCCGTGCGTTAACCCCAGTGTTCACCCTGGGCACCTCCTAGAGGGAGGCTGCAGGGGAGCCCAGGCTCTCCCGTCCTTGCTGTCGGACTCTTACGGGGGGAGGGGGTGGGTGCGGAGTCCGCATTGGGTCCAGCTCTGCAGCCGACCATAGAGGTGGATCGCATAGGACCATGGCCAGAGGACAGTTCCCACTGGGGCAGGGCATGGGGCTGAGGCTGGCAAGACCAGGGGGACACTGAAGCCCAGGCCTGGGACACCACATCCCATGGCCAAGGCAGAGGGACTAAAGCTGGACCGTGTGGAGAACAGAGGCAGGTCAGCAGACGGCAGCTCAGGCGGCGTCAGGGGAGGAGGCCAGGAGAGACGGCCAGCACTTGGCCAGGCCCCTTCTGCTCACCTTGTGGGCCAGGTAGAGCTGAGGCCGGCTTCAGCAGGTGGCCACCCTGCCTACCCCACACATGTCCTACATCCAGGAGCTTCCGTCAGCCACCCGATGACTCTGGACGCTCTAGCTGTTTACCCGCAGCCTGTTCCTCTGGGTGATGCCGACATCCCTGTGTGGGTACCAGCACCTGTGACCCAGGCGTAGGTGTGATGTTTGGGTTTTTTTTTGTCCCCGATAGAGGATAATGACATACTATTATGGGGTCCATTTACATCCAAGGGAGACATGAGATCGTCAATTATCAGAAGCAAGTCTGTTGTGTTTACCTCCTGGATTGAGTCCCTCCTTGAAGGTAATAAGTAGGGCGGGCGCATTAAGGAAGTACCAGCTGCATGCTCTTGGGGGGAGAAGGGAGGTGTGATGTCAGGAAGGGCCTGGTGGTCAAGGCAGGATGAGCTGAGGAATAAATGAAAAGGCTCCTCAGTTGCCCAGGCTGCTCCTTGCAGGGAGAAGTCCCCCACCCCACCCGTCTCATCTCTGCACTTTCCTCTGTGAGGGCTGGGAGTGAGGGGAGCCGGAGAGGGAGCCCTAGAGGAGGAGTCAGGCACACAGAGATCCCCACTTCCCTGCTGTGCAACTTTGGGCAAGTTTTCTCCCCTCTCTGGGCCTCAGTTTCCTCATCTGTAGATGGGATCAGCCCTTCCCTCTCAGGGGGGTTGTAGAATGAGCCCTAAAAGCTGCACAAATGGACACTCAGGAGTGGAGGGGCAGTGAGGGCAGTGGTCAGGGGCTGGGGCTGGAGTCTGTCACTCAAGCCTGTGAGATCGAGCAAATTTATTACCTTCGCAGGGTCTCAGTTCCCTCAGCTGTAAAATGGGGATAGTATTAGTCCTTACCGTAAAAGGTGGTTGTGAGAATTAATGAGGTGATGCACACAGAGCCTGGTACACAGTAAGCCCCAACCAGTGGTATTATTGGTATTATTATTACTGTTATAATGGCCATGAATAAAAGAATCGGAAACTTTCATGCTTTCCATCAGCCCTGACTCCCTATGCCTGTGGAGCTTGGTCCCACTGTGCTTTGCCCTCTCTGCTGTGAGTACTGCCCCAAATACAGTTTCTTCCTTGGGAATGGCTTAGGGAAGGGAGGATGTGTTGCTTGTGCCTGGTGTTTAGACTACATTTTTCCAAAGAAACATTGTTCTTCATAGTTATAAGTAGTAGAAGCTATTAGAGCTTTTGTTTTGACTAACCATAGTCTATAGCAGAGTTTAATGAAACAGTATGTTCTGAGTTCCAAAAAACTTTTGGAACACAGCATTTCTAAATCGTTGGAGAAAAAACAATCCATCAGGTACCTATTGTGTGCTAGACATTGTGCTAAATACATTGCCTATGCTAATGTCCTTAATTTTTGCAGCAAACCGATGATATTGGTGGTGTTAACTCTGGTTTAGAGAAGTCATGCTCAGAGAGGCTAAGCCATTTGCCAATATTTCCAGACTATTAAATGTTGGAGCCAGAATCAGAACCCAGATGTTTCTGATACACGGTACCTGCATATAATATCACTACCTTCTGGTATAGTGCCACTGACAACACAGCTTGAAAAGAAAAGAAAGGAGAAGGAAAGAACTAGTTTCACCAGTAACTGAGACTGCTGACATATACCACCTCCTGGTAGCAGTTAACATGACCTAGGTTTAAGCCAATCCATTCAGACCATTCCTCTGGCTACAGTAATTGGCTCAGGGATGGGCCTGTGACCAAACAAGAGCCATTGTTTTACCAGGAGACTTTTACTGGGGCTACTCTTGCTCTTCCCACTGAACTTGAACTAGATTCTTCCCACTGAACTTGAACCTGGAAGTCCACAGTCTAGAGCTATTGTTCCCATCTTGAGTGTAGCCTGAGAATGAAGACAACGTGTAGAGGAGAAATAGAAAGAATTCTGATCTTATGACACCATTGGTGGCCCCATCAAGTTATTCCCAACTCAACTCTAACCCTGTAAGCTTTACATTACACCAGACATTGAGTTAATTCTCTTTTTGCATGAGCCATAAATGAGTCCTAGCTGGTTCACAAACCCATGAGAAAAAGCACAAGTAGAAACATGGTTTAGGGTGAGACTATGGAGGATGCCTCAGATCCCAACTGTAGAAACCCACCAGGCATCTGGGAGCTGAAAGTCACATGGCAGAGACGCTCTCTGACTCTCCATGCCTCTCTCTGCCTTTCTCCCTGACTGGGTCTGCAGAATGACTCATCTGTATTTCCCTTTGCCCATCTTCTTCATCTCCTTTGCAGACCAGCCTCTCTGCTCTCTCATGACCAAGCATGACCACACCTAAATAATGAGCAGACCCTCGGACTGATGTGATTGGTTCTCCAAAGCTGTTTGACTTGATCCCCACGTTGCAAACAGAGGAGAAGGGATCTGATTTTTCCAACCTGGACGAGTGTACCTTCCAGGCCTGTTCAACAGTAGGTGTTGGAGGGGAACCTTACTGGACTTGTGGGCTGACAAGGAGAGACGTGCAAGGAAAAAATAATTGGCCTTTCTACCCAGATGGGAGTTAATAGTGGCTGTTTTACAGTTGGGGAAACTGAGACTCTAAGAGGCAAAGTCACCTGCTAAGATCTCCTGGCTTGTGAGTTGTAGACTCAGGATTCATACCTTGTTCTGCTGAGCCCTGACCTCCATGGTCTTTCCCCAGTTCCCCCAACTCTCCCCGCCTCCCCCAAGCACTCTTCTGTGGCTACTTGCCCCCATCTCCTCCTCCAGCCTGCTCACTTCTGCCAGGACGACCAGAGCAGAAGACAGGAAAGCCGACTTCCCCAAGAAGAGAGGTAACTCAGGGGCCATGGGTGAGGGGGCAGGCTCGTATTTACCCCTCGTGCATCTGTGAAGTTTGCAGTGTTCCACCAGAGCAAGCGGGCCCTGCCTTCGCTTCCAGAGTCAGGCCTGGGCAGCCAGCGCTCAGTTATTAAACACAAATAAGAACTTAATTAAAATTTCATGATGGTTGTGTTTCACCCAAACAGCTGATGGCCTTGCATTTTCACCTGAGTCCAGCGGTCCCACCTCGGAGATCTTCACCCAAAGCCTTTTGACCCCCACAGATCAGTTTGGATAACAAAGTCTCTTGTGATCGTGGCGAAGTCCAAAGTGAGGTCGGCTTTCTTCAGACGCAGCACCCTGGTGACTGTGGTTAAACAAGGCCCTCTTGGGAGCGAGGCTGGGCTTTCCCACAGCTTCTGCCGGCCACATAGGTCCCAGCCTCTGGTTCCTGGAGATGATCTCTGACATTTACTCGGTGGGAATCAACAGGATGATTCCAGGCAAACAACAGCCAGGAAGGATTTAGGAAGAGGGACTGCAGTGCGGGTTGTACCTGGGGGTTACTGAAAACCACATCCCCGCAGACAGGGACGGTGGGAGGGTGGGGATGTGTGGAGGTCCCCTTGCTACTCCCGCAGGAGTCTTTTCAGGGTGTCTTAAGGACAGAAGGTGACCTTGGAGCGGTGACACAACCTCTCAGGTCCTCAGTTTCCCCAGTCAGAAGGTAGAGCTGATGAACCCTCCTTCACAGGAGGTTGTGAGGGTCACAGGGAAGGGGCTGCAGGAGGCTCTCAGCATGACTCCTGGTACACAGTACGAGCTCAGATAAGTAAGAAGCCTTTACTTGGGTTGGGTGCCCAGATGACTTGCTGAGTCAGGTGGGGCTGGTGATGGGGAGCCCTGGCTTCCAGCCCTGTCCGTCCCATCGTCGATCATCTGAGGATGCTCTGGGCAGGAAGGTGGATGGACCATGAGGTGAACCGGATGTGGAAGAACAAGGGTCTGGATGACACGCTTTCTCACAAGTTAGGCAGGAAAGGGTTTGGGGGGAAGCCCCAGGCATAGGGAATGAGAAGCTGAACTTGACATTTGCAGAATCTGGTGACAAGTAAGAGATCATTGGATTGGCCAGGCCAGGTGTCCCATCAGTGGGTAGTATGCAGGTGCGCCTTGCAGACAGGAGCTGCTCCATCCATTGTATGGGCCTGGGAACATCGAGGAGTTGATGTCCAGGACCAGCCCTCAGCCAGTGAAGGCTGGAGCTGGAGGTAAGCCCTAGTTTCCTCACCCCTCCCCTCTGCTGGGGCAGCTCTGAGGTATGTTCTGCATCGCCTCCCAGATTGCCCTGCCCCCGGGACTGAGGCCCTGCCACCTGCAGCAGTCACCTGCTACATACGCACCTGTTACCAGCTTCCTTCCCTTCCCTGTCTCACTTCCCCAGTTGTCCTGATGCTTACCTGGACCACCTCCCCAATAAACTACTCACCCTCAAATCCTTGTGGCAAGATCTTCTTCTGGGGAAGCTGAGAAAGGGGGTGAGAGGGGAAGAGTGGGCCCCAGAGGAGCAAGGCTGTGACACAAGTTGTGGGGATCCTGGTACCAGGCAAGGGTCCAAGGTGGGGATCTGGTTTCTGGAGCAAGGCAGGGGCCCATCACCCTTCCCCAAGGATGGTGCTGAGGATGGAGATAAAGGTGGGAACAGCGGAAGGTGTCATAGGCACCTTCTTCATCAGGCACGGCTCACAGGTAGATGAGCTCATACCATCCTCACAACAGCCCTGTGCTGTGGCTTCTATGACTGCCCCACTTTACAGAGGAGGAGGCTGAGGCACCTGGAGGTTGAGTAGCCTGCGGAGTGGTGGAGGGGCGGCAACCAGGCAGACTCAGGGCTTTACCTCCTTGGTTACCAGCTGCATTAAAAACTCTGAGAGGCCCTGTGGCAGAGAACCAGGTAGTTTTCAGCTCTCCCCAAACATGTATGACAAGGAATCCTCTGCCCGGAGCACATCTTTGGACTCTGGAACCAGCTTCAGGACATATAGAGCCTGTATAGAGCCGCAAAGCCCCAACTTGTACGGGAATTTCCCGTTTGCCCCAGGCTTTCCCTGCGGATGCAGAGATAAGCCACATTCCCAAGGCTGGGGAGGTGGCGGTGAGGCTAGGAGGCCAGAATGATGCAAGGTGATGGTCCCGTGAGGGCTGTCACTGGGACAGGGACACAGGGCTGGGGTGAGGGAGTGGGCGATAGGAGACGCATTGGAGAAAGAATGGGAGGGTGTGACGGATCCCGGGAGGTGGTCCGTGTGGTGTGGATGCAGAGTTTTCAAGGCTTCCTGGGGTGGGGTTGAGGCTTAGGACCTACTCTAGAGACAATCAAAGAATCTAAGGGGAAGGAGAAAGGCTGGGGGAGCTGGGCAGGAAGCAGATCTAATCTTTGAGGAAGAAGAACTGGATTCAGAGTTGGCAGATTGGGCTCTGGGCCAGACTCTGCCTCTAAGTCACTGGGTGGCCTTGGACTTCACATCCAAGGGGCTTTAACTAGATGATCTTCAAATCCCCTCTCAGCTCAGATCTCAGCTCCACATGGCTCTGCATTATTGATGTTCTCCTGGGTTTTCCAGTTAAAATCAGCATCTTGGCAAAAGAAAGATGTGCTCCTATGTTGGGAGACCCTGGGGGAAATCCATCATAGGTCTGGCACTCTGAAAGGAGCTCTCTGTGCTCCTTCAAGGTCACTTGTGCACAAGGGTCCACCCCTTTCACCTGCTCAAGGACATCAGTCCAACAACACCTCCCTTCCTGGGTCATCAAAGTTCCTTTCTGCCTGGGGTCATTCCCATCAGTTTGTAGGCATGTCATTATCTCTCCATCAAAACCCCATGCCAACCTTCATGTTACTGTAACATTCCTCAAAAGAGGTTTTACACTTGTTCTCTTCCACTTGTCCTCCCCAAGGGAACCTGTACTTCCTGGGTGGTACCCAAGTGGCTGCACCCAGGGCCTTTTCTGCACCTGGACCAGGTTTCGACGATCCTGGGCCTTGAGCCCGACGACATCCCTGATGAGCCTTTTCAGGGGTCTAGAGAGGCAATGAGGATGGTCAGCCTGTGTCTACTTGTTGAAGTCACCAAAGCTCAGCCTAGATCCAGGGGGAGGGACATAGGACTCACCTCTTAATGGAAGGAGTGTCAGAGAATTTGCAGACATGTTTTTTTTGTTTGTTTGTGCGGGCCTCTCACTGTTGTGGCCTCTCCTGTTGCGGAGCACAGGCTCCAGACGCGCAGGTTCAGCGGCCATGGCTCACGGGCCCAGCCGCTCTGTGGCGTGTGGGATCTTCCCGGACCGGGGCGCGAACCCGTATCCCCTGCATCGGCTGGCGGACTCTCAACCACTGTGCCACCAGGGAAGCCCACAGACATGTTTTAAAACTGCCAGAGACCATATAGATCATTCTCATGCCAAGTTCTGTAGAGTTCTGAGAGTCTTCCTGCTTCTTAACATTTCTATCAAGGATAGAAAAATTCAGTGTCCTGAATGAGATGAGAGATCTGAGCTACACTGAGGCTAGAACCCCACTTTGGGGAGTGGTCCTAACTTGCTGGTAGAGGCTCAGTTGAAGTTCACTGCCCACCCACCCATCCAGTTACCCATTCCCCCCACCCCAAAATCTAGTAATGTGAGCAATTCTGGGCTTCAGACCAATCAGATAGATGGTAACTCCCCACTGCAGACTGAGGGTGGGAACAGTGGAGCATAGCTACATTTTCTGGACACTGTTTTTCCTATGGAATAGAGGGACAGAAAAGCTCTTTGGGACAGATTTCCTGAATTTTCTGTCTCATGATTAACAAATTAACAAATTAACAAATTTAATCTGATCCTGAGAGGAGGAATTATTTCTAATCTGAGCAATTCCTAAATAAAATCCCTGGAGGAGTGGGGCTGGAGAAATGATCAGAGAGAAGCCTCATTTGTCTCTGTAGACTTTAATATTTAACTATTTAATATTAATATCTATACATCATTATTCTAAATTTAACATTAAAATTAATATCACACACATATATACATATGCATACATATATAAATTCACAGTTTCACAAGTGAGGGGTATTTATCATACAAAGGAATTCTACACTTTGCACTTTACAAAAGAATTTGCCAAAGGCTTCCTTGAAGTGTTGTGCTCTCCAGGGAGGGACAGAGAAGGATTTTGATTTTCAAACATTTTCTTGTCGTGCTCCGATGCAACCTTAAAAGTGTGTTCGATTTCTGTTTCAAGTTCCGTTTGATTCAACCAGCATTTTCTCAAGCTCTGATTAAGTCCTGGGCACTGTGCTTGGCACTGTGGAGGAGCAAAGATGAATAAGATCCATGTTCAAAGGGAGACAGACTCTGTAAACCCGCTCACAGAGGCAGCTCTTCCAGAATGTGCCTGGCCAGCTGTCATCAGGGACAGCTCTGCAAATTCGTCAGCATCGTCCGAATATCCCACCAGCAGCTGAGCCTGGAGAGGTGCCTCTGGTGTTCCAGGCTGGTGGGGAGGCTAGGAAGGTCTGTGATTGGGTGAGGGGAGAAACAATACCTCCTCTGTTCTCTTCCTCCATCACTGGGCTTGTTCCACAAAAGTGCCAATTTTTAATAAAACAGGGCAATTATGTGAACATGATGGCTTTTGAAGCTACCATAAAAGAGAGAGCCTGTGATAGCAAGTCCAGGGTCATCCACCAGATTTGTGAACCTTACACCTCTGATGCTGGGGGCTCGTGAATCCCTAGGGCAGGTTGCAGTTATTTCTTTCCTTTTTATCTACTTTTTTTTCCTTTTGGAGAGTGGGTTTGGGTCAATGAGCCTTGAGTGCTGCTGAGACAGGTGGAGGTGAGGATGTTGGGAACAGCCTGAAATGGAGTGGGACGTACCTTTTTCCTGATCTTAGGGGAAAACAGTCCTTTGTCCTTGAGTATAATGTTAATTGTAAGTTTTTTGTAGATGCCATTTATGTTTCAGGAAGTTCCCTTCTATTCTCTAGTTTGCATAGAATTTGTCAAATCTTTTTTTCCCCCTGCATCTATTGAGATGATCATATGATATTTTTTCTAATTTATCAATACAGTGTAGTACATTGATTGAGGGTAGGTTTTTAAAAAAAATTTAAAGCATTTTGGTAAAATATACTGAACATAAAATGCCAGTGGCATTGTCTCAGTTTTTGTTTGTCTGAGAGAGTCTTTATTTCTCCTTCAACTTATTTACTTAATTTTAAAATTATGGTCAAAAATGTAACATAAAATTTACTGAATTTTCAAAATTCAGTTTCAGTTTCAAAACTGAAACTCTGTACATTAAACCCCATTCCTACCTCCTCCAAACTATTTTAGATTCCACATGTAACTGATATCATATGGTATTTGTCTTTCTTGGACTTACTTTGCTTAGTATGATAATCTCTAGGCCCATCCATGTTGTTGTAAATGGCAAAATTGCATTCTTTTTTATGGTTCAGTAGTATTCCATTGTATATAGGTACCAGGTCTTCTGTATCCATTCATCTGTTGTTGGACACTTAAGTTGCTTCCATGTCTTGGCTGTTGTAAATAGTGCCACTACGAACATTGGGATGCATGTGTCTTTTCAAATTAGAGCTCTTGTCTTTTCCAGATATATGCTCAGTAGTGGGATTGCTGGATCGTATGGTAACTCAATTTTAATTTTTTGAGAAACCTCCATACTGTTTTCCATAGTGGTTGCGCCAATTTACATTCCCACCAACAGTGCAGAAGGGCTCCCTTTCTTCCACACCCTTTCCAGCATTTATTATTTGTAGACTTTTTAATGATGGCCTTTCTGACCAGTGTGAGGTGATACCACATTGTTGTTTTGATTTGCATTTCTCTAATAATTAGCAATATGGAGCATCTTTTCATGTGCCTGTTGGCCATCTGTATGTCTTCTTTGGAGAAATGTCTATTTTGGTCTTCTGCCCATTTTTTGATTGTTTTTTTGTTAGTGAGTTGTGTGAGCTGTTTGTATATTTTGGAAATTAAGCCCTTGTCGGTCACATTATTTGCAAATATTTTCTCCCAATCTGTAAGTTCTCTTTTCGTTTTATTTATGGTTTCCTTTGTTGTGCAAAAGCTTATACGCTTTTGCTTATAACATCTTTTCATGTGCCTATCGGCCATCTGCATTTCCTCTTTGGAAAAACATCTATTCATAATTCAGTCTTGATAGGTTGTATGTTTCTAGAAATGTATCCATTTATTTTGGATTATCAAATTTGTTGGTGTATAATTGTTCAACTTGAAGGACTCCCTTTAGCATTTCCTATAGGGAATTTCTAGTGTTGATGCACTCCCTTAACTTTTGTTTATCTGGGAAAGTCTTAATTTCACCTTTATTTTTGATGGATGTTTTTGCCAAATATAGTATTCTTGTTTGGTAGTTTTTTATTCAATTCTTTGAATACATGGTCTCAATCCCTCTGGCCTGCCAGGCTTCTGCAAAGAAATCTGATGATAATCTTATAAAATCTTCCATGTACATGACAATTCATTTTTCTCTTTCTGCTTTCAAGATTTTCTCATTATGAAGTTTAACAGTTTAATTATAATGTGTCTCTGTTTGTGTTCCTTTGGGTTTATCCTAATTGGAGTTTGTTGAGATTCTTGCATTTCTTTCTCAAGTTTGAAATGTTTTTGACCATTATTTCTTCAAATAAACTCTCTGCCCTCTTTCTCTCTCTTCTTTTGGGACTCCCAACAATGTTCCATAAATCTCTTAGGCTCTCTTCACTTTTCTTCATTCTTTTTTCTCTTTGATCCTTTGACCTGAAAATGATCTGTCCTTAAGTTTGCTGATTCTTTATTCTGCTTCATCAAGTTTGCTGCTGTACCCCTTTAGTGAAATTTTCAGTTCAGTTATGGTATTCTTCAGCTCCAGAATCTCTCTCTTTGTTGATAGTCTCATTTTGTTCATGCATTATATTTCTGATTTTGCTTAGTTGATTTTTGTTCTCTTTTAGCTCGCTGAACATCCCTAAAATGGTTAATTCTTTTCCGGTAATTCATAGATCTCCATTTCTTCAGAGCCAGTCTCAGGAGATTTATTTTGTTCCCTTGAATGGGTCATATTTCTCTGTTTCTTTGTATACTTTGTGATCTTTTGCTGGGATTTGGACATTTGAATGAACAGCTACCTCTTAAGTCTTTATGGACTGGCTTCACACAGAGGAAGACCTTCACCCATCAACTTGACTAGGGATTGTGAATACTTCTCAAACTTTTTCTGGAGATGTATTTTTGGGCTTGTGTCTGTAATATTCTAGTTAAATAGGCTTGCCCCTTTTTCTTATTAGGAGCTCATAATATCTTGTTCCCCTCTGGTGTCCATATATGGTACTGGAGTCTCCTTGGTGCTGTATGTGCAGTGGCACTCACCTTTGTTCTCAGTGACCCCCATCCTGACATCTAAACTATGCCACTATTCCTGTCAGTGCTCCAAGTCAGGCAAGACATAAACCAGTCCCCTGTGCAGCGCCCTGAAAAGCCAGAATGTTGGATGCATGTTCCATTCTTTTTTTTCCTTCTTGAGGGAGCAGATGGGAGTTGAGACTTTTTATCCTGATTGTACTGTGCTGCATTGAGCATGGGGAGGGCCTAGGGCAGGCAGATGCAACAAACTTTCCTACCCGCTTTGATGAAGTTTTTATTAGCTCTGGAATTCCAATTATGCATATGCCAGGTTGTTTGATATTGTCCTACAGATCTTGGTTGTTCTACTTTTTTTTTTCTCACTATTTTTCCTTTTTGAGTTTCTATTGGGCAATTTCTACTGACTTACCTTTAAATTTAGTGATTCTTTCTTTGGCCGTATTGAGTCTACTAATGATTCCTTTAAAGTCATTCTTTATCTCTGTTCTTGTGTTATTTATTTCTAGCATTTCCATTCTTTTTCTTATAGTTTCTATATCTTTGCTGAAATTATCCATCTGATCTTACATATTGTCAACTTTTTCTACTAGAGCCTTTAATATATTAGTTATAATTATTAGTTATTTTGAATTTCATGTCATAAACTTCCAACATCTGTATCTTATTACTTTGTTTCTTCAGACTGTGTTTTTTTTTTCTTGATCTTTGTATGCTTCATAATTTTTGGTTGAAAGCCAGACATCTTGGTAAGACATTAGAGTCTGAGGTAAATACCCTTAATGCCTGGAAATGGGCACATCTTACCTCTCTTAGGCCTTTGGTGAGAAGACTTGAGTTAATCTAGTTAAGAGCAAGGTCCAATTTTTGCTATGTTTACCCTCAGTGCGTAACTTTAAAATCTTGTAGCAATACCTTGTGTGGGGTTGTTTTGCTAGTACAAAGTCTGTTCAACCCTCAGCTTCAGGTTTTTCCTTTGCCCTGTGATTCAGAGTTGGTCTTTTTTGCCTGCTTTTGTTCCCCTGCTGTCCCTCTCTCAATAGTACTATGCCATTATCTGTCACTGAAAGCTTATTAGCTTGGTGGTGGGGGGCAGGGGCAGGGGGAAATTTGCCTCTGTCTTAGGCATATGCCATGTCCCTGGTCTTGGGATGTGGTCTCATTTCTTCTGCTCCTTCCCTATCTGTAGCTTGTATTTCTACCCTTCCCCTCAGGAGATGTTTATAGCAGAGGGAGCAGCACATGTAAAGGCCCTGAGGTAGGAGGGAGCCTGGCCAGTAAGAGATGCCCAAAGAAAGTCAGTGTGCCTGCGGTGGAAAAGAGTCTCAGTGATGGGAGTGAAGCCCAGGCTGAGGTGGAAATTACGCTTCGTCCAGTGAAGGGGGAGAAGATTCCGAAGCTCCCTGCCTTCTGTTCCTTTTCTTAGAATGAAACAAAAGCTGCTGGAGCTGATAAGAAGGAGGCAAGGGATGCTGCTCATGAGTTATTGCCCTCTTCTCTACTTAGCCAACCATGGCAGGGCACACTGATATGGTTAGTTTTATAAGAGTGACCCCTTATCTGTGGTTTCGTTTTCCATAATTTCAGTTACCTGAGGACAACTGCAGTCCAGAACTATTAAATGGAAAATTTTAGAAGTAAACAATTCATAAGTTTTAAATTGTATGCTGTTCTGAGTAGCATGATGAACTCTTGAGCCCCCTGCTCTGGTCCACCCAGGATGTGAATCATCCCTTTGTCCAGCATATCCTGCGGGTTAGTCAATTAGCAGTCATCTCAGTTACCAGATAAACCGTGGCAATATTTCAGTGCTGGTATTCAAGTAGCCCCTGTTTTATTTAATAATGGCCCCAAAGCACAAGAGCAGTGAAGCTGACAATTTGGATGTGCCAAAGAGAAACCATAAATTGCTTTCTTTAAGTTAAAAGGTAAAGGTTCTTGACTTAATAAAAAAAAAATTGTATGCCGAGGTTGCTAAATCCATGGCAAGAATGAATTTTCTATCCATGAAATTGTGAAGAAGAAAAAAGAAATGCTGCTAGTTTTGCTGTTGCACCTCAAACTGCAAAAATTATGGCCACAGTGCATGATAACTGCTTAGTTAAGATGGAAAAGGCATTAAACTTGTACAATAAGATATTGAGAGAAAAAGAGAGACACCACATTCACATAACTTTTATTACAGTATGTTATAATTGTTCTACTTTAATGTTAGTTATTGTTGTTAATCTCTTACTGTGCCTAACTTGTAAATTAAACTTTATCATAGGTATGTGTGTCTAGGAAAAGCATAGTATATATAGGGTTTGGTTTTATCCACAGTTTTAGGTATCCACTGGGAGTCTTGGAATGTATCCCCTGTAGTTAAGTGGGGACTACTGTACTCAATATTTTCAAAGTTTGGGTCCTTCACTCATGGCTGTTACCTCCTTTGCTCTGTTTCTTTTTTTCTCCTGGAAACAGCTTTATTCTAAGACAGAAGGGCCTTCATGTTGACAAACTTTGTCCCTTATACCTACCTCTTCCGTACATCATCCATCCTTTTTTTTTTTTTTTCCAGCAGGATGAGACAGGCCTGAACTCTGGCCATCAAGGACACTGAGGCAGGAGATGCCCTGTCCCAGGGAAAGGCCCAGACACCAGCCATTTGCAGCTCAGAGTGTAGTCAGCTCTGGAGGCTCCAGACAAAACAGCAGGGCTGTCTCATCAGACTGAGCACAGGAAAGTGGGGTCCACGGACAGTCTGCATCACAGTGGGTTCAGGATGCAGCCGGCCCTGGATGCAGGGCCCAGGTTTAGGGATGGAATCACAAGCAGAGCCACAGGCTGGGCACGGAGGGTCTGGTCACAGAGCAGGGCAGCCGCTGAGGCACCGGCAGCTCTGGGCAGTGGTCTTTTATTTTCTTTTCTTAGTACAAAAACAAGTACACCAACATATGCTCATTTTAAAAGATTTTGAGGAATAAAGTGAGAGGGTCCTTCAGCTCACGTCTTTATTTCCATTTTACAGATGAGAAAACTGAGGCATCTATTCCCTATGAGCACAAAACTGGGCTCTCATTTGCCTGATGTGACACTAGCAGCTCAGTGACTCATGGGGGAAACCAAGGTCCTGGGTGGGGCTCAGGCAGTTGTAAACAATTGGTTCACTTGAATGCAATGTTTTCCTCTGCGTCACTGTTGGCAAATCAATATTCAATTGTGCCACCCAGTGTAGTACCTGCCTCCCTGCTCAGGGATGACAGAGAAAAACAGACCTGATGAAATCTAAATAGAGGTGTCCTGAGAAACACAATAGAGACGTGTGCAGACGGCTCCCAAGGAGTCTGTTAATCTGAGGCTGTTGAATTACCTGAGCAGCTGCCTCTGCTACTGGCATCCTCGCTCAGGACACAGAAATTACTTCTCTTGCGGTGGTTATCTGGAGCAAGCCGATCCATTTTTCTCCTTTATTACCACTGATTTTCAGGAAAGTGCCTGCCCCCCTTTTCTTAATGTGGATTTATTTGATGACTCCACTAGGCCTGGTGGTGGGGGCCAGAGCGAACCCTGCAGTTAGGAGGACACTCAGCCCCTGAGCCCGCCTGTCCGAGGCTTCAATCGGCGGGTGCGATGGGTGTGTGGCTGGACATCCATCCATTCAGAACTGTCATCTCCATCAGTACATTGGGACGGTGAGTTTCCCTTCCTTCCCTTTCCCCTGCTCTGTGGATGGCTGTGCCCCAACCTGAGGCAGCTGTGAATGGGTCGAGGTGGGGAATTCTCTGGAGTGTTGTCTGGGAGGAGGCGTTTCCAAAGGAGACCCCCAGTTCCCAGAAGGTTGAATATTTCATATCTGCTCAGTGAGACTCCTGACTGGAGGAGGACGTGCTGGGGCTCAGAGCCCTACTTAAGGCTGATGATAACTAACCTGGATGTGCTCCCTCCTCCCAGGCCTGGTGCCACGAGCTTCATGCAAGTTACCTCCCTCATGTCTCATTTTGCAAATGAGGGACTGAGGCACGAAGAGGTGGGGCACTTTGCCCAAAGGCACAGAGATGGGAAGTGGCTTTCCTGGAGTTCCAGCTCAGGCAGGGGGCTCCACACACCTTTGCTGGAGAGTGGAGAACAAATGTGTGAAAGGAACTTCCTGAGCACTGGTCCACACAGCCCATCCTCTGTATCCACAGTGGCAGAGGCGTGGCCAAGCAGCTGCAGCTCCCATTTGGTAGGTTGTTTTTCTAGATAATTCTTTCTTGGGGGGGGGCGGTGCCCTATGTATTATAGGCTGTTTTGTAGCATCCCTGGCCTCTGTCCCCTAGATGCCAGTAGTACCCCTTGAGTCACGACAATAGAAAATATCTCCATAAATTGCTAAATGTTCCCTGAGTGTCAAAGTACCCCCCAGTTGATAACCACAGGTACATGGGCAAAAACAGACTTTGGATCAGAGATGTGAGTTTTTGTACCTGCTGCACCCTTTACTTGCTGTGTGACCACAAACTTGTTTCTGAACTGCTCCAAGCCTCTGATTTTCATCAGGAACACACAGATGAACCAACCTAACAGAACTCTTTAATGGATTAAATTGATTCTCATGAGAAAAGGCCTGGTACACAGTAGGTGCTCAATAAATATTAGTGGTTGTAAGTGGCTCAAAAAAGCACTTCACTTCCAGAAGGGCAGGCATGACCTCCAGAAAAATCTCAGCAGCCTCACTCTGGGAAAGAGAAATAGAAAATATTCTCATTCCAAAGTGTAAATATCAGAGGCTTGGTAAGATTTCTGAAAATAAACATTTTGCATGGAAGGGAAGAAAGGAAAGTGGGAGAGAGGGGAGGGGGTGGAGGTGGAGGCCCAATGTTTAAGAATTGGGGTAGCACACATAAAAATCTGATTTCCTTTTCTCCTGAAAAATCAGGAGGTCTGACCACCCCGGGTATGGCCTGGACAGTCACTGGAGCTGGGTGGCTTCTGCCCCCACGATGGGCCTCTCACTTAGTCTCTCTGCCAGGACTCCATCCCCACCACTCCTGACGGTTCCTCAGCTCTGGACCTGAGGACCAGCATCGTGTTCCCCCTGCTGTGCTCCTGTCACCTGAACATGTTACCCCCCCAACCTCGGGAGGGTGCCAGCGGGTGACCCTGAGCTGGAGGGTCAGCCCTGAGATTCCTTTTTTTTTTTAAAAAAGGAATAGAAAAGAGTTTTATTTGAGCCAACGTGAGGACTCTAGACCAGGAGACAGTCTCTCAGATAATGCTGAGGAACTGCTCTGGAGAAGCATGGTTTCCTCTCAGAACAAAGAACATCAAACGAGTCAGGGATACATTCCTTGAAGGTTTCAAAACAAAGGAGGTCAGCACATACACAGCGAGTCAGTATGGCCTTGGCATCTGGGAAGGGAATCTTATCATGGAAGGAGTACCAGCTTTGGCTTTCCAGGAAGGAAGGCATTGAATCTTTAGTTTTAATATGGACATTCTTTACTTCTGGTCAGTGAGCCCTTTTCTTTAATAATTAAAGCAGATGTACAATATATGTTTTAGGCCACAAATAGGCTATTCTAGTTAGCATAAACTTCAAGTCAACTCACGTATAAGCCAGAATGATTCCCCATACATCAATATGTGAAAATTTCTTTCATCATTTCCCCCCTTTGGTCATAAATCTTTTGATAGAAAGCATTGATAATTAAAATATTTGTCCCTTGATGTTAGGGTAGTTGTGGGCTGCCCTGCTCCATCTGTCCCTTGGTGCTATGTATTATGTATTATGACTACTTCTTTCTATCTTTCTTCCTTCCTCTCTCTCTCTTTCTTTCTTCCTTTTTTTTTTTTTTTTTTTTGAATAGTAATAGATTTGCCTAGTTATCCTTGTTTAGGGGTAATTAATTGAAGTAGTGGACAAACATTGTCAGGGAAGCATTCTATAGGCTATACACATTATCAATCATATCCAGTTAACACACAAACATCGTATGCGTGCTTTTAGCAGTAGACTGAAAGCAAGCTGTGATACGTGTCATGAATAGCCTGATGGTAAGGAAAAGAATGATAACACATATTATGAAAATAATGATCGTCTGTAAAACAGAGCAAAAACAGTGCTTACTCATGAAGGGTGCCAAATAAATCAGTCATTTAAAGGGTCCGTTTTTCTTGTAACCAACTTGACTTTTGGGAAATTCTTTCCGGGTGTATCTCAACATCTCCAGAGGTATTGATATAAGTGCAACAAGTAATATGAGCAATAGCCCAGATACCTTCTTATCTGGCCAGGAGAAAACCTAAGGCAATCCTGTTATCTAGTACTACTTGGGCTAAGGAACTTCGGGATGTCTGTTAAGCTGCAATGCTCTTTGCAAACTTTTTAGCTATTTGACCCAAGATGGCTGATAGATTTCTGACATCTCTTTATTTACATACACTCTCACATTAGGAACCAAGATTCTCAAAAGATTTTCCCACGAGGTATCTTGGTATCTTGCTAACATGACTCTCTTGACTCTGTCATGAAGAGAGAAAGGAGGTTCCTCTCCTTCCTGTTGTATAGACAATGGGGCAACAGAATGTTTTAATAAACATAAACCTTCTATTTGTCAGCTATTAAGACATTTATGAGCCCATCCTTGGGAAGGTGACTCAATTCCAGTACCACCTGTGAAGACAAAACCTGGGGAGCAAAGGTGATCCCTCCCAGAGTGCCCTCACTGACAGCCCCACTAATTGGAAATTTTGTCACACAGTAGTAAACTAAGTATATGGCATTCGATATAAGGGAGTTGCTGGCATAGTTTACTCACATTTTTTCTCTTTAATACATTTTTCAATTAAGTAAGGTACAGAGTGAGGGAGTCCTGGGGTAAATCCTGTGCTCGGTGTCTAAGAATTGAGGATAGTATCAGACAAGGGATAGACATGTTAATACGTGGAAGAAAGCCCTGAGATTTTATGACCATCTCAGCTCAATGTCACCTCCTTGGAGAGGAGTTCCATGACCACCCGAGACAAAACAGTCCCCGCCCACACCCCTCACTCTTCATCCCATTGCTCCATCAGGAAATGCCAACAGTGGATGGGCTGCTGTCCCTGGGCCAGGCTTCACAGTGGCTGGTGGAGGACTGTCCTCACGCTCGTGTCACAGAGGGAATTGTTCCCAGTCAAAAGGCAGGTCAGGCTTCACAGAAGGCAGAATGCTGCTTCCCCCCTCTCCACAGCGGTCTTGCAAAAACTTGGACACTGATATACTATCACTAGAGCAACCTGTGCTCTCTTTTGGCCAAAAGACCCCCCAGTCACATTCACTTGGCCTTTAAACACAACCTAGGATCCAGCACACAGCGGGTCCCTTATCATCACTCCATCATCATGGCAGCCGAGGAAGAGGGCTCAGGAGGCCCGGTTCTGGCTCTGTTCTGATGGTTCATCTGTCTGTCTCTTCCCTTCCCCCATCTCTCTCCACAAGGTAGAGCAGCCACAGGGCTAAGCCCTTTCTACATGTTACCTCGTTTGATTCTCCCCAGAATCTTATCAGGCAGCCTCTTGGATTAGCCCTGTTTCCCAGAGAGGGTATAAGCCTCCAAGACACTCAGAGACCCCTGTCAGATGACAGGGCCGGAGGTGGGGGGCTGGGAATTGAACTCAGATGGGCCGACCCTCAAGGCCTGTGATCACACACAACACAGTCCCCTGTGTGACTTGGGGCAAGACACAGATTTAAGACAGCAAGAAAAAAGACATGGGCAGAAGGAAAAGGGTAGAGAGGAAGTGAGAGGAAGAGACATCTTGTCTCCAAATTGCGGCGGGACCTTGAGAAAACACTTCTCCATTTTGGGCCTCAGTTTCCCCTCTGAAAAATGCGGGGAGGAGGGCTGGTCTGGGCAGTCGTAAGTGGTGCACTCTAGACCCCTCCCCAATCCCAGAAAGCCACACCCTCCCTGAGGCCGGCCAGAGGATGTCATCTGTCTCCCAGCCCATCTCCAGCAGCAGCAGCATTTCCACAAGCTCCTTCCTCAAGGCACTGAGGGATAAGGGAGATGGGTGTCCTCTGAGCATTCTCGGGGAGCAGAGGGCCTGCTGAGGAGAGCGTGGGCAGGGAGATGCCTTCAAAACTCCAAAGAACCTCGGTGCCAGTGAGCTTCTCCGAGTCCTCCCTGCATCCTGGCCGGTCCCAGGGGGCCACCTGGGGCAGGTCCTTGAAGTCCTTCCTCAACACTCCTGCTTCCCACTGTTCCTCCAACCTGGCCCTTGTGACCTGGCTCCCAGGCCCCTTGCCCCCCTGTTCCCTTCTCCGGATTCCCAGTGACAGTGGGATCCCAGTTCCCTGTGCAGCCTGGGAGCAGAAGCCCTCCTTGCTCCTGGCCTGACACCCCTCCCTGAGGCCTACTCTTGCCCCTCCCTGGGATCTGGGTTCCATGTGCAACAGGGGGTCCAGCCCCAACTTCTGCCCCCAGAGGCCTCGAGAGACACCTGGGCGATTGGGAGCCCGTGGAGGATCACCCAGGTGTACTTCAGCCAGAGGCTCGGATCACAGCCTGGGTGGGCAGGGGGCTCAGAGGGATGGGGTCACTGACTGCCCACATCACCCATCCACATTTCAGTGACGTCCTGATGGCGCCCAAAGGATGCTCACCAGCTGGAACTAGTGACAGTGACCTTGGAGAGGCCAGGGAATCAGAGGGAAAACCCATTTATGGGCCCTCAGGTATGTGCCGGCACCACATAAGGGCTTTGCCTGAGATAATACATTTAATTGTTTCATTAGGACAGCTCTCTCCCAGCAAGCCATTGCCCTTCTCTAGGCCTCAGTTTCTCCCTCTGTGAAATGGGTTTTGGCCAGAGCCAGGTCTCTTTGGACCCTCCCACTCTAGGATTCTGAAGTATAACAGGTAGATCAATAACCTACCTGAACCTTAGTTTCCCCCTCTGTGAAATGTGTGTGGGCCTGGAGGGCACTTCTCTAAGGTCCTTCCCATCCTGGGATATCCCTAAGCCTCAATTTCTCCTTCTCTGAACTGGGGTGGTAACACCCCCCACCTTGCCAGGGCTGGCTGTGAGGACGCATTGAGATGTGCATGAGATGCCGGGTGCAGCGCTGGCACCCTGACAGGTGGGGCAGGCAGGGTGTTCGTCCACCCACCTCCACCCCAGGACATTTGCTGCCATTTCCTGAGACTCTGCTGAGACATCACTGGTCTAAGCTTTTCATCAGCATTTTACTACTTTGTCCTCACAACCCACAGAGGGGCTGAGATAAAGGTCCTGGGTGATCCATTTGAAATGCAAACCCCCCTGTCCCACAGTTGCTTAAAGCACCACAGAGGGCCCCCTGCTCCTAATGCAAAGACCCCAATATTGAGTTTGACTTTCAAGGCCCCGTGAGGCCAACTCCTGCCCCGGCCCCTCCAGCCCCACCCACACCGATACAAGTGTGGAGACTGAGGCTCAGAGAGATGGCAAGACTCCCCAGGGCCGTCCGCCTGGAGACGGCAGAGCCGGATTCAAACCCAAGTCCATCAGAGTCAGTCCCTGGGCTCCACCGGCCCCATAGGCCACCCAGAAATGCCGCCTCCAGGGAGTTCGTGCCCTGCCCACCCCACCACCACCTGGGCCTTGTCACAGCTGGAAGAGATGCTTCTTCCTCAAGTCTGCTTCACAGTCACAGGCTGTCCAGCTCAGGGCGCTCAGTGACCCGTGCTCCGCTTGCCTCCTGCCCTGGCCCTCCCCACAGGCTCAGAAGCTGATTTGCTTACCTCAAATTCCCCACATCCATCCACGTAGACAGAAGCCCTTGGGAGGCACTGGAGGCTCTGATCTGTGTCGGCCTCATTTGCCAAGGACACGGGAGCCTTTGAAGGGGATGACTGATTCTTAACCGTGTGGTTTGGGTTTAGCCCGAGGCCTGTGTGGACACTCCTCAGGCTCCTCATTAAAGAGCTAAAGGGTTGGTTTTAAAGGAGCTGAGGACGACGCAGCTGGTGTGTCTCCTCTGCCCTTAGTAGGGTCTTTAGAAGTGTCTAGACACAGTCACACAGGGATCAGTTAAGAGGCATCTGTTGTGGTTCAGATGAGAGCAGAGCAGCTGCGGTGGAGACAGCAGGAATGGGTGGACAGGAACGGCTTCAGGGAGACTGAGAGGACTTGGTGCCAGTGAAGGGCACAGCACCGACACTGGTTAGGGGACACGGGAGCTGTAGAAAAGCTGATAATAAACGCTGGTGAATTGCTCCATGGGCCACCAGCAGGAAAGACAGACATGTCCCTGAAGGACCACTCTGCACTCACAACGATGTGGGGAGCTCTTCACAGGTCTGGGGACCACAGGTGACAGTGGTGGGGATGTGAGCAGAGGTGATAGAAACACCTGCATGGTGTATGACAGGTCGGGCTTTGTCCTCAGTGTTTTTCATGGACACGTGAGATAATTCTCACAACAGTGCTGTGAGGTATGTGCTGTTATCATCCTATTTTACAGATGAGACCCAGAGAAGTTTAGTAACTTGCCCAAGGTCACACAGCAAGTTAGTGGCAAAACTGGGACTCGCACTCAGGCAATAGTCCCTAAGTCCATACTCTTAACTATTATTCTAGGAGATAACTATGCAGTTACTGCTCTGAGGGAGTTGCAAAGCCATAAAATAAAATCCATGGGCAAACTGGATGAAGGGAGAGAATTTCTGGCTGTAGGGACCAGAGAAGGCTTCCCTGGGGAGGCAGCATTTTAACCCAGTCTTAAAAGATGGGGAATTTTTGAATAGGCAAAACTGTAACCTACCATCAGGACTGTTATTTCACACAGCACAAACTCACTCTGGTCAATTTCAGGGAAACTTTGTTTCCAAGGGGTGGGCTGGAGCGCATCTGATCGCAGGACACTCATCACAGGATGGCATCGAAGCTGGGAAGATTAGGAAAGAAAGCCTCTGGCATGTTTAGGTTCTGTCTCTTAAAACAGGAATTCCATAAGCAGAGTAAGAGGTTTCTGTTACTGGGTGACAACCAACAATGGTAGACGCTCACTCACTCCACGTTGTAATGGAGGAATCTGAGCGGAGAAATCACAAATGCAAGGGTGCGTGGGGGAGGGGGTGAGGGGAAGCTCTAGATGCATTGGAGGAGACTGTTTGGCTAGAGCAGAAAAACAAAAACACAAGGTTCTGTCTTAACCAAAACATGCATCACGGCTCAATGTTGTGTTGTTAGAAAAGCCTGAGCAGGTGGATTTAATGTGTTTGCTAAAAAATAGTCAAAAGAAGTTCTGAGAAAAGATCGGTGAGGGTCCTTGGTCTTGAAATGCCCTAAGTCACTTCACTGCGCTCAGCTCTTGTTTGACCATGGACTATAATGCACAGAGGCACCTGTGGAAATGCAGTGGTCTCTCCAGCCTCTGCACGTCTGCCACTACCTCTGTATTGCTTTCTGCAAAATAAGTAAGCAAGTGGGAATCCACTTTGTGTGGCTCAACTCTCAAATGGCAAAAACAATGGGAATTCCTTCCACTAAAGATTCAGGAAAAGGAAATGGATTCCTGAAGAGTCAGGAAGCAGCGGCTTAGGAGAAACAACAAAAAAGTGGGTTTTAATTTTCTGGCATGTAAAGAAAATATTTTCATTCTTGGAAACACAGGACAAAGGATACTGAGTAAGCTTAAGGTTTCTCTGAAAAGAGAATCCAAGCCAAAGGTTTTAAAAACTTCTATTAAATGTCGTGTTATAGGTTATACCCTCAATTTCAAACATCTGTGAATGTATTATTTTAACCCCATTCCAGTCCTTCAAAGAGGATCAGTTCCCATTTAGACTATAAGTGCTTCGTGATTAACCATGAACTTCCTATTATTTTTCTTTCATTTTCACTGTCAACTTTCTATCTTTAATTTTTTAAGAAGCAATTTCCACTTTGGTTTATTCCAGCTTGAATTCTACCAACCCCACTCATCAAAAACAAAAACAACTAGTTCAACTTCCAAAGATCTAACCAGTGTAGGAAAGTTGGAAAATACAAAAATCTTATCACCTAGAAAAACCAAGGCTATGGCATATTTTCTTTTTTCTCTATAAATGCAGAAAAATAAAAACAAAACAAGATGAGGATAAAACTCTACACACACAGTTCGCTGTGCGATATTTTAAAGAAACAAATTACATTTCCAAAAAAAGATTTTAATGGCAGGAAAATGCTCATGATAAATGTTAAGCAAAAGTTCTGGGTCCAAAAACGTCTACTGAGTGCAAGACATGTATATGTACTATATAAAAACGCACCAAACATCAATCGTGATTATCCTGGGGTATAAACCTCTTGTTATATCCTGCACTACCAACTTGGAACAGCAAACATGTATCACTTTTAAGGATCAGGAAAAAATTAATGCCACTTGGAGGAAAGGCAATAGGAACCTTATATTTCTAACTAATGGCGCTCTAAACAGCTTATAAATGTTTTGTTTCAAAAGCAAAGTATCAGGCTGGAGGATGAGGGTGCAGGTACAGGCGGGCGGGAGGGCGTGCGGGCATGCGGGGGAGCATGCGCGTTCAGGGGTGGGCGAGCAGAGGCGGCGCCACGGCTCTCTGGTATAAAAGGTCCTTGGGGAGCTCTGAGATTGGAGATCGCCTTTGCCGCTCCACCTGTTTTGCCTGGAGCTCAGAGACCTTCAGCCTGCGGAGCGCTGAGCACAGAGCAGACATGGGAAGAGGGATGTTGAGCACGCTCCAGTTGGGGCTGCTGCTTCTGGCACTGCACCTGCTCCAGCAGGTTTTTTCACAGGTTTCCACCCCAAGCCCAGCCGGCCCTGCAAGCACCACCAAGGGAGGCGTCAGCGCCTTGCAGTCTACAGTCAATGTCCTCTTGCTTTCACTTGCCCTCCTTTTTCAGCTCTACTGTTGAGAGTCTCAGGCTGAGAATTCATCCAATTCATCTTTTCAAACCCAAATCAAACGGCTTCTGGATGTCCAGTGTGGGGAGGAAGACAACAGTTCCTCATCGAGTCTATTGATTCCACTCCATATTTTACTGACAGATAATGTTGAGAACATCAAATTTGACTGGTTTGAAGATCATCTGAAGAATGTGACTCGATATGAAATCTGTAGAATTTTGTGTACAAGACTGAAAGGAAAGCCAGTAGCCAAAATTAGCAAATGATCTGATGTCATTAATTGGGTCTTAAGGAATATGGACTCTTAAAGCTCTACCTTGAAAATAAGAATCGATTTAAACTTGATCTAGAGAAAAAGGATGGGGTGGGGAATGGAGAGGTTTCATTTTGATTCAGCAAATCTTGAGCGCCATTAAAATATTGGGTAACATCAAAAGCTTCTGTGATTCTCTTTATGTACATGGGAAGGGGCCTCTATTGTTACTGTAGAGCAGTGCTAATTTAATGCCAATATACTCTAAAGTTTTAAACTGTTAAGCTTTCGCTGTTTTCCTGGGAACTCAACGCTTTCCTCTGTGGTTTTGGATTTTACATTGCATTTGAATTTGTGTGTAGAAATTGACACGTCAGAGCAATGATGCGTTGGAATCTGCTCTGAATCCAAGAATAATGAGTACATCTTGCTTATGCCCTTATAAAGGCTGATGGTGAGCACTTTCCCATCACACATTCCCATTCAATGAGAGTGCCAGATTCATTTAGCTACCATACTTAACCTGATTCCAAAGAATAGAAGTGCATTGACTCCAACTAACCTTAAAATGCTGCTTTTTATGGACAGATAGATGGGATCCTGCTTCCTCTGAGCCATGTCAATGAGACTTGTTCTCCATGGAGGTAGGTGCTGGTTTATTTTCATTCCTCATCAGAAATGAGGCTTATTCCAAACACTGTCTTCAGTCACACGGTTTGACCTGCAGCATTTATTCTGCCAAGCAAAGGCCTGGGTGGGAGTCCAGTGGGGCACGAAACAGGCACTGGGCAGTAATTACTTTGGCCAGGTGGGCTGCCCAGGTCTCAGCTGCAGGGGCAGCCAAGCAGTCCAGAGTTCCTTGAAACACCAAAACAAAATTGTGGGGTTTTCCCCCAGTTCATGAAGGTGTAACCTCAAATGCTACTCACAAGCCTTCTGTGTCCACATCATCAGGTCTACTAGTCTCTTGACAAACCTTTGGTGGGGGGTTTGCTAAGTCCCAGGCATTTGGTAGCATTTTCCCACTTCTTATCTAATTTCTTCTCTAAGGAATGAATGGTGGAATTTTAGCCACTAGGCTCAGGCTGATGGAGATAGCCCAGTGGAGTAGTTAAGACCATAGGCTTAACTACTACATAGACCTGGGTTCAAATTCTGGCTCCACTAAGTACCAGGAGGAGACGTCGGGGAGGTCACTTTGTGTCTGTTAGTTCCGGTCCCACCTTATGGAAAATCACAATAATAGAACCTGCCTGTTGGACTGTTGTGAAGATTGGATGAGATACTACATGTGAAGTGCCTGTCACCATCCCGACACAAATTTGTGCTCAAATAAGCTGGTGAATTTGAATCGCTCCTTAACATCTCTCATGTGTTCTCTCTGAACTCATCAGCCTCATTAAAAGAACCCAGAGACGCCCTGCCTTATCCACCCTGGGGACCGTACCACTGCCATCTGGGGAAAGGGCTGCCTATATGGTGGAGTCTGGGCCAGGGAAGGCAAGAAGGAGCACTTATGGAGAGCCGACCACGTGTCTGACCCCATGTGAAGCATTTCCAAGCAAGCTCTTTCTCTGAGTCATCTCAGTGCCAGGGAACTTTCCCTATCCCTCTTTGCAGAAAAGGAAGTAGGGGCTCAGGTAGGTTTCGCGACCTCCCCCCATCAAGCTCTTGTAGCTCATCAGAGCCAGTGCCAGGACTTGAGCCCTGGTCGCTCCGACACCAAAGGGCATGTGCTTTTCTGACACTTCTATGGGAGCTTGGAAACCACTGGAAGGATCACCAAGGGACGGGGTCTATGTGCCAGGGTTGGGCACTTGCTCGACTGATGTAAAGGAAGGTAGGAAGTGGTTGGAGGAGAGGAAGCCATCAGGAACCAGCCAGGCAGCCTGGGCTAAGCCTCCGGGGCTTTCTGCATGTGTGTGTGATCTGTGCCAGCCACGAGGCCCACGGCCTGTATCTCAGCTCTGCCACCATGGAGACTCCAACATGTTCCCTCTCTCTTCTGTGCCTGTTTCCTCCCCTGTAAGGTGGAGATAGCAATAATTTCTCCATCTTCGGGCTGTCGGACATATTAAATCAGAGCCACTGGCCCTGTGCCTTACACAGGGTAAGTGCAGAATAGGCATTACTGAAACATCACAGGCAGCAAACTGGTGGGTGAGCATGGCTTTTCCCTGCAGTCCTGGTCCTGAGAAAGGGCCAGCTGCCCTGTGGGGACATAACTCATCACATAGAAGCCCAAACTCTTGCTTTCACATTTTATTTTTTAAGGATAAGCCTACCGGCAAGATTCCCTTATGAATAATGACCACACTTCTCTCCCTGGGAAGTTTCAGGAAGGTGGTTACAGTGTAGGTTCTGCTGTGGTGCCATCAGCAGTCAAAGAGGGTGATGAGCCTAGCTCTGGCTAGATGCACCCAGCTTCAAATCCTGGCCCCTATAGCGTACAGGCAATAACAGCAGACATCTATGGAGCTGAACAGTTTCCTCATAACCATCCGAAGTAGTTCTCTTATGGTTATTCCCAGTCTGCAGATGATGAAACAGAAGCATACGGGGGTTCAATCATCCCCAGTCTCACCTGTAGCAAGTAGACTGAGGGTAATTTAACCCCTGCTCTTATTGCACATTTTTGGATAATTCACTTAACCTCTCTGAACCTCAGTGCAGATAATGAAATGGAGGATAAGGACCCCCCACTTCACAGGGCTGCTGTCAGGGGGTGGTGGTGAAGTCCTGCATGTGAAGCGCCCCACCCAAGGCTCTGTCCACTTGTAAAACTGGTGAGAAGATACTAAAGGTGCTACCTGAGAGAAGAGCCCTCCAGCTTTCCAGGGCGTGTGGAGTCAGCCAGATGTGAGGTGTTTATTTGCAAGAGAGGTGCTTTGTTATTCCAGACAAGATATGAGGGGAGGAAAAGAAACCACAGGCCTTCCCATCCTCCCCCATCCCCACACACAACATTGATTCCAGGGGCCACTAGCATTGCAGGCATATCGACTGACTGGCCTGGAGGGGACCTTCAGGGTAATCTGTGGTGCAGGTGCAGTGGGTTGTGAACCTGCTCTGCTGGCACGTTGATCATAGAGATTAAAGGTGCCCATAAAGCTACAAGGGGTGTGGTTGGCCTCCAGCCAGGATTGGGTTGGAGCTGGCCATCCAGGATAATCGGTGGAAAGGCGCTGAGCAGCGTCATGGTTCACCTTCTGCTGTCCGGGGGGGAGTTGAAGCCAGAAGTGGGGGGCAAATGTGCTGTGTGAGGTTTCTGAGCACCCAGGCAGAGGAGTTATATGTTGGGGTGCAAAACAGAGGGGGTCATGGTTGGACTCTCTGCTTGGATTCAAATCTTGGTTCCATCCCCTATGAGCTGTGTAACCTCATGTGTCACATTCTTACCCTCTGTGCCTCAGTTTCCTCCCCCTGTAAAATGGGGTTATGAACAGTTCCTGCCTCATGGGATGGTTGTGAGGATCAAATGGGTTATGCATGGAGAGTTTAAAAATGTGCCTACCTGTGGTCTGTGCCACATGGGTGTTTGGTATTGTTTTTGTTTTTGCTTTTGCGGTATGCGGGCCTCTCACTGTTGTGGCCTCTCCCCTTGTGGAGCACAGGCTCCGGACGTGGAGGCTCAGCGGCCATGGCTCACAGGCCCAGCCACTCCGCGGCATGTGAGATCCTCCCGGACCGGGGCACAAACCCATGTCTCCTGCATCGGCAGGCGGACTCTCAACCACTGCGCCACCAGGGAAGCCCAGGGTGTTTGGTATTGTCGTGTTGACTGGAAAAAAAAAAAAAAAGCCTAACCTATAAGTTGAGAATTATGTTTTATTTGGGCATTACTGAGAACTGTAATCCAGGAACCAACCTCTTAGAGAGCTCTGAGAGACTTCCAAAGGTAAGGAAGGAGCTAGGATATATAGGAGTTTTTGCTAAAAAAAAAACCCCTCCAAACTGAAAAACACAAAGTCAAATATCAAACATTACCACTAATCACAAAAATGGACATCTCAGGTTAATGATTTTAGTGCTTTTCTATGTATGGGAAGATGCAAGAGTCTGGGCTCATCGAAATTATTCCTTTGATATACACCTTAGCTATCTAGGGCCAGTATCCTGTTTTTCTCCATCCTGAATCCCCTCAGGCTGCACTGTCGGGAGTGGCTGCAGTGGCTAGTGGTTTTTTGTTATTTTTTTTAATTTTTGAATTTTATTTTATTTATTTTTTTATACAGCAGGTCCTTATTAGTCATCAATTTTATACACATCAGTGTATACATGTCAATCCCAATCGCCCAATTCATCACACCACCCCCTCCAACCCCCCGCGGCTTTCCCCCCTGGGTGTCAATACATTTGTTCTCTACATCTGTGTCTCAATTTCTGCCCTGCAATCCAGTTCATCGGTACCATTTTTCTAGGCTCCACATATATGCGTTAATATACGATATTTATTTTTCTCTTTCTGACTTACTTCACTCTGTATGACAGACTCTAGATCCATCCACGTCTCAACAAATGACCCAATTTCATTCCTTTTTATGGCCGAGTAATATTCCATTGTATATATGTACCACATCTTCTTTATCCGTTCGTCTGTCAGTGGGAATTTAGGTTGCTTCCATGACCTGGCTATTGTAAATAGTGCTGCAGTGAACATTGGGGTGCATGTGTCTTTTTGAATTATGGTTTCCTCTGGGTATATGCCCAGTAGTGGGATTGCTAGATCATATGGTAATTCTGTTTTTAGTTTTTTAAGGAAACTCCATCTGTTCTCCACAGTGGCTGTATCAATTTACATTCCCAACAACCATGCAAGAAGGCTCCCTTTTCTCCACACCCTCTCCAGCATTTGTTGTTTATAGATTTTCTGATGATGCCCATTCTAACTGGTATGAGGTGATACCTCATTGTAGTTTTGATTTACATTTCTCTAATAATTAGTGATGTTGAGCAGCTTTTCATGTGCTTCTTGGCCATCTGTATGTCTTCTTTGGAGAAATGTCTATTTAGGCCTTCTGCCCATTTTTGGATTGGGTTCTTTGTTTTTTTAATATTGAGCTGCATGAGCTGTTTATATATTTTGGAGATTAATCCTTTGTCCATTGATTCGTTTGCAGATATTTTCTCCCATTCTGAGGGTTGTCTTTTCATCTTGTTTATGGTTTCCTTTGCTGTGCAAAAGCTTTTAAGTTTCATTAGGTCCCATTTGTTTATTTTTGTTTTTATTTCCATTACTCTAGGACATGGATCAAAAAAGATCTTGCTGTGATTTATGTCAAAGAGTGTTCTTCCTATGTTTTCCTCTAAGAGTTTTATAGTGTCCGGTCTTACATTTAGGTCTCAAATCCATTTTGAGTTTATTTTTGTGTATGCTGTGAGGGAGTGTTCTAATTTCATTCTTTTACATGTAGCTGTCCAGTTTTCCCAGTACCACTTATTGAAGAGACTGTCTTTTCTTCATTGTATATCCTTGTGTCCTTTGTCATAGATTAGTTGACCACAGGTGTGTGGTTTATCTCTGGGCTTTCTATCTTGTTCCATTGATCTATGTTTCTGTTTTCTGTGCCAGTACCATATTGTCTTGATTGCTGTAGCTTCGTAGTATAGTCTGAAGTCAGGGATTCTGATTCCTCCAGCTCCGTTGTTTTTCCCTCAAGACCGCTTTGGCTGTTTGGGGTCTTTTGTGTCTCCATACAAATTTTAAGATTTTTTGTTCTAGTTCCATAAAATATGCCATTGGTAATTTTATAGGGATTGCACTGAATCTGCAGATTGCTTTGGGTAGTATAGTCATTTTCACAATATTGATTCTTCCAATCCAAGAACATTGTATATCTCTCCATCTGTTGGTATCATCTTTAATTTCGTTCATCAGCGTCTTATAGTTTTCTGCATACAGGTCTTTGGTCTCCCTAGGTAGGTTTATTCCTAGGTATTTTATTCTTTTTGTTGCAATGGTAAATGGGAATGTTTCCTTAATTTCTCTTTCAGATTTTTCATCATTAGTGTATAGGAGTGTAAGAGATTTCTGTGCATTAATTTTGTATCCTGCAACTTTACCAAATTCATTGATTAGCTCTAATAGTTTTCTGGTGGCATCTTTAGGATTCTGTATGTATAGTATCATGTTATCTGCAAACAGTGACAGTTTTACTTCTTTTCCAGTTTGTATTCCTTTTATTGCTTTTTCTTCTCTGATTGCTGTGGCTAGGACTTCCAAACCTATGTTGAATAATAGTGGTGAGAGTGGACAATCTTGTCTTGTTCCTGATCTTGGAGGAAATGCTTTCAGTTTTTCACCATTGAGAATGATGTTTGCTGTGGGTTTGTTGTATATGGCCTTTATTATGTTGAGGTAGGTTCCCTCTATGCTCACTTTCTGGAGAGTTTTTATCATAAATTGGTGTTGAATTTTGTCAAAAGCTTTTTCTGCATCTATTGAGATGATTGTATGGTTTTTATTCTTCAATTTGTTAATGTGGTGTATCACACTGATTGATTTGCATATATTGAAGAATCCCTGCATCCCTTGGATAAATCCCACTTGATCATGGTGTATGATCCTTTTCATGTGTTGTTAGATTCTGTTTGCTAGTATTTTGTTGAGGATTTTTTTAATCTATATTCATCAGTGATATTGGTCTATAAGTTTCTTTTTTTGTAGTATCGTTGTCTGGTTTTGGTATAAGGGTGATGGTGGCCTCATAGAATGAGTTTGGGAGTGTTCCTTCCTCTGCAATTCTTTGGATGAGTTTGAGAAGGATGGGTGTTAGCTCTTCTCTAAATGTTTGATAGAATTCACCTGTGAAGCCATCTGGTCCTGGACTTTTGTTTGTTGGAAGATTTTTAATCACAGTTTCAATTTCATTACTTGTGATTGGTCTGTTCATATTTTCTATTTCTTCCTGGTTCAGTCTTGGAAGGTTATACCTTTCTAAGAATTTGTCCATTTCTTCCAAGTTGTCCATTTTATTGGCATAGAGTTGCTTGTAGTAGTCTCTTAGGATGCCTTGTATTTGTGTGGTGTCTGTTGTAACTTCTCCTTTTTCATTTCTAATTTTATTGATTTGAGTCCTCTCCCTCTTTCCTGATGAGTCTGGCTAATGGTTTATCAATTTTGTTTATCTTCTCAAAGAACCAGCTTTTAGTTTTATTGATCTTTGTTATTGTTTTCTTTGTTTCTATTTCATTTATTTCTGCTCTGATCTTTATGATTTCTTTCCTTCTGGTAACTTTGGGTTTTGTTTGTCCTTCTTTCTCTAGTTCCTTTAGGTGTAAGGTAAGATTGTTTATTTGAGATTTTTCTTGTTTCTTGAGGTAGGCTTGTATAGGTATGAACTTCCCTCTTAGAACTGCTTTTGCTGCATCCCATAGGTTTTGGATAGTCGTGTTTTCATTGTCATTTGTCTCTAGGTATTTTTTGATTTCCTCTTTGGTTTCTTCAGTGATCTCTTGGTTATTTAGTAATGTATTGTTTAGCCTCCATGTGTTTGTGTTTTTTACATTTTTTCCCTGTAATTCATTTCTAATCTCATAGCATTGTGGTCAGAAAAGATGCTTGATATGATATCAATTTTCTTAAATTTACTGAGGCTTGATTTGAGACCCAAGATGTGATCTTTCCTGGAGAATGTTCCATGTGCACTTGAGAAGAAAGTGTAATCTGCTGTTTTTGGATGGAATGTCCTATAAATATCAATTAAATCTATCTGGTCTATTGTGTCATTTAAAGCTTCTGTTTCCTTATTTATTTTCATTTTGGTTGATCTGTCCATTGGTGTAAGTCAGGTGTTAAAGTCCCCCACTATTATTGTGTTACTGTCAATTTCCTCTTTTACAGCTGTTAGCAGTTGCCTTATGTATTGATGTGCTCCTATGTTGGGTGCCTATATATATAATTGTTATATCTTCTTCTTGGATTGATCCCTTGATCATTATGTAGTGTCCTTCCTTGTCTCTTGTAACATTCTTTATTTTAAAGTCTATTTTATCTGATATGAGTATTGCTACTCCAGCTGTTTTTGATTTCCATTTGCATGGAACATCTTTTTCCGTCCCCTCACTTTCTGTCTGTCTGCGTCCCTAGGTCTGAAGTGGGTCTCTTGTAGACAGCATATAGATGGGTCTTGTTTTTGTATCCATTCAGCAAGCCTGTGTCTTTTGGTTGGAGCATTTAATCCATTCACGTTTAAGGTAATTATCGATATGTATGTTCCTATGACCATTTTTTAAATTGTTTTGGGTTTGTTTTTGTAGGTCCTTTTCTTCTCTTGTGTTTCCCACTTAGAGAAGTTCCTTTAGCATTTGTTGGTCTGGTGGTGCTGTTCCTTTAGCATTTGTTGGTCTGGTGGTGCTGAATTCTCTTAGCTTTTGCTTGTCTGTAAAGCTTTTGATTTCGCCATCGAATCTGAATGAGATCCTTTCTGGGTAGAGTAATCTTGGTTGTAGGTTCTTCACTTTCATCACTTTAAGTATATCATGAGTGGTTAGTGGTTTGATGGCTACAGCATCCTTTGTTTACTGAAATGCCAGGTGACATTCCTTGTCCACAGTTGTTAATGTCATTAGCAGGAGGGATGGAAGAAACAGCTGGATGCCAGGAGGCAGGAGTCCTAAGTTGGGGTTCTGGTCACCACTGGATTCTCTTTATGAGGCAGAGCGTTCTGAAGTCACTCCCAACACCCTCTCCCAGGGCCATTTGCATTTTAAAAGATCTCAATGCTGACTTCCCCATGGAATTTCAGGCACCACAACAGGAGGAGTGAGAGTCATTTTGGAGAGTAAGGGTCTTCATTTTCCTCAAACTCTTTGCCACGGGCAGAGCGAATGGACACAGGAACATTTCAGCTCCCATCATGTGATCTCTCTATCTTGGTCTCAGCGATTGCCCTTCATTTCCAGGGGGCTCCAGGTGGCAGGCACAGCCCTGGAACTGGAGGCTTGTGCTCTGGCCTGGGCTCTTCCCCCAGTCACTGGGTAACCTGGGGTAAGTCATTCAGCCTCTCTCAGCCTTCGTTTCCTATCCATAAAGTGGGAGATGCATCCCAGCTACACTGGCACGCTATAAAAATTCTGCTAGATGAAAAATTATGTGACAGGAGCTGCTAAACAGGAGTGACGGTCTTGGTTTGGCTTCCCCATGTTCATTGAAAAATGTGCAAGTTTCCAGGTGATGCCCATGCTGCTGGTCCAAGGACCATACTTTGAGTAGCCAGAAGGAGGTGTAGAGGCGTCAGACAGACCTGTGCTTGAAACCCAGACCTGCTACCTTGTCGCCCACTTCGGAATTTGCTGAAGCTCACGGGACCTCAGTCCCCTCCTCCCTGAAATGGAAATTGCCCCCTGTGAGGTGGCCTTAAGGACTGAATGAGATGAGGTATGGGAGGCACACGGTATCTTGGGGCATGCAGTGAGTGCCCAGTAGAAAATGGTGCCTCATGATGACCATAATCACCTCCAGACAGTGAGAGTTTCCTCTGTGCCAGGCCCTGTGCCCATCGCTTTGCATGAATTAAATAACCAGATCTCTGAATATTCCTCTGATGAGGTTTCATCGTTATGCCCATTTTAGAGATGGGGAAAATGGAGCCAGAGAGATTGACCTCAGAGGTCACTCAGCTGCTCAGTAGCTGGGTGAGTTTGCATTTTAAAAGATCTGCTTTTAAAGATTTAAGATTTGCTTTTAATCTTAAAGATTTAAGATTTTTAAAGAAAAAGGTTTGCTTTTCCTTAGGGGCTGGAAATTTAAAGACTATTTCTAGGCCACTGAAGGGTATTCAGGCCACAGAGCGCTTGACCATCCTCCCACCCTGCTCGCTGTCAAATCCTGAGCCTGCCTTCAAATAGCTCCCTTTCCCCAGAGAGGGAACCACTTCATTACAAAAGAAGAACCACTTCATTACAAAAGGGCCCTCTTCACGAGGGCAAAACAAGGAGACCAATTAAAGTCACTCGGATTTAGCATCACTTAGGAGATCGATGCGCTATGATTGCGAATCCAGCATCTGTCGACAGCTGCCTGATTTAGCTGGATCTTTGCAGGGTTGTCAACGGGCTCATCTGCCCCCTTGGACTGGCAGAGTGGTTCCAAGAGTATCATTGATCTTTTGACTAAAGTGTCCTAGTGAAATACAGATCTGCTGTCACTCAGAGAACCGTCTGCCATGGCAGCATAGAAGAAATGCTATCAGGAGAACAATAACCATAATTTCATTGTAAAGCCACCCTCTTGCGCTATGCCCACCCCTACCCCCCATTTCGATCTTGGGCTTACAGCTCAGCTCCGGAAAAATCAATGCCTTTGACTCTTTCAACTTTGTCACAGAGCGATATGGGGAAACAGCCACCCATAGGGTGTTAAAAGTATTTCCAGTTATGTGCAAGCTCCCTTTGATGAGGGCCCTTGGCCTCTTGAAGTGAGTTGGAGCCTATTTATTTGCAGGAAGGGGAGTTATTGGGTGGGTGATTCAGTGCCCTTGTCCTGGGGCACTCTGCCTGGAGTAAGTGGCTAAGAAGTTGGCAGGGGAAGGCCAGAGGCCCTAGAAATGAAATCATTGTCCTTAAATAGCAGCCTTGATACTGGGCTCACCCATGGGAGCTGAGCTTCCAGTGAGTGGTGGGCTGAACTCCATCCAAAGCCTCGTCCAGGTGATACGAGCCATGTCTCTATTGGACCTACTCTATTCCAGAGGGTGCTGGGTTCTGAAAGGGCACCTCTCCCTCAGGATAGTATAATCCAACTGGATGTCTTCAGCTGCTCCCGGATGGGGAGGGTGGTGAGATGCTTGTCAGCAGTAAGTCAGCCCTCTAAGCCCTGGCTCCTGCCTCCTCACCTCAGGGCTCTCCATACGGGGGGTGAGTTTCTGTGTGGGGCATTGGGTAAAGGACATTAGTCTCCCCAGCCTGCATCTTGTGTGCCAAGACAAGGGACCTTAAATATCATTTATTAAATGGTTTTATTCACATTTTTATATTATCATTAAGGATCGTCTCCCTTTTTCTCAAATGGTGTCTGACATGGATCCCCCAAATCTCAAAGTCATAGCAGCAGAGCTTCTTAGGTTGAAGTGCGGGGCAGCGGGGGCAACTTGGCGCTGCCCTCCCCTGCCCCCACTGCTCTGGCTCCTTAAGCATCTCAAGGCCAAGGTTGGCAAGTCAGTGAACACCTCCGGCCTCTACCAGGCCTCTACACTGCATGACGAGGTACTCAAGGTACTCACGGTGTTTTATTCCGTTCTTATATCTGCTGCCTAGTATGAACCTGGCCCATTGCAGGTGCTCCACAAATACCTGTAGAGTGAACGAGAGGAAGATGGAGAGACTTCTGGAGAAGTTCATTGCTCATCAGGAGAATAGGGTGGATGTGACAACGTGTACTGGCGGTTGAGGGAACTGGTCCAAGGTTAAAGCAACCTTGCATGTCTGAGATTAAACCCCACTTGGACATGATGTCTTTTTACATACTTCTGAATTTGATTTGCTAATGTCTTTAAAAGGACTTTTACATCTACATTTATGGGGAATATTAGTCTAGTTGACTTTTCTTGAAGTGTCTTTGGTTTTGTTATCAAGGTAACACTGCTTTCAAGGAATGAGTTGAGAAGTATGCCCTTTTCTATTTTCCAAAACAATTGGTGTAAGATTGCTATCATTTCTTATCTAAAAGAGAAAAAGTGGTTAGAATTCACCAGTGAATCAGTCTGGGTCAGGAGTTTTCTTTGTGGGAAATTTTTAATTAGAAATTCGATTTGTTCAATAGATCCAGGATTGTTCAGATTTTCTATTTCTTATTGTGTTAGTTTTGGTGATTTGTGTCTTTAGAAGAATTGGACCATTTTGTTTAACTTGTCAAATCTATTGGCATATTATTGTTAACAATATTTAGTTATTATTCTTTTAGTTTTGATAAGATCTGTAGTGATGTCCCTTATTTCATTCGTGATACTTGTGATTTGAGACTTTATCCTGTTTTCTTGATTAGTCTACTTAAAGGTTTATCAATTTTATTAGTCCTCTCCAAGAACCAGTTTTTGGTTTTATTAATTTTTCTCTAGTATTATCTATTATCAGAACATGATTTCAACTCTTGTATTTATTATTTCTCTCCTCTTTATTTTGGGTTTAACTTACTCTTTTTCCTTTTAGCTTTTATTGTAATTTTATTCCTTATTCTTTTCTAAGTACTGAAAGGTGTAAATTGCCCTCTAAGTAGTGTTTTATGACTTAAAAATTTACAGATTTAGATATGTAGAATTATCATTGTCTTTCACCTTAAAAAATTAAAAAAAATTTTTACTTGTGATTTCTTCTTTGACGCATGGATTATTTAGATGTAAGTTGCTTTGCTTCTGAATATTTAGGACTAACACCAATATCTGCTATTGATTTTTTGTTTAATTATGTTGTGGTCAATGTTCATACTCTGTAGGATTTCAATCCTTTTAAAAACATGTTTTGAGACTTGTGGTGCAGAATGTGGTCTGTTTTAATGTACATTCCATGTGCACTTGAAAAGAATGTATGTTCTCCTGCTGGTGGGTAAAGTGTTCTATAAATATCAGTGAGGTTAAGAGGGTGTTGTCCAAGTCTTCTATATTCTTACTGATTTAATTGTGGACTTCTCTATTTATCCTTTTGGTTTTCTTCATTCTGGCTTCATTGTATTTTGAAGCTCTGTTATTTGGTAATTTGATGCATATACATCTAGAAATGTTATATATTATTGATGCCCTTTTATTAAGCAATGTCCTTCTTGATCTCTTGTAATATCCTTGTCCTGATGTCTACTTTGCTGATACTGATATAACCACTCCAGCTTTCTTATGATTGGTGTTTCCATGGTATATCTTTTCTCATTCTTTTCTTTCAATGAATCTGTGTCTTTAGCATACAAAGTCAGTATTTCTTATAAACAACAGAGAGTTGTCTCTTTTTTTTATCCAATCTGACAATCTCTGCTTTTTAATTTGAATGTTTAGACTATTTGCACTTGATAAAATCTACAATATGCTTAGATTTAAGTCTATCAGTTTTATCTGTTAAGTGCTATTTATTTTCTATTTGTATCCCTAGTTTTTTGTTCCACTTTCCTCTTTACCTGCTATCTTTTGGACAGAATGTGCATTTTTTTTAGTATTCTGTCTTATATTCTCATTAGTTATATTTCTTATAGTCTTATTAGCTATATTTCTTTTTTGTTTTATTTTTTAGAGGTTTCTTTACGGTTTACAATAGGCAACTTTAACATGGCACACTGTATCTTCAAATAATATTATACCACATCACATGTAATGTAAGAACCTCACAACAGAATACTTTTATTTCTTCCATCCCATCCTTTGTGCTGTTGCTTTCATACTTTTTCCTTCTCCAAGTTATAGATCCTGCACTACATTGTTATTATTTACATGTTTCACTTTTCTCTTCACTAGGTACACATTTTACTCTATGGTTGTGAATTTATATATGTATATATATATATGATATTCACAATATACTTTATATATAACAACTTCATAGATATAAATCTACAATATATATATTATATATATAAAAACTATCTATAGATATAGGTAAATAGATTTTTTTCTCCTCCTTTAGTTTTTTGAGTTTTTTCCTCCCCCCCTCAACTGGGAGAATGAACTCTCTTCCATATAGTTATTATGTATAATATAATAACTAGGCATGTCTGGTAGCTCCTGATTGTATGCTGAACATTTTGGATGTTTTGTTTTTGAGTTTCTGGATTTCATTATCTTCCTTTAAGGAGTATTGAAGTCGTTTTGGCAAGTGGTTAAAAAAAAGTCAGCTCGAAAGTCAGCTTGATCCATTTGGGCTTGTTTTGTAGTGTTGCCATGATGGGGCTAGAGTAGCCTTACCTGAGGGCTAATTTAGCCTCATTTCTAAGGCATTATCCTTAAAAGACTTCACTTATTATCCCAAGCGTTCAGTGAGGGGGTCTCTACTCCACATGGTCAGATTTAAGTTGCACAGCCCTGTGGACCCTGAGATTTGTGCTTTTTGGACATTCTTTGTCTGGCTCCATGGACTTTCACCCTATGTCTACACAGCTTACTGTTCAGCAACAGACCCAGGGGCCCTCTATGCAGGTTTCTGGAGATTTTTCTCTGTGTCGTTCCCTCTTCTCTGCTATTCTGTCTGCAGATTCTAGTTACCTCTGTCTCCCCAACCTCAGATCTGCCTCTTCAACTCAGAGAAACGGCCCCTTTCTACCTCTGTTGCTGTAGCCTGGAAAGAGCTTCCAGGTGAAGCCCATGTGCTCTGGGGCTCAATTCATTTGTCCTCTTCTCTCAGAGATCACAGCTCCTCACTGTCTGCTCTCCAGTGTCTGGAATAGCTGTGTCGTGTGTCTTATCCAGTTTTTCATCTGTTTGTGGCAGTGGTGGTGGAGCAGGCATGCTGCTGATGCCCCATCATGACCAACACAAAACTCAAAAGTGTGGCTTTTAGCATCTAATGCACTTGAGTTGAGATTCTGACTCTGCCGTTTACTTGCTGTGCCACCTTGGGCATGCCCCTCAGCTTCCCTGAACCTGTATTTTCTCATATATAAAATGGTGAACATAATCTCTGCCTCTCAGTGTTATTGTGGAGATGAAATGGCATCATGTATGTAGAACTCATCACATAGTGCCTGGCATATAATATGTGTTCAATAAATGAGAAGTATTATTATGAATCAGTACTTAGTACAAGATGCTATAATAGCTAAAATCCTGGTAATGAAGATTCCAGAAGACCAGCATCTCTCTGCAGCCCTCACTGGTCTTTCAAGTGATGAATTGTACTCTTAAATATTTAAGCAGCCTTGGCTGCTCTGCATTAAAAGTTAATAAGTTTCTATTGAGCTCCTGTCAGCTGACTTTTATATTCTGCCGCTGACCCAGTCAAAGCATGGTGTCTTCTCAGTTGGCTCCAAGGGGCCCGTAGGTGACTTCAAGGTATTGCTACAGAGGAGCTGTCACTGGCATCTCATTCCAAGGCAGGAAGGGCCTCCACATTCTGCCCCCCAGGCCCCTCCCTTCAATATTCCAGGAAATCAGAGCCTTTCATGGTAACTTGCTTCTGATCAGGGTTAATGTGGGAACACAATTTCTGGGAGGCAGGCCCTGGAGGATGCATCAAACCTCCCTGTGCTGGGAGCTCCCAGGGCAGACTTTGAGTAGGGCAGGAACCAAGAAGGAAGAAGTGAACTGAGGTGAAATCTCCAGGTAGGTATGCTTACTCCCATTCGCTCCTGGTTATCTTTAAGTGAGATAAAAATATCCCCTAATCATCTTTATCTCAGTTCAGTGCTTCTAAAGAAGAGATAGTTGACACAAGGTGGTAGGAAAAGGAAAAAAAAGGACATATATGAGAGAAATGTAATATTCAGTGGAAACCATAGAATGGAGAAATTTTAGGGAACTCACAATAGAAGCCTCTTTAATGTCTTGAAATAAGAAACCCCGCTGAGGAGAGAAGGCTCTCCTGCTGGGAAATGTTTACAGGATCCCTGATATGCATCCCTGTTCCAGGGAGAAGGAGAAGGCAGGAGTTTTGTCCCTGTGTCCTCACGCCTGGTGTCCCCCATTAAGCACTAAGACTGCCACATTTCCTTATAAGCCTTTTTGCCATTTCAGCCCTGCCAGCTCGTCTCTTTGTCATCCATCTCCTGCCTGCAAAACAGATCCATTTAGGCTGAAGAAATATGCCTCCTACCATCCCCCTTTCTTCTCCGTCTGTGTGTCAATTTTCCACAAATAGTGAGAGGCATGTTATGAATGAGGGATGCATGGAAGTGCCAGGCTGGGGTTGAGCAAGGTGCTCAGGGCATCACATCATCCTGAGGCTGCATGCTGGGGGGATGACAGCATGGGGATCAGGGAGAAAGGTCTTTGGTCCTGACCCTGAGAAAGACAAGATTCTGTGTCTTGAAATGCTCTATCTCAGAGCAAGAGGCAAACCACATCAGCAATGCCTGCATCAGCAGACCAGGAGCAGATATCTATTCATTGGTAGAGACATATCATGTCTGGTCTGGGTCAGAAGAATAGGTCTGTGTTCTTAGAAATACAGTGTCATTCATTTTAAATGTGCTGTTCCCTGCATCATAATCCTTTTCTTAGCAGAATGTCCTAGAAGTGGATCTACCAAATCAAATGCTTCGGATACACCCTGCCAGACTGCTTGGGTTCAAATCTTGGCTCTACCATTTGTAACCTATTTGACCATAGGCAAAATACTTCACCTCCCTGGGACTCAGTTTCCTCATCTTTTAAAGTGGGGACAATAATGATACCCACCTCTTAGGGTTGTCGTGAGGATTAAAGCATTTCCCATTACTGGTTTTAAAATTGTTATCATTGTTGTGATTGGAATGTCTTCAAGAGAAGTTGTGTATTTATGTGCCTGCAAGCAGATTTTAAGAGCACCTCTTGAGTGCTTCAGAGATAATTATTAAGGAAGCAGGAGAGCTGGCTTCTGGTCTGGATCTGTTTGTGACTCAGGGCATGATCTTGCATGAGTTTTTCTTTTTGTTTCCTCATTCTGATTCTCAGTTTTCTCATCTGTTAAGAGACTGTAGTCCTAGGTGACGACTGAAGACCCTTTCAGGCCAATGAATTTATGAATGGTAATATCCAGAAAATAATGCACTCCTTTAAACCGGAGAAACATCTCCTTAACCATCTTAGTGACTCTTTCAAATAGTTCAGCAAAATTTGTTTCATGGACAAATCAAAGATTAACTTCATACCTGATTTACGATAACTTCTGAGGTATTTGTACTTCCAACATCCATCCATTTGTCCATTTAATTAGCATTTAGTGTAAGCCATCATGCGCTACGTGGTATGGTAAGATTGGGGATATATAGTGCTTCCCTGGTGGCGCAGTGGTTGAGAGTCCGCCTGCTGATGCAGGGGACGTGGGTTCGTGTCCCGGTCCGGGAGGATCCCACGTGCCGTGGAGCGGCTTGGCCCGTGAACCGTGGCTGCTGGGCCTGCGCGTCCAGAGCCTGTGCTCCACAGCGGGAGAGGCCATGACAGTGAGAGGCCGGCGTACCGCAAAAAAAAAAAAAAAAAAAAAAAAAAATTATTCTTTTACTTATTTATTCATCCAACTAATAGATATCTTGTACCTGCTCTGTGTCAAGCCCTATTCTAGAGACCAAGAATACAGCCATGAAAAAATGCAGGCAAGCGTCTTACCCTGCTGAGACATTCCAGAAGGGGAGGCAGCTAATAAATGAGTCAACAATAACAGGTTGATTTCAGACAGTGACGGTGTACCTGAAGGAAACAAATGAGGGCCGTGTGCAAGAAGAGGGCCTGGTGTGGGTGGAGGGGGGGATATAAAAGTTCAGTAGGTTGAAGTGAAACTTGAGTAGAGGCCTGGATGGTGGGAAGGACCTAGCCATGTGGATCTGTGACAGAGAACACCAGGCAGGGATCAGTAAATGCACAGGCCTGGAGGTGGGTTTTTAAAGAAAGGAGGTGGGTTTTAAAACGTTTTTATGCAGAAGAATGAATTGGTTAGCTCTGTAATGGGAGGTGACACTGGAGAGTAATTAAAAGAGTGTGCTATTGAGTACAGCTTTCTGGGATAGAATCCCAGCTCAGCTGTTGACTAACTGTGTGACATTGGGCAAGTTATCAACCTCTTTGTGCCTCAGGTTCCAAATCTGTAAAATGAGAATGATAATAGAATCATAGTCTTGTAGTGAGGGTTAAAGAGTTAATCCATGTATAACGCCTAGTCCAATTCCGGGCATACAGTATGTGCTCCATAAATGTTAGCTATTGTTACATTTCTGAGAGCTCACTTGGGTATAGACAACATGGGGCATGACCAGAGGGTGGAGACCAGGTAGACGATTACAGAGGTCCCTTCCAGGCTGGTGAATTTCTGCATAAAATACTTGAAAACTATTTCCTCACCGAAGTAGGATAAATATTCATACTTCCTGTCTTATTTACATTATTAAGAGGTTTAGCAAAACACCTTATCTAGATAATGCAGAGGTGTCCAGAATTATGACTAATTTGAATTAATGAGATTTTATTGTACTTTTAAAGACAAACCTCTCAATATTACCCATGAAAATGTAAAAATGTAATTTCAATATTTAGAAACTCTACTTGAGATTTAGAAGAATCTTACCATAGTATCATATTAGGAAAAATTGTGAATTCAGCAAAATTCTCCTTCTATGCACCCAGAAACTTCTCCACTCTTGTCTCAAGATTCCTAGGAAACAAGGCTCTCAGCACTCTCCTGGCTGCCTGGGTCCCCCAGGTTGGCCCAAGACTGACCCTTTCCTGTCACTCAAGTAAGAGGACGTGTGCTAAGGGTAGCCCAACACTTCCTTTTACAGATGAGGACACTTACCCAAAGATGGAAAGGGGCTTCTCCAGGAATCTTACAAGGAATATATTTGGGGGTAAGGCCAAAAGCTATAGCACCATGACCCTTAAAGCTATAGCATACGGGAAGAACCTGCCCTCCCAAAGAAAACAAAAGACCAATTCTGCCATTAACTACAGTTCTCTCATTATTCATTCCTTTTACAAACATTTATTGATGCCTACCATATTCCAGGTAATGTGCAAGGCATTGGGAATACTAAGAATAATAATACATCATACAGTTGGTCCTTGTGTTTTTAAATGCACTCTGACAATCTCTGTCTTTTAATTAAGGGTGTTTAGACCATTTACCTTTAATGGGATCATTGAGATAGTTGGGTTAAAAATTTTTGGCTTACTCTTTGCTTTCTATTTGTCTCATCAGTTCTTTGTTCCCTGTTTCCTCTTTTTCTGCCTTTGTTTGGACTAATTGGGTACTTTTCTATGATTCCATTTTATCTCATTTTTGGCTTATAAGTTATGCCTTTTATTTAAAAAAAAAGTGATGCCTTAAAATTTGTATTGTACAAATTTAACTTATCACAGTCTATTTTTAGGTAATGTTATATCACTTTTTATTTTGTAAAAGAACCTTAAAGCAGTATGAGTCCATTTGCTTTCTTCTAAACTTTTTGTTTTTGTATGTGTATGTATGGGTGATAAAATCTTTCAGCTTTTCTATGTCTGAAAAGAATCTTCATTTCACCTTCATTCTCGAAAGATATTTTTGTTAGGTACAGAATTCTCGCTTGTCAGTTTTATTCCCCGCCCCCCAGGATATTTGTTGCTCTTTTGACTTCTGGCCTGAAGTGTTTCTGAGAGAAAGTCTGCTGTTCTTGTCATTTTTGTTCCTGTGTGAATTGTCTTTTTTTTTTTGACTGCTGTTTAGATGTTCTCTTTAACAATGTTTTTAGGTAATCTGATTATGATGACTTGGGATAGTTTTCTTCACTTTTTTTGTGCTTCACTTTGTTGAGATTCTTGAGTTTGTGCATTTATAGATTTTTTATCAAGTTTGGAAAAATTTTGATCAATATTTATGCAGATATTTTTTCATCACAATCACCCCTTTTGGGGGACTCTATTGAGGCTGCTTAAACTGTCTCAGAGAACACTGATGCTCGGTTTATACTTCTCTCTAGTCTTTTCCCCTCTGTGTTTCATTTGGAATAATTTCTATTGCTATGTCTTCAAGTTTACTAGCATTTTCTTCTGCAGTTTATCCCATCCAGTGCATAATTCATGTCAGACAATATATTTTTCTTCTCTAGTAATTTTATTTAGGCATTGAAAAATATGTTTTCATATGGCATAAGCTTTCCTCTGACTTCTTGAATATATGGAACATAACTAGATAATTGGCTTTAATATCCCTCTCGACTAATTCTATCAATGGTGTCATTTCTAGACATGTTTCTAATGATTGATTTTTCTCACTATGGTTTGTGTGACTCTACTTTTTTGCATACTTGATAATTTTAATTTGGACACTGGACATTGTAAATTTTGCCTTGTTGAATGCTAGATATTTTTTCTGTTCCTTTAAATATTTTTGATTTTTGTTCTGGGTTGCAGTCAAATTGCTTGAAAATAGTTTGCTTCTTTAAGACTTGCTTTTAAGCTTTTTTTGCCAGGACCAGAGCAACATTCATCCTAGGGCTAATTTACCTCCACTACTAGATAATACCCTCTGAATAATCAGCCTCATTCTTCGGTGTTTTATGAAGTTTTATGACACCAGTTGGCTGGGAAATGCACTATTCCAGGTAAATTGTTCTACCCTCTCCTTTCCATTGTTTTCCCCAGTCATGGGTAGTTTACTCAAATGCATGTGCTGATCAACTAAAAGCTCAAGGGGACCCTCTGAAGTTTTTTCTCTCTCTCTCTCTCTCTCTCTCTCTCTCTCTCTCTAGCTCTCTCCTCTCTGAGCAGTCTGCTCCTCTCTAGTACTCTTCCCTGTAAATTCTAGCACCTCCACCTCTAGAATCTTCAACTGTTTCCTCTGCTCAGGGAGACTTCTGGGCTCTGCTTGAGTTCCCCTTCCTGTGCTGGGCCTGGAAACGCTCTCCAGACAGTTAGCCAGGGACTCTGTAGTCCTCATTTCCTTTGTTTTCCTTCTTTCAAGGATCACTTTGCTGTGTTGCCTATTTTCTATACCTGAAAACTGTCATATCATATGCTTTATCTGATTTATAAGTTATTTAAGATAGACCGGTAAGTTTAGTCCCTGTTACTCCATTGTAGTGGGAAGTGGAAGTCTTCTGGATTTACTTTGAAAGTAACAGTGGTCATTTTGAGAGTTAGCATTTATTGAGTGTTTAACCATGGACAGAAGTGTTTCACATCCTTTAAATCTTACCATAATGCCAGGAGGCATTCAGTGGACCTCTGCTGCATATTTCTATCTGAGGACACTCCCCCTCTTCTTCCACTATTTAGTATCACCCTCATTTCTCCTGTTTGCCTCTTTCCCAGTCTTTGTGTTCCTGGAGGGGCTTGTAACTCTGACCACAAGGGTAAGTATGTAAGCTAGAAGTGACTGCCATCCCAATGACCATAGTGATTGATACAGAATCAAGTCTGGCCAATAAGAATTTATCCCTGGGGTTAGGTAAATGAATGTTGGGCAGGAAAAGGCCGTCCTTTGTCCTGGGATCACTGGCTGGGATTCCATAAGCCTGGAGCTGTCTTTGCCATACTTGTTGCCCCCTCCCCCAATATAGAACTTGGAAGAGACCCATCTGCAGTGGGTGAGGGTGAGCTAGATTTCTGTCGTTCGTAGCTGAGGATTCCTGGCTAAAATGGATAACTGTGTAATATGCCTATTTTATAGACAAGGAAACTAATGTCTAGAGACTTTAAGTAACCTGTCCAACATCACCCAGGAAATGGCAAAACTGGGAGTCTCAACTAGGTCTATGTGACTTAAGAGCTCTGCCCTTACCACTCATTTTACTGCTTCTCAGTGTGTGTGTGTGTGTTAGAGGGGGGTGTTGAGACTGGAAACGACAGGATCAAATGTCTGAGGGTGAACAGGAAAGAATCAGTCCAGAACAGGGAGACCAGGATGTGGCTGGACTCTCCTCATGTGAGATGATGGGGCCAGAGGAGGGGTGAGGAGCCCTGAGGACTCTGTCCCATGCCTGGAGCATGGTTTCCTGGGTTGTGGGAGCCGATGGAGAGAAACCTGGAGAGAAATTCCAGGGAGTTGGCTAAGGCCAGCCAGTGTCAGAGCAGGTGAGCAGCAGAGGTGGTGTCTTTTCAAGGCCTTTGTGCCCTGGGCTGCCTGGATTTTGGGCGGCTGTGCTTGTGCTTCCCATGGTTTGCCTCTTATTTTTGCCTTGCTGCCTATGCAACAGAATCAATTCTTTGAAGCACTTATCCTGTTTTATTCCCTCAGCCTCTGTAATTGCAGAGTTTTCTAAGCTGAAGATACACCATCAACAAAGTTGTGAAGGCATCTCATCACTGCTACCACCTTAGGCAACCGGTTCTTAGTTTCTCTGTCTGTATAACAGAAATTGTGCTGTCTTTTCCTTTATGTTTTAGAAACTTTTCCCTTGCTTTTATCTGTATCTGTGCCTCTCCAGCTCTTTCCCTGAGTTATAATTTATTGTACACATCTGAGTCGCCAGGCACTGTGCTGGGCACCATCTTGCTTCCAGTGAGTCTCTAATCATGCCCTTCTTCCCACCTGGCCCACACAGGAGCTCAGTGGAAGGATCTGAGCCCAAGGCTTATGGCTAACTTGCTCAGTGGTCTTTGGTCAATTGTTTCCTCTTTCTGGGCCTCCACGTTCTCATCTGTGAAATGGTCACAGCAGGAAGTTGGTTATTCTTTAAGGGACCAACCTGGGCATTGTTTCTGATCTCAGAGGTGAGGGCATCTGAACCCTGAACAGTCCCAAAGGTCCTGCCTCTGCCCTGTAGGTCACATCCATGAACGTGGCCTCCTGCTGCTGTCCCCAACTCTGCCCATAGTTTCAGTCTCTGCCTGGGCCAAGGGGCTCCTTGGAGCAGGGCCTTCCTGCCTTCAGTGCTCCGCTTACTGTAGACGTTTCTCCCTCTTGACACACATGGGCTCCCAGTGGGACAATCCGTCAGCCCCACCTAAAGGCACTTTCAGGACATAATTACCAACAGGGGGACCACATGTTTCTTCCCAACCCCTACCTGACACTCTAACCATTCTCATCGTTTTTAGCCACTTGACTTGCTTCAGTGGTAACCCTGTGCTTCCTCCTCGTTCCCTCAATGAAGATCTCATTTCGGGGGACTTTCCTACCACGGGCCTCAGTCAGAGTAAACTGAACCTTCCTGATGATTTTTAAGATCTTTGAGTCTCAGAGAACAGGAATTGATCTTCTTGCTTATTTCCTCCAAGGAGGCCCTGGGCTACTTAGAAAAATCACGCACTCTAAGTCCCGCCATCCTTCATGTCCATGGTTCAATAGTTTCTCTTACAGACAAAAAAAACACAAAAAACAAAGGACCAAAACAAACAAACAAAAACAACAACAAAGGGCTTCCCTGGTGGCGCAGTGGTTGGGAGTCCGCCTGCCGATGCAGGGGACACGGGTTCGGTGCCCCGGTCTGGGAGGATCCCACATACCCCAGAGCGGCTGGGCCCGTGAGCCATGGCCGCTGAGCCTGCACGTCCAGAGCCTGTCCTCCGCAACGGGAGAGGACACAACAGTGAGAGGCCCGCGTACCGCAAAAAAAAAAAAAAAAAAAAAAACAACAACAAAAAACCCCAACCAACCCAAACTCCCTCCCATCCCTCAAAACCCAACCCAAACAAAAAAATCAAATTGCAACCCACTGGGTACATTGCAACATAAATAAATAGGTTTTCTAGTTCAAGATAAGGATTGCAAATATTTGCAGAGTGATTTCCACGAGCCTATTGCCATATACAAATTAGATCGTTCTTTCCGCACTATATCGCTATGAGGGAGGTACCTGTGTCAGTCTGGGTCCACTCAGGAGACAAACCACACAGTCATTTAAACAGGGGAAGTTTAATATAAAAATCATATTTACTCCGACAGCAGAGTGATGATAGACTTGAAGAGAGAACTCTAAAGAATTCACCAGGGCTGAGGGAGAGTATCCAAAGAAGGAGACTCTAGGAAGGGGGCTCCCTTGGCAAAGTTGGGCTTCAGAATTCGATGGAGAATGTCTGCTTGCAGCCCCTGGATGACAGAGAAGTCCACTGGGTTGCTTATCAGTTCCAGGCAAGGAGGAAAAACCCTCTGGGGTTCAGTTCAGCCGAGGTTGGTGGGCAGGCACTAGAGGGTGTCCTACGCTGCTGTGAGCCTGGGGACTGGATTGCACGGTGTCTGTATCAGAGTATATAGAGACTCATCCTCACAATAATAGATGCATGTTCTGGATCTGGATTTGTGTTTCCTGCCCATAATGCCTCTTCCAGCATCATCACCCGTGAACTTCAGAATGCCTTATCCGCCATCACGGCATTCCTCACAGCACGGCTTCTGATCAGGGAACTCATGTCACAGCAAGGGAAGCACAGCCATCGGCTCGTGTCCGTGGAATTAACTGGTCTTACCACATACCCGGAAGTGGCTGGTCTAATTGAAAGGTGGAATTGCTACAGAAGGCTCAGTTGTGGAGGCAATTGGGAGACAACGCCCTGAGAAGGTGGGTTCTCTTAAAGGATGCAGAGTATGTTTTGAATCCAAGAAATGTTTGTCACCTCCTTTCCCCAGCCCCTGCCCTAAGCTTGAAGACGTAAAGAAGCCCACCCTGGCGGGTGCCCCCTGCCAGAACTGCCCAGCCTCCGTCCGCATCTCCTTCAGCTCAGCCCCACCAAGGGAGGCCACCTTCGCTGCCCAGCCCAGGCCTGCCCAGCCCTACGCACCTGTCCACGTGGCTCAGCTCAGATGGAACTTGATCAAATCCTCTAAAAATGAGTTTTCTCTGTGTGTCAGCCCCTCACCTCTCACCGCACTAGCATTTAATAGGAGTGAGCATTTAATAGGAGTGAAAAGATAGGAGAAAAAGGTCCGGGCATACTTTAATTGAGATCCATGTTGAAAATCTGAGAGAACAAAAGGTTAAAAATGCATCTGGTGCTACCGCTGTGAACGAGGCTGCCGTGAACACTGCCTGATGAGGAGAGTCTTCATTTTTCCCCCAAACTGTCTCCGTGCATAGAGAGGCACTTCATCCCCCACCTCCTCTGGCCTCCTGACGTTTGGGCTACAGGACAGTCTCTGACCCTTGTCCACCCCGAGATCACAGTCATTCCACACAAACCGACATATGCTACCATGTGGAGTCTGCAGCTGGGCACAATTCACTCCAGCCAGAGGCAATCGATTTTTCCATCTTTCCTGCTGTAAGGGGATAAATTGGGTGGCAGTGACACATGCTGAGAGCCTCCTGTTGTCTGGGCTCTTCACCTGGAATATCTCTTGGTATCATTACAGTCACCTTGCAAATGAGGAGGTGGAGTAGAGGGGGGCCACGTACGCATGCCGGGATCTGTCCACCATCTGTTGGGCATCTCCATGCTCAGGACACATCCTGGGCATGGGGAATGTGACAGTGACCCAGATGCAGTCAGTCCCTGCATTTAGAAGCCAAAAGGAGGAGCACGTGATGGCAAGAGGAAATGCAGGCTGGGGGGCTTCTGGGCAGCATCTGGAGGGAGTGTTGAACTGAGGTTGCAGACGCTTAGCCGTTAGCCAGGTGAAGAAGGGTGGGAAGAGTGTTCCAGGCAGAGGGAACAGCATTGCAGAAGCCTGGAGGCAAGAGAGGATCAAAAGAGCTCAGGGTACAGAAAGCGGGTCGCAGTGGACCTTTCCCAAGGTCACACAGATAGAAAAGGGCAAAGCCAGGTTCCTAACCCAGGCTGAGCTGCTCCAAGCATGGGGCTCGCTATCACCCACCTGGGTGGATGGGTCAGCCTTTGCAGCAACTGAGAGGAGAGGGCACTCCTGAAGCCCAGGGCCCTGGCGGTGGTCAGGAAGCCTCACTGGTTTTCTGACCTTCCAGGTCCTTCCACCGAGTACCTCCCCTCTAACCTGTCCCAGAGCCTAATGTTGCTTCTGCAATGTCCTTCTTTGTAACTGTCTTTGGAGGCATTCTGAGGTCTCTACACTCATCACCCCACCCCCAGGGCAGGCAGGGCCCAGGAGCTCCCTGTGCCTGGGAGCCCTGATACACCCCTTTCCTATAGCCACCTTAGTCTCTCAAGGTCCTCATCCCACCTGCCTAAACCAAGGACTCCCAAGTGTCCAAGACTTCATAGGTAGAGGGGTCAGAATTCATGGCGGAGTGAGGATGCTGACATCAGCACTGGATGTGACCATGGTGATAAAGGAGGATTCTCAAGGGACCCAAAGGGAATCTTTTCGAGGTTTTTGGGGTAATTGATGTTCTGCCTGATCCCAGAAGGCAGCCTTTGGGAGACGTGGGTTTGAATCCCAGCTCCACAATGAACCGGATACACAGCATGAGGCAATCCACATCATATCCTGTGCATGGGTATCCCCATCCGCAGAAGGGGATATAATATGCTTACTTTCCCACCAGGCTGCTGGGAATATTCGATGGGATAATCCATTTAAAGCTCTGAGGACAGCGCCTGGCATAAGCCTCACCATCCCTCAGTCTTCAGTGCTCTCACCATCCCATTCGACCCTCCCCATGCCCACCCTTTATCCCTGTTCATTCATTCACTCAATCACTCATTCACCAAGTATTGGTTGACAACGGCTCTGGGACACCTGGGCTGAACATTGGGAACAAGAAGACTCAGCTCCAAGCAGCCCCAGTCTGGTGTGGGGAGGTAGGAATTCACAGAGATGCCATGCCCATCCTCCGACCCCGGGCCACTTGGGCCCCGGCTCTGCGAGTCTGCTTCCTGAAGGCCTAGTGAGTAGAAATGATGCGACAGTTGGGGGAACAGCCAAAGCAAGTGAGTAAACTAGCAACAACAACAAAAATAGTTACATGAAAACTGATGGGAAGGACTAAAACAATGATGAGAAACAAAGGCCAGATTTGGGGAGGAGGCTGTAGGGGGACCTTGGGAGGGGTTTGGGAAGTGCCTGAGGAGCGGGGAGAGGAGAGGAGCTTCCAGCAGAGAGAACAGGCTGCTGGCTAAATGCCCCCAATGTTATGCAAATTACTCCATTCCATCCTCACTACAGCCTCTGGGGTGGGGGAGGGTAGGGGTTGTCACTGTCCTGTTTTACAGGGGAAGGGACTGCAGCCCCAGAAAGGTGTGGAGTAAGGGGGCCAAGTCACACAGCCAGGAAGGTCCCAGCCAGGATCAACCCACCCTCGTGGGGCAGGGAGGGGTCAGGGCCGGGCAGGGGGAGGAGGAAGAACTCGGTGGCCTGGCTGGGCTGAGCGCAAGACTCCTGCGGAATGGCCTGGGAAGCCCCTCTGACCCCCGAGGGATATGACCCCAGGGACTGCAGAAGGCTCCTCTGGCCAGAAATGCAACCTGGGATCAAGGGAACAGAGCAGCAGGGATCTGACCTGGACCCTCCCAGGTTAGCTGTGTGCCCTTGGGCAATGCACATGACCTCTCTGAGCCTTGGTTTCATCAAGTCTACGGAGGAGTATCACCAACTCAGGAACTCGTCTGCGTTCACTGAGTGAGGAGGGGCTGCGCTCAGACCCCCTGCTCCTCCCTGGGCCCTGGTGCCAGGATCGCTCTCTGGCTCCTGGAATCTGGGACGTGTCCAGCTCGGTATGAAACCTAAGAGGTGTAAGAACTGTTCTGCACCAGAAACTCTCAGATCTACCCCGGAGGAGGAGTAATTTGTTCCTGATTGAGCCAAATGTCATACGTCACCATCGGACCATTTTTACTGTGGAATATTTTCAGATTTCCTCACTCCCACCACCTACTAATTTCCAGTTTCCTCCTCTGCCTCCAGTTCTACTCCCTACCTCTGAAGTGAGGCCCTCAGTACCCCCTTTCTTCCTTTTCTTCAGTATTCGTGAGCTTGGGCTGTGAGTTCCTCACTGTTCCAGGCCCAGGGAAGCATCCTGGAGCTTCCTATGTGGAGGGAAGATGACAGAAGGAGATGAAGACGTGACCCTGCCTGCCCTCCAGAGTCTGGCTCCTTCATGGGACCCTGGGGGGCAGCACAGGAACCCATCCGCCTTGACAATGCATGGAAACACTCCCAGGGACTATGGAAGCAAAACGAAAAGGTGACTGGCTGGCCCTGAAGATCAGCGAGGGCTTCCTGGAGAAGAAGACATCTGAGTCGTCTTAACAGACAAATGCCAGGTCAGATGGTGTCAAGGGGACTCACCTACAAGGTCATATTCATTGAATGGATGAATGAATGAGTGAGTGAGTGAATGAATCTAATCCAGACCCTCCACGTGGCACAGAGTTGGATCTTGTGCCCTCCAGGCTCTGTCACAACCTGGCTAGCCCACCCCTCGGCCCCAACAGACAGCCCCTCTGCCTTCCTGGGAGAGAAAGTCCCTTGCCTCCAGGCCGGCAGAGGTTTCAGGCCACCTGAGCCAGACAGACTGGAGCTTCCCTCTACTTTAGGGGCATCCTGGGCTCTCCGTCTTGAAAGCCCGAGGCCCTGGGTTTCTCTGTCTGTGGGTTTGCTCACAGCTTCCGAGAGGCAGCAGATCGGGAGAAGGGCACAGACCTGGGCTCAAACCTCACCTTTGTCCCTTAGTAGCCATGTGACCTTGAGCAAGTCGCCACACCTCTCTGACCGTCAATGTCATAGTAATACTGACTTCATGGGAGGTTGGTTGCTACAGGACCCTGAGCTTCCATTCCTCCCTGTGTCCACGTCCTTCGCAACGTGGTCTTTTTCACTCTTCCTGTCAAAAGGTGAAGTCTCTTCCCCACCCCTTAGATCTGGCTGGACTTACGACTTATTTTGGCCAACAGAATGTGGTGGAAGTTATGTGGCAGCCCAAAATCAGTTTCTTGGATCCCTGTGGCCTCCAGGTGGGCAAGCCTGGGCCAACCTCCTGGAGGATGAGAGACCACGTGAAGCTGAGCTGAGTCAGCCCCAAATCTGACCTGCAGCTGACCCCTGGCTGCCTGCCAGCCAGTGAAACTCAGAATAAAACTGTCCAGCTGACTCCCAGGCTTGTTAGACACACGAATACTTATAGTTTTAAAGCCTTGTATTTTGTAGTTGTTTGTTATGCAGCATTATTTTGGCTGATACATCTTCATGGGGTTCTTGTGAAGAGAAAACAAGCTAGTAGGTTCAAAGTGCTTAGAATTACCACCAGACACACAGGAAGCCCTCAGTGGACCTTCCCTCAGGGAATGCTTGTCTTTGTCATCAGTGTGAAGATGTGGGTGGGCAACGCCCTCTGTTCACAGTGACTCACCCTCATGTTATCACCAGCCTGGCACCGTGGAGCTGCCTGCCACTCAGGAGCTGTGTGACCTTGGGCAAGTGCCTTCACCTCTCTGAGATTCAGGGCGGGATGAAGATGTCTGCCTTGCAGAGTTGTTGGGAGCCTCCTTTTGCAGGCTGAAGTGTCCAGGTTCCCGGATGGTGTGGAGGTGGGACCCAGGTGAAAGGGCTCCATTTGGGGGTGGCTCAGATGGGTCCCATTCTAGCAGATGAGCCGAATATGAGTTGAATGACTGAGTGATGTCAAGTCGATGTTTGTTATTCTTACATCCTCCTACGGAAGCTGTTCCTTTCCCTTTAAGCCCAGGTGCTCACTCCCTCCTTCAGGTTTTACTGTCCCCGAACTTCCCTCCATCACAATTCACCTCACTGTGCCCTCAGGATTGTTCTGGAAACACAACGATTGTCATATCAATTCTCTCTCTGACTTCTGGATTCCACTTGAAACACTTCAGTGGGATTCTGCTATTCTTGGGACAAAACCACAGATTCCTGAGGTGGCATTTGAGGCCCCACACAGTCTGCCTCTTGCTTCCCCCATTTCTGCCCTCCAATCACACAATCCTTGGAGTTCTTCGCGGTTGCCAACAGCTGTCCACCCACAGGGCCTTTGCACATGCTGTTCCTTTGTCTGAATGCTCTCCCTCTTCCCCGAGCTCATGTGAAACTCCTATTCTCCCTTCAGATCCCAGCTCCGCCTTCTAGCCTGCAGAGATGCTCGGTGACATGCTGAGCCCTGCATGAACTTTACTGCACGTGTGGACTTACGCTTCTTTGTGTGATGGATTAACCTCTGTCTCCCCCTCTGGACTGTGAGCTCTGTGGGGCCGGGACCGTGGAGGTTTTGCTCCCTGCATAGCAGGTGCTCAACAAATGTGCTGCATAAACTAATGAATATTGCCACTGCCGGGCCTCCCTCTGTTAGTGCACTTCTCTCCCCCAGATGGGGACTATGGTCTCAGTCGTCTCCATAGCCTGGTGCTGTCTCAGGGTTTGCACCTAACCGGCATCATAAGCTGTCAAATGAAGGGAGGGAGAGGGGATTTGAGATTTAAAAGAATCGCTGACACACTGTCGGGGTCAAGTCTGGAAAGCTGTCTGTGTGGAGAACGGGTGCATCTCCCCCCCGCACGCAGGCATCTGGCTCCCCAGATAGTCCCCGCTTCTCCAGCCCCACCCGCTCACGGAGGAGAATAGTCCACAGAGCAGCTGATGTGTATTTTCACATGTGGTGGTGTTTGGCTTCTGTGGGCTCATTACAAGGAAATGGGTTGTCAGCACGGGCTCCGGAGGCAGAACCTGAGGGAAAAGGGCTAGTTTCCCCAATTGTGGACATAATGAGGAGAGTCTTACCTTTGCAGGGCGCTGATCCCATGGGGGAATTTGCAAGGGAAATCACAGGGCCTGTGGACATCAAAGTTCTAGGGCGGATGAGACATTTGTGGGAATCGTGTCTGGTGGCACTGATTGGCTGATGGAATATGGTCTAATGGCCTCATCAGAGCACTTGTGAGACCACTGTCCTCTCAGAGTAGATGGGCAAGGGCACTGCCATCCTTGCTCCCATTCAGGAGCACCCGGAACAGAAACCGAGTGAACACAATGTTCCCAGGAGCTCCTGCTCTGCCCTGCCCACCACCCCCTTCCTGGGGGCCGCCTCCAGCTCGGCCTGGAAGGCAGCTCCACCTGCTCTGGGGAGAGGCTCCTGGGTACCTGCTTGAGGAAGACCTTGAACCTTCCCATGGAGAATTCCAGACCCAGAGGCCTAGAGGTCTGGGGGCAACAAACTGTGAGCGGCTCCTCCCTCTCTGCATGCTCTTTTTCTCCTCCAGTTTGTCCTTCAGGGCTCAGCTTGAGCTCCCCCTCCTCCAGGAAGCCCTCCCAGATGCCTCCAGCCCATGCTGGCCTCTTTCTCTCCTAACTCTTCTCTCATGCTCTGCGGGGCCGGGTGGGGTGGAGGATGGAGCATGGGCCTTAGTGGCAGAAGTCTGGGTTTTGGACTTGCTCTGCCATCTGAGCTCTGTCACCTTGGGCAAATCAGTTAATTTCTCTGGAACTCCATCACTTCCGTTTAAGTCAGGGTCAGTAATAGCGGGGATGACTGTGTGCTGTTCCCTCTTTGTATCCAGGTCAGACATCTTCATAGGATGATGAGATTCTCCATGGCAGGGACTGAGTCTGACCTTTTCTGGATTTCTTGGGTCAACAGGAGGATACACAGATATAAATGTAATTGTCAATGCACAGTATCCAGTGCGAATGTGAGGGATGACATTCTGGCACCAGGCTCCCCTCCTGGGACCTGACCTCAGTGTTCTCTGCAGAGCACCCAGCTTTTCTGGGCATCCTGGGCCCCACCTGAGTGACACATGTTCAGGCAGCTGCTTCCTGGAAGCATGTGGGGTCCCCCGGACCCTTGCTTCTCTGGGAGATGCCAGGCAGAACTCTATCACCCTCCACCAGGTAGCCCAGGACCCCGCATATGGAGTGCTGTCCTGGGAATCAGAGATCCCTGGCCCCAGACCCCGCTCCTCCTAGCTTGTGGCAACTCTCTGGCCAGGTCACATCTTCTTTAGCATCCTCTATTTCCTCTGTGACATGGGGCCAATAATTATAGCAGCTGCCCAAGCTCACGTGACTGGTCGGTGGCAGATTTCAGCCTGGGATTTTAGGACAGGTCTGGGGAGCTCGAAAGCCCAGTCTTCTCCATTAGGCTCATTGTCTATACATTGTGAGGTGCTGGGGATGTGCATACGGTTAATGCTATTATCCTTTTACTCCAGCATCTTCTGGCCTGCGAGAGTCTAGTCCCAGACCAATTAGCCCGGAGCTAATTTCCCATTTCCCATCTCTCCTTGGGGTTCTGTTTCCACAGAGAAATGCAGGCCGCTTCCTTGAACCCAGCCAGTCTCCTCCAAACGTCAAGTGAGCAGATATCGCGCTGAGCGGGGGAAGAGCAGACCTCCTTCTCCTTTGTAGATCTCTGATTCATGGTCCTGGCTAAGCTATTTATAGCTCAGTAGCTCCTGGGAAAGGGGAGAGAGCTGAGAGAGTCAGGGGGCAGGAGAGATTTCTGGGTTCATTTGTTTTATTCTTCACAAATGTTTACCTAGCTCCTAGAGGGACCAAGCACTGCGTTTCCCCACGTGGTGGCTAGAGAGCAGGGTTAGGGTTCACTGGGTTGTGGGTGATAGAAGCACAACTCAAACTGGTTGAGACAGAAAGGGAAATGCGTTAGATCGTGAAACTGGGAAGCCTGGGGGCGGGGGGTGTGCTGGCTTCAGGTTTGCCTTGATCCAGGGGCACAAGCAGTTGCGCCTGGTTTGCACAGGCAACCATTCTAGTTCCGAGGATATGGTAGAGAGCCGAACAGACAAGGGTCTCTGCCTTTGTGGGGCTCATGTTCAACGTGATTAGGACACGTATATTCTCACTCTCTCTGTCTCTGTTTCTCCACCTTTTCTGGCTGTGTTTGTCTGGCTTCATTCTCAGACAGGCTACCCCCAAGAAGGCCACAAGCAAATCATTATCATCCTCGCCAATTTAGCAATCCCAAAGGAAAGCAATGGCCTCTTACCCACTTTTATCAAAAATCCAAGGGCTAACTCTGAGCATCAGCCTGGGTCTGAGCCCAATACTGTGGCCAGGGGAATGGAAGTCACTGACAGGCTGGGCCTGAAACCATCAACAAACTGAAAAGGCAACCTACTGAATGGGAGGAAATATTTGCAAATCACATGTCTGATCAGCGGTTAATATCCAAAATATATAAAGAACTCCTACAACTCAATAACAAAAAACCCCAAACAATCCAACTAAAAATGGGCAGAGGATCTGCACAGACATTTTTCCTAATACATACAAAGGCCAACAGGCACATTAAGAGATGCTCAATGTTACTAATCACCAGGGAAATGCAAATCAAAACCACAGCGAGCTATCACCTCACACCTGTTAGAAAGTCTGTGATCAAAAAGACAAGAAATAACAAGTGTTGGCAAGGATGTGGAGAAAAGGGAACTCTTGTGCACCGTTGGCGGGAATGTAAATTGGTGCAGCCACCGTGGAGAAACAGTATGGAGTTTTCTCAAAAAATCAAAAATAAAACTACCATATGATCCAGCAGTTCCATTTCTGAGTGTTTATCTAAAGAAAAAAACCCACAAACTCGGAAAGGTATTCGCACCCCCATGTTCACTGCAGCATTATTTACAATAGCCAACATATGGAAATAACCTAAATGTTCACTGACGGATGAACGGATAAAGAAAATGATATACATACACAATGGAATATTATTCAGCCATAAGAAAGAATGAAATCTTGCCTTTTGCTACAACATGGATGGACCTTGAGGGCCTTACGCTAAGTGAAATAAGTCAGGTAGAAAAAGACAAATACCACATGATCTAATTTATCTGTGGAACCAGAAAGAACCCCCATGAGTCACAGATACAGAAAACGGATTGGTGGTGCCAGAGGCGGGGGGTGGGCGGGTGGGTGAAACTGGTGAAGGGGATCAAATGGTGCAAACTTCCAGTTATAAAATTAATAAGGCGTGAGGATGTAACGGCGTACACCAGGTACAGCATGGTGACCACAGTTAGTAATATTGTATTGCCTATGTGAAAGTTGCTAAGACAGTAGATCTTAAAACTTCTCAACACGAGAAAAAACATTTTATAACTATGTACGGTGACGAATGTTAACTAGACTTATCGTGGTGACCATGTCGCAATATATACAAACATCAAATAATCATGTAGCACATCTGAAACTAATGTAATATTTTTTGAGTTTATTTTATTGAAGTGTAGTTGATTTACAACGTTGTGCTAATTTCTACTGTGCAGGAAAGTGATTCAGTTCTACATATATATGTACCTTCTTTTTCCTCTTCTTTTCCATTATGATTTATCACAGGATAGTGAATATAGTTCCCTGCGCTCTACAGTATGAAACTAATGTAATATTACATGTCAATTATACCCTAATAAAATATTATTTCAGTAGCATAAAATATGAACTAGGAATAAATCTAACAAAAGATGTGAAAGACTTGTACACTTAAAACTACAAAATATTGCTGAGGGAATTGAAGAAGAACTAAATAAATGAGAAATACTGTGTTCATGGGTCAGAACTCCATATTGTTAAGATGTCAATTCTTCCTAAATTAATCTAAAGGTTCAATAAAACCCTGCTTTATTTAGGCATTTAGTATTCCATGCTGGATGCTGGGAAGCGCCCCACACAGGAATTTATGAATGTTGGGACAAATGACCCATGGGCACTAATGGACGTGAAATAAAGTTTACTACTCACATAGCAAACAGCAAAAGGATTCCCCAAAGAGTAGAGCTTGGTTTGGAGTGAATAAGACAGAGGGTGGTGGTGGTGGCTTTGAATTTTTATTGAGGTGAGAGGGTGGGCCTGGAGGAGGCAGTGCCCATCCGTGGACTGGGGCTTGAGTGATTTGAAACTCCTGCCGGTGCCAAGGGACAGAGGGACATGAAGGCTTTCTTATCAGGATGCCCAGATGTGGGCCAACAGGGAAAGGGGAGGAGTGGAGTCTTGAAAGCTGTCAAAATAAAATATGGAGTCCTTCTCATTATTCCAAATCCCAATCAAAATCCCATTAGCCTTTTTGTTGTTTTTTTTTGGTAGAAATTGGCAAACAGATTCTAAATTCATATGGAAATGCCAAGGACCTAGAAAAGCCAAAACAACTTTGAAAAAGAAATACAGAGTCAAAGGACTAACTACCTGATCTCGACTTATAATGGAGTTACAGTAATCAAGACAGTGTGCCCTTAGCATCATGAGAGACAATAGATCAATGGAACAGAGTAGATGGCCCAGAATTAGACCCACAAAAATACGGACATCTGATTTTTGTCAGCATTGTGAAGGCGATTCAATGGAGTAAGGACAGTCTTCACAGCAATGGTAGTGGACAACTGAGCAGCCATACAACAGAAAAACAAAAAGAAACTTTGGTCCATATCTTGTATTATATTCAAAACTAACTCAAAATGAATCACAGACAAACGGTAAAACCTGTAGCTATAAAACATCTCAAAAAATAGGAAGAAACCTTTGTCACCTTGGTTTAGGTAAAGATTTCTTAGACATCACTTAGATATTATGAACAAAATGATGCATTGGAGGGACTTCCCTGGTGTTGCAGTGTTTAGGACTCTGCTCTCACAGTGCAGGGGGCCCGGGTTCGATCCTTGGTCAGGGAACTAGATCCCACGTGCATGCCACAACTAAGGAGCCCGCGAGCTGCAACTAAGGACTCCTCCTGCCAAAACTAAGACCTGGTGCAACCAAATTAATTTTTTTTTTTTTTTTGCAGTACGCGGGCCTCTCACTGTTGTGGCCTCTCCCGTTGCGGAGCACAGGCTCCGGACGCGCAGGCTCAGCGACAATGGCTCACGGGCCCAGCCGCTCCGCGGCATGTGGGATCCTCCCGGACCGGGGCACGAACCTGTGTCCCCTGTATCGGCAGGCGGACTCTCAACCACTGCGCCACCAGGGAAGCCCCAACTAAATTAAATTTTCAAAAAAGTTTAAAAAAATGATGCATTGGACTTCATCAAAATTAAAAACTTCTGCTCTTGGAAAGACTCTGTTAGGAGAAAGAAAAGAGAAGTCACAGACTGGGGGAGAGGGAGAAAATATTTGTAAAGCATATATTTAATAAGGACTTTTATCCAGGATATGTAGAGAATTTTCAAAATTCAATAAGAAAACAACCAACCCAATAAAAAATGGCAAAAGATCTGAGCAGACACTTTACCAAAGAAGATACACAGATGGCAAATAAGCAAAAGAAAATATGCTCAACCTTCTTAGTCATTAGATATAAATTAGAACCACTACATACCTATTAGAATGGCTGAACCTATAAAGACTGAACATACCACATGTTGGCAGTTACGTGAAGGAAATCAAGCTCTCTGGCACGACTGGTGGGAATGTAGAATGGTACAACCACTATGGAAGACAATTTGACAGTTTCTTAAAAAGTTAAAAAGATACCTATCATATGGCGAAGCAATTCCACTCCCAGGAATTTTCCCAAGACAAATGAAAGCATGTGTCTCTATAAAGACTTGTACATGAACATTTATAGCTTTATTGTAATAGTCCCAGACTAGAAACAATCCAAACATCCATCAACAAGTGAATGGGTAGAAACATGGAGGTACATATATCCATATAACGGAATACGATTCATCTTTAAAAGGGGTGTGGACTATTAATCTGTGCTCTATCATGGGTGAATCGCAAAATAATTGTGCTGAGTGAAAGAAGGCAGACATACTGAGATTCCATTTATAGAAAACTCTAGAAAATGCAAGCTAATTTATAGTGACAGGAGATTGATGATTGCAGATGGGGACAGGCAGCAAGAGAGAGGGATGACTGAATGGCATGAGGAAATTTGAAGATGATCTGTTCATTATCTTGATTGGGGTGATGGTTTTACGGGTATATATGTATGTTCAAGATATGAAATTTTACATTTTAAACATGTATAGTTTAGTGTATATAAAGTAGACATCAATAAAGCTGTAAAAAACTTACCTGCCGGGCTTCCCTGGTGGCGCAGTGGTTGAGAGTCCGCCTGCGGATGCAGGGGACACGTGTTCGTGCCCCGGTCCAGGAAGATCCCACATGCCGCGGAGCGGCTGGGCCCGTGAGCCATGGCCGCTGAGCCTGCGCGTCCGGAGCCTGTGCTCCGCAACGGGAGAGGCCACAACAGTGAGAGGCCTGCGTACCGCAAAAAAAAAAATAAATAAATAGCTGGACCTTGATGGAAACAGAGCAGTGTCACCGCTGGGGCCTGAGAGGTGCCTGAGAAGGGCAGGGGCGCACGGGCAGGATCTATTCCAGGCTTTTCAGAGATGCCTGCGTTATGCCACGTTCAGGATGTGAAGACACTGTCTGACCTTGGTGGTGTGGTGGGGCAGCCTCGCGTTCACGGTGGGCAGGCGTTTGCGAGTGCTGCGGTGACTGGGGATGTGGGGAGCCTTGTCCACTTCCTGCTCTAATCTCATCATTTCTGAGGTATTCCCTGGGCTCACGTGGCAGATATGAGAGGAGGTGACTTTTTCAGAAGCATCACTCGTGACTATTGGGTCAATCAATCTATCCAGCATGGATAGACCTGTTAGGTGCACTATAAAACATCAGAGTCCAGGGTTTGAGTCCTGACTGCTGCTGAAGAGCTCAGAGAGAGTGGGCTCCTCCCTTAATCTTGCTGAGCCTCACTTTCCTCACCTGTGAAACAGGTACTAAAATACTGACCTCGTGGAACTGTTGCTTATTGAGAAACGTTGTTGCAAATGGCTGATGGAGGCCACCCACGTGGTTGGGTTTGAGGATCCTGGGCAGATCTCCCCAACCCCCAACTCCCTGGGTAACTCTAACCACTGCCCTCCACCCAGCTGCCTGACCAGCCTACGGGTGTGGGGAGTCTGTCACTGAAGAATCATTCCTTTGTGCAAGGATTGCCCAATTCTGGCTCTGAGGCGGGAGATAGTTGGGCCCCAGGCTGAGCAGCTGAAGTCTGTCCCCTGTGGACAGATTCTCCAATATAAAGATAATGATAGGGGTAGAGAGGAGCCGAGTCCTGCCCAGATAAGAAATAAAGAGACCACATATTTCTCATTCTTGAGGTCAAGGAGAACTTCCCAACTACATAAGTGCAGAAAGGCTCCTTGGGTGGCAAAAAGGGAGGGGGTGCCACCCCATAATAGGTGGTGTCAACCTTCCCAAAGGCTTCTGCGCTGGAATCCATCTTGGCTAAGAGATGTGTGTGCACACAGGGGAGGACCCTGAGTTATACCAAACACGGACTCAGAGCCAGGCAAAACAAGATGATTGGCCAGAGGAAACCTGGAAGAAATGCCCCATATAAGTGATTTAAACTACCGTGACGGTGCGACTCTCTCTCTGAGCCTGCCCACGTATGCCTATTCACCTGTACTCTTTTTCCTCCTAATAAACACCTTACTTGTTTCACCACTTTCCGTCTCTTTGTTGAGATTCATTTCTCCAAAGCAGACAAGCCAGGACCTTGTCTCTAGCCACTGGCCCTCATGGTCTAGTGGCTAGGATTCAGCGCTCTCACTGCCGTGGCCTGGCTTCAGTCTCTGCTTGGGGAACTGAGATCCTGCTTCAAGGCGCTGCTGGCTGAGACTACCTGAGACCAGCTCCACGTTTGGAAATCTCCATCAGCCTCATGCGCCTCAGCTTGAATGACTTTGGTACCGGAAACAGTGCCCTTGAAGAACACACAGGCAGTGATGGGGGATGGGCACATGACAAGCCCATGCTTTGTGCCTAATGGGGTCCTCATTGAATGAGACCAGTTGGCCAGGCATTGCTCGAAGCACTTTATACATTTTACCTTATTTAACCCTCCTCCTCCTTCTTCATCATCAGAATTTGGGGCTCAGTGGTGAGAGGATGGATTCATTTGTTATTATTTTTTCCCCTGGGGCAACGTTTCTGGACAGCTTCAACTTCCCTCCAGGTAGGTGGCACCTACATTCCCAGTGCCTGCCAGAGCAGTGAGCTCACCCCGGACTGGGGCTGGGAGGTCTTGGGCAGAGCAGCCTGTGCACCCAGCTGGCCCCTGGGCCAGTCAGGGAGGTTGGGGGAGGGACTCTGGGACTCCTGCCCACCTGGCATTGATTCCATATTCTTTTCTTGATGGTGTCCTGGTTTTCCCCTGGGAGAATCAGCTGACCCCTATGGTAGGAACTCATGGCCCGTGACCTTGCCCAGATGCTCTCCTCTGTCCTGGAGGTCAAGGAGGGCAGGCAGGAGGGGGGGCCAGCCCATTCCAGCCCAGATCCCAACAACACTAGGCGTTGGTTCTTCTTCTAGATCCAGGAGCCGCCTTACATTATCTTGAATCCAATTTTCATTCTCACATTATGCTGAATCTGGCAACAGGGCCCAGGGCAAGCAAGAGCAGCTCATCCTTGGGTACCTGGCCCACCCGCGGGGCCGAGCAAATCCAGCCATTGGGCTTCAGGCTTGTCGAAAAGGGGAGAGAGGTCTGTGAAGGGAGCTCAGGCAACTTGCCTGGTGATGTGGAAAATAAGGTACTAACAGTCTCTCCTCCAGCCCACCTCTAGTCATGACCCAACAGCCTTCAGGACCTGGGCCAGGTGCCAGGATGTGCCAGTGACATAGGTGTGCCAGGTGACAGGTGTGATGTGGATGATTCCCTCCTAGACCCCGACTCTAATGGCTGCTGAGCCCTTGTCTCGCTTGTTTGATCAACAGGGGACAGTGAGGGCCATGCCGGTGTCAGTGCTTCATTGGAACAAGCAGCACAAGCTCGGGACAGTCTCAGCCCCATCAGAGTCTTTTTGTAGTCACTTACAAGCTCAGTGGCTTTGGGCAAGTGACGTAACCCCTCCAAGCCTTATTCTCCTCACCTGGGAAGTGGAGATGATGACGACGCTGCCTCTTCTCTTGGGCTGTGGTGAGGGTCAGGTGAGTGACTCCACAGAGAGCCCTCAGGACAGAGGTAAGCTGCTATTTATGTCAGTTGCCATAACAATGATGACGCTGGTGATGGCGATGCTCGATCCCATTCCCACATCCCCTCTCTTGTCATTAGGTGTCGAATCCCCAAGGCTCTGTCATCAAGGAGGGGCTTCATTCCTTCTCACTGGCTTAGTTATCCTAAAACCCACATCTTGGAGGAGGGACCAAGGTTTTTTGGCTTCGTCTTGCTCAGCAAGGCCGTTTAGTACCGCTGGTGACTAAAATGTCCCTGTAGTCAGGCCGCCGTGACCAGCGGGAGGCTGTTGCCTTTCGCTTTCTGATGACAATAATTATGTCTCATAGTCAGGAGGACATTTTTTTCCTCCTTTCTCACCTCCCAAAGAGAGATGACTGTCAATAGGATCTGTGCTGCTGGGTAAGACCTCAGCACCGGAGCAGGGATCATGCTAGGGGAGTGTCTGGTCCCACGTGCTCACACGGAAGGGAATCCCACGCAGAAGGAGTAGCAGGAGAAGTTGCGGAAACTGAGGCCCAGAGAGGGGAGGCAACCAGCCCCAGGTCACACAGTGAGTTGGTGGTAAGACAGAGACCAGGGTTTGAATTCCTGACCTAGGGCTGAAGCCCTGTCTGTCTTAGTCACGTGGATCCCAGGGCCTGGGGCGGCTGGGCCCAGAATTCCAAGCCTGGCACAGACTGGGGAGGAGCAGGTCTGGGCAGGAGGTGTGGGCTTGGGTGGAGGCGGAGGGGGATGAAATTAAGCCCACAGTCACGCTGGGCCCCTCGGGGTCTGGAGGGAACTGTGGCTGAAGGTCTCCCAGTCCTGACTGAGCCAGTGCACAGACCTGAACCTGATGGCAGGGCAGCCTGGGATGAAATCATCACAGGCTCTCAGTGAAACGAGAAAAATCAGGCCAATATGGACCATCAGTGTAAGGTTGCCAACTGTTAACAGCTCCCAGATGAGTGTCACCTGATCCCAGCTTGGGAAATGCCGTGTGAAGGCATTTAAAAGTCAGTGAGATCTAACAAGAAACTTTCATAGAGTTGGCTGGGCTTTCCTGTGAGTCTGAGTGCCGTTTTTGGAGATGCAAGGGCGTGTCTGTTCTATTCCTCTGACCTATGATGTAATAAGTCCCCGTCTCAGATGGAGTTTATATTCTGGTGGGGGGACACAGATAATGAACAAGCAATAGTTTTGAAAAGTGAGAAGTTCTGTGGGGAAATGGAATTGAGGAGGGTGGACAGCGTTGTCAGCCGGGGCCCCAGCAGGTGACAGATGAAATGACAGTCAAATCAGGTATTTGAGGAGAGTTTTAAAAGGAGACTGTTTATGAAGGTGTGGGCAGGGAGTAAGGAAACCCCAGAAAAGGAGCTGAGTTACTGCCTCAGGCTTGACAGGGCGCGGGGAGGAGCAATTACCTGAACCCAGAGATGAAGAGAGCTGTGTGGAGGGTGTCTGCAATGGTCACCTGACTGGAGCTGAAACCCACAGTCTGGGGATGGAGCCAGCCCTGTGCTCTGCAGGGAGGGACCCCGGGGGGATAATCAACCCGACCTTCCTCCCCTCCTTCCCGTATCTCCTGCTGGGGCTCCCCATAACCAAACCTACCTGGAAGCCAGAGGGGTGCAGGGGCCCCCAGATGTGGACGATATGGTCAGCCATCTGGGAGCACGGAGCAAGGGGACGGGTGGAGCAAGGATCTGGAGGGGGACACTGGGGACCCCCAGTGCAGGAGAGGTGCCACTTTAGCACGGTGTTTGGGGAAGACATGATATTGGAGCTGAGTCCTGAGAACAAGAAGGATCAGGCCAGGAGGAGAGCCAGCAGAAGGAAAGGAGCTCCTGGTGGAGGGAACAGCAGAGGCAAACGAGTGGAGGTGGGCGGGGCCAGATCCCGTACGCCAGGTGGTAGGGAGCTTGCATTTTATTTTAAGTTTAGTTGGAGGCAAGGGGTGAGTTTTTAGCAAAAAGTGATGTGATCCGACCCCTCTGAGGGGGGCATGGCTTGGAACCGGGAAGGGGTGGAGGCAGGGGGACTCTAGCAGATGGGAGGCCTGGACCAGGGCGGGAGATAAATGGAGAAGGCCAGAGGGGGACGTATTTTGGAGGGAGAACCTCAGAACTGGCTGATGGGTCAGATGTGGGGGTAGAGGTCAGGCGCAAAGGAGTGTCTGGCCTCAGGCCTGGAGTCAGGGTCCACCCAGCCCTCTCCTGCCCTCAGCACCTGTGAGCTGGGGTGGGCCTCATGCTGGGATGGAGGAGAGGGCAGGGAACGTGAAGGAGGTGACCCCAACTCAGAGAAAGCACCTTCACGCACGTGTGGTTTCTGACCCCTCTCCCCAGGTAGGCGGAGGGTCCTGACAGCTCTGCAAATAGGATGGGTGTCAACTCTGGGCGTGTCCAACCCAGGCCAGGCAGGGACATTGTGGCCTGATGCAAGGGTGGGTGCCAGGCTAAGGTCTTCCTTCTGGGGAGACAGGGAGCCACGGTGGGTTTCCAGATAGTTTGCCACGCGGCGAGGAGGGTGGGTCGGAGCATGCAAGATGAGAAGCTGGGGCCACGGTGCAGATGAGCAAGGGCGGCAGCCTGAATCCGGCCAGGATAGACCCTGTAAGAGCATTAGAGGGACAATGGACTCAGTGTCCGTGTGGCTGGTGCTTCCTTTACAGAATTTTCCCCATTCCAGGCTCACCTCATGGGAGCCATGGAATCTTGGCCTGAGTCAAACTCATCCCTCACTGGGGCCAATTAATTCCAACTTGTCGTAAATTTTTAACGCTTTGCTAATCGATACAAGCTGGGCCGCTGGCCACTGCTGAGTCTCTAAGGGAAAGGTCCAGGAATGAAAGGCCGCCTGCCAGGTTCGTGTATTAATATGTTCCACGTGCATCGCCTGTTGTTTTGAGTTAATCACCTGGTGCCTAAATGTATTATCGTAAATCTCAGGTAAGCCTCTTGTGATCCATTCATAATTAACACGACTGAGAAGCAGTGCTGTGGTTTGTGACAGAAGGAGGCGCCTCAGGGCTGTGGGAAGGAGGGACAGACATGGATGAGAGGAGGGGGCACTGTACAGCCCCCAGAGGGAACTGCTGCTCCATCGCCCCACACGGGGATCCTGGCAGCCTGGAAGGGGCTCAGAGTTCCCGGACTGCTACCTGCTGCCAGAGCCTGTGGCCTCAGGAAATGACAAACCTGGTGGGTAGGAGGTTTTCTAAAATGGGGCAGTAATACCAACACCGTGGGGTTGGTTTTCCCTCCCAGAATGTGAGCCTTAGGACAGGGGCCAGGCTCGACGGCTGTTGCTGGAAGGAAGCGACAAGTGAACAGAGAGGGTGGCAGGTCCTGAGGACTGAAGCCCCGCAGCGCGCGCTGTGCCGTCCAGGAGGCTGCAGAGGGTGCAGGGAGGGGTGGGGGGCTGTCCGCAGAGCGCGGGGCCTGCCTGGGCTTTGATGCATGGGTAGGAGTTTCCTGGATAAACAAGGGGGAAGGGTGTTCCAGGGAGAGGGCGCAGCACGAGCAAAGGCCTGGGAGCGTCAACTGCACCTCACTGTCACCCGGCTACAAGCCAAGCATCCGTCACAGCGGAGCGAGGGCCAGGCTCTTGGGAGCCCAGGCTGAAATTTGGCCAGTTCCTGGGCACCCAGCTAGGAGGGTTGCTGGAAAAACTTAAATGTTTCTATACCTGTTCACAGGTTTTTAGAGCAATGGCCTGATGCTGGGCAAGTTACTTAACCTCCCTGTGCCTCGGTTTCCTCATCTGTGAAGTGGGGTGATGACAGCGCCCCTCCCAGGGCTGGGGGAGGAGGGAACCTTTGTAAAGCACTCCAAGCAGCACCCGCCCCCACCCACCAAAGCAGGTGTGATGGGGGCCTTTGTGGGATTGATGCTCATTACATGCTCCACGCCTGGAGGTTTCCTCTAACCCTCAGAACCACCAGGCAGATGGGGAGGATAGGACCCTTGGTCCCCTTGAAGAAACTGAATCCCAAGGGGCTTAAAGAGATCACAGGGCTGAGCTGGTGAGCGCTGCCCCATCTATCTGACTTCAGAGCCCATCCGGGGTCCAGCACAGTATCTGACCCAGGTGGGGGCTTCCCTGCCCCTCCCCCCCGCTGGTGAGACTCCACTGGCACCGGCCCCGGGTGAGCCCGACCCCGGGGTTCATGCAGAGACCCCCTAGATGCTCGCGGCGAACGGCCCCATCCGCGCACACGGCCCAGACCCGCTGGGGCTGTCCTCCCTCCTGCCTCGTCCCACCTTGGTCCCAAGCCTCTGTTCACAAAAAGCCCCCTCAGTTCCCTCCTGGGGAGACAGGGCCCTCGTCCCTCTGCTGGGCTCGCTGCAGCCCAGTCACCAGCCCTGCCTTGCAGTGAGTGCGGGAATGATACTCTGTGTTAAAATCCGTGTCTGGACGAGCCCCTGGCTGGAGGAATTAACTCATGTACACACAGAAAATCTCCACAGCCTTGTCTTCTAATATTTGTTCTGGAAACTGGAACACACAGATAAGGGAAGTGCCTGGCATTGGAACTGCAGAATCAATTTGCATTCTCTATGCCACAAAGAGCCACATTTACACAGCACTGGGGGGAGAGAGGGAAAACCTACTCTCGGCCAGAGGCAGCGTCTGACTGCTCTTCCTCCAGGAGCAAAGGCTCACACATGAGATCTCAGCACCTCAGCACTCAACAGCCCTAAAATCCTGGAGTCTTAGACCCCTCAATCTTAGAATCATCACTTAATAGACTCTTAAGACCATAAAATTTCAAGTCAGAATCACAAGATTTTAGGATTTAATCATCATCTTGGCCAGACCCTCAACCAGCTCCTGAGTCTCCTACACGATGTTCCAATAAGTGGCCTCCAGGCTGGATTGGCTCCAGGGCCACCTCATCAGGGCATTCCTCCTTGACCCCGGATCAGCCTGATGAGAAGACCTCTGCGCAGGACCTGAGTGAGAAAAGGAGCAAGCCATTAAAAAGGGGGGTGGGGCGTAGTGTGTTTCTGTCTGGACGGAGGCAACAGCAAGTGCAAAGGTTCTGAGGTAGGAATGCACTCCGTGTGTTTGAAGAACAGTGAGACTTGACTTCTAAATGTGCAATGGGACAGGAAAAGCAGTGAGCCCAGAAGCTGGAGGAGCCCGTGACTAGATTCCCTCCTCTGCCCTGGCCTCGCTTTGCACCCAGGGCAGGTCACTGCACCTCCCTGAAACTCCATGGATCCATTAGGACGGAGGAAACCACAACTCTGCTCACAGACCCAGTGGGTGGGGCCTGATGAAGCTTGGAGGTCCTTCCAAGAACAGGTGAGTGTGAAATGCCTCAGACCCCAGAAAAGGAAGGCAGGAAGAGGAGGAGATGATGGTCTTTCCCCAGCTGTACGGAGCAGCACAGCAGCCCAGATCAAAATGCTGAGGAGGCACCCCATTTGGAAGTAAACACAGGCTACGTTTAAGGGTGCAGTGGGTGGTACTGGAATATTTCAGCATTTCAACATTTCCTGAACGCGCTTATGTAAAAGTAATTGCGATATCTGTTCCCCTCATCTTTTAGATGTAAAACCAAAGAATTTTAAAATCCTCTGCATGTGGCTCAGGGAGGGGAAGGCAGAGTCCTGTCCGCTTGTGGACTCCGCCCTTCGTAGTGGCCATGGTGGGTGGTCGCAGTGGGGAGCCTGCTCTGCCCCAAACTGCCCTGTGAATTGGGTGTTACTGGTCCTGTCTGGACATATTTCCTCAGAGGTACGATGATGAGTTTGGACTCGGATGGCCTCTGTCTTAGTTGGGCTATCCACAAACAGTTCCTGAAGCAAGGTTTTGCCTTGCTGGTGGTTTATTTGGGAGGTGACCTCAGCACACACAAGTGAGAGAGAAGAGAGAGAGGAAGGGAGAAAGGTCAGATAAAGGTGCACGGAGCATGGATACTGCTGGTGTGGGCAGTGGGGCCATCCGGCCAGGGACCCACAGGGGAACCATGTGGTACATGTCTCAACTGACTCCTGCCCCTTATTGGTTGAGGGTCACCTGTGTGAGTATGAAATCCCCCTCCCCTATAGTCGATCATACCCCTGGGCGGAGCAAGCTCCTGTGGGGCAGAGAAAGCCAGAACAGCGGAGGGAAGCTGGGAGAGTTCTCAGGAACTGTCCCCAGCGGCTACTGGTGAGCTCAGGTGTGCCTGAGGGGCTCTGGGATGGGGTCTCTGGAGGGCTGCTATATCTCCCAGTCCCCCCACTTCTCTAACATTCTGGGATCTGTGCCTCTTTCCAGGCAACTCAGTCCCAGCTTCCGCCCCAGGGCTGTCTAGATCCTCAAGGGCAAGGATTTGTATCTGTCTGTTTACCGCTGCATTTCCAGCGTCTGGAACAGAGCCTGTCAATACGTATTTTGTGGAATGAATTGGCTGCATGGCGAGCATCCTTTCTTGAGCACTCACTGTGTTCTGGGCCCTGAGCTAGGCCCTGGGGACATGGCGTTGAATCAGATGCGGTCCCTGCCCTTAGGGGCTCGCTGCGCGGGAGGACAGATGCATCGTAATTGTCATAATCGTCACCATTTCAACAGCAATATCATCACCACCATGTACTGAGCCTCTGCTGTGCACACGGGGCTTCGCATCTGTCACCTCATTTCATCCCCCAAAGGCCACGAGGTGTCCATATGGTCACGCCTGTTTCGCAGGCGAGAAACTCAAAGGTCAGAGAGGAGAGTGACTTGCCCAAGCTCACACAGGTGGTGCAGAGCGGAGGTGGGATTTGAACCCAGGGCTTTCTGCCCCAAGTACACCAAGCTCTGCTTCCCTCCGACAGCCGCTCAAACATGAGAGGTCACACCAGATTAGGTGGGAGATGCCCTGGTGTGGGACTCATGAGGGCTCTGAGGTCAGTGGTGAGTCTATGCATTGAACCAGGAAGGGTGTGGGTAGCTGGAGAGAGAGGCACAGCCCCTTCTGGCACAGGCAGCGTCAAGGTTAGCGGGCACACAGATCAGAGTGCAGGGTGGTGAAGGGGAGAGGTGGGCGGTGCCGTATTAGGTCAGGGTCCCTGCAGGGGACAGAGGGTTCCCTACACCGGGCACTTCAGGAGACACTGCTGACAAGGGTGTGGGCGGAGTTAGAGAAGCCCACTGGGAGGGGGCAGGGCCCAGGCTGACGGCAGCGGGAGTCCTCACCCTGCCTGAGCCTGAAGGAGGGGCAGCTAGAACCCAGCTAGAGAGCTGCGTAGGGGGAGGGGCGCCCCACAAGGGCTGTGACCTTTGGGAGAGGGGTGATCCTCAGACATGGTAGCGAGGGAGACAGGGAGAGAAACACTGACTGCTTCTGCCTCTGATCTCCTGCTGCTTCTCGCCCCTGGCCAAGCTCAACTGGAAGCCGGAGAGCCGGGGCCCCACTGGTGCCTCTGTGTGGTCAGTATCCAAGGCCATAGGCAGGATGGCAGTGGTGAGGGGACATAGCCAGCTTCCTCGGTAGAGATGGCAGAGACACTGAGCAAAGGGCTTAGGCTCCTGGAGATGGGAGCTTTGAATGGTTGTCACAGTCAGGCTAAAATGGTCAATCATTCAGAAATGTTTACTGACTCTGGGTCAGGCTCTGTGAGGGCCTGGGAGAGTCAGGGAGAGATAACAGCAGATGCTTGTTTTGTGCCTTCTAACCCTCCACAAGCACCCACTCTCTCCCTCCTCACAGGCCCTGACAGGTAGGTGTCAGCATCACCCCATCTGAAATACTAGGGAACAGAGATGCTAAATGATAAAAGGCATCTGCTCCACATCAAACTGTAAGTGGTGATGCTGAGCTAGAACTGGAGCTGTCTGCCCTCAGTGCCCAGGCTCTGACCACCAGATTATACCACGTCTCAGCGGAATAGGACACAGCCCCCATCCCGTGAGCCTCACGAGGAGAGACACCAAAACAAACCACAGCAACACCTAGCACCAAGGACCATTCCTGAGGATGCCTGAGGCACTCATTCCACCTCGGCACAAGAGCGCAGGCTTCCTAGAGAGGGTGACATTTCAGCTGAGGTACTGAGGGAGGCAGAGGAATTCACCAGGCCATCAAGGCAGGTAGAGGAGAGGGCATTTCAGGCAGTGGGCACAGCATGAGCAAAGGCATGGAGGGAAGAAACAGTATCAGGTGTGCAGGGCATAAAGTACAAAGCAGGAAGCAGGGGGACAGAAGCATTTCATAAGTAACCCATCTCAGCCTTGGTCTATGGGATCCTCAAGGGCTCAGCCAGGGTCCATGTTCCTGTCCTGCTTAAGTCCCTGCACAGCCTCCCTGATGAAGAGTCCAAAGACTTAGTATGGTTCACAAGATCCCTGGTTCTCAGGCTCTGCCGACTGCCACCTTGCCTTGGTTTCCCCAGCTTGGCAAATAGAGTAATTAATTGTGATATTACAAGGGTTCTGGGGTTTGCCAGACCTGGAGTGAACTCCTGGCTCAACTTCTTAGCTTTGTGACATTGGACATGTCACTCAACCTCTGTGGGCCTCACTTTCCTATCTGTAAAATGGAAATAAAAGTACCCATGATGCAGGGTTGCTGTGAAGTTAAATGAGCTAATACATGTAAAGCACTTAACGCAGCGCCAGGCACATAGCAGGTACTCCATAAACAGCAGGCTGTATTATTTTTATTATTTTAATTATCATCTTCTAATCTTCTACCATGCATGTATTGAATTTTATACATGTATTGTAACTGAAATTATACTGAATTATAGTTGTGATAATATAATTGAGATTATGCATTTATATGTTTTTTTTTTCCTATTCACTATTGTATCGTTAAAAACTCCTCAAAAGCAACATGGTAATGACTGCATAATAAACCAACCTTCAAATGCATCAAACTTTATCACCAGCCTTTAAGGGTGAATATTTAGAGGGTTACAGTGTTTCATTCTTCTACATCATCGGGCTGTGATGAACCTCCTGGGGCGTTATCTTTGCCTGAATCTCTGATCACTATCTCAGGACAGATTCCTAAAAGTGGAATCACCACATATGTTTAAGCCTCATGACCTTTATTACTTAATCACTTCCCTGAATGCTTGGCCTGACTGACAGTCCCCACAGCGGCTCTGCATGAGAATACCTGCCTCACCACACGTTCAACAGCACTGAGTATTACCGGTGGTGGTTTTGTTTTACTGATTTGATTGGCCTCAATTTATACTTCATGTGTCATTTGCACCCAGAGCCCTGGCCTATGGTTCTTGTTTTCCAGCAATCTGATAATCAGATCAAATTCTGGGGCTTCCAGGAAGCCTCTTGACAAGAACAAGAAGAAGCCTGGGGGTGCATTTCTGGGCAGGGAGTCAGAGGAACTGGCCCCACCCCACCTGCTGTGCTCATGGCGCGTCCCTTCTCCTCTGGGTCTCAGTTTACCAACCTGTTGCAATCACCTCCGGGCTAGTCTCCCTCCCTCCAGCCCATCCAGTGTCCGGAACAGGGCCTGATGCCCAGTGGGTGTTCAGTGACTATTTGCTGAAGCCTGAATAACCAAGTGCTCTTTAAAAGACAAGCTGGCCGTGTAATTCTCTTGCTGACATCTTTTGCTCAAACTCTCCATCATTTATATTTATTGCTTTGTCTCTCTTCCCTGTGTTTCATGAAGGTATCAATACATTGTGTCAAGGTGCTTAAGGACAGGGACTCTGAAGCCAGACAGCCTGGGTGTGAATCTTGCCTCTGGGGCTTAGTTGCTGTGTGAACTTGGGCATTTTACTTAACCTCTCTGTGTCTCAGTTTCTCACTCTGTAAAATTGGAATAACAGTGCCTGTTTCATAGGGCTATGCTGAGAAGTACATAAGGGAATGTATGGGTAGAGTATTCAGAACAGCTTAGGCACGTACAGACCCTCTACGTTGTTCTTGGTATTATTATTATTACTCCAAAGTGGATTTGAGGTGTCACAAATCCACTTAGGCTTAAACTTAAGACAGTTCTTCTCCTGAAGGCCCTCATAGTTGCAGACTAACCTTCTTACCGTTTCAAGTTCACAAGAGAGATATTCTCTATTGCCAGCAGTTTTAAAACATTCCTGAAATTGGATCTCACGGAACAATTTTGAGCCAGGAGAATCATCTGAACCCAGCAGTTCCTGTCTCAGGACGAGCCCCTGAGAGGCCCCGTCCTCCCTACCCCTCACCCCTGTGAGCCAGGCCGCAAGGTGGTGGGCATCCCCCTGCCCCCCGCCAGGCTGATGGATTCTCCCTTCATTTCATTGTCCTTGTAACAATTTCCTCAGCGCGTCCGGAGGTGGTGTGCAGCTGGGCCACATTTGTTCTTTAATGGGCACCTCAGACAAGGCTGGCCTTGGAGGACCTGGTACTCCATCACCCGCCTCCAAAGACTTGCTCTAAAAGGGACAGTCACCATTGCCATGCCAACCTCAGAACATGGGCATATTTTACATTTTACAGATGAGGTGGTATCAGCTGGAAAACTGGGAGGTTCCAGGCAACGCTAGAGCCAAGAGGGGCCTAAATTGGGGACAGGCAAGAGGCAGCTCCTCTTTGAATCTTGGTCTCCTCATCTAAAATGGGACACTTCCTTCTGAGGCTGTAGTGAGGATGCCGGGAAATGGAGGACGTAGAGCTGGCACGGTGCCCGGCACACTATTATCAGCCCTGTCCTTGTCACAGCAACAGCAGCATGATCAGATGCCCCCGGGGCTGTTGGATTCCCCACTGTCCCTGTCCTCCGGAGTTTTCCCAGAGTTACCGTCGGTCCACACCCAGAACCAGAAGCAGCATCAGGACCAGCATCAGAGAGAAAATGGATTTGACTGGAGCCCTCGCTCCCCTCCCCCAGCTTCTTGCCTCTACCTGGGCTTCCAGAATATGCTCCTGGGCTCTGACCACAGTCCAGTTACATTGTCCTGGTCCAGGGAGGCCCCATGTCTGGGATCAGAGGATAGGTGGGCAGGGACCCATTTGCCTGAAGATGGAGGCTCATGGGACAGGACGTCCTCCTCTTAGGGTCCCCGTCCGAGTCCTTGCGGGTTCACGAGGTGACACTGCTTCCGCTCGCTGGGCCTCCCAAGCAGGGCGCAGCGTCAGGGTTTGCAAGACTTCCCCGGCTCTGGATGCCCTGTGGTGGGTGATGATGTCCAGTTACAGACCAGGACACTGTCCCCAAAGGGGCACGGGAGACGCCACCGGCCTCTCGTCAGAGTGTCAAATCCAAGCCCATCTCCACGGATCCCAGGGGACCCTCAACCTCCAAAAGAGTGGGGGGCCCTGCGGGATCTCAGGCCTTAGGGGAGGCTGGGAAAGAGGAGAAGGAGAAGGCCAGCGGGCGGAAGCACGGGGGCCTGAGGGGCACAGCCGGCTTGTGGGCGGGGCCGCGAATTACTACAGCATTTTAGAGACTGGAAATGGGGTCACAGCATTCAGTCAGGTGAGCGTGGACCGGAAGGACCCAGCCTCACTGTGAAGCTGATGGGGCTGCCCAGAGCTGGGAGCCCGGGGCCTCCTTCTGCAGAGAAGCACCCCCAGCTCTCTCCACCGGGGGGTGGGTCTCTGCACCCCTGGCCCCTCTACCTGGGGTCTCCTCTCCTCTGTCTGCTCTGCAGCTCCCGGCACCAAGCACAGCCCTCAGCACAGCTGTAATTCATCACCTGTACACTTATCTATGTTCCCCGTTAAATAGTGATCCTTAGGTAACAGGGCAGGGACGGGGCTGCTTCGATCATGGCTGTGTCCCAAGAGTACGGAGGGCACACAGTGGGCCTTGGTGAATGAATGGGGGTAGGAATGACTTAATTCAACTTTAGGGGAGTAATGAAGGGGATGGGGCTTCTCAGGGCTTCCAAGTGCTTTTCTGGGTTAGGAAACCCTAGGGAGGAACATGCTAGGGGTGGGGGCTGACTGAGCTCTGAGGCCCCTGGTCCAGGTGGGCAGGAGGGAGGCTTCTCCCTCTACCTTGAGAGTTTCTGGCCGTGGCCTCACACCTTGCCTTGCTCTGCCCCTCTGGGAAATGGGCAGACGCCCCTTCCGCTGGGGAGACAAAGCCCCCGTTTGTGAGTGATGTTCCTGCATCGCCGCCACTGCCCTTTCCCAGCCATTCCTACCTTTCCCGCCTTCGTTTGGGGATTGCCAAGGAACCTGACAAATCCAGCTTGTCCTTAGGGAGGAAAAGGCAACAAAAGTGTGTGTGTGTGTGTGTGTGTGTGTGCGTGTGTGTGCGTGTGTGTGAGTGTGTGTGTGTATTCATTTCATAATTGGGAAAATGCAGGCCAGGCCTATAACAGGGCCACATGAGGAAAGCCAGTTTGGCATTTCTGCTGTGACATCCTCCTCTTGGCACCCCCGTCCCCAGGCACTCCCTTCTTCTTCTCATCCATAACCATTCACTGAGCCCCCGCTGTAGACACCGGGCTGGGGCAGCTGGCGCCGGGCGGTGGAGGATCCATCTGTGGCCAGGGACAGTGGTGATCCATCATGGCTTCTCGACGCCTGGCTTAGAGAGGAGTGGGCTGCAATGAGGAAGGAGGAGGGGACAAAAGAGGTCTCCAGATGTGGAGGTGGAAATGGAATCCATCACAGACCCTCCCACTGGGCTGCCTCAGATGTGGGGTCACAGCCAATCCTATCTCCTCAACCTTCTCCCGTAATCGGCTCCAGAAACACTCACCTTGAGAATTCACCTGAGTGGGTGCAGTGTGACCCTGTGTAAGTTAGAATGTCCTGGGATAGGGTGGAGCTTTAAAAAATCCAGATATTGAGGTGGGGCCCAGGCCTCAGTATTGCTGAAAAGCCCCAGGAGATTCTGATGTGGAGTCAGGCTTGAGAACCAGGGAGTTGCACCAACTGCCTCACTGTACAGATGGAGAAACTGAGGCACCGAGGGTGATAGCACTGCGGTGGGGTTGATCTCTAAGGCTCTTCCAGCTGACAGTCTGGGAGGGGCTGTGTGACATCTCAGTTAAGAGCTGGGGCTCTGGAGTCCCACAGTCCTGGGCTCGAATCCCGAGTCTGCCTCTCACCAGCTGTGTGACTTTGGGTGAAGGCCTGTACCTCTCTGAGCTGCATGGAATGAGGATGGTCCCCGGACCTGGTACACAGGTGTGAGGATATGTTGGGTCAATGAGTCCAGAGCGCTCACCCAGAGCTGGGCACTCAGTGGGGCCGGGACACTGCCAGCGACTGTCCCTGGGACTCTGGTCACGTGAATCTGCTGTGCCGAGGTCCCATCCAGGGAGGCCTGCTCCGCCCCTTCCTGGACCACCCCGACTCTCCCTGCTCTGCCCTCCCACTCGCTGCTGTTCCCACTTTGTCTCCAGCCCTGGGGGCTGCGGTGGCTCCACCACCCCCTTCCTGCTCCCCCACCCCTCCCTTTTCTTCTCCCACTTAACAAACAGCTTCACTTAAAAAGCCATCTGGGAGGATGGATGGCACAAAGGCACATTTTGTAGAATAAGTTTTCAGGGAGAAGAGCCAAGAAATTAAAGGCACAGCACTTCCTAGTCCGATCTTACTAGGCCGCATGCCTCTGACTGCTGGAGAATTGCGCTTCTGTATTATAATCCATCCCTCACCCCCAGGGCCCAGTGTTCTGCGCTCTGTCTTCACTTGTCTTTGAGACGTCCTGCTCCCAATGTCTCTGGCTGATTCCCTCCCTCAGGATGAACCCCCCTCTCTATCGCCAGGGAGGGGCTGCAGCTGGGGCTTCCCTAACCTGACTCCCCCCTCCTGTGTGATCGTCATCCCACCTCAGGCAGCTGCTCCCCTCCTTACAGGAGCCCCAGGTGAAGATTATGTTCTTTTGTGGGGTCTCCCAGGGCAGGTTTAGGAACAGCAGGAGAGATGTGTCCATAGTTGGGATGGATAGGCAGCCCTGGGGAAGGATAATGAGCTCCCCGTCACTGGAGGTGTGCACAGAGGAAGGGTGAGCACTCAGCAGAGAGGCCTCGCAGGAGGCAAACCAGCAGAGAGGCTGAGCTCATGCACTTTGGAGGCCAAGAGATCTGGGCTGAGTCCAGACCCTGTTGATTACAAGGTGTCTGACCTTCAGCAATGACTTACACTCACTAAGCATCTGGAAAGTCAGACAAAATAATAGTTCCCACTCCCTAGGGTTGTCATGGGGACAAAAGGACAGAATTTGTGCAAAGTACTGAGCCCAGCCTGTGGAACAATTTATACTTGTTAACTATTGGAGGTGATCATTCAGAAAGTATCCAGTGCCTTGAGCAAGCTAAGATTCCAATTGCTGTAGCTTTAAATGCCTAAGACTCTGAGATTCTGCTTAACTATCCCTATATTATAAGACTCCTTTAGATTTTAGGGCTTTAAGATATTATGATTTTGGGACTTGTGCTCATGCCCAAGATGGATAAACAGGGAATAAATTTATCCTCCCACCTGAACAACCAAAAAAAGAAATGTATACGGAACACTGGTTTTTAAGACACTGGATGTCAGGCAACGAAGGATAGTGGTTCCTGAGAAGAAGGGAAACCAGTGAGGTGGGTCCTGTGATTGCCCCAACTCACTGCCTTAGGAGAGCTTTCAGTCAGTACAGGGAGGAGGAGCCCAGGTGGAGCCTGGCTGACTCTGAATTGAGGAGAGGGACAGAGTCAGGGGAGGCAAGGCAGCTGGAGTTGCACGAACAGAGTACCAGAGAGGAGAGAGCTGCACAAAGGGAGAGAACTCCAGGGCTGTGCAGAGGCTTGGCCTTGAGGATTTGATCAGAGCACATGTGTGAGAGAAGTGCCAGGGAAAGAGCCATGCGAGAGTATTAGGGTGAACATGACCAGGAATAACATGTGTGCCCACCAGCTAGACTGAAAAACCTCAGAATTCATGGAGGACTGGGTAGAATACTCCAAAGGGTCTTGCTTCAGTGGGAAGAATTAGTCCTAGACTAGAAGGCGCACTGGATCTGCCTAACACGTGTGTATTAATTTCCTAGGGCTACCATAACAAATGACCACAAGCTAGGGGCCTTAAAACAACAGGAATTTATTCTCTTGAAGTTCTGGAGGATAGAAAGTTGAAAGCAAAGTGTTGGCAGGGTTAGCTTCTTGTGGAGGCTGTGAGGGAGAACCCAGTCCATGTTGCTCTCCTAGCTTCTGATGGTTGCTGGCAATCCCTGGCATTCCTTGGTTTATAGATGCATTACTCCAATCTCTACCTCCATCTTCACAAGACATTCTTGTTTGTGTGTCTTCAGAGCCTTATAAGGACACCAGTCATAGGATTTAGGGCCCACTCTAATCCAGTATAGCCTCATCTTAACTAATTTTACCTGCAAACACTGTATTTTCAAATAAAGTCACATTCTGAGGTTTCAAATGGACATGAGTTTTTTGGGGGACACTATTCAGCCCATTACAATAAGTTAAAAGCAAGACCCAGAAGGATCAAACTGTTTCCAAGTAATTTAGCTATGTCCCCAAACAAAGCTCTAGGATATTTATAGGAATACAAAAATACCCAATATGCACTGGGGAAAAGTCACAATGTCTGACACCCAAACAAATATTATCAGGCATAAAATGAGGCAAGAAGGCACAACCCATAATGATTAAAATAATCAATCAACTGAAACCAATCCAGAACTGACACAAATATTAGAAGTTGAAGACAAGGATGTTAAAATAATCATTAAACTGTATTCCAGATGTTTAGAAAGTAGAGACACAGAATGCATAATAAAAATTCCAAATTGAATTCTAGAGATGAAAACTATAATGTCTGAGATGTAAAATCCACTGGGTAGGATTAACAGCAGCCTAGACATTACAGAAGGAAAAAATGACTGATTATGAAGACATAGGAATAGAAGCTATCCAAAATGAAATACACAGAGAAAAAAAAGAATGGAAAAAGAATGAAGATTATTAATGATTTGGGGCAACTTCATGAAGCCTAATGTGCATACAACTGGAGTTCCCAAAGGAGGGGGAAGTGCACAAAAGTTTATTTGATGTATTAATAGCTAAATATTTTTCCACATTTGATGAAAACTACAATCCTACAGATCCAGGTGTAAGAAATATGAAGGACATTACATCAAGACACAGCAAAAACAGCCAGAGAATAAAGCTATAACACATAGAGGAATGCGGATTATGATAACAGCCAATTTCTTCTCATAAACTATGTAAATTTGAAGATAGGGGAGTGATGACATCTTCAATGTACTGAAAGAAAAATTGTTAACCTAGATTTCTTTACCCAGCAAAAATACCTTCCAAAAAAGTGAAGGCAAAATAAAGACCTTCAGACATACAAAAGCTGAAAGAAATAATCACATCACATAACAAAAATGATTAAAAAAAGAATAAAGAGCAAAAATGATAACTACATTGGTAAATATACAATCCTTATTGTTTAACTCTTTTAAAGAGACAATTGACTGTTAAATAATTATAACAATGTATTTATATTGTTCCAAATGTGCATACATTTATAACATCTGTATAAGTAAAATATATGACAATTGTGTTAAGACTGAGAGGAGGGAAATTGATGTATACTATCGTAAAATTCTTATATGCAAAATGGTATAATTTTACTTGAAATCAGTCTGTTACATGTTAAAGCTATATCATATAGGCCATAAGGCAAGCAAAAAATAACAAAATGGAAGTTATAGAAAATAAGCCAAAAGAGGAGATAAAATGGAATAATAAAAAATATTGAAAGGAAGGCAGAAAAGAGAAAGAGGGAACAAAGAAAGATAGGACACATAGATAATGAATAAAAAACTGACAGACTTAAACATAACCATATCAATAATCACATTAAATATAAGTGGTCTGAACTCTACCAAAAAATGGGGCAGAGATTGTCAAATTGTATTTTTTTTAATTTCAAAAGAATTATATGCTGCCTACAAGGAAACGTACTTTAAATATAAATACATAAATAGGTTAAACAAAAAAAGAAGGAAAATATATCATGCAAACACTAATTAAAAGGGAACTGGAATAGTTATATTAATATTAGACAATGTAAATGTCCGAGCAAAGAAGGGCATTTCATAATGAAAAAGGGGTCAGTTCTTCCAAAGGACATAACAATCCCATATGTTTAAGCACCTAATAAAAAAGCGTAGAAATACATGAAGCAAAAACTGATAGAACTTTCAAGAGAAATAGACAAATCCACAACTACAGTCAGAGATTTCAATACTCTCTTTCAATAATTAGTGGAACAAGTAGACCAATTGTCAATTAGGATATCTAAGATTTGAACAGCTCCATCAACCAACTTGACCTAAATGACAGTTATAAAACACTCCACCCAATAACAGCAGAATACATAGTCTTTTCAAGTGTATGTGGAACATTTATAAAGACAGAACATATTCTGGGCCATAAAACAGTAATAGAATTTTTGAATGCATTCAACGTCATACATGATACATACTCTGTCTATATTGGAATTTAATGAGAGAGGACACAAATCAATGACTTTAGCTTCTTTCACTGTAAAACCAGAGAAAGGAGAAAGTTTAAACCTAAAGCAAGAAAAAGAAAAGTAAAAATAAAATCAGGTTGGAAATCAGTAAAATAGAAAAGAGAGGGGTAGAAATTCAATAAAACCAGAAACTAATTTTTTTGGAAAAATATCAATAAAATTGATAAACATCTAGCCCAACCAATCAGGATAAAAAGAAAGATAAAACAAAGTTACAGTATTGCGAATGAGAGAGGTGATATCACTACAGGTTTTACAAACATTAAAGTGATATGAAAGGAATATCACGAATAACTTTATGTTGATAAACTCAATACCTTAGATGAAATAGACAAATTACTTAAAAGACACATATACCAAAACGGACTCAAGAAAAGATAGATAATCTTAATAGCCCTCTATCAATAAAAGAAACTGAATTTGTAGTTAAATATCTTCCAGAATTTCCAGGAAATCTCCAGGCCCAAATGCCTTTACTGGAGAATTCTACATAGCATTCAGGAATGAAATAATACCAATTACACAAATCTCTCAGAGAACAGAAGAAGAGGAAATACTTTCCAACTCATTTTATGAAGCCAGTGTTTTTCCAATGCCAAAACCAGACCAAGACATTACAAGAAAAAACGAAACCAAAAAACTACAGGTCAGTATTCCTCATGAACACAGATGCAAAAATTCTGAACAAAATTTTAACAATCAAATTCAACAATATAAAAAAGGATAGTACATCATGATCAGCAGAGGTTTTTCCCAGGAATGCAAGGTTGCTCTAACAGTTGAAAATCAATGAATATAATTCACCATATTAATAAACCAAAAGGAAAAATTATATAATCAGAAAATTTTGATAAAATCAAACATTCATTTCTGATTAAAAGTTCTATCAAAGATGAAATATGGACATGTTCTCATCCTAATAAAGAGCATCTATGAAAAAACTTACATCTAGCATGGGACTTAATGATAAAAAACAGAATCCTTTCCACTTAAGATCAGGGAAAATACAAAGATGTCAGGTCGCACCACTACTGGAGGTTCTAGCCAGTGCAATAAGACATGGAAAATTAATAAAAGGCTAGAGGGCATCCAGACTGGAAAAAAAGAAGTAAAACTCCCTTTATCCTCAGATGACATGATTAAGTAGAGAATCTGATAGAATCTACAAAAAATAAATAAATAAATAAAAGCTACTAAAATTCATGAATTTGGCAAGGTTATAGGCTATGAGATCAATATACAAAAATCTGTATACTGGAAGTGGACAACTGGTTAAAAAAATGCCATTTACAATTGCACCAAAAATTAAAAATTATTTGAGATAAATCTGATAAAATATGTGCAAGTCTCATGCTCTGAAAACTACAAAATGTTGTTGAGAGAAATTAAAGAAGACCCAAATACTAAATGTGATCATGGATTGGGAGACTCAATATTCTTAAGATGTCATTTCTCCCCAAATTGATCTATAGATTCAATGCATTCTCAACCAAAATACCAGGAGGATTTTTAATAGAAATGACAAATAGATTCTAAAACTCATGTGGAAATGTAAAAGATCTAGAATAGCAAACATGACTTAGAAAAAAAAAAAAGTTGGAGGGCTAACACTACCTAACTTCATTACTTATTATAAAGCTACAACAATAGCAAAAATGTGATGTTGTCATCAAAGTATAATAGATACATAGATCAATGGGATGAAACAGAGATTCCAGAAATAGACCCACACATATATGGACAGTTGTTTTTTGATGGAAGTTCAAAGGTAATTAATTAGAGAAAGGAAATTTTTCAACAAAGGGTGTTGGAACATTTGGATATACATATGCAACAAGCAACAAAAACCAAGATTCCATCCATGCTTTTCCCCCTACGCAAAAATTAACTCAATATGGATTAGAGACCTAAATATAAAACTAAAACTATAAATCTAGAAGAAAACATGAGAAAAAAAAAATATCCTTGTGGCCTTGGATCAGGTAAACGTTTCTTAGACATGACATGAAAAGCATAGGAAAAAAAATAGTATATTGGATTATGTCAAAATGACAACTTCTCTTCTTTGAACTACACTGTTAGGTAAATGAAAAAAATACGAGCCACAGACTGCAAGAAAATACTTGCAAAGCATATAAATTACAAAGGACTTTTACATATACTATTAAAAAAACTATCAAAACAATAATAAGTAAATTAAATTAAATTAAAAAGCGGGCAAAAGATTTGAAGGGACATTTCACTAAATGAGACATATTGATGGCAAATAAGTACATGAAAGGATGTTCAATGTCATTAGCCATTAGGGAAATGTAAATTGAAACCACAATGAGCTACCATTACATACCCATTAGAATGGCCAAAATTAAAAGCACTGAATATACCAAGTGTTGAAGATGTGGAGCTACTAGAACTCTAATACAATGGAGTTAGGAATGTAAAATAATACAACTACTTTGGAAAAGTTTGGTGGTATATTAAAAAGTTAAACACACATGCGTACCTAACCATTAGGATCCATCCATTTCAGTAGTAGGTATTTATCCAAGAGAGAAGAAAGCATATATCTACACTGCTCACAGATAGTAATAACAATTTTATTTTAAATAACTCGAACATAGAGACACTCAAATATCCATCAACAGGTAGATGGATAAAAAAAATGTGGTCTGTCTATACAACGGAACACTGTTTAGCAATGAAAAGGAATGAACTATTGCATACAACAACGTGGATGCATCTCAAATACGTATGCTGAGTGAAAAAACCAGACAAAAAAAGAGCACATACTATATAATTTCATTTGTATAAAACTCTAGAAAATAAAAGCTAATCTATCATCTATTTATCTATGTATCTATGTATCTATCTATCACAGAAAGCAGATGAGTGATTACCTGGGGACAAGGTGAGGCTGGGGGAGGGGAGGAAGTGGTACAAGGAAACTTTGGAGGTGATGGATATCATGTTGATTGCGGTGATAGTTTCAACGGTGCAGACATGTCAACATTTATCAAATCGTACAGTTTAAATATGTGCAATTGTGATTTTGTGATTCTACTTGTCTAAAGCTTATTAGTAATCTGAAGCTGCTCCAGATAATACGCTCTGAACCCCACTCTAGCCCCTCTCCCCCACACATCAATTGCTTGTCCTGGGCTGCTGCTGGATTAGGAGCATTTGTTTCTGTCCCTCCCCTGTTCACGTGTTCTTTCTTTACTCTCACCTGCCCTTGCTATTCCACTGGAGTCTTTTTCCTAAATCCAGCCCGATCTATTGTACCCTTCCCCCAGACATGCCAGACCCTCAGGGTTCCTGAATTGTGCCCTGAACTGCCCCCCTCATGCCTCCATACTGAACCCCATCTCTGCCTATTGAAATCCTACCACATGATTAAGGCCAAGGTCAAAGGCAGACCTTCCATGTAACTTCCTTCAATTTCCAAATGAAATGAATATTCTTCACCTCTGTTTCCAGTGCATTTTAAGTCTGTACTATAGCCACTATTACAGTCTGACTCATTATTGTTGGGGAGAAACTGCCCTTCACTCCATGGTCCTTCTCAGCCCCCTCCATTCTCCCCAAGGAAGGAAGATATGCAGATCTGATTGGTCAGAGGCGGGACACTGATTGGGCCACGCTCACTAGTGGGCAGGGTCAGGGCATGGAAGGTGATGGTGCTGGACCAGCTCTCTCCTTTCACCCCTCGTCTCCACCTGCCTGCAGCCAGGAGGAGTCAGCTCTGCAGACCCAGCCACGGTGAAGCCAGGGCAGGAGGAAGCATGAGGTCTCATGCAAGCCTCCCTTTGAACTGCGGGTTGGGTCTGGGGAAGAAAGCTGAGGGGCATCCCATGAAGTCTCAATTCTAGATACTAGATCAAAATATCCAACATCCTGGCTGCCACAGAAATATTTTTAAGAACGAGGAATGTCTTTTGTGGACAAACTTTCCTCCAGGCTGAAAATAGCCATCTTCTCCACTTTCTACCCCCCACCCCTAGCCCTGGTGCTGGGCACCCAGAGAGCAGGGTAGACAATCTAGAGGATCATAAGGTACCTTTTTGGTTTTATTGTATTTTTTTTATGTGGTTTTGTGCGTGCGTGTGTGTGTGTGTCTGTGTGTGTGCGAGTTTGTGCTTTGAATCAGGCAATGCCACCAGGTGGTGGTTAGATGTTGTATCCATTTCACAGATGCAGAAACTAAGGCTCAAGGGAGGGGAGAGCTTTGTCCACATCTGCACAGTTAGGATGTGATGGTGGGACCTAGCCCAGATCTGTCTGACGCTGTTCTTCCTCTGCTGCCCTGGCCATGTTGTGCCAGCTTAGTCTGGGAGAGCAATTTGCCCTCTCTGAGCTCCCCAGGACAGATGGATTTTCTCAGGGAGAAGGCACATCCTTCATGTCAAACACAGAGGGTCAGGTCAGCCATACATGTGACTTGCACTGGGAGCCTCCTTGGAGTGAGGCTAGACATCCAGGAGGCCCTTAGGACCTCAATACTCTTGGGTTGAACCCCAGGGGAGTCCAAATCTCTTTCACGATTTCCGTGGATCCTTAGTGGCTTTTGTAGCTGTAGGTCCAGCTTCCGTCTCTGCCCCACATTACATTGTGATGCCTCTTCTAGATGGCCCCAGACTGCTCCACGCAAAGGCTTTGGACCTTCCTGATGATGGGGTTGGGAGGAGGCAGTTAGGCACCCCACCACCACCACCGTGTCAATCAGGGTTAGCAGTAGCCCCAAATTGATCAGACCACCCCCATGCTTAAAACCCTTTAATATCACCCGAAGAAACTTGAATAAACTCAGTCCTGCTGGCCAAGGCCATGAGCCCCGCAGGGTCTGGCTGCTTCTGCTCCCCTCCTCATGCTCCCTCCTCATCACACTCTGCCCCAGTGCCCTTCCTTCGTCCCTCTGACACCCTCCTTCCCACCCCAGGGCCTTTGCACATGCTGTTCCTGCTCCATAGATCACTCTGCCCGCAACTCTTCAGGTACCCAGCTCCTTCAGGTCTCAACTTAAATATCAGCTCCTAAGACCCCCATCTGAGTTAGTCCCCTTCATGATCCTCCCATGTTGCCTCCTGTACATGGCACGCTTGGCCCCACCCCGCCACATTTATCTGTATGACTGTTGCCATGTCCTTCAAGAACTATGAGCCCCAGGAGAGTGGGTACTTTGTCTGACTTGTTTATTTCTCCTCCCTGCACCCAGCATGTGCCTGTCACAAGTAGGTGCTCAACAAAGGATCTGAATGAATAAGTGGAACCATGAGAAGAGAAAAGGAGTAAAAAATAAAAATGCCCTTGTTTCTTTAAATAGAGCAGAAATAAAGAAATAACTCAGAGTGTTGTCAATTATTTTTATTCGTTGTGGGGGGATGGCTTCTATTTTATTTTTTATTAACTCCTGCTGAGTAATCAGACTGGTAATCACAGTTCCGTCTCTGGTTTTTGCATCCCTGACCCTGGCCTCTGAGAAGAGGAACCATCTCATATTTAAGCAGTAGGAGAGCTGAAGTGCTCTCAGGGGAGCAGGCTCATGTTAGTGTGTAGGGTTTAATTATCCACACTGCTAATTAGATCAGAGAAGCCAACTGATCTCAGGGCAGAGCTGCTGTGGTCTCCCACTACAAGCAAGGAGGATGAGCCTTACCTGAAGCACTCTGCCTACCCTCATCTCCCCGGTCTCTGTTCCAAGGCTTTCCCTGGAAAGCAGAACTGTGGCTGATACCTACAGATAGAATCAGCCACCTGTGCCCCCAAGTCCTTCTCGAAGGAATTCAGAAGAGCCAGGGGCTTCCTGTATCTTCTCCTACATAGAAGGCAATATGGGGGAGCAGTACAGGTTGGGGGGACAGTTGCGGCATCTCTAGATTGTCAGCCCCATCTGCTATCCTGGTGGGAACAAGGTATGTCCCTAAGTAGAGAGGCAGAGTGGAATTGGCTCCCAGCCCTGTGGCCACCCTCTAGCAATGTCATCACGAAGCAAGGGTTCACTCACGGCCTTGGAGCAAGGGCTGCCACCAAGCAGAGCAGGCAGGGGGCTGGAAGGCCACACCCTGAGAAGGAGACTCCTGAGTCCTGGTTTCCAAGCCCTCTTGGTGTCTTCTGAGACCTGGGAATCGGGATGCTGAGTGAGGGGCAGTGAAAGAACAGCTCGTGGATCTGCAGGGATGGAGACCAGGAGGGGCGGGTTCCTGCTTCTCTGCCTTCCCCTCCAGCCACTGGGCAGAGTTCGTGATCCTCTTCCTTCTCCTTGATTGTCATCATCAGCACTGTTGTCATTGCCACGACTGTCATCATCACCATTGCAGTAGTTCATTTTACGTGTCAACTTGGCTGGGCCATGGTACCCAGATATTTGATCAAGCACTAGTCTAGAAGATTTTTGATGAGATTTACATTTAAATCAGTAGGCTCTGAGTAAAGAAGGTCAACCTCCATAACGTGATGGGTCTCATACAATCAGCTGGAGGCCTTAAGAGAAAGAAGACTGACCTTCTCCAAAGAAGAAGGAATCCTGCCAGCAGATGGGCCTTCAGATTTGAGCTATGACATCAGCTCTTCCCCGGGTCTCCAGTCTGCCAGCCTGCCCTGCAGATCGTGGACTTGCCAGCCTCCACGACTCTGTGAGCTAAGCCCTTAAAATCTTTCTCTCTCTCTCTCTGTGCGCGCGTGTGCACGCACGCACGCACACACACACACACACTCTATTGGTTCTGTTTCTCTGGGGAACCCTGACTTAACACAACCATCATCACCATCATTGTCACAGTTGCCCTCGTTGAGTCCTGTGTGCACCAGGCACTGTGTGAAGTGCTTCTGACAAGACCTCATGACCTGCCCTCCTCCAACACCCCCAAAGGCAGGTACTATTATTCTCCCCTTGCAGAGGAGGAAATGCAGTTCAGGGAGGTGAGATGGGGGACCTAGAGGTGGGCCCAGGCCCCCACGCTCCAGCACAGAGCTCTCTCCCCCGGGACCTCTCTCTGGGGGTGCACAGAGGTCGACCACCCAACAGCCCCACCTCAGGAGGACTGTTGGGGATGGCGACTCAGACAGAGGAGCTGGGACACATTCCTCGGCGGGGCGAGGGGTGCGGGAGGGTGAACAAGGCCCCGGGCCGGGCCCTGTGAACGCAGCTCAGAGTCTCTGCCTCCGTTGGGGCCCAGCCTCTGGCTTCACCTCTGTTTCCTTCCCTGTAACTACCCACCCGGTCTGACCCCTGCTGAGGCTCCCACCCCAACCTTCCCCCGACCTCCACTCAGATATGCCCCTGCAACCACCGTCAGGGCCTTCTCCTCTGTCACCCCAGGTGACACCCCCATCCCAGACCTGGGACTTCACCAGGTAGCTCACCAGAAGCCAAGCTCACCCCGCCTTCTCAATGGGAGACTGGATGGCAGCCCCCTTCCCGGGCTCTCCCAGCCCAGCAAGTGTGGCCAGAGTGATGGTGGGCCCCTTCTGCCCCCAAAAAGGGCGATGGCCCCATTAATAGAGGTCCTTGTTTGAACACTCCCTTGCTTCTCCCACTGAATTGCTGCTTCTACTTTAAGGAGATAAAAATGGACATGGATGAGACAGGGCAGAGAAAATCAATAAGAAATAAAAGTTAACATGGGAGCAAATGTGTTGTTTCAATAACAGAAGGGATTGAGGAGGTGTCTGAGGACTGAGATGCGCCAGTGACACACCTAAGGGCCTGTGAGCCTGGGGGAGGCTCAGCCTTGGGGGTGTGTTGGTCAGGGTGGGGATGAGTGTGAGTGTGGGTACGGGTGTGTGTGGGGGGTGGAGAGTGGGCTCAGGGGCTCTACCCACTGCCCACCGGGTCCAGGGTCTCCTCAGGAGCCCCTCACGAGCCGGGACAGTGGTGGAAGGAACTGAATCAGAAGCCCGTGTGTCCTCCAGCACCTGTCTCAATGTATTCATTCATCTGGTCAGTGGGCATTTATTGAGCACCTGCTATATGCCAGGTCAGCATAGCACAATGGTTAAGAGTGTGAGCTCTGGGATCTGACTGCCTGGGCTCACATCTCATCTCTGCCATTTGCCAGCTGTGTGTCCCAGGGCAAGTGACTCAGCCTCTCTGTGCCTCAGTTTTCTCATTTGCCAAAAAAAAAGTGATGTTAATATTAGTACTGATCTTACAGGAATGTGATAAGAATTGAGGGAGATGATTCATGCAAACTGTTTAGATCCATGTCTGCACATGGTGAGCTCTTGATACATTTAGCAATTCTTCGTATTGTCACAGGCCCTGCACTGAACAAAGCAGCCTCAATCCCTCCCCACTTGGAGCACACCTATGGGGTAGGGACCATGAACTTCATTTTAACAGATGAATAAATTGCATTTTGAGAAACTTGAAAAGGTTGGATAGGTCTTACTGTCTTACCCAAGGTCACAGCTAATCAGTGTCAGAGAAGGGATTTGAGTCCAAGTCTGTCTCTATCAGTTATAACTGTGTTTAACTGTAAGTAACAGGGACTTTGTCTAACAGTGGCTTGAAAAAACAGTGGCTTGTTTTTCTCACCTGAAAAAAGGTCCAGATGTGGGTGACCACTGGCCCTGGTTCAGCTGTTCAACATGCCACACAGGACCCAGGTTCTGTCTGCTCTGCCATCTTTAGTATATGTGGCTTCTTGTCCTTCAGTTGGTAGCCTCATGGTCATGAAATGACTGCTGTAGCTCCAGCCAGACATCATGTCTGGATAGCAGGCAGGAGGAAGGTTTCAGGCAAAGAGCAAGAGAGTTGTATCAACTGAGACTGTCTCTTTTATTTAGAAAAAGAATTCTTTCCTAGAAGCCTCATCTAGGATTTGCTTCTATTTCATTGGGTGGAAGATAGCAACTCCTAGACCAATTATTGGCCAAGGAGATGAGATCACCATAGCTGGTTTAGGCCAATCAAAACCACTCCTCAGAGGTGAGCTGGGAACACCCTCTCTGGTTACAAGTGATCCCTGCCTCTGCTGGCCACAGCCTGAGCAGATGAGGGTATATTGGTGAGTGATAAATGGGGTCAGACATACAGTCTAACTGTGGGACATGCTGCCAGCCTGACATTCTTTACCCCTCAGTCAACGTGCAACGAAGCCCCGGACTGGGCCAGGCCTGAAGCCAGGGGCTGGGGCTGCAGAGTGATTTTGAGCTGTGCCTCTGCCCTCAGGTTGCTCCCAGTCGGATGGGGGAGGCAGATGGACAATTGGGTGGTTCCATTCTGGGTGGTCAGTTGCATGAGGACGGGCACGTGGGGCTGTGGGAGCTCAGGGCAGGCAGGGCAGGCCTCCCTTGAGAAGGGTCATCGCTGCAGAGACCTGAGGCCCCGGGGGAGGTGATCAGTGAAGGGGGGCTCTCAGGGCAAAGGGACTGGCTTGTGCAAAGGCCCGGGAGAGAGTAGGGGAGAGACACAAGTTAGCAGGGTGGCAAGTGGGTCTGTGTGGCCGAGGCAGGTCGTGGCGGGTGACGAAGGATTGAGACGATGGAGGGGGCAGGGGGGGCTGGGTCCCAAGGGGCCTCAGGGGCTGTGGGAAGGGACTTGACCTTGACCCCGAGTGCAGTGGGAGCCCCGGGGGACAGGAAGCCCTGGAAAGATTTGGTGGGATGTCCATTTTAGAAAGACCATGCGGCTGCTGTCTGGAGGGTGGGCTGGGGCCGGGGAGGACATGAAGTGAACAGGTTAGTAGTGGTTTTGTGCTAATACTTCATTAATTAAGTGTCCTAAATACTTTGAAACCTGGGCATTTAATGTAGATTTAGAGGGACAGCTTAGGTCTACACGACCAGTTATCACGCCTTAAGTATAGAAAATGCCAGTTGGTTCTCGTAGAAAACGTTCTTGAAGCATAAAAACAGACCTCTGTGAACTTGAATTTCCCTCGTGTGGAGGTTGAGCGCTGATGGGATTGTGGGGCTGTCACTCCTCATCTCAGATCTCCTCTTGGGAACCGTGGTGTCGCTTGCCCCCCACCCCTGGTGGTTATTTAATCAGATGCAGACGGGCTCCAGGAGGTGCAGAGTTACTGCCGAAGATGCCACGGTGGACGAGTCCAGGGCAGCCGGAGAGCAGAGACCGCGGGGCAGCAGGGGCGGTGAAAGTGCACAGGACGGGAGTCTGGAGCCCTGGGTTCTGGTGAGGCTTGGCTCTACCTGGCCTGTGACCTTGAGGCACTCACCCCACCTCTGTGCATTTTCAACTCCAGAGCGCCAAACGAGGAGGGGCACGGCTGGTGGTCTGGACTCCCTGCCGGCTCTGACATTTGCTGGATCTGGTCCCGAGTGAGCATAGGCGTGACCGATTGGTTCCCATTGGCTGATGGACACTGTGGCCCTGACTTCCCGATACGTCGTCCTCTGTCACACACACACCCTGAAGTCCTGGGGACTCTGCTTTCATGATTCTGAAAGGGTCACAGCTCCTGGTGACCTCCAAGTGGGGTCAGGCCCAAGCTGCAGTGCAGTTTGGACGGAAGGGAAATGAGAACTGCAAGACTCAGGCCTGTGCTGGAGGAGACCCTGGCCTGGGAGGACGCAAGATGCCAGCACCCAGGAGAGCTCTGAGCATGTCCAGAGCCACAGTGGATACTGGGAACTAGAGGGAGGAGTTCCTAGGGTTGTCTGTTCAAATGCCCCCACTGATTTCCAGTGGGGGCTCTGCACAAGGTCACACAGCCTCCTGATGACAGGTGGGAGAGCAGGAGCTGTCACCATCTGTCAGAGGAGTGACCCTCAGAACCGCTTGACGGTGTCGGTCTGGCTCATGCCAGTGTCTCCCTCTCCCAATCCTTGGCCTCCTGGCACCTCCACCCAGTTCCCAGGTGCTCCCTGTGGCTTCCTCCCATTGTACCTGATTTTGCCCAAGAGTCCTGGGAAAGGCTACTGCGGGACAGCCAGGTCTTGGAGTCCAAGAAGGAAGGCTCTTCCCAGGAATGCTACTTTGCCTGAATAGGTGGCAGGCCAGATGTGCCAGGGAATTGACAGCCCCTGGCTGCAGCTCTCAGTCAACGACTCTCCAGGGTTGGGGTATAAATGCCCCAGCTCCCTCACCCTTCAGGTGGGATAATCCTTAGGCTGGGTTGGACCATCTGCCAGGGTCCCCTGGGGATTAACTCCAGGAGCCCGCAGTGGCAGCTGGTTTAACCGTGCTCCCTTCTCTTCCTTGTCTCACTTCCTGGCACCTTTAGCAGAGCTGCCTCACCTCCTAAATAAATACTTGCCCTAGTATCCTCCTCTCAAGTTCTGCTTCTGGGGGAATCCAATCTAGGACAGTGAAAACCAGACAAGGAACACAAGCACGTGATGATAAACGCTACAAAAAATAAGGCAGCGCGAGGGTTCAGAGAGCCCTTGGAGGGAGGGCTGTATTTGAGACAGTGTTCAGGGCAGGCTCTCGGGGGATGCGTATTTGAGTAGAGACCGGAATAAAGTGAGAAACTGAGACAGTGGAGATGCTGGGGCAGGGTGGGGGGCACTGCAGGCCGAGGGGAGAGCGAGGGGCAGGTGTGGTGTATTTGAGGAGGAGCAAAGAGCCCAGTGACCGGGGCAGGTGGGCAGGTGGGCAGGGGAGAAGGTGACAGGTGGGAGCATAGTACTGCAGGGCTTGTAGGTGGTGCCAGGGACCTGAGAGTCTAGTCCAGGCCTGTGGAATGTAAGGGACTCAGGGGCATCCTTGTCCAGAGGGTGACCTGCATGGAGGAGAGTCCAATCCTTGCAGCTCTGTCTCTGTCTCTGCCCCCTTGGCTGCTGTCTCTGCTCAGGTATCCTCTGAACCTTGGTTTCCTTTGCTGAAAATGGAGATAATGACACCCCCTGGCAGAGCTGCCGCGAGGGTGAGAGAAGGGTGCATCACAAAGCCCATAGGCACTGATTCCATAAGAATTGAGAGGTAATGGGTCAAAAGGGTCAAGTTCATCCATCAGGCGTCCATGTAAAGGTGATACCCACAGCCCCAGGAAATGTCATTTCCCACATATGTCACAGGAGCGAAGGACACGGGATAGGAGTCAGGTGGAAATGAGTGCAAATCCTACCTGCTCCTGGGACCACCCACTTAGCCCCCTGAGCCTCATTTTCTCATTTGTAATATAGCATCATCATAGTTCCTCCTTGGAGGTATCACATGGAGGATTACATGATATCATGCACAAAAAGTAGGTATAGCTACTGCTTGACATTTACCGTATGTAGGTCCCGGAGGGTGGGGCTAGGTCAGCTGTGTTCACTGATGCATTGTCCCTCCTAGAGCATTGCCTGGACAAATCACCATGCCTTGTGTTCTCAGCTGAGCCCGGGGCCCCCCTCGGGGCAAGGGCTGAGATGTGTTTGATATATCTGTACTTCCTCCAGTTTCCAATCCTGTTCTTTCTGTGATCCCCATCATCCCTCCAATCTCTAGATGTGGCCTGTGAACCACTGTAGATCATCACCTCTGGCCCTCTGTCTGCTCAGGCTGCTCCAAATTCTGACCATTGGGAGGAGTTTCCTTCCTTGCAGTTTTTCAGGGATACTCCTGAGTGGGGCTGAAATGCTGCAGAAATCCACGTCCACAAGTGTGCAGAGTATCAGGTAGAAGCATCTAGCAATCAGGACTTAGCTGCTCTCCGTCATTTGACTGGTCATCGGGAGCCTCACGTAGGGTCACTGGCGTGGGTGAAGGGAACTGGGGCAGTGAAGGAGCAGGTGCTGGGAGAGTATGAACTGCTTGCACAGGCAACCTACTTATGCTTTCAAGGTCTACTGGAGTATGAACTTGAACACACCATTTCTATTTGGTGACGATTTACTGTCATGCATGTCCAACTTTATGGCTCAGTGGATCAGATAACACCTGCCTCACCATGGGATTAAAATGTCTTACGGTCACCTGATGCTCTGTGTAGGATATTTTTGGAAGGATGCAAAGATTCACTCCAGTACCCTGGGGCTCTGGGCTGCTGGGACTTTGCAGCAGGTTCCATAGCTACTCCATCTGTCACAGGCAATTTGGGGAATCATCAGAGGTTTGATCATGAGGCCTTAGCCACACAGCAGCCTAGACTTTCTGCAGTCTTTTTTGCCCTGGACCCTACTCAAAATCAGTAAAAATGTTTGGAGCAGCACACACTACAGGTGGGAGATGTTGCTTCCAACAACCGGATGAGTCCACCAAGTGCTGTGTGTCTTTCTTGGTGGAAGGCAGTACAAGGAGAAGCAAGTTGTCTGTCCCTATAGAGGCAACATCCAAACATGGCCCGCAATATTGGACCTCAGAAACTTCACCTAGGTGTCAGACCCCTAAACTTAATGGTGTATACTCTCACAATCTGCCTCGCATAAGTCTTATTAAAGCTTCTAGGGTGCTGTCCACTTCCTACCCAGCAGGTCTGTTATACATAACGTCATCAGTCTGGTGAGTCAGCATGATATTGCGTGAAATGCTGAGTCATTGAGTCCCTCTTGTCTAGATCAGTCCTAGCAGGAGAGTTGGTGCAGCCCTGAGGCAAGGCAGGGTCTCCTGCTGTCCCTGCTGAACTAAAGCAAACTCCTTTTGGTAGTTGCCAGAACACTGGCTGTGGACGGCACCAGGAGCTAGGGGATTTTCTCCTTCAGGAAAGATACCACATCTGGAATAGCAGATGCATTTGGAGTAAGTTTATAGCAGTTCATGGCCATTCTCCAAGATCCATCTGCCTTCTGCACAGGACACACAGGCAAGTCAAATGGAAAATGTAAAGAGTATGATAAGAGCCCCCACCTCAACATCTTTTAGGGTTACAGGGTCTCCAAACAAGGGGAGATTACTTTCCTAACCGAGAGCAGCGTCTGCCATAAATAGCAAAGGAGGCTTGGGGAGACTTGGGGGTTCAGGGTTCTCAGTTTCATCTGACTTTTCCTTACTGTTCTCAGGATCCCTCTCTTTTTCATTCAATGCCTTATTGATTTCACATATGGGATTTGCCAAGGCTATGAGTCAAATTCAACTTCTACTGTAATTCCGCCATCCACAGGACTGGATTGCAATGTACTGTGGATTAAATTTGGGGCCTGATTTTCAGCTGTGTCTTGCCTGTGGTTACGAGAGATAAGACGTTTCTTTCAGGCCTTCCTAAATCTCTGGTTCTCTGAGGATACTTTGATCTGAGAATTTAAAGTCCTGAGCTTGTCGTTTTCTTTCCAAAACAGTTAGAGGTAGCCATCTCACCCCATACTTCTTGTCATTGGCACCAACACTTATGGTCAAGTGCAGCGGCCACTTGGTCTGCTCAAGTCTTGCCTTCAGTTGACGTTGCATCTCAGGCAAACCCAAGGTTCATTTAGGAAAACAGAAGCTCCACTAGTAATCGCACAGAGGGGACGGCTCTTATGGACACTGGTCGTGGAAGGGTTGACAGGGTGAAGGCAGAAAAAGGGAAGAGAAGGGAACCCAGGGCTTAGGAAGTGGGGATCAGCTGCCGCCAGGGCTGGAGGAACCGTGGGAGAAGGACTGCCTCTGCTGGAGACGGGGCCACTGCAGCTGCTCCTGCTGACATGACAGAAGGAGAGATGAACAGGGCATCTCACCTCCAACCTCCCAGGCTTCGCACCTCCCATTGTCTGAAGCTCACTGGGACCAGTGGTCCAGGGATGCTGGGAAATGCCACTTGCAGGGGTCCAGCATCACACAGATGATGGTCACCAAGGGGAGAGCAGAGAGGTGACTGGACAAATGACCAGCACAGTGGGTCAGGACTTGACTTTTATACCAAACACATCCGTTCAGAATTAGCTCTGTTACTTCATAGTTGTGTGATGCTGAGAGAGGCAGGTAACCTTTTGGAGACTCAGTTTCCCCATGAATAAAATGGGAATCATCACGATTGAGGATTGGATTAAGTCAAGTATCAAAGTGCCTGTCGTAGTGCCTGGCACCCAATGTGCACTTCCTGGGCGGTTCTTTTTTTTTCCTTTTAATTAATTAATTTATTTTTGGCTGCGTTGGGTCTTCTTTGCGGTGTGCGGGCTTTCTCTAGTTGCGGCGAGCAGGGGCTACTCTTCGTTGCAGTGCGCAGGCTTCTCATTGCAGTGGCTTTTCTTGTTGCGGACCTCAGGCTCTAGGCGGTTGGGCTTCGGTAGTTGTGGCATGTGGGCTCGGTAGTTTTGGTGCACGGGCTTAGTTGCTCTGTGGCATGTGGGATCTTCCTGGACCAGGGCTCGAACCCGAGTCCCCTACATTGGCAGGCGGATTCTTAACCACTGCGCCACCAGGGAAATCCCTCCTGGGTGGTTCATACTTCACCCTTAACTCACTCTCTGACTTTGAATGAGTGTCTGGGTGTTTCAGAGCTGTGTTTTTTCATCTGTAAAATGAAGGGGTTTGGACTGAGCTTCAACTGTGAGGTGCTGTGGAACATCCCTTAAATGAAACTGGCAGGTTGGGACGGGAAGCGGGTGTTGGGGAGGCCCCGGTTGTGTCTAAGTGCTGTGATCTGTGTGCCTTGCTGGAGAATGTGCTTGAACACCAGATAGCTCACACTTCAGCTGTCTTAATGCTCCCTGTATCTCCCTGCTAACAGTGCCCCCGGCAACGCTGACCTGGTCTTTGATGCGCCTCCTCTCAGCACTGCTTAGTCGGCAAGGAATTGCCAAGGGCGGCGAGCATGCTCTGTCAGAGGGGGAAAAGGGAACTTCAGATCAAATTCATCATGAAGATTAGATCTGAAGCTTCAGGGCCTTCCAGGGGCCTGAGTGCCGGAGCTTTGAGAATCGTTCCGTTCTGCCTGGAATTATGAGTTTAAACCTTTTGGAACTCGGGTTTGGGGGGAGCTGGAGATGTGACAGAGGTGGGGTCCCTGGGAAACACTAGCTTAGTGGTTAGCAGTGAAGGGCCTTTTGGGTTCCTGTTCTGCCACCTACTAGCCTACTAGGGTTACTTCGATCCTTTAAGACTGAGTTTCCTCCTTTGTAAAGTAAGATTAATACTGTCCACTGTAATTGATGCATGCTGTTTTGTTACCTTGTTGTTCCCTCTCCTCTCAGCTTAGCCCCCATTCCTTTAGGAAACCAAGCTTCTTGCACTCCCCAGGCCATGAGATTCAGACAGGGTTACTAATCACAACTCCCACCCCATCTCCTACACTTAGAGACGGCTAAAGGCCCAGCCGGACCAATTCTAGTATCCCGGCCTCTGGAAACAGTGACTGGTCTAAGGAATGGGCCTGTGACCCAAATCAGGCCAATCAGAATCCTTGCCAGGATTTGACATGTGGCTGCTGGGAGAGGCAAGCTCTTTCTTGTCTATGGAGTCCCAGATTGGGTGATGCAAGCTTGGAGCTGCCAAGGGTTTCGACTCCTCCCTCCCCTCCCTTCCCCTCCCTGTGAAGAATTCTAGCCGTAAAGGGAAAGGAAGGTCCATTCCAATTCCCATCACAGACAGAGAGAAGCACAATAAAGACGTTAAGAAACAAGAGATCCAGTGCTTTTATTTGAGCCCCTGGATCCAGCCATGCCTGAGGCAGGTCTGTCTCTGCTCATCACAGTTCTGTGGGACACTGAACCCCCTCTTCAGTTTGAGCACTTTGGATTTTGTCTCTGACCAAAGAGTCCTAACAGACTTACTTATCTGGGCTGTTGCTGGGATTAAATGAGTGCTCTGTAACATCAGCTTTTAAAATTGCCCTCATCACAGTCGTTCATGTATCTGTCTGGAGCGTGGGATTACAGCTGAGCTGAGCATGTGTCAGCCTGGCCTCCCTGGGGGCCCTGCTGCTCACATCATGCATCCTCGTCAGAGCTGTCGCAGCAGCTCCATTCCAGGGTGTAGTGTCATGGCCCTCCTCAGAGCCTGGATGGCGCCCAGGCTGATGGCTGCAGTCAGGGCAGGAACCAGCCGGCATCTCTCAGCTCCTCCTCTTGCCTCAAATGGAGGAGGCTCAGAAGGGTGAGTGACCATGGTCCTTCAGGACCAACTCACTTGTTCTACGGAAGGGGAAACTGAGGCCCAGAGAGGGCAAGGGCACAGTCATTAAGGTTCGTAGCTTTCTTGTGGTCTCTTCCCCTGGCCCAAGTAAGAATTTATCAATCTCTCCACTCATTCATTTGTCCCTCCCTCCCTCCCTCCCTCCCTTCCTTCCTTCTTTCCTTCCTTCCTTCCTGCCGTTATAACCGAGCTTCTACTGAGGTGGTAAAGACAGAAAGGGGCCCGCATCCAGGGTCCCCAGGCTGGTCCTCTGAGCCCCACTGTCTTCTGTGTCTGTGAGGTCACATCTCCCTGTCTCATCTGGGCTGTGCTGGGAAAGGCAGGTTTATCTCCTCCCCTGACTGGGAGCTCATCATGGCCACACCCATGCCATCCATTTCTGTGACTCCAGGGCCCAGCTCTGCTATCAGTAAGCGATGGTGAATCGGAAACCCAAACAGGAACAGATTTTGGAGGGGGGTTGTGGAGTTTGGCGTCAAGGGGCCTGAGCCTCATTTCCCCCACCTGTCAGATGGAAACAATAACCCCACCCTCAGGAATCGTGAAATGAAACGTGAGTTATAACCCACTGGGGCTCAGCGGGAGTCACTGCCTGTGTTGCCTTGACATGTATCTCCCTGATCCCAGGTGCCTGGGGGCAGGCCTGTCTCCCTCCCCTGGTGGGGAGCTTCTTGGGAGGGACAGGCTCTGCTGGGCCCAGCGCTGACTCCCGTCCCAGGGCCCGGTGCACAGGAGGTGCTCAGGGAAGGTCTGATGAACAGAGGGGATGGGCGAGTGGGCCAGTGAGTGTTTATCCAAGCCGTCCTCCTCCGTGGCGCTGCCTGGGTGGGTCCCCAGCTCCAGGATGCCTCCTCAAACCATCCCTGTAACCACAGTGAGGGACTTGCTACTCTTCCCCCAACCCCGTCCCCTGGCACCCCCCACCTGACTGGGAGATCTTTACTTTTATTCATTCATTCGTCACAAAAACGTTTATTGTGGACCTACTACGTGCCAGGCTCTGTTCAAGGCACTGTTCACAAGTACCGAAGTGAACAGAAAAATGATCCAAACACTGCCTCACCTCATGGCGCTTCTGGTCTAGAGGCTGACAAACGAAGGAAAAGACTGTCCCATGATGCCAGGGAGCGACGAATATGAAGGAGAAGGGGAGGATGTGGCAGGTCGGGGAGGAGCTGGAGAGTGAAGGGGACCCCGTCTTTGTCATCACCCTCCCACCATGACCCTCTGCCCCCTGCACAAGGTGTGTTGGGAGGTCCTGGTGGTGGGAAGCAGAGTCCCGAGGGAAATGAAGGTGGGGCACTGGAGCTGGGGAGACAGCAGCAGTCCTGTTCCCGGAACCTGGGCAGGCAGGGCCAGGGTGCAAGGGTGAGGAAGCCGTGTTGCAGGCGGGGCCCAGGCAGCGACCTGGCTGGCAGCCAGGTCAACTGAGACTTTTTGGGGACACCTTTCTTAGGAGCTAAACTGGTTCTTGCCCCTCCCCCTCAGGATCCATCCAGGGTGTCCACGGCCTACAAAGAACCCAGAGGGCAGGGATTGGAGACTGTACGCGTCATTCTTTTTGTGTGTTCACTGCTCGTTCTGGTCCAGGCACTGGCAGGCAGCTTTGGAAGAGGCAGCCACGGTGTCCTTTCCTGGGTCCAAGGGATTCAGGAAGAAAGTGATGAGCAGGGGAAGGGCCAAAGGGGAGAAGGGCTGACTTGGGGGTGCATGGGGTCTTTCCCTGGCCCTGCCAGATCCTGTCCTGCTGGCACCTCCAGGTCCCTCCCACCCCCAGTTCCAGCTAAAGAACATGAGACTTCAGGAGCCTGGGCTCAGTCTCCAGGGCCAGGGAGCAGCCTGCCGCCCAGGTCACAGCCCGTGAGCCTGATATTCTGCAGCAGGATAATTAGTTCATGAGTCATGTTGAGGGGTGTACTGGCCCTGCCACCCCACTAGGCCAGCTCACCTGGAAACACACACGCTCAGCGTGCACACAGGCCTGACCACTGACCCAGCTCACCTGGAGAACACACACGCTCAGTATTCAGTCAGGCCTGACCACTAACCCGGAGAACACGCACAGTCAGCACGTAGACAGGTCTGACCACTAACCCAGCTCACCCGGAGAACACACCCGCTCAGCGTGCACACAGGGCTGACCATCACATGGAACCAACCAGGCAGAGTCATGAGCCCCGCTGCGACAATGACAGAGGCAAATGGAGCAGGAGAAAGAGCCAGCACAGGCTCGGGGGGCACACACCCTGGCTTAGCTACTCACTGTGTGATCCTGAGACAAGACGCTTCACCTTCCCGAGCCTCTGTTTCCCCATCTGTGACATGTGGGTAATAATTCACCTCTCACAGGCTTGTTCTGAGGATGATACTGAACCGTTTACTCTGAGTTCATTCATGCTGAGACTCTCCGGCTGATTTCCTTCCTTTTGCCTGTAATACCTTCCCCTTTGTCCATCTAATGAACTCCTATTCATCCTTCAAAACCCAACAGAGTTATCCCCTCTTCTAATGACATCTATTTTTTCAGCTTTTAGCATCCATTCTTCTTGTGGCAACAGTACATTGCTTTCTCCTGGAGAGTCACCTACCAGACCATAGTTAGTCACGTGATCCTGGGGAAGGTCAGTGAGCTGTGGTGTCAGGGAAGGCACAGCCACTCAGAGACCCCAGGTGGAGGCAGAGATGGAGCAGGGAGCAGAGACCCTGACTCTCTCTCTCCCCACCCTCTCCTCCCGCCCTCTGGGCTCCTGTGGGGCCTCCCACTGGTCCAAACCCATGAAAGTCCATCTTCAAAGAAACCCCGATATAGTCCACACAGGTCGGCCTCCCAGCACAGAGCAGGGCAGAGCAGGGGAGGGGCGGGGGACAATGGTTCAGGGGGTGGGGAGGGGTGAAGGAGGAGCAGCAGCCACAGAGTATTCCTGACAGTGTTAATGGTGTTACTTTTGGAGATTTTAGACTCTTTATATTTTGGTGTCATTTTTGTAACAAGGTCAAACCATTTTTCAACATTGAAGTTATTTATTTTAAGTGACCAGAAAGGGGAACCTGGGGAGCCATACAGAAACCCCATGATGCCTCCACACTCAGGGGCAGAATGTGGGTGAGGAACAGGTGAACTTGACCTTGTGACCCCTTTTGGGAAACACGGTCTCAGAGGCTCATTGAGGCTCAGCGTGTGCAACAGTGCTGCGGTAACAAGTGGGCTGGGAGCCTCCGACCTGCTGTGTGACCTCGAGCAGGTCCCGCCCCCCACCCCGGGTCTCAGTTGCCCCATCCTGTGCAGGGGGTGCTCCCCTGACCTCTTAAGGACCTTTCTTCCTCCTGAGTGCAGGAGTCCTCCGAGAGGTAAGAGGGTGTGGACCCTGCCAGGAGCCTGGGGTTTTCCTGTGAACAGAGACTAAAGAAGCTGAACCTGTTTACTCTGAGGAATATAGAACAGACACATGGCCCTGGTAAGTGCTTTGGGTCTTCCAGGATGATTAAAACCCAGTGACGAAGACTCATAATCAGTCTTCTGGGACAAGCAAGAAAACCAAGGGCCCGGTGCTGCTGCAGCCTGTCTGGGAAGGGAAGGGAAGGGAAGGGAAGGGAAGGGAAGGGAAGGGAAGGGAAGGGAAGCATCCAGGACAGCAAGGAGAAACCTTCCAGCTGGAGGTGGTGCAGAGGCCAGGGCTGGGGCTGGGGCAACATCCCCACTGTCCTTACTTGGAGGTGTGACCTTGGACCAGCCCCTCTGCCTCTCTGGACCTCTGTTTCCCTAGCTATAAAATGAAGGGGTTGAAAAGATAATCCCTGTGGTCCTGTCCTGCTCTGTGACCACATCGATTGGGGAATATGGCAACAGGTAAAACTGGGGGGCGGAAGTCTTCATCATCATCATCATCACCACCACCACCACCACCATCATCATCACCATCATCATCTTCACCATCATCACCACCATCGTCATCTTCACCATCATCACCACCATCATCACCACCATCACCATCATCACCACCATCATCATCACCATTGTCATCTTCACCATCATCACCACCACCATCATCATCTTCACCATCATCACCATCACCATCACCACCATCATAACCACCATCATCATCACCATTGTCATCTTCACCATCATCACCACCACCATCATCATCTTCAGCATCATCACCACCACCATCACCAGCACCATCACCAGCACCACCACCACCATCACCACCATCATCACCACCACCATCACCATCACCATCGTCATCTTCACCATCACCACCACCACCATCACCACCATCATCACCACCACCATCACCATCACCATCGTCATCTTCACCATCATCACCACCACCATCATCACCACCATCACCACCATCATAATCACCATCATCATCACCATTGTCATCTTCACCATCATCACCACCACCATCATCATCTTCAGCATCATCACCACCACCATCACCAGCACCATCACCAGCACCACCACCACCATCACCACCATCATCACCACCACCATCACCATCACCATCGTCATCTTCACCATCACCACCACCACCATCACCACCATCATCACCACCACCATCACCATCACCATCGTCATCTTCACCATCATCACCACCACCATCATCACCACCATCACCACCATCATAATCACCATCATCACCACCATCGTCATCTTCACCATCATCACCACCATCGTCATCTTCACCATCATCACCACCATCATCACCAGCACCACCACCGTTATCATTACCTTCACCTTCATCATCATCATCATCACTAGGAAGGGCCACCTACTGAATGCTTCCTATGTACGAGACAGTGTGAAGAACCTTGCTTTCTTCTTCTCACTGAATAGTCACTGTTATTGTACCCAATTTATAGTTAAGGAAACAGGCTCTGAGAAACCAAATGACTTGCCCAAGATTGTGAAGCGTCTAAGGAGCCAGCTGGCGGGGACTGGAATTAGGACTAAATGACTCCAGAATTTGTGGCTTTAACCATATGTGGCATCAGCTCCTGTCTGTGTGCCTGGAGTCAGATCTCAGCAGACTCTTTGGTCCGTCAACACGGGGGACCATTTTCCCCAACCCTTTCATGGTCCAGTGCAGGAAACTGAGGCCAGAGAGGGAAAGGGACTTGTTCAAGGTCATGTTTTGAGCCAGAGGTGGAGCTGGGCCCAGAAAATTGTTCTCTCTGTTTCTTTTTACTCCTCCCCTATGTTGCTTCCAAGGATGTGACCTCTGAGCCCCTCAAATATTCCATTCATTCCACAGAGTCTTATGAACACGCATGCCCTGCTCTGGGCTCTGTGCCACGAGAGGGTCAAGGAGGCACCGGACCCAGATTTTTCCCAAGGACTGTAGTATCTAGAAGTGACCACTCACACGGCTAATTAATCCAGGCTTCAGACCCACTATGGAATGAGCTTTCACAGGGAAACATCCAGCAAGTGGCAGGGAGGTCAGGAAGACTTTGGTCAGGGTATGGGTCAGACTCCAGGGCTCAGGCCCAAGCGTCAGGGTCTGCTGAGAAGCTGGTGGTGGAGCAGAGGCATGGCCACCCCTGAGACTTGAAACAGACCCAGGACAGATAAACTCAGGGACTTGCGGGCCTGGAAGGCTCACCATTGGAGGTGAACGCAGCACGTGGTATGCAGGAGGTCGGTCATCAGGGGGTGCACGGCAGCTCTGGACTCTGGCAGCTCGTACCCAGGCCCCCTGGACTTGGGAGCAGCTCCAGGACCTGTAGCCCAGCCCCCTGCAGCTTCGAGCCCCTGACTCTGCCCCTCGGAGGGGGTATGGGGAGCCACTCTCTGCCAAGGTCTGCATCCTCCCCCTGGGCTCGGGCAGAGAGGAGCAGCCGCGCTCACTTCATGGCGGCCCAGGAGCCCCTGGCAGTTGACCGGCCCCAGGGGCCCAGTTTCCCCTCCATGGACACACTCAGGCTGTTCGGTCGGCCTTTGGAGGTGAACACAGCACACTGGAGTCTCAGCACCTCTGTCACTATGAAGTGTGCCCCCCCCAAAAAAAAAATGTGCCCTAGGGACTTCCCTAACGGTCCAGTGGTTAAGCCTTCGCGTTCCAATGCAGGGGGTGCGGGTTCGATCCCTGGTTGGGGAACTAAGATCCCACATTCCTCGTGGCCAAAAAACCAAAGCATAAAACAGGAGCAGTATTGTAACAAATTCAATAAAGACTTTAAAAACATGGTCCATATCAATAAAATCTTAAAAAAAAAAAAAAAGAAGTGTGCCCAGGCCCCTAGCTAATCTCACTGACCCTCAGGTCCCATTTGCCAGGTCCCAAGTTCAGGACGCCTGCCTCCCAGGCTGCCCTGAGGACAAAACAGGAAGATGCTGTCGCTTCCATCACAGAACCATCATTTTCTGCATTGATAATTCGTACCTTTCTCTGAATCCTCCAAGCAAGGAAGGTGCTGTCACTGTCCCCTCTGCAGATGAGGAGGTTCTGCCGAGTGAGATGCACACCTCAAGTCCATTGCCATGAGTGGCCCGGTCAGGACACAGCCCAGCCTCCTGCAGCCCTGCCTGCGCGTCCCCCTCCCGCTGCCATGTCCTCCTGCAAAGACGAAATGCCCGTCATTAAGAGACCTTGTTCTTAGCAGAGCTTTTGGACAAGCGTTGAACCAAGCAGGGCTCGGTCACACGCAGCTTTTTTTTGATGGCCCTTGTTTATGTACCCAGACCAGGCAATCTGGTTACATGTGTTGAGATATTGCTTGAAGCTGCTTGATGGTCCCTCTGTAAGGGGACAGATTGTCCTAACATATTGTTGGTGGGGGGAAAGGGGGAGTGACACGCAGAGAGAGAGAGATACGGAGAGAGAGAGAGATGAAGACAGAGAGAGACAGAGGCAGAGAGAGACAGAGACAGAGACAGAGACAGAGAGCGGGTATGCTCAGACCTCCGTAACAGGACATGGTGAACACTGAAATGAGCTGGGCTTTTTTTTCATGACACTAGAATGTCCAAGGGATTTTGAGAAAACACGATGTCTCAGATCTTTCCGCCCAGCAGAAACAGGAGGTACCTGTAGGTGTGGGGCTCGCAGAGCACAGGGGCTCCTGTGGGCCATGCAGGCAGGGGACCCTGAGGGGGCTGTTCTGCACAGACCGGTGACCAGGGCTGTCAGCCGTGTGAAGAGGCAGGAGTAGGCAGAGGATGGCTCTGCCCTTCCCTCCCACGTGAGGGGCTTTGGGATTGTCTTCCAAATATGAGGGGACAAATCCTGTTAGCTGGCCGGTGGGTGTGAGGCACCTCCCTGCCTTGTGGTGTGAGGGATGGGGGTGTGGTCTGAGGGTACATTTTTGCTCATCCTCTGCCCTCAGGGAAAATCTCTGGGTCACCTGATACACACCCCAACTCCTCCTTCCTGAGTCCATCCAGGAAATGCTTGTGCTGGCTCTGAGGTCTCAGCCCCGGAGGGGCTCAGGGAGCAGCTGGAGAAACACAAGCACAGAACTGCCTGACATGAGCCTCCGCAGCTTTTCCTGAGCACCTACGACGTGCAGGCCCTGGGCTGTACGTTTCCCATGATGGTCTCACCCGGTCATACCTCCACCCCAGGACGACTGTTGTTTCTCCATCTTGGCAGTGGGAAAACAGGGCTCAGGCGGACTGTGTCTGGTCCAAGGCCCCACAGCCAGGAAGGGGTTTCCTTCCTTATCTCGTGCTATGTAACAACCTCCCCTCCAAAAGGCATAGCTTAACAAACAACACCCCAAAAGGTGTCAAAGCTCGGTGGGGATGGCTTATCTTGTGCTCCCTGTTGTACTGGGGCCGCGGTTCACCTGGGACTACAGATCGTTTTCTAGTGGCTCACTCACGTGGCTGGAAAATCGGTGGCACTGTCAGTCAGCTGTGAGTTCAGGCTGCAGCCGGGGCCTCCGTCCTCTCCAGGTAGCCTTTCTCTGGGTGGCTCTGGATTCCTCACACACTCCACACTCCACAACTGTGGAGGTGTGATCCATGATCGGGCATCCCCAGAGAGCGAGGTGGAGGATGTATTACCTTTACAATGTAGCCTTGGGAGTGATGTAGCATCACTTCCGCAGAAGTCACCAGCCCGCCCAGATTCAAGGGGAGGGCATGTAGACCCCACTGCCCCATGGCAGGAGTGTCTTGTCACATTGCAAGCAGAGCCTGTGGAAGGGAGTTATTTCAGGGCCATCTCCCTCAAGCCACAGTGGCCCTTGGTCTGTGCCTCACACAAGCCCGGCTCTTGCCTGCCTCAGGGCCTTTACACAGAAGGCTGTTTCCATGGCTAGTTACTTCTTATCCTTTCGATTTTAGTTTAAATGCCACCTCCTGACATCTCTCATCCTCCTACCTAAGTGGATTCCTTGGTGACACCCTCGTCACCCCCATTATTCATCCTCTCTTTCTTCCCTAGAAAACGTGGTGTGCAGTGAGCACGTAGCTTTGCTGAATAGAGAACATTTCCTAGCCTTCCCCATCTCATAGCTGGGTGGCTTGGGGGCGTCATGTGACTTTGTCCGGCCCATGTGACGTGAGCACATGACGCATGCACTACGGGCTGCAGCGGTCCTCCAGGTGAGGGATGACAGAGGCGTGGGCCGCCTGTACCTAACGACGGTGGAGAGAAGCAGTCAGATTCTGGATGGATTTTGGAGGTAGAGTTGGCCTGCTCTGCTAGAGGACTGGGTGTGGGGTGTCCCACATGGGGTGTGACAGAAGGAGGACAGAAAGTGAACCCAAGGTTTTGGCCTGAGCAACTGAGATGGGGGGCGAACTGAGATGGGGGAGCCATGGGGCGAGCAGGCTTGGGGAGAAACGGTGTGGTTTCCTTCGGGCCATGCGGGTGCTGTGATGTCAGTCAGAGAGCCGAGAGTGGGCACGGGCAGGCCCTGGAGGAACGGAGGCAGGCTGGGCTGAAGTTACACACTTGTGAGCTGTCAGTGCAGAGACAGTATTTAAAACCGCAGGGTGGATGAGACCACCACGGGCTCCAGAGTAGAGAGAGTGGATGAATGATGACCAACCCTCAGCATTAGGAACGTGGAAGACCAGGGAGCACATGCCATTGGCTGACATTCTCTTTGTGCCACCCCTGTCTTGCCAAGCCTAGCAAAGGACCAAGGTGACCATTTTCCTTTGCCATTCTGGTCCTGAGATATGGAGGGGCTGGTTTGGTAATGACTGTGACACTGCCAACCTCAGCTGGCACCAGCATCATCCAGCCTGCCTCTGACCTTCCTGTAGTCCGTACCCACTACTCTAGTCCTCAAACGCTGTTTTAGACCACCACCCTCTTGAAGCCCCGTGCCCAGCAACTGACCTGACTCCTTCCCCCTGCGGGAAAGTAGAGCCCTGAGACACACACGCCTTCTGTCTATCAGTGAATGATTCTATACATTCTTAGTCATTTCAGAAGCAGAACTACTCCTCCCCTGCTGGAGGCCAACTTCTTCCCGCCCCCTGGATCCATCTCCTTCTGCCTCTGTGGGGGCCTGTCCACAGCAGCACCTTCCCTCTCTCTCCCCTTGCCTCAGCTCGTCCAGCTCCGTCAGCCCAGGCTTCCCTGAATATCAGCTGCTCGACTCTCCCTACACATGATCCTGAAATAAATCCTTCCTTTCAAATCTCCCAGCCCCCCCGAATCCACGTCCTCCTACCCATCCACACGCTGTTCCCTGGGAGTGTAGGGGGCAGTTATGCCTCGAGAGTCAGTGGGTAAACGCCCATCCTCCAGCAGGATGGTGCCAAGGCGTCCTCCATGAGGTCCTCAGAGCGTCCCCAGCAGGACTGAGCCCCAGCGCCCACCGCTGTAACCCACTCATGAGCCCAGGCTATGCTGGCTCTCCTCCCTGCCCTGCTCAGTGTCTCCATGTCCTCACTCGTGCTCCCTGGGCTCAGCCCCCAGATGAACTACCGGCACCAGAGCCCTTGTCTCAGGGTCCGCTTTGGGGGCCCCACCCTAAGGCCCATGCCCGCCCCGCCTGCCCCTGAGGGAGTTCCGCGCTCCCTCCACCTGCTCCTGGTGTCTTTTCTTGCACTTCTTGAGACAGACCCTCTGTCTCCTGTTCCAGACTGTGAGCCCCTCGAGGGTAAAGGCAAGCTCTTCATCACCCCTGTGTCCCCTTTACCTGGCACGTTACCCGGCCCATCACTGGCCAAGAAGTGTTTGCTGAGTGAGGGAGTGAGAAAGTAAATGGGTAAATGATGACATGAATCTCCAGGGCACCTACGCTGGGTGACAGACCCTGTGAACTGAATTATCCCATCGGTGTGGCCCTCTGAACCCCTGCCTCCTCCTCTCCTATCGGGGGACCTATTCCTGACGCCCCTGCCAGGACCTGAGGCACCTCCCTCTGCCATCGATACCTGTTCTGCCCTCTATAACACCGTCGTAGTTGGCTCCCAGGACGCCTCCTGCCAGGAAAAGTCCCCAGACAGGGAAGTGGGTCTCTTGGTGGGAGATTCCAACTTCAGTTAAATAAAGGTTACAGGAGCCCAGGGAGATGCTATTATAGTGTGACATAATTCAATGCCACCAGCCAGCAGATGTTGCTTTGGAGGGATGGATTTGTCCCAGCTGGACTCCGGGGCTCGTGCAGAAGCACTCAGAACAACTACCTGCTTCTGATGTGTGCGCTTCAGGAAATGATCATTTCTACAAGTCAACTTATTCAGCCCAAGTACCTGGGGCCGGGTTTCCAGCAGGAGGAGGTAAAATCATTGCTGGGGAAGTGAAGCAGCTGCTCCCAAGCCAAGAGGTCACGGAGACCATGTCCAGTTTTGAAACTCCTGAGGGAACGGGCCACTCTGAACACAACCAGAATGTCTGGGGGATTCGAAATCAGCTACCTGGTCCTGTGAAAGATCGCTGTACACGTAAGAAAACCGAGGTGTGTAGAGGCAGAGGAGAGGCTGCCCAAGGTCATGCGCAGTGAGTCAGTGGCAGATCTTGGAATCTTATGTCTGAATCCAAACAGATCTGTCCCCAACCATCCCCAACTTCTCAGAAGAGCAGGCGGGCTGGGAATCATGCTGAAACTAAAAACAAACCAAAACCAAAAAAAAAAAAAAAAAAAAAAGACAAACCAACCAACACCCTGGATGACTCACAGGTTGTACTGGTCTGGAAATTAGGGGCACTGGGGTCTGGTGTGGCTCTGCCCCTCATTTGCTGTGGACATTGGGCAAGTCTATTCCCTTCTCTGGGCTTCAGTTTCTTTATCTACAAAATGAAGAGGTTGATGATTCCTAAGGGGCATCTCACGCCCCAAAAACCTATGGGCCTCAGTTCCCCCATTCAAGGGGGTAAAATGCTCCACTTCCTAGGATGCTGTGAGAATCACATGATGTCCAGAAGAAGCTCCTTGGAACAACTGTGTGACGGTAACCTTAGGAACAGCGTTGTCATCACTCCCACGTCTGCAGCAAGGTGATGCTGAGGGCAGAGCTAGTTCCACATCTGAGCTGCTAGAAGGAGTGAAGGGGAAAACAATGTGTCATCTCCCAGGAGGTAGTTCTCGAGCTGGGCTGTAGGTTCAGGGGGTCCCAGACCCCCTCGCTATAAGGTGGAACCTCAGATCTCAAGATGCCTGTCCAAAGGGGACTTGGCATGTGATGGGTTTGGGCACAAAGCTGGGAGAGGATGAGGAAAAGGAGAGGGAGGCTCTATACACTGGTGGAAAAGGTGGGCTCTAGAATCTGAAAGACCTGAGGTCAATGTCTGGCTTATCAGTATTTGCAGGATTTTGGTCAAATCATTCAACAGTTCTACGGTTCTAACCCCAATTCTCACATCTGTTAAATGGAAATGAGAATTATCTTGAGGCTAAGGCTGGCAAGATACTTAGTATCACGTCCGGCCCAGGGTAGGTTCTCAATACACAGCAGCCAGCAGCAAAGCAGGACCAGTCCCTGCACATCTGCAGAGTGAGGTGGTCTTCAAGAGGGACTGCAGAGCCCACCCTGCTGACTGTGGAGGCAGGAGAACGAAGGGGCTTGTTCATGGAGAAATGTGGAAGGGCTTGTCCAAGCCGACAAAGATCTGAAGGACAGATTCCCAGAGTACAGAGGCAACAGACTGCATCTGCCTACTTCTGATAATGTTCATGACAGCAGGGATTATTTGTATCTGTCTAATAGCAATTATAGTAGTGGAGATTACAGACATGAGTTCGTTGACTAGTGGTGATTATAATAATCATTGTAACAGTAAGCTAAAGACAAAAGTTCATGTCAATACGTCAGTCGGGAAGAAATGCCAATGTCAACCATGATCAAATGACTGTCACATGTATAAACAATAGGCATGATGTTAGAGAGATGGGAGAGGGGATGATGGGGCACTGACCATGTGCAGACACCCTGGGTACTCCCTGGGGTCGGCATTGATATCAAATGAGGTGCAGCAGGTGAAACAAGATCCCCCAAATCCCACGGTGGTTAGTACAGCCCAGACTCCAGCCCAGATGTCTGAAACCAAGGCTCTGACCACCCATCAGAGTTGGCCAACGCCACATCTTCAGGCTGGAGCTTCCCAGGCCTCGCAGGCCCAGAAAGATTGGGGGACAGAGTAGCTGGGGACTGAGGGGCTGGGGTGAGGGGAGCTTCCCTGCAGTCCTGATGGGCTGGACAGGAATTATCAGCAGGGACCTTGTCTTCAAAGCCAGAAGGATGGATGCACTGAGCTCTGGACTTTCCAGCTCCCTGGGTTTATGTAATCCTTGTAGGTTTTCCCCTCAGCACCCGCCAAGGCAGAGCCCCTCACACCCATCTGCCCAGGTAGATCTTCCTCAAGTAGCTGAGGCCACAGGGCTGTGGGGAGACCTGGAATTCAGGATGCACACACTTATGAAATGGGATAAAATGCCAGATGAATATTTGTCCTAGATTTTCCCTCTGGAGTTACTGAACTATGAGATATAAGTTGTTTAGCTATGAGAGATATCACACAGGACAAGTTATTATGTACATATTTATTTAGGTACTCACATGCACAAGAAGGTAGACACGCACGTACACACACACACACACACACACACACACACACACAGGACAAAAGAACCCTAAAAAGGCCCTTCAGGGACATAAAAGTCCCAAACCCATCAAAAGTCTTTTTCCTGGCATCCTGAGTCCAACCCAGGAATAATCAGCCCCATCTTGTCCCCCCAGCTCCTTTTCTTCCCTGCGGCTGAGCTTGCCCTGTGGATTCTGTCTTCTGAGTGAAAAGTAAGTTTTCATTTCTCTTGGGTATATTCCTAGGAGCAGAATCTCTGAGTTGTACAGTAACTCTATGCTTAAGTTTTTGAGGAGCTGCCAAACTTTTTCACAGGGGCTACACCATTTTATATTCCTGCCAACAGTATATGAGGGTTCCAATTCCTCCATATTCTCACCTACAATTGCTCTTCTCTACTTTTTTGCTTATAGCCATCCTAATGGCTAGAAAGTGGTATCTCACTGTGGTTTTGATATTCTTTTCTCTAACGGCTAAGGATGTTGATCATCTTTTCATGATCTTATTTGTCATCTGTATATCTTCTTTGGAGAAATGTCTATTCAAATCTTAAGCCCATTTATAAATTGTTTGGCTTTTTATTGTGGTATTGTAAGACTTTATATATTTTAGATATAAGTTGTTTATCAGATATATGATTTGCACAATGTTTTCCTGATTCTATAGTTTGTATTTTCACTTTCTTGATGAAGTCCTTTGAAGCACAAAAGTTTTTAATTTTGATGATGTCCAATTTATCTACTTTTTCTTTCACCACTATGCTTTTGGTGTCACATCTAAGAAACTATTGCCTAATTTAAGGTCATGATGATTTCTGCCTATATTTACTTCTAATTTTAGCCCTTACATTTAAACGTATCATCTATTTTGAGTTAATTTTTATATACAGAGTGAGATAGGGGTCTAATTTCATTCTTTTGCATATGAATAGCCAATTGTCTCTGCATCATTTGTTGAAAAGACTACTCTTTCCCCACTGAATTATCTTATCCTTTTTGAAAATCCAGTCACCATAAAGATAGTGCTGTATCTGGACTCTAAATTCTATTTAATTGATCTATATATTTTTTCCTCATGCCAATACCACACTATTTTAATTACTGTAGTTTTGTAGTAAACTTTGAAATCAGGAAGTAAAAGCCCTCCAACTTTATTTTCTTTTTCAAGATTATTTTGGCCAGTCTGTATCCCTTGCATTTCCATATGAATTTTAGGATAAACTTGCTAAGTTCTGAAAAAAAAAAAAAAAGACAGCTGAATTTTGGTAAGGATTGCATTGAATCTGTAGATCAATTTGGGGAGGATCTCTATCTTAGCAATATTTAGTCTTCCAGTCTACAAACTTTCCATTTACTTAGATCTTTCCATTTATTTAGATCTTTAATTTATTTCAACAATGTTTTGTAGGCTTCAGAGTGTTTTGCACTTATTTTGTTAAATTTATCCAAAGTATTTTATTCTGTTTGATGCTATTGTTAATGGAATTATTTTCTTAATTTCATTTCAGATTGTTCATTGTTAGTGTGTAAAAATACACTTGATTTTTGTATATTGATCTTGTTTACTTCAACTTTGCTGAGCTTGTTCATTAAATTAATAGTTTTTTGTGTGTGTCTGTGTGGATTCCTTAGAATTTTCCATCTGTGATATCATGCCCTCTGCAATTAGTGTTAATTTTCTTTTATTATTTAGATGCCTTTTATTTCTTTTCTTGCCTTATTGCCATGGCTAAGACCTCTAGTGCAATGTTGAATAGAAGTAGTGAGAGCTGATATCCTAGTCCTGCTCCTGATCTCAAGAAAAAGCTTTCAGTCTTTCACTGTTATGTCTAATGTTAGCTGTGGGGTTTTTGTAGATGAACTTTGAGTGAAGAAATTCTTTTTTTATTGTTGTTGTTGTTGTTGTTGAGTGTTTTTATCATAAGAAGATGTTGGATTTTACCAAATGCTTTTCATGCATCTATTGAGATGATTGTCCTTTATTCTATTAATATGCTGTATCATGTTGATTTTCATATGTTAAACCAACTTTGCATTCTTGGGATAAGTCCCACTTGGTCATGGTGAATAATCTTATTTATATCCAGTTTGTTAGTGTTCTGCTGAGGATTTTTGCACTATTTTCATAAAAGTTCTGTAGTTTTCCTTATGTATGATATCTCTGACTGGTTTTGGTATCAGGGTAATATTGTCCTCATAGAATGAATTGGGGAGAGTTCCCCCCTCTTCTATTTCATCAATACAATTTGCCCTAGTTGAATAAAAGATTGGAGGTTTACAACAACTGGGGCCTTGTCTTCACTTCTATCCTTTACTCTCTGAAGAATATTCATTCTTGCTTGGTTACCCAACACGTAGCTGGGCACACAGGGCTAAACACCCCAGTCAGATCAAACTCCTACCTCTCCCGTCCCCACATTCCTCCATCCTCAACTCCAGGAGTTATTTTTATGGCATATTTTTCCAGTAAACCCTCTTCTCTGTTCCCTCTGCCCCATCCTGCTCCCAGGCCCGACTCATCCTCCATCTGTATTATTGCAACAGCTTCCTCTCAGGCTTCTAGTTTTTCTCATTTCCAGTCCCTCTGCAGAGACAGTTTTTAAAACCCCCATGAGAGCAAATCACAGCTCTTCTCAGTCTTCTTCACTGATGTTCCATTTCCTGAAATGCAGGGATTCCAAAACAAGTCTACTGGGGCACTCCTCTTATTGAGGGAGAGTTCCTGTGTCCTCAGGGTGTCTGGAAGCAGAGGCTGAAGCCACCAGCATACTTGTTCTTTGAACTCCTCAATTTAATATTTCAAATCTATGCATATTTAAAAATAATTCTTATTTACTTATTTTTAATTTTGGCTGTGTTGGGTCTTTGTTGCTGCGTGTGGGCTTTCTCTAGTTGCACTGTGCGGGGGCTAATCTTCGTTGAGATGTGCAGGCTTGTCATTGCGGTGGCTTCTCTTGTTGCAGAGCACGGGCTATGGGCATGTGGGCTTCAGTAGTTACGGCTTGCAGGATCTAGAGCTCAGGCTCAGTAGTTGTGGTATGTGGGCTTCAGTACTTGTGGTTCACAGGCTCTAGAGTGCAGGCTCTGTACTTGTGGATCATGGGCTTAGTTGCTCTGCGGCATGTGGGATCTTCCCGAGCCAGGGCTCGAACCCGTGTTCCCTGCATTGGCAGGTGGATTCTTAACCACTGCGTCACCAGGGAAGTCCCTCTATGCATATTTTATCCTTTATAATTTATCTGTAGTGCTTTAATATCAAATAATGGGCATTTCCCCTGGTCTTGGAATAAAAATGACACTCTGGGAAGATGCCCTGTGCCTACTCCACGGCTCACTGCTATGCATTCCCCAGGGAGACCAGGAGTTAGACGATAGTATTGGGACATCTTCCTGTATGTCAGCTTTACTCCAAGGTCAGGAAAGGTCTTATTTCATATTAAAGCAATCACGAAGAGATTGTGCTGATAATTTCCTAGGGTTGCACAAGTCCCAGGCTTTTCTGAGCAGGCCCCTAACTTCCCCATGTCACCATCCGCCACGTCACCTCATTCCTCTTAGCTTCACCCACAGATCTCAAACATGACATGTGTGTCCACAACATACACATTGCACACACACACTGTGGTACACATAATACACACAAATGCACGTATACACATGCATCTGTGCACCCCACACCACTGTTCAAACAACCCTGCAGTAGTCACCATTTTTCACCATTTCTTGGACAGAGCACAAAGACCCACGCAGTCCCCTTGCGTTGGGGGAAGAGAACTAACATTTACTGAGCACCTACCTTGTGCTACGCACCATACATGTGCTTCCCCCCTTAAGCTTTCCACCAACCTTTTGAAGTTCATTTTAAAGATAGTGAACCTGAGTCCCAGAGATATGACACCCATCATGCAGCGGGTGGGTTGCCAGCCTGGGATGGTGCCTCTACATTCTGTGGGTCTTCCCTCGCCCCATCCCCACTTTTCTGCTGAAGAGAAATAATCAAAGTCGCAGAACCTTTCAACTATTATTTTAGACTAATAGAATGAGCGTCCTCTGTGGTAGTGTTTAATGATTATCTCACCACTGGAGGGGGTCTAGGCCTCAGCTGGACAGGGAGGGGAGGCTCTGGTAACTTCTAAGGCCTTTGGGGCCCAGGGGACACCTGCGTATCTCTTGTGAGTGTGTTGTTTGCACCCCAAGCTGTTTAGGTTTATTGGGGCCCAGCAGAATTTCTTATACGTCTCCCACCTCCCTCACTACCAGATGCTGCTGTGCTCACACTAACCTTAAAGAAAAGCTGCTTTTTCATGTAAAAATCTTCTCTTCTGGGCCATCAAGTCTTTTTTTTTTAGATGTTGCGGGTAGGAGTTTATTAATTAATTAATTTAGTTTTGCTGTGTTGGGTCTTCGTTTCTGCGCGAGGGCTTTCTCTAGTTGTGGCAAGCGGGGGCCAGTCTTCATCGCGGTGCGCGGGCCTCTCACTATCGCCGCCTCTCTTGTTGCGGAGCACAGGCTCCAGACGCGCAGGCTCAGTAGTTGTGGCTCACGGGCCTAGTTGCGCCGCGGTACGTGGGATCCTCCCAAACCAGGACGCGAACCCGTGTCCCCTGCATTAGCAGGCAGATTCTCAACCACTGTGCCACCAGGGAAGCCCCATCAAGTCTTTTTGAAACTTAAATTCCCACTTGGGAGTGGACCGAAGAGACAGGCAAAGGCTGTTTCCGGTGTTCGGCAGAGGCAGTTCTCTGGGTGGAAGCCCTCGCAGGAGCCACTGCCTGTACCCAGCCCCCCAGCCCAGACCCTCCGCAGAGAGGGAAGGAGGAAGGAAGCCTGGCCAGGCAGATCACACAGGCTTAGCGTGAGCCCCATCTCTCCCCTCACCAGCTGTATGACTCAGGCAGCTTTCTTCCCTCTCTGAGCCTCAGTCCCCTCATCTGTGAAATGGGATTTTTAAGAGTCCTGTCATTTATGGGTCACAGTGAGGACTGGGAGATAAGGCACACGGAAGGACAGGCTGAGCTCCTGGCACGTTCAATATGTTGCCATTGTTGTTATTATTCTCTTTAGTGTCTGATACCTCAGACTTTCCAAGCCGGAGTTTAACACTGGGCCCCCAGATGACAGAGTCTGATGGCCACCTCAGAATCACCGCGAGGCTTTCTGAAATGCATAGCCCTGAATCCCATCCCAGGAGAAGCTGATTCCTTGCTCTGGGATGGGTCTGGGGAAGACTCTGAGACTCAGGGAAGGTTGGCCACCTTGACTGAGGCCCAGGGGTCTGTAATGTCTCACTCTCAGCATGTTTAGCTTTGAGACAGGCTGGGACCTGGGACCCTTTGCTGCAGTGCTTGCACCTGGACAAACATCTCCTCCATCAACAAAATGCAAAGAAGCTATAAGGGCCTAAAAATAACTGCACGCATGCACAGTTGGGGCAAATTATGAGCAAGTTACAAAAAGACCAAAAAGCCACCCAGCACCACCAAGAGGGTGGGCAGAACATCTAAGCCACCCCTCCAGCCTGACCCCTGGATGCACCGCTACCCTCACCCCGTATAGGAACTAGCTCGTCCCACCTCAGGGAGCAAGCAAGGGAAACTGTCACTTGTTCTGCCTCCCCACTGCTGCAGCAGGGGTCCCAATAGAGCCTTGTCTGAATTTCTTGTCTGGCCTCTTATCAATTTCTACTGACTAAGGAGACCAAGAACCCTGGTCAGTAACAACTTGGTTCCCACCCTGGGGGTGCCAGCTCTGGGAAGGCCCTCCCCTTGGGGCCTCCCTGCCTCCAGCCTTCCTCTGAGGTCTGTGCTGAGTCTGTACAGGGTGCCGACCACAGCCTGACTGGCTCTGGCTGGTGCCTGGGCCTGGGCTTCTCTCCTCAGCCCCAGCCCTTGGTGGTGGAGAGAGCATGAGCTCTGGAGTTGGGCTGACCAGGTCTGGGTCCTGCTCCATCATTTACCAGCTTATGAGGCAGCTGCTGCCCTGGACTTACAGCATGGGCTCTGATGTCAGATGGCCTGGGGTTGGTTGATTGCTGGCTTTGCCATTGGAAAGCTCTGTGACCTTGGGCAAGTTGCTTAAACTCTCTGTGCTGGTGTTTGCGCATCTGTAAAATGGGGATCACGATGGCCCTTCTCTCATTAGGTGGTTGTGAGGACTGAGTTAACACATGCAAATCATACTTGGAAGAGAGCCGGGCCTGAGGTAAGCACCTGTGAGGTCCAGATGTGGTCATAAGCTGTGTATCCTCAGGTACGTCATCTAAGCATCATGAACCCCAGGTAAGTCCCCTAAGTGTCATGAACCTCAGTCTCCTCACAGTGGAGAGAACACTCCCCACCTTTGGAGACTGGCGTGAGGATGGATGAGATGAGGTCTGAGAAGCACCTGAACTCCTGGCCCCTGCCTATTAGTCCATGTGGTGGGTCGTGAGCTTCATCTCCAACACCCCGTTCTGGCCAGAGGACTCCATGTCCACTGGTCACTCACCTCAGACATCCAGTCGTCCACCCTTCACCTGGTGATAATATTACCGTCTTCCTGGAGTTAGTAGAGGACCACATGAGTGACTGCTCACAAAATGTCTGGGGCAGGGCTGGCTGCCTAGAAAGTGCTCAGAAGACGGGACCTTACTATCATCAGCTGGGATGTAGCTCCACTCTTAGGACGGTGCAGTAGACAGGGAGGACAGCCAGTGGCTGCTGCCACTCTGCCCCGATGGGAGTATGGCTGGTGTGGGTCCCTTCCCCCTACAGAGCCTCATTTTTTCCATCTTACAGTGGAGTTTGAGCCGGGATGGAAGGCCTGTCCAGCTCGGACTCTGAACACGGCATTCAACTAATCTCCCCATCTGTCCTTTCTTGACTTGTCTGTCTGTTCTGCCCCCACCCCTGCTTTAGCCCAAACTGAGGAGGTCACTTGTGTCCCCTGGGCCACACTGGGAGTGAGCCTCTCATGTCTCCAAGAGCATCCATGCAAGTTCCCAGGACAACCTGCTATGTGCTCATTGCCATGGAAACACTTACCACTCTCCAGTTAGTTTTAGTTCAGCCTGGATTCAGTTCATTGCTTTGACTAGCCATGGCTGGGGCTTTTTCTAGAGTGCCTCAGTGGAAGGGCAGAAATGGAAAAAATCACTCTTCATAGGGTCTAGTTGAGAGTAAAGGGGGAAAGAAATCCACTATGCCACACTCAATAGCATAGGCTCTGTATGTTCTTATGAGTAAGTCTAGTTCACATATGGGGGAAAATGCTCAGAAAGGTTGAGTCCTTTGCCTGAGATCACACAGCTAGTACGAGACAGAGGCAGGATACAAACCTGCCTGGTGGGAGTGATGCTGAACACTTGGCCTCTGTGCACCTGTGCTGAATTGAATCTCAGAGACAGAGTTTTGGGTGAAGTAGAAAAGAATAGCTTTATTGCTTTGCCAGGCAAAGGGTGCCACAGCAGGCTAATGCCCTCGAAACTGTGTGTCCCAACGTGGAGACGGTAGTGAGAAGTTTTATAGTAATAGTTCAAAGAGGGCATGATCAGCTCGTGGACATTCTTCTGATTGATTGGTGGTGAGGTAAGTGGGAGTCAGCATCATCAACCTTTTGGTTCCAACAGGTCTGGGGTCTACGTTGGGTGCTTGTGGGCAGCGTACCGTTAACTTCTCCCACCAGGTGGGAGTTTCAGTTTCTGCAAAACAGCTCAAAAATATTGTTCTGTATATCCCTTGAGGGGGAACCAGGACCCTGCCCCAAGGCTGCACTGTTGTTTCTTTTGACAGTTCCTCCCTTGTCCCCACAACCCTTCCCTTCCCTAGTTACATCCCTTCCCTAGTTACATCCCTTCCCTAGTTACATCTCTTCCCTAGTTACATCCCTTCCCTAGTTACATCCCTTCCCTAGTTACATTCCTTCCCTAGTTACATCTCTTCCCTAGTTACATCCCTTCCCTAGTTTGCAGTTGTTTGAAACTGCTCGTTGGAACTCAGGGAAGGTCATAGAGGCTGAATGAAGCCTATATCCTATAATCAAGAAATGGGGGGCACAGAAAGGCTTTTGTGCCCAGGAGCCCCACAGGGTCTGCTCAGTATCTACTCACAGAACTTGCCAGTTCCTTGAAGGCTTGGACGTGGACAAGCCTTAATCTTTCTATTCCCAGCCTCTAGGGACTGCGTGGTTTAGAGCAGGAAGTCAAAAAGTATTTATTGAGTTAATGAAAATAAGCCTGCGTTGAATACTTCTGTGAAGTTGTTTGCATTTTGACAAAAGACAAAGCCTAAAGCCATAGGAATAAGGTTCCAGTGGTTGAATTTCAGGCACCAGTAAACTCAGGACAGAAGCTTCTTCCATTGTTTAGTGCCTGGAGGAAGAAGCGGCTGTCTCAGCAGGTGGAATTTTCCATTCATGGCTTTCCAGTGCAAAAACAGTCACATGGTCTCCTGAAAACATGTGTGTAGTGGAAACAAATGTGTTTCCCCTTTGACTTTCTGGTGGGAGGAGACTTCTCTCCAGTCCTGTCAGGTTTCCTTGAGCTGGTTCTTGTTGACCGAACATTTCTTCCTCACATCCTTTCCTCGCTGCCTCATGGTAATGCCCTGCTGACCTTTCCTTTATTCCAGCTTTTCAAGCCCAAACATCAGTGCTGCTCTGCCTGCTGGGGAGATCCCAAAGCTGGTTGGGAGTTGGAAGAAGCCTTGTTCTGTCGCTTAGACATTTCCACATCAATCTCTCTGGCCTGGCTGCTGCTTCTGAGCTGACCTGGGGCCTGTCCTGATCCCCAGGCTCCTCCCTGGTGATACCGAGTAGGGCCCTGTGGAGCTCCAGGGCACAAAAGCCTTTCTGTGTCCCCCATTTTCTTCGATTACAGGAAATAGGCTTCATTCAGCCTCCATGACCTTCCCTGAGTTCCAACGGGCAGATTCAAGGGGTTGTTAATCAGGGAAGGGAAGGGATGTGGAGACAAGGGAGAAACAGTCAAGAGAAACAATAGTCAGCCTTGGGGCAGGGTCCTGGTTCCCCATCAAGGGATACACACAACAGTATCTTTGAGCTGTTTTTCAGATACTGAAACCCCCACTAGATGGAAGAAATTAATGGTTAACGATGGTATGCTGCCCACAGGCACGTAGACCCCAGACCAGCTGGAACCAAAAGGTTGATGATGCTGACTTCCAATTGCCTCACCACCAACCAATCAGAAGAATGTCCACGAGCTGATCATGCCCTCTTTGAACCATTATCATAAAACTTCTCACTACCCTCTCCAAGTTGGGTCACACAGTTTTGAGGGCATTAGCCTGCTGTGGCCCCCTTTGCCTGGCAAAGCAATAAAGCTATTCTTTTCTACTTCACCCAAAACTCTGTCTCCTAGATTTCATTCGCTGTCGGGGTGCAGAGGCCGCATTCGGCTTCACTGGTCCTCTGGCCAAGTCCCCCTCATGCCACACTTCCACACACTGACAGCCTCTTGGACCTCAAACTCATCCAACCCTCCACTCTGCCCCAGAGTGATCCTCAGCTGCATGAAACCAACTGGGTACCTCCTGCTGGAAACCCTTCCCAGGCTCCACAGTGTCCCCGGGTCACGGTCCAAACTCCTTGGCTCTGCGCCAGCCACACAGAGGCACGGACATCAGCCAGGTACACACCAGGCAGGGACCTGCCCCTGCTTTTGCACCTGCCTTTTCCTCTGCCTGCATGATTTTTCCTCCCTGATGGCCTGGCAGGCTCTTACTCCTCAAGACCCAGCCCCAGCTGGCCCTTATCCACCATCGTGTCACACACCCTTCTGGGTTTGGCATGATTATTAGGTCTGTTTTACACAGGAGACACATTGGGCTCAGAGATATCAAAGGTTGTTTTCAAGGTCACAGCAGGAGGGAGTGAAGGGGCTTGAACTCAGGGATCTTGGCCCCAACCTCTTCATTTACTGAGGATTTACTATGCACCAGGCACTGTCCTGTGGCCTGGGGACAGGGCTGGGACCAGAACAGGCCAAGTCTCTGCCTCATGGAGCTTCTTCTGTATGGGATGGGGAGGGGACAAACACTAAACAAAGACATATCTAAATAATGTCAGGGCGGATAAGTGCTTTACAGAAAAATGAAGCAGGATCGGGGCAGACAGTGATAGGCTGGGATGGGTGATACTTTTGGGGACATCTGAGCATAGACCTGAATGAAGCGAAGGGACAAGCCCTGGTTACAGCAGAGGGAAGCATGTTCCTGGCAGAGGGAACAGCAAGTGCTTCTTCCCAGTCCTGGGCTCACACATGGGGTGGCTTTGGTCACTCCGAGCCTCTGACAGGCTGGGAAAGTCCCAGATTCCAGCACCACAGTTACCATTTACCGAGCATGAAATGAAGGTGCAAGGAAGGTCCCCTTACCCACACCATTTCCTACAGTTCTCACAACAGCCCCATACATGTGGTCACATGAGAACAGCCCTTTTGTACAGATGAGGAGACTGAGGCCCAGAGAGCCTGGGCTGCCTGACCCAAGCCCTGTAAAGTAGGGAGTCTCCCTGAGGTGGGAGCTGAGGCTCAGGAAAGCTCAGGAGGTTACCCAAGGCCACACAGCATTTTTTTATTGCCAGGCCCTACTCTCACCTCTTTAGTGGGGTCTGAGCCTCTCCCACCCTGATCCCCAGGTCAGGGCTCACTGTAGGGCAAGGGGAGGCTGAGTTTATGCGGGGGGGGGTCTTTAAAAATGAAAAATCAGATCATTTCACCCTCTGGCTGTGGCTGCTGCCGGGACTCTGGCCTTCAAAGCTGAGTCAGTCTCACGACCTCATGGCCAACCACGTGCCGGCACCAGGGCAGCTGCTGCCACAGTGTAACCCCCAGGCCCAGGAAGACGCTGATTCACATGCGGTGCTTGACTTCTCAGCATCTCCAGTCCTCACGACAACCCCTGCGGGGTACATGGTGGTGCCCCACTTTACATGGAAACAAGCTGAGGCTCCCAGGGGTGAAGAGACGTCCCTAGGCAGCCTGGAAGTAGAGGGTCCACCCTCAGGGCCGCTAGCCCCAAGCCCCCAGTCAGCACCTCTGGGGTCTCATGTTGGGACAGCAGCAAGACTGATGCGTGTGTCTGCAGCCGGCCCCACTGTTCCCAGCTCTCCCACCCGAATGGCTGGGCCAGCAAGTGTTTTATTACTGAAATCAAATCCAATAAGTATTACCCCTTTGGAAGTCCACTGACAGTTCAGGCTCCTGTGAACCAGTCAGGAGGTAGTGGAGGAAAGAGGGCTGTGGGCAGCGGAGGAGAGGGGTGAACTCCGAGTGTCTGATACTCTGGGCGCTACTGGCTCCTGCCTCTCTCCAGCTCCGTCCCCTCCAGCTTCTCTCACGGCCTCTCCCCATCACTCTCTCTCTCTCTCTCTGTGCATATTAATCTCTCCCTATCTTTTTTCTGTATTGCTATCTGTGCCCTTTTTTTCCTTTGCCTCCACACTCCATTTGTTCTCCCTGCCTGTGTGAATTGTATCTCTCTCTCCATCTCTGCCTGGATGTGTGCGCTAGGGCAGAGGTGGGGGGCTGTGAATATATTTCTCATTCTCTTTATGCCTCTGTTACACTCTTATTTTTATACCTGTTCCCAAAGGCTCTCTTTCTTCCTCTCTGTGTGCCTTTGCATGTATGTGTTTCTGTATCTTTCTCTTTTTATGTACTTTTCTGCCTTTACCTCCCTCGAGGTGTCTTTTTCTTTCTTTCTTTCTTTCTTTCTTTCCTTCTTTCTTTCTTTCTTTCTTTCCTTCCTTCCTTCCTTCTTTCTCTTTCTTTCTTTCCTTCCTTCCTTCTTTCCTTCCTTCCTTCCTTCTTTCTTTCTTTCTTTCTTTTTTTGTTTTCCCCTCTCTGTGTGAATCTCTTTTGTTTTTCTCTCCCCACGGCTTGTTGCCCTCTCTTTCTCCCTCATCTCTCCTTGTACTTGCTTCCTCTTTCCACTGGTCTCTGTCTCTGTCTCCCTCTGTCTCTCTATCTCTGCCCCGTCATGGAGGAGCATGGTATGATGAGCACACAGAGCCTGCTGGGTGGGAAGGAGCAGACCTGCCGGAAGTGTGGACGAGAGCCTCCAAGCTGCGGGAACAGCCTGTGTGAAAACTGATTGTGTGGATTCACTCTGATTGGAGATTCAAAGAGAAGAAAGTCCTGGACTGCTATGGAAGTGGGGGCAGAGGGAGGCCTAACCCAGCCAGCATGGGGCAGGACCAAGAGGACTTTGAGGAATCAGGGCCAACTTCTTGGAGGAGGAGGCACTGAAGCTGGGTCCTGACGTTTGGTGGAATGTGGAGATAAGCACAAGGGCTCACTTAGCCCAGGGAAGGGTCTGAGCAAGGGGCTGGCAATGGGGCACCTTGGTCAGGGATCCTGAGGACGAGCTTTGTTGGCCTGGTGCACTGGTCACCAGAAGGGAAGTGGTGGGAGCTGAGGCTGCAATGCAGGTGGTGGCCGATGGGGTCAAGAGGCAGAGCCTCGAGTGCCAGGTTACGACCCTGCCGTGGGGGCCCCTGAAGGTCTTGAAGGAGAGGAAGGTCAGCAGCAGTGAGCAAGATGGACGAGGAGAGGCGGGGTGGGAGGGGACACCTCAGGCAGGGGACCTGGGGAGGAGGCCATCTCATTAGGCAAGGACAGAGGAGAGATGGAGCCCGAACCAGGGTGAATGGGTGAACGTAGAGGAGGGGCAGAGAATACTACCACTACTATTACTACTACTGCTAATATCAGACACCGTATACTAAGCACTCACTACTGAGTGCCAGGCACTTATGCTAGTTTCCTATTTAATTCTTACGACTACCCAGTGGAATTGGTACAAATGTTCATCCCATTTTACAGACGTGTAACTGAGGCTCGAAGATGCTAAGGAAAGTGATGAACCTGGTGATGCTCCCCCAAACGCCCCTCCAGGAATGAGTGCTGCCCCTCCCATACCCGCCCCGCCCTCGCTGCTGGCAGGGCTATGGGAAGGGACCTGTGTTGGGACCCCCGCAGGGGGTTGCCAGGCTGGCCTGAGGTCCTATCCACTCGCTGAGGTAACATGTGCCCAGTGGTGACCGCCTCTTAGCTGGACTGCAGCTCCCTAGGCCTGCAGCTGGTGTTTGGGATGACATTGCTTGGCCAGGAAATTGGGGCCAACTTGGCAGGGCAGAGCCGGGCTCTCATGGAGGATCAGACAAAGAAGCACTGCTTCCTGGCCCCTGGGGGCCCTGGAGCACAGCCCAGGGAGAAGAGGCTCGGACCAGCACCTCATTCTTTAGAGGAGGGAACAGGGCCTGGGGATGCAGTCCTCTGGCCACAGCTGGTCAGAGCTGGGGAGGAGGGGAAACACATCTGTAAAATGGAGACATCAGAGTCCAGGACTGTTCATTAGTTTTCCAGGTTGAATTCCCTGGTTTCTGCCCCTGGTGCTGGCGGATGACACCCAGACACTCCTCCTTCCCCCTGTCAACTACAGATTGGCACTTGCCATCTACCTCTACAAGGATTAAATCAGGTGCCACCGAGGCTGCTGACCTTCAACACTCCCTGAAAGGAATTCAGGGTGGAGATCAGGAATGAGGCACTCTGTGCTCTGAGAAAAACTGGCAGAACGGGTCTTCAGATAGTTAGATATTTTCAGGAGCTGATTTTATGAGCCCATTTCTTGCATCTTTTTATATCTAGAAAAGCATTAAATTCCTTCATGGTGACATCTGTTCCTCGTGACTAGCAGTAACCCTCATGAGACCTTCTGCAAAAATATGTGCTTGATTGTATGTATTCCCCCTTCACCGAAATCACATATATATTGAACTTCCCCCTCTACCTCTTTGGAGCAGTTTCTCAGAGCTATCTGAAGTGCTCTCTCCCGGGTTGCAGTCCTCACTTTGCCCCCAATGAAGCTTAACTCACAACTCTCATGCTGTGAATTTTTTTAAGTTGACACCCCTTAGCCTAGTTCTCCTTAGTGTCTAATAGCAGGTCAATCAGGCTCACCCCCTGTCCCTGGCACATTCCCCCCGCACCTCTAGGCAGTGTGTTCTGTGCCTCATCCCTGGGGATTTGCACTGCACCAGAGGGTACATGAAACTACAGAAGAAGCAGCTGCACTTTTTTTTTTGTTTCAGGTGACAAGGAATGTAAAATATATTTTTGAATTAGAATAAAGATAGAAATATCATGGAGTAGATTGCAAGTCACATGAATCTTAAAGGTAAACACAAGACTTCAAGAGTTTTTTCCTAGGAAAAGTTAAGAAGCGTGAGAAAAGATCTTTGGAAGCACAGGGCTATGGGCTCATCCCCATCATTACAGGTTAGCAGTCGTACAAACTTGGGTAACTTGTGTTGCCTCCCTGGGCCTCAGTTTCTTCATCTGTTAAATGGGCAGAGGTGCTTTGGATGAATAGGAACTGGGGCCCAAGTTCTCCTGGCAGGTAGAACCCAAATACATTGGATTAAAGGAAAAGAGAAGAATTTGTTTCCGGAGGTGGGTGCCTGGGGATAAAGAGGGAAGTAATGATGTGGGGTGGGAGGTGCTGCCTGCGTCGTGTTCTTTCCCTTCCCAGCCTCAGGGACAGGTTTCCAGTTTCATGGGGAGACAGGCGAAGGCCAGAGCTTGACTATATTCATGACATGCTGTGTGAGCCTCAGCTTCTGAGCAGTGCGGCTCAGGGGCCAGGTAGCATCCAGAGACAGGAGATGGGGCATTCTCCCCAGAGCAGGCCACCCGCCCAGCACCTCCTGGGCCTTCTGGGGTCACTGCCTATTGGAGCAGGGAAAGACCTCAGCCCTCAGCAGAGGTGCAGGCTCCCGGAGATACCAACACTGGTGGCAGAAGTCGGGGTGCCCGCCGAGGGCCTGCAGGGGTCAGCAGTCCAGGAGGAGGCCAGGTGGACGCTGAGGATGGACGGAGCCTTGAGCCTGCCCACTGTGGATGCCCAGAGCCAATAGGGGAGACCCAAGCAGGAAGTGAGGTTCTGCGGTTGTTGGTTAACAGGCCCCCTTTATTTTTTGCAGGTGGGGAAGGCTGAGGCATCCTGGTTGCCAGGAGGATAACCTTCCAGGAGAATAACCTTCTGAGGGATGCGATGTGCTGAGAGATGCTAGCAGGTGCTTCTAGGAAAAGGGCTCCATTGTGAAATCTGCGAGAGTAACTACATTAGTGTTTTGTTTTTGCCTATGTTTCTTTTCTATAACAACCTCAAAACCTCAGGAGCTGAAGGCTGCAAACATTTATCTTTCTTGCTTGTGAGTCAGTGGGCTGCCTGGGGTGGGGTTTGCTTCAGGCTTTGGGTGAGCTCCAGGGCTGTTCCTCGGCCTCTCCTGGACCCAGGGGCTCCCCGTCCTCTTGGGGCCCATGGCCAACATGCGAGGAGGGTGAGCGCATGAGCGAACAGTGTCTCTTAACGCTGAGACTCGGAACTGGCAAGTGTCACATTCCATTGGCCATCGTGAGTTCCATGGCCACACGGAACATCAAAGGAACAGGAGATGTGCTTTGCCCACTCCAGGGTCATGTGGCTGAGGGAGGGAGGGGGGAACTGGGAATGAATCCCATCTGCCACCTTAACACTGCAGACTTAGGCCCCTCGTGTAGAGTCAGGGAGCCCCCTAGGCCTCATGGGTCTCTATGGGGTCCCCAAGTCCTCCCGTATTAGGTGAGATGGCTTGAGCCGTCTCTCGGGCACTGTGGGATGGCCAGTCTCCCAGGGCTTAGGGTCCTGTGACCCTGCTTCCTCTGTTTCCCGATTCTGCTCAATGTTACCCCTCTCCTCCCTCTGCAGGTCTCTCTCCATCCTGCCCTACACTGAGCTTGGGGCCCAAGCTGGAATTCTCCAAACCCTCTCTCCTGCCTGGCAAAACAAAGGGCCATCTATTTTGAGTTTCTATTTTCAGCATCACAATACATGATTGAAGATTTATTATTGTTATTCTTATTGTTGTTGTTTTGCCTCAAACAGGATGCACTGCTTTCCCCCACCTGCCTGGGTGAGCCAGAGAAAGCTCCACAAAGATCCATCTCCTCCTGCCCTGCTGGAGCAGCCCCCAGACAGTGTGCAGTGTTTTCTCCCACCCCATGAAAGGTGTATTTGGCCCAGGAAACGATCTTTCCTGGAACATCTATTACCTATCCTCTGACAGTGGCTGGGGTGGGAAGAGCCCTATAGGCTCTAGGATGCTTGTGAGGATTAAATGAAGGAAATTGTGTCAGGGCCCCTGGGCACTGATAGGAACCCAGTTGGTGTTTGTTCTCTTTTTCTTTAGAGAATACCCCACCTTAGGTGACCCTTTAATGACTGTCCAAGCCAGGACATTTGAGAGAGCAAGGGGATACTGCTATGAATCACACCCAGACAACAGGCATAAACTGGGACTGTCCCAGGCCAAGTGGGATTTGTGGCTGCCCTACCCTTATCACAGACTCTGATGCCTCTGCTCCCTCCCTCTCATCTCCGTGGGGAAGGGCAGGGTGGGGATGTGGATAGGAAGGCCCCATGCCCATCCGCAGAGCACAAGCTGCCTCCTGGCCCTGGTGGGTGAGTCCCTGTGAAACGGGAGAGAAGGGGGCAGGGCACAACCTCTGAAAGAATGACAGAGCCCGAGGACATGACATAAATTGATTAGAACCAAATGGGTCCAAGATGGCGGACAAGTCAACTTCCACTCACTGTGACACATCAGAAGGCTAAATGACACACCCACAGGCACCATGACAGTTCCAAGGCCGACCACAGGATCAAAAAGTGGGTGGTGGCCCAATTCCTGGAAATCCCCACCCCTTCCTGAAATAGCTGGAATACTCCTCCCACTCATTAGCCTATGAAATTACCCACCCCTATAAAAACTGACAACCCCATACCCTGGTGCCTTTCTCACCTTCTGAGATGGCCCACACTCTGTCTGTGTTTCTCTCTAAATAAATCCACTTTAAAAAAATTATTTATTTATTTATTTATTTATTTATTTTGTGGCTGCATTGGGTCTTTGTTGCCGCATGCGGGCTTTCTCTAGTTGCAGTGAGCAGGTGCTACTCTTTGTTGCGGTGCACAGGCTTCTCATTGTGGTGGCTTCTCTCATTGTGGAGCACAGGCTCTAGGCACAAGGGGTTCAGTAGTTGTGGCATGTGGGCTCAGTAGTTGTGGCTTGCGGGCTCTAGAGCGCAGGCTCAGTAGTTGTGGTGCACGGGCCTGGTTGCTCCACGGCTCGTGGGATCTTCCCGGACTAGGGCTCAAACCCGGGTCCACTGGCAGATTCTTAACCACTGTGCCACCAGGGAAGTCCCAATAAATCCACTTCTTACCTATCGCTTTGCCTCTCACTGAATTCTTTCTGCGATGAGACATCAAGAACCTGAGCTTCATTAAGTCCTGAAACCAGGTGTGTGATCTCAGTTGGAAGACTCAGGGTTTTGGCGGGTTTGAGTCCCGGCCACGTGGGTTCAAGTCCCAATCTGAGGTGCACGGTTTCACGTGGGGTGGGCCGGGGCTGTGGAAACCAGTCAGGACTCAGATTCTGACAGACCATCCAACCTTGCCACTCAGGGATGGAACATGGGCATACACCTGCTGGACCCCAGCCTTCCACCCCTCCACCATGAGCTGATCCTGAAAGCTGCTGTTCTTGGCCCTTTGCGACAGAAGTAGAAATGCCCTTGGGAGAGGTCTGTGCCCCCCAGGGCTCCATCTTCAGACCCTCCTGCCCCCTCACGGTGCACAGCAGCTGACAACTCCAGGCCTCTGCAGAGAAGGGACCCGACTTCCCTGGATGAGCTGGGCTGACTGTGGGCAGCCTTTGGTCAGACCTGGCTCAGATCATGGCTCTGCCACTGTGTGACTTAGAGCAGGTCACCCCACCTCCCTGAGCCTCTGTTCTCTCATCTGCAGAGTGAGTATAATTGCATCTTTCTCCCAGGACTGTTAGGAAAACCTAGTGGGTCCCTTGAAATCAGAATCTCATTCCTGCCCCCACAAGGTCAATCCCATCAGCCTCTGAGCAAACACATGCACGCACGCATGCACACACCCCAGGCATGTATGTATGCAGCCACAGAATGCATTCCCCCTTTGGTTCCCCAATCCTCCCCATCCTCCAGGGGCCCAGCTCAGATCCTCCTTCTTCAGGGTGTCTCAAGACTAGCTAGAGCACTGGCTTTTCTGGAGGATCCTACTCACAGCCCACCCTGGGTGGGTGGCCTCTCCCCATTCTGCACTCCCAAACCTTGAATGGGCCTCCACGATCCATGTGCCACCTTATCCCTTCATTAGTTACACTTATATACATAATTTATCCAGTCACACGAGGAACATGGAATGAGACCCTACGGTGTGCCAGCATTGTACTAAGTCATGGGGATCCAACACGAATGAGATCTGGTTCCTGCCCTTAGGAGCCCTTGGTGTAGAAGGAGAGACATCTGTTTCACCTTGACCTCTAACCCTCAACCGCTGAGCAAAGATCAATCTAGAAGGGCCTATTGGTGGTGGATTCTGGGCTGTCACAGAAAGATGATCCCACAGCACCTGGGGGCCTCCTCTCCCTTGCACTGGTTTCAGCAACTTCCAGGCTGGTGTCTTAGGGAACTGGCGGAGGCACGGCCACCGCTCTCTCTCCCTGGGAGCGCTAATCACTACTCACCCGCTGCTCTGGGGAATGATTACCTGTCAAGGTTCATTTGAGCCTCTGGTCTCCCAGGGACTCTCCCATCCCCCACCAGGCGGTCCTGATGGCAGCCGAGGAGCTGCTCCGGATGTTAAGGCAGTGAAATTACTTCTCTCCCACCTCCTTGTTTGATGTAGCAGGTGGGCACTGGGACACCTCAGTCCTGTCAGACCTGACAGTGGAACTGCCACGGTCAGACCAGCCGTGGGAGGTGAACAGTGAGGAGTCCAGGAAATCGTGGAGATTGTCTGCCATGCAGCCCTTCTCAAATCAGACTGGCTCAGTGAGTGATTTCAGACTCTGCAAATTGCATCTTGAGCTCTTCTTGCCCTGACTCGCAGCAGGCCTGTCACTGTGCTTCTCTCAGACTTCAGCTCCTACAGCTCTCTCCAAGACCATCACCACTAGAGACAGCAGGTCTGGGCTTGAATATCCAGGTGGTAACTGGTGTGCCACTGCCAGCAGGTTAATGGTGGTGCAGGAAAATGGGAATAATAATTGTTTTAATTGGGTCCATTCCATTTCTGTTACAAGAAACACACATCCAAACTGGCTTAAACTTAAAGCTCAAAAAAAAAAAAAAAGGAATTTATAAACTCATGTAACTGAGCAGTTTAAGGGAATTCAGGTATAGCTGGATCAAGTTGCTCAGCTAAGGCTTTCAGGCATCCATTACACCCCATCTTTTGGCTCTGCTTTCCTCTGAGTAGGCTTCATTCCCAGATAGCCCCTCTCCTCCTGGAGGTTCCCAGCAGCTTCAGGAGAAAAGAGCACTCTGCTTACTCAGTATTCCCACAGAGTCCCAGGATGGAGTCTCATTAGTCAAGGCTGAGTCATGTGTCTACCCTTCAACCAATTACCGTGGCTTGGTTCCCATGTTGACCATGACTCTGCACTCTGCTCATTTGCATGTGCTGTTCCTGTCACCTGGAGCGCCATTCTCCTTCATCTTCCCATCTGCATCTCCTAATCACCAAAACCAAGGTCAGCCCCCCTCCTCATGGATGCTTGCCCCACCCCATCCCCCAATCTGCTTCGGGCTCCCCTGCTCTGAGTCCCTGTTGCATTCTCTCTTGGCATGTATCATGGGATCATTATGGATTTATGTGCTGATTCTCTGTAAATGTGATGAAATTGAAGGTAGGAGCTCAGTGTTGCCCACCACTGGCCCTCAGCACAGGCTCAGGTACACAGTAGGTGCTCAATAAATGTTTGCTGAAGGAGGAAATGGTTAGTGGGGAGTGCAGAGGTTCTGGCACATGTTCAGAAGGCAGAGGATTAGGGCTTGAACTGGTTAGTGGCGGGGGCGGGGGGGGGGGGGGGGGAGGGAGACTGAAACAAGACACATCCAGCGAGAAAGGTGAGGTCATCCCAGCCACTCCCTCCCTCTGCGAGCTCAGGCTCTGCTCCAGGAATCTGAGGACTGACTGACCGGTGAGGTGGTCCCACCTTGCTCAGCCTTGAACTCTCAGTCACCCACCTGCTATCCACACTTGAGTAGCCCATGAGATGTCAGCCTCAAAACTGGGTTACAATTCTCTTTTGCATCTGGGAGGGGAAAACAGAGCCACTCCTCACAGTGAAGAGAACTCTGGCAAGGACAAAATCTCTCCTGGGCACTTGGAGGAGGCCATGTTTTTGCTGAGCAGCCCTGGAGGGAGGGTGGCCAGAGCCCGGCTTCCTCAGCCTGCTCTTCCGCTTACGGCCGTGTGATCTTAGGCAAGGCATTGCCCTGTCTGTGGCTCAGTTTACCCTTCTGACAAGTGGGGGTGACAACCTGCTGTATTAGTTTCCTAGGGTTGCTGTAACAAAGTGCCACAAACTGGGTGACTAAAAACAACAGAAACTTATTGTCTCACAGTTCTGGAGGCTAGAGGTCCAAAATCAAGGTGTCAGCAAAGCCATGCTCCCCCCGAAGCCTCTGGGGAGCAGTCATCCTTGCCTCTTCCAGCTTCTGTAGCCTGGGCATTCCTTGGCTTGTAGATGCCTCACTCCAGTCTATGCCTCCATCTTTACATGGCATTCATCCTGGGCATCTCTGTGTCCAAATTTCCCTCTTCTTACAAGGACATCAGTCCTGTTGGATTAAGCCTACCCTAATGACCTCATCTTAATCTGATTACGTCTGTAAAGACCCTATTTCCAATAAGTCTCATTCATAGGTGCTGGGCTTAGGGCTTCCCTCTACCTTTTTGAGGGACACAAACCCAAATACCACTTATCTGGATTTTTGAGATAATTAGGAAATGAATGTGAGAGCATAGCACAATCGTGGGCCACTGATAAGATGAGGAGCCTGGACTGGCGACTGTTCTGGGGTCCCTGCCGGGCCCATGACTCTGTGTTCTTTGATTTCCTGCTTCCTGCAGCCTCCTGAGAAGGGGGCCCTGGTCACTCAGAAACGTTAGCACCGCTCAGGTGAGGAGATGCAATGCATTGGCCGTGTCTCCTGATTCTCCTGCTGTCACGCTTAATGCAGGCTCCAAGCCTGGCCACTCAGTCACTGTCATGGAACATTCCAGAGCTAGCACCTGGGTCCTTCTCACTAATGAGGCGCTTCTCGGAGACTCAGTCCTTACCCCAATCTTTTTTCTCTTTGCCCTTTCTGTCACATCCAGGAAAAAGGTGGTGTTCGTCTGTCAGCCAGAGGAAAAGTGGTGCCTTGCTGAGCTGACATTCTCTAGGGGCTGTCTTTCTGGTGTGGCGCTTTCTGAGGGAATCATAACCGTAGTCATCGTGTGGTGCCTTCCCCATCCATGTGGCTGTGTGTGGCATGAGCTGCAGCAGCTTCTTGATTCATAGATTTAGGAAATGCATTGAATTCCTTGAGAAAGATGAAGTCAAGTCAGCCTCTGAGATGAAAACTATAGGCAATTGATCATATGGGTAATTTAGTGTAATAAGCTTTGAAAAATAATGGAGCTTGTGCTCAAGATAGGAGACTCTAAGTATTCCTGTATTTCCCAGGATCCTTTGCAGTTAGGTTATCACCATGTGATGAGTTCTGGCCAATGGACTGAGAGCAGAAGTAATATACTTATTCCCGGATTGAGGTAGTTAAGAGTGGGTGTGATGCCTGCATTCCTCTCTTCCTTTGCAGTGGCGACCACAGGGTCCCAGATGGGAAAGATAGACCTTGTCTACATTGTCCATTTCTGGTCCCAGTACACAGAAAAGTAGGAGGTACATAGAAGGTATTCAATAAATCCAGGATGCATGAGCAGATGAAGGAATGCATGAAATACTGAAGTTTCTACATAAATTTCCAATTTCTCTTCATTAAGCAATTGAAAGAAAAACCTTCATCCAGGTGTGGCTTGAAAACATTTTCTGCCTTTCTCTGTCTTGCCTGGTCCAAGTTCCATGGACACTTTCCTGGAGAGTCCTGCTCCCCTGCTCCCACTCTTATGTCTCCTGAGTTTGTTTCCTTGAATCCTCCTCACATGGGCTTTCACAAAAGCAAAGTTTTTAAATTCCAGTGAGGTTCAGCGTAATCAATGTTTTCTTTTGATGGTTCACACTTTTGGTGTCAAGTCTAAGAATTCTTTGCCTAGCCTTAGATCATGAAGACTTTCTCCTAAAAGTTCTTCTAAAAGTTTTATGTCTTACCTTTATGTATATGATCCATTTTGAGTTCTGTATGAAATGTATCGAGGTTAATTTTGTTGTTTATAGGTGTGCAATTGCCACAGGTCTGCTTGTTGAGTGGGCTATCCTTCCTCCATGGAATTGCTTTTGTACTGTTGTCAAAAATCAATTGAGCACATTTGGGTGGGTCTATTTCTGGGTTCTCTTTTCTGTTCCATTGATCTATGTGTCTATCCCTCTACCACACCCTAAGTACCTTGATTAATGTAGCTGTATAGTACACCTTAATGTTATGTAGAGTGATTTCTCCCATTTTCTTCCTTGTCAAGATTGTTTTAGCTGTTCTAGGGTCTGTGTTTTTCTATATAAATTTTAGAATAAGCTTTCTATGTTTACAAAAAGCCTTGCTAGGATTTTGATAACAACTGTGTTAAACCTGTGTATCAGTTTGGTGAGAATTGATATCTTTACTATGTTGAGTATTCAAATCCACGAGCACAGTCTGTTTCTCCATTTATGTATTTAGGTCTTCTAAAATTTCTTTTATCAGTAATTTATAATTTTCAGCATACAGATTCAGGACACGTTTTGTTAAGTGCATAGCTATATGTTTCATTTTTTTGATACAATGGTAAATAGTATTGTATTTTTAATTTTTGTGTCTGCGTGTTTTGTTAGCTTATAGAAATATAATTGGTTTTTGTGCATTGATTTTGTATCCCAAGACCTTGCTGAACACACTTAGTTCTGGGAGGTATTTTGCAGATTCTTTCGAATTTTCTACACAGGAAACTTGTCATATGCAAATAGAGATAGTTTTATTTCTTCTTCTCCAAACTGTATGTCTTTTTCTTACCTTATTGCAGTGGATATAAATTTCAGTACTTTGTTAAATAGGAGAGAGAAGAGCAGACATCCTTGCCTTGTTCCTAATCTTGGTCAGAAAGCATTCAGTGTTTCACCATTAAGTAAGTTATATGTACGTGTTGCGCAGACATTCTTTATTTTCTTAAAGAGACTGCATATCCCTGACGTGGTGGTAAAATTAACTCAGCATTATTTACTGAACACGTCCTATGTGCTGGGCACTGTGCTGGGCCTGGACTTAGTGATAAAGACATGGGTCATGGTTCCTGCCTTTGGGGAGTGGAAGTTCTAGAAACAGATTTCTCAGCTGCTTTGTCAGTGGCGTCTTAAGCTCTCAGCCCTTCTGATAATAATGCTGGGGCTTTAGGGGGCCTCACAGAGGCATCTGCTGCCCTGATTCTAAAGCCACCAGAGGATCCAGGGCACAGTGGATGGAGAAGTGGTCTCTCTTTATCACTGATAAAGCTGTTGCTAGAGGATGGGGCTCATACCTGCGAGCCTGTGGACCCCTACTGCAAGTTCCAGGATTAAACGGTGTTTACCCCACCATCAGAGGCACCACTGGACCCCCAAAGGCTTCCTCAAGGTCCAGGCTTTGGGGCCCATTGCTATAAAACCTCCGGCAGTGGGAAATCAGGGCAGATGGCAAACTCCCCGAAGACAGCCAGGCTCCCAAAGAGAGAGCAAGAAGGGTTGGGCCCTGTGAATCGGTCCTGCTCCTCCTCAAACTCCCCAGCTCTGTAGGAAGGGGAGGCCAGAGCGTCTGTGGGACACCCCTCCCGGAGGACACTAGGAGTGGGAGGAAGCCTCCTCCCAGCTCTAAATAACGAAATAATAGGAGGACCACTCATGGAACATCGCTCTGTGCTAAGCAGGGTGGTCATCATCTTACAGAGGAAGAAATAGGAGAACAGAGGTTTAGAAAAATCAACTCACTTTCCAGGGGTTTGGAGGTGAGAATTGGAAAATGGACCCAGGTATGACCCTCAGCCCTCGCTCTTCACTGCCCCCCACAGTGACCACACCAGGTTCCCGACCCTGCTGGCCTCTCTCCCAGCCTCCTGGGGCTCATTTGATGCTGACCAGCTCTGAGAGCAGAAAGTGCTTCTTCCTTTTGAATTCCTACCTGACTCCTGGAAGAGTCTGTCAGTTGGTCCTTGTTTTGCCTTCCAGAGCCTCACAGTGAGTTTAATCTCCTCAGTAACTGCAGAATACATTTAATAAACTCCATTAAAGTGTGTAATCTCGTAGACAGGATGCAGAATTTCTGTGCTTCAGACTTTTTTTTTCATAATTACTAGCACCATGGAAATTGCAGGGATTACAGTCTCCACTGGAGACAGAGATGAACTGTGTCACCAAGAAAGTACAAATGAACTGTAACTCCCGCACAATAAGGTGGGCTTAGATTTACATCAGATTAGGAGGCAGGTTCGTGCCCATTAACTCATGGGGACCAACAGTGACCTTTGAGGGTTTGTTTAGGAAATGGGGAAGGTGGGGAGGTGGAGGGGGTGGGGGTGGTGATTTGGTGGCAGCTCATTAAAAAAAATGATTTGTTAAATCTGAAGGGAACAATGGAGATCTAGGCTAATCCCATTTTCCAGGTGGGACAACATTCCTCTACCACAGTCACCCTTCCCCCCACCTCCCACCCCCAGGGAGGAGGGGACCTGCCCTACAACCATAGCTGGTCCACGGGAGACCTAGGACTAGGACACAGGCCTCCAATACCCCGCCCAGTGGCCCCAACACACCAAGGGATCCTGGTTCCCCTCAACTTTGGTGATAAAAATGGCCACCAGATGGTCATCAGGTGATCAAGAAACACCCATGTTGGCCAAAGAAGAGCCTGTCTTCAGTTTGGATCCTATCATTAAACATCTGCCCTGTGCTATGTGCTGGGTCAGGGGTTTTCTCATGTGATCCCCTCAACAGCCCTATGTGATACCAATCTCCATTTTACAGATGGGAAAACTGAGGCTCAGAGTGATAAAGATGCTTGTCCACGGCCACCCTGTTAGTCATTCATAAGACTGGAATTCAAACTCAGGACTCTCTGACTCCACTACCAACATTTTATGTAGCTGGAGTTTCTCGTGCTGGTCAGGCAAACAGGTTCATCTCACAAAACAATGCCAGTTGGTTGGTTGTATCTGCTTGATATGTTGCCTTGGAAAGGAGTTTGGGGCTGAATTCAAGGTCAGAAAGAAAGAGTGCTGGGATGGACGCCACAGCAGTACAGAGGTAGGACATGAGTGCCTGCATTTGCCATTCATGCTGAAACCTCACACATGCCAAAACCCACTGGGTCACATGTCAGGTGGGACAGGGTACCTGTGAGTGCTGCCTGCTCTTGCCTGTGATGGCCGTGCAGTCTTTTTCTACTCTCAGACTCTGGGTCCCCCAGTTCTCTGCTCCATGGGGACACCGCCTTGCCATGTCCCTGGGTTAGCACTGGGACTGAAAGAGATCAGGGGTGAGAAAGCACTTCATATCTAGATGAAAATGATGGAGGAGTGTCACAACTCCCCTCTCTCTAAACAAATGGAAGACAGCACATAAAGAAACATAGGGAGGGGAGGGTTTGTTTTCATTATTATTTACACCAGTCATCGGCCACAACTCCATCCATAAACTGAAGCATTTCTGCCAGGTACTGTGAAATCTAGACCCGAACAAATGAGGAAACTGAGAACCCACATAAACTTCCTCAAACCGGTTTCCTTAACGTTCAATATCCCAGATGTGAATGGCTTATCCCAAAACCCTTTGCTTGAAGTTCTGAGACCCAGAAAGACCCCCCAGGGAAGTGGCGAGCACCCCCAAGGGGAGTCATCCCACCATGGGGGGCAAGTAAGCTGGGTATGTATCCTCCAACCCGTTGTGGCTGAAGGCTGCTCCCAGCTCATGAATGCCCTGGCACTCCCAGCTGGCCCTTGTGTGGAGACTACCACCCATGCTCATAGCCACGCCCATCAGCATGCTATGCAGTGTGAGAGCCAAGGGGTTGTGGGCGAGGCACCAACCACATCTGCACAAAGTGGGATGATGGAGGGGGAGGGGGCCTCTCTCTCCTTCCCAGTCCAGACCCATCTCTCCCACCCACTTCCTAGCCATCCACGCCCCACAGTAGAGGAGACATTGCTAATCGGGTTCATTGTCAGCTCTGAGTGGGCATGGGCGCTGGCGTCAGGGTCACACATCCCCTCCCTCACAACCTGCTCTTCCACTTCCTGTCCCTGCCTGTGAGGCATCACGAGCAGAGAAGGGCCACCGTCTGGACAGGAGGGGGTCCCTCAAGTCAAGACACAGAGCAACCCGGACACAGAGATAACAAGGCTGTGTGACAACAGAGGCACAGACTGGAGTGATGCAGCGACAAGCCAAGAGATGCCAAGGACAGGCTTCCCTGGTGGCCCGTGGTTGAGAGTCCGCCTGTCGATGCAGGGGACACAGGTTCGTGCCCCGGTCCGGGAGGATCCCACGTGCCGCGGAGCGGCTGGGCCCGTGAGCCATGGCCGCTGAGCCTGCGCATCCGGAGCCTGTGCTCCGCGACGGGAGAGGCCACAATAGTGAGAGGCCCGCGTACCGCAAAAAAAAAAAAAAAGAAATGCCAAGGATCAACAGACGCCACCAGAAGTTAGCAAGAGTCAAGGAAGGATTCTTCCTGAAATCTCAGAGGGAGGGTGGTCCTGCTAACACCTTGATCTTGGACTTCTGGGCTCCAGAACTGTGAGACAATAAATTTCTATTGTTTTAAGTTAAAGAAAAAGAAAAGACACAGAGCAGAGGGTAACACGCTTACAAGAGACTGGTCTCTTTGGTGGACGTGGCAAAACACGGTGGCACTGTCAACGATGTCACCAGCATAGCCTTGGCGTGGGGAACACTTGGTGGCCTTTGAGGCTCTGGATACCTTCAAGTGGGCTCTTGTAAATTCCACAGTGACGCAAACCCCAGCACATGAAGAAGCAGGGATCGGAGTCCGTGACCATGGCAGGTGGGCAGCCGCCCCTTCACTGCGGAGCTCATGGCTGCACGGCCGTCCCGGCTGGAGGGCCTGGGGGTCCTCAGGGCGAGGTGACCCTGCGCGTGCCCCTCCCCACACTGGGCGCCCCCCAACACCACCCCCTCGTTTCCTCTCCACCCGCAGGTCAGGTCGGGGCTCTGGGACTGCGGCCGTCAGCGCAAACCTGGAGGAGCCGCAGGGAGGGAACTGCGGCCGCGCCTTTCTTCCTCTTCCTTTTGCCGCCTCAGCCACCTTGTCCCGGCCACACATCAGGCCAGTGCTCCGGGCTCATAATTTCAAAGGCCAAAGTTTTACCTTTTCTAGGTCAGGATTTTCTTGCTTTTGGCCAAAGGCCACTGCAGAATTTACAGGACGAGGAGCCAGCGCAACACGGTCTTCGGAGGACGGACCTCGCGGGGCTGACGGGCGGCTTCCCCCGCCCCGGTCTCTGCCCGTTCCTCCCGCAGCGGCGGCCCCGGCGGCGGACACAGCCGCATCGGGCGGGGCTGTGATTCCTCTCTCCCTCGCGGGCTGAGCCCGGGGCACCGTCACCGCGCAGGGGCTTCTGGGGGCCGCGGGCGGAGCCGGAGGTGCTGGACGGAGGGCAGCGCCGCGGGCGGGGGCTCGGGGTCCACCGCCTGCTCTGTCCCCTGAGTGGCCGCGTGCCTTGTGGCCGGGAGGCACACCGCTTCGGGCCTCACGTCCCAGCCAGGACAGGGGGCAGAAGCACACCCCATGCGGCTGTGGCCAGGGTTCAGTGAGGCGATGCAGATGAGGTCCGTGTGCCTGGCTTCCAGAACTTTCCATGAGACCCCAATCGCCTGGTGACGGAAAGTTAGGAAGCCGATAGTAATTTTGTCTCTCTCTCACTGAACCGCGAACCTGGACCCTGAGGTGAGGTCCGGGAACTGTACCGGGAGAAAGGAGAGCCGTGGCTCCGCCCTGACTGACCGGGGCTCCCGCGGGTCGGCGGGGACGCGGCTCCCGTGGCCGGATCGAGGCCCGGCCTGGCCGGCGGGGGCTGCGGCCGCGGCGGTGGATCACTGCTGGGTCGGCTGAGTCACAAACGCCCGAGCGCTTCCCGATTTCTTCCTGGGGCCGCAGGACTCTGAAGCTGAGGCCGGGGCCCCTCAGTCCCTCCTGGGGGGCCGGTGTGAGCGAGTCAGCAGGGCCCTCCCCACCCAGGAAGCTGCCCCCATCAGGGTCCTTGGCCCAGGGATGGGGTCCAGGGGGAGGATTGGGGCGGGGGTGGAGCCGAGGGCAGAGACTGGACGAGTCATTCCCCCCTGAGCCTCGCCTGACACCCCAGAGAAGGGCGGTGGTGGTTCGGGCTGCAGGGCTGCTGGGGGGGTGGCCTGGGGCACGTGCGCAGAGGTCAGCGGGGGGCTGGCACCACTGCGAGGGCCTGGGGGTGGTGGGAAAGGGGTGTGCTAACTGGGACAGCCATTCCCAGAGGTTGGAGTGCCCAGACTCACCCCCGGAGATGGTTAAATACGGACTCCCTGACGCCACCCCATCCCAGAGGTCCTGGTGCCTGGGTCTGGGGAGGGTGCAGGGAATCTGCATGTTCACAAGCCCCTCCTCCATTCGGGAGGCTACCGAACACACTTTGGGGACCCCGAGGTGTCTTCTCGGGGCTTGAGCTGGAACTGGAGGGCACTGAGTAGGCCAGGCGTCCGGCAGGTGACAGATGAAGGTGGCAGGGGGCAGGGGTGACCCAGGGCAACTCACTGCCCCTCTGAATCTCGGTTTCCTGATCTAAGAAATCAGAGGGGGGCTTCCCTGGTGGCGCAGTGGTTGAGAGTCCGCCTGCCGATGCAGGGGACACGGGTTCGTGCCTCGGTCCGGGAAGATCCCACATGCCACAGAGCGGCTGGGCCCGTGAGCCATGGCCGCTGAGCCTGCGCTTCCGGAGCCTGTGCTCCGCAACGGGAGAGGCCACAACAGTGAGAGGCCCGCGTACAGCAAAAAAAAAAAAAAAAAAAAAAAAGAAATCAGAGGTAATGCTAACCCTCCCTCAGGGGATGGCGTGAGGATTGCCCTTAGACCCATCCCTGAGTCTGTGCTCAGTAAACGTCTCTGTCGCCGCTCTCTGTAAATGTCCTCCCTGTCAGCTGGGCACAGGCCGCCTGCCCAGAGGTCAGCCCCAGGGACAACATGGCCATTGCCTAGGTCTGGCACCCTCTGAGACCCCCAGGATGGGAATAAGTAGGCCCAAGTGCCAGCCAACCCTCCTGGAAAATAAACCCCATTTCCTGGTGACCCAGATGAAAAACATATTGCTTGGAAAGTGCTGTTCAAACAGAATCACCCAAACCATTCATCATCAGAGCCGGCATCTCACGGCGGACATCTGGCGAAGGTGTCAATTGTCATAATTAGTTAGACCTTCCCCAGATTCCTGGCACTGCAGTCTGTCAGCAGGAGCCACCTGCCTTGTCTGCAAGGATGGGGGATGGGAAGGATAGACCCCGTACCTGGGTGCATCCCCTACCCATGGGTGCTCAGGGTGCTCTGTGGCTCCCGGCAGCCCCTGTGTGTGTGTGGGGGGGCAGCTTCATCCAGGGGAAGCAGTGTTCACCCCACACCCCTCATTGGTGGCTTCTGAGACCTCAGAACAGGCCATGTCTTCAAACAATAATAACCAAAGTATAACAGTAACAGTGATCACAATCTCATGGCTCTTGTGTGCTGAGCGCCTACTTGTATGCCAGGCCCAGAAGATTGTTTAACCCTATTGACCAAGACTACCGCATGATTTATTATCCCAATGGGACACTTTCCAGGGTGAAAGGGTGCCTGGACAGGGAGGCTCCTCCACTTCAGGTCTCAGCTGGGATGTTGCCTCCCCTGACCCCCTCCTGACCACTGTCTGAAGTCCAGGCCCCACCTTCAATCCCACACCCCTGCGCCTCCACGCTGTTCTGGGTCCCCGTCCTGTCCACCGGTCTCCTTTCCTGTCATAACCACCCACCCGTCATGAAGTGGGTCAGTCGGTATGTCTGTCACCTCTCCCCATGACCATGTGGGCCTGTGAGGGAGGGGCTGGGTGTCTTTTGCCCACTGCTGCACCCCAGTGCCAAGCCCATAGTAGCTGCTCATTAAATACCAGTGGGATGGGAGGACAGGTGGATGGGTGAGTGAGTCAATTAATGAAAAATTGTGACATAAAAGGACTGGACTATGAGTTCACGTCTCTTCTTTGTGGGCTTTGCCAGGCTCTCCTGGGGGAATTTTCTGCCGTCTCGCAGGCCTCCGGGAGAGGGTGCAGCTGGAGCCTGGGGAGTCAGAGGAGTCCCCTGATGTGACAAAGTCTGCAGAGAATGCGATTGTCTTCGCAGAATGACACCCTGGCCCCTGCGTTGAAGGCATCGTGCCCGCTGGCTCTGAGGAGCTGGAAGTAACAAGTACTTTAGATGCCCTAGTGACACGTGCCAGACAAACTAGATTCGGGGGCCCGCCACCTCAGTGTCTGCCAGTTTGGAGCGGAAACCAGAGCACGAGAAGGTTCTGCAGCACGTCCAGCCTGCAGTGCAGGCTGCTCTGCTGTGAGGGGCTGTGACCCAGCAGATCTAATGGCATTTGAAGTGTCTGTGGCCAAGAGGGGGCAGTACAGAGCCTCTGGGGGTATGGGCAGGGAAATCACCACACAGACTTCTGTTGGATTTTGGAGCTGGTCTCTGCCTTCTGCTGCAGGTGACTGCACTCCTTTTGAGAAATGGCTCCTGGCTTGCTACAGTGCCTTGGTAGAAACTAAACATTTAACCAGGGGACATCAGATGACTGTATAGCCTGAGCTTTCCATCACGACCTTGGTATTTTCTAGCCCTCAGGTTGGGAGTATGTAATCTATCAAATGGAAGAGTCATGGAAGATGAGCTCAGGCAGGTCTGGAAGGTGCCAGGAAGTCGTGTGGGCAGGTAGCTCGGACTCCTTCAAAACCAGCTGCTGCCACATCACTTCCTCCCCTCGGTCCCTACGTATGGCCTCCTGGGGCTTCACTATGACCAGCGACTGAAGAAGAGAGGACTTGAGCCTGGTATACAGATGTGTCTGCACAGTAGGCTGGTATCTCCTGAAAGTAGACAGCTGCTCCACAACGGCGCCCATGCAGGGGTGACTCTGAAGGACAGTGGTGGACAGAAATCCTCCAAGGGGGCAGAATTTCGAGTGGCACGTTTAGAAGTCCACCATGTCTAGAGTAAGAGAAAGTGGTAGATTCACATGCATGGCCAATGGTTTGGCAGATGATCAGGGAGGTGGAAGGAACAGAACTGAAGGCCAGTGATGAGAAGGTCTGGGGAAGAGGTTTGTGGCTGGACCTCTCACATGGTTACACAAAGGGAATCCACTGTGGATGAAACCCCAAATAATCAGGTGGAGAAAATGACACTTTCCACACAGCCTCTTTTCCCATGGCCCCCCAATGCTTGTTCCATGGGCATGTGAACAAAGTAGCCATTGTGACAGAGTGGAGGCTATGCATGGGCTCATCAGCCGGGGCTGTCCCTCATCAAGGCAGACCTGGCTAAGGCTACTGATAAGAACCTGATCTACCAACAGCAGAGACCAACGCTGAGGCCCCGACATGGTACCGCTTCCCAGCGGGAGCTGCCAGCCACCTGGTAGAAGTTGAGTACATTGGACCTCTTCATCATGAAGGGGGCAGAGATTCACCGTCATTGGAATAGACACATATTCTGGATCTGGATTTGCCTTTCCTGCCTGTAATTCCTCTTCCAGTGTCATCATCCATGAACTCCAGAGTGCCTTATCTGCCATCACGGCATTCCTCACAGCACGGCTTCTGATCAGGGAACTCATGTCACAGCAAGGGAAGCACAGCCATCGGCTCGTGTCCGTGGAATTAACTGGTCTTACCACAACCCGGAAGTGGCTGGTCTAATTGAAAGGTGGAATGGCTACAGAAGGCTCAGTTGTGGAGCCAATCAGGAGACGATGCCCTGAAAAGATGGGGTTTTCTCTCATAGGATGCAGAGTATGTTTTGAATCTAAGACCATTATCGGGTGCTGGCTCCCCTGCAGCCAGGACACCTGGGTTCAGGAGAACAGGGGTGGAGGTGGGAGTGGCTCCCATCACTATTACGCCTAATGACTCAGTTTGGTCCCATCCTGGCAACTTCGTATGCTGCTGCTTTGGAGGGCTTCTTTCCTAAGGGAATAAGGCTTCCACCGGGGGACATAGCAACGGTTCCACTGAATTGGAAGACAAGACTGCCACCTGGCCATTTTGGACTTGAACCAGCAGTCAAGAAAGAGGCTACCCGATTATCTGGAATGATTGATCTCAACTGCCAAAGGGAAACTGGAGTGCTGCTACATGTGAGGGGAGGGGGAAGGAGAATCTGGGTCAGGAGATTCTGCAAGGTGCCTCTTAGTACCTTCATGTTCCATAGTGAAGGTTAAAGGAAAAGTACAGACTGCCCCACACCCCCAGGTAAAGGCAAGATGACTGAGGACTCAAGACTCTTTAGCAATGAAGGTTTGGTCACTCCATCAGGTAAAGAGCCCTGATCATCTGAGCATTTGGCTGAGGAAAGGGGTGAGTAGGGAGCCATGGAGTGAGCCATGGAAGAAGGAAGCCATAGCTCCAATTATGGCCTCATGATCAGCTGGAAAAATCACTATGGTAAGTAGCTTTGCATATTTTCAGTTTGCTTACTACACGTCTGTGGCTACCTATGGATGCTAGCCACTTTCTTCCCTCTCTTTTTTCTCATTTTTATTTTATATACAAGGGGTTGCAAGTTAACTTAGAAATTTAGTCTTTGGTGACAGAACAGTCAGCGAAGCGTGTCTTAAACAGAGGAGTGAGTTATAGCTGCCAGTGGACACAGTGCGTCTGGGGACTGTGGGTCTCCCTGTTGTAGAGAAAAAGCTCGTTCACTTATAAGATACATCGCTGCCTCTTGCTGGGTGCAGATATAGAGAGTTCTTTTGCTGTTGAATGGAAATTAAAAGATGTGTGTACACGTGTGCTTATGGAAGATGAGTAGCTGATGCACCATGCGGGTTTCAGAGTTACTGCATCTCAGCTCCAATTCACTTTTTTTTTAAAATCTTTGTTGGAGTATAATTGCTTTACAATGTTGTGTTAGTTTCTGTTGTACAACAAAGTGAATCAGCTATAAGTATACATATGTCCCCATCTCCCCTCCCATACTCCCTATCCCACCCCTCTAGGTCGTTTGCTGCTTGATTTGTGGGAATGGAAATGGGCATCACTGAAGATTTTCCTTTTCCAGCTGGCGTGGTGTTAAACTTCGTCAGTAGGGGGCAGTGGAGACACATCCGTTCCAGTTCTGGCCCGCACCCCGGCTCAGCAGCCTATTTCAGGGCAGTGGCCTGCCCAGCACCCAGGTCCTACAGGGCACATGGGTGTTTTAGCAGCAAGCAGCCCCGGGGCACACGTGGCTTCGCCAGCGCCCCGCTCCTGCAGCGCAGGCGGCTTCCCCGGGGCCCGACCCTGTAGTGGACGGTGGTCGGCAGCACCCAGTGGCCGGAGGTTTCTCACAGCAACCTCTGAAGGTGATTTCATAGCAGGTGCGCCCAGCGAGTCACCTCCCTAGAAACAGCTTTTCTTGGCATCCTAAAGAGTGGATTTCTGGCAAGCTCTGGAGGGCAAATTCCAGCATGTTCCACCTATGTGGCATCATCACAGAGACTTCCCTGCCACTTCCCGACAGCTCTGCCCTCTCCAACAGGGTCTGGGCTCTTCCTTGGGTGCCCTCTCTCAGTCCTTGAGGTAGTAGCTGTCCTTATACTTGCATTTCTGGATTCGATAGACTGATAGCATTCTCTTCACTTCTTACTAGCTAAGCCCTTGTTACTCTGATCCACTGTTGCAATTAAAATTCTTTGTGTTAAACTTTCCCTGTTCACATTCCTGTGTGGTGCCTGTCTCCTGGAGGGTCCCTCACTGATGTCCCCGGGCTGGGGGGCAGGCAGAGTGCCCTGTAGGGTGGCCAGAGGGCAGGACATGCTCAGGGACTTTGAAAGCCAGAGCCTGGTGTTCAACCACCCACAGAGCCAGGGAGGAGGAGGAAGGATGCCAGTGAATCAGAGGAGGGGCCATTGGCCCCAGGTCCATCACCAAACAGCTGTGTGACCCTGGGCCTGTCCCCCTGCCCCTAGGAACTCTTTTTCAGGAGTAAATGGTGTGCTCCAGCTCCAGGGCTGCTTTGAAGATGAAGGGAGGAGAGGGGAGGGATGTGGGGCTGCTTTGAACCAGTGCTCAGGGCTTCGGGAGGGGAAGGGGCTGACTTTGACTCTCCCCAGAGTGCACGGCCACGCCTCCGTCAGCAGCCCGCTCTCCCCCGTGTGGGGCTTAATCATGGGACTCAGCCAACCAGGCAGGCCGGGAATCCCACCCCGAGACCCGAGACCCGAGACCCGAGACTCGAGACTCGAGACTCAGGCTGTTAACTCCTGGGTCAGCCTGTCTCAGCAGTGCTAGGCATGGGTACATGGGGCGTGGCAGGCGGTGCCAACAGGAGCCAGGTGTCGGGGTCTGCCCGCTGCTGGGGGTCAGGGTGGGGGCACAATTTCTCTGGGAGACTTGGTTTTCCTAGGTTCTCACTTTACCGCCCTGTCACACATCTCTGTTGAGCCCCTCTTACATGCTGGGCACCTGCTGGGGTATTGTGGGGAGTGAAACAGACACGGAAGGCCCTGGACATCCTGGAGGTCAGAGATGAGCAGGGAGGGCAGACGTGGATAAATAACCACCCACAGCATAGAAAACCCACTGGGGACCGTGCAGGGGTGGTGAGAGGGGCAGCCATGGGAGTGAAACCTCAGTTCCCTTGTCTGTAAAATGGGGCCAGCCATGCACCCACCCCAAGGGGAGGGTGTGAGGGTGAAATGCAATCTCACCTGTAAAGCGCTCAACACTGTTTATTATTACGGTTGTTATTGTATTTTAAGTTTCTTCATCAGAAGCACACACATCGGTGGGAACTAATCATCACTAATTTGCTGTGTGACCTGGGAAAGCTGCTTTCTTCTCTGTCCTCGGTTTTCCCATCTGAGCACAGAGGGATATGGGAGCTCCCTGCTCAGACATGGGGTCAGGCTCCAAGTCCATGTCAGGTCCCAGAGCTCCTTCCCAGCCCAGGGCTCCCAGAGGAGGATGAGGTCACAGCAGCCACTGACCAGAGGTCACTGGGCTGAGCAGGAGGGGTGGGGTAGGGAGCATGTCTCGTCTTTTCTGGAAACTCTCATTGTTCTAGGGGTGAAACGGGCTCAGGAGCCATGTCCCCCTCCTTGTCCCTCTGGCCACTTTGCAGTCTGCAGCCTCTTCTCAACCCTCTGCCCAGGCTCTGGCTCTGCCAGCTGCACCCTCAGCCTGGCCTCAGGGACTAATTCTAGATGAAAGGCTCGGGGCTGGCTGGAGAGGCCCTTGGACCATCCAGGTGAGGCCCCATTTCACAGAGGTGGAAACTGAGGACCCGGGTCTGGCATGGTGTCCTAACCTCCTCCACAAAGCATGGCACACAGTAGGTGCCTAATAAAAATCTGTAGGGTATACTGGTGAATTAATGAATGACTGAAGGGGGACCTGTCTGCAGCTGAGAGACAGAGCCGAGAGACAGAGCCAGGCCTGGGACTGGGACTCTCCCCTCCCACCCCTCAGGTATCACCAGTACTCTGACGTGGGCAGGGCATCGCACTCGATTGTTTGCAAGTCCTTTGGGGTCATCATGTGGTTTTTGGTCTTCATTTTATCTCAACTCTCAGAACAAGCATCACCGAGACCATCTTACAGATGAGGAAAGGGAGGCTCGGAGAGGGGAAGGGACTGACCCACTCATGGGGCGGTGGGCTGGGAAGGAGCCTCTAGAGGGACACCCTCAAGCCTGGGAGGGACATCTGGGCCAGTTGCTTGCCCAGCCCTCACCCACCAGGTAGGGAGGGGGCGGGGAAATTCCTGCAGGAGCCCCTGCTGCTTTCCTGGCTGCTGCACAGACGCTGACTCTGAAGCCTGCAGGAGGCCTCCATTAATTCCCAGCTATAGCTTTTCCTCCTGCTGCCTGCGGGGCCTGCCCTGCGTGTGTGTGTGTGTGTGTGTGTGTGTGTGTGTGTGCGCGCGCGCGCGCGTGTGTGTCTGTGCATATGTATCTAGAGAGATGCAGCAGCAGGCATCTGGCCTCATGAGCTGCCAACTAGAGGGAAGCAATTCTGGGAGCTGTGTGTGGGTGCATTTAGTGGGGGTCCCAAGGGCCTGCTTACAGGGACAGAGACATATTCCTTGGAACAGGGTTGAGTCCCTCAAGCCTCCTGTCAGGGCAGAGAGAGAGTGAGGGGAGGCAATGGGAAGAGCGGGAACTTGGAGGGAGGGAGAACAGATGACGAGGACACACACAAACATGCAGTCACAGGAGTAAGCTGCAGGGAGCTCTGACTGGCTGCCTCATCCAGGAAGCCTCCCCTGACCTCGCCTTGGCCTGGGCTCCTGGCGCCTTCACTCCACCCTCCCTTCTGACACTTCCTGGACTTGCGGAGCTCCCATCCAGTTGACTGGCTGTGCCTGGACTTGTCCCCAACCTGGATGGGAGGCACCGTGGCATGTCCACCTCCCTCATGGTGGATGGAACTTTGAACACCAATGAAGGGGTTGTCTGTTCACAGAGTGGATGGTGGAGGCTCAGAGAGTCTGAGTGACCTGCCCAAGGTCACACAGGGCCAAGAGCAGAATCAGGATCCAACCCAGGTTAGGCTGACCCTGAGGTATGGGCTCTGACCTACTCATAGTAACACTCGCTGAACTGAACCACTTAATTAATCACGTGCGAAAGGGAAAGGGCTTCCTCTCAGGGTGGCTGGGAAGGGTCCATCCAGAAACAGGTGGGCTTCTTAGAACCCCAGCAAGTCAACCCTGTCTTCAATGCCAGCAAACTCCTATTCATCCCTCAGAGTCCAGCTAGCATGTCTACTTCATCACTCTAGTTCCAGGGCCCAGCCTCAGCCTGGCACACAGTGGGCGCATGAAGCGTTTGTTATTCCTTCACTCATTCATTCACTCATTCATTCATTCCAAAGTCTACACTGAGCACCCACTACCTTTGGGCCATGTTCTAAGGGCTGCAGCATCACGCCAGTCAGATAATGTTCCTCCCCGCATAATTCTATTAAACAAACCCACAAATTAGTGTGTAATTATAACTTGTGTTAAGTGCTCTAAAGGAGAGGAAATAGATTTGAGAGAGAATCTTAGGAGGAAGAAACTAATTTAGAATGGGGGATGGTAATCAGAGAAAGTTCTCTGAGGAGGGAGGTTTAGACAAAAAAACTTGTCGCAGAAGGAGTCAACCCAGCCAGGAAGGGGGTCAGAGGGCTTTTAGAAGCTGTGTCCCCCTAGTCCTCACAGCTGTGAAGGGCGGGGACCTGATCTGAGATCAGAGGGAAGCACTGAAGTGTTTCCAGCCAGGAAAGGATGGGGCAGTATTTTGAGCCGATACCTCTGCAGATGGATGGGTGTGGAAGTGGGGAGACCAGTGGGACGTGGGGAGGCCCTGGGGGTCACCCAGGAGGGAGGACCGGGTTGAGGCTGGGGGCGGTGGATGGAGAAGAGGGGAGACACGTCAAATGCAACTGTTGGTTGGATTGGTAGGAGTCGCCCACCCTCATCCCTCATGCCCGCAGGAGCCCAGGCTTGCAAGATGCCAAACCTCGGGATACTCCCCACATCTCTTCCTCTCTTGGCCATGGAACGCCTCCCTGCCTGAGTCCTCGAGGGGCTGGAGGTGGGTCAGGAAGGAGCTAGGTGAGGGGATGAGTGGCTGGTGTCTCTGACTCTGCCCTGATGGGGAGGGTGACTTTGGGCAAGACTCTCCTCCCAGACACGCCCCCTCCACAGGAGAACAGATGCAAGAGGACAAAGGGGACTGGGTCAGGTGACCCCAGCGAGGCCCACCAGAGACCCCGCCCTCCCAGTAAGGCCTCAACTGGGACGAAGGGGTAATGCCTGAGATGCTCTGAAGGTGCTGCTGGGGCCTGTCTGCCCCTCCTCTCCTGTGATTAATTCAGTTTGGTAAGGCGGTATTTACGCTGGAAATTTAATCGTCATTTCTGATGGTAAAGGAATTGAAAAATAAATTGAAAGTGTCAGAAGATGCATTAGGGTGGGTGATGGAGTGAAGCAGGGGCTGCCCACCTGCCTTCCCCACTGGGCGATTTACGGGCTCAAGAAATTAGCTGAGTTTCTGTTTCCATAATTGCAGGATCAGGAGCCAGGGGTGATGGGGGGAGAGGGTTGGGGGCAAGGGCACGGGGAGGCGAGAGAGGGGAGAGTCCAGCCTGGAGGCGGATGCAGTATTAATGTCACCCGGCCCGGCCCAGAGAGGGGCAGGGACACGTCCGCGATGACGCAGGATTCTGGGAGCACAGTAAGGCTGGGGTCCAGGCTCCCTCCTCCCACCGCCAGACCAGGGGAGGATACTGATGGGGTCTGGCCTCCCAGGAGAGGGATGCCCTTGGCAGATCTGACCCAAGGTCCACTCATCTGGGGAGGCTAGCCTCCACCTCCCCCCAGCTGTCCCTCTGCCTCAGGGAGGGGGGAACCCACCTATGAGAGGGGCCACCTCACCAATGGTCTCTGTCGGGACAGTGTGAGCTCATGTCTCAGTGAGTTTGCAGGGACCAGGTGTCCTCAGCAGTTCCCGGTTTCTCCCAGAGGGCTCCCGATCAGGGAGGATAGGCTCCCCCAGCTGCCGGCGGGCTTCTAAAGGCAGGGCTATCTCCTCCAGAGAACTAACGTCTCCTTAGAACAAGCCCAGATGCCTCCACGAAAACTGGGGACTCCTTGGGGCAGCTTGTGGACAAGCCTCCCCCCTTGGACATTGCTCTCCAGCCCTCCCACCAGGTTGGTTGGGACCCAGGGTGGGCAGAGTCTGTGGAGGTCCCAGTGGTCAGGACAGCTGTGTCCAGGCTTGGGAGACCTCCAGGCCAGGTAAGAATGATGCGTGGGAAGTCCATGCCAGGAGGACCAGGACCCAAGGGGTTCCAGGAAGACAGGCCCCACAGTGTCCTCCCGCTTGGGAGGGACAAGGTAGGCACAGGACCAGCCCCTGACCCTGAGCCCCCTCCTTCTGCAACAACCTGGAACAGGGAGAGCACAGTGCTGGAGGCAGGAGCTCTGGGCTCTGGTCCAGCTCATTCATTCATTCCGCAAGTGTCTCCTGAGCCCCTACTCTGTGCCTGGCACTATGCGGAGCACTGGGGATGCAGCAGGGCGCAAAACGGACAAGGGCCCTGCCCCATGGAGCTTGCATACCTGTGGGGAAGACTGTTAATAAACATACCAATAAACAAATAAGCAAGAACATTTCCTAAAGTATTAAATGCCATGATGGATGATGTGGTACAGAATGCCTGGGGTAGGGTTCTTTCTCCAGGGCTTCTAGGAAGATTTTTAAGACTTTAGGCTGGGATCTGTGGATGAGAAGGGCGTCCCAGGCGTCATGATGGTGAATACAATGACCTTGGCACCATCTAGGAGTCATCCGAAGGCCAGGGTGGCCGTGCCATGGTACATGAGAGGGTGTGGGGCAGGATGAGGCTATGGGAGTGGCTGGAGACAGCTGTCATTTCACACACAACCTCCGAAGCTTATTCTAGGAGCAGCAGAAGCCCCTGGAGGGTTTCAAGCGGGAAAGTGACACAGCCGTGTGTGTTTTTATAAGGCTGCACTTGCTGCCATGGGTAGTGGAGTGTGGAGGGGCGCGAAGGAGCAGGTGACCTGGCAGGAGCCACTGCAGGTGTCCAGGCGGTGCTGGGGGCCTGGACCAGGGCACAGGCAGTGCAGGCGGACAGAAGCACATGGAACTCAGACACATCCACAGCTCCCAGCCACCTTCACAGTACAGTCCAAACTCCTCGTTCTCACATTTAGGACCTACAAGTTAGAGTTACCACTTCCCTTCCCCATCCTCTCTTGAATAGCAGGAAACATCAGCTTGTCCCCCCTTAAACAAACCTTTCCATTTCCCCACTTAGGCGGCCTAAAGAGCCCAGCTCTGCCACTGATTTGCAGTGTGAGCTGAGGGAGTCCCTTGCCCTCTTCAGGCCTCAGTTTTTGCAATGAATGAGATGGGGTGTGGGCTTGACCATCTGAACGCTTCCTTCTGATGCAAACCCCCTGCATTCTGGGAGCTGGGCTGCTGCCCCACTTCCAGCCCGGCCTCGCTGGCTGCCTGTCCGCCTCCTCCCCACCCTCTCCTGCGACCTCTGCCCTGAGGAGGAGCAGCCAGCCCAGGTGGGGAAGAAGCTGCCTTGCAGCTGCTGGACTGGTGGACGGACGCAGGGTGGCTGCAGGGGCTGGTGAGAGCTAATGAGCGCTGGGGCTGGAAACGAGCTCAAAGTTGCCCCTTGTTTTGAGAATTTAGGGTGTGGGGCTAAGGAGGGGAGGGCAGGGCTCTGAACCCTGGGCGGAGGGATGTAGGGTCAGTGGGCAGCGCCCAGGCCTAGGGAGAGCTGGCATGGGGTGGGCAGGGAGTAACCAGCACAGCAGCCCTCCCTGAGCTTGTCCCGAATAAGCGCACACACGCTACACCTCGTGTCCAGTAACATGTAAGTGCAAGTGTCCTTATCAGGTTTACTTTCCATCAGAACCCCATCATCGTAATAAACCAGGACCATTCATTCTTGACCAGGCCCTAATCCGTGTCTGCTAACAATGACCTTCATCACACCTCGGCATCGAGAGAGCTTCATCGCAATCCTCCTGTTGGAGAGACGAGACCGTGGGGAAGGGAAGCAACCGGCTCCAGGTCATGCAGGGGTTGCTGAGGGCGGGATCTGAACCCAGTGCCCTGTGGGTAGCCACTGAGTTGCACTGTCTCCTGTGGACCCCCTGCCCCCTAGAGTGGGGGTCCTTGTCCTTGTTTGACAGGTGCGGAGACCGAGGCTAAGAGGAGGGGAGGGACCCCTCCAAGGTCACACTGGAAAGTCCTGCGGTGGAATCTGCACCCTGATGGGGAGGGGTGCCTGCCCTCCTCGTGTTCTCTCCACCACCCTGACATTTAGAGAGAGGGGGGCTCACGGGCTCACCCCAGGACCCCCCGAGTGAGTGGTCGGTGGAGGGACTGTGGGAGAGAAGTGGGCCCTGTTCCCCGACAGACCCAGGCTCATGCCACTCGGGCTTGTGGCCCTGGGCCAGTCACTCAGCTGCTGGGAGCCTCAGTTTCCTCCTCTGTAAAATGGGGCAGCGGCAGTTTGTTGGGAGGCTGGGAGCCGAGGCCAGCACAGGAGTTTAGCGCATAGTAGGTGCTCAAGAATGGCTGTGCCTTCCCATCCCCCTTGGGGCTGAGGCTCCTGCAGGCTGGGCTCTAGCACTGGGGCCTGATGGTCCCCTCTGTGGGGTCCTAAGCTCCCTCTGGGGGGCACTGGGCGTGGGAGAAGAGGCTGGATTGAGTCTCCCTGCAGCCTCGGGGGAGCTCCACCATGGCCCACGCATCACACAAGAGGGAGGCCCCAAGGCCTGCTTAGGACTCTTCAGGTGCCTGGGGTCCAAGCAGCCTTGCGGACCCTCCACAGTGAATTCTCACCCCACAGGGTCCCAAGATGGTACCACTGGGGCAGCCTGGTGCCTGCCCAGGCTGTGGCCCATCAACCACCCCTGGAGGATGGGCGGGTCTCCGTGGAGGGCCCAGTACCAGAGGCCCAACAGTGGGGCCTGCTGCCTGGAACTCAGGACGTGAGTCCTCATCCCCCACGGTCCTGCCTTGTCACCCGTGTGGTCACCATACGGTCCGCCATCCTGCCGCCCTGGGGTGGACGGATACTAACTAACCCTCCCTGAGCACTCACCCTGCACTGCCCTGAGTACACAGCCCATCACTCAATTCTCACAGCCAACCATCTTATGCCGGAAGAATAGTCACTGTGTGTAATTTGCCAGTGAGAAAAAGGGCTCCAGGAAGGGAAATAAACAACCAGGAAGCAGGGACTTGCTGGGCCTCCAGGGCCCCTGCCATTATTCTCAGGGGCAGATCTGTACCTGTAGCCCATCACTCACTCCCCAGCACCCTCACTCCACCATCTGTCACCCCTCCCCACCTCCTGTGCCCTGCCCCGATGAGGTCCTGCCTGCCTCCTGTCCCCCTCTCTCCAACCGCTGCACACGCACACACGCCATTGTGCACACACAAACTCATGCAGCCTCATGCGCACACACGCACGCACGTGTGCCCCTCACCCCCAGGTGTGTGTCTGCAGCCACATTTGCCCCACAGCCTCCTTTCTGTAAGAACGTCCTTGTTAGTAACTCTTGTTTCCCGGCGTGCTGTGAAATTCACCATCAGGTTTTTTTTTTTTTTTTTTTTTTTTTGTGGTACATGGGCCTCTCACCGTCGTGGCCTCTCCTGTTGCAGAGCACAGGCTCCGGACGCGCAAGCTCAGCGGCCATGGCTCACGGGCCCAGCCGCTCCGCGGCATGTGGGATCTTCCCGGACCAGGGCACGAATCCATGTCCCCCGCATCGGCAGGTGGACTCTCAACCACTGTACCACCAGGGAAGCTCTCACCATCAGTTTTAAAGCTGAGAGAAGAGATGGGCAAGCAGAAGCCAAATCTCATTTTAATTATCTGTGGCGGGTCCCAATTTTTCAGGTGATAATTATAATAATTAAAAATTCTGTTATCAGCTCTGGTGGGGGAAGTCACTGCCCCTGCAGCCAGCTTCAGGGCCATGAGAAGGCAGAGTGTCCTGATAACGAGACTCAGCTCCCAACCTCCCTGCTTCAACTCTGTTCCAAGGTGATTCTGCTGGATAACGATTCTGGATCTGGAGGGGGATGACAGTGACCTCAGAAAGAGGAAGTCAAGGGCCACTCATCCGGGGGATGCACATGACCAGGTGGCCTTCAGCTGTATAGCCTGTGAGCCCTTGGGTGGGCCTGAGGAGACAAGGGGACCCAGGAGGGCTCAGCCACCATGAGTGGAGGCTTGCCCTGGGACCTGATGTCCCCGCACTAGGAGGTGATCTCACTGTGTCACCCACACACTCTGTATTGCCTCGGCTTTTGGCCACTTGCAAACACCTTCCCCGCCAGCTCCTTGCTGCAGCTACCCAGCAACCCACCACGATGGAAGCACCGAGAGAGCAGAGGCCTCTCCACTGTCCATCTCCGTGTCCTCAGTGTCCAGACCAGGGCCTGGCACACAGGAAGCTCCTAAGAAATGTTTGTCTAAGGACTACGAGAGCGTGTAAATAATCAGGACACAACCATGAGGTAGGCATTCTCATTCCCATTTAACAGGGGAGGAGCCTGAGGCTCAGAGAGGTGAAGTGCTTGCTCCAAATCACACGGCTGGGGAGGGGGCAGGGATTAGGAAGGGCAGGGTCAGTGGTAGGGCTGGGAGAGCAGCATGGACCTTGGGGAGAGACGGCCAGAGCGGTCCTGCATTTAGACAGCAAATCACATGTTTTACAAGGCTCCAGACATTCCTGGGGAAACTCAAGCCAGCGTGTGTGAGGCCCAGTGATGGTGACCTTGGGGGAGAACGGAAAGGAGGGAGGGAGGGAGCAGACTCATTGCAGAAAGGCCCCACCTCCTCCAATCAGCTGAGCCCTCAGGGGCGGGGACACCAGGGCCAGTCCAATCAGCAGGAGGCTGGGAGCAAAGGCAGGTGGAGCAGAGCCAGGCCCTGCGCTGGGCGGTCAGGTTGGACCTTCCTGACTGACTTTTCCCTCCTTGACCTCCTTGAGTTCTCCCAACAGCCCAGCATCCAGGGCAGGAGCAATCACCTTCATTTTGCAAATGAGGCAACTGAGGCCCAGAGAGGTCAAGAGACTTGCCCAAGGTCACACAGCCAGTCAGCAGCACCAGAACTGACCCAGGTCCTGACTCCCCAGTCCAGGGTTCTGAGTCCTGCCCCTCTGGGTCCTCCTGGATGCCCTGGCCGAGGCCTGGCTTGGCACCCCAACCCTGGGCCTGTTCTCTGTGACCATCAGAGCCCTCTTCCCCACCAAACACGCCCACCCAGAGCTCAGCTCAGAGCTGCTGCCCACTCCCAACCCCGCTCTCCATTCTCCGTCCCTGAGCCCCAGACTCTTTGCTCCAGCTGCCCTCAGATACCCAGACACGAGGGTCAAGTACTCACAGAATGTTTGGCTGGCAGGGGCCCCAGGGAGGGTCTGGCTCAGGTGGGAGCAGTGGTCCCTCAACACCATGCTGTGCCCATCCCCTCCATGAAGCCCCCCAGGGCCTGAATTGGGACACTGCTCTTCTCCCATCATCCCTCCCCCTGCTTCCTGACTCAATTACCCCCCAGCAGATTCTGCAAATCCAGGTCGAAGGTTTGATTTACAAACTTCCTGTGGAAGGAGGGCAGCGTCTGCACCTGCCTGGTGATTTACTCGGCTGGGAAATGGTTGCTTCTCCAGAGGGATCCTCTCCGCCCCTCCTGGTTGAAGACTGAGATTTACTGAAGCTTCCTTTTCTCAGGGCGACTCCTGGTGGCTTTGGGAGGGCAACAGAGGTGAAGGAGCCACCAGGACCCCCATGCGGTGAAGAGCAAATCTAGATGGTGTGTTTGGGAGGAAGAAGATGGAATTAGGGGTCACCAGGGGCCTGGTTTGAATCCCTGCCCCACCACGGCCAAGCTGTGTGACCTTTAGTTGGTCTCGATTTCCTCATCTGCAAAAGGAATGGGGTTGGTGACAACATCTGCCTCCAAAGATGATGAGGCTTAGGTGAGGGGCTGTGTATAAATGCCTGGCACATAATAGGGGCTCAGGAAAGTTGAATTCTCCCCTCCAGCCCATTTGAGGTCTCCCTTTCCCTGCCAGATCACCTCCTCCAGGTCTCCTCCACTAGCTTTCCTCTAAGTGCCCTCCTGCACCCGTCTCTGTCCTCGGGGAGAGCAGACCCTGTCAGTCTCACAGGTTCCACGGCCCTGTGGGTCAGGAAAGAAAAGGACGAGGTCCCACTGGCAGGATGGGCCCAGTTACATGCCAGGACGCTGGGCACAGATGGTTCACACGCCCAGGGATTGTTAGCGGTGCAGCTGCTTCCCTGCTGATGCGTTAACACATCTCGTCTATAAATGGCCCTTGGAAGAGTAAGGGGCCTCTGGTGTCCAAAGTTGTGCTGTGATCCAAGGGGTCAGCAGAACTCTTTAATCTGTTTGATTTCTAATAAAGCGAGGAGGGACTGGTGACGGCGCTGGCCTAGTTAGCTCAGGTGACCCTGGTCTGACTGGTCTGGGGCCTGACCACCAGGGGGAGTGAGTGGGCGGTATTATGTCTTGGCCCAGGGACTATGGCCAGCTCCAGTCTCTTCTGAAGGCATCTTCAGAATCCCCAAATCTGGTCAGAAACCAAGGAAAAAAATAACAAAAAACCTATTCCATTCTCAAAGTATAATTCAGGGAGGAGGGGGCTCTGTAGCAGCACCTGTCATCCCCCAGAGGACCACTGAGGCCTGTGGCTGGCCCTTGAGAAGTCCTGGCAACCCCTCTGTCTCCTGAGCCTCAGTCTTCTCACTTGTGAAGTGGGAGTGGCTCCAGGAGCGGTAGAGTTGGATCAGGTGTGGACGGGGGAGCCTGACTACTGAATTCATTACCCACCTGGCCAGTACCAGGATTGAGGAAGTGACCTAATCATTCCGCGCCTCAGTTTTCTCATCTGTGAAATGGGGTAATAATAGTACTTCCCTCATAGGGTCATTGTGAGGATTAAATGAGATAATCCAGGTAAATCACTAAACTCAGTGCCCAGCACACAGTAGGTGCTCAAGAGATGGTGGCTGCTGTTATTATGTCACTGCCCCTACTTCTACTATTAGATCCCAAAGACAGAGGACATGCACCATGGACCAAGGCTATCAGGAACGTAGAAATGCTTCTCAATAACTTTCCCTGTCACTATAATCACAGTAGCACACGTATAATACAATGGAGCTGTTTTATATGACAGGCTGATTATTCCTTCTACAGACAGTTCTTGGTACCCAGGTAAGTTCAGGGGCCTCTTGTGATAAGCATCCCCAGGAGTTCTGGAGGCCCAGGGTAGGAACACTGGCCACGGCTCTAGCCAAAGCCAATGGCGATTCCTGCCTTTCACAGTTATGGTGGAAGCACAGCAACAGCCCAGCCTTGCCTTTGCCCTCCTGTCCCAGCCAGAGCCAGAGCCGGAGCCAGGGCAGCCTGGGACCTTCCCCAAATGGGGTCCTCCCCGCCTCATCCCCAACCCCAGGCACTCAGATTTGCAGTTCTCTTTCTTCCCAATGAAAACAGAATCTCCTCCCAGGATGGGCCGAGATGACTGTTGTAATAAAAGCGGTTCATTACATCCCTCTGCAAGGAGCTGTTTAATGAGCATATGCGCTGGTGCTCTGTGGCCCTTTCGAACCAAATGCAAATGAAACACATTCCACGGTATCATTTAATTAGTTTAGAAATGTACAGAGAGCTGGAAAGAGGGGGTGACATGGGATAGAGGCAGAGAGAGAGGAAAGGGTGAGGGAGATGGTTTAGCAGTGGAGCAGAGAGGTTGCAGGAGGGGAGGGAAGGAGGGGAGAGGGGGAGGGAAGGACAGTGGGAGTGAACAAGGAGGGAAGGAAGAGGAGAGATGGGACCATTTTTTTTTTTTTGTATCTGACTCTCCCAAACCCCCTTGAAGGGAGGGAAGGATTGGGCAGCCTTATTCTTCTCATTGAAAAAGTGAGGACACCCAACCCCGCTCTGTGTATCGTGATGGGTGCTGGGGATACCACAATGGAGGAGGCATCCTGCCTGTGTGGGTTTGCAGTAGGAAGGCCTTGAGCAACGATTCAACTCAAATGTGTGCATGTGAGTGTTTCTGTGTTTGCACGTGTGACTTGGCACATGTGTAAGTGTGTGTGTGTGGATTGAGATGTGAGACTGTTTACAGGAGTGCATGTATGTGCAGGTATGTGAATGTGTATTACGAGCATATTTGTGTGGCAGCATGTATGTGTGTACACACGTGTGCATTTGCTATGTGTGAGCACATGTGCATGTGTGTATCAGCACGTGGAAATACTTATGGGAGTGCATGCATATGCAACTATATGTGTGTGAATGCATGGATGAGTGTTTGTGAACGAGTGTATGAGAATATTTGAGCACCTGTGTGCACAGGTGTGTGAGTGAATATGTGTATGATCGTGTGCGTTTCTGTGAGTGCATACAAATGTGTATTTGAGTTTGTGTGTGAGTGCCTGGGTACATGCAACACTGCAACTGTGTGAATGTGCAAGTGAAGGCATGTACAAGAGTGTGTATGTGAGTGTGTGAGTGCATTTACAAGCATGTGTTTGTGTGTGTGTTTATATAAGTGTACACATGCATGTGTGTGTAAAGTCATGATTACCCATGTGACTATGTTTTAAAAAAGGGTAGGATAGTGGTTTAGAGAAAAGCGCCGGTCGAAATGTGACTACTGGACTGGAAAACCTGCTCTGTTACATCCCGGCTGTGTGCCCTTGGGCAAGTTACTTAACCTCTCTGGACCTCAATTTCCTCATCTATAAAATTGAGCTGAAAAAATACCCACCTTCTAGGGATATTAGAAGGATTACATTCATTAACATATCTAAAGCACTTAGTATATATTTAGACTTAGTGCATGTTTAGTTCTGCATTTTAGCTGTGAGACCAATAAGGGCCAAAAAGCAAAGGAAAAGGATCGATGGGTCCTGACATATCAGGTGTCAAGGGAGTCTTCTCTGAAGAAGTGCCACTTGTACTGAGACCAAGGAAGAGTCAAGAGGAATGTGTAGTGGGCTTCTACCCACTCTCCACCCCGCCTGCATCCCTCTCCTTCTGGTAAGACCACCCCAGTTTCCCTTTGAAAACAACTCCCTGACCACTCCCAGCCCATTCAGGTGGGCTGACCCATCTTGGCTCCTGCCACCCAGGCCTGGTCACTCAGTGCACTTTACCCCCTGATTACAGTGATTGTTTCAGGAGTGGGCAGATGACTAAATGCAGGTCAATGGGAATCATAGCAGAGACTGGGTAAAACTATCGGGAATGTGGGGTGTGATGCCAGTGTGACAGAAGCCTGACTCTACCAGCATTTCTTCCCCACTTAGAGGGGAGAGAGTGACTGTGAATGATGCCGATACAGAGGAGATGAGAAGACTGTGTTCCAAAATGATAACATTTGAACTCCTGGATCCAGCTGTACCTGAAGCTATTGACTCCTGGATTTTTCAGGTGAATGAACCGACTAATTGCCCTTTTTATTTCTTTTATTTAAACGGATTTCAGTTGGTTTTGTCACTCCATTTGGAAGACTCTGAAGGATATTGCACACTCCTGGAGAAGGGCACAGAATGTGGGAAGGCTCTGAGGAGGGAAAGTAAAGAAGTTCCAACAATGCCAGTGCGGCTGAAGCAACGGGAAAGTGTGGTGAGTTCCTGTGTGTCAGAGATCAGAGGGACCAAAAGCCTCAGCATACTGGGAAAGTGGGGGGTGCATAGTGTAAGAGCTAGAAGGCTTGACATGCTTTAGAGTGGGGTCCTCTCCCAGCCTGCCCCCAATGTCATCCTCACTTATTTAACCCTCATGCCTGACTCACTCCATCCGAAGTCCTGAATCCAAGACCCAGAAAAGATAGTGTTTATAGGGACCATAAATGCCACTTAGTCCAATATCTTTTTTATTTTATTTTATTTTTTAGTTTATTTTATCAAATGATATATGAATATATTCTTTTGGTAAAAAGATACGATCCAGTAATGTGGGAAAAGCAAATAGCTTCATTTTACAGAATAGGAACAGTGGCCAGGTAGGTTATATAGCTCACCTAAAGTCATATAACAAGTTTGTCAGACATCTGGGGTCATGGAAACCTTCGGAATCCTTTCCATCTTATGTAAGAAAAAGATAACTTCTTAGCATTTACCATGTCCAGCCACTATGTTAAGCTCCTTACTTTCCTTGTTTTGATTCGGTCTTTACCACAACACTGTGAGGCAGCTACCATTATTTTCCTCATTTGATAGACAAGGCAGCTATGGCACAGAGGTTAAGTAAGTTGTTGACTTCCCCAGGGTCCCTCAGCTGTGTCGTGCAGCCTTGAATTCAGGCAGTCTGGTTCCAGCGCCCATGCCTTCACTTCTGGCAGTAATGTATAGTTCGCAAGAGTAAATTTCCTTTAATAACCAGATCATTCTACCAAGAAGACAGAGGGAATTGAGTGGTCCCAGGACTCTGAAGAGGAAGGACCTCTAGCTGTATCAGAACTCTCCAGCGTGCTGAAAAGCAATCATTTGCTTCACTAGCTGGCACAGGATGTTACTCTTCCCCAGTCCATTTCTCAGCCTGAGTTCCGAGCCCAGCTCACAACTTAGTCCATTGATAATCTCACCTCCATCCCACCTGAGCAAAACCTGACTGAGGCTGCAAGCTGTGAAACTACTACAACTCCCCATCCATACACGCACGCACACACACGTATCTTGTAACAACCTCTGTCTTTATAGAATCTTGGTTCTCTTTAGGAAAGGGTTAGTTAGAATAGAATACAAGGAAGCCTTACTTAGGCCAAGAGTACCTTTTGTAATCATCAGACCCAATCCTTGTATCTTTGTTTATCATATTGATATAACTTGCATATGACAAAATATACAAATCTTAAGTGTATATTTGGTGGATTGTAAAAATAACCACAAATTCTTTCCCTTTCTATATCTACACTCATGATGTGGCATTTCAGATTCTCCCATCAAGAATGAATGTCTGTTTTTTCATCTCTTCAGTCTTCATTGTCCAATAGACCTGCTTTGACCAATGGGAACACTAGCAAGAAGTAAGCAAACAGATGCTTCAAAGTGCTTGGTGATACGGGCTTTCCTTCTCTTGCTGCACTTGGAGACATGGGAATGAACCTGAGCTAACGTGCTGGAGGGTGAGAGCCCAGATGGAGGAGAATGGAGGTGCCTCAGCTAATAGCTTGCCACCTACCAGATGTGTGAGCGAAGCCACCCCAGATCATTCGGCTGCAATCTGCAGTTCTAGCCAACCACAGACCCATGAGAATCAGCATCAGAGAGACACTGAGCTAGCCTTGACCTGATCAATTGCACAGACAGCCAATAGAATTGTGAGCTAAATAACTGACTGTTATTTACCACCAAATCTGAAGTTTGCTACATAGCAAAAGCTGATGCAATACCTCTATGAAGTTTTACAAATGTGCACACCTATGAAACCCCCACCCAGATCAAGATGTTGCACATTTCTAGTACCCCAGAAAGTTTCTTTGTTCCCCTTTCTGGTTAATGTCCCAGCCCTGAAAGATAACTCTTATTCTAACTTCTATGCTATAGGTTAGTCCCTATTAATAGAATCATAAAGCATTTTTTTGGTCTGATTTTTTTTGTTGTTTTTTGCTGACCATGTCTGTGATATTTATACATGTCTTGTGCATATTAATACTTTGTTCATGTTTTAAAAGTGTTGTGTAGTTCCACTTTTTTAATCTACCACAATTTATCATTCTCTCATAGATGAACATTTGGGTTGTTTTCTTTTATGACTACTGAAAGTAAAAATTTTATGAACACTTACAGGTACGTGATTTGTGGATACATGCACTAAATTCTCTTAGATACATACTGCTATGGGCTGAATTGTGTCCCCACCATCTCCAAATTTATATGTTGACCCCCCTAACCCACAGTACCTCAGAATGTGATTGTATTGAAGGTAGAATCTTTAAAGAGATGATTAAGTTAAAAAGAGGTCACATGGGTGGGCCCTAATCCAATATGACTTGTGTCTTTATATGAAGAGGAGATTAGGACAGACACACGCAGAGGGAAGACCATGTGAAGACAGCAGGAGAAGATAGCCACTTACAAGCCAAGGGGAGAGGCCTCAGAAGAAATCAACTCTGTTGAATCTTGACCTCCGACTTCTAGCCTCCAGAACTGTGAGAAAATACATGTCTGTTGTTTAAGCCACCCAGTCTGATATGTTGTTCCGGCAGCCCTAGCAAAAGAATATGGCCCATAATGTATGCTACAACAAACCAAGTGCTAGGTGCTAGGCTAAGAGCTTTACACATTTCACTGGATTTTCACAAAACCCTGGGAGAAAGATGCCATTAGGATCTCCAATGACAGATGACAAAACTGAGGCTCCAAGGGGTTTAACCAGTTGCCAGGGTTGTATAGTTAGTATTATTAGACTCCTTCATGATTAACTTATTACAGCTCAACACTAACTACACAATCCCTCGTGTGATTATTTGTTCAAAGTTGGTTTCTTTATTAGATGGTGAGTCCCGTGAGGGTGGGGAGTGCATCCATCTCGTTCACTGCTGTACCCCGGTGCCCACCACGGCACATACCATGACAACAGACTTGAACTCTTGGGGTCTCAACTCCTCCTACCACCTCCTGTGATTCCAGGGCTCTGTGATGGAAGAAGGGGAGGGGGGCTGCCAGGCAGGTCGCTTGCCTCTCTGCAGACAATTTAGGGAAGATAGTTTCCAGAAAGAGCAGCTGTGATTAACTCAAATGAACTGTAAAATTGTTTTTGGTTTAAAGGCTTTGCTTACTGAGGTATCGAGTGGTGGGAGGGGAGTGTGCAAGAGGGAGGGGCCCAGCGGCCTGGAGGGGCTGCCACTGCCCATTCTTTGGGCGTCAGTCTCTGGTCAAGTGTCCACCTAGTCCTACCCTAGGCTCTGGGCATTAGAAACAGCTCAGACCCAGGGTGGCCATGGGGAGCTCACAGCCCAGACCTGATGAGGGGATGGGGAAACTGGCAATTTCAGAACAATCAGACAAATGCTTGTGTAGGGGGAGCACAAGAGTACAGAGGAGTGGACCCTAGTCTGGGAGATGATGGGTGGGATGGGGAGAGTTGACATCATGCAAATGACCTGGGTTCAAATCCCAGCTCCACCACTTCCCAGACTAGTGACCTTGGCCAGGTGCTTCGTGTCTCTGAACTTCAGTTTCCTCTTCTGTAAAATGGGAATAATAATGATCCCCACAGAGGAGTTATATTAAATGAGATAATTATGCCCATAGCCCGGAGCATACACACCAGTTCAACACACCCGCTGTTAGCGTTGCCCACTGAGCAAAGCTGTAAGGAAGCTGGCGTCAGGCAGGGCCTGGGAAAGGGTGTTCTGGGAAGACGTACCAGCATGTACCAAGGCCTGCACACAGCTGTGTCTGTGGGGTCAGGGTGGGAGGCGGGGGTGGTGAGAGATGGCGCTGAGGAGGTCGGCGTGCAATCTGTGTGAATTGCTGGGATTTTAGTCCTCAGAGCAGTGGGAGCCATGGAAGGTCTTTGAGAGGGGGCGTGGCATGTTCATTTAAGCTGTAGACTGTGCACTGGAGTTGGAGAAGGGGGCCCAGTCCAGGACAGTGGGGCAGCTGTACAGCATCTGGGGAGAGAAGACGGTGCCCTGGACTACGTCGGGACAGTGCGGACAGGGGACAGAGGAGGGGAGAGACAGCAAGGTGGGCAGGGCAGGGCGTCCCCCTGGATGGGGCTCCAGGGAGGCAGCAGCCCAGGACGGCCCAGCTTTATGACTCTGCCAACAGATGGGGAGGTGGGTGCTCTGGCCAGGACCCGGGGATGGAGCAGTGTCTGGGGCCAGGGGCTCTCTGCCTTGGGCCCCTGCAGGTGGCAGTGCCCGGCCTGGGCCGTGGGGGGACAGGAATGACCAGACACTTCAGCCACCCTCTGCCCAGCATGGCCGGTCCCGCCACCCTCAGAACCGCCCAGACCCCGTTCTTCCAGCCGGAAGCTCCCTGAGCCCCGCAGCTGGCGTGGTCCAGCCTGGCCCTGCAGGCCGCCCTCTGCGGCGCTCAGCTGCTGCAGAAGGTGACCTTGGGCCAGTCCTGCTGTGCTTCTGTCCTCCTCGCCACGCCTCTTGGTAATGCAGGGAAAGCCCTGGGTCATCTCCTGGCAGAGAGAAAGGGTGCAGGAGGGTGAACCCCAGCACGGTCAGGACAGACCCGGGGCCGCTGAAGCCCAGACCAGGAGACAGTTGGGAACAGGGGCAGCCAGAGACACAGAGGGACTCAGTGACAGAGCAAGTGACAAGGAGAGAGAAGCAGAGAGAGGGGCGCCCAGGGCGAGGCCTTGGACCCAGCCCCACGCACGGCCCCTCCTCACCAGGCCAGACTTGTCGGGGGGCAGGGAGTCACCGGCCTCCAACGGCCCCCCTTCTCTGTAGTTCATATTCTCAGAGAAGAGAAATCAGTTTCCGTCCAATTAATCTAATTAGACGCAATCAAGTTGTGGAGATCTATGTAGCAGGGTGAGCGATTAGGAAAAATTACCTCCCCACAAAGAGTTTAGACCTAATTTTTGTTTCATAATCTAAAGACCAAATAGAAACAACTGAGTTCCTCACTGACCCTGGCCAAGAACTGGAAATTCTCTGGAGGGGGAAGGGCATCAGCCCAAAGCCAGGGTCCAGCTTCAGCCAGGATAAGCTCAGGGGACCTGCTGAGACAGGCACCCACAAGACCCGCCCTCACCCTAGGGGACAGCCACTGTCCACCTCAGGTCCCTGTCACACATCAGGTCACTCATACATGCCCACACCTTGGGACAAATGTGACTTTCACATGTGCACCCTGAGACTGTTAAACACTCAACTTAAGACCATCATGTACACTCAGAGGCAGGTGTGCACGTGCATGCGTGCACACACACACACACACACACACGCACACACCATTTCACACAGGCGCACTGACAGTCAGGAACCCTGGCTAGTCCGGGTTAGTCCCAGCTCCGCTGCTAACTGGCTCTGTGAGCACTGGGCTCAGTTTCCCACGTGTAACAAGTGACTTAGACTTCATTTCTTAAGCCTCTTGCGATTGGGACAGCTTGGGATTTGACATCCTCTCTCTCAGCCTCTCCCTCCTTCTTTCAAATCCAGGCTGGCTGAGAACATAAAGCCTGGGAGGGGGCACCCAGGGGAGTTTATAAGGTGACCCTCCTCATCAGGCAAGTCCTCCATCAGCAAAGCAGGGACCCACCCGAGCCTCCCCACGTGGCCCCAGAGCTGAGTCCAGTGCTGGGAGGGCACTAGGGCTTCACTGTCCCCGTGAGCAGACACGTCTGCGATGCACAGAGGCCGCCCCCTCTCACGCTGGGCCGCGTCGTTAGCAGCTCCAAGGGTGGGAGTTCCCAGCCAGCGCCAGTCCCGGGCCAGGCCTCACCCTCCCGGGCCGGCACTGCGGCACCACCTGCTTCTTGAATATTTCTCTGAGAATTGAGCTGGAGAGGGACCAACACCCGGGAGGCAAGGGGAAAGAGCATCTGGAGGCCGAAGGCTGAAGGTGGATTAATTTATGCCCTGAGGCTTCTCAGCTGGAGTGACGCCCTGGGGACATTTGGGGGAAGGGGGTGGACAGAGTCCCCAGGTGCAGGCACAGCCTGGAGTCAACAGAGGTGGGGAGCACGTCACTGAGGGTGACAGGGCCCAGCGTGTCCCTGAGGGGTGACATAAGAGTCCTGCCTTGCTGCCCCTGTCCCTCCCCCTCTCTGTACAGCTATGGCCGCCTGAGCCCCACTTGTGAGAGCAGAAGGCTCCAGGCTCCAGGACCGATCCTGCCCCAGCTGAGGGGGTTTAAGGAGTTCCGGGGGCAGGTAAGGGGGCGGGGTTGGATCTGGAGTCTGGCCTGGTTTTGAGTCCCAGCCCCTGACTCACTGCCAGACCTTAGCAGCACCTCCCACCCACCCCCGTTCTCTGGGCATTGGGTTCCTCATCCTCCAACAGAGTGAGGGGCTTGCAGGGACCCCTCACAGGCTCCCAGTGTCGGGGGGATCTGAAGGAGCTCAGTGGACGTTTGTTCCCGTCCCTTCTGTGACCCTGAGGTGCCTGGCTCCAAGTCAGCACACAGTAAATATCAATTAACCTGGTGAGATGATGAAATGGGCTACTGTTTGTGTCTGGGCCTCACGGCACCAAAATCTAAAATGATGCTGGGAAACTGAACAACCAGGGAGCCAGCTGGGTGGAAGCATTGGGGGTTTGGCTGTCAATCTTGAAGGAGAACTTTCTGGAAGAGGCAGGCCTTGGGCTGGGTAGGACTTGGATAGAGGAGGGAAGGCGTGCTAGGAGGGAGAGGGGACTGCACGTGCAAAAGCAGGGAGGTGGGAAGGGGAGGGTCAGGGTGAGCCCTCTGTCTCCTGTGTGCTCCTGCCAGTGGTGTGATGGGTAAGAGTTTGGGTTTTGGAATCAAACAGACCTGGATATAACTTGCTTTTGGTGTGACCTTGGACAAGGTCCCTTTACCACTCGGGGCCTCGCGTTGTCAGCTGTGAAGTGGGGGTAATGACACCCTGTCCTCACAGGGTTGCTGTGAGGCTGGTGCCGTGTATTGTGTGTGTGTGTGTGTGTGTGTGTAGGGTGGGGTGTGGTCCTGGCACAGTGCTGGGCTCCTGAGTGATTCTGGGTAACAGGGGCTCTCTCCTCTCTGTTAGCTCATCCAGGCCACCTGCTGTCCCCAGGGGTGGCCTCCCCACCTGGTCACATGTGACATGTGGTCCCAGCAGGGAGCAGGGACCTGGGTGGGGGCGTGCACATATCACCCTTCTTAGGGAACCAGGCTCTACTTGCCATGAAACAGACCCTAGAACCTCAGAGCTGGCAGGCCCCTCCAGCCCCTCTGCCCTGTAGGAGCCTGACACAGAGAGGTTAAGGGAGTGGCCCAAAGTCACCCAGCTCCCAATGAGGGCCTTCCAGTGCTCTGCTCTGTAACTGGCCTGGGGGAGGGTCCTCTGTCTACAAACCCCTGAACTGAGTGACTCAGGGGCCAAGGCTTCCTCTTCTCTCTTCGTCCTCCCTCTGCCCTCTCATCCACCTGCTCCCTGGGCTGAGAAGAGCTGGAAATGGAACCCAAGGGTTCCCTGGGAGTCAAGGCCAGTGATCTGTAGACCCAAGTGGCCAAGGCCTGGGTCTGTGCTGGGAAGGGGAGGGTTAAGCTTTGAGCAGCCCTTCTTGGTTGGTGCTTAAGTTGCAGTTTCTAAAGACCATCAGAAGCTCCCTAGAGCAAATATTTTATCTCTTAATGATACTGTAGACGATTAAAGAAGGGCCCATCTCCCAGACAGCATTAAAGAGAGGCCATCCATTACCCAGCATGGTCTGGCCTGGCAGCTGGAATAACTTTCCCAAAGACATGCCCGGGTGAGGGAGGGATTCTTTCAGCTCTGTTATCAGCAAACTTGGCCAAGGCTCTGGGGGGAGAGGGTGGATACTCGGATACCAGGCTGAGAGGACATTGACACAGGCTGGGGTTTAGTCAACATGAGAAAGATCTCCCAGTCCCAGTGGACCACAAGCTGACAGCCATTCACCTCTATAGGTTATATTATTCTTAAAATGAGTTCAGTCAGGACCAGTGTCTCCTTTGGATTCACAGCAAGGCAGTCTTCTGGAGACTCAGCAGCAACAACCCCACATGGAGACTAATTCAAAACCTTCCCTTGTCAGTTTGGGCATGTGGTTCAAAGGCAGGTGGTATCCGGAACGAGCACTCGACTTGTGGTTAGAAGATGTGGGTTCAATTTTGCCTGTGACCTTGACAAGTGACTTTGCTAACAATGACCACAAATGTCATTGCTTGAGCATTTATTGCCCAGCTTGTACCAGACACTTTCCATCTGCCCTTTCATTTCATCCTCTCTTGGAAGGCAGGTATTTCTACCCTCATTTTATATACAAAAGGACTGAGGCTCAAGAGACAGGTCAAGCTCACCCAGCAGCAGAGCTGGGATTCAAACCCACGTGTGTCTGCTCATGTTCCTTTCACTGTACTACACATGCCCTCTGAGCCTCTGTCTTCATCTGTAAAATGGGAGCGACAGTACTCACCCTGTATCGCTCACAAGGTAGTTGGTTAGTACCAGTGACGTGGAGGATGGGAAATGTGCCATGCACACAAGGAAGGTGCTGGACACATATGTGTACACATGTGCTCACACACACACAGCTGTCCACCAGGGGACACCAGTCAGTTACCATCCAGGGATGAGAAGTTACAGAAGCTTTTCTGTAATGAGCTTATTTTGTTGTCCACTGAGCTGTGATTAATTTAGCATCTAAAAGGCCCTATACCCAGCTTCTGAATGGATAAATTTCACAGTATGTATAAAAAAATCCAAAACGCCCATATCTTTGAGGCAGCAATTCTACCATCAGGAAACACAATCAGGGCTGAGCACTCAGGCTTACGTATAATGACGCTCACTGTAGAGTTACCGATAGCAGCCAATGTCTGGAAACAGACCGTCCAATAGAGGGACAGTTACATGATATAGTGTGTGTCCATGTGATGGAATATTATGCAGCCAACAAAAGTCATGGTGTAGAGCACAGTGCGTGATCTGGGAGTGAGAGAGCAGAGCCAACCACTGCATGGGCCATGTGACCCCCAAGGAGGCATTTCTCTTAGTAAGATGATGGGTGATTTCTATTTCTGCTGCTTACTTTTCTGCATGGAATCAATCTAGTTTTAAAATAGTCGAATAAGATGTACTGCACATCTCCCTAGCTCTAGACTGGGAACTGTGGAGGATAATTTCAGCTTTGCTGTGTACCCTGAGTCATCACCACCTCCCCTACATGTTCTAACCCTAGGGTGTCCCCCAAGACCCCTCACCCTACACCGCTCTCACTTGAAGTTCTGTCATCGACTTTCCAGTGTTTTCCAGTCTCCTGGGTGCCCCATGTTTCTTCTTGCTGGTGTCAGTGTTTCTGACCCTCTAATGCCCCAAAGTTCTATCTCTAACCTGTCATGGGTGGGGAACAAGATCACCAGGCATGTTAGAACCATGTCTGCATTAGTCCCTGATCTCTAAGTGAGGACATGAAGGGGGCACCTCTGTTTAAAAGTACAAAAAACTTGTGCTTTCAGACATGGCTCGTGTAACCTGCATTTTGGTAATTCTAGGGCTTTCTGAGTTTTCCTGTTGCATTCCAGATAGCTGAAGCTTGCCAGATGCTTGATTCCTGGATAAGTGAGGCGTGGCTGAGTATGAACATACAGCTGTAGTTCATTCTTATATATTTGCTTATTCAATCAGCTAATATTTATTTGGAGCCCTACTCTGTGCCAGGAACAATTCTAGATCCTGGAGATATAACAGTGGAAAAGATAGACCTTGGGGGAAGACAAAAAAATACGTAAATAGATGAAATTATGTGTTTCAGATAGTGATGATAACTATAAAGGAGCTAAAGCAGAGTCATACAGCAGAGAAGGGCCAGTGTGAGTTGGGGGCAGTCAGGCTCCAGAAAGGCAGTCTATTGCACGGGTATTATTATTCCGCTCTGTGACAGGCTCCCTGTCGGGCAGGCAGCTGGGTGAGGTTGCACTGACACAGGCTCTGGGCACAGACACAGCTGGGTCTGCTCCCTATCTGTGCAGCCACCCCAGTGGACAGAAAGCCTCTCCTTCCCTGGTGTCCGGCAAAACTCCCAGAGCTGACGCTCGTTCACTCTGATTGGCCCATTGTAGGTCACATGACCCCTTCTAAACTAATCACTGGCCTGTGGCTGCAGCCCTGCTATTGGCGAGGCTTGGTCAGGTTGCCCATGCTGGTAGCCAGGCAATGAGGCAGTCTCATTCGGACCATTTTGACCGATGGTAGGGGAGGGTGGCTCCCAATAGAAAATTGGTGCCACATCTTCTTTATCTGTTCCTCTGTTGATTGACGTTTAGGTTGTTTCCATGTCGTGGTTATTGTAAATAGTGCTGCAATAAACTTTGGGGTGCATGTGTCTTTTTGAATTATGGTTTTCTCCGGGTATATGCCCAGTAGTGGCTTTGCTGGGTCACATGGTAGTTCTATTTTTAGTTTTTTAAGGAACCTCTATTGGGATTGACATATGTACACTATTGATACTACGTATAAAATAGATAACTAATGAGAACCTACTGTATAGCACAGGGAACTCTACTCAGTGCTCTGTGGTGACCTAAATGGGAAGGAAATCCAAAAAAGAGGGGGTATATGTATACGTATAGCTGATTCACTTTGCTGTACAGTAGAAACTAACACAACATTGTAAAGCAACTATACTCCAATAAAAATTAAAAAAAAAAAAAAGAAAATTGGTGCCTATGACAGAATAGGGCAGAAGACCTCCTCGGGAACACAGCTGCACCATTTCTCTCTTTCTTCCTCCTCATCAAACATTCCCTTCTTCATCCAATCATTCCCCTTAGCATACAGAGTGCAAACATTTCTCCCACTTAAAAGAGAAATAAACTTCCCCTTGACCCTTTGCTCTCCTCCTCTCTCGAACCTGACTGAGTTGTGTCCATACCCATTCACTTAAGCAGCTCTTGTCATGGCTCCAAGTGACCTCCTTGTTGGATCCAGTGGACAAGTCTCAGTCCTCATCTTTTTTTTTTTTTTTTTTTTTTTTTTGCGGTACGCGGGCCTCTCACTGTTGTGGCCTCTCCCGTTGCGGAGCACAGGCTCCGGACGCGCAGGCTCAGCGGCCATGGCTCACGGGGCCCAGCCGCTCTGCGGCACGTGGGATCTTCCCGGACCGGGGCACGAACCCGCGTCCCCTGCATCGGCAGGCGGACTCTCAACCACTGCGCCACCAGGGAAGCCCTCAGTCCTCATCTTGAGCACATAATTGTAATAGGGAAGAACAAATCTGACCCCATACTGGATCTGTTTCTTTTACTTTAACCTTTGTATTCTGTTGCTTTTGCTCCAAGAATGTTGCCTATAGCCTGACATATACAGGACAGCCCATTCTCAAGGCTCTGACCTTTTCCATTCATACAGAGATAAAAAGTGGCAGAACATATATGTATAGCTGAATCACTTTGCTGTACACCTGAGACTAACACAGCATTGTAAATTAACTATACTTCAATTAAAAAAATGGTAAAAAAAGAAAAGAAAAGAAAAGAAAAAGTTGCAGAACAGAGAATAACATTCGTCTTGTTGGAGGTTTATAGGAACATTGTGACTGGACCTACGTGGACAGCTGAAAGAACTCCAGCACCAAGAAGTTCGCAGCAACCAACCACACGCCCTCCCCTTTTAGTATAAAAGAAGCCTGAATTCTAACTTGGGTAAGATGGTTCTTTGGAACACTAGTCCACTCTCTTCTCGATCTGCTGGCTTTCCAAGTAAAGTTGCTCTTCGTTGCCCCGACACCTCATCTCTTGATTTGTTGTCCTGTCGTGTGGTGAGCAGTATGACCTCGGACTCGGTGACATAATCACTCCTGCCTCCTTTCCTTCCAGGACACCACACCCTTTCAGTTTTCCTCCCACCTTGCTGGCCTCGACTTCTGTCTCTTCTGCTGATTTCTCCACATTTCCCACTCCCTAAATGTTGGGAGACGGGGTGAGGGTGGGTTTTTAAATGATCTGCAAAGTTCTAAGCAGTCTGAATGCTCATAACCCTTTTCTCCTGCTCTCAGCTTAATGCCTCTGCTCTGGCCACACTGTGCTCTCACTGTTCCTCCAACAGCCAGAAACGCTCTCACCTCAGGGCCTTTGCGCTTGCTGTTCCCTCTCCCCCAAATATCTTTGAGGTTCGCTCTTTTCAGCATTTGTTCACAATGTCACCTTTCCTGACCTTACTATTTAAAAAATGCAGACTCCTCCTTACACAAAATATTTTTAAGGTTTTCTTGAGGTCCTTCTGAGCTTTCCAGCTGACAGCATAGACTGCTGTAGTCAGCAACGAGATGACTGGCAATCTTTTCTCTCATGGCAACTTTATCCTATTGTTACATATTTTATTAAACATTTTGTCAGGAAGTCCATTTCTATACTCTTTTTGTACTATATTTAATGGTTTTTAAAGATAATATATTTATAGAAATAAAGATAAAAAGAAACATCCTTAAGAAAACCCTGCAGTATCCTCATTCCTTTACTCCGTTTACACCATTGTACATACTATGTATTTGACCTACTGGTCTAGTGCCTGCCCCCTCCACTGAATATAATAAGAGAAGAGATATTCTCTTTTTGTTCACTGCTGACTCCCCAGCACATAGGACAGAGTTCAGAACATAGTAGGTACTCTATAGTATTGGTTCAAAGAATGTATGAATGCCCCAAATATATATCTTCCTTTATAAAGAGCTAGAAATATACAGCTAAGGAGGTTGCAGACCTACAAGCAGGCTTTATTCCTAAAGAGGTTACCTGGGGATAGGATAGGCTGGGTGTAAAGACCAGAAGCCAGTAAAAGCCAGACATTGCGGGGAGAGGCTGGCAGGAGAAAGGTGGGAGCAGCATTGCATTCCTGGTTCAGGGGTTGGTCTGTAGGCAATAACGCATGGGTATCTCTACTGAGGGAGAAGAGAAGGGACGCACATTTGGTGAGCACCTATTGTGTTGCACATTCCTTAGCCTTCACCACAACCCTAGAAGGTGGGAATTATTAGCACTTCTACAGCTGAGTAAAGAAAGGCTCAGAGAGACAAAGCAAGATAATGGTCAGACAACCTCTTGGTTATACAATCACATTGATTTGCTTTTACGTTGTCTTGATTCAGGTAGGTTTAAGGTGGCTATCAAAGTTATATATTAAGCTTATGAATGTTGACCCTGGAAGAGTAGCTTGTATTGGGCCAATGATAAACTCTAGACAAAATGTTTATAAAAATGAAAGGACTACTATTTGAAGGGAATAAAGAGCAACCAAAATTTGGCAGAGACTGGAGGGGCTATGACCCTTCCTAGCAGTGAAGCGTGCTGGGTGAGATCCATGGTTAGATTTTTTCCCCCCTGAGGGTACTCCACTGTCCATGAAAGAAAGCTGAGTGGGAGAAGATATTTGCAAATAATATGTCTGACAAAGGGTTATTATCCAAAATATATAAAGAATTCATACAATTCAAAAACAAACAACCTGATTAAAAAAAAAGAGGGAGGGGATATATGTATACATATAGCTGACTTACTTCATTGTACAGCAGAAACTAATGCAACATTTTAAAGCAACTATACCCCAATTAAAAAAAAATAGAAACTTCAAAAAAAAAAGTGGGAAGAGGATCTGAATAGACATTTTTCCAAAGAAAATAGACAGATGGCCAACAGGTGCACGAAGAGCTGTTCAAAGTCAGGCAAAGGCAAATCAAAACCACAATGAGATACCACTCCACACCTGCTAGAATGGCCATCATCAGAAAGATAAGAAATACCAAATGTTAGAGAGGATGTGGAGAAAAGGCAACCCTCATTCACTGTTGGTGGCACTGTAAACTGGTGCAGCCACTATGGAAGTTTTTGAGATTCCTCAAAAAATTAATAATAAAACTACCATATGACCCAGAAATTCCCCTTCGGGGTATTTATCTGAAGAATATGAAAACACTAATTCAAAATGATATATGCACCCATATGTTCATTGCAGTATTATTTACAATAGCCAAAATATGGAAACAACCCAAGTGCCCATTAATGGATGAATGTATAAAAATGATGTGGTGTATACACAATGGAGTACTACTTAGCTATACAAAAGAATGAAATCCTGCCATCGGTGAAAACATGGATGGACCTTGAAGGTGTTATGCTGAGTGAAATAAGTCAGATGGAGAAAAACAAATACCATATGATTTCACTCATATGTGGAGTCTAAAAGACAAAACAAATGCACAAACAAAATCAAATAAAAGCAAACTCAGAGATCAGATTAGTGGTTACCAGAGGGAAAGGGGGTTGGGGGTGGGCAAAATGAGTGAAGGGGGTCAACTGTACGGTGATGGATGATAACTAGACTTGTGGTGGAGATCCCTTTGTAGTGTATACAGATGTCAAATTACAATGCTGTGCACTTGAAACTTATATAGTAAAAAGGATTGAATTAATTAATAAATTGTGGAAAAGATGCAAATCTCTTGGGCAGAAGAATTCCCATACTTTACGTAGATCTCTTCGACCTCAAGAACTGGAGCACAACTCCCCACTCAAGTGTGGGCTGCACACAGTGACTTCCTTCCAAAGAGTATAGTGTGGAAAGGGTGGGGGGAATAACTGTATAGTAGAGAAACCTGACAAACGCTACATCAGCCAGGAGATAACGGCTAACTTCAAGAGTCGTAAATCACGTTGATACTTGTACCCTTGATATGATATGAGTGGTCCCTTACCCCTGTGCCCTTTCTCCTGCAAATCCATTATCCCCACCCCACCCTGGCTAATCGTTAGAAAAACATCAGACAAATTCTAATAGAAGGCCATCCAACAATATACTTGATCAGTACTCCTCAAAATTTTCAAGGTCATCAAAAAGAAGGAAAGTCTGAGAAACTGTCACAGCCAAGAGGAGTCTAAGGAGACATGACAGCTAAATGTAGTGTGGCATCCTGGATGGGATCATGAAACAGAAAAGAACATTAGGTAAAAACTAATAAAATCTGAATAAACTATGGACTTTAGTTAATAATTATGCATCAATATTAGTCCATTAGTTAAAAGAAGTTTACAAGACTAATGTAAGATGTTAACAGGGAAAGCTGTGTATGTGTAAAAAATATTGAAAATAAACAGACCCTCAGCAAACTGTGAGATGAATGAAAGAATGGAAGAAAAAAGCAAACACTTGAGAAAATATTAGAAAAATAATTTCAAAAGTTGATAAAAGTAACTCTTGAGATTGGGAATCTCAGGAAATCTCAAGCAGGGTAATTATAAAGAAAGTCATAGCTAGACCCATCACAGCCAAACTGCTGCAATCCCAAGATTAAGAAAAGATTTTAAGGATAGTTAGAGGGCAGGAAACATATTAATACTGGGGAACAAGAATAATAACAAAAGCTGATTTTATTTCAGATAAATGGAGGCCTCAAGACAATGTAACATTTTTAAAGTTCTGGAAGGAAAAAAAACCCAAAAACTTTTAACCTAGGATTTTTTTTTTTATCCAGCAAAAACTCAAAAAACAGAAGGTGAATTCAAAACATTTTCAGATAAATGAAAGATGATAATATTTATTGTTAGCAGACCCACACTACAAAATATCCTAAATGAAGTTCTTCAGTCTAAAGGGAAATAATATCAGATGAAATTTCAGATCTACCCCAAATAGGGAAAAGCACTGGACATGGTAAATATAAATACGTTTTTCTCTTCAATTATTTCAGTTAGTAAATGGTCTAGAGAATCAATAATAACAATGTATTGTGGAGTTTACAACACAGGGAGAAATAAAATATATGACAATAATAGCTAGTGAATGAGAGTGAGTATAAATGGAACTGCATTGTTATAAGGTTCTTATATAAACAAAGTAGTATAGTGTTAAGTTAGACTGAGAGAAGTTAAGGATGCATACCGATCAGTGAACTGACATGCACAAGTGAGCCCAAGGGGAAAACAATATATTGTAATCATTAAAGCAAATACTAAGAATTACATGAAGAAGCATAATTAAAACACCATTAAAGGAAATAGATTAGAATCCTAAAACATACTCAGTTAACTCAAAAGGAGACAGGAAAGGAGAAACAGAGAATCCAAGAACAAATAAGTCCAATAGAAAACAAACAAACAAAAACAGGTGATACAGCCAGCACAGACACAATACTTAAGATAAACGTCAGAGATTCTCAGATTACTTAAAAAAGCAAGACCCAACTATATGATGAATACAAAACATACACATTAAATATAAAGGCACAGACAGGCTGATAGCAAAGAAGATGGAAAATGATATGCTAAGCATAAGAAAGCGTATATGAATAAATAATAACGTCAGAGAAAGTAGATTTCAAGACAAAGAGCATGTAAGAGATAAAGAGGATCATATCCAAAGATTTCAGTTTATCAAGAAGAAATGTGCTGTGGACTGAACTGCGTTCTCCCCCCAATATAAGCCCTGTTGAAGCCCTAACCCCCAATGTGACTGCATTGGAGATAGGGCCTATAGGGAGGTAATTAGGGTTAAATGAGGTCAAAAGGGTGGGGCCTTGATTCAATAGGATTAGTGTCTAATGAGAAGAGGTACCAGAGAGCTCATTCTCTCTCTCCACCATGGGAGGACACAGTAAGAAGGTAGCCATCTGCAAGCAATGAAGAGAGCCGTCACCAGGAAGTGAATTGGCTGGCACCGTGATTTACGACTCCCCAACCTCTGTTGTCTAAGTCACCCACTCTATATTTTGTTATAGCAAACTGAACTAAGACAATATGAGAAAAATGAAGGGAAATATAAATTACTAGTATCAGGAATGGTAAAGGAGATATCACTACAGATTATATGAACATTAAAATGGTAATAGGGAATAGTATGAACAGCTTTATGCCAACAAATTCAAGAACTTAGACAAACTCAAAAAATTTCTTGAGATATAAAACTTATCAAAACTAACAGAAGAAGAAATAGAAGCTCTGAATAGCCCTATATCTAATATTTAAATTGAATTCATAATTTAAAGTCTTTTCCACAAAAACTTCTGGCCCAACTGTCAATTCTACCCAACTTTTAAGACATGAATAATATTAATTTTCCACCAATTCTTTCAGATAATAGAAGAGGAGGGGACATTTCACAATTCATTTTGAGGCCAGTGTAACCCCATCATCAAACTCCAATGAGGGCATTAAAAGAAAGAAAATTAACTCAAGCACATGAATGCAAAATGACTAAAAATATCAACACATAAAATCTAGAAGTACATAAAAAGAATAGTACATTATGGCCAAGTAGAATTTATTACAAGAATGTAAGACTGGTTCAACATCAGAAAATTAGAGTAATTCACCACATTAGTATGACAAAGGAGAAAAGCATATGATCATCTCAGTAAATGCCAAGAAACTATCTGAAAAAATCAACTCTCATTCATAACAAAAACTGTCAGCAAACTAGAAATAGCAGGAAATTTCCAGTCTTATAAAGGGCCTCTATATAAGATCTACAGTTGACATATAGTGAGGGATAGTGGTGAAAGGCTGAACGCATTCCCTCATCAGGAACAAGTCATGATGTATATTATCATCACTTCTACGCAACATTGTATTGGAGGTTCTAGTTAGTTCAATAAGGCAAGAAAAAGAAATAAAAGGCTTGAAGTTTGGAAAGGATAAGTTAAAACTCTTATTACTTATAGGTGACACACATGTTTTATGGAAAATCCTAAGGATCTACAAAAACTGCTAGTGATTTTAACAAATAGCAGGATGCAACTATAAGGAAAACCATAGAACTATAAGTGAATTTAACAAGCTGCAGGTATGAAAGTATCAGACTCAATTGTTCTCTCCATGTCAGAGGTTGGCAAACTATGGCCTGTGAGCCAAATCTAGCCTGCCACCTGCTTTTTGTATTTTTAATTCTTGAGCCTGTGAGCCAAGAATGCTTTAAAGTTTTTAAATAGTTGAAAACCATCCAAAACAATAAAAATATTTGTGACATGTAAAATTATACAAAAATAAAATTTCAGTGTCTATAAGTAAAATTTTATTTGGAACACAGCCAAAGCTCATTTGCTTATGTGTTGTCTACGGCTACTAACATGCTACAATGGCAGAGTTAAGTAGCTGTGACAGAAAGTGAATGATCTGCAAAGCCTAAAATACTTACGCTCTGGCCCTTTACAGAAAGAGTTTGCTGAATCCTGCTCCCTACTAAAACCAAACAATTGTTTGAAAAGTTAAGGGGCTTCCCTGGTGGCGCAGTAGTTGAGAGTCTGCCTGTCGATGCAGAGGACAGGGGTTCGTGCCCCGGTCCGGGAGGATCCCACATGCCGCAGAGCGGCTGGGCCCGTGAGCCATGGCCGCTGAGTCTGTGCGTCCGGAGCCTGTGCTCCGCAACGGGAGAGGTCACAGTAGTGAGAGGCCTGCGTACCGCAAAAAAAAAAAAAAAAATTGTTAAAATACAGTACTGCTTGATTCAATAGCATCAAACACACAATATTTAAGGATTTTTTAATGTGCAAGACCTTTATACTGAAGTCTATAAATTATTTCACAAGAAAATTAAAGACAAACAGAAAGACATATACTGTTAATGAATTAGAAAATAATACTGTTAAGATGTTAATTACCCTCACATTGAAACTTTGATTTAACACCCACCCACCCACACACACACACACACACACGCAAATTTGTTTGTTGTGGTTTTTTTTTTTTGGTAGAAATCAACAAGATGTTTCTAAAATCATGTGCAGGTACAATAAACCTAGACTAGCCAAAATAATCTTTAAAAAGAATTTGACGGACATATAATATCTGATTTAAAAACCATGAAGTTAATAATCAACAAAAAGCAAGAATAGAAACGGATCAATGAAGTAGAATAGAAAGACCCAAAGTAAACCCACACACATATGTTGTCTAAGACTGAGAGATATTTCAGTAGGAGAAGGACCAACTTTTCAACAAATGGTGCTGTAAAACTGTTTCTATACATAAAAAATGATTAACCTAGACCCTTAACGTACACCTTATATAGAAATGAATTTGAGATGACCTATAGATGTAAACTTAGAGTAAAAAAAAAAAACAAGATAAGAGAAAATCTTAGGCAAATATCTTTGTGATCTTGGGTGTAGACCAAGATTTCTTAAGACAGAGACAAAACAGCATTATCCATAATAGCCATAAAAATGGTAAATTACAGTCCATCAGCATAAGAACCTTTGGCCTTCAAAATATGTCATTAAGACATAAAATAAAAGCAAGTCACAGATTGGGAAAAATAATCACAATACCTATATCTGACAAAGGATGTATACCCAGAATATGTAAAGAAGTTTCACAAATCAATCATGAAAAGTAAAACTCCATAAAAATCGTCAAAAACTTAAACACACACTTCACATTAGAAGAGAAACCAATGGCCAAAGCACACAAGGAAAATGCTTGAAATTACTAGTTATCAGGGATCTGCATTATGGGTAAAATTAAAAAGACTGACAATATCAAGTGTGGGTGAGGAATATGGAGTAAATGGAAATGGTACACATTTCTGGAGGGAATGCAAAATAATACTGTCACTAGAATGAAAACGGCTTGTCAGTTTGTTATAATGTAAAATATATACCCACTCTACGTCCTAGAAATTCCACTTTTAAGGACCCTTTTAAGTAATGAAAACTTTGGTCTATAAATAGACTATATAAGTATTTGAAGAGCAACTTTATTCATAATAGCCCCGGACTGGAATGAACTCAGCTGTTCATCAACAGGTTAATGGATAAACAAATTGTGGTATATCCACATAATGGACTAACAATGAGCAATAATCAAGAATAACCTGTTGGTCAACACAAACGTAGATTAATCTCAAAAACATTACGTTGAGCAAAAGACCCTAGATACCTTCCATGGGATTCCATTCATATGAAATTGTAGAGCATGCAAAATTAATCTCCTTGGCAGAATGGGGCTGGGGTAGAGATTGACTGTAATTGAGCATAAGCGATATTATTGAGGTAGTGGAAATGAGATACCTTCATAGGATGTTGGGTAGATGGATGTATGCAAAATTTCTGTACACATACATACAAATTAGGGAAAGGGGCACCATTAACTTGCTGACCTATCCATCTACCGCTCTCTCCTCCTCACTCTCCTTTGCCCATCACAGCCCTGCTCTCCCCGAATATCTCTCAAATCTCCCATTCTATCCATCCCACTGCTGCTGCTCTTGAGTAATCAGTGCCGAGTTTGGGTTCCTCCAAAACAGCAGCTGGTTTATGTGGGAGGTGATCTCAGGAGGCACAGTGAGGAGGGGGCAGGGGTTGGAGGGAGGAAAGCCCTAAAGGCTGAATCAGAGAGCAGGTCATACTGTGGGCTCAGCCCTGCTGGAGGCCCTCTGAGGAAGTGCCTCAGACATGTCCCTCAGAGGGAAGCTGGGTATTTGCCTTCTCACTTCCATCTCTCCCTGGTTGATAGTTTCCCCTGGGGTATTAATCCCCTGGCACTTCCAGGCTGCCCTTGCCATGGTTGGTCAAACCCCCAGGACACTGGAGAACCCCCAGGTGGAGAAGCAGAGGGAAGCAGGGCCTGACGGGGGAGCGGTCATTGCACTGGGAACCGCCCACTACAGGTGCAGGTGAGCCCAGAGCTGGCCCAGGGGACACGGGGCAGGATATCCAGACCTTTTGCCACAGCCATCATCCCTCACCTGGGGGACTACCTTAGCCTCCCCCCATTTCTCGGCTATCAGTCGTGTCCCTCCCATCCATCCCCTAAGGCAGTTGGAGGGCCTCCCAAAAGGCAACTCCTGCCTAAATCCCTTCAAGCGCTCCTCTTGGCTTTTGGGAAAAGAACCCAAATCCTTACTTCTGCTTCAGGGATTGGATCTGGTGTGACTCATGTCCCAAGCGCACCTGCAAAACAGCCAACAGGGAGACTTTCAACTCCACAGACACCCCAGGAATTGAATCCTGGTGTATCCAGTAAGCCAGACAGCCACTGCCCTCCTCCCTCTCTCCCTCCCTCCCTCCCTCCCTCCCTCCCTCCCTCCCTCCCTCTCCTAGTCCCCTGGGGCTCCTGGCTGGAGCATCGGTGCAATTCCAGAGCTCCAGGGCACTGAGGCTCCCACCTGGGAATAACACCTTCCTAAGGACGGACCTGTTGCTGCTCACCCAGCTGCGCTGTTATCACTGGCTCCCCTCGGTTAACTGTAAACCGCCAAACTCTATCTCTGCTCCAACCAGCAAAGCAACCCCAACTTCATGCTGAATGCATAATTTGCTGCAAATTAAACTTAATGAGACTAGAATAATTATGTTGACTTTTTAAAGTACTTAAAGATAAACAAACACATCATTAGATATTTTTGAATATAAACTTTTCCCGTTATTTTCCGAGGGAGACAGAGAGAGGAAGCTGAGGCAGGAGAATCAGAGATACAATGTTGAAGAAGGGGGGTAGGAGGCCTCAGAAACCCATCTGAGGATATGTTCAGACCCCTTGTAGGGAGTGGAATCCAGGCCAGCTTTCCATGAAGGCAACTTCATAATATGTATCCAAAGCCTTAAAAAAATCCATACCCTCTGACCTGGTGAGACCATGAATCTGTCATAACGAAATAATCAGAGATGGAGACAAAGATCTATCTGCAGGACTAGTCATCCCAGCATCATTTATAACAGCCAAATTTAGCTGGAAACCATCTAACTGCCTCCCAATGGGGAATTAACTACGTCAGTTACAGAATAGCCCATGTACTGGACTGGACTGGACTGGCCGTTAAAAATGAGACCTTCAAAAAATAGCTCATGCTGGGAAAATGCTTATAAAAATAAATGCAGGAAATAAAAGCTGCATATAAAACTGGACATAAAGTAAATTCCTAAGTTTGCTAATATAAGCAAAGGAAAAATAATACCCAGAAGGACGTATGCAAAAATACCAACAGATGTTATCTCTGCACGGGGGATTATAAAAGATTTTGATTTTCTTAATTTTTATATGTTTGAAAAATTTCGGCCATGAGCCTCTATTGCTAAAATATAATTTTTAATTTGTTTTAGAATGGAGGTAGTCATACAAGGATCTTTACAGCTCCCTTTCCCACAAGGAGACTTCCCGGATTCAGCTCTGGGGCTAGGGTTCTAATCTCTGCATCTCTAGGTCCTTATTTAAATCTTCTAGCTGTGGGGCGGGACCCAGGTTTTAGGTTGTCACTCAGAATCCTGTTTCCTCTTCTTTAGTAACAGAATACCAGGGCTGCTGGGAATGGATAGGTAGGTCTCCTGCTTAAAAGCTGTATTTACTAGTTCCCACCCCTCCCCTTTCATTGGTATGGCCAGTGGAATATGAATAGAAGTGTTAAGTGTGATTTCTAGGAAAGCTGTTTGATGGGAGCTTAGCAGTTGGAGAAACACTTTTGGCTCCTTTGTCCTCTCCCTTCCTTTGTCTTCCTATCTGGAATGCTGCAATAATTTCCGGAGCTTCAGCAGCCATCATATAGCCAATAGGCAACTTTTAGATATGAGGTGATGTACTGGTAAAGGAAAGACAAACAAGACAAAGAAGGAGACAGGGACACTGACAAAATATGTGGAGCTAACAAAGCAAACTGGGAGCTCCTATGCCCCAAATTCTCTTAAACAAGAGCAAAATAATAATCTTCAATTTGTTTAAGCGACTGTTGTTCAGATCCTTGTTACTGGCAGCTGAATTCCTAAAAAATACACTGGGGACAGTCAAGGATGGCAGAGATATGGCAAAACTCTAGCTAATCCATAGAGATCTCAATGAAATTGTTAAGGAAATAGCAGCTTCTCTTGGAACAAGGCACAATAAGCCTGGGCTAAGATGAACTGAGCAGTGAAATCTGTAAATAGAAATAATACTTATAAAATAATACTTAGTGGGATCAAGCTGGTCTTGGTTACTGGACTATGTACCTGCAAATGTACATCAGCCTCACGTAGCAAGAAGGGGTTTTGTTGTTAGGACAATGGGGCCAGGAGGGTTGGTGCTGATTACTTATGAGAACATTGAGCCAATAGATAAAGTATGGTGAAGTTGAGAGTGAAACTGGAAGTCGGGAGACCTGGACTTTTCTTGGGACCTTAAGAAAGTCATCCTCCCTTTCTGGGCTGTTTCTCATCTATTAATGGGGAAGGATGGTCAGACCAGAGCATCTAAGGTTTTTCATGACTCCAAGGATCTCTGACCGTAACCTGGGCTGGATGATTATAATGTGGATGAGTAGGAAATGTCAGCAGAGGAGAGAGTCTTTGCCCCTCCCCATATACACCCCACCCCCACTTACCTTCAGCCTCCTCTCTGGTTCCCAGAGCTGCCCAGAATGTGGGAGGCACAAGGTCAAGCACAGATTGGGTCAGGGCTTCCTGGCTCAGAATCTGAGCCTGTTGCTGTCTCTACTGCTCCTTCTGGGCTAGTGAATTCCCGGGGAGGAAGTCAGTAGAGAGTGTGATGATGTCAACAGACAGACATTGCCCTGCCTGACAGTCATAGCCACCTTATAGGGCTTTTTCTCATCACATTTTAGAGTTGGAAGATACCTTAGTGGTCTCTAGTCCATCCCCTTCCTTGATGCTTAAATTCCTTTTTCAACAACCATCACCAGCTTGCACAATAGTACCATCGTCATTGATAACATCTTCATCATCTTTATCACCAAAACAATCGTCATCACCAGACCCATCATCACTGTCGCCATCATTACCACTATCTCATCATTGCTATCTCATCATCATCACTATCGTCGTCATCATCATTATCACTGACATTTATTGAGTACCTTTTTTGTGCCAGGCAAGATACTGGGTGCTTTACGTACTTGATTGCACCAAATTTTCATGATAATCCAATTAGTTAGGAATTTATAGATGAAGAAATCAAGCTCAGAAAGGTGAAGTGCCCAAGACAACGCAATAATAAGCAGAGGAGAGAGGATTTGGATCCAGGTCTATCTGATCACAAAGGCTAATCTCTGTCCCCTGTACCTTGCAGCCCTGAGAGCTGGCCTCTGCTATGTACCTCCAGTGGTAAAGAGGTCACTGTCCCCACCAGGAAGGATGCTCCATCTTGAGTCAGCATCCCTTATCAGAGGGAAATCGGCTTTCCCGTGACCTTACCCATTGGTCCTGGTTCTGCCCTTCTGAGCTATGCAGAAAGGGGCTGACCTCTGATTCATGTGATAGCCCTTCTGATGTTTGAGGGCAGCTTTCGTCCTTACTTTCACCTCTTCTTTTTAAGAATGAGCACCTGATTCCTTCAAGAGCTCCTCAGTGAGGGCACCCTTTACACACTTCTCTGGCTCCCTGGTCCCCCTGAGCTTGTACAAGCCCCTCCTCCGTGGTCTTCCTGCTTCCACTCTTGCTCCCTATTCCTCTTCTCCACCCAGAAGCCAAGTGATCTTTTAGGATAATCAGATCATGTCACTCTCATATTTAAAACTCTGCAATTAATTCCCTCTACATTAAAAAGAAAATCCAAAGTCTCCCGTGGTCTATAGACCCTAAATGATCTTCCTCCTGCTGACTCCTCACACCTCATCTCCTACCCACTGCTGCTCTGTTCCAGCCACACTGGCCTCTCTGCTCTTCCTTGAGCACATAATGCTCATTCCTGCTTCAGGAGAGCATTCTTTTGACTGTTATCAGCAAGCTTCACTCCTTCAATTTATTCAAGTCTTTGCTCAACTGCCACCTCCTCCAAGAAGACTTCCCCGATCACCCTCTCTAATACAGCCTTCTCATCCCTAGTCCCTTTTCATTCACTATTTTCTTTCATACAATGTATCACTGCTTGATACATACTTATTTAATATCTGTCTTCCCAACTGGAATACAAATTCCATGAAAGCAAGGATATTGCCAATTTTCTTCACCCCTCTATCTCCAGGGTCTAGAAGAGGGCCCAGAACATAATAGGATCCTTATTAAACTATTAAATGAATGAATGAATCCATGTGACCTGGTTCCCCTGCCTTTTTCAGACCGGAGGCCCTTCTTTTAGACAAAGTTCAGCTTATCCATGACCTTCTACATTTGTTCCTCAGAATGGCAGAAGAGTCTGAGCCTCCCAGCTGAACAGGACTCTCACCTCCCTTTTGCTAGACTCCATACCTCTATTAACATGGTCTAAAAGACAGAAGATGTGCACAGAAGAGTGTTCGCTTTGGAATCAGAAAGATTGAAGTTCAAATCTCAGCTCTGCCATTTAGTTCTGTATTATTTAGCTTTTCTAAGCTTCAATTTCTTCTTGTGTAAAATGGCACCAATCATACCAACCTTGCAAGCGTCTTGTGAAGATAAAGATTATGTGAGCACACAGTGCAGAGTAAGCGTTCAGTAAATGTTCAGAAGCAAAGATAATTTTATCTCTTGATAAAATTATTTTCATTGTTACCAATATTATTATTGTTGCTCTTATTAAGCTAGCCAGGTTTGGGGACCCTCCATCTCATCAGAAGAGCCTTGGTTGGGACCAGACTGGACTGGAGGTGGGGGAGGAGTGAAGGGACCAGTGACATAAGAGACACATCATCTCGCGGGTTCACACTGAGCTCCCTGTCAGCTCCCATCAAAGCCTGTCTCTTTCTTCTGTACCTGAACCATTGATTTGTTTTTCTCAACTCAGCTCAGAGCTTCACACTGCATGCTAAACTCACATTTACATATGGAATCCCTCCCTGTGAGTCTCCCTCAGTGGCTCTAGCCTGTGGGGATTTTCTTCCTACCCTGGTTCTGCCATCCAAAGTGCTTTCTCTTCCTCCAAGACCCTGTCATCTGAAATCTGAAGCAAAGCTCACACTTATCATGCTGAGGGTCCCCCCCTGCCCTGCACCCGCCCCGAGTACAGCTTCCCCTAGTGGCAGGAGCTGTAGCTGACATTCAGTAGACCCTCTCCCAGGGCTGAAGAGAGCCCAACACAGAGGACTCACCAGGGTTGTGGGCTGGTGGGAAGTGGTGGTGTCAGCAGGAGGACCTGGGGGGTTGACAGAGCAGGGAGTGGCAGGGCTGGCTGAGGATGAACCCCCATCATCCCAGCCTACGTAACCCAGATCTGGGTCAAATCCCAGCTCTGCTGTTTACAGCCAGCTGATGACTTAGGGTGAGTCTCCTCTCCTCTCTGAGACTCTATGAGATGATAGCTCCCACCCCAGATGATGCTGCGGGCAATAAAGGAGACCGTGCCTGTGGATGTGCTATGGAGGGGCTGGCACACTCACCATCTGCAAGGCAGGTGATGTCACAGGTGATATCACAGGTGAGGTCCGGGTGGCCTTGAGGTCACGCTGCTATGTGGAGCAGTGGGTAGGAGTAGACTTGGGTTTGAATCCTGGCTCTGCTACCTCCGGCTCTGTGACAGAGGCAAACTTCTCACCCTCTCTGAGCCTCTGTTTCCTCCTCTGTGTCAGCATCTCCCTGCCAGAGGGTGGTTGGGAGGAAGCATCACTTTATGACTTCAGCTTGCCAGCCCTACTAGAGGCTCCATCACTGTCAGCTGCCCCCTCCCGCCCTCCTCCCAGTGAGGGTCCCACCTGGGAGCACATCCCTGATGGGGCAGCCTGGGCGAGGAGGCCAGAGAGCAGAGGAGGCAGCAGGGACATGCCCAGGTGCACACATGTTCACGGAGCCCCAGGGGTGTCCACCTTCCTAACCGAGAGGTGGCGGCTCTGGGGCCCGGCTGGTGCTGACTAGCAGACAGGCACCCCCATGCCTGGTCCCAGACATTGAACTCTGTGGAGCAGGGACAGGCACTTGCTTCCCGAGCAGGAAGGGCACCTTGACTCAGGGGAACAAGTTCTGGGCAGCCCTCCCCCTCTTTCCAGTTTCCGGCAGCTTCTCTGCAGAGGTCATGGCTCCCATCACCCTGCCCAACCCACCCAGGACGTGGGCCCAGGACTCACTCAGCACTGCCAGGATGACCTGCACGCTCCATGGTTTCCTATATGGGGACAGATCTGACCAGACCCTCTGCACTCTTGCCTGGCCCATGTCTGTGATGCGTGCGTGAGCCTTAGAGGTCAGCTAGATGGGGGAGGAGTAGCCCGTGGCCTGGCCTGTGGGTTTAGACAGTTGAATAAATTCTTAACTCAGGTTAAGTGATGTAGGCTCATGAGATACTTTAGAAATTGTCGTAACCTCTGGCCAAAGGAGACACGAGGCAGAGAGTCAGCCAGTGTGAATAGAATCAGAACATCACAGAACCGGAAGAGCCTCACCAAACTAATTTCAGATGTGGAAACTGACTCTCAGAAGCAGGAAATGTCTTACCCAGGGCCACACAGCAAGTCTGTGACAGAGCCAGGAGTCCCTGCCAGCCAGCCACTCCGCCTCTGGCTCCACCCCCTGAGGAAGACTGTGTCCAGAAGGGAGGTGAGGCCTTTCTGCCTTGTGTTTGTAAACAGCGCTCTTTCCGCACACCTGGCACCACACAGGCAGTTAATCACCACCTCATGTGATCCTAACGTAATCGTCCCCATTTTACAGATGGCAAATGAGAGGGCAGCTGACTTGCCCAGGGTCTCTCAGCTGGTGGGGACCTGTCTATCTGACACCAAAGCCTGAGCCTCCCATGCTGCCCCCCAAAGAGCTCAACCGAGATCCAGGTCCCCAGGGGCTGAAGGTCTCAGGATAAAGCCCCCTGTCAGAGTATGTGCATTTGGGAAGGCCTGGGGACTCTGCTGGGTGTCCTCCCTGGCTTGACCTGTGGGCTGATCTGTCCCCCAGTATCATCAGAGCAGTGCTCCATCTTAGTTATTACCCTTGGCTTGACTTGGGGTCTCGGTGGTGGAGTTCGGGCAGGGCTGTCTCCAGGATCAGGCCCAGTAGAGCCTGGGATAGGATGAGTGATTCAGGATTTTGCCTGGTGAGGCCAGAATGGAGAGAGGGCCCTGGGACTTGAGACCTGATGCCTGGAGCCAGAGGAGCTTGTCTTGGGGTGAATGAACTTGAGCTTGCCCAGAACCTGGCCCCAACCTGGCAATGGTCTGAGGGCTGAGAGGTCATTCAGAAGCTCCTCCCCCTGCCCCCAACCCAGGAGGCTCTACCTCCTTTACTCTGTTGCAAGCAGAGCGGGGGTTGGCCTGGCTCTTTGGAGGTGCAGGTGGAGGAACAAGGTGGTCCCTCAAAGATGAAGAACTCCAACTGCTGTTTGCCAGGGGGTTCCTGACACGAGCTGGAGGTGGGGGGAGGGAGGAGCATCGCCAGGCACCAAAGAGAGAGGAGCGGAGGCACTGCAGAGGTGAAAGGGGCCTGAAATTCAGCCAGGTGGCGGGGGCTGTGTGTGTGAGAGAGAGAGAGGAGAGAGAGAGATGAGAGAGGGAGGGAGGGAGGGAGGGAGAGAGAGAGACAGGGAGGATGTATGAGTGTGTGGGAGTGGGCTTGGGGGTGCATTCTCACCTGGGGGCATCTGGGTCTGCTGAGGGAGTCGGGGGTCCTGGAGGGGTGGCATGGGGTGCTGGGAAAACCACTGGACTGCAACTTAGGAGATCTGTGACCTCCCTCCCAGCCTACCTGCAGCCTCAATGTGCCCATCCGCAGACTGGGCTGCTGAAGAAGAGTCTCTCTGAGGGTCCTTTGAGTCTCTAAGCTGGGGAGAGTCATGTTGGGGCTCCCTAACCCTCAGTGGGAATGGGCCAGCAGATGGAGAAGCCTCTGGGGCAGCCCTGTCCCTTCTTGGGGTGCTTGATACCTGATGCCAGCCATGTGGGTCCTGTTGGTACAGCAGCCAGGAGGCCCTGATTCTCAGACTGCACTGAACTCCTCAGCAAGGGGCCAGCTGGGGGCCGTTCTGAGTGATCAAGCCTGCAGGGAGCCGGTTGATTGCCTGGGAGGGGGAGCAGGTTCAGCGCCCCTCATTTGTCATAAAGCATGGTGTGGGGTCTCAGACATACCTGTCTTGGAGTTGGAAGGGCTGGAAAGATTCCTTCACTTACTCAAAAATATCGATTGGGTTCTTTCTAGGACTTTGTAATTACAAACGCAGCTGCCGTGAGCACTCTTGTTCAAGTCCCCAGCGCACATGTACAGGAGATTCTCTGGGGCATATTCTTTGGGTAGAACTGCTGAATTAGAAGGTCCGTGCATGTTCCACTTTACAAGACGGCGCCAAATTGATTTTCAGAGAGCCTGTATTGTTTCTGCTCCCAGCAGCGGTCTGGAGAGTTCCCATTGCTCTCTATCTAGACAGCAACTTCAGTCCTGCCCGACTAGCTGGTGTGAGATGGGAATCCTCAATGTTCTACAATTTGCATTTCTCCGATTGCTAATGAGATGGCACATATTTTCAAATGATTATTAGCTCTTCAGGTTTCTTCTTGAAATGCCTATTTATATTTTTTACCTAATTTTCCACTGGATTTTTAAAATTGTTTTCTCAGTCTTTTTAGGAAGTCTTTATATATTTAGGCTAGAATCATGGACTGCTTATGTGTTATAATGTCTGGTCCTGTGCTGTGGCTTATTTTTCCAGTTTATTGATAGTGACATTGGATAAACAGAAACTATTTAAATTGAATCAAATGTATCTTTCATTTCCTTTATGCTTGGCACATTTCGTATTTTGGTAAATATCTCCTTTTCTACCTAAAGTCATAAAAATCACCTGTATTTTCTTCCAAAAGCATAGAAATGAAAAACAAAAATGCAGGACAGTGGTGACCTCTTATGGGGTGTGGGAGATGCAGAGTTGAGAGGATATGGGAACGGCCAAGCTCTTGGTAACGTTTTAAATCTCGAACTCTGGTTCGCTGGAGTTTACCATGCACTGATGGTTCATAACATACATACATAGATGGACAGGTAGATAGAAAGATGTGTAATACAGATTCTGTTGTACGTATAGAAAATTACATCATAAAAAACCAAGATTTAATGAAGTAATATATGAAAAGCTCCTGACACAGGGCCCAATACATACAAATGATGCCAGCTAGGCTTGCCCACACTCTTCCTGGGGTCAGGCTTGGCAGCAAGGGATTTACATGCACAGTCTTATTGAGTTTTCACAGCAGCCCTATGATTTCTACCCCATTTTACAGATGAGAAAGCAGACACCCAGAGAGAGTAAGTGACTTGCCCCAGGTCACACAGCTAAGGGAATCTGAGAGGCAAGCCCAGGTTTGTGTGACTCCAGATCAGTCCCTCTCAGCCCCTGATCCCTTCCCTCCCTGTCACACAGCAGGAGGCTGCTCTGATTTCCTCTGTTCCTACAGCAGTACTCCTTTCTACTCCCAGCCCACCCTTAGCCTCTGGGCATCACCCTCACTGTGGCCAGGGCAGAGCCAAAAAACCCTCTGGGTGCAGGTGAGAAGCCTTCTTGACTGTGACCTTGACCATCAATATAAGAGAGAAGGTGGAGGAGGAAGGGAGGTGAGGAGGGAGAAGGGGCAAGAGGACTGACAGAGGAGGAGGAGAGTAAAGGGACAATGACAAGGGGAGAGAGAGAGGGAAGGAGACAGAGGGAGGGAGGGACAGGTCAGACACCAGCAACCACAGGGAAGACAGACAGAGGACAGCCCGTCAAGCTGGCTCTAACAATGGTGCCCAAGGAGGGCCTGTCACCATGGATACCGGCCTAGAAGGTCTGCAGGGGTGTACCCCAGAGCTCTGGTCCCACCCAGGCCTCCTGGTCCACTTGGAAGAAGAACCTGAAACACCAACCAACCAGATCCACAGACACAGCCAGGAGGGACACCTCGCACTGAGGCCTCCAGCCCATCTCAGGGTGAGATCAAGCAGATGCCACGTAACATGGACACTTGGAAAAGTTCTGCATTTCGGTTCAAAATGAGCTGCAAAGTAGAGAGGGAGGGCGAGCTGCCTTGTCAGCAGCTCCTGGAAAAGCCGAGCTGGAGGCTCCACGTAGTTGACGGGGGTGTGGTTGCTGGAAAAGCCAGTGTGACGGTGGGTGACTTCGATGCAAGACGAGGGTCCAGGGAGGAGGTGAGAGACCACCGTCCTCTGGGCTGGCCCTGGGCCACCTGAGCCTGCTGTGCAAGGAGGGGACAAGCACAGGTGCAGGGGAATGTTCTGGAAGGCTTGCAGGGTCAGCGATCAGAGGCAGGAAACAGAGCAGCATGGACAGACCGTGGAGTCCGACGGGGCCTGGGTTGTAACCCCAGCTCTGCCTGTCCTGTGGCCTCTGAGAAGTCCCTTAACCTCCCTGAGCCTCAGTTTCCTCATCAGTAAAATGGGGTGATCACAGTGCCTCTTCTCAGGGTTGTTGTGCAAATTCTGTGTGAAGTACTGAGCCCAGGGGAGGTGCCCAGGAAATGGTGGGTCTGAGGAGCTGGGGTCACCAGCTGGAGAAGGGCTGGTGGCACCCTGGGAGCTGTGTGCACCATGTGGAGAGCTGCCATCTGTCTGCCCCACACACACGCACACAGAGCTGTGGATCCAGAACAGGACCCGGGTGAGGACCTTCCTAGATGCGGACTGCGGTTTGATGTCAGGAGGTCCCACCCAGCAGGAGTGGCTCAAGACACAAGGGGCTGCCTCAGGGGCGAGAGAACACAGAGGCTCAGGGAGGTCGAGTGACTTGCCTGGGGTGGCTCAGTAGAGCCAGGTCTGAACCTGAGACTCTGACCACAAAGCCAGCGCTCCTGACCTCCACACAGGAGGACGACATCGTCCACGTGGGCAGAGCAGGTGGACCATCTGAATGGCCTCCACGCTGGCCCTTGGTCATTTCCAACTATCCTCCTTGGGTATCTTCCTTCCTTCAACACGGGGAAACCTTCCTCTCGTAGTAACTTCATCTGTCAGTTACATTCAAATGCTGTGAAGAGAATGTATCTTGATCTGGGTGATCTACACTCTCACAGCCACCCTGTGAGGTAAGCAGGGTGATCTCATGCTGCAGATAAGGAAACTGAGGCTCAGAGAGGTGGAGGGAAAGGTGTGAGGAGTCAGGGACTGTCGAGGGTACCAGGGCAACATGCTTCCTTCCTGGAGGGTCACCTGGGCTCCCTCCCCCTGCCTATACACAAGGGCTGTCACCCCTGACCTGTGCATGCACCAGGGGGCCCCGTGGATGATCTCAGCCCCTGCCGGTACTAGCTATGTGCTGTGAACAAGTCACCTCTCCAGGTCCCAGTTTCCTGAGGTGGAAGATAAAGGTAATTGCGGCCCCTCCAGAAGGCTCCAAGAGGGTCAAATGACTTCACGCTTGTGAAGTCCAGGCATGATGCCGGGCCACAGAGGTCCTCAACAAATGGCCTTTGCCGTGACCCAGAGGGGTGATAAGACCCTTTAATGTCTCCTGGGATCACGGTGTGGGCGTGCCCATGCTGGCACATACACGCTCACACATCTTACCCTCACCTTTTCCGCACACACGCAACTATCCTGAGCGACCTGCCTGTTGGGTTCCTGGGGCTCCTCCCACTTGAGGAAGATCATGTCCTCCAGCGGAGTGAAGGTCAGGGACTCAGCCGCAATCCCGCCAGGCACTGCAAGGGAAAGGCGACCCAGGGCAAGGGACACCGGGCTTTGGAGGCAGATGTTTGGGTTCAAATTCCAGCCTTGCTATTTCCTAGCTGGGATGCTTGCACCACTCAGCCTCTCTGAACCTCAGCTTCCTCATCTGTGAAATGGGGATGATATTGATCCCTCTCTCACCAGGGGGTGGGAGCATCAAATGGGGGTGAGTTGTTCTCAGTGCCCAGCATATAGCAGGTGCTGTGAGTTCCCAATTCAATTCCTCTCCAGCTAGAATGAGGCTGGAGAAGGGCTTTGGAGATGGCAGGAAGGATCATGTATGAAGGTGTGTCCAGCCAGGGATAGGAGAGGAGGAGAGGCTGGCCCCTGCTCCTCCCCCACCATGAGCACAGTCAGAGCCATGGCAGAAAGGCGGACTCAGAGGGCATCTGTGCAGTCCCCCAAATTCTAGAAACCCTTAAAATGAGGAACCAAAGAGGGGAAGTGGTTTTCCCAGGTCACCCAGAAAACAGGGGGCAGATCCAAGGCTAGAAGTCAGACTGAGCTGGGCCTTCATCTCACTGGCCTGTTCCTTGTGGCCAGAAACCTGTCTCCACCACACCATCAACCTTGCCCTCAGCCTCACACTGACCCCACAGCTCTTGGAGTGAGGGGAGGGGGAGGTCAGCTTCTGCGGGGCCGTGGATACACTCCTGTAAGGCTCGGACTTTTGCCTAGAGGTTCCGAAGTCCATCTCAGTGTGGAAGGATTGGGGTCTGAGGGTAAGAAAGATGGAGTTGTGTGACTTTGGGCAAGTACTTTGACCTCTCTGTGCCTCAGTTTCTTTGTCTGTAAAATGGGATAATAATGCTGCCTCCCTGGTAGGGTTGTAAGCATCTCGCCTGTACTGCAGGTAACAGCCTGGCACATAGGAGGAGCTCCATCCATGTGGGCTGCTGGTATTGGGGCCAGGTTTGCCACCTGCAGCTGTCTGACCTTGGGGAAGTCATTTCCCCTCCCAGTGTCTCCAGCCCAGCCTGAAATGGGGCCCATTGTAATAACAGCACAGAGACACAGGTGGTGAAGATCAAATGGGAGTTTCAGTGATTTAAAAAAACCCCAGGATGTCTGTGTACCGATCGGAATACACGGAACTCAGCAGAAGGTGCAGTGCGGATGGTTATCACTGCCCGGGCTCTGCTGCTTCCCCTCCCCACCCCGTCGGGTCTCTCCTCGGTGGTCTCCCAGCCCCTCCAGCTGCCTGCTAATGAGCCAGAGGCTTCAGTAATGAGGCCGCTTCACCATTTAATGCACTGGAACAACCTTGGAGGGAGAGGGGACGGAGTGGGGGGAGGAGGGAGGCAGATTAGCTCGCCCACAGAATCCCCTCCAGTCCGCAGTGCTCAATAAGAGGAGGAGATGGGTCCCTGCTGCCCGTCCTGCAGGAGCCCCCAGCAGAAAGGTGGCCATGGAAGTGGGAATCCCCTTCTGAGTGTGGAACAACGCACCTGCAGAATCAGCTAGCCTTGAAAAGTGGAGTCTGATACCTGAATTGACCATGTGCCAGGCCTTTCCTGACAAGTGCAGCGGGACTGTGCCTGGGCCAATGAATGCCAAGCCCTGGGCTCTTAGCAGTGCCTCTCTCTTCCCACCCTCTTCCAGGAGTCAAGCAGGCTCAGGGATTGGTAGAGATCCTGGGCATGGGGCAACATCCAGCTTCCAGCGGGTCTAGGCCAGTCCTGAAGGGAGAAGGATAAGATGGGACCCTACAGAAGGGGCTGGTCGGGGGCCAGGCAGGCACTGAGGCCTGGGATCAGGGGAGGGCGAGGAGGGCGTGGTGGAGGCAAGAGGGAGTGGAAGGAGGAGCTGATCAGAGCCCAGTGTCAGGGAGAAGCCCTTGGGCCAAAGGCTGGGGGAGGCCTTCAGAAGCTAGAACTGGTATTGTGTCCCCAGACTGGCCTGAGCTGTGCAGGCTTGAGGGTCTAGGGGGCCAAGCCTCAGGATCTTCCATGAAAGCAACGAACATGGGGGTGGGGGGTTGCATATGCCTGGGACTCAGCCATTTGAGGGTGTGGAGGGGAAGGAGGGGGATGTCCTGCCCCAGGAATCCTATGGCACCGAGGAGAGTGTAAGATGCAGCTGGCATGAGAGATGGCACGGGAGATTGGACCGCAGGCACCGTGGGTCAGAACCAGGTGAGTTAGGGGTCTTGGTTGCTAGTGACAGAAACCCCACACAAACCAGCTTCAGCTCAAGAAGGGAGTTGATGGGATCTGGTAACTGCAGGTGCTGGTGGAGGGGGCTGGGCTCAGCGATATTGTCAGGCCTCCGTCTCTCTCCACTCTTGATTCTGGTCTCCATCACGACGGCCTCAGTCCCAGGCAGGTCCTCTCCTCGAGATGGCCCTACAACTCCACGCTGACACCCTGCCAACTCCAAATGTGTGGACATTCCCGCAATTCGGTCCCCTTGGCTCTGATTGGGTCTTCCATGAGTCCCTCACTGTGTGAGGAGCATTTGAGATTCTGATTGGCCAGACCTGTGACTCAGCCCACCCCTCTGTCTGGGAGTGGAGTGACTTCTGCAGGACCCCAAGACTGGCAAGGCTGATCAGCGCTTCCCCAAGGAAAATAAAGATGGCTGTTACCAAGGCCGGGTCCAGATGCTGGGCGAGCAGAGCCATCAGCTGTCCACCATGGGTGGAGCCAGAGATGGGAGTGGTGGGATTTTGGCCCTACCCAAATGCCCTTTGCTAGGTCAACACACCTGTCCCCCAGCTGCTATGGTGTTGGTTGCTAACAGCTCACAGCAGGACTCTTTTCAGGGAATTGCCCTCTGCTGAAGGGAGCTGACCGCTGACTACCTGGAAATGCTTAGAATGTTACCCTCCCACTGGGGGCAACCTGCAGCTAATGACCACCTGACACAGGTACAAAAGGCCCAGCTCATTGCTGAAGGGGCACCACGCTCCAGGGCTCCCTGTGGGCTCAGGCTGGGGCCAGACCCGAGCTGAGCCTTCAGCCTTGCCTGGCTCCTCTCTTTCCTCCCCTGTTTCCCTCGCCCCCCTCCTGAGAGCCCTCTCCACAAGCCACTTGCCCACAGGTCCCCATCCTACTCTGCTTCTAGGAACCCAGCCTACACTGGATCCCTGACTGGCACAGTCTCACCTACACGGCCACCCTCCCGAGGAACACATTCTTCCCTGAGAGGGGATGAGTGTAAAAGGACCATCTTGTCAGACTCGGAGAAAGCGAGGGGCTGGCATCTTGAGGTCTTTTTAACCCAAACTCCTGCTGCGAACTCATCCCAATTCTCCCCACGTCTGCTCCAGGGCCTCATTCCATCCACCCTCTCCATGTAATTCCCACGTTCTCTCCAATCCAGGTTTGATCAACAGAAGGTTATAAACAAGTCCCAGAAAAAAGGAAAATCAGCATCTCCTCAGAGCAGCCACTGTCTATTGGCAGATGGCAAACTGCTCTGCAACCAATATTTTTTGTTTTTATTTATGTATAGATAAACAGGACTGAATTAATTAAAATTTTTTCTTTCCAACCTCAGGTCTTGGATGAGTGAGAGTTTCTTGGTCCCACAGTGAATTGGTTACCAGGTTTCAATAAGGGATTTGTCTTCGCCATTACAGTTCATTATGGATTTACAAGGGAAGGAAGCTGGGGAGGTCTATATAGTCCCGGTAAGAAGATTGTTTAGCCTTTCTCCTCTTTAATTACATGATGCTCTGTGAAAAATGGGGAAAAAGAGACCCAATTGCCCCATCTGTTCCAGATATGAATACAGTTAATACGGGAGGAGGTGGGAGTTGCTCAGGGGCGTCCCACTGGCTGACATGCTTCACCCCCTCTTGAGAGCTGCCTCGTGGCCGGAAGGCTCGGCCACAGGAGCCTGACTGGCATCAGGCATGTTGGCCTGGGGAGGGGCCGCTCTGTTCACGGGGATGCAGTCTCTGGGGGTTTGGGTCCGGGCAGCCATGGTCTTCTATTGAGCCACTGTTTCTTGGGCACCATGTGCTGGGGGCTTTATGTGTATTTTCTAACTTCACAGGTATTGTTTTACACACCCATTATATAGATAGAGGAACTAAGGCAGGCAGATGTGTGCAGGGACTGATGAGGTGCAGAGAGGGTGGGTGATGGACTTTTTATAAGTATTAAAGAAGATTCAGACACAGGTAGGATTTGCCCAGAGTGCTCAAGTTGGAGCTGGAATTGGAAGCCAGGTCTGTTGGCTCTAAGTTTCTGCCATTTCTACTCCATCTTTGCTGCCATCTAGTGAACTTGACTCAGTTTCCCCATCTGTGAAATGGGCTCTGGAGACTGGGTGAGATGAATTTGAAGGCTGTCTTGGACTGTTGTGTGCTGTGTTCTGAAGAAGGAAGGGGAGCCTGGAATGGCAGGCGTGGGGAGGGGCTCCAAGGACCAGGAAGGAGAGGCCTCCAGTTCCTGGCACTGGGAGGAGGGTGCAGGCCTGATCAGAGAGGGCTGTTTCCTGGGCAGACAGACCTTCAAATGAGTGGGGGCCCTGGAACCAGCATATCAAGGAGACCCTGCCTCGTCCCAGGCCTGGGTGGGAGACCTGCTCTGGCCCCCGGCACAGGGGATGCAAGGCGAGGCCCTCCTCTTCTCTGAGGCTCCCCATCCCTCTGAGGGGGATTAGCACTTCCTACTTCTTTGGCTGCTTCTACCAAAGGCTCGGTGAGATGCTGCCGTGGAACGTGCTGTGACCTGTGCTCAGCACACGGTAGGTACTTTGTCAGTGTGACCGTCCCCGAAACTCCAGCATCAGCACGTACCAAGAAACACAACAGGACCTCGATTCTGTCATTCAGAGTGAAGCCAGAAAGAGAAAGACAAGTACCGTGTGCTGACACATATATACGGAACCTAAGAAAAAGAAATGGTCATGAAGAACCTCGGGGTAAGCCGGGAGTAAAGACACAGACCTACTAGAGCGTGGACTTGAGGACACGGGGAGGGGGAAGGGTGAGCTGGGACAAAGCACGAGAGAGGCATGGACATACATACACTACCAGACGTAAAATAGAGAGCTAGTGAGAAGTAGCCGCATAGCACAGGGAGATCAGCTGGGTGCTCTGTGACCACCTAGAGGGGTGGGATAGTGAGGGTGGGAGGGAGGGAGACGCAAGAGGGAAGAGATATGGGAACATATGTATATGTATAACTGATTCACTTTGTTATAAAGCAGAAACTAACACACCATTGTAAAGCAATTATACCCCAATAAAGATGTTAAAAAAAAGAAAAACAAATGAAACACAACAATCGTGATAGCTGACACACCAAGTGCTACCCATGCTAAGTGTTGCATCCCTCACAGCTTCGGAACACGGGCACCATTTTGGTCCATTTGACAGAATAGACCAGTGAGGATCAGAGAGCAGGAGGGACTTGCCGTGGAAGTGGAAGGGCTGGGCCGCAAACACAGGCCTGTTTGTCCAGCATGGCCCACGTGCCTTTTCCCTGTTAGGTGTCCGCGGAGCTGCCTGTCTGTGTGGTTACTATGGCAGCCACCTTGGCCTTGGGAGGGGAAGTGGAAAATAGGCCAGAGCAGTAACGAGGCTGCACAGTTCTGATCTGTCCCCTGGTGGGATCTGACTTCACAAGGCTTCTTCTCACATCAGAGGCAGCCCAGTGTCTGGGCCCTGGATCAAAAGCCAGCTGTCTCTGAGCCCGGACATTGGGCCTGGCTCAGGCCTCAGAAGGTCCCCCCCTTGATCCTCCCACAGTGAGTCATGCTGTCTCTGGCATCAGCCCCCGCCTGTTTCCTGAGGGTGTCACTTGCTGCCTGGACCCACGGTGAGCAGAGGTCCCGAGAAGGGCTCGTGCCTCAGACAGCTCCCGGGGGCTGAGACCCCGTTCCCCCCCTTGGAGCCTGTGTGGCTTCCTTTCAAGTGGCAGCTCATGGACGGCAAGAGGCTTTTCATTTGGCAAACCCGGGTTTGGCTCTGTGGGTCCACGTGGGGCTCTGGTCTCCTGGCTCCCTTCCTTTGATGGCCAAGTGGGGATGAAAATATCCTTGTCTCAGCGTTGGTGCAAAGACCTGCGAGGTGATACCTGTGAGGGCTCAGAGTGTGGCAGAGCAGACACAAATCCTGCCTCCCTCTCAGGCTGTGTGACCTCAGGCACGTGTTCACCCACTCTGAGCCTCCGTTTCCTCATGGATGAAGAAACAAGAGGACAAGTCTTTGCTCAAACCTCGTCTTCTCAGGAGGTTTCTCCGGCCACTGAGCCCTGCCCCCTCTCCCAGCCCCAACAATCTATATAGTTTCTTTATACATTATGTTTACTGCTTATTGTCTGCATCACTGGAATGTCAGCCCCTCTAGCATGAGAGCAGGGATCTTTGTTTTGTGTTCCGATGTACCCCAAGTACTAGAACAGTGCCCTGCATGCAGTGGACAAATTTGTTGAGAGAATATACATGGTCCCTGGACAGGGCGGCTCCATCAGTGACCACCACTGTTTTCTTTCTGGCTCTCTCTCCCTACTCTGTGCACACCTGGGCACACCTTCCCACCCAGCCGCAGATTTGGGGGAAGGAGGGCCTGTCTCAGCCACACCTCCTGCCCGCCCGGTACAGGGCACAGACCAGGCACAGCTGCCCATTTCCCACACAGGAGCACACATGTTTACGTATCCATGGTTACTGGTGCCCTTCCCTCCCTCTGCCCATCTGCTGCACCCTTATTTATTCAGCCAACACTTTCGGAGTAGCTGCCACATATATCACATGACCCCACTCATGGTATCATGGTACCATCCATCCTCCCTCAATGGTACCACTGAGGCAGGGGGGTTGATGAAATTCCACTGGAACTAATGAGCTGTTACTCACTGATACTGGGGGTACAGGACCCCGGAAGGCTCGTGCCTCAGAGGAGCTCACAGTCTAAGTGGGGTGATTGAGGGGAGATGTTGATGGGCAGGTGAGATGGGAGAGAGCAGCCTGGGGGAGAGACACTGATGGGGCACAGGGTGTGGGTGGGGAGGGGAGGGCTTCCTGGAGGAGGAGACACCTGCACTGAGTGCGAGGCTGGTGGAGGAGGAGGGGGAGGGGGAGGTGGGATGTGTGTGCTGGTCCTGTAGGGCCTGGATAAACAGAATCCCCTCCCTCTGCCCCACATCAACACCCTGTTAGGCCTCTGTGGTGGGAACTCAGCAGTGAACAAGGCAGCCAAGGTCCCAGAAGTGAGACTAGCATCTAACAGGTGGCGGGGGTGGGGTGGGGCAGCGGCCCTCTAGTCCTGGAGATGGAGCCCCTGAGCCTCAGCCTGGGAAAGGCTGGGATGCCTGAGCCAAGAGCCTGGGTCTGCGGCCATGGCAGCCTCTGCCCGCCTCCCCCTGGTGAGGTCAGGCTTCCTCTGCCAGCTCCTGGGGGACTCAGGCCAGGCCAACTCTGGGGAAATTTCCAGAAAGGCTCCTGAGATGCAGGGAAGGGACTGGCTTGTCCCAATCCCCAGGGCTAAGACTGTGGGCTCTGGGCTCTGTGTTCCCTCTCTGCCACAGGTGCCCAGGACACCCACCTGCCCGCTGAGGTCGGGGTGGGTGGGAGGGGGCCACCCTGGGATATCCTGGAGGACCGACTGTGGACCCAGCCTCCAGAATTCCGGCTCCGCCCTGCCTGTCTCCCATGTCTCCCTCCCTGGGATCCAGTTCCTTCCAGAGAAGCCAGAGTGAACCCGACAGGACAGCCGGTGCTCAGAGCCCACTGAGAGCTCCCAGGTTAAACAGTGAACATAGGAGAAGAGCTCCGTGGAACAGGCCGAGAGGACCAGGAAACACAAACAGAACAGAAATGAAAGTGGGCTCCTGGCTTCCTTTCCCCAGCTGCTTATACGGCGGGAGATGCACCAGAAAATTCCACTCAGCAAAGGCTGTTCCTCATAATTAATGCAACAGGCAAACAAGGACAGAACAGCAAAGGGCTCATCTGGGGCACAGCCATCAATGTTTGGTCACATGGGCTCTGTCCTTGGGGCTTCAGGACCCGTGTCACCCCCTCAGCATGGGGGGACCTGGGGGGGCGAGCCAGGTGAGGAGGGGGAGTGTGGAGATGAGGGCTCCCGGGGACCCCGCATGTTACTGCTGAGAGGAGCTCCCAGTGTCCTCCCCCTGCAGACGCTGAAACTGGGGAGGGGAGGGTCCGGGAACCTTCCTTCTCTCCCAGCCCAGGATTTTCAGATCTGTCAGCCCCTTTCATGGCATCTGCAATGCATGGGATCTTGGAATTAGAGCATCTCTCACAGACTCACAGATGCTTTCACACAGTCTTTGAATCACAGAACCTGAGCATCTGGTCCCTTTCACAGAATCCTAGAATTCTAGAATCACAGGAGTGTTCGAGGACTCACGGGGCCGAGAGCTGCAGAATTAAGGGATCTCTGGAGAAGACCTGGAACCTCACCTACAGATTATTGGACCCTTGGAATCACAGAATCAATTGTGATAAGCTTGGCATTGAAATACACACCCTGCAGTCAGAATCGTAGCACAAGAAGTGACCTTAGTCCAGCTCCCCCTGGTAAAGGAGGAAGACCTCTCTTCACTGTCCTGTAATAACTTGAACTCTTGCAGGGATGGGGAGCTCATCACCTGACAGGGGAACCTGTCCCAAGATTAGGCATACCAGGCTGCTGCTGTTGAACCTAAATCTGCTCCCCCTTCACCCACGCACCCCCCTGTCCACACTTTGTGCCTCCCACCCACTCCGCCCCATCATCCTGCCCCCATGAGGAGCTAAGTGTGAAAACCTGTGGACCAGAAACCATTGAAGAAGCTCTTTTTCCTGGAGAAACACATGGTCCAGCTTGCCCCTCAGGCTAGAGAGGTCTCTCTTTCTCCAGGGCAGAGCCTGGCACCAGGACTTGGGGACATTCAATCCACATTCATTCACCAAGCCAGTCAGCAAGGTGAAGAGAGCAACTGAGAAAAAAGGAGGAGTGGGGAGGCTCACAGGCCCTGTGAGGGTGTGGAAGAAGGGGCGATGCCCTTTCCTGGGGTCGGGAGGATGCCCAGAGCCAGGGGTGGTGGGCAAGGCTGGTCTGTGGGTCGACCCACCTGGTCAGAGTTATCCCAGCCCTGCCACTGACCACTGGGTGACTTTGAAGAGGTTACTCAGTGTCTCAGAGCCTCAGTTTCTCCATCTGTAAAATGGGCTAATGAAGCCCACCCTGTGATCAGTGCCCGGGTAGCAGTGGACTCGCTGAGGCCCAGGGCAGGAGGATAAATTTGTTAGCTCCTCCCCACCCTCTATTCATGCCTGGGTCTTGGGGGATGAGCAGGATTTCTGCACATGAAGAAGATGTGGAATGGCATTCCCGGGAGAGGGAACAGCCTATGCAAGGGCCTGGGAGCCACGGGCCTGTCAGGAGTACTTGGGGAACAGCATGTGTTGTTGGAGATTTGGGGTTTGGGGAGGGGAAGCTGCAGGCACGGTCTGGGGGCATGGGGGACCTGGATGCCCCTGTCCTGGGGGGTGGAGTGAGGGCGCTGGGAGCCATGGCAGGGGGAGGTGCCCACCTGCAAAGATGCCCCACCTTCCTTTCGTCCTCAGCTTGGGGACAGAGTGCAGCTGCCTGGCCTCCTGGGACCCCAATGCACGGCAGGGACAGGAAAGCTGAACAAACTAAAACATGTCAGAAACAACCATCAGAAGAGACAAGAGCTCCCAGCCAACACCCAGCCCTAAGCACATGGAAAGATTTGATGGTGAACCCAATGCCGGAACGTTGGAGCAATTTAGAAGAATCTGGCAAGGTTTTATTATATTCTGATATAAAGAGCTGGATTTTATTAAGTTTATAAAGGAGGCCAAGCCTCCTGGCGAGCCTGGCGGCCCACGGCAGATTTGGGGAAGCAGCCTGAGGAGTGTCTGGGATTCATTTCTGGCCCCATGAACTGTGTGATATGGGGCAAGTTACCTAACCTCTTTATGCTTCGTGTCCTACCCTCATGAGGTCAGGTTGAGGGTCGTGATAGCGATGGAGCTCCTCCATAGCACGACAGCCAGACCGAAGGAGACAGTGCGAGGAAGACCTCTGCTTCCCCCGCCCCAAGGCTTCCCTCTGTCTGCTCTCGGGGGTCCATCCAATCTTGCTCCCTCCTCCCTCCACTGTCTGCACAGGATCCATGCACCTAAGCAGTGAGGCATGGATTTACTCTCCCATCTGGTCATGTGCCCCTCTTCAGAGCATTTATTCATTGGTCCCTCCAGGCTGGTCTCTCCAGCCCATCTGGAGGGGTGCCTGCTGTCCCTCTGGGTTTCTGGGTGACCTGGGCCAGACCACCTGCCCTCGCTCTGCCCCAGGAAGTCCTTTGACCTCTGAGGAGGGTGTGCGAGCACCCACGTGCTCTGGGCCGGGAGAAGGTTCTGCTTCTAGGGCATTTGCAGTGAACAGAGGCTGCCGTCATCCTGTTACTCACGTCCTATGGAAAGGCACAGACACCCCAAGGATAAAGATAGACCTGGCTTCCCGTCCCCTTCATTCCTCCTCTGACCCGGAGAGAGAGAGCTGGGGAGGGAGGTGGGGAGGGGGTCATGGGGCTGGTCTCAGATGAGGTGGGCTCTGCTGCCCCTGGAGGTGAAGAGGGGGATCACTTCAGAATCCATTCTGTGACTGCGTTCTGCGCACCTCCTGCAGCTAAACACACAGTTGGCTGCACTAATTAATCAATGGTTTTTTGTTTCTGTGTTTTTTGGGCCTGTACTTAAGGTTTCTGGTACCAAGATGGAACCCAAAGCCTGATGGGCGTCCGCCTAGACAGGGCTGACTTCTCTGCTCACCTTTCCCATCGCGATCCTCCCGCTTTCCCAGGGAGCAGAGAATCCGTAGAGGAGCAGGGACCCGAGAGCCAGCAGACCTGGGTTCCAATCCCAGCCCCACTCTTAGTACCCTGCGCCATCCTGGGCGAGTCCTTTCCTCTCAGTGTCGCGTGGCCCCCACCGTGCAGGGGGGATAACATTCCAGGCTGTGGGGGGCTTGGGGCCCAAGGAAGCAGGCACTCAACACCCAGAGCTCACGGTATTGCTGTAGCAGCCGCCCAGCTCGGAGCTCCCACATGGCGCATTTCTGAGGCTTCGGGGAGAAAAGTGCCTTCTCTCTGGGTTTGCAGCCCTGGAAGAGCGTGTGCTCCTTGGAAGGAGAGCTGCGATTTCCCTAACGAATGGCACCTGTTCCCTGATCGAGTCCTGGCCTCCTCTTCCTGTCCTGTATCCTGTGCTTTATGTGTGACCTTTGCCAAACACAGCCATTCCTCTTTGGGTGTGGGAAGGATTTTTTTTTAAAAGATTGGCATTTAAACATCCTGAAAGATTTATTCTCTGTAATGGATGGAACAAACACCACACAAATTATGTTCAGAGCAGCAGGGCTGAGGTGGGCTGGAAGCTGGGCTGGGGCCTGGGAGGGAGGGGCGCGGCTGGGGGAGTTCGGAGGCTGCTGGATAAAGGATTCACTTGGAAGCTCTGAACTGGATGCAGTTTACAGTTTGCTGCCTTTGCAGGGGACGGGGGTGGGGCCTACTGTGTGCTGGGCAGGGCACATGCTGAACCCCATTAACTGTCCACCGGGGGCACTGCTGCTCCCACTTTTCTGCAGGGGAGTCTGGGCTCTGAGGGGTGAGCTGACTGGTCCCAGGTCACTCGGCTCACCAGTGCCAGGAGGGGATGTGAGCCCAGGCCTGGATGACCATGGGTTCCCAGCTCTTTCCCTGGCCCTGTGGAGGAGGGACACGTGTACTTGTGCATCAGGAGCACTGGGACCCAGAATGTTAGTGGTGGGACTTGCCATTGACCCAAATGGGGCCAAGTAAGGAGGATCAAATTTTTAAGTTGGCTGAGCATTTTCTTGCGAAGCACAGGGCCAGACACTTTGGGAGGAGGCCAAGGGAGGCCATCTGGGGATGTACATCTCATGTATATATGAAGGGCAGTGCGGAGGGACTCCACGGAGGCCAGCGGTAAGCAGAGGCACACACATGCTTAGGAAGAGTTCCAGGAAGAGGCAGGCTGTGGATGCGAAGATACTCAGCAGAGGAGTGGGAAAGGCACACCTGGCAGGGGAACCAGCATGAACGAAGTCACAAACGTGGGACTCGACCGGCACGTTCCTTTAATGCCGCATGTTTATTCATATTTCCAGACACTGTTTTAGGTCTTCACAGTACAGATGACTCAGAAATGACTCCTGCCCTGAGTACCTAGAGGCCTAGCTGGTGAGCCAGACTAGAAAACAGATTGTATTCTTTATCTCTTGCATTGCAATGTGTTACCCCAAACTTAGATACTTAAAGCGACGCATTGATGATCTCACAGTCTCTGTGGGTCAGGAATCCAGTGCTGGCTTAACTGGGTCCTCAGGCCCACGGTCTCATGCAGGCCGCAATCAAAGTGTCATTCACGTGATGATCATTTTATGATGTGTGGAAATATCAAATCACTATGTTGTACCCCAGGAACTAACAGTGCTGTAGGTCAATTATACTTCCAAAAAAAGTATCATCCAGGACTGTGGTCTCATCTGGAGGCTTGACTGGGGAGGGATCTGGCTCTAAGCTCATGTGATTTTTGGCAGGATTCGATTTCTTTTGGGCTGTGTGATTGAGGGCCTCAGGGCCTCATTTCCTTGCTGTCTGTTGGCCAGAGGCTGCCTTCTGTTTCTGCCATGTGGGCCTTTCCAATGTGCCAGTCAGCCTCATCAAAGCCTGAGAGTCAAGAAGACAATATAGAGAGAATCCCAGACAGACAGAAGTTAGAGTCCACTGTAACCTAATATCAGAAGTGACGCCTCATTGCTCTTGCCACATCCTATTCATTAGAAGCAAGTCACTAGGTTCTGCTTAACTCACGGGAGAGGATTACACAGGGTGTGAATATAGGAGGTGAGGGTCATTGGGGGCCATGTCACAGGCTGCCAACAAAACACGAAGAAGTGGGGGCACCACTGCTTCTTGGCTGTGTGGTCTCAGGCAAGTTGCACAGTTCTCTGGACCTCAGTTTCCTCATCTGCACAGCAGAGACAATAATGATCCTGCCTCACAGTATGAGGTGAGGATTAAGTGAGATGACACAGGTGACAGGTGAGGACAGAGCCTGGCACATGTTACAGGCTCAGGACGTTCTCCACCAGCTGCTCTGGGGTTGAGTTGAAGGGGCAATTAGTTCTGCCTGGAAAGGGCTTCACCAAAGAGATGAATTCTGGGCTTTGAAGGATGCATAGGAGTTCCTCAGAGGGAGGAGAGGAAGAGGGGAATACATCAGGAGCCCTGGCAGGGTGAGGGTGGAATTAGGGTGTTTGGCATACAAAACTCCACTTTGCCTGGAGTTTCCTGGGAGGGAGGGATGGGAGAGGTGGTGGGTGGTAAAACTGCTGAGTAGGGAGGCATGATGGCCTGAGGCAGCCAGCAGCAGGAGCCACAACAGGTCCTGGAGCAGTGATGCAGGTGATGTGAAGGACGGCTGTTCTGCCTGGTGACCCCCATGTCAGGCAGGAGGAGGGGAGGAGTGGGGGTGGAGTCTGTGTTTCAGGGCTCATGACAGTGCATCATTCATCCTGGTGCCCAGGGCTCTGGAGAGGGCATGAGGTCAGGGTCCAGCACACACGAAGTCTCATCGAGGTGAATTCTCTTCCCTTGTCCAAGCCCCTCACTTCACTGATGGGGAAACTGAGGCTCAGAGAGGGCAAGTGACTCCCCCAGGGACACACAGCAGGTCTTGTACTGAGACCCCAGGGGCTGCCTTTGCCTTGGGAAAGGGGGAAAGAGGGAGGAGAAGGAGGGGCAGCCCAGGGAAGGGGGCATGGGTCTGGGTGCTTTTGGGGCATCTGTGTGAGAACAGGACAGTGAATTTAAGGTGCTTCCTCCCCAGGGAGGGAATGAAAGCGGCTCAGCAAGGGAAGCCTGTGAACTAATTGTCCCCTCTTCCTCCTCCTGGCAGGATTAACCCCTGCTCACCCTCAGGCCCCAGAGCAGACAGCCCCTCCTTGGGGAGCCCCCTGACCTCCCAGGCTGGTTGGGGTTTCCCTCTGCTTTCACACTGCCTGTGCTTCCCCCTGAGATCCCACTGCATCCTCAATGTCTGTCTCCCATGGGACTGGGGGCCTGGAGGGCAGTGATTGTCTCCATCCCCGTGGATGGCACAGGGCCAGCCTCCCTCAGCACTCATGGAGAGATGGCTCTGCCCCTCAATAGCTGTGAGACCTTGGGTAAGTCTCCTGCCTTCTCAGAGCCTCAGCGTCCTCATCTGTGAAGGGGGATGAAGTCACATGTCCCACGATCGCCGTGATATGGAAGTGACCCTGGTTCCGGACACACTACGTGATCTGCAGAGCCCAGCACAAAATGAAACTGGGGCCCCTTGTTCAAAAACCTTTGTGAATTTCAGGACAATGACTGCAAGGCATTAAACTCCAAGTCAGACGTCCTGAGGACAGGCCCTTGTGTGACTACACTGCTCAAAGGTCCCGGAAGCAGCCCAGCTGGGGCCTCCTGGACCTGCTGGGGGCCTGTCCCTTTAAGACCTCCCTGGAGGCCTGCCCACCCTCTGTCCACACAGAGCTCCCCTCCACGTCACCTCCTCCTGACCTTCCGACTAATGTTCACAGGAAGCTTCCCGCAGGCAGCGCTGACATTTGCGGAAGCTCTGTGGTTGGTTAGCACACCCCGCGTTATGACTGGGACACCGTCTCCCTGCTCTGGACAAGAGTGAACACTGAGGCAGCTGACTTCATGCCCACGGTCTGTCTTCCTAGTTCTGCCTCCAGGTGTTCTGGGTCCCTGCATCCAGTGCTGTGTTATTGTGATGTTTACTTGGAACCCAGGGGGCAAATGACTCTCCACCATACAGATTCCAAGACAGGGAACTGAGGGCCCAGAGGGGAGGTCCCAGCTAGAGGGCACACAGCTGATCAGTGTCAGAGCCAGAATTCAAATCTATGAACTAATCGGTTCATTCATGGGGCAAACATAAATGTGGTCCTGCTGTGTGCCAAATCCTGGAAGTCATCAGATGTGGTAAAACTCAACCTCACCTAATGGGATAAAACTCCCACTATTTGGTCCTAGAAGGGACCAGTCACACAGGAGGACACAGATGCTGGTCCCTGTCACCTCAGTGCTGGGCCGCCCCCGGTTTCCTATCCTGGCACGATTTCACTGCAGCCCCAACAGGGTGGGAGGAAGGGGGCATTAACCCACTTGACAGAGGAAGAAACTGAGGCCCAGAGAAAAGGCCACCAGCTAGGGAGGGGCTGATAGGCCGGGCCCTGGACTGCAGGTCAGCCCTTAGGAGACAGGGTGAACCATGAGTGGGAGATGGGGAAGACGACCCAGCCTGGAACATGCAGGCGTCTCTGCCCTCAGCTCCCACCCCCTCCACCTCTGTCATCTCCGCCTTTGAAATGTCCTTTGATCTATTCTAGGTTTGGACATGGCACTGCCTCACAGTATCTGGTGACCTTGAACATATCTGGCGTGCATCTGAGAATCGTTGATGCCCAGACTGACTGTAGAGGGCGCTGGGGAGTTCGGCTAAGGAGGGAGTGTGTGTGTACTCTACCTGCTGCCCCGTTATGGCATCTGTCTCCTTCTCTGTAGCCCTGGGTGCCGGTTGGGTCCAGGTCACTGCCACCTCCCACAGGACCACTGCAACATCCTTGTACCTGGTCCCCCTGCCTCAGGCTCCCTTCCCATCCATCCCTACTGAGCAGCCTCCCTATAGCACGTAACCACCTTGTCCTCCACTGCAACACACACACACACACACACACACACACACACACACACACACACACACACACACACAAGACCTCCAGCCCTCCGTAGCTCCTCTAGCCTTGGGTCAAAACCTGAGCTCCTATACTTGGTATTTGACCTCCCTCTGAGCTACCCTCAACTTCTCCTCCATCCACAAGGACATGTGCCCCCAAAGTGCCCCCCTACTCCAGCCACTAGGATCCGCTCATCACCTCCGGGATGGAAGAGATATTTAATCAAAGGAGAATTGGTTAAGGAATGTGGGCAGGACAGGAAGACAGGAGAGCTGCACAACCAGGAAGGGCCCTCCCAACCTCCAGGCATCCTGGTAGTGGGGGCCAAGCTGACTCCTGCCCCTGGCTTGGGGTCTCCCTAACCCTGCCTCAAGGCTCACCCTCTCTCTTGTCTCTCAGTTTGGCCACCCCCCATTCCTCCAAATTCTTGCTTTGCCTTGTGGGGTATTTGCTAAGCCAGGGGCTGGCCTCCCAGAATCTTCTATGGTAAAGCACCTTAAAAAAAATCCACATCCTGGGCTAAGTCCTATTTTCCAGAGAGCAGGGAAGCGTTAATCACCACTAGCGCCTTCCTTGTCTTCTTGGAAACTTCCATCTCTGAGCTCTGGGATAAGGAGTTAGGTCCTGATTAAAGGAAGGCGACGCTTCTGAGATCACATTTCCCTGTGCTCAGAGAGGGCTAGCAGCAAGGGAGGAGGAGGGAGAGGAGAGAGAAGGGGGTGCAGGGCAGGAGAGACAGAGAGACAGGAGGCAAGGCTGCCATGGGACGCTTATGCCCGGGTGGCAGCATGGGGCTTTGAGAACACAGCCAGGCCTCAGGGGAGACCTGCGAGGGATGGCAGGTGAGCGTGGGTGAGACCAATAAAACCCGCAGAACTGGATATTCATTTTCCTGTCTCTGATGTCTGTACACACTGAAATCTCCACGCTGCTTGGCTATGGCAGAAAGTTGATTTGTTCAAAGAAAATAAAATAAGCTGCCACGCTCTCCTCCTTGCGCTGCATACAAATCTGGTAGGTGGAGTGTGTGCGTGGGGTCACCCAGGCACTGTCGTGCCCATTGCAGAGAGCTCTAGGGCTGGAGATGTCGTTGTGTCACCGGGGCTGGGAGATCTGGAGCCTTTCAACCAACAGGAGCCATTGGAGATCCCGACTCTGTGTTAGGCCACCTGATGGGGGGCAGGTGTGAGGTGGGGGGACTGACCCCAGGCAAGGTGGCCACAGTCTCTGAATGTCCCTGGGTCTCACCAGCTACGGGTGGAAAAAGGGAGAATCTAACAGGTAAACTTGATCTTGCCAGTTCTGATCCCTCCTGTACCTGAGTGAACTGTGGTCCCTTGAAAGCCTCTCCCTCAATTTGAGGGTCCCTTGGGTGTCTCATGTGGGCTCAAAACCCAGCCCACTAACAGCTATGGTCACAGGTGGAGTCTCCTCTGTGTCCCCTCCCGCAGTTTGTCACTGATCTCTACCCAGGAAGCTTGTGGAGTTGCCTGGAGGCTGTCCTGTGGGCTGTGCCCCTGTGGTCAAGCGGGCTGGGTCCTCATGCTCCCTGGGCTGCCTGGTCACTAGAGGCAGGCCGGGCTCCACCCAGAAGCAGAGAAGGCTGCCCCCTCCTGGATCCATGATGCACTTTCTGTGCCAGCCCCTGCTGACAATGACACTAAAGAAGTCCAAGTTCTCAGTCTACCCTTTGGAAATGCCACATCTCGTGAGGGGATGGACTGTGAGCCAGGGGAGAGTCAGGGGCACAGGGATGGGAGTGGCCATGCCTCAGAGGGCATTCATGGGTCCAGTCCTGGTCAGTTGATTGCCAGTCTCCTGCCAACATTCATATCCAGCTGTGTGAATGAGTAGGCAATAAATGAATCACAATTTAGTGGATAAGGACTTATATACGGGATGTTAGTTCAGAAGCAGTAGAGTAAAGATGAGAATTTATGGGGATTGGGAAATGGCAGGGAGGAGTCCTCTAATCTGGGTTTTGATGGATGAATAGGAGCTTGCCAAGCGGACAAAATAGAGAGAAGGGCATATTAAGAAGAACGGAATGAGCAGTCAAAGCCAAATGGCAGAGGTAAGAAACAACATGGAATGTCCAGCAAGCCCTGCAGAGTTCAGGGGTGGAAGCGAACCCAGGGTGAGGCCTGGCTGGTTCCACCAGCCCTCTTGCACTCTCTCCTAGACCCCCCTCTGCCCACAAGTTTGGTCAGTGTGCAGGCCATTCCTGGCCCACCCCTGGCCCCTGGCTCAGGCTCTCAGCCCTGGAGAGCTGAGACAGAGCACCCTGTGCAGAACTGACCTTTGGAGCCATAGAGACCTGGGTTTGAGATGCACTTTCCTTCCCGCCTCAGTCCTCTAAGCCTAGCTTTCTCATCTGTAATTTGAGGATCATAATGCCAGCCCATTAACTGGTGGGTAGATGGGAGCCTGGGCTGTGGGTGGATGGTGGTGGTGAGGGGCTGTAGGAGCAGAACGGCACCTCAGACCAGCAGTGCTGGATCCCAGGCAGAGGCCTCATTAGAGAGCAGGCCAGGGCCAGTGCAGAGATGGTCAAGCTCAGGTTCTCAGAGTAGGGATGGAGGCCTCGGGCTCAGACCAGTTCCTCCAGCCACAGTGGTGGTCCCTGAGCTCAGGGAGGGGGATACAGCCTGAGGGTGGGGCTGGGGAGCAGGCAGCCTGGCCCTCAGTCCGTCTTGGGTGGCCTCTGCCCCCCAAGGCAGGGGTGACCCCTTCTCCAAGGGCCTTTCTGGCTCTGCCACTCTGAGCTGTAGAATCAGCTCTCCCTGCAGGTCAATCTCACCCGCAAGTACAGTGAAGGCTCCTGGCATCAGAAGAGCCTCCCTCTGTGCCTGAAATCCCCATCAGCACATATCCCCCTTGGGGTCAGCACTGCCCTCTCTAGAGCCCCTGGGAGGAGGCCGCCTTGACCTCAGGCCAGCGCTGGCTGTGAGCATCTCTGCAGGTCCTGCCTCCCACCCGGAGACACACATCTGCCCAGGGAAACATGTGTTCCTACCTCAGCTCAGCACCACTGTAACCCATGCATCCTCCCCGCCCCTCGCCAAAGTATAAAAGTTGTTTCTGGGCTTCTAGTCCCACAGTGATAAATGCTGAGAGGCTTGACTTTCTTTTCCCCTCTTGTTAGTACAGCGGGGGCCAGAGGTGAGAAGCAAGGAGGGGAAAGGAGAGAGGAGGGGGGATTTGGGGCCACATTTCCCCTTGATTTTTATAGAAATGCAAGGCTTCTAGCTGAAGGAAGCACTGCACCCCTGATGGGTGGGGCGCATCCCCTTGAGCACTTGGAGGGGGTGGAGCTAGGGGGCTGGAACAGCAGGGAGACAGGGAACCTACAACTTCCCAGAATCCATCGCTCAGCCTGCCCTCGCTGGGCAGTCACCACCACATCCTCAGCCAGCCCCACGCTGTCGTCATTAGTATCACTGTGCTGGCTGTCCTTATTCCCTTTAGGGTGGCAGTGCAGCGTGGTGGTTAAGAGCAGGTCTTGAGATAGCACCCTGGTTCCTCCATGGACTGGTTGTGTGACTCCAGGCCAAGTCACTTAACCTCTCTGAACCTCAGTTTCTTCATCTGTAAAATGGGGATAAGAACAGGTGGAACAGAACTGCCTGATCAGGTCGTGATGTTGACACCTTAGTAGGAACTCTGTAGGTCTTTACCACTGTCCACTGCTTTTTTTGTGATGTAAGTGAGTCTCACAGCGCTCAAGTGATGTGTGAGGTCACTAAGATTCCAATCCCCTTCTTTTGCTAAAAAGCTCCTGGTTTTCTTTTGGAGGGACTCCCTGCCCCCAGTGTCAGTCTTCGAGATCAGGATGGGGTGACCTGGGCCCACGCTGATCTGGACATGCCTTTTGCCATGAACACAGTGATTGGCTCTGAGGGGTATGTGGCCTAACTGTGTGAGCTGGAGCTGGGCTCCTAGGAAAAGACTCCTGCACCCAGAGCAGCAGTGCTGCTGAGACAGCCAGCCCTGAGGCATCAGGTGTGAGAGACGTGAGAGATGGAGGCCAGAGGAACCAGGTCCCGGGAGATTGTGGGGACCCCTGGTGAAGTGAGGTCAGAACTGGAACTCCCTGTGGAGTTTTCAGCTACTGCAGCTATTAAGTTCCCATTTTAAGTCAATTTGGGTTGGTTTTATATTATTTGCACAATCCTCCCAGTTACTGTGTCTTTGCAGGGAGGAGCCATGGGCGTGAGTCATAGGAGCCCAACATTTCCCAAGAGACTGCTCACATCAGAAATGGGGAAGACGGGCTTCCCTGGTGGTGCAGTGGTTGAGAATCTGCCTGCCAATGCAGGGGACACGGGTTCGAGCCCTGGTCTGGGAAGATCCCACGTGCCGCGGAGCAACTAGGCCCGTGAGCCACGACTACTGAGCCTGCGCGTCTGGAGCCTGTGCTCTGCAACAAGAGAGGCCGCGACAGTGAGAGGCCCGTGCACTGCGATGAAGAGTGGCCCCCGCTCGCCACAACTAGAGAAAGCCCTCGCACAGAAACGAAGACCCAACACAGCCAAAAATAAATAAATAAATTTATAAAAAAAAAAAAGAAATGGGGAAGAGTCCATGTTTCTTCTCACATTATCACAGCACTTCCCCTTTCCACCACGGCCCTTAGAATTGATCTTTTACACACGAGGACACACTGAAGCCCACAGACATGGGGTGATTTCCCCAAGTACCCAAACTGCGAGCTGTCCAGCCACTTTTCCATTCCCTCTGAGTGCTCAGTCCCTGGGTTGTCAGAGGACGAGGCCCAGCGGACATGGTCTGGCCATCCTGTCTTCTTAGGCAGCCCCACCCCTACCTGGACCAGCCTAGAAAGCTGTACAGGTGAGTCAGGCCCCCCAAGCAAGTGTCAGGGGGAGGCGCATGGTGTGGGCCTGAAATCTGAACACTGGCAAAAGACAGATTTAGACACTTAGGGTTTAAAAATAATAATAATTTAAAAAGAAATCTATCCTGTTGAAAACACACACTGAATTAAAGGGCTAAGTTCTCCTCTCTGAATCTGAAACCATTGTTCTCTTTCTCTGCTTCCTCCCCTCCCCCACCCCATGCGCAACTCTTCCCTTCCTCTCCCTGCCCCTCCCCCAGCCATGGCCTGCCGTCCTATTGCCATCTGACCACAGAGCTGAGCAACTGGGGTCCTGCTCAGCCCTCAGCTGGCACCATGACAGGTCACCTTCCGCCTGCACATTCCAATGACCACAGTGACACTTGGGACAGGTGCTGACGGGCCTGGAGGAGGACACTGGGGCCTGAGCTGGACTCCTGGGGGAGGACAGAGCTGAGGTTGCTCAGGTGGGGTTGGGGTCCCTGCCCTACCCCTCTCCCAGTGAAGAAGCCATTAGGCCACCTGACCTGGCGTTTGCCTCTAGCATCCCTGCAGATCCTGAGCCCCCCTCACTTCCTGGGGAGGACTCTAGGAATAGGCATCGGGGAGAAGGATGCTGGGGCTACATCTGGCACCTGTCATTCCTTATGACATTGACTGGGTGCTGCCACATGTTCCCCACATCACCCGGGTGCCCAACCTACCCTCCCCGCTGAGGAGGGGGACGTCCAGGGAGGACAAACATCAGATCAAGACCACGGGGCCAGGAAGCAGCAGAGCCTGAATCAGACCCAGTCTGTGCATCCCTGGGCCCTGGTTCCTCCCACAGGGAGGGTGTTCAGAGGTTTCGTCACCCACTCACTCATTCTCTCACTCCTTCAGCAAACACCAGGAGTCTGGCCCTTGGGAAGTAACAGAGAAGTCACAGAGCCCAGAGGGGCTCTGAGGGGCTGTGGGAGGGAAGCCACTGACTTGGACACGAGGGGAGGGGGAGGGGAGCTGAATCAAGGTTCTCTGGCTTAAGTGATGAACTAGGAGCTCAATACATGGACTGGTGGGGCCAGGGAGGGGGCACAGACCCCAGGGGAGGGGCAGCTGGGCTGTGGGAAAGGAAGCACCAGGCCCCTTCTCCTCCCTCATCCCTGTCCCATCCTCTCCCTCTGCAGTCCACAAGGTGACTTGGGACTCTAGCCAAGGCGCCCTCTCTCCTCCCACAGACACTGGCCAGGGTCTCTCAGGCTGAATCCAAGCCTGGTTGGCCTGGCCTGGGTCAAGTGTCCAGTCCTGGTTCAATTGGCTAAGGCCAAGGGACCAAGATGGTCCCATACCTGAGGGCTGAGAGTGGGCAGTGTGCGAGACGGGGAGGTGCTGAGAGCTGGGCAGGGGCCCCAGGATGGTTGGCTACAGAAGGCACGGTGGGCAGCAGGGGGCACCACCAAGCAGGTGATGTGGAACCATCAGGAACTTGGGTGCTGCACAGGGGGTGGGGGTGGGGGTGGGCCAGGAGGGCATGGGTCTTGCGGGACACAGAGGGGACAGCTCAAGGTTCACCGAGGAGCTCAGTGCCCTGCCAACTCTGGTGGGGTGATGGGTCATGAGTTTTCTTTCTCACACTAAGGAGAATGATCCTGGCAGAAAAAGCATCACTCTCCTTTACAGCATCCTATTTTTTCCTTGCTTTCCTTGTCCCAGGCTGCAGTGTTTTTGTTTTGGCCACGAGGCTTGTGGGATTTTAATTCCCCGACCAGGGATTGAACCCGGGTCCTCAGCAGTGAGAGTGCGGAGTCCTAACCACTGGACCACCAGGGAGCTCCCTGCAATGGTTTAATTCATTAGTCTGGTTCCTTGATGGTCATTACTCTTCCCCACAGGACTATCAGTCCCAGGAGGGCAGGACCCTGCCTGTCCCTTCACCCCTGTAGTCCCAGGAGGAGCCCTGCTGGGCCGTGGAAGGTACCCAATTCATGTGAGTGGATTGAATGAATGAATCAATGAATGAATGCTAAGAGGGAGCAGAAGTCCCAAAAGAGAAGGAAATAACAACCTCTGGTTTTATGTTTTTTTCAAGCAGTTGTTATAAGTATCATCATCCTTAATAACCACGAATCTCATCATGAACTTGGTAAGTACCGGGCTCTGTGCTGAAAGCTTTACACCCGTTTTCTCTTTTGAACTCCAACCACAGCCTTGGAGGAGGTGAGGATGCTCTCAGGTCTTACGTGGGAGGGCAGGAGACTCTTGGGTGCAAAGTGCCTGGGGCATGTCGCTGGTGAAGAGCAAAGATGGGACTTGAGACCCTATCCTCCCTCTCCCATGGGACTCCAGGTCCCTTTCAGAACCGCATGTCATCTGCCCTACTGTGTGTAGGCCCTGCACTGGGTACTCCCTCCCGGACCACACGGTAGATCAGCAACACAGATACATAAACAGTTAAAACCAAGAGGGTGGGGTTGAAAAGATAAAGGAGACAGTGGCTGCAGGGAGGAGGCGTGGGGTCAAGATTGACATTATATTTAAGACACCACTTTAAGGCTTGTCCAACCCCTATCTGGGTGTGTGCAAGGAATTGCACTTGGGATCTGACCCTGACTATGGGGAGACCTTGGGCCTGGGTCTCACTTCTAGAATATTCTAGTGTATGTCATGGAGTCACACTGTGGGGTGAGCCAGGGCATACCCTCGGCACAGATGGACCTGGGCTCACGTTCTGACTCTGCTGTTACATAGGTCATATCCCAGTGGGTAACGTCTTTTTGAAACTCAGTTTCATTTTCTGTAAAATAGGATGACAGTAATCCTCCTTCATAGAGTGGCTGCAAGGGTTAAGAGAAATGGGTGAGAGCAGTGAGCACAGAGCAGAGAGCATGAAGGACTGTGATTTACTGTCACCATGCTGATGGTATCCAGGGGCAGGGCCTCGCCTGTCCTGTCGCTGCTGCACCCCTGGGGCCTTGTGCTGGCCTGGCGCACAGTAGGTGCTCAGAATCCGCTGCCAGTGGCTGGGGATCTCCTCTGTGTCGCTGGATGGGCCTCCCTGATGCCGGAAGGTACAACAGCATAACCATGTGACTCTCAAAGGAGGAGAAACTTTGTGGAATTCTCAGCCTCTCTTTTCCCTTCAGCCCTGATCCATTTCCTTATTGATTCAGCAACTTAACATGCCAGCTGGGCTCTGGCAGAGCTGGCGGCAGAATGACAGGGAGCCAAGGTCTCAGTGCCCTTTGCTCAGGCTTTTATCTGCCTGATTTCATGTGGCTGGAGCCCCGGCTGCCACTCAGCTGGAAAAATGTCCAAACTGTATTAAATCACAGGATGCTGGCAGGCGACAGGAGAACACTTGTCACCTACCTTTGCCGGTCCTCTGGCTCCCAAGCCTCCCCGGCGGGGAAGGATCATTTTTGTCTGTCTCACTGTGTTCTGAGAGCCTGGCACATCCCCTGGTCCTCCTCCATAATCACTGTGTGGATGCGATTTTCTCAGGATGAGAGGGGACGTGGTCAGGTGTACTCACCCACAGGGTGGTCCGGCAGCCTCCTCTGAGGGCAGTGCCAGGGTGTAGAGCTCAGCAGAACAGACACATTGCAGCCGGCTGCTGAGTCATGGTTATTTTCCCCCTTTAGTCTTTATTAGAGTATGTATTTTTAAACTTTGAGAGTGTCTTAGTCAGCTCGGGCTGCCATAACAAATAGCATATATTGGGTAACTTAAGCAACAATTTGTCTATTTAGTTCAGGAGGCTGGAAGTCTGAGATCAGGGTGCCAGCATGGTTGAGTTCTGCTGAGGGATCTTTTCCTGGCTGGTGAATGGCCTCCTACTCACCATACCCTCATATGGTGAGAGACAGACAGAGAGAGACAGAGAGAAAGAGAGAGAGACAGAAAAAGTGAGCAGTTTGGTGTCTCTTCTTATAAAGGCACCAACCTCATTATGAGGGCACCACCCTCATGACCTCATCTAACCCTAATTATCTCCCAAAGGCCCCATTTCCAAATACAATCACAGTGTGGGGTGGGGTTAGGGCTTCAATGTGAGAATTGAGGGAAGGGACACAATTCAGTCCAGAGTAGAGAGTAACACAATCTCACTGTTAAACAGTCAAATATTGTAAGAGTATATAAAGAGTAAAATAGCTGATTCACTTTGTTATACAGGAGAAGCTAACACAACATTGTAAAGCAACTATACTCCAATAAAGATGTTTAAGGAAAAAAAAATGCCCTGTTCCCTTCCCTTAGTCTCAAACTACTTCCTGGATGAAACACTAGAAAATCATCACCATCACCACCACCACCACCACCATCATCATCTTGCTGTCTTGTGTTCTCCATGATAAGCCTTTTGGCTACATTAGCTCAGTTAATCCTCACATCAACCCCATGAGGTAGACACTGTTGTTATTCTCATTTTCAGTATGGGTAAACTGACGCTCAGAGCAGTGGAGTGAACCCCACAATACTCCACTGATAACTATTAGTGAGACGGAAACCCAGGTCCGTAGGTTTCTAAGTCCTTCTCTTTCCACTATGGCTTATATTTTTCTATGCATGTTCTAAGCTTTCTTTCTTTTACAACATAAGAATACTTGGTACACACTAATTTGTAATTGCTTTTCATTTGCGAATATCTCCCCATGTAAATCATCTCTGTCTTTCACTGGCTGCCTGGTGTTCTGTTGTAACAGGCACCATCATTTATTTTAGTTCCCTCTAGATGTATTTTTGTATTCAGGTGACTTTTTTTCTAATTTGCCTTTACAAGCAACATTGCCTGTCATTTTGTTTTCTCTCATTTATTTAAAATTATTTCTAATTATACAAAGCCTTAAAGCAATCCCTCTTATTGTTATATACAGAGAAAATATATACAGGTCATACAGAGAAAAACTACCTCTGTGCTGCGTTACCCTCCAAAGCCCATCCCGCCTCATACCACTGACATGGGTGTGATATGGAACGCTCACAGACCCTTATCTTTGCATTGATACACCACACAAATATGCAGGCTTAATTTATTTTTTATTAATTTTTATTGGAGTATAGTTGCTTTACAATGTTTTGTTAGCTTCTGCTGTACAGCAAAGTGAATCAGTTATACGTATACATATATCCACTATGTTTTAGATTTCCTTCCCATTTAGGTCATCACAGAGCACTGAGTAGGTTTCCCTATGCTATAAGTAGGTTCTCATTAGTTATCTATATTATATATAGTAGTATATATATGTCAATCCCAATGTCCCAGTTCATCCCACCCTCTCTCCCCTCTTTGTAACCATAAGTTTGTTTTCTGCATCTATGTCTCTATTTCTGTTTGCAAATAAGTTCATCTGTACGTTTTTTTTCTAGATTCCACATATAAGCGATATTACATGATATTTGTCTTTCTCTTTCTGACTTAATTCACTCTGTATGACAATCTCTAGGTCCATCCATGTTACTGCAAATGGCATTATTTTGTTCCTTTTACGGCTGAATAATATTCCATTGTATATATGTACCACATCTTCTTTATCCATTCTTCTGTGAATGGACATTTAAGTTGCTTCCATGTCCTGGCTATTGTAAATAGTGCCGCAATGGACATCACAGATAAAAGTTATCATATTATATGTATTTGTGCATCTAGCTTTTAAATAATTTGCCAATATCATAGACATCTTTCCATGTGAGTATACAGAGAGGGACCTCACTGGTTTTAATGAAGTGATTTATCTCAAATACTTGGCTATTTCTCTTTTCTTCCTTCCCTTCTCTCCCTCTCTGTCCCTCTCCCTCCCTCTCTCTCTCCCTCTTTCCTTTGCTTTCTCCTTTTCTTTCGCCATTCCCCATTTCCCTATAATGGATATTAAGGTTGTTTCCATTTTGTCCTCTGCATGAACATCCTTACACTGCAATGAATATCCTGTGTGAGCTTTGCTGTGTTCCCATGGGAGTTTGCCTCTAGTATCGAAACCTAGACGTGGAATTGCTGGGTTGAGGGTTTGCCAGGCAAGGTCTTGTCTGAGACCACAGGAAGCTGGGGAAGATGTGGGTCGTGGGTACCAGGGGACTGTTTGCTGTAGGCAGCATGAAATGATGGAAGGGGTCTGCCTTTTACCTAATAGTCCGCTGTCTGAGGCCATGTTCTCGGACAGCTCCTAGGGACATTGCCAGTGCCTGTGGTGAAGGTTTGTTTTTATACGTGAGGTAGTGTAGCCATCGGACAGAATGCCTCCCATGTGCTGTTTGGCTTCCTCCCTGGGATTTTCTCCTGGAACTTTTAGAGGAAGTTCTCTATTGCTTTTGGGATCACGGGGTTGGCAACAGCTTGGGGCTACCTTTCTGGCTCATGGGGCATGCCCTGGGTACAGTAGGAGTAATGATGGCCACTTTGCAGAAAGGAAGAGAGAAGCAGAGACAAAAGATGATATAGGAGAGAGTATGGTGGCCTGAGCCCCTGGCTCTGACTGTTCTTTCTTTAGTCCTGAGAGCTTCTGAGCCTCTTCTCCAGCTCTGGGGCCAACCATCCCCCCCTAAAGCCTCAGCTGCTGGACTAGTGTCTGTCGCTGCAGCCCAGAGTCTGGATGGATGCTGGGAGTGGGCTCAGGAGGTTATGAGGTCTCTGGAATGGCAGAGAATGGGTCCTCTCAGTTCATACAAGGCTCTCCTCTGACCCAACCCGACTTCCTGATTTCAGGGTCTCCTCCTCTTTCCCACCCCCGAGTCTGCCCACTCTGTCCTCTAAAGCACAGGTCTGGCTTTGTCATAACCTTGTTTACTCCTTAGTGGCTGCCCCTTGCTCTTAAGGTCAAGGTCATACTCTTCGGCCCAGTGTGCGGGGCCCTGGAATGGCTGGCTTCTGATCATCTCCTTGCTCACTTCCCACACCTGCGCACCTTACATTTTGGCTGGACTAACTTCTACCTGTTCCTTAACAGCTCTGTCTCCTCCAAGCACATGCTGTCTACTCGGCCTGGATGACTTTTTTACTCTTTTCTACTTCCTCCCCACTCCTGATTTCTGGATGACTTGTCTTTCAAGCTTGGAATTAAGTGCCCCTTCCTCCAGGAAGCCGCCTTGCTCCCTTCCTCTGCGCTCAGCATCTTACGTAGCACAGTGCCACCCAGTTGTGTGATGATATGGACCTCCCAGTAGCTGGAACCCCAGGAAGACAAGCTTCGTGCCTACCGGGCACATCGCTGTGCCTCTTGCACCTGGCACAGGGCCCAGTAAGTGCCCATGTAGTTACTCAGTGAATAAGCCAGGTAAACAGGTGCAGGGCAGGTGAAACACCTCGGCCATAGAAACAAGGACAGACCTGGGACCAAAATCTGACGCCAAACTGACTAGATCCTGCCGGTCACTTTCCTCCAGTGCAAATGTGATCATTATTACCCCCTTCTCTTGGGCACAAGGTAATGAATGTGAAGGTGTTTGGCAAATGCATTATGCAAATATTAGTCTTTAATGGAACACGGGGTCAGTAAGACTCAACACTGCACAAATTGTTCTGCCAAATCCGATAGGGTTTCTTTAAGATGAAAATGCAAACATCTCAGGTACAGGGCACGGGGGAAACAGAAACACACATTCAGTGAAGTGCTACAATATGCCAAGCTCATACCAGGCATATGCAAATACAAATTTTCTACGTAAAGAACTTTACAACTTTTGTTAGGTTTCTTATTGACCTCAGAAAGTTTGTAAAATTTCTCTTCTCTTGGAAATGGCATCTTTATCTCTGTATATTGATTTTGAATCCAGCAAATATGTTAAACTCTCTTATCATCTGTGGGCTCTTTTGGGTTTTCCAGAGAGGCAAACATAGCATAGGCAAATATGACAGTTTTGGCTTTTCCTTTCCAACCTGTATACTTTTCATTTCTTTTTGTTTTTAAGTGCTCTAGAAAAGACCTCCTATGTTGAATATTATTAATGTTGGCAGCCATCCTTGTCTTGCTCCTGATCTTAATTTTAAAGGGAAAGCTTTCAACATTTCACCACAAAATATGATGTTTGCTGTAGGCTTTTTGGCAGAAGCCCTTTTATTCCTTTCATTTCTAGTTTGCTAAGAGTTTTATTGTGAATGAATGCCAACTTTTATCAAATGCCCTTTCTGCATCTATTTAGATGACTGTATGCTTTTAAAAGATCTGCTAGGGCTTCCCTGGTGGCGCAGTGGTTGAGAGTCCGCCTGCCGATGCAGGGGACGTGGGTTCGTGCCCCGGTCCGGGAGGATCCCACATGCCACGGAGCGGCTGGGCCCGCAAGCCATGGCCGCTGATCCTGTGCGTCCGGAGCCTATGCTCTGCAAAGGGAGAGACCACAACAGTGAGAGGCCTGCATACCGCAAAAAAAAAAAAAAAAAGATCTGCTAAGGTGATCAATTACATTAATTCATCAACTAATGCTAAACTAGCATCACATTCCTAGGAAAAAACAGACCTGGTCATAATATATTATCTAATTTATTCATTGCTGGAATTTTCTTGCCAATTTTGCATGCACACTTTTGAGTGAGTGTGCTCCATAATTTCCCATTTTGGGTCTGACTTTGGATTTAAGGTTTTTTTGGTCTCATAAATGAAAGTATTAGCACAAAACTGGAATGATTTCTGTCTTAAATGTTTGGGAGAACTCACTTATAAAACCATGTGGATAAAGTGTTTTGTGGGAAGATTTCTACTATTGATTCAATTTAATGATTACAAAATTATGGAGATTAAAAAAATTCTCTTTGGGTCAGTTTTGGTAGTTATACTTTTCTAGGAATATATTCTATTAATCTAAAATTTTTAATTTATTATACAGTTGCTCATGCAAATTTCCATGCATTATCTCTGTAATTTCTGTGGTGATTTCCCTTTTCTGTTGCTTACATAGCTTATTTGTGCTGTCACTCTCTCTCTATTTTTGTTCAATTTTGCCAGAGTCTTCTCTGTTTTTAAATATTTTCAGAGAGCAAACTTTTGGCTCTGTTGATCCTCTGTGTTATATGTGGGATTTAACCTCTCTGTGCCTCAGTTTCCTCATGTGATGACTGTTGGGAGATACAGTCACCTACATCAACATGTCTGGAGAATTCAGAAGGTCTGAGGTTGGTTGGAAGTTGGCCAGGGCTGTTCAACAGGGCAGGGATGGATGAGGGGGCAGGGAAGGGCAGCTGTGCTCTCAGGTGGGGAGTGGAGGGGAGGGGAATTTTCTGTGCTCCGTGTTGCTATGGATTGAATGTTTGTGTCCCCCTCCTCTCAAAACTCATGTGTTGATACCAGCTTCCTAGTGTGATGGTATTAGGAGGTGGGGCCTCTGTGAGGTGATTAGGTGTTGGGAGTGGAGCCTCATGAATGGGATTAGTGTCCTTCTAAAAGAGACACAGAGAGATCCCTTGCCCCTTCTGCCGTGTTAGCTCACAAAGAGAAGACAGACTGTTATAAACCTGGAAGAGGGCTCTTACCAGACACCAAATCTGCCGGCACCTTGAGCTTGGACTTCCCAGCCTCTTGAACAGTAATGAGTAAGCTTCTGTTGTTTATAAGCCACTTAGTCTATGATACTTTTGTTATAGCAGCCCCAAGTGGAGTAAGACACATGTGGAAGACACAGATTTTCACTGAGCCTTGAATAATCTCATTGGGAGCCCTTCCTGGGGGGAAGGGGATCCCAGCAGTGGGTTGACTGAACAAGGAAGACCTTTGGGCTCGGGGTGGCACACAAAAGATCAGCCACATAGCATGCCCTTTGTCACGGAACAGTGTAGCTCCAATGACCACATCTATCTGTGCCACAGGAGAGAACTGGCATGTGCACGCCCACTGTGCCCAGGACCTCCACAGCTGGGGGAGGACCACAGACAGCACCAGCCAAGAGTAAAATTGCTCCCCTTTTCCCTAAAGTCTTCCCGTCCTCTGCCAGGATCCTAGAGGGGAAAGGGGAGGGAACGAGCAGAACCTGTACTCCACCTCCACACTTCCCCAGCTGGGGTCTCTGAACCCTGGTGGGTCCTGAGCTGGGGAGGGTTGGACCTGACTGGATCTTTCCATGCTGATAAGTGGGCAGGTCTTAATTCCACAATATGCTGTTACAGCTGAAGGTGAGCTCAAGGTTGAAGCAACTGTGGTGCCCGTTGTGGGTGAGTAGGGGGCTCAGAGGGAGCCTGTTTGAAGGCAGGGCTGGGGGAATTGATGCTATTCCTGTTTGTGCCCCATCAGATTCTGCCTGTTCAGTGAACTGGTAGCATATGTATTAGGTATTTTTTTGAAAGAAAAATGAGGCTTGAGGACTCCCATCTATCCCTTTCTGGAAGCTTGTGTCTCTAGGCTTACTTATAATAGCAAAAATTTGAGAACAACCCAATCAACCCAACACGAGGAGTTCAGTTACTAAACTCAAGATGGTCCACTGGGCAGAATGTTCCACCATGAACAAAAACAGCTGTGAGATAGGCTATGAGGTTACACTCGTAACAACACAGTGATTGCTCAAAACCATAACGTTAAAAGACAAAACCATAACCAAGAACACGCCAGGACACTTAATTATAAGCTCAAAACAAAGAGTACTGGAAGCAAAGAAATGGAAATGTCAAAAATAGTTCTTTTTGGAGTGTTGAGAATATTCATTTTTTCTTTAGCTTTAACTATTTTTTCTTTTAAAATAGAATTTGCTGTTTAGAACAGTTTTAGATTTGCTGAAAAATTGAGAAGGAAATATAGAGACTCATTAAATACCCTGCACCCCATTTCCCCTACTATTAACATCTTATATCACTTTGGGATCTTTGTTACAATTAATAAACCAACGTTAGGACAGCATGATCAACTAAAGTTTACTTTATTCAGATTTCCTTAGTTTTTACCTAATGTCCTTTTTCTGGTCCAGAATCCCATCCAGGACGCCACGTTATGTTTAATCATCATGCCTCGTTAAGGCTTTGCTGTGACAGTTTCTCAGACTTTCCTTGGTTTTGATGACCTTGACATTTGTGTGGAATACTGGTCACATTTATTTTTGGATGTCCTTTTATTGGAGTTAGCCTGATGTTTTCCTCGTGATTAGACTGGGGCTGTGAGTTTTTGGAAGGATGACCACAAAGTCTCATTTTCATCACGCCTTGCCAAGGTCCATATTATCAACATGATTTATCACTGTTGGTGTTGACCTCGATCATCTGGCTAAGGTGATGCTTGCCAGGTTTTCCTGCGAAGTTACTCTTCCCTGCCACGTGCATTTCCATGCTGTGCTCTTTGCAAGGAACTCATTAAGTGCAGCCCACACACGAGTAGGAGCCATGCTGCCCCTCCAAGAGGGCAGAATATCTATATAAATTACTTGGAATTCTTCATGGCAGATTTGTCTCCCATGAATAATTTATTAAATTAATAACACATAATAAATAAATATATTAATTTATTAACTTATTCAATCATTTATATCAGCCTGGACTCATGGATATTTATTGTAGTCTTTGGGTTTTATTCCAATACTACTTTATTTTGCTGTTCAAATTGTTCTAACTTTGACCATTGGGAACTCTTTCATTTGGCTCCTGTGTCCCTTTGTCATACTGCCATCAATGTGGCTTTTTGTTATTGTTGTAGCTTTGTGGGGCACTTCCCTATTTTCTGGCCCTACGATCTGCTGCAGGGTTGTTTTGTATATTTCCTGCCCCAGTCCTAGAATCAGCCACTTCTTTAAGGAATCCTGGTTTGTTTCATTGGAGAATGATATGAGGCACCAAGATCTGCCCATTAATTGCGCTTATTGTGACTGGGGTGTCATTTCTTTTAGGCCTTCTCAACTAATAGAGCAAAGAGCTATACGGATGTATGCTAAGTGATTTATATACACATGCCCAAAAATATTTCTATACACAGCTGTCAGTATTTTTTTTTTTTTTTTTTGCAGTACGTGGTCTTCTCACTGTTGTGGCCTCTCCTGTTGCGGAACACAGGCTCCGGACGCGCAGGCTCAGCGGCCATGGCTCACGGGCCTAGCCGCTCCGCGGCATGTGGGATCCTCCCGGACCGGGGCATGAACCCGTGTCCCCTGCATCGGCAGGCGGACTCTCAACCACTGCGCCACCAGGGAAGCCCCCTACAGCTGTCAGTATTGATATTAAGCAACACAGATTTCATGCTGATGCTTCCAACTCTAATCCATCACCTCATGAATCATTCCAGCCTCCTCCCCTTGCTTATATATAAAATCCCACTCTAACAGTGAGAAATCTGGCTCCCACAGTCCCTCAGTCATCTACCTAATTGTTCAATTCCAGAGTATACATACATGCATGGCAGTATCAGAATTGTTAATCGATATCCTCTTGGGAAACAACTTTATTCACCAGCACACAGTTCTTATGTATAGTTCCTTTTATCTTAGTCTTACAGAATCAACTCATTTCCAAAGCTACTTAGGTCAGCACTTTTCCCCTCCACTCTCTTTACTCAGGTTGTTTCCTACATTTGCAATACAGTTAGATTTTCTGACCACCTACACGATGTTTTAAAGATTTGTATACACTAAGACTTACTCTCCGTGCTGTAAAGTTCTATGGGTTCTGATAAATGCGTAATGGCATGTATCCACCATTACAGTATCATACAGAACAAGTTCAGCCTCCTAAAATATACCCTGTCCTTCTTCTATCCAACCTGTGCAACCACTAGATGATTTTTTTTTACTGTCTTAATAGTTTTGTCTTTTCTAGAGTGTCATATAATTAGAATCACATTATATAGCCTTTTCAGACAGGTTTCTTTCACTTAGTGACATGCATTTAAGTTTCATCTATATCTTTTTATAGCTTGATAGCTCATTTCTTTTTGTCACTGAATAATATTCCATTATGTGGATGTGCCACATTTTATTTACTCATTTATCTATTTAAGGATACCTTGATTGTTTCCAGGTTTTGGTGATTGTGAATAAAGCTGCTATAAATATTCATGTGCAGATTTTTTGCAAACATAAATTTTCAAATCATTGGGTAAACACTTAGGAGTGTGATTGCTGGATCATAAGGTGAAGACTATGTTTAGCTTTGTGAGTAACTGCCAGACTGTCTTCCAAGGTGGCTGTGCATTTTGCATTCCCATCAGCAATAAGTGAGAGTTCCTGTCGCTCAGCATCCTTGCTAGCATTCGGTATGGTCAGTTTTTTGAATGTTATCTTTTCCAGTAAGTGTGTTGGCTCCTTGTCCTGTGGCTTTCTTGAGTTTCTCACTCTCCAGCTAGTCCTCACTCAGCCTCCAGTTCCTCAAAATCACCATGAAGTGTTCCTACTGGTTTATGGCTCGAGCTGCTTCTGAGGAGAGTTTAATAAATGGACTATTTACAAAGGTGAGGTCAGGGCAAAGGGACACCACAAAGTTGGGTTGATGATCCGGCTGCACTCACAGTGAGCAGGGCATGAGCTCCATCTCTTCCCTCAGCTGTGTGTCCTTGGGCAGCTGTCTCTCCCGCTCAGGGCCTTGCTTTCCCTATCTGGCCAATGAGGGAATGATGCTCAGTGGTCTTCCAAGCATCCCCTGACTCTCCATGGCTCTGACTCTGATTCTCACTTGCTCATCTCGGCAGACAAACGCCACCCAGTGGTATCACCTCACTGCAGGGGAAGCCACTGCAGGGGTGGCAGCATTGAAAGGCTGAGCACATCCACAGTCCATGGTTAATTACTCAGGGCTTCTGTTTACTGCTTCCCTAATTCCCCAAGCAAACATCTCCATTACCGGGAGTAGTTTACTGGCGCTAGCTGCCGCTGCGAGGAGTAGAAGCTTCGAGACGTGCCCCCACCACCTGGGGGGAGCAAGGAGTGTTTCGGGACTTTGGGGCTCTCAGGCCTGGCCCTCCCAATCCTCCACACACCCCACCCTCTTCTGGGAATCTGCAGACTGCCGCCTAAGTGTTAAGAGCATTAGCTCGGGAACCCGGTGGACCTGGGTTCAGTCCAGCTCTGCGCCTCACTCCCTGTGTGACCTCAGGCAGGTCGTGCACGTGCCCCGTGCACAGGAGGGCTCCCCATCTTCAGCCCCCGCTGCTCGCAGCACCACACACAGCTCTCTAGCGCCGCAGGGAAGAGGGGCTGGAAGTAGTCTCCACTTCCTGCCTCCCCACCTGGAGGAGATGCTGCCTTAAGCCCTCTGGCTTTGTAAAGTGATGGGACTCCGAGTCAAATGTTTGTGCCACTTCAGAACCAGGGTGTTCTCTGGAGCTTAACAAGGGCTTTTTATATGCCTGAGGGTGAAGCTCTGGCACCAGGTGGATTCTCTCCCTGCAGACTTGTTAGGAATTCTCCTCCGGCCGGTTGGTGAGAGCACTCACCCCCGGGTGACTGGTGAGGGCCGATGCAGGCTGGGGCAACAACTGCCATATGGTTTGGGGGGTTTTCTCTGGGCCTGGCCTCGGTGGGTCCTGCAGCTCCCCTGACCCTGGATAGAACCTGGTCTGGGGAGATGGAGCCTCAACAGCCGAGCACGAGCCCAGAAGAGGCCTTTGACTCATGAACCACTGGATTTAGGTGGACTTAGCAACCGGGTTTCCAAATGATTTCTAGGGGAAGGGAGGATGGATTTACAGCTCCTAAAACAGGCGTGCGGCCTCGCCGCAGATCTGTGCCAGGCAATGGGCAGGAAGTTATTGACATCACCTCTGACCTTGGGAGGGAAAGATAATGAGGCTCAGAAAAATCCATCTGTGTGGGGTTCATGCTGGAGCCCTTGAGGATGTGCCTTCTTCTTCTGATGCACGTGCGCGGCTCTGCAGATGCCAAAGGGAGAGGATGGAGAGAGAGTGCGTCCTTCTCCCCTCTCCTTCCTGCTCTCAGAGGAGGTTCTGGCTTTGCCAAGGATTGAACTCTGCAGAGTTCCCAGCAGACAAAGTTCGGAACTCGGGCGATCTCTGGAGCCCTGGGGGTGGCTGCCCAGCCTGCCCTCCCTACAGGCCCCAGCGGGTCCCCTGTCCCTGCAGCCCTCTCCCCTCAGCTGGGGCCTGTCGGGAAGGAAGGGAGGAGGAAACCGCCTTCACTGCGGGTTTGGGAACAGGGAGCCCTGGGTCTGAATTCTGGGGAATTCTTCCCTTACTGGCTGTGGGACCTCGGGTCAGTTCCACGCGCACCCCGGACCTCGGTTCCCTCACCTGTGAAGTGGAAAATGAGGAGACTTCCCTCCGAGGATGGCTGTGGGACGAGATGAGGCGTAAAGGGCACAGCCCTTGACACATGGTAGTTGGGATGCGGGTCCAGACACTATGGATCTGAGTTAAAGAGCTGGCTTTGACAGCCATCATCTGTGTGGTCCTGGACACGTGCCTTAGCCTCTCAGGGCCTCAGTTTGCTCATCTGTAAAATGGGGAGGATGATAAAGATCTCAGACATGATGGAGGGACTTTTACAGGCCAGGCACTGTCCTACATGCTTTACATGTATAGACCTTATAACAATCCTACAAAGAGATAGCATTGTTAGCCCCAGTTTACAGGTGAAGAAACTAAAGGTCAAATGGGGGAAAGAACTTGCACAGGGGAGCTAGGAGGTGGTGAAGGCAGGATTTGAGCCCAGAGATTCTGGCCCCAGACTCACACTCTTGCCTGCTCTCTGGGGATCTGAGGTTCCCCACAGACAAATGGCGTGAATGGGCTCTGCCAACTTTAAAGTGCTGTAGAAATGCCAGATGTGGTCCCTTCTATGGGAGAGAGAGCTTGACCCTAACAGATCTGGCTGTGCTCTGTACACTGGTAGGTGCGGTTATAACCATGACCAACATTTCTTGGGCGCTGCCTAAGTGTCAGGCATCGTGACAGCACTTTACATTCCGCATTTCATTAAATCTGCTGAGAGGTGGAAATCATAACCCTCACCTCACAGATGAGAGAACTGAGGCTGAGCTGGTAACAGCTTGGTCAAGGTCATACAGAAAACTGGGATGTGAACCCAGGTCTTCCTGACCCCAGAGTCCAAGTTCTCACCTGCAAGAAAGAGCCACTACTCACACTCTTACTAAATATCAGCACATGGTTCAGGGCGTACTGCTGTTTAGACTGAGGTCAGAGGTTGAGTGACTGGGGCCTGGAGTAATCATGGGAGACTTCCTGGAAGGGGTGGACTACACATTGAGGGCGGACAGGTAGGCAGGACGGACTGGTCTCTGGTCCAGAGAAGGCACTGGGGAGACTGAGCTCAGAGAGCATGGTGAGGGTGGGACCTGGCTGAGGGTCTAGCCCCAGCGCTCGATCAGGACAGAGGTGGGGCCTTTAGGAATCATTTATGTGGTTAGAAAATGCTCAGATGACTGCAGGCTCTGATGTTCCTCGAGGATCATTCGTTATCCCGTTAGTTGGTTTCTGTCTTTGTTAAGAAGTTGCATGTTTCCTCATAATTCAGTGTCATTGTTTAATCAATTTGGTGTCTCTGACCCCGTAACCAGGGAGTGAGTTGTGGCTTCTCTCCTCCATATTTTCTCAGTTCTATTGACTTGCCCTTCCTCGTTATTCAGCTGGTAATTCTCTTCACGAGCGTCCATTGATTTCCATATTGAAAGATTTCTTGATGCCCTTTCTAATGAGAATCCTGTATCACTTGTCCACACATCAGGGTGAGAGCATTTGGACTTATTTTGTTGTAAAAACAACATCAATACCTCACTGGAGATGCCTGTATACCCTCCTCCTTGGGATACTTACTTTATCTCTTCAGACTGTGTTTTTGCCCTTGAGTGAAATTTATTGTTGATAGCTAGACATGATGTGTCAGGTCAAAGGGACCCAGGTAAATCAGCGTTTAATGGGAGGTTTAACGGGAGGTTTTACGTTTATCTGGCCAGGAGTTAGGCTGTGTTTACATTTGCTGTAGTCCCAGTATCAGAGGCTAAAATTTCCTCCAGTGTCCTTGTCGTCTTGACTTTTCCTAAAGTCTCCTTAAATAGGGTCTGAGGCTTGCAGTCCTTTTAGCTACAGGAGCCTTATTGAAGTGGCGTTGTGCAGGGAGGGGAAACATTCTACAGTCCTAGAATTATGTCTCAGTCTTTCAGTGCATCTGAATTCTCCTGTCTTCACATTGAAAACCTTATGGGGTTCCTGGAGGTTAAACTCACAAAATGTGGGAGTCCCCCTTACGACGTGCCTTCTTGGAGTTTTTAGCTCCCAAGCTAGTCGACTGTGAGACCTCAGCAACTCATGTTGAGTTGAAAGCGCTCCTACAGTTGCTGGCTCCAGTTAAGGGCTTCTGTCCTTGGTAAGCTGTGATTCTAGGTATCCTCTTGCCTTTCCAGGTTTCGGGGCACCAGTTTGTCTGTGACCTCAATTCTCTGATGGATCTCAGAAGATGATTGATGATTTTCAGTGTGCCCGGCTTTTTTTCTTATTGTGGGGATGGGAATGATAACTTCCAAGCTCTTTACAGTAATTTGCAGCATGCAGACCTCATTTATGCTTTGTTAAGTGTAAGTTAAATATTTCATTTCCTTTGGAGACTGTAAACGTCACTGTGTTTTAAGTTTCGGTTTCTACATGTTCATTGTCAGTATATATACAGTTAGTAAATACATTGTTAGTAAATACAGTAAACTTTCGTGTGTTGATCTTTTATACTGTGAGCTTGCTGAACTCAGCTCTGGGAAGGCTTTTTTTTGTTTGTTTTAGTGGATTCCTTGTGATTTTCTACGAAGAGACTCATACCATCTCCGAATAGAGACAGTTTTATTTCTTTCTTTCAAATCCATGTGCCTTATATTTATTTTTGTTGCCTTATTGCAGTGGCTATATCTTCCGGAGGAATCTAGGCCCTCCCTATTTAAATCTTTTATTTTAGCAGGCAAACACCCTGTTTGGGTTTGGCACATGGGTTCTTGACCTACAACTGTGGGCCGTGGTCCCAGTGGCAGTTTAGTTATCAGAAGCATTGTGGTCTGCTTGGTTTATCTGGTGCTGCCATGGTTCCCACTCGTTCCTTCTGTGGCTTCCCAGTGCCTGCTGCGGGGAGCTGGACTTTGGCAGGTCCTTGTACTGGTGCTTTCTGGCTGCCCTGGTGTCTCTGTTAGGAGAGTAGAGTCTCAGGCTCATGGGCACACAGAGGCTTCCTGGACCGGCATACTTGTGACCGAGTCCCTTTTTCTGACTCTGCTCGCCCACCCCAACCCTAACAAGGTTTTGACATGACTTTCAAAAGTAAAGCTTTACACTTCCAGCCATTTCAAGTAACTCAGTGATGTTTGCAACAGACACCCTCGCTCCAGTTTTGAGAACGTATCAGCATGTGCTAACTCCCATGGCTCAGGGAGGGACTGATAAAAGGGTGTCAAGGGCATGGTACTTGGCAGCAAGAAGCAAGGATTGTACATGCTGACATCAGAACATTGTCTAATTGGCCACCTTAAGACATCTGGCTGTGCAAGTGTCGATAGTGTGGGTTTAATTACTTTAGTTCCTTAACCTCTCTCGACCTCAATTAAGGGCTTTGGAGCTACTCTTAGATGCAAATCCCCGCTCAGCCACTCACTAGTTGCTGGGATATTCACATACCTTAGTGTCTCTGGGTCTCAGTTTCCTCATCTACGCAACAGGAGTAAGGAAAGTCCCACCGCGCAGGCTCTCTAACGTGATGCTGATGTAAAAGGCTGAGCAAGCAAGGGGCATCTGGTTGACCCAGCTCAGTTAGCACCAGCAACTATCATCACGATCTGGTGATTCCAGGCTAATGGGGATGTCTGTCTTAATAGTGCTAATGAGATAATAATGGTGCTTCTATTAGTACTAATAATGTTGTGTTTAGAAAACCGACTGGATCAGACCAACCTGGATCTGAATCCTGATGCCAGCACCTACTTATAGGGTGGGACATGGGACAAGATACTTAACTTTAATTTCCTCATCTATAAAACGAGGACAGTGATAATACCTAATTTGTAGGTCAGTCCTGCAAAGGGCTTCGTACGGTGCTCAGAATGCAGTAAATGTTCAATAAACGTTGGCTACGGTTTGCCATGAAGGCAGAGATTTTTGTGTTTTGTTCACATCTGTATTCCTGTGTCCCCAGTGGTCACCATGTTCTGACATAGTGGGGCCTCAACCAGGCTGCCGGACCTTCCAGCCCAGGGCTGTGTCTGGGTCTTGACTGTGTCTCCAGAGCCTGGTTGGGAGCCTCATTCTTGCTCTGGGCAGCTAAGGAGGCTTCATCATTGGTACCAGGGATAAAAAGGTGTCTGAGTCGCTTCCCACTCTGTGTTATTACTGAGGTACTGGTCCCTCCCTCTGTCTCTGTCTCTCTCAAAACACACATACACGTACACCAGCAGCAGCACCTGGACATTCCACTAACAGTCCCTCCTGAGCTCCTTGCCTCCCCCACGATTTTCTGGCCTTGAGGGTGGGCAGAATCAGTGGCCAGGAAGCTGGAGGGTTCCCTTCCACCAAGGTCTTCCCTCTTTGATGCCTGAGATTCTTAGTGCCCATTTGTTAGAAGATGGAAGTTTTTGCCCTGGGGGACCAGGCCCCTACTCCTTCCTCCTCCTCGGCCAATCACTCTGCAGTGAGAGGGGATTTCAGGGCCTTTCCTGGGTGCAATTTTGATGGGGGAGGCACAGATGGCACAGGGGCTGGGATGCTGGTGGAGACAGAAGGTGCATAAGGGTCAGGAAAATGTACTAACATCCACCTCTCTCCACCTGCCCTCAGCACGTCATCCTGATTACTGGGTACCGTTGGTTCAGATCTATCAGTGGGTCTTATTGAGGTGTATTAGTCAGCTAGGGCTGCCATAACAGGCTACCAGACTGGGTGGATTAGACAACAGAATTTTATTTTCTTATAGTTCTGGAGGCTGGAAGTCCAAGATCAAGGTGCTGGCAGGGTCATTTCTCCTGAGGCCTCTCTCTCTGTGTCGCAGACGGCCGCCTTCTCTCTGGGTCCTCACATGGCCTTTTCTCTGTGTGTGCACCCCAGTGTCTCTTCTTCTTTTGAGAAGGACACTCGTCTTATTGGATTAGGGCCCCACCCTTATGACCTCATTTAACCTTAATTACCTCCTTAAAGGGCCATCTCCAAGTATAGTCCAATTGGGGATTAGATAGGGCTTCAATATATGAATGGGGGGGTCACAATTCAGCTCATAACAGGGGCTGTCTATGGGATTCCCTGAACCCCAGGAAGGGCTCTTATTTTAACCACTCCCCGCCTCTTCCCATTGCCTCTGAAGGTGTCTGATCCAGGCCTCTCATTTCATCCTTGGGGAATGAGGCTTAGAGAGGGGCAGTGACCTGCCCTGGTCACATAGCAAGTAGGGAGCAGCTCTAGGACAGCAGAGCTTCCTGATCTGGCCTGGGACTTTCCCTGATGCCAGTGATCAGGACTGCAGGGCTGGTGGGCAGCTGGCACTGGGCTCTGTGGTCTTGGGGACCTGGTGTCAGTGCTGAGAGGGCCCTGGCGCCAAGTGACTGCTTTTGTCTCAAGTCTGGCTTTTATTTCTCTCTCTTAATGATTTCAATTTCAGGAGCTTTTTTGTCCATGTTTTTATTCTCTTGTCTTTCATTTTGCTTTCTCTCTGGATAATCCGAGGCTTGCAAGCAGCTAAGTATGAAGTGTACATTCCAATAAGATGCAATAAAATATAAGTAAACATATTTCTTTCATGTCTGAGTAGTGGATTAATCTCCCCGGCACATCCTGTTTCCTCTGTGCTCCCTCTGTTTTCATCTGAGCATTTTCCTCCCCGCTCCAGAATCTCTGGGATCTGAACAGCCCTGTGGCCTCTGGCTCGTTGGAGATATACAAATGACGCTGACATTACAGCCTCAGACTTCATGATATATAGGTGATGTTCCCGGAACAATGGAGAAGGAGCTTCCAGCACCCACATGGGCCTGGGAGGGCTGCCAGCCCCTGGAGGGGAGAGGACAGGGCCCTCTGCCTACGATAAGCATGGAGAGAGTCCGTGGGTAGGACTGAGGGGTCTCTTATGGACGTACCTGTCACTTACGCAGGGGTCCCTAAGTGACACACTCATGCCTGCACACGCACTGGGAAAAGGCAGGTCCTTCTTTGTTGAACTGAGGCTGGGTGTTTGTGATCATGACTTTCAACCAAAGCAGCCATCGTGGGTCCTCAGTGAGTGGAGGGATTGGCAGGGAAGCCCTGAATGTGACCATGAACTATGGGCTCAGCTCAGGAGGAGAGCAAGAGACATCGGATGGAGCTGAGCAGGGAGGTTCTACTGCCTCAGTTTACTTGCTGTGTGACCTTGGTGAATGACCCAACCCCCCGAGCCTCAGTTTCCCCGTCGGTACTATGGGCATATATCAGTACACTCTACAAGGGGTTGTAGGGAGGATTAAATGAAATGATGCTCGTAAAATGTTAGCACAGTGCCTGGTACACAGCAGGTCCTGAATAAATGGAGGCTAGTAATGTTCATTCACTCATTCATTCATTTGTCCCGCCCAGTTTGAGGGCCACTGCGTGCTGGGCTGTGTGCCAGGGTGAGGGAGAGAAGAATAAAACCTCCTGTCACCTCCAATAGCTCACGATCTAGTGGTGAGACTGACACAAGCTCTGTAGGAGGGACATCAGCTGGGTCTTCTGGGAATGGAGGAGGGACAAGCAGCAAAGGGAATCAGAGAAGGCCTCCTGGAAGAGGTGACACTTGAGCTGAAGAAAGTGGTAGATTAGGGACCAGGCCCAGGGCCTGTGGGGACAAATGGAGGGAGGTGAGGCGGGGAAGGTGGGTTGAGCAGGCAGCACTGGGAGCCAAGGATGGTTCGGGAGCAGGGGAGGGATGTGGTCAGAGTGGCGGGTCCTCCTGCAGATGGGAGCCTTGAGCGGAGACCATGTTCCTCTGGGGAGACCATGTCCCTCCTGGCCCTCCTGCCTCTCTGGCCTCCATCTGGGGCTTCCCAGAGTGATTCTCATCCTCTGTCCCCCAACTCAGCCTCAGGGGCTCCCGGCTGGAGATGACATCTCCTGAGTCCCCGGCTGTGGCTCGGGAGCCCCTGGTCCTCCATCCTTTAGTCCTGTGTCTCTGTTCTCTTTTCCAGGCACCTTCTCTGAACAGAGCAAACTCCACCGATTCTTCTCCCTCCATGCCTTCCTCCCACCAGTGTTTACTGAGCATCTACGATGTGCCAGGCCCTGTTCTAGGGGCTACGGCAGTGAATGAAACAATGACACTTCCCAGCCCTGAGCTCACAGCCCAGTGGGGGCACAGACAGTCACCAAATGACCTGGAACCTGCCCTGTGACCAGTGTGCCCCGGAAGAGGTTCCCAGGGCTTGGGACCCTGCGCCGGGGTTTGACCTTGGCAGGAAGGTCGAGGAAGGCTTCCCTGAGGAGGTCTGAGGGGCAAGGAGGGGAAACTCTGGAGAAATGGGGAGGAGGTGTGCTCCAGTGCGTGCAAAGAATCTGCAGTGCTAGGGGGGTGAATTCGGGGCCTGAGTGGAGGTATGATGGGAAAGGAGGAAGCAAGTGAGGCTGGAGGTGGGGGGCTGGGCCAGGCCCCACTGGACCAGGTCGGCCACAGGGAGCAGCTCTGTCCTCCTCCTGAGAACACGGGGGAAAGGCCAGAACTCAGGAGGCCTGAGTGGATTTCTGCAGTGAATTGCTCTTTGCAGCCTCTGGTCAGGAGAGGACGGTGGGCAGGAGGCTGAGAAAAGGTCTAGATGGGAGATGATGGCAGGTGTTGGGGTGGGAAGAGGCCATGGAGTCAGAGAGAGAGGATGATGGCAGCGGTTTGGGGAGATGAAACTGGAGGTGGATTTGATGTGGGCTGCAAGGAGGAGGCTGGGAGGAGGCTGAGAAAAGGTCTAGATGGGAGATGATGGCAGGTGTTGGGGTGGGAAGAGGCCATGGAGTCAGAGAGAGAGGATGATGGCAGCGGTTTGGGGAGATGAAACTGGAGGTGGATTTGATGTGGGCTGCAAGGAGAGAGTGGGAGGGGTCGAGGATGCCTCCAGGTTTCCTGGTGGAGGGTGAAGCCTCCAGTGCAGTCAGGACCCGGCAGCCAGGTTTTGGGGAAACTCATGGTCACCCAGCCTGTTCCTCTGGTCTTTCCTGTCTATACCCTTCAGTCCCATCTCTGGTCTGCCCCTTCTCGCCCCCTTGGCCATTTTAGATCCTGAACATCAGCTCAGATCTGGATAAATTACAGAGACCCCTTGGTCCCACCCTTCAGGAGCAAGGAGGAGAAGAGGCCCAGAGAGGGAGTGGGATTTCCCAAGGCCACACAGTGAGTTCAGGCAGAGCTTGGAGGTGGCTCCCAGAGCAAAGTGTTCCCTGCATGTGGTGCCGGCTGCCCCTGGACATCACAGTGGGGGGCCGAGGTCTCTGCTCTCCAGGCCCTGCCTTGCGGGTCTTGGGCTAATAGCTCTGTTACTCCCTGAATCAATAAAGAGCCACTGTGGTTAAGGTATAATTTTTTTCAGATGATTCAAAGAGAAATTGAAAAATGGGTCCTGTCTTTTCCCAGGAGACTTTAGATTTCCCTTTTCTTTATCACTAAAAAAAATTTTTTTTTCACTGTCTCTCTAATACGCAGATTCCCTCTCTCCCATAGTACCTGGAGTTACTGGGGAAAACTGCTCCTGTGATGCTGGGGATACCTCTCAGGATGTGGCCCTGGGCCGGCTGCGCCCTGCAGGGCTGGTGCCTGGAGGCTGCAGCAGCTCAGGACTCCTTGCCGCATCCCCTCTGGTGCCCTGGGATTCTTGCCACCCAGCCCAGGGGGTGGTGAGCTCCCCATCACTGGAGGGGTCCCCAGAGCCTGGGCAACACTTGGCAGGGAACTGAGGCACCAAACGCTGGCTCAGGGCATGACTGGGACTTCATCCCTGTGCGTCTCCCCCACCCCACCCTTCATGCGACCTCAACACCGAGGTGGAGACGAAGAAGGCGGGAGGAGGAGCTGACGGCTCCCCTGGAGGAGGGTAGTGTTGGGTTTGGACCTTCAGGGTCCAGATCGATTCACCTCCCCCGCCTCCAGATCCTCCCCCAATCCCCTCCCAAGGGTCAGGCTGTGTTTTCCTCATTTCACTGATGAGGAAACCGAGGCTCAGGGAGGTCAAATGAGGCAGAAGGAGTAGAGTTGGGGTTTGCCTGGTTCTTCCCCCAAAGCGCGACTCCCTCCAAGAGGATAAAGGCTGCTCTGAAGTGAGTGCTCACCTTGTGCCAGGCTCCTCCCTCGCCATGTCTCAGTCAGCCCCGAGGGCCTGCAAGGCACACACTGTTACCTTCACTTTCCAGGTGAGGACCATGATGCTCAGGGAGGTTAAGTTACTTGCCTGAGGACACACAGCTGGTGAGCCGTGGAACTGGGATGCAGTCCCAGGTCTGTGACCCTCAGAGTCTGTGGCTGTAACCACTGTACCACACTGCCCCTCCCCACAAGAAGTGCTTCTTGAGGTCCAGCCTAATTTCTCCTCCCTGACCTTCAGACCAGCTACTGAAAGTCATGACCCCAGGATGCACTAGTGGAAGAAACAGCCTATAAAATTCTAGGGGACAAGCAGTGCTTTATTTCCTTTCACCTCTTATCTCCCTTAAGAATTGCTGCATGAGTGAATGCACAGTCTCTCTGTAGGCTGGCAGGAGGCGGTCAGCAGGTAGAGGGTGGGCAGACCCATAGTTTGGGGGTCTACTTGTGGCAGAGGAGGGCTTCCCTTCCACAGCCGGCAATCCCAGTGGTAGGCTCTAGCTGAGATCCTAGAAGGATTCAGTCACCTAACAGTTAATGCATCCTGGGGTCGTGATCTTCAGTAGCTGGTGAGTAACTTAGCTTCTCTAAGCGTCCCTGTGGGCCTCAAAAACTGCTCGGGTTTCCAGAGGCCCCTGAGAAATGCAACCATCCCTGGGGTCTCACCCCGAGGCCTCTGAGCCGGTGCGCATGAAGACTGAGGGCAGGGTTCCAGGAGCAAGTGTGGGTGGTGGAGGTGGGATGCGATGAGAGCAGAGGAGCTGGGCTGAGGGGGGCGGGACAGGGCATTTAAGGTACTATCTGTAACGACCACACACTGATTGTTTAAGGCACGTGCTGGGGCCCTTGTCCTAAGCTCTTTACACATGTTAACTTGGTCCACATGACAACCACATGAGCCAGTGCTGTTATTATTTCCATTTTTCAAATGAGGAAACTGAGGTGAAAAGAGGTTAAGTGGCAGAGTCGGAACTTTAGAGCCCGGCTCTTAAAGGAGACGCGAGTTCATGGCCAGCCTGGCAGAGCCCACAGTCCTGTCCTGCCTCCCCCAGACCCCCGTGTGAGCTGACACCACCTCTGGGTAGTTGACAGGACAGAGCCCCAGGTCTCTCCAACGGGAAGGAGCTGCTCAGGGGCATAATCTTAGTCAAGGAGGCATTAACACTGATCCTGGTGTAGCTCATACAGGTCTATGTGACAGGCTCGTAAATCGCCTGTTTGAAGGGCCTGTGACCCCACGTGGTGCCATCTGCACCTGGGGAGACCCTGAAGCCGTGTCTACTTGGGAAAGTGGGGGGTTGGTCCAGAACAGGTGGAGGCGGGAGGAGTTTGCTGTCCAGCCCCCGTCAGCCTCTTGCTCGAGGACAGCCAGGCAGCTCTGCCAGGCCCCAGGCAGCCCTGCTGGGAGAGAAGGGGCCAGCCTGGGCCGCACCCGAGCTGGTAAAGCAAATATGGCAGGGCGTTGGAGTCCCACAGGCCTGGGTTTCAGTCGCACACTGTCCCTCACCAGCTGTGTGGTTTGATATCACTGATCTGAGTCTGTTTTCTCATTTATGAAATGAGACTAATAATAAGATCTCACTTCACAGGGTTGTATAAGAGTACTCATGGAGAGCTGAGTGCAGGTCCCAGAAATGATGCCCAGTGGGTGTGGGGTGAGTGTGACGTCTGTGCTGTGCTGGGAGGAGGGGTGGGGGGCAGGAGGGAGCCTGGGAGGGAGAAGAAGAGGGGCTGGTATTCTAGGCCCTCCCCATGTCAGGAAGCAGGCACTGTCTATAAACCCTCTCATTTCATCCTATTAATTCTTTCAGGCTGATACTGTTATTAGTCCCGATTTACACACGTGGATGCTGAGCTCAGCCAGGTTAAGCGCAAAGTCCCAGAGCTGGTGAATGGCTGCCTGACTCCGAAGTCCCTGTCCTCCTTGGGTCTGGGGATGATTCCAGGTTCCTCCTGTGACACGCTGGGCCCTCTCAGCATCCCCGAGTGTTTATCCAGATGGTCATTACCTGTAGTGATAGCTTATGCAACAGCTAATTAGCCCTCCTGAGGGTCAGCAATTGATCAGGAGCAGAGTTTGCCAACCGCAGCTCGGGTTTCCTCCTTGGCTTTGCCCTGGGACCTGGCGGGGCCTCAGCAGAAGGAGACCAGGACCCCCAGCCTGTCCATCAGAGGCTCACTCTGATGACAAATGTAGCCCAGCCGTCCCCATGTCCCCCCACCCAGACCCTTCCCCGATGTCTGTTAGGTCCTCAGCTCTGCTCCTGTGAATCCCCTCAGGCCCCCAGACCCCCATTTACCCTCCACATGTTTCCCCACCTCCCCTCCCCCAGCTTCCGCCTGTTTGCTCTTGGTCTTTTCCCCGTGGACACCTAGTAGCTCCCCAGGGACCCCCTGCCTCCAGGCTCACCCCTTCTAGTCTACGCCTCTCGCAGGGCTATCCTGGGGAGCGGAGGTTTTGGGGGCAGAGATATCTGGTGCCTTTACTGACCTTGCCTCTCAGCAGCCATGTGAACTAGAGTGAGGTTTTCTTTTTTAAATCCTTTAAAGCTTCAGTTTCCTCGTCTCGCAAACGGGGGTCCTAATACCTACTTCGCTTCACAGGAGCTGTTACAAAAATAGATGAGAAATGTATGTAAAGTGCTTGGTTGGTGCCTGATATATAGTATATGCTCAATAAATGGTGACTTGAGTTTGTGTCATTTCTCTTTCCCCCAGAGGTTACTGATACTCCAGTATTTGATACTATTTGGTAGCATCAAAAGTCCAAACTTGAGCCCAGCATGCTAATCCATCTAGAGAGGTCTTTACAGCTTCATATTCTTAATCCCAACTCCCTGCCCCACTCTCTGAGCTGCAGGGTCTGCAGACAAGCACTGTTCCTCAGACATGCCTCACACTGCACTCAAGCCGTCTCCTCTGTATGGAGTTATCTCCCTCACTGACCCCTGACTTACACTCCGACCATGAGCTCAGGACCTGATCCCACTTTCCCTCTGGGCCCAGCTCCAATCACACCCCCTCCAGGAAGCCTTCCAGGATGCCCCAGCCAAGCGATCTTCTTCCTGTAAAGCCTGTGTCCCCAGCTTAGACATCCCCTGTCTTTAGGCAGCTATCTTTTTCTTAGACAGTTATGGGCTTAACTTCTATCATCCAAATAGAGAGGGAGGTCCCTACCTCCCTTTGGACACAGCTCAAGGCTGTAGCTCCAAGTCCAACCTGCTGGGCCAGTCCTGGGCAGGCTCAGTGCCCACTCCTCACCCCTCCCCTGCTCCCCTGCCATGCCCTGAGCTCCCAGCAGGCCTCACGTGAGCCCCCGTGGGTGTAACACATGCCCGGGGTCCAGCATCTGTGATACCCGGAGTCTGTGCTTCTCAGGGTCTGTAGGTCTAAAACGCACCCCTCCTGTGGTTTGCAGACCCCCTAACGCTCTGATTGTGGGAATTTGGGAGTCTAAGCTGTTCTAGTTCTGTGACTCAGGAAAGCTGAGAGGGTGGGACTCTGGATGCTAAAGTCTACTCTCTGTTTCTAAAGTGTATGCTTTGGTGCGTCTGACATCGTAAGACTCATTGTTGGGGACCAAGGTGCCATCAGATGCCCCTGACACTGACTTGGCACCAGGTCTGAATCCTGGCAGCCTGGGATACTGAATGGGTTTGAAGCTGACCCCAGCACTCGGCAGTTGTGTGACCTTCAATGCTCTGAACCTCGTTTTCTTCCTCTGTGTAATGAGCTTGGTGACAGCAGGTGTCTGTGTTTCCACCAACAGCATTCATGAGAAGCCTGCTCCATATCTTGGTTGCTATAGGGACAATGGGGACGTGAGGGTGAGGGCCTGCACCCAGGATGCTGGCGGTGGTCTCTGCTCTGGAGAGCAGTCCTGGGCTTAAACAGGGCTTGAGAGAGGGGCAGGGAACATTTCCTCCCCTCTAGCTGGTACATCAGCAGCCTAGTTGAACTTGGGTCTAGATCAGCACCGTCAAATAGAAATATAATGGGAGTCATGCATGTAGTTTTAAATTTTGTAGTAGTCATGTTAAAAAAGTTAAGAAACAAGTGAACTTTGCTTTAAGAATGTATTTTGTTTAACCCAATATATCATTTCAACCTGTAATCAACATTAAAATATTAACAGTGAGATATTATACACTTTTTTTTCTATACTAAATCCTAAAATCTGGGTGTCTTTGACACTAATGGCACAGCTTAGTTCAGACCAGCCACGCTTCAAGTGCTCAATGGTGGCACCTGGCCAGGGGCTAATGCACTGGACAGCCTAGGGCTAGTGGCTCTGCAAAGGTCCCCCAGCTCTGATGGCACCAGATGGGCTGGTTTTCACTGATGGCAGAGGTGGAGCTGTGTGGGGTTCTCTTGCTTGTTTACTTGCACAGACAGCAGTTGTGAGCATGAGCTCTGGAGTGACTGGGGCTTTGGTTTAATTCTCTTCTCTGTCAGGTGACCTTGGGTAAATGACCTCACAGGTTGTTGGGAAGATTAAATGAGATTACACAGGTAAAGTACTCGGCATGTGCTATACGTACTTGTCAGCAAACCACGGCTGCTGTTATAATCTACTGGTTTTGTTACTCTGCCACCTCGCTGGGCACTGACTCAGCCCTCCTGTAACTGTGGCATCTGTACCTCCCTGACTCTCAGTGCCATCCCATTAGCCAAACTGCTGGATGGCAGCCACCTGGGCCGTGGGGGTAGGCTTACTGCCTGGCAGGAGCTGGCCTCACAGGAGTGCAGAGCACAGAGGCTGCCTGGGCGGAGCAGATCAGCTCCCAGACCCGGCCCAGCTCTAACTGCTGCAGGAACTGATGTGAGTGTAAACCCCTTGGGCCTCTGCTTCTTGGCCTAGAAAATAAGAAGATAGGACCAGGTGACCTTTGAAAGCCACTTCCAGGGGCCAGTGGAATAAAATGTCATTGAAACTTGGCTCTGCTTTGGGTGACCAGCAAACATGTATGAGGCTTGGTTTCCTCCTCTGCAAGAAAGGCAGCAGTAATGGCACTGCCGTCTGGGCTGTTGTGACTTTTAAATGGGATAATGTGAAGAAGCCACTGTGTCCCACCCATGACCAGAGCTGAATAAACTCTGTTTCCAATGAAGGGACCAACACGGGCTGCCCAAGGAGAGGTTCCACTCTCTCCACTGTCCCTGCCCTGGAGCCAATGACAAATTTGGAGAATTTACAAGAATCCTACAAGACCTGCCAGGGCTGAAACAAGCTGCGGGTCTGGGGGAGGTGCAGGGCCTCCGTGGATCAGCGAGGGGCCCATCCAGGCCACTGCAGTTTGCGCATTAAAGGCTGACGGCCTGGCTCCAGCGCTGGCTTCATCAGTGTTGCAGCATCGTGAACACGGAGCTGCATTCCCATGTGCTCCCCACCAGTGATACTGCAGGGATTGTGGTGTGGTTTTACTTTAGGTGGAGGTGGCCAGGGCAGCCTGAGGAGCCATGGATGGGGCTGGGGTGGGGCAGGGCCTGAGAGCATCAGGTCAGGAAGGGAGTCTCTGCCTGGGGATGAGTGTGGGCACAGGAATGGGGCATGGACAGGCCATTGTGCCGCATGAGACCCAAGGACAGAGGCCCGGAGGGAGGAAGCGGGCTCCAGGTGAGAACAGGCAGACTGGGGACAAAGCAGGCGTGTCAGCCCACTGGGCCCATCTAAGAACAGCTTGTCGCCCCAAGCTACTCACCCCAGAGGACAGAGACAAGACAGATGCAGACAGCCGGGTCTGCCCTGGGGTGACTCAGAACCCTCGCACCTGGCTTGTCCCCCATCTCTTGCTGTTCAGGCTCCCTGCCCCCTGACCTTGGCTTCTGATTTCTGCTTCTAGCTGTCCACCTCCCATTGGTAACCACCTCCAGGGACCCCTTAGAGGACACTGATTCATCTATTCAACAAACATCTCTTCTGGGCCCCCCTCATGCCTGGCTCGGGGGTCATGACGGTGGGCAAGACTTTTGCTTATAGACTGCTGGTGGGGACAGTCACCCACTCACTCACTCAGTTTCCTCCCTCCCTCCCTCCCTCCCTCCCTCTCTTCCTTCCATGAGGCAGGAAGGTAACAAGACCAAAGGCTGCACACCTGTGTCCAGTGTGTCCCCGGACACTTATAAGGGCTCCGCACCTGTGGGTGGGTTCGCAACTGGGGGTGGGTCACACCTGCTGTATGAGGTCCTGCTGGGGTCATCTTTCACAAAGCCCCTGAGGTTAATTTTCACTCTGTCTCTGACATGGAAAACTGCTTAGAGGGCGGGAGGGACGCGCCCTGGGTTACCAGCCAGGAGGGGAGTGGCGGGTCTGAGCCCGCTTTCCTTGAGGCCCAGGCCTGAATTTATGAACACCGAGCTTGGGCTGCAAGGCCCCGTTCTGCTGGCTACACTACTGGATATGAGCTCCAGACACCAGTGCTTAGGGCCACAGGCAGGGTTCAACAGGGCCGGAGGAGTTCAGGGTGGGGAGTTACATGGGGAGAGGGAGGAGAGCAAAGTGGGGCAATAATGAACCTATTCTCTGCAGGGTTGAGACAAAGCACAGTAAGCGCCCGATGAATGCCAGCCGTTATTAGAGCTATTGTTCCTGTTATTATCATCACTCCTGGGGGAAGAATCTTCACCACCGGCATCATCATCGTCGTCGTGGTCGTAGTCATCACCCTCTGAGACACCTCTTCACATGCATCTCCTAGGCCCAGCCTGTGAGGGTGGTGTAGTTATCATCCCCGAGTTACAGATGGGGAAGCCGACACGCACAGAGAGAAGAAGGGACCCAATGGCACAGGCAGTGGTGGGACAGGGGTTTGACCTTGGCTGTCTGGCTCACAGCCAGTGTCTTCACCCCAACTAATGACATTCACTGGATGCAGCTACTCACTGGATGCCTCTGGTGCCACCGAGACCCAAAATTGTCCCCAGAGCCCCCCTCTCTCCTCCTGCCCCAACATGGCCTCCTGGGGACCACTGCCAGCTGAAGGCCTACTGTGTGCTCCACATCATGGGCTCACTGAACTGCAGCTCCCCCTGGAGGTAAATCTCATCAGGTCTGTTTGTGCAGATGAAGAACCCAAGGGTCAGAGTGGTTAAGTGACACACCCAAATCTGACTCGGCTAAGTGCTCGAGGGTTGTTGTGAGGACAAAAGGAGATAACGCAGAACATGGGTCTGCTTGAAATAAAGAAAAGACCCTTGTCCTGTGCGATAACGGGAAACCGAGGCCCAGACGGCCCTGAGCTTCAAGCCCCAAGAGGTGAAGGTTCTCCATGGCCGGCTTCCCCAGGGTGATCCTGAGGGCAGGACAGCAGACACAGGAGGGCCTGGCCACCTCCACTTCTGCTCTGCCTGCCCACCGACTCCGCTCTATGCCACAGGCAAATTTCCACGGGAAAAAATGACTTCCCGCTTTTACCACAAACTCACCTCTATTACGTTAAACAGCTAACAGCGCTCTCATGGCAGAATATGTTTTGTTTAATGCCTTGATCTCTCTCGTCTGCTAGAAAAATGAATTCTGTCAAATCTTTCGAAGCCAACTGTCAAAGTAAAGCATCTGGGGGAGATAGATCTCTTACTCTGCTGGCAAAATTCATTTGATTTGATCCCTTAATCCAGTCTCCCTGTGAAACAGAGAGCTGAAATTTGGAAAGCCCTTTGCCCTGAACAGTTTCTTTCCACTTCCTTTCACCGCCTCCTCTCCTGGGGCCCACCCCTCTTTCACCTTTAAAAATAATAGCGAGGAATCACAGCTGGAGTAATGATAACCATTTGGTTTCTCACAGCAGTGTTTTAGAGAGAAAATAACAGGGCACAATGCCTGTTTTTCCGTGTCTATTTGGGGAGAGAGAGGTGATGGCTGTGAAATGCTCCAGCAGCCCAGGGGAATGGCAGGAGTGCTCGGGGTGCAGGGTTTCAGACCTGGCCTCTGTGCTAGCAGGACGCAGAGGCAGGGGGATGTCTGGGAAGAAGACACAGCCTCTTTCCCCCTGAAGAACCCTTTTCTCTAATCCCTACTCTCCACACTGAACCTCTTCCCTCCCACATCCGTATCCACATGCCAGAACCTAATCCCGCACTTGGGCTTAGCACTTTACAGTTTACAGAGCACTTTCATATTTACCATAATCATTTATTTATTAATTAATGTTCTTTCATTCATTACTTCCATCCTTCGCATTGTTTGTGCCATAGGAACTAGGAATCAACAGTGGTCATGACCTGTTTGACATTTGGGAGCTACAAGTTCTGCAAGACACAACCTTCACCTCCAGGATTCTAGGATCTGACGGGGTGACAGGTGCGGACAGATGACTATGACCTTGTGTGGTGAGGGTTATGGCACGTGAGTGCTGGGCATATAGAAGGCACTTCTGTTAGTTAAGATGTGTTGGGCAGCATGTAACAGAAAACTCAAAAACAGTGGCTCAGGCAATTGAGATGTGAAATATTCTCACATAACCAGATGTCTGAAAAGAGGTGGTTGCCGCTTGGTCAGATGCTCAGAGATGTCAACAAAGACCTGGCTCTTTCCCTCTCTCCTCTTTACCATCCTTGGCTGTGTCGGCTTTTGTCATTAGCTTATTGCCTCATGGTTGCAAGATGGCTGCCACAGCTCCAAACATCATGTCTCACACTACAGCATTCAAATTAAGAAAGGAGTGGAGTGAAGCAGAAAAAATGATTCTCAGAAGAAGTCCCTCCACCAGCAGATTTTCCCTTACATCTCAATGGCCAGCTCTGGGTGGCACTCTCACCCCTAAAACAATTTCTGGAGAAGGGGGGTGGGCTGCCAGTCTTGGCTTCTCCCCCAGGCTGGGGAGGCCCAACAGGCCTGAGCCCATTGCTGCAGAACAAACCCAGGGCTCTGTGAGTGAGGAAGGAGGGGTGGGCTGCTGGGCGGGCAGCCACGAGCGTCTGCCACCTTCTCATCAGTGCTTGTGACTGAGTGTCCTGGTCAGTGTGGGGTCTGGGTGGTGGCCCAGCCTGGGCCCTGGGGGCAGAAAGCCCTGCTCTGAGCCCCTGCCCCTGCGGGCTGTGTGATCTCCAAAGCACTTGACCCGCCCGAGGCACAGCTTCCCCCTGTGGAGAGGGGGCCAGAACAGCACCTGCCGAGTAGGGCGCCTGTGAAGGGGACGTGGGGTCGGATGTGCAGGCGCCTGGCCCAAAGGCATGTCAGCAGTCAGGAGCCATAGCAGCCATTAGCCTCATTTGTGAAATGGGCCTGTGTACCTCTTCTGTCACAGTCCTGGGGCATCAGTTCACACGAGTGAGCACTTCCTGCGTCTGCTGGGTGCCCTTCACTGGCACTTGCTCCCTTAATCCTCACAGCCACCCCAGGAGGAGGAATTTGCTTTCATTCCCATTTTACAGCTGAGGAAACTGAGGCTCAGGGGTGACCCCAGGTGAGTGAGGGCAGCCGGGGCTCCAGCTCTGACCCCCTGCAGCGCCCTGGGTGGAGCCACAGGCAGGTGCTCAGGTAACCCCTTCCCCTCCGACTGTCACCTGGTCCAGGCTGGTGGCTGGGGCTGACCTCTTTCTTGCCCCTTCTCTCTGTCCCTCCTGGAGCTCCACGACCCCAGAACCTGTTGGAAGTGTAGGGAGATTTGCCCACCATCCCGGCTACCATTCCTTTTCCAAGTTGATGAATAAACAATGTAATCAGTGGTGTCAGTTGTTCCTTGGTCATGAATTGGCAACTTCCATTTTGAGGGAAAACAATATACACATTATATCCTTAACACAGAACATAGTATATGATACTACACTCCATATTTATAGTTTTATTGAATTATGCAAAATCCACTCCCAACAATTATACACCTATAGCACATTACATTGAATAACTGCACATGAGGCTCCTGGCCAGCACCGTGATGTAAGCGTGGGCACCAAGCGTGAAATGAAACATGCAGCCCAGCCCTGCAGGATGAGGGCTCGGCTGTCAACCCTGCCGGCCCTCCACTCAGATCTGCGGCCATCCCCACCATTTTCAGCCTTCCTGGCCCTCCCGGCTCCCAGAGAGATGGCCTTAGGGGTTGGGGGGAGGAGGAGGACATGGGAGAGATCCTGGAGTTGACTTCCTCACTTTACAGATGGGGAAACTGAGGCCCATTCATGAAACCGGTCTCTCACTCTACAGTTCGCTGAGTGCCTGCTCCATGCCAGTCTCTGTTCTAGGTACGGGGCGTTCAGCTGGTGATGGGCAACAGGAAGAGATCCAAGCTGGCAGGGGAGAGAGCATTTCTCATTTTCAAAGATTATAACATTTTTTCTTCCACTTGGCTTTAACATCCTCTGGTTCTAATATTCGGTGACTGTGAAAAGCCCCACCTGCGGGACAGGCAGCCAGCCCTCCAACCCGAGTCTCCCCGAGCCTTTGAGTCACCCCTTTTTCCCTTTAAAATTCCTTCCAAACCATCCCAGGTGTCTCCCTTCTTTGGGGCCCCCTGCAGAGTTTCTGAGTTTATGGCTGTCACAAAATGTTATCAGCCACAACAATGACAATTAGAACAATTGTGTTGGGTGAGAAACTCCCGCAAGATTTAGGAGCTGCAGTGAGTCATGCCTCTGGAGCTGAGACGGACAGCTCGGTCACAGCCACAAAGTGACGCTGCCCCTCTCGAGCAGTGGGGCCTGCAGCCCCCGGGCCCCCGCGGGGAGCCCATCCAGGCCAAGACACATTGGCTTTTTGGGCTCCAGGCTCCCCCCTTCCCTACTCTGTGCCTCCTGCTCTCAGGACAGCATCTCAAGTGTTGCTGCATCTGATTCCAAACCCTGATGGAGGAGGCTCAGTCCCTGTTAATGATCCTGAGCCCCACCCACTGGTTAGACCACAGGCTTTGGCCTGCGTTCCAGTCTGCGCCCTGCCATGTCCTCGCTGTGGGACCTTGGGAAAGTTGCTTACCCTCTCTGAGCTTAGTGCCCTCACATGTGAGTTAAAGATAAAAACATCTGCCAGACTTAGATGTGGTAACACCTGTGACACCTTCAGTGACAGATTCTGTTATTATTACTCTGATGTTGTACCAAGCCCTCAGCACAGGGTCTGGGGCACAATAAAGGCTGACACTCAGTACAGCAGGAAGAGCAGGGACTGGGGTGCAGACTGCCGGGGTTCAAGGCCCAGCTCCAGCACTTCTGAGCTGTGTCACCTTCGGTGAGCTTCTAAACCTCTCTGTTGCTTCAGTACCTTCATCGGTAAAACGGGGATAGCAACAGTGCCTCCTTCACAGGAGTGTTAGACAATTGAGTGAACTCATGCACGTGAAGGGCTGAGCTCAGGTCCTGGCACAGAGTCAGCTCTTTTTATTCCAGGCCCCGAGGGAGAGCTAGCATTGAGGGGCCTCTAAAGATCTCCTTTTCTGCCACCACTGCACTTAGAGATGAGAAACTGAGGCCAAGAGACACTAAATTAAGCGTTTGAGAACAAGACAGTAGATGCCCTGCTAAATTATGTGGGACGGACAATTAGAGAACAGAACGATCTGTAATAAAGGGCTAATTGGGCGGGACTCACGCTCAGTGTGCCCGGAGCCTGAGATGCAGCCTGAGACAGGACGGCCTTGCCAGTACCTGGCACTCTTGTTAATAACACTGACTTTTCCCCTTGATACAAGTGATGCCTACTTCCGGTGAAGCGTTTGGAAAGTACAAACATTACAAACATACAAACATTAATCTAAAAGAGCATATAAATCACTGATAGCTTCCCCCCAAGACAGTAGTTTTTACTTTCTTCATTCTTTTTTCTCCTCATATACAACTACTCATTCATGACTTTCACATCGGAGTGACTGTCAGGATATGTTAGGTTATAATATAAAAATAAACAACCCTTCCAAATAACAGAGGTTAAAGTAGCCTCCTGTAAGGGGATGCTGGGTGAAATAGTACCAAGTTTTAAGAGTGAGTAATGCTTAATATTTCTGGAGAGACACCCTCAGCTCCTGTTAGCTCGGCCTTCACGTAACCCCACATCCGGGATCTTCTCCTGTCCCTCAGCCTCTCGCCCTGGTCCCTCACCATTATGGCTGGTCCCTGGCCCTGCTCCCCTCACTCTCCAGGCAGAACCGGGTGATCCTGTGAGACTCGGGGCGGGGCCGCCCCTGCTCTGCTCCGCCCCAGGGCTCCTGCCTCACAGGGACACAGTGCACGCTGACCGTGGCCCCGGGCCCTGCATCTCCCCCATCCCCCCAGCCCGTCCCCCTCGCTCACTTGCCTCCATCCTTCCTGGACCAGGAGCCCGGGGCCTGCTCCTCCTTGGGCCCGGCGCTTGCCCTTCCCTCTGGCTGGATCTTCTTCCCGTGTCTACGCAGCTCCCGCCCCGTCCTCCTTCAGGTCTTTGTGCCAGTGTCCCCTGCTCTGACAGGCCTTCCCTGACTCCCCTGTTTACAAGTGTGACCTCCAACACCCTCCACCCCCTCCCTGCTGCCTTTTACTCCTGGCTCTTACCATTGGCTTCCACACTGCAGTTCACCGGTAACGCCGGGGTGTCTCCTCTTTCTAGAACCTGAGCTTCTCCCTGTGGCCGAGACAGGGCCCCCCAGGTGGCCTCTGGTGGACATTTGCTGAGGAAGTGAGCGCCCTGAGCGCTGGCTCTGCTCCCCGCTGTCCTCAATGATATGTTGTCCCTTATTTGTCACAGCAGCTCTATGGAGCGGCTCCTAGGGACACCCCTATTCTCACAGGAGGTCACAGGCCTGGCTCAGGAACCGCCGGCGTCACACAGATGCCGAGGGCTGGGGCCGGGGCTCCAGCTGGCTTGTCAGGATCCAGGGCTGGGCTCTGAGCACTCCTAACATGGCTCTGCTGTTCTGGGAAATTCCAGAAAGAGCATGGATGCTGAGTAGTGTGTGAGGTGACCTCACCACGCCACTGCCAGCACTGAGGGTCTTGCTAAGTCCTGGGGAGAAATGGATCCCCAGTGAGATTCCATTTGCATCTCTCCTTCCCATTCTGAGCTCTGAGATGCTCAGTATTGGGGTTGCACGGACCCCAGAAGATGAGGACAAGCCCTGACAGCTCTCCACCCCCTGTTCTCCCCTCCCAGGTCGGCTCATCCAACCCCAATGGCTTCCTCATCACCAGCCACCAGGGACCCCAGACCTCTGTGTCCTTATCCCAGGATGCAGCCACTGCATCCGGGGAGACCCAAAGCAGCGTTCCTGCAGGTGCACAGGCAGCTGGAGGGATGGTGCTGGTGTCGGGGGAGCTCAGCCAGGTGAGTCTTCCTGTGAGCTGGGAAGAGGCGCCCCCTGGTGGTCCAGTTATGAGACCTAAAAGTCCTTCCTCTTGGCTGATGTTGAGTGGGGCACAGGCTGAATTTATAACAATTTTGTCTTTAAGACACACCTCTTGCCCAGCTCCACAATGGGCCATCCAGCTGCTCCCCTGATACTTCAGATCCTTCTCCCACTTCAAGGCACTCAAACCTGCATGGACCACCTGCCCCCAAAGCGCCCCTTTGCCGGTTTCCCTCTCACCAGAAGCACTACCCTCCACACGGTGGCTCTGACTACCCAGTGGGTGAGTGACCTCCGTGTCTTTCTCTGTTTTACCCCCACTCAGCCCAAGTTCCTTTCTTCTTTGCCAGGGTCAGGCCCTGACCAGGCCAGCTCCCCTAAGTTCCATGACACATTCCTGGCCCTGGTACCCGCACCCCAGCTTATTTCTCTTTGCCTGAACTACACTGAGTACTTTTCTGCTACTTGCAAAGAACCCTGACTCAGACACCAAGGAAACCTGCTTATTTAAAAGTCTGATTTAAAAAACACTCTTTCCAACAATGAATCTCTCTTTCTCTCTCTCTGTCTCAGAGAGGCCTCATCAAACAAGAGGAACAAGGCTCTTCCAAACCTATGTGGAAATTAAACCCACAATCTGGGCACACACTTGTTTGACAAGTGATAATTAACTGCTGACATTATAATTTCGGCTTGGACATAAATATGTTTTTCATTAAGAAGTATTCAAAGACATCCTTGTGTTCGGAAGGCTGGTATCTGAGGAGCTCAGCCACTCTGAGGGTGGTTGCACAGTTGCTGATGAGGGTCCGCTGCTCCCTGCCAGGGGGAATTTGGACCCCAGAAGTGACACTACTATTTCATATCCCTGGGATTTCTGGGCTCCACAGGCTCCTGGCAATTCCTGGCAGCCCAGGCAGCCCCCCTCTCTCTAAGGGACAGTCCTCTCCTCTGGGCGTCCCCAGCCCCAAAGGTGCCTGGAATCAGAGCAGGGACTGCAGCTTCAGGGAGAGAGGGGAGACTCTCGTCTCTGCAGCCCCTGTGAGGCCTTGGCTCCTGCAGGGGTCCTAGCCCATCCCCCACTTGACAGAGGCTCAGAAAGTGGGAGTCACTTGTTCAATGCCACACAGCTTGGTGAGGAGCCAGATGGGGATGTGAACTCTGACCTGCCTGACCCCCCAAGTCTGTGCCATCCACACTCTACACCCAACTCTCTCTAGTGAACTCAGCTGCTCTGCGCTTCAGTTTCCTCATCTGTAAAATGAGGGTAATACTATAGGAGGGCTTTTGAGGATGAAATAACCTGAAATAACACACACACAACACTTAGAATAGTGCCTGGCACAAAGTAAACCCTCAACATGTGTTAGCTATGATGCTTATTAATTATTATCAATATGCATATTTGCTATATAGACTGAATGTTTGTGTCCCCCCAAAATTCATATGTTGAAACCCCATCACATCCTCAGTGTGCTGGTATTAGAAGATGGGGCCTTTGGGAGGTGATTAGGTCAGGAGGGTGGAGCCCTCATGGGAGGGTTTTAAAAACCTCTTAAAAGAGACCCCTGAGAGCTCCCTAAGCCCCTCCACCATATGAGGACAGAGAACCAGGATTCGGGTTCTCACCAGACAACCAAACTGCCCACACCTTAGTCTTGGACTTCTCAGCCTCCAGAACTGTGAGAAATAAATTTCTGTTGTTTATATAAGTCACCCAGCCTATGGTCTTCTGTTATAGCAGCCTCAAAAGACAAAGACAATATTAATAGTAATGTCAACAACAGGCAGATATTATTAGGCAAACTTCTTCCCTCCAACCCAGAGACCAGTGGCTCTAATCTTGAGTGGGATATATAAAATTAAGACCACAAGGAGGCAGATTAGTCATATACTGTAGTGAAAGTGCAGAATACCAAGAAAAGAGAAAATCTTTAAAAAGTAGCAAGAGAGAAGACAGATTACTTACCAGGGCATGACAAACAGGCAACAGATATCCCCCTGCAACAGTACAGGGAGCCAGGGAGTAAAATATTTTAGTGCCACATGAAATAAACAAAGGAAAAATCTAAACCCAGGTAAATTATCATTCAAAATTAAATGAGAAAGAAATACATTTTTAGGCAAAGAGACACTTGTAGGCCTTTTTAAAAGAACTGTTAAAAATACACTCAGAAGGCCATTGAGCCTGGAAAGAAAGAGAGAATCAAACCAGCAACAGAGAGCAAAAAAAAAAAAAAAGGGTAAATTTGGAGCGGACCATAGTAAATAAGTGTAACACCACCGGCCATATTAATTACAGCCAGTGCAGGGACATAAAGGAGGTGGGACCACCGGTCTGGAATGCACAACACTGAGGTGGAAAGAGCATCAAAGGAAACACATCCTGGGTCCTGTGCTTTTCAGAGGGAGGGGAGGGATATTGATCTACTTCAGGCTGTGTTCAGTCAAGTGTGCTTATTATGATTTTTAAGGTTAAACGATTAAAAAGGGAATAGAATATGGAATTTCCAAACCAGGAGAGGGAAAAGAGGAAATAAACAAAACCTGATCAATATGAATGGGTGGCAGGAAATGAGCCAGAGAGAGAGAAAGAATAATAAAACAAAAGGAAACAGAAAAATCCTTGCAATTAAAAACACAGAGTGTAAGGTAGAATCCTGATTCTGCTTTTCACATCTGTGTGTGATTTGGGCAAATGACTTAATGACTCCACTCTGCTGAGTCTTGGTTTCCTCACCTGCAAACGATTTGTTAAGGGCTATAAGAGAACATCCATGTAAGGGCTGCCAGAAGGATCAGTGCAGCGAGCGCCACAGGGCAGGGAGTCTCTGTCACCGTGATCACAGTTGCTCTGGACCAGGCATGTCCTATGTGTGTCCCGAGCACCATCTCACTTCCCCTCCCAACAGCCCCACAAGGCAGGTACCACCATCATCACTGCTTTGTTGGTGAGGACACAGGCTCGGTGGCGAGAGGCTTGTTGAGGTCACACAGCTGGGGAATGGCCGAGCCTGGACACACACTCGGGTCCTCTGGCCCTGAAACCACTTGTTGACTCTGAGACCGTGCAGCTGACGTCATCTCTCTGGGTCTCAGTTTCCTAATCTGTGCTTTGTGGGCACACAGGTCAGAGGTCGTGAGGCTGGGCAGAAACGAAGCACGAGAACTCTCAGCATGTCCCCAGCACGGGTAACAGGTCAGTAAGTGCTGTTATCGCCTGCGTCGTACAGAAAAGGGACCTGGGGCTGAGACAGGCCCAGAGCTGGCGTGACCTGGTCTGATCTTCCCCGATTTGTAGGATCAAAGCCTCGGCTAGAGTGTGAGCCCTGGGAGGGGGCCTGGTGATCCTGGTTCCACGGACTTACACCAGGGCTGGCCTGGGTGATGAGTGAGGGAAGGAAGGAATGAAGGAAGGAAGGAGGGAGGGAGGAAGGAACGAAGGAAGGAATGGTGGGTCCTTGGTCTTACTCCACACATCCATTATTCCCATAAGAGTGTTCTTTGCACCCAGGAGCCTCCCCAGCAGAAAGCAGCTCTGAGACACCTCCAGGCAGCAGGACATGGGCAGGTGCTTCATTAGGACAAATGAGGCCGTGTGATGTCCAGCTTGATTTTTCTCCTTTGAACTGATCGCCACCTGACATGTGTTACATCTTCACCCCTATGATCTATGTCCCCTAGCATGCCAGCTCCATGGAGCAGGGACTTTGGTCTCTGCTTAGTCTCACCTGGTAGGTGCTTAGGAAGGTGACAACACTTGACCTTAAAGTGACATCACTCCTCTGAGCCTCAGTTTCCTCACCTGCACGATGACAGGATGATGCCCTTTGCAGCTATTGTGGGGATGCAATGAGACTCTGCCCATCCTGTCCTCAGTGCAGGGGACACAGGCAGGGGCGAGGGGCTGCCCTTCACCTCTTTCAACCAGGGATCTTGCATAAGAAATGGATGTGATGGACATCTCAGTGTGAGCATCTTCTTTTTTCTTTTTTCCTTTGATGACAAAGCTTTCTGCAGTTGAGCTTTATTTTATTAGAAGAAAAAGAGATCATCAAACTAGCTAAGCAGCCCATCAAGGAGATTTCCAAAGAGACAAAGAGGCAGGAAGCATCTCTCCCAAGACGACCTCGGCTTTACCTTTATTCTTCATTTAGTCAATAACAACTACTACTACTTTTTGATGCTTGAAATATCCCAGAAACTGCAATTTTTACTCACATTATACCATCTAAAGCAGTAATTCTCAACCAGGGTTGATTTCTGCCCCTCGGGGAACATTTGGCAATGTCTGGAGATGATTTTGATTGGGACAACTGGTGTGGGTAGGGTGGGGAGGTATGTTCCTGACATCTAGCAGGAAGAGGCCATGTCTGCTGCTAAAAGCCTACAATGCACAGGAAAGGCCCCCAGAAAAAGAATTATCTGGCCCAAATATCAAAATGCTGGGGTTGAGAAACCCTGATTTAAACCCACCCAGCAACCTTGTGAGAGTAGGTCATCTCCCACCTTAGAAATGAGGAGACAGGGGTTTGGAAAGTGAAGTGGAAAGTAAAGTGAAACTCACACAAGAATGTGGCTAAGCTAAGACTCAAATCTGGGTCTGTCTGAAGACTGCAGTTCTTTTGCTTTTTATATGCCAGTGTTATGGAATGAATGTTTGTGTGTCTCCAAAATTCATGTGTTGAAGCCCTAACCACCCGTGTGGCTGTATTTAGAGATGGGGCCTGTAAGGATGTAATTATGGTTAAATGAACTTATAGGAATGAATCTCTGACCTGAAGGATTTGTGTCTTTATAAGAAGAGACACCAGAGCTCTCTCCTCTAAAGGCAAGCACAGAGGAAAGGCCATGTGAAGACACAGTGAGAAGGTGGCCATCTGCAAGCCAGGAAGAGAGCCCTCACCAGAAACCCACCCTGCTGACACCTTGATCTTTGACTTTCAGCCTCTAGAACTGTGAGAAATTTTTTTGGTGTGTGGTTTAAACCACCCAGCCTGTGGTGTTTTGTTATGGAAGCCTGAGCTGACCAAGACAGCCAGAAACCCCCAGTCCTTTCATTACCAAATAATATTCCCTAACAGCAGTCAGTGCATCGTGTGACAGGGATGTTGTAAATGTCCATGTTTAACTGTGTAGAAGGAAACTTGATCTCATTTCATGGGAGTCACTGCTGCCTATTTCTCCTTTCATTTTTATAACTTCTTCCTCTGTCTCCAAGGGCGATTTGTGATGGTCAAGAACAGACTGAAGAATGTAGCAAATACCAGAGGATTCTCAGCTGCCTGTCTGGCCACCTGTGGTTCCCCCACTCAGAGGCAGCCTGTGGGTGTCCTTGGCATCCTGGAAAGGTGAACAGGGATCCCTTGGTCCATTTCCCAGGGCACCTGCTAGGGCTGCCCCTGTGAGGCTGGACTTGCTGCGGGAGAGCAGGGGGCGTGGAGGAGTCCGGCCAGAACAGCCCCGCCAGGCAGAGCCCGTGGAGGTGACCGGTCGGATGGTCACTTGGTCTCTGTGCTCAACCCTGTCGGCTGAGCTGGTAGACAGGTAGTTCCTAGAACTCTTGGAGGTTCCACAGGTGACATACCCTGAGGTACCTCAAGGTCACAGACCCCCTGGGAACAGCAGGGGTCACCTCCAGGTTCCTGATCCCCTGGACGAAGGTGCCGCTCAGTTCAGCTGCACGGAACTCACCGCTGTGCCCTCCCCACCTGCTGCTCGTTCCTGATAGGAGGGAGTCCGCACTCCTCCCCACGGAGTTCAGGCCTTTGTGATTGGCTCGGCCTCCCTCTTCGGCGGGTCTTCTCCTCCTGCCCCCATGGCCAGTTCCATCAGGGCTGATTGCGGGAGGGGCTGGCTGTCACCCAAATGGTCAGGAGGGTCAGACAGAGACAAGGGGATGATGGACTGTCCATCACACCTGCAGATAGAACCTCGTCAGGTGCGGTTTCGAACACCTTAGAAAGAGAGAGACAGTTTGACTGAGCTGGACTATTTAGGAAAGCAGACTTCTGGAAGCAGGAAGAAATTCCAGAATCCCAGGTGCAAATACACAGCATTCAATCCACATGATGGACAGCAGGTGTGGCATCCAGGTCACTGTCAGGAACCTGGATTCTCCACCCAGCTCCTCCAGGCACTCACAGAGAACTTTGGTAGGTCTCCTCTCCCTCCATCCCTGTTGGGGGTCAGACCACATGCTGACCTCTCATTAATACTTCGGCCGGGTCAGGGTCAGTGTGAGGACCAGAAGACATGTTAACCCTCATGTACTTTGATCAGAGCAGGGCCCCAGCCCTGCATCAGAGCCCGTTGATACTCTGTGCACAATTACACCAGTTTCCATACTTTCAGGCCCACCAGGTACTAGAGGCAGCGCACAGGGAGTGGGGGAGGGGCTGAGATGGGCAGACGCAGGTGGAATCAAGGGAAGGAATGACACCTGGGAGAGTGTCAGTGACAGGGCCACCATGAGAAGCTCCATGAGGACGTGGTGAGTGGCTGCCTGCTCATCACACCTTGTGGTTCTGAAAGGGACTGAAGTGGCTTCTCAAACCCACACTGCACAGCAAGATCCATGCGTTCCTCCCCCAGTGTTTGCTGAGCACCTACTGTGTGCAGGCCCTGTGCTGGGAGCTGAGTGCGCGATGAGGACGAAATGGGTCCTGCCCCTGGGGGCGAAATGGAGACCCTGTTACCCTGTGATAAGGATGTTCCTGAGCTGTGGGGAAACAGTTGAGGGGAGACTAACTCTGACCTTGACCTGGGTCTGGAGTGAGAGCTCCCTGATAACCCAGGGAGTTTGGGCATTTGGAAACCATCTTCACTTCTCAGGGGAGCTGACCGAGGTGACCCAGTTTAGGGAAGGACTCGCCTGACGTCCTGGACCCAGGTTTCTCCATCCCCAGCATCACCTGGCCTCGGGGTCTCAGAGGACGATTATGGTGACGACAACAACATCCCTCCTTATTCCCAGGCCACTCAGCAAACTTTCCCACACCAACAGTAATTACACCTCCCAGAGATTAATTTATAAGGAGACAGTAAAAATGTGTTATTTAAATAGCAATTATTAAAATCCTTCTGTGAATTTGCTCCATAATAGGTAATTATCTGTGACCTAACTGTGAAAACAATGTAGCCAATTCCATCTAGCTCTTCCCTCTGAACCCAGAGTTAATACCACCGAGCAGTGTGTTCTGCAGCTTCAGCTGACGTTTGCAGAATAATATTCTTATTAAATCTAAAATAAGGGCACCTTAGGAACTTCTGTGGCCGATCTTCCAAGGCTTTGGCCTCATGTCTGGGAGGAGATGCTGCCTTTGGACTTTGGGGTTTGCTGCTCCTGGGGACATAGACGTTCAGTACTTCACTTGGGTGTTAGCTGTCCCTCTACTCGCTTGTCCACCTCTTCAGTTTTTGTTCATTCATTTCTGATTGCATGCACGTATCTCTTCACACACATTTAGGTGTTCATTTATTCTGCCCTTCACCCCTTGTTTCATTCATTCCTACTTCCGTGATGCAGCCTTTCATTTATTCCATCATTCTTTCTTTGTCCATTTGTGCACCCGGCTCCTTACACAGTCCTCAGTGATTTCTTCATTCTTTCCTCCTTTATTTCATCAGTTCATTCGTTCACTCACTCCTGACTGTGCTCATCTATTCATCGCCTTATGCATACATTTGCTCATTATTTCCTTATTCATTTGTTTATAAGTTTATGCACTCACTTGTTCATTCATTCATTCAACATGCATGCACCATTTGTTGGTAAACAGTATGAATTGGCGGGTTTGGTTCAACGTGATCTCACGCCCATCCATCCAGCACAGCAAAGTCCCTGGGGCCTCTTAAGTACACTTTGTGTTACAGTGTAACACAGTATATGACAAGAAAAGCTAGCAAATCACAGCTGCATAGCTGAATTTTTGCAAAAAATTGTGCTGGCCCCCAGAAGCCCCTCTGTGCCCTCTCCCTATGTCTACCCCTCTGACTTCTAAGAGTGTATTTACCTGTGCTGTTCTGAACCTCAAGCAAATGGACTCACTATCTGTGCCCCCATGTGTGTGGCTTCTGTTGTGTGCCACTGTGTTGGTGAGACTTATCTGCCTGGTTGCATTAAGTTGTGCACTGTTTGTTCCTTTTGATGGCTAGGGTTCTCCTGTATGAATATGCAACCATTTATGCATCCATCAACTCCAAATGGGATTTGGGTACTTTTCCGTTTGGAGTTCTTGCTCATAGGGATGTTACTAACATCTTCTGATGACCATACGCGTGCCTCCCTGTGAGGCGTGGATCCAGGAGTGGAGCTGCTGGGTAACGGGTTATGCAGAAGTTCAGCTTCATGATACTGAGTTTTCCAAAGTGATCGCTTCAATGTAGGGGGCCCACCTTTGCCCACAGGCTTGCCCCTGAGTCACTTGCCCTCCCTGGGACCTTGGTCTGTTCCAGGCACCCCCACCCCAGCTCACCTGCTCAATTCTCCCTCTGAGTCTGGGCTACTTCTGGGAGCTTCAGTGCAGGCCTTCCTCCCTGCAGTCCTACTGTTGGCTTCTTGCAGCTTTTGTCCCATCTTTCTGTTGTGAAGGCACATCCTCAGGCTACTCTGGGCGATGTCCTCTGGGCCTAGTCTGGCCTGGCCACATTTCCCACCCTGTGGGTAGATGGGGCTTAATTCTCCTGGGGAAACTCTGGGACCCAGAAGGGACCCCACCTGAAGGCTGAGGGAACTGGTGTTCTTGGTTGAAGGCTGTTTCCAAGGGAGTTGATTCCCTGGAAACTTTGGCCTGCCCCAAGGAGATCAGAGTGGGCTGAGAAGGCTTGTGAGAGTCTTCAGGCAATGGAATACAGGAGTTGGACCTTAGGATTCAGGCGTGCACTGAAGGAGTAGGGCCAGAGGCTGTGGGTGGGGCATTGCTGGCGTCTGCCATAACTATAAGATGAGGGTAAGAAGTCATACCTTAAAGATAGTGACTTGCAAATGGAGTGGAATTTTATAGTGACACCGAGCTTCCAAGCCTGGGTGACTGAGAAGGTTGTAGAATAGGTCTTGTTCATTGGGGATACAGGTAAGGGGCAGGTGGGTGGAAAGATGATGAGCTAGGTTTCAAACATGTGTTTTAGACACGTTGAATTTGAGATGACAGAATATGCAGGAGGTGTCTCAGAAATACAGAGAACAGACTGAAGGGGCCCTGGGGTTGAGCAGGGAGAACGGGAGGAGTCCCACCTCTGTGGCTCTCTCTGGGGCTGTAGTCAGCAGAATCCACCTCTCGCTGAATCTCCCCCTGCACGGGGTGTAAGCAAGAAACAGTGAAGTCTGAGTCATCAACTGTCAATGATGTCTCTTGTTTTGAAATTGGTGTGGGGCTCCTAAAATGGCCAAGTTGAACTTCACTGCCTTGCAGAGCTGCTTCAGGTCCCACTGAGCACCTACTGTATGGATGACACTGAATTTGGGATGATGGGATCAGGATGAAATGGGACAATGAGGGTGGAAAGGTATGGAAGAGACAGACACAGAAATTGACCCTGAGGGGGTGTGTGCCCCTGTTCATCCTGGCATGTGGGCCAGGGGCCACTGTCTCTAAGCAAATACAAGTTCCTCTCTCGGGGTCCCTGATCCCAGGGCTGGAGGAATGTGGGCAGCAATTCTCTTGGCAGCTGACTGCTCACGTGTCACCCTGAAACCCTGCCAAGTGGGGATCCCCTGCCTAGACCTGGAGGGGAGAGTGAGAAGCTACATGGCAGTCTCAGCGCAGCTTTCTCCAACCAAGTTTCACCAGGTATGAAGGCCAGAGGTTGGTCCTATGGGACAATGCCCTTTTCTCATTTGATCCTCTAGGGAAAGGGGTGGGGGCCTCTGTGACTGGCCCCCAGGAGAGAGATGCCAGCTTTCTGCAAACCCACACTGCAGTCACGCTCACCCTCAGCATTTGGGGACCCTCAGAAAGGCACAGATCAACCTCAGGGTCCTCTTCTGTTTCCAGTACTCAGAGCCCAGGCATCTGCAGAATGTGTGATCCAAAGGCAGCACACCTACAGCCCAGTTCCGCCTGATGCCCTCATGCATGTCCATTATCTGAGTCTCCAGTTCCACATTTGTGAATTGACAGTGATAATACCCACCTCCTAGGATTATGGGGGGGATTAAATGTGACAATGGGTGAGAAGATGTTTAGCAAACTCTGACCTTTCATTTACAGTTGAGTTAGTCATTGTCATTCTCTCTGCAGGAAAGACATGAGGGCATTTTTCCTCACTTTTGTTCCTTAAATTAAATAGTCCCAAAGTCATCAGGATTACACTTCCCTCACTGCCCCCAACATTTATTGTCCTTCAGTAATTAAAAATTTTAATTTGGGAGGGACCTCACAGAAGGACTGGTCCAACTGGGGAAACTGAGGCACAGCAGGGCGACAGTGGGCTCCAGGTGACCCAGTGGTTGTGGCAGAGCTTGGCCCCCACCCAGGAGGCCCAGCAGGTGGCCCTGCCTCTCTCACCTCTGCCTCTCAGCTCCCTGGAATCTCCTACAAGCTTGCCTTGGATTCTTTGCCAGTTTCTCTCACCGAGATCAAAACCTGACAGCCATAAAGCCTAGCTTTCCACAGCTGGAGGCTAATTTGCTTTGGGGCTGCATTTCTGTTTGTTTGTTTGTTTTCTTCTTAGAATTACCTCCACTGCTTAAAAGGCATATCTTTAAAAACAGAAAGTGGCTGTCAGTTTCACGCCAAAGGCAAACAGGCGTCCTGTCCTCTGTGTGAATGCAACCTCACATCTAGTTAAAAGACCCATCAAATGAATATATTACAGGAAGCAAGGGTTTGAATTGGGAAATTTCAAGCTACCACACACATGTTTTTGCCTCTCAACCTTTTAAATATATAATTTTTTACCAAGAGAGAGGAAATTGTTTTCAAAGTTTACATTCCCCTTATAAATACCTGAATGAGTGTAATTTAAGCTTGTGTTGAACATGTGAAGTGTTAGCATTTTAACACTTCTATAACCTGCCCTCTTCTCTTGCTCCAGCGCAGGAGACTTTCTCCCTGCACAGCTTCGGGGGCAATTTCTCTCTGTAGCCCAAGGGTCTGTCTTTTCAATCCTCTGGGAGAGACTGAAATCAGGTGAGGGCAGGCAGCTGCGAGATTACATTTCAGGTTTCTCAGCACCTTCAGTACACTGATCATCATGGCTTAATCTCCTGAGGGTCTACTGTGTGCCAGGTGCTGTGTCGGGTGTTTTTTAAATTCAGCATCTCTAACCCTCATGCTCTTGTCCCGATTTGATCCACCATCACCCACAGCCTGGATTATTCCGCCCAATCATCTCCCTGATTCCACTCTTGCCTCCTATGGTCTCTTCTCCACCGAGCAGCAGGAGAGCCTTTAACGATGCTGGGCACCCACCTCTCTCCTCTGCTCATGCCCTCCCCGGCTCCCATCTTCCTCGGGTAAAGCCAGAGCCCTCCCTCGACCCCCACGCCCCCAGGGGCCCCTCCCGCACTCCGCTCCATCCACATGGGCCTCCTTGCTGACCCTCGGGTGTACTGGGCACACTCCCACCTCCCACCTCTGCTTGTGGTTCCCGTGGCCTGGGGCGTGACCCCCAGGGACCCTCATGGCCCACAGGCTTACGTCCTTCTGGTGTGTGCTCACATGAGTCCTTCCCAGAAAGGCCCTTCCTGACCACCCATGTGAAACTGCACCCCAGCCTCCTGGCACTTCTCACCCCTCCTGCCTAGTTTAATCTCCTGATCATTTACTGCTGTCTGCTGTACTCTCTATATTTTATTTATTTATTTTGTTTATTGAATGCCTTCACAAAAATGTGAGCTCCATATGGGTAGTGATTTTGGTCTTTCTGTTCACTGCTAAATACCAAGCTCCTAGAACACTGATTAAGACATAAATACTTATTGTATGAATGAATAAAAGATTCACATTTGGTGTGCGTGGGATCAAGAGCATACAGACGAGAATCAAATAAACAGATGAAGAATATAAGATAATCTCTAATAGTGATGGATGTGGTGCTATGAAGAAAATAAAGCAGAACTGTGTAACGATTTCAGGTTGAGGTCCAGGAAAACCTCTTGGATGAGGTGGCATTTAAGCTGAGACCTGGATGAGACAGACCAGGCAACAGGCCCTGGGGTGGGATGATGTGTCCAAGGCCTCGCAGGTGGTAATCTGTGTGGAGCAGGTTTGGAGGCCACAGGGAAGGTGTGTGCAGGCCACCGGGGAGCTCTCCTGAACACCCAAAGTGGACAGAGTTCTGGGTCTTCCCGTGCCCTGTGCTGACCTGGCCCTGGCCTTTTGCCCACTGAGTTATGTCATTACTCCATCTGGTTCCCTTCTCCAAGGGGCTGAGAGTGTCAGTCAGTGGGATCAACAGGGTCTGTATCACCAGGGCCAACCACAGGGCCTGGCACACAATGGGGCCTCTGAAGGTGGGTTTTGAATGACTCTCAGGTGAGGCAGGTGAGGGTATGTTACAGTGTAAGCTTCACAGGCTATGAAGCTGTGAGAGTCCTGGAGAAAATTGGGTTCATTTTCTCTAAACTGAGGACTTGAGACCCAGGGTAGTGTGTGTGCCTGAGGTCACTCTGTGATATAAATAATACAAATGATATAAAAATAAGGCTCTGCATTTGAAGTTACAATTTTTTTCAACCTGTAAAAGCACGTGCATACTCTTAAAATGGAAGAGAGTCCGATTAACTTCCAATTCATGACTTTTTTTTTGAACCTACTCAAAAACTGAGGTCAAGGAGCAAACAAGTGGACCCAAATCTGAAAAGAAAAATGCTGCAGGAAGAAAGGATATGGAAGCACCCCCTCACCTACAGTGTGCAACCAGACACAGGTAAGAAGTGTTGAGATAGAATAATCAAGAAGTTGGTGAAGGCTGAGTGAGGTTGGCTGGACAGTGTGAAGCCCCAGGATTTGGGGAGTCTGCATCAACTTGCTAGTTCTCTCTGGAACCCCAGGGGAAGCTCACAGAAAGGGTCAGAAAGAGTTCTAAGCAAATGCCCATTGTGGCTCACACATGGGGGAGTTGCAGAAAATTCTGCCCAAACCTTTCTCCCCTATCTTTCCTATGAAACAAAAACCTTAATCTAAGTGGAAAACAGGACAAGAAAAGTTGCCCTTAAGGGGGATGGGCAGGAATACTCACTGGGTCTAGAACTGAACAGGTGAAGGGGCAGGAGAACTAACAAGGCCTGACCCTGAGAAGTAAGGAAACAGGGCCTAAGACTGAGGCTTAATCAGAGCAATAGAAAACACATCCCCAGTGGCCCTGCTGTCAAGATGACAAGCTTTGCGTAATTAGTAGGACCTGAAGGATACTGAAAGAGGGACAAGAGAGGAGAAGAGTGTGTAAAGAGACCCTCTCTGAGGCCCAGTGCAAAGGAAAGGCCTAAAGCACAGTGTTAAACAGACTGGAAAACTCTGGAAAGCCATTCTCTACCCTAAACACAAAACTTTACCACAGGAATTTGAAGCCTGTGGTACACTGAGGGTCACCATAGCAACAACAAATCTCAAACCCAGTCCAACTCCTCACTAGATTAATTCAAATCCCATCACTAAAGGCACTAGCACAAGGAAAAGTGTGCCCATTTCCAGGCATAAAAATAATTTCCTCAGTCTCTTCTGTCTGAGCCAAGAAGTTCAGCTTTCAACCAAAAAATTGTGTAATATATACATGTGTAAGATATAAAGTAATCAGAACCAGACTCAGATGTGACACCAACTGACAGGGAATTTAAAATAGCTATGATTAATAAACATATTAATCATAATAAGGACAACATGCAAGATTAGTTGGGTAATTTCAGTAGAAACTATAAAAAAAATCAAATGGAAGTGCTTGAAATGAAAAATACAGTAACAGAGATGAAGAATACCTCCCACAGGCTCCTCAGCAGACTTGGAACGGCTAAGGAAAGAATCAGGGAACATGAAGACAGGTCAGTAGAAATTACCTAATTGAAACACAAAGAGGAAAGAGGAAAAAGAGTGGGGAACAAAACAGACTAGAACATCTAAGAGCATGGGACAATATCAAACAACCTAAGAGGTATGTAATTGGAATTGCAGGGGGGAAAGAGAGAGAGAATAAAGCAGAAAAACAATATGAAGAAATAATTGCCAAGAATTTCCCCAAACTCATGATAGACAAAACCCCCACGTATCCAGGAAACTCAAAGACCCTCAAACAGAATAAATGTCACCCACACACATACACACACACCCCTAGGCACATCTTATTCAAATGGCTGGAGAAAAAATGTCAACAAGAATATCTTGAAGGCAGGCAGAGAAAATAAAAGACATGCAGAGGGAAACAGAAAAAAGAATTACTGCAGACTTCTAATCAAAACTCATGCAAGCCAGAAGATATTGGAGTGACATTTTTGAAGTACTGAAAGGGCAACAAAACAAAACAACAACAACACAACAAAATCCTCAAAAGCCTGTCAATCCAGAATTCAATACCAGAAGAAATATGTCTCAAAACTGAAGGAGAAATAAAAACTTTCTCAAACAAAAATTGAGGAAATTCATTGTCAGTGGATCTAATCTAAAAGAAATGTTAAAGGATGTTTTTCAAACAGAAAAAATCTGATATTAAACAGATAAAGAGGGCTTGCAATGTAATAAGTAAATGTAAAATAAAATGTACCTCTTTTCTTATTTTTAATTGCTCTTAAAACGTAAATGACTGTTTAAAGCAAAAAATTATTTAGAGAATATGTAAAAATATGTCTAACAATAGTAACACAAAGGATTGGGGGGGTAATTAAACAATAATGTTTAAGTTCCTTATACTACACATGAAAAAGTATATTATTATTTGAAAGTAGACTAATTAAGGATGAATATTGAAAATCCTAAGGAAACCACTAAAATATATAAATATGTAATACTTATAATAAGTTAATAGATGAGATGAAATGGGATAATAAGTAATCAATTAACTCAAGAGAAAGTAGAAAAAGAGGAAAAAAGAAAAAACAGATTGAGAAACTATAGCACTCATCTGATGAATGAAAAAAGTGGGACAGAACAACTGTGAAAGCCTTTGCATCTGGAACATTCTCTGAATCTGGGAGCTGCTTTATTGACTTGGAAGACTTTCCAATGTTTCATGAGGCCTTTGATATAGTAACTGTTAATAAAATCTCTTTAATTAGTTTGGTGTTGATCAACATAGCCATACATGGATTTGTCTTTTATTAAATTGCTGCTACTAGAACAGAAGGGTAAAATCCTGTTAAGGCAATGATATATTAGGAGGTCATCAGACTCATGACCTATTTGGCTGTGCCCAATATAAGGGTCACATTTTGGTCTGTGGAGCTCACAGATATTGGCACATCTTCCCCCTCAAACCAGGCATCCTATAATCATAGGATTTAGAGTTGCAGCCCAGAGAAGGGAAGTGATTCAAGGTCATATAGCAGATCCACTTCTAGTCACTTCTCACTTTAACTCTCCTGGGATTTCTTAACCTATAAAGGTGGAGTGGGGCTGATAAACAAGGGCATCTTTGAGGTTTCTCTACTGTGTATGAGTTTACTAGTCCTTGAGTCATAAAAGCCAAGATACAAACTCGGCTTCAGTATCAGAGCCAGTCTGTGTGGTTATTGTCTAAGGTGCTGAAGACCCAGGGGCATGCCCTACCCCAGGGTATTTAAGGCCAAGGGGAAGAGGACACAATTGGCTTTGGAAAATCCCTCCCTCCCTGCTAGAATCAATCTTCCTGCCACCCACTCCAGTGTCTCACACTGTTGTTCCTCCCAAAGTCTTGGAAACCACAGATGGCAGGCACCTTGGAAGACAGGACAGCAGCACAAAGATCTACAGGACTCTCTAAGTGACAGTTAGTGGTCTGATGAATTTGGTCCTTCCTGCTGAGAGTTGGAGGCCATATCCATACTATGTTAGACGTGGTGCAGAAACAAAGATACCAAAGCTAATTTGCCTCCCTTTAGCTATGATATCTCCATTTGAAGAACGTGGGAATAAATAATCAGACTGGCTTTCCAGTGTGGCAGAGAGAACTGGCAGAGGTACTCACTTAGTAGGTGCTGGATAAATTCGGTAAAAAGGAGCATTCAGGAGCCAGGATGGGGTTATTACACAAGATCCCATATAGGTTGAGTGTCAGAACCCTGATGCAGCAGATATAGCCAGTAGTATAAACCACCAGGAATGTGAGAACTGAGACAGGATGGGGGAACTGAGACAGGAAGGCAGGAGAATTCCTGAGTTAAGACCCAGTTTGGAATCAGATGGACTCAGATAACGGGCTAGAATCAACTAGAGAAGATAGATTTGAGGAGAGTAGAAGGTAAAATTCCAGATGTTCCTAGTGATATCACTTCTTCTATCTTTCAGTTCAATTTAATACACTGTTCCTGAGTGCTCTCTGTGCTACCCATTTATATATGTGATGTCATTTAATTATTTTACAAATCCTAAATAAAGCAATGTTGTTGCCATTTACAACTAGGGATATGAAACCTCAGGGGTAAAGAGACTTACCCATTTCCTTCCAAGTGGTGTAGTAGGCAGAATCCTCAGATGAACCCCAATGACCCATACTCTTGTATAATTCTTTCTCCTTGTGTGTGGACATGCTGTGTAACTTGCTTTACCTATAGAATATAGTAAAGGTTATTTTGGGATATTAAGGGATTTTGCAGATGTAGCTAAGGTCCCTAATCAGATGACTTTAAGTCCATTGGGGAGGTTTAACTGTGTGGGCCAGGCCTAATAAGGTGAATCCTGTTTTTTTTTTTTTTTTTTTTTTTTTTTTTTTTTTTTTTGCAGTATGTGGGCCTCTCACTGTTGTGGCCTCTCCCATTGCGGAGCACAGGCTCTGATACGCAGGCTCAGTGGCCATGGCTTACGGGCCCAGCCACTCCGCGGCATGTGGGATCCTCCTGGACCGGGGCATGAACCTGTGTCCCTTGCATCAGCAGGCGGACTCTCAACCACTGTGCCACCAGGGAAGCCCAAAGTGAGTCCTTTTAAAGAAGGTATATAGGTCAGACACTGATGCCGTAGAAGTCCTCTCTATTCATTGCTGGTTTTAAAGAAGCAAGCTGCTAGGCATTTTACAGCCACAAGGAAATTAATTCTGCCAATAACCTGAAGAAACTTGGGAGAAGATGCTTCTCTAGTTGATCCTAGAAATGAGAACAAGGCCTGGAGGACACCTTGATTTCAGCCTTGTGAGACCCTGAGCAGAAAAGCTGTCTAAGCTGTGCCCAGACTTTTGACCTAAGAAATTGAGAGGTAATAAATAGCTATTGTTTTAAGCTCCTAAGTTTGTGGTAATTTGTTATGCAGCAATAGAAAACTAATGCAGTTGGAAAGTGGTAGAATGAGATGTGAAATCTGCCCTGTCTTCCTGTAAAGCCTACACTCCTTTGCAGACACCCCCGCCATCAGCTCCACAGATATGCCATTGTTTCCATTCAGGGTTGAACTTGCCCTCAGAGGGAATTCTGATTATGAGCAGGCAGAATAAGAGTGAAAAGAGTGACAAGTTCCTCTATCTTCTCTGCCTTTCAGGCAGAGGTAGGCACTGAATTGGCATGGCCTGGAAGCTCATTCCAGGGAAAAAAGTGCACGCTGGCTGGCATCTCTAACAGCTGCTGGTGGTTTTAAGTGCCCAAGGAGAGAGTGATGTGAGAGTGGCTACTGGTTAAATCATCAAAGAAAATTGGCCCTTTGGTCATCTTTGGCTCTAGGGCCAGGGCTTATGAACACTGGCTCACTGGCTAGATATGTTTGGGACATCTGGCATCTTTCCCTTTTGAGATCATGTGATTCTGTGAATAATAATAAGAGCCACCATCTGTGGAGCATCTCCTTCACTCATTCAACAAATATCCACGAGTGCCCACCAGGTGTAGGATGCTGGTGCTGTAACAGTAGACCCCAGAAAACTGTTAAATGACAGAGGCAGGCCAGCTTGACTCCCTGCTACGTGAACACATCTTTGTGGCCTCTGCCACTACATGAGAGCTTCTCTGTCTGTTCTGGGTACTCAGGCTGCTCAATTGCAACCCCTCATCACACACTTGTCCTTGGCCTCTTCATACCCTTGGATCTTGGAGTGTTGGGGGATCAGAGGGGAGGGAAACAAAAAAGCAAATGGAGGACAAATCACAGAGCCAAGTGAGGATTCTCTTCCTGTTTCTTCCCCTAAGAAATGGGCAACTTAACATGACTTAATTTAAGTGCAGCTTATAGCCGATGAAGAAGAAGTTGTTTAGATTCATTTTCTTAATCAACTATTTCAAGGCCAGCTTTAATGTTTTTATGAGCTGAACTCATCAGGAGAAAACATGCTTCTTCAGGACTTTTCCAACTGAAAATAAATGCCTCATTAAATTAAACACATTAACCTGAGAACGGTATTGATGTCAGCCAGACTAATGAATGTCATTGTAGGGAATACACAGTAGTCCTCAGAGGGACCCCACCAGCCATTAGGCTCTCTCCACAAATGTGCTCAATTATTTTAGGATGTGGAATCATCAAAGAGAGAACGTGGGAGAGGAGAAAAAAAAAAAAAAAAACAGAGAGAAAGGGGCTGATCCTGACACCATGGCTGTCTGTATGACTATTGCCCTGATTAATTCTGGTATATTTGACGCTTGAGAAATGGCATGTGGCCATATTCATATGATGTGATTCACTGTTTATTCCAAGTGGAGAGAAGCTTGATTTTGCCTCTAAAATGTGAGGAGAGGTCAGGCATAAGTATCAGAAAAGCTGGATTCTAGTTCCTGCTCTGCCACAGTAGGACTGGGAATAATTCTCAGGTTTTCTCCATATCAGTGGACTAGTTTCTTCAAATCTTTATTAAGTCAAACACTGTGCTAGGCACTTTCTTATGTGTTATTTTGTGGAATCCCCACAGAAACCCAATTAGCAATTGGGTTTATTAGACATATTTTTTTGTCCCAGAATTATAGAAGAGGAAAATCAAAGCTCATAGAAATGATCTGACTTGCGTTGCTAGATCTTTGGGACAGGCAGAGGCAGGCAATGGGGCCCTGCTCTGGGAGACTATCTCTGGGGAACTGCATCCATTTTTGCATGACAATATAGAAATGAGAGTGAATACCTGAGCCTGGTCAGAGCAGCATGATGCAGAATGCTGAAGGAAGCAGGGCTGTTGAACCTGGGGAGAGAAAAATCATATACAGACAAAAGAAATATCTCCAAATATAAAAAGGCTGCCACATGGAAGAGGGACTACATGTCCTCAATGTGGGCTAAAGGAAAAGATTTTCAACATTCAGAAATGTCCAGAGACAGTTGGGCTACCTCAAGAGGTGATACGCTCTCCATCTTTACAGGTGTGTAAGTAGTAATTAGATACTGCTTGTCATATTTTCAGGATGACCTGAATTTGAATGACAGTGGTTGTGTTTTTTCAGGACAAGCCATTTTACCTCTCTCACCCACAGTTCCCTCATTCGTAAAATGGAAAAAATAATGCAGATTATTGTGAGGATTCAAATGGTGTATGTAATATATTACACACAATGCCTGCCTGGGAGCTGAGTTTTTTACTATTAACATTTTATTTTTATTGAGTGGATTCTGGCATCAGATGAGGCCTTGGAACTGTGCCCCCTTCCAGAGCTCAACATCTTTAGGAAAAATGCTTTGTTAAAGATGCTCTATTAATGCTCTAAAAATTAGGGGACTGTGTCCATTGTCATTTTATTGCTTCTTAGCTCAAATTTCACTCTTTTTTTTGCCCTGCATTGTGATACTGAAGCAGGACCCTTTTAAACATTTCTCCTTTACCAGATGATACAGTGTTAGACCTTGTCAGTAGGGGGTGCTGGGGAGACACTGCGGGCTATGAAAGAGGATGGATTGAGAGAGGATGGAAAAAGATATTCCATGCAAATAGTAATCAAAAGAGAGTAAAAATGGCTATCCTTATATCAGACAAAATGAACTTTAAATCAAAAATGGTTACAAGAGACAAAGAAAGACATCATATATTAATAAAAGTTTCATATAGCCAGAATGTATAATGGTTATAAACATTTATGTATCTAATGACAGATTATCAAAATATATGAAACAAAAACTGACAGAATTAAGGAGAGCAATAGTTCTACAGTAATAGTTGGAGACTTTAATACCCCACTCTCAATAGTGGATAGGACAACCAGAGGATAAGTAAAGAAATAGGGGACTTAAATAAGACAATAAACCAACTAGATCTTGCAAACATATGCAGGGCACCCTACCCAACAACAGCACACACATTCTTCTCAAGTACACATGGATATTTTCCAGGAGAGACTATACGTTAGACCAAAATCTCAATAGATTTTAAAAAGACAGATATCATAGAAAGTATCTTCACTGACCATAACTGGATGAATTTAGAAAACAATAATAAAAGTAAAACTGGAACAGTCACAAATTTGTGGAAATTAAGCACTACACTCTTAAACAGACAATGGATCAAAGACGAAATGACAGGGGGAATTAGAAAATACTTCAAGATGAAAGAAAATGAAAATACAAGGTACCAAAGTTTATGAGGTGCAGTGAAAGTATTGCTAAGGAGGAAATTTATAACTATAAATACTTGAATTAAAAAATAAGAAAGATCTCAGATCAAAAAACCTAACTTTACAACTTGAGAAACTAGAAAAAGAAGAACAAACTAAACCCAAGCTAGAAGAATGAAGAAAACACTAAAGATTAGAGCAGAGATCAATGAAATAGAGAATAGAAAAACAATAGAGAACATCAATAAGAACAAAACTTTGTTCTCTGAAAAGATCAACTGACAAACTTTTAGCTAGATAGACTATGAAAAGAAGAGAGAGTACTCAAATTACTAAAAACAAAAAATGAAAATGGTGACATTACTACTGATTCTTCAGAAATAAAAAGGATTGTAAGAGAGTATTATGAACCATGGTATGCCAACCAATTGGATAATCTATATGAAATGAACAGCTATCTAGAAGCACAAAACCTACAAAGGCTAAATCACGAAGAAATAGAAAATGTGAAGAGACCTATAACTAGTAAACTATTTAATATTTTACTATTAAAACAGTAATAAAAAATCTCCTGTAAAATAAGTGGCCTGGACCTTATGGCTTCATTGATTTCTACCAAACACTGAAAGAAAAACTAATACCAATCTATTTAAACTTTTCAAAAAAATTGAAGAGGATGGAGCACTTCCTAAATCATTCTGTGAGGCCAGCATCACTTTAATACCAAAACAAGACAGACACTGCAAGAAAAGAAAACTACAGACCAACATCCTTAATGAACATTGATGCAGCAGTCCTCATCAAAGTACTAGCAAACCAAATTCAGGAGCATACTAAAAGGATTATACACCATGACCAAGTGGGATTTATTCCTGGAATGCAAGAATAGTTCAGTATATGAAAATTGATCAATGTAACACACCACATTAAAAGAATGAAGGAAAAATGATTATCGGAATTGATGTAGAAAAAACATTTGACAACATTTAACACCCTTTCATGATAAAAAAAATCCAATAAACTAGGAACCCAAGGAAACTACCTCCGCATAATAAAAACCACTTATGAAAACTCCACAGCAAACAACACTCAGTAGTGAAAGACTGAAAGCTTTTACTCTAAGATCAGGAAGAAGACAAGCATGCCCATTTCTTCCACTTCTATTAAACATGGTAGTGGAAGTTCTAGCCAGAGCAATTAGTCAGGAAAAAGAAATAAAAAGTGCCTAAATTGGAAAGGAAAAAGTAAAATAATCTCTGTAGATGACATGATCTTATATGTAGAAAACCCTAAAGATTCCACACACAAAAAATGTTAGAGCTAATAAACATAGCAAAATAGCAGGATACAAAGTAAACATAAAAATCAGTTGCACTTCTTTACATAACGATGAACAATCTGAAAAGGAAATTACAAAAACAATTCCATTTACAATAGCATCAAAAAGAATAAAATACTTGGGATAAATTATCCAGGGAGGTTAAAAACTTGTATAATGAAAACCATAAAACATTACTGCTGATAGAGATTAAAGAAAACAAAAGTGGAACCACATCCCTTTTTCACGGAATGGAAGATTTTAATGTTGTTAAGATGTCAGTGATCACTACCCAAAGTGATCCACAAATTCAATGCAATCCCCATCAAAATCCCAATGACTTTTTTGCAGAAATAGAAAAACGCATTCTAAAATTCATATGGAATTTCAAGGAACCCCAAATAGGCAAAACAAACTTGAAAAGGAAGAACAAAACTGGAGGAATCACACTTCTTTATTTCAAAACTTACTACAAACTTACAGTAATTAAAAATAGTTTGGTACTGGAATAAAGACAGATATAGATCAAAAGAATAGAACAGACAGCCCAAAAATAATCCCTTGCATATATAGTCAAATGATTTTTGACAAGGGTACCAAGACCATTCAATGGGAAAGGAGAGTTTTTTTTCAACAAATATTGCAGGGAAAACTAGATATCTATCAATGCATGCTCAAGAATGAAGCTGGACCCTTACCTCACGTCATATAAAGAAATTAACTCAAAATGGATCAAAGACCAAAGTGTAAGACCTAAAACTATAAGACTCTTAGAAGAACACATGGGGCAAAAGCTTCATTACACTGGATTTGGCAAGAATTTATTGGATATGACACCAAAGGCACAGGCAACAAAAGGAAAGGTAGACAAATTGGACTTCATAAAAATGAAAAGAATGTGTTTATCAAATGATAATATCAACAGAATAAAAGACAATCTACAAAATGGGACAATATTTGAAAATTATATATCTGATAAGGAATTAATATCCAGGATATACAGAGAACTCCTAAAACTCATAAACAACAACAAAAAAGAAACAACCCAATTCAAAAATGAGCAAAGGGCTTGAATAGATATTTCTCCAAGGTATATATACAAATGGCTAATAAACACATGAAAATATGCTCAAAATCACTGATCAATGGGAAAACGCAAACCAAAACTACAATGAGATACCACCTCACACCCATTTGGATGGCTATTATTTTTTTAAAAAAGAGAAAATAACAAGTGTTGGTGAGGATGTGGAAACATTGGAACCCTTGTGCACTTCTTATGAGGATGTAAAATGGTGCAGTTGCTACAGCAAACAATGTGATGATTCTTCAGAAAATTAAAAATAGAATTACCATATGATCCAGCAATTGCAGGATCAAATGGTATCTACTTCTATGGGTATATACTTCTTTGTATATACCCAGCAGAATTTGAAAGCAGGGCCTCAAAGAGATATTTATGCACTCATGTTCAGAGCAGCATTATTCACAATAGCCAATAGGTGGAAGCAACCCAAGTGTCCATCAACGGATGAAAAGATAAGCAAAATGTGGTGTATACATACAATGGAATATACCTTAAAGAGGAAGCAAATTATGACATATGCTCCAACAGGGCTGAACCTTAAGGACATTATGCTAAGTGCAGTAAATCAGCCATGAAAATACAAATATGATTATACTTATATGAGATACTTATATTAGTCAAAATCATAGAGCCAGAAAGTAGAATGGTGGTTGCCCGGGTTGGGAAGAAGGGGGTAAAGGGGAGTTAATGTTTAATGGGTATCCATTTTACAAGATGAAAAGAGTTATGGAGATGCATGGTGGTAATGGTTACACAACATTATGAATGTATTTAATGCCACTGAACTGTACACTTAAAATGGTTAAGATGCTAAATTTTATGTGTATTTTAGTATAATACAAAAAAAGATGGGGAAAAAAAAGGATGAGATTTCTCCTGCAATTTCTGGTTTTCTTTTATCCTTGCTCCTATGGCATGACTGCCAGCGATGTGAGAATGACCCCAGACTCTTACCTTCTTGTGGATAGCTTCCTATTTAGTAGTTTTGGCCCACTGGCTGTGGGCCATTTCTAGCCCATGGTACCCCAGTGAACTTCTCTTTCACCAGCTGGGCCACAGTTAGACCATTTCCCACCATGTCTGAATCCAGGTCTGGCAGTCCACAGGCTCCGATCCCACACTCAATTATTCAACACAAACAAGAGCTGAATTAACATTTCATGACCACATTGCTTTTTACCCAAATAGCTATCTGATTGTGAACATATTTACCTGAGTCCAGTAGTCCCACAGCTGAGATCTTCATCAGAAGCCTTTCAACCTCCATGAATCAGTTTTGATAACAAGCCCTCTTGTGATTGTTGCAAAGTCCAAAGTGGGGCAGGCCTCCTGCAGAAGCAGTGCCCCAGTGACTGTGGTTAAACAAGGCCCTTTAGGGAGCATGCCTGGGCGTCTGCTGGCCACATGGTCCTGGCCTCTTGTTCCAGGAGACAATCTCTGAGCTCTGACATTTACTCAGCAGGATCCATAGGAGGATTCTTGGTAAACAGTGGCCAAAAAGGATTTAGGAAGGAGAACTGCAGTGTGAATTGTACTTGGAAGTTACTGAAAACTACAGCTCTGCAGACTGGGAGGGAAGGGATGTATGTGTAACCCCTTCAGGGTGTCTTGAGGGCAAGCAGGTGCCTAGATGGTTTATTGAGTCCGGTGGGGGTGGTGAAGGGGAGCCCTGGCTTCCAGCCCTCACCTGTCCCATCACTGATTGTCTGAGGAGGCTCTGGGCACCATTGGGCAGCAGGAGGGTGTGTCCACATAGAGGTGGACTAGACATGGAGCAGTGAGGATCTGAACAAGGTTCTCCAACCAAGGCCAACAGGAAGGTCCAGCCAGAGGGGATGGTGGGAAACAAGATTCAGAATTTAGAGACTAGTGGCAGGCGAGAGATGGCCAGAAAGGTCAGTCCAGACATTTCAGCAACAAAACAGACATACAGAGTTCCACCCACCATGGCGGCTGGGACCTGGTGGTGAGGGGAGATCCTGACTCAGGGTGAAGAGGACATCTATAAGATCTGAGAAAAGGGGCAAAGCCTGAGGTCAGAGCTCAGCTCAGAAGACACCCCAGACCCTGGGCTGTTCTCAGTGCCCTGTCAGACCCCTGGGGCATTCACTGTTGCAGGAGCTGCTGTGAAGAAAGAGTGCAGAGGGCTTGGGAGTAACTGGAAGTGCTCAGTGAGGTCACGTCTCAGAGACAGTTCAAGAGGTGCTGTGAGGGTGCTGCCTAGGACTGACTCTACCGGGAATCACAGGGGAGAGGAAGAGAAAGGGATGGTGGAGTCTGGGCAGGACAGAGCTGACCTTTGGGGAGCATACTGGTATAGGTGAAGTCAGGATATTGGATTCTGGGCCTGACTCTGCTCTGAATCACTGTGTGAACCAGAACAAGTCACTTGCCTTCTCTGGGCTTGTGTATGCAAATCTGTAGAATGAGAGGCATTAGCTGGGGGATTTCTAAGACTTCTCTCAGTTCAGAGGGTCAAACCTTGACTATTTTTCATTCTGTATGATACCCTCTTCCTACACTCACATCCCAATCCTCTGCCTCAAGTCTAACCAATGGCTCCCCAGATCAATTCTGCCTCTGCCAGAGGAAGGCAAGTCAGCACCATCAAAGAACCTTAAATGAATTACACTGAGTCAGCAGCCCTCACAATCATGGCGTGAAGTGGGTCTGGCAGTGACGGGGCTGCTCGGTTCATTAGAGTTTGGGGATAATGTGCCCTCGCCCTTGGAGATGCCATTACAGGGTGGTTTCTGCAGCTTCCTCCTTGGGAGGGAAGAAAACGGGGAGAAGGGGCAGCGGGAGATGAACCTGACTCACACCCTGGGGAAGAGGCTGACACAGCAAAGTTTTGTGCTGGTCTCAGCTTGGAGACTTAGATGCTGGAGAGGAGGCAGCCATTAGTCTCTTTCATTTCCTGTGACAGGAATCTCAGTGCTTAAACCTGGCTTGAGCTCAGCAGGGTTTTATCAGGTTATACAAACACAGAACTCAGAGACAGAGTATCCTTCAGGACCACCTTGACTCAGGAGTTCAAATGATACCCCCAGGACCTGTTTCTTCTTTTTTCATCTTTTAGAGTCTCTCTCCCACGCAAGACAATCGTCAGGCTCCTCTTCATGGTAGCAGGATGTTTTCCATCCTGACTGAAGTCCAGTAGAGAGAAATTGTCTTCCTCACAGCTGATTCAAAGTCTTGGATCCTTGGCTCTAAGAGACACAGCTCAACCTCTGTACCATCAGAAAGCACAGAAGGTTAGAATGTGCTGACTGGCTTAGGCCAATCAAGGTTGTCCATCCCATGAGTGAGGTTAACCCCACCCAAGCCACAGGGGCTGAAAGTGAGGAGGGATACAGTTTTGTCATTAAAAGAACTAGGTCATAAAACCCCACATATTTCCTCCGATGAGTTTGGGGTGGAAGGAAATAAAAGAAAACAGAAACAGAAACAAAATAAAGAAGAAAAAACCAAATAGTTATGCATTATGGCTGATCTTATCTCATTTTCCCAGTGGCCCAATGATACTGGAGCTACTATCATCCAAGGTATAGAATCCTAGGCTTTTAGAGTTGGAAGAATCTTTGAAATCCTTGATCCAACCCCCTTACTTTCACAGGCAATGCAACAGAGATCCAGAGGGCTTAAGTGACTGTCTCAAGGTCACACAGCTCAGGGGAAGATGTCAGAGTAGGAAGAAGCAGGGACCCATCTCCCCACCTGGACAAAAGTTGTACTGCAAGAATCTGCCTAATCTAACTATTTTGGAAGTCTGGAGACTTTTAGAAGGCTTGCAAATTCTCCCAGGAGAAGTCTTGGCAGATAAGTTGTTGTTAATTATGGTTAATTTTAGCTCTTAGCTTGGTAGCATCTACCCTTCCCCCACTCCCTGGCTCAACATCAGGCAGCAGTGCAAGTGTTCTTTAAGTAGCTTGAACACAGCTTTAGGGAGCCAGTATGGGTAACAGGACCCTGTCCTCCAAATATTGGGGTCTGTGCCCTGAGCACTAATTGCTGCTTCTGACTGTGGAGGTGCAGACATGGAGATGAGCAACCATTGTTGCAAGCCCTTCCTCTTCAGCTATAGTGACTTCCAGGGGACTTAAAGGGCTGGTGCATTTTCCTCCTTAATTTTTCTCTTTTCCCCTTTAAAGGGCCAGACAGTTAAGGATGAGGACACTCAAAAGCAATGCATAAACAGAGGAATTTAGAAAGCCACTGCACATATGCAGGGGAAGGCTCAGACAAAGCCTGAGAAGACCTTAAGTTTACACCTCAGGCTGACCCCTGGCACAGAGACAGCCCACAAAAATCAACCAACCAACCACCAAACAAACACATCAGTAAATGATGGAAAAGGAGGGGTAGCAGAATCTGATTTTTAGAGTTACCATACAATAAGATCCAAATGTCTGGTTTTCAACACCAACAAAAATCACAAAGCATTCTAAAAAACAGAAAAATATGGCCCATTCAAAGGAAAAAAAAATAAATAGAAACTATTCTTGAGAAAGATCAGATGGCAGATTTACTAGACAAAGACCTTTAAACAACTGTCTTAAAGATGGTCAAAGAACTAAAGGCAGTTGTGGAGAATGTCAAGAAAACAATGTATGAAAAATGGAAATATCAATAAAGAAGTAGGAAACATAAAAGGAAATTCTGGAGCTGAAAAATACAGCTGAAATGAAAAATTCACTGGAGGGATTTGAAAGCAAATTTGAGCAGGTATAAGAAAGAATCAGTGAATCTGAAAATAGGACAGTGGGAATTATGGAGTCTAAGAAACAGAAGGAGAAAAGATTTTTTAAAAAGTGAACAGAGCCTAAGGGATCCATGAGACACCATCAAGCGAACCAACACACACACTATGGGAGTATGATTGTAACTTTGGTTTGTAACTCTGCTTTTTTGCACAATTCAGGAGACTAATGTATTAAAAATTATTAGTTTATGTTTTGCGGCACAATATATAAAGATATAATTTTGTGACATCAGTAACTGAAAGGTGGTGGGTATAGTGCTGTAAGGATCAGGGTTTTGTATGTTATTGAAGTTAAGCTGGTATAAATTCAAATTAAGAGTATTATAACCTTAGGATGTTAACTGTAGTCCCCATGGTAACCACAAAAATCTAGCTATAGAATATACACAAAAGGAAATGAGAAGAATTAAAATGTTCTGCTACAAAAAAGAATCAACTCTACATAAAAGAATATATCAATGCAGGAAATGAGAGACAATAAGGGTAAGGCATACAGAATATAAACAGCAAATGATAGAATTAAGTCCCTTCTTATCAGTTATTACTTTAAATGTAAATGGATTAAACATCCCACTCAAAAGACAGAGGCTGGCAGAATGGATAAAAACACATGAGCTGGGGGGGGGGTGCCTTCAAGATGGCAGAGGAGTAAGACGTGGAGATTACCTTCCTCCCCACAAATACATCAAAACTACATCTACATGTGGAACAACTCCTACAGAACACCTACTGAATGCTGGCAGAAGACCTCAGACTTCCCCAAAAGCAAGAAACTCCCCACATACCTGGGTAGGGAAAAAGAAAAAAGGAAAAACAGAGACAAAAGAATAGGGACGGGACCTGCACCTCTGGGAGGGAGCTGTGAAGGAGGAAAAGTTTCCACATACTAGGAAGCCCTTTCACTGGTGGAGACAGGGAGTGGGTGGGAGGGAAGCTTCAGAGCCACAGAGGAGAGCGCAGCAACAGTGGTGCAGAGAGCGAAGCAGAGAGATTACCGCACAGAGGATCAGTTCTGACCAGCACTCACCAGCCTGAGAGGCTTGTCTGCCGGGGCAGATGGGGGCTGGGAGCTGAGGCTCAGGCTTCGGAGTTCAGATCCCAGGGAGAAGACTGGGGTTGGCTGCATGAACACAGCCTGAAGGGGGCTGGTGCACCACAGCTAGCTGGGAGGGAGTCCGGGAAAATGTCTGGAACTGCCTAAGAGGCAAGAGACCATTGTTTCAGGGTGCACAAGGAAAGGGGATTCAGAGCACCGCCTAAATGAGCTCCAGAGACCGGCGTGAGTCATGGCTATCAGTGCAGACGCCAGAGACAGGTATGAAATACTAAGGCTGCTGCTATAGACACCAAGAAGCCTGTGTGCAAGCACAGGTCACTATCCACACCACCACTCCAGGGAGCCTGTGCAGCCTGCCACTGCCAGGGTCCCGTGATCCAGGGACAACTTCCCCGGGAGAACACAGAGTGTGCCTCAGGCTGGTGCAACGTCACAGTGGTCTCTGCTGCCGCAGGCTCATCCCATATTCTGTACCCCTCTCTCCCCCGCCTGAGTGAGCCAGAGCCACCTAATCAGCCGCTCCTTTAACCCTGTCCTGTCTGGGTAGGGAACAGACTCCCTCAGGCAGCCTACATGCAGAGGTGGGGCCAAATCCAAAGCTGAACCCCAGGAGCTGTGTGAACAAAGAAGACAAAGGGAAATTTCTTCCAGCAGCCTCAGGAGCAGTGGATTAAATCTCTACACTCAAGTTGATGTATGCTGCATCTGTGGAATACCTGAATAGACAACAAATCATCCCCAAATTGAGGTAGTGGACTTTGGCAGCAACTGTAGACTTGGGGTTTGCTTCCTGCATCTAATTTGTTTCTGGTTTTATGTTTATCTTAGTTTAGTATTTAGAGGTTATTATCATTGGTAGATTTGTTTATTGATTTGGTTGCTCTCTTCCTTCTTAAATTTTTTTAAATATATATATATATATACTTTTTTCCTTTTCCTCTTTTTCTGAGTATGTATGTGTATGCTTTTTTGTGTGATTTTGTCTCTATAACTTTGCTTTTGCCATTTGTCTTAGGGTTCTGACTGTCCTTTATTCTTTTTTTTTTTTGGATAGTTTATAGTGCTTGTGGATTGGTGAATTTTTTTTTTTTTTTGGTTTGGTTGTCCTCTTCTTTCTTTCTCTCTTTCTTTTTTAATTTTTTTCTATTTTTAATATTTTTTAATATTTTAATATCTTTATTTTATTTATTTATTTTTCTTTCTTTCTTTCTTTCTTTCTTTCTTTCTTTCTTTCTTTCTTTCTTTCTTTTCTCCTTTTCTTCTGAGCCATGTGGTTGACAGGGTCTTGGTTCTCTGGCCAGGTGTCAGGCCTGAGCCTTTTAGGTGGGAGAGCCAAGTTCAGGACACTGGTCCACCAGAGACCTCTCAGCTCCACATATCAAACAGCGAAAGCTCTCCCAGAGATCTCTGTCTCAATGCTAAGACCCAGTTCTGCTCAACGGCTAGCAAGACTCAGTGCTGGACACCCTATGCCAAACAACTAGCAAGACAGGAACACAAACCCACCCATTAGCAGAGAGGCTGCCTAAAATCATAATAAGTTCACAGACACCCAAAAACACACCACTGGACATGGTCTTGTGTGCCAGAAAGACAAGATCCAGCCTCATCCACCAGAGCACATGCACCAATCCCCTCCACCAGGAAGCCTACACAACCCACTGAATCAACCTTACCCAATGGGAACAGACACCAAAAACAATGGGAACTATGAATCTGCAGCCTGTGAAACAGAGACCCCAAACACAGTAAGATAAGAAAAATTAGAAGACAGAAAAATACACAGCAGATGAAGGAGCAAGGTAAAACCCCACCAGACCAAACAAATGAAGAAGAAATAAGCAGTCTACCTGAAAAATAATTCAGAGTAATGATAGTAAATATGATCCAAAATCTTGGAAATAGAATGGAGAAAATACAAGAAACATTTAACAAGGACCTAGAAAAACTAAAGAGCAAACAAACAATGATGAACAACAGAATAAAAGAAATTAAAAATTCTCTAGAAGGAATCAATAGGACAACATTAAACACACCAACATTCAAATTATAGGGGTCTCAGAAGAAGAAGAGAAAAAGAAAGGGAACGAGAAAAGATTTGAAGAGATTATAGTTGAAAAATTCCTTAATATGGGTAAGGAAATAGTCAATCAAGTCCAGGAAGCACAGAGAGTTCCGTACAGGATAAATCCAAGGAGAAACACACCAAGACACATATTAATCAAACTATCAAAAATTAAATACAAAGAAAAAATATTAAAAGCAGCAATGGAAAAGCAACAAATAAAATACAAGGGATTCTCCATAAGGTTAACAGCTGATCATCCAGCAGAAACTCTGCAAGCCAGAAGGAGCTGGCAGGATATATTTAAAGTGATGAAAGAGAAAAACCTACAACCAAAATTACACTACCCAGCAAGGATCTCATTCAGATTTGATGGAGAAATTAAAACCTTTACAGAATAGCAAAATCTAAGAGAATTCAGCACCACCAAACTAGCTTTACAACAAATGCTAAAGGAACTTCTCTAGGCAGGAAACACAAGAGAAGGAAAAGACTTACAATAACAAACCCAAAACAATTAAGAAAATGGTAATAGGAACATACATATTGATAACTACCTTAAATGTAAATGGATTAAATGCTCCTACCAAAAGACGTAGATTGGCTGAATGGATACAGAAACAAGACCCATATATATGTTGCCTACAAGAGACCCACTTCAGACCTAGAGACACATACAGACTGAAAGTGATGGGTTGGAAAAAGATATTCCATGCAAATGGAAATCAAAAGTAGCTGGAGTAGCATTCTCACATCAGACAAAATAGACTTTAAGATAAAGACTATTACAAGAGACAAAGAAGGACACTACATAATGATCAAGGGATCAATCCAAGAAGAAGATATAACAATTGTAAATATTTATGCAGCCAACGTAGGAGCACCACAATACATAAGGCAAATGATAACAGCCATAAAAGGGAAAATTGACAGTAACACAATAATACTAGGGGACTTTAACACTTCACTTTCACCAATGGACAGATCATCCAAAATGATAATAAATAAGGAAACACAAGCTTTAAATGATACATTAAACAGGATAAACTTAATTGATATTTATAGGACATTCCATCCAAAAACAGCAGATTACACTTTCTTCTCAAGTGCTCATGGATCATTCTCCAGGATAGACCATATCTTGGGTCACAAATCAAGCCTTGGTAAATTTAAGAAAATTGAAATCATATCAAGTATCTTTTCTGACCACAACACTATGAGACTAGATATCAATTACAGGAAAAAATCTTTAAAAAATACAAACACATGGAGGCTAAACAATACACTACTAAATAGCCAAGAGATCACTGAAGAAATCAAAGAGGAAATCAAAAAATACCCACACACAAATGACAATGAAAACACGACAACCCAAAACCTATGGGATGCAGCAAAAGCAGTTCTAAGAGGGAAGTTTATAGCAGTACAATCCTACCTCAAGAAACAAGAAACATCTCAAATAAACAACCTAATCTTACACCTAAAGCAATTGGAGAGAGAAGAACAAAAAAACCCCAAAGTTAGCAGAAGGAAAGAAATCATAAAGATCAGATCAGAAATAAACGAAAAAGAAATAAAGGAAACAATAGCAAAGATCAATAAAACCAAAAGTTGGTTCTTTGAGAAGGTAAAAAAATTGATAAACCATTAGCCAGACTCATCAAGAAAAAAAGGGAGAAAACTCAGCTTAACAGAATTAGAAATAAAAAAGGAGAAGTACCAACTGACACTGCAGAAATACAAAGGATCATGAGAGATTACTACAAGCAACTATATGCCAATAAAATGGACAACCTGGAAGAAATGGACAAATTCTTAGAAAAACACAACCTTCTGAGACTTAACCAGGAATAAATAGAAATATAAACAGGCCAATCACAAGCACTGAAATTGAGACTGTGATTAAAATTTTTCCAACAAACAAAAGCCTAGGACCAGATGGCTTCACAGGTGAATTCTATCAAACATTTAGAGAAGAGCTAACACCTATCCTTCTCAAACTATTTCAAAATATAGCAGAGGGAGGAACACTCCCAAACTCATTCTATGAGGCCACCATCACCCTGATACCAAAATCAGACAAAGATGTCACAAAGAAAGAAAACTACGGGCCAGTATCACTGATGAACATAGATGCAAAAATCCTCAACAGAATACTAGCAAACAGAATCCAACACCACATTCAAAGGGTCATACACCGTGATCAAGTGGGGTTTATCCCAGGAATGCAAGGATTCCTCAACATATGCAAATCAATGAATGTGATAAACCATATTAACAAATTGAAGGCAAAAAACCATATGATCATCTCAATAGATGCAGAAAAAGCTTTCAATAAAATTCAACACCAATTCATGATAAAAACCCTCCAGAAAGTAGGCATACAGGGAACTTACCTCAACATAATAAAGGCGCTATATGACAAACCCACAGCCAACATCGTTCTCAATGGTGAAAAACTGAAACCATTTCTACTAAGACCAGGAACAAGACAAGGTTGCCCACGCTCAAAATTATTATTCAACATAGTTGTGGAAGTTTTAGTCACAGCAATCAGAGAAGAAAAAGAAATAAAAGGAATCCAAAGTGGAAAAGAAGTAGTGAAGCTGTCACTGTTTGCAGATGATATGATACTATACAAAGAGAATCCTAAAGATGTTACCAGAAAACTACTAGAGCTAATCAATGAATTTGGTAAAGTAGCAGGATACAAAATTAGTGCACAGAAATCTCTTGCTTTCCTATACACTAATGATGAAAAACCAGAAAGAGAAATTAAGGAAACACTCCCATGTACCATTGCAACAAAAAGAATAAAACACCTAGGAGTAAACCTACTTAAGGAGACAAAAGACCTGTATACAGAAAACTATAAGGCACTGATGAAAGAAATTAAAGATGATACAAACAGATGGAGAGATGTACCATGTTCTTGGATTGGAAGAATCAACATTGTGAAAACGACTATACTACCCAAAGCAATCTGCAGATTCAGTGCAATATTTATTAAACTACCAATTGCATTTTTCACAGAACTAGAACAAAAAATTTCACAATGTGTGTGAAAACACAAAAGACCCTGAATAGCCAAAGCAATCTTGAGAAAGAAAAACAGAGCTGGAGAATCAGGCTCCCTGACTTCAGACTATATTACAAAGCTACCATAATCAAGACAGTATGGTACTGGCACAAAAACAGAAATATAGATCAATGGAACAGGATAGAAAGCCCAGAGATAAACCCACTCACATATGGTCACATTATCTTTGATGAAGGAGGCAAGAATGTACAATGGAGAATAGACAGCCTCTTCAATAAGTGGTCCTGGGAAAACTGGACAGCTACATATAAAGAATGAAATTAGAACACTCCCTAACACCACACACAAAAATAAGCTCAAAATGGATTAAAGACCTAAATGTAAGGCCAGACACTATAGAACTCTTAGAGGAAAACACAGGGAGAACACTTCATGATATAAACCAGAGCAAATCCTTTTTGACCCACCTCCTAGAGAAATGGAAATAAAAACAAAAATAAACAAATGGGATCTAATGAAACTTCAAAGCTTTTGCACAGCAAAGGAAACCATAAACAAGACGAAAAGACAACCCTCAGAATGGGAGAAAATATTTGCAAATGAAGCAACCGACAAAGGATTAATCTCCAAAATATACAAGCAGCTCATGCAGCTCAATATATAAAAAAACCAAACAATCCAATCCAAAAATGGGCAGAAGACCTAAATAGACATTTCTCCAAAGAAGATAGACAGACTGTCAACAAACACATGAAAGGATGCTCAGCATCACTAATCATTAGAGAAATGCAAATCAAAACTACAATGAGGGGCTTCCCTGGTGGCGCAGTGGTCGCGAGTCTGCCTGCCAATGCAGGGGATGCGGGTTCGTGCCCCGGTCTGGGAGGATCCCACATGCCGCGGAGCAGCTGGGCCTGTGAGCCATGGCTGCTGAGCCTGCGCATCCGGAGCCTGTGCTCCGCAACGGGAGGGGCCACAACAGTGAGAGGCCCGTGTACCGCAAAAACAACAACAACAAACAAAAACTACAATGAGGTATCACCTCACACCAGTCAGAATGGCCATCATCAAAAAATCTACAAACAATAAATGCTGGAGAGGATGTGGAGAAAATGGACTTGCACTGGTGGTGGGAATGTAAACTGATACAGCCACTATGGAGAACAGTATAGAGGTTCCTCAAAAAACTAAAAATAGATCTACCATATGACCCAGCAATCCCACTACTGGTTATATACCTTGAGAAAACCATAATTCAAAAAAGTCATGTACCACAATATTCATTGCAGCTCTATTTACAATAGCCAGGACATGGAAGCAACCTAAGTGTCCATGAAATGGATACTTCAGGTGAATGGATCCAGGTGAATGGATAAAGAAGATGGATAAAGATCCTTTATCCAGATGAATGGATAAAGAAGATGTAGCACATATATACAATAGAATATTACTCAGCCATAAAAGGAAACGAAATTGAGTTATTTGTAACAAGGTGGATAGACCTAAGACTGTCATACAGAGTGAAGTAAGTCAGAAAGAGAAAAAAAAATTACCATATGCTAACACATATATATGGAATCTAAAAAAAAAAAAAGGTTCTGAAGAACCTAGGGGCAGGACAGGAATAAAGACGCAGACATAGAGAATAGACTTGAGGACACAGGGAGGGGGAATGGTAAGCTGGGACGAAGTGAGAGAGTGGCATGGACATATATACACTACCAAGTGTAAAATAGATAGCTAGTGGGAAGCAGCCACATGGCACAGGGAGATCAGCTCGGTGCTTTGTGTCCACCTAGAGGGATGGGATAAGGAGGGTGGGAGGGAGATGCAAGAGGGAGGAGATATGGGGATTTATGTATATGTATAGCTGATTCACTTTGTTATACAGCAGAAACTAACACACCATTGTAAAGTAATTATCCTCCAATAAAGATGTTAAAAAAAATAAAAAATCAATAAAACAATAAAAACACATGAGTCAATATATGTTGTCTACAAGAGACTCACCTCAGATTCAAAGACACAAATAGGTTGAAAGTGAAAAGATGGAAAAAGATTGGGTTGGCCAGAAAATTCTTTTGAGGTCTTCTGTAACATCTTATGGAAAAGCCCGAATGAACTTTTTGGCCAGCCCAATGTATTCCATGCAAATAGTAAACCAAAAGACAGCAGAGTGGCAATACTAATATCAGACTTTAAGTCAAAATAGACTTGAAATCAAAGTTACAAGTCACATTAGTGGAAGACCCAGGTCTTCCTAGAGAGAAGTTGACCCAGCAGGTGTCCGTTTGCTCAGAGCTGCTTCTGAATTACAGTGAACTCTCTGCAAGTTGAAGCTCACTCTCGCTCAAACCAGGCAGAGCAACCTGTGCGCTTCAGGACCTGGGCCAATCCTTCCCTGAGCAAGTTGAAAAGGGGGTCCCTTATCACCTCCCTGTCCCCTTCCACACTTTCCCCTGAGTGGGCAGATGCTGTTTCAGTAAATGTACCCAACTAGGCTTGGCTGGAGACTTCTCTCTGGGATCCCATGGCTCTTTACGCTTCACATTCCTGATTGCAGAGCTGACCCCAATCTCTGCCACCCAACCCCGCCTGCCTGTTTTTCTCTAAAAGCATAAAATTAATGCTAAGAGTATGAGAGACAACGAGGCCCTTTGTGGTCATCTAGCCAAAACCCTGCATTTTATCGGGGGCAAACTGAGGCCTAGGAGAGGAGGGGCATTCCAAGGCAGGCAGAGCGATCTCGGTAGAAGGGGTCCTGGCTCCCAGTCTGATGCTTTCCCACCACCCCACTGGCCTTGCTGGTTGCATGAGCCCTGAGCTGCTATCCTCATGGTCCCTGGCTGGGACAATCAACCACCCTGAAGTCAATACTTACACACTGACAACCTCACCCTCTTGAACAGTGTCACCTTTGCAATCTGTAACCACTCTTTTATTTAAACATGGAACTGAGGGCCAGAGAGTAGTTGGGGATTGTCCAAGGTTAGTTGATCACCAGTCAGAGATTAGGAGCAGATCCTAGGCTCCCTGTGTCTCAGGACAGAAGCCTTCAAAGAGTTTGAGTCATGTTACCCTCCTTTGATCCTTTGCAAGGCTGGCGTCCCCAGGACTCTTGCCCTCGTTATAGATGAGGGAACGGGGTTTGGAGAGGCCCAGCCCTCTGGGATCCCTCACCCTGCTGGTCAGTAGTTAAGAGGGGGTGGGCCAGGTCACGTGGAGCCCAGTCTGGTACCTTGTCACCCCACACGCTGCCACTCCTACAGTTGGGAATGGACTTCCTGAGAATAATGGGAACCTGGCCAATGGGGTTATTTTTCTCACCCAACAAGGCATCTGGGGGGATAGTGAGGTGAAGACCCATTAGCTCCAAGATGCCATCGGCCCAGCCTCCTCCTCTATCTCCCCTCGGAGTCCTTGGCCCATGCCATCTGCCCACCCAGGCCTCAGTGGGAGGGAGTGGGAGCTCCTGCCCTTCCCAGATTTCTAAGGGTGCCCCAAGCAATCTCTGTTCCTGTCTGGTGGGAACTCTGTCACATGACTGCCTGCAGGGGGTGGGGACTGGATGTTTTCCCATCTCATTGGTGGGAAGTGTGTCACACAGCAACCTGCACAAGGGCTGAAAATATAAGGCTTTGAAGTAGGGGAATTTATTGTCCCCGACCAAACAGGCGTTGTCTTAGTAAGAAGGGAGACAAAGGTGACTATCAATGGGCAGCCTTCAGTCTCTGCCCCAGTGTTTACAATCTCATTTTCATGCTTGTTACCTGTTTGGATCCGCATACGCACGTTTGTTGTAAGAGAGTCTGAGCCACTTCTCCGGGACCCCACTCCCCGGGTCGGAGTGGTTTGCTGACCCCGACTAGAGCCTGACTCCCTGTCCTGGACACTGAACAGCTCCCCAGGTCTGCACTCCTTCCCCACTTTGCCTGCTTTCTCTCTTGCTGTCCCAATTCTCTTCCTCTCCAGCTCCCCAGACCGGCTGGGGTCAGCACATTTTCTGCAGTATGGAGAGGAGAGGGCAGTGGTTTATCACTTCTGGTTCTGACATGCATATCATATTTTCAGGCTGAATTACTTTAAGCAAGTCTGCTATGGAAAGTCCAAACTCAAACCAAACCCCCTGGTGTTACACTCCCTCTCTCACATCCTGCTGGTGGGATATTCATTGGGGTAACCTTACCTGAGTACATCTGAGCAGCATCCATCAAAATTCAAATGTGCATACCCTTTGTCTTAGTAATTTAACTTCTAGAAGTCAATCATTCTGAAATAGTCAAGACTGTGTATTTATGTATGCAAGGATGTCCATGTCATTTGTAAAAACATAATAGCAAAAATTTGAGATAATCGAATATTCATTAATGGATTGGTTACATAAATGATAGCATATTTCCACCATTGAATATTTAGCAGCCATTAAAAAATGAGTGTGGTCCCTATGCACTGGCTCATGAGGCTATCCATCATATATTTTTGAATTAAAAACACTTTGATGAAAAATATGAACAGCATGTTGCCACTTTGCATAAAAATTTCATGTGCACAAGTAAATATCTTGAAGGATGAATATTTATACTAGGAGACATGTGGAAATCCTTTATGGGTCTGATGACATGAGCTATCTAAGGCCATTGGGCACAAGATTGCTTCTTCTCTTGACTGTTCAAGGACATCACTCAGCATCCCTCTCCTCTCTCCCCTGCATCATGAATTTTGTTTCTCCACAGGATCCTTCCCATCAATGTCCAACACTGAGTGATTTCTCCAATCTCAAAACAACATGAAAAGCAAAACTAACCCTCTTCTGCTACCTTTGCTTCCCTTTATAGTGAAACACCTCAAGAGTCACCATACTTGCTATTGTCAATTTCTCTCCTCTTTTTTTCTCTTTCTACTCATCCCAGATCTCAATCCCTCACCCTCCACCACAACTGCTCTTGTCAAGGTCACCAATGACCTCAGTACTGGGTTAATGGTCAGATTGCAATGACATGTGATCTAGGGGCATTTAGTAGAGTTACTCACTCCTTTCTGAACCCTCTCCTGGTTCCCACCTACCGCCCTGTCTGTTCCTCCGCAGTCTCCTTTGGTTTCCGTACCCATAAACCTTGCACCACCCCTGGGCTCTGTTCTTCATTCTCTTTGCTTTATCCTCATTCATTCCCTTGAGAACCTTCTCAGACTCACCTCACCTTTACATGCAGCTCAGATGCTGATGGCTTATAAATTTACTCTCAGCCTAATTTCTCCCTGGACATCCACCACTATTTAGCATCTCCACCTGGGTGACAAACAGGCATCTCAAAATTCACATGTCCCAAACCAAAATCCCATTCTTCAGTTTGCTCTCACTTTCTAACCTGCTGCTCTTAGAGTCTCCCTCATTTCACTTAAGGCAGCTCCATCCTCCCAGTTTTCAGGCCAGAGACACTGGATTCCTCTCACCTTCTCACACCCCAAGTCACATCTATCAGCAAATCTGCTGTCTCCCCTTCGAAGCATTTCCGGCCCTTGACCACTTCTCATCGCTTCCACAGCTCCCTCCTTGGTTCCCCACCCCAGCCACTGTCCATGTTCTCCTGGATTGTTGTGGCAGCCTCCTAACCGCTCTCCCTGCTTCCTCCCGTTTCCTCTAAAAGTGTGTTTCATAGAGAGCAGCAGAGTGATCTTATTTGATCCTATCAGATTTATCAGATCATGTTTCTCCTCTGTTCAGAAACGTTCAGTGATCTCATTGGTCACAGAAAAACCCAGGGCCTTTACAGTGAACCACATAGCCCTACATTTACTGAGCCCTCCAGCACAACTACCTCACTGACCTCACTCCCACTACTCTCCCTCTGCCCCCTCCACTCCAGCCACACTGGCCTTGCTTTGCCTTGAACATGCGAGGTCTATTCATATTCAAGCATCCCTGTGTTTGCTGCTTTTCTGCCTGGGATCCTCCTTCTAACATGCTCAGGGCTCACTCCTCTATCTGCAATGACCAAGCCACGGACAACACGAATGGTTCTTGTACAAAGTTCTGCAGCTCCTGAGACCCTCCACAGAGGAAAGTCTACATACCTGCCTTGGGCAAAGAGAAGATGGATGGTGGCCAGGTCCTTTCCAGACTTTTCACTTTCTAGAAATAAAGTTTTCCCACTTTTAATGTTTTTATTAAAACATGAAAAGTTTGTAATGGTGTCTTGAATGAAGTGAGAGAGTTGTGACTAAATCACCAAGGGCCACAAGTTCTGCCCTGATATCAGGAGAAGGATTAGAACTCAGCACCCTCAGAAGGGTCTTTATCTTGCAGACAGAGCCTCCACTGAAGGGGAGCTCATTCTCCCCACAGGTAACCACAAGATACCTGACTGCCTTCAGTCAATGTGGGGTCCCAAACCAGTCAGACATTGACAGCACCCGCCTTTCTGGATGAAGACAGCAGCAGTGGGGCTTTGCATTTCCCACAGAGCAGGGAGACAGAGAAACCCTTCGGGCAAACTCTGTTTCTGTGTGTCCTGAATATCCCACTCATTGTAATTAAAAAAACTGATCAAAGTCATAACTTGAGGCTGAGCAGGGAGGCATCCTCTTCTAAGCAGTTCCTAAGATACCTCCACATTTTAGTGAGTGTCTTAGACGAAAGGAAGTGGAGAGATGATCAGGAAAGGCTTAACCTTTTACATTTTCTCTTCTGTGCTGTTTGAGTTGTTTTTTCCTACAAGGATATATTACCTTCATAACGTGTGTGTGTTATTTATATATGTGTATATGTATTAACGTGTGAGTGTGTGTTTGTCCCAGCTTCAGGAGTGCGGGCTATTTACAAGAGAAAGGGATTCTGTGGCTTATGAAAGGATTTGCTGAAGGCATCTTTGAAGTGCTCTGCTCTCCAGGGACCTACAGAAAAGGATTTTGATTTATAAACACTTTCCTTTCCTGCTTTGATGCAACCCTTAAATACATGTCCAATTTCTGTTTCAAGTTTTCTCCAATTTAACCAGCTATTCTCCAGTTTGCAGCTATGTGCTGGGCACTATGCTTGGCACAGTGGGGGAAGAAAGATGAAGAAGACCTTTGTTCAAAGGGAAACTGACACTATCTACTCTCACAGAGGAGGCTTTGAAAGAACTCAGAAGCTATTGGTAGGGGTGATTTAGCAAGACCCTCTGCATTGTCCATGAATCCAGCAAGGAGCTCAGACATGATCAGGTGTCTCTGGTCTCCCAGGGTGATGGGGCAGCCAGAAGACTCTACTGTAGTCAGCGGGGGTGGGGGTTATGATGAAGGGGGAACAGCCACTCTGCTTCCCCATTATCACCATCACTGTGCAGAAACCACAAAAGGAGCCCTGCAATATGATAGGTGATGGTTTTTGAAACTATAACAAAAAGAAGTTAGAGGCAGCTTGTGAAAACACATCCCAGTTAGACCTAGAGTAGGCAGGGAAGGGGCAACTGTGCATTTTTGAGTTCTCCAACCCCCAGCCAGCCCTGTAGTTGACCTCACTTTCAGGTTCCCTTCACAGACCCATGATGTATAACCTACCTGTGCCCCTGATGCTGAGCAAAAGGCAATCTAAAACCCTTGGGCAGGATTGCAGTTATATTGAAATTTTATTTTATTGTTCCTAGCTGAAATGAGGATCTCTATTGATAAAACCTTTTAAGAGAAGGATATTTTTCTTTTGAAATCAGAAACGAAGGCATGACAAACACATAAGAAAAATGAAGGTACCAGCATCCACCTCTTTGGGTTGTTGTGAGGATTAAATGAGACAATACCATGCCCTTGGCACAGTGCTGGCACCTGACAATAGTCAGGCAGTGGAGCTGCTGTGGCCTGATTACTTTTGAGGCTGTGTGGTTGTGGCTGTTACTGTTGGACATTAAGGATCTTGGTAAGATTTTTGTTGTATGACCTCCATACCTTGGCTGAATCATCCGTAAAATCAGAACAACAATCTTTTCCCAGCCTGAAAGCAGGAGGACCTGTTAACGCCATTTCCACTTTCTGTAATCTCTGTTGTTGCAGCTCTGCTGTGCTGGAAAACTTTGATGTTAATGATACAGGAGGGTAGGAAGATGATTTGGAGGTCCCCAACCTTTTTTCCATGATTCGGTACCTCATTCGTTCATGCATTTGGGAGACACTTATGCAGCCTTCTCCTCCTTCCCATTCTACTGATGAGGAGACAGGATTGCAACCCTTGTTAAATTTGAAGCTTTAATCCCTCTCTGTGCAGGCAGTGGGCTCTCTGTTTTCCTTGACTGTGGTATCAAGAGCTCAAGGATTTGCCTGGGAAACAAGGAGTCTATGGTGTTGGGCAGTTGGAAACAATTGGCTCACTTGAATGGGTCAATTTTTTTGCTCGATCATTTCCAAAAAAATCAATATTCGATTGTGCCACTCAGTGAGGTGCTCACCTTCCGCTCTCGAGAAGTGGAAGAGAAGATCAATAATCTTGACAAAATCTAAATAAAAGCATCTCAAGCAAACCGGAGGGGAGGGGATGTGCAGGTGGCTCCTGAGGAGGCCATAAATCTGAGGCTGATGAATTGCCTGGACCGGTGCCTCTGCCACTGGCATCCTGGCTCAGGACAGGAGTGCTGTAATTACTTCTCCGGCAGTGGTTATCTGAAGTGAGCTGCTGTTTTTCTCATTTATTACTGCTGAATTTCAGGAAAGTGTCTGCTAAATCCTCCCTCCACTTCTTTATCTGAATATTAGATTTATTTGGTGAGGGCCAGAGTGTGCCCTGCAGTAGGAAGGACACAGTCCCTGAGCCTGCCTGCCCAGAGGATTCCCTTGTGAGTGTGATGCATGGGTGGCAGGCAGCCAGGTCTTCCACCACCATCTCCATCGGTGGTACAATGTTTCCCTTCCTTCCCCTTCCCCTGCTCTGTGGACGGATGTGCCCAACTCAAGGCGGTGGGAATAAGGCTAAGAATGATAGAGGACTTTGGGAAGGATTTTCCTGCCTAGACAGGGGATGAGGAAGGAAAGGGGCAGCTGGCCAGCAGGGCTAGTTTCTTATATCCAGTTTTAACCTCCTCTTCACTGCATGTTCTATTGAAGTCAGAGCCCCAACAGGAACGGACTTCAATCAGCAAAGCCGCAGATCCTAGAGTGTCCACAGGTTCCCTGACACTCTAGGGTCTGAGCTGCATATCAAAATTAAATGGCTTTTCGGGACTTCCCTGGTGGTGCAGTGGTTAAGGCTCTGAGCTCCCAATGCAAGGGGCCTGGGTTCAATCCCTGGTCAGGGAACTAGATCCCACATGCGTGCCACAAGTAAGAGTTCACATGCTGCAACTAAGGAGCCTGCCGGCCACAACTAAGACCTGGCACAACTAACTAAGTAAATAAATATAATAAATATTAAAAACAATTAGATAACTTTTCTTCCAGGCATAAGCTTCCCTGAGCCATTTCAGCTTCCCTGAAAAACAGACAAGTGCCTGATTCTGGGTACTGTTGAGAATCACATAATAAGACCCAACATAACAGTGGCTTATGCAAGACAGAATTATACTACTCCCTTACATAACAGTTCTAGCACTGGCTATTGAGACCTCATGAGGTGGCTCCACAGTCTTGGGGACCCAGACTGCTTCCATCTTCTGCTCGTCATTCTTAATTTGTTGTCCCTATTAATTTTGTGAAATATAGCACAATTCCATGTCCACATTCCCTCTAGTATGTGGAAAGGAGGACAAGAAGACAGGGAAGGTATGGCCTCTCCCTTTAAGGATGCAATCTGGAGGAAAAGAAATGCCACATTTGGGACAAAGCTGCTCCACTTTAAAGATGTTTGGAAGAAACAGATGGGTTGAGTTCTTTATCTGTAATAAGTTTTGATATAAAAGATAATGGTGATTCATGAGAGAATATTTACTTCTGGGTAAATGTCCTACAAGGTCATCATGCACATACATTTCCAACTATCAGTGTATATGGATAAGGTTAATAATCTTGAGTTTAGGTTATAATCTAATTTTTTCCTGAAAAGTAAAAGCAAATTCTGAGGAAACTCTCAACCATATGCTGTAAATGGGAATAAAGTAAGTTTTATAAACAAAAAAAATTTTTTAAAACAGGATGCAACCTGGAAATTGCACGTGTGAGTACTCACATGCCATTGGTAGAAATTAGTCACATGGCTGCACCTTGCTGCAGGGGAAGCTGAGAAATGTATTTTTTAAAATTTTATGTAGCTGAAGTTTGAGGTTCTATAACTAAAGGAAGAAGTAGAGAATATAGGGGGCGGAGTGAGTGGGGAAGGCTGGCTGGCCATGTCAGAGATGTGTGTAAGAGGAATGTTTTTGGAAACTGAGGTGGGGATGGCAGTAGGGAAGGGAAAGAGATGGGTCCCTTCTATGTTTTCTAACTTTCCTGCCTTCCTAGAATCTTGTTTTTCCTCTTCTGATCTTTCTCAGCCTTGACTCTGATACATGCTTCTTTTCTTATACTAATTTGGATCTTCTAAAATATCTGCTAGGTCGTGTAATAGCTCTGTGATTCACTAAACTAAGTGAGACCACATAAAAGTGTAGGGAATTAAGTTATTGAAACCCACTCTGTGCGAGACATGATGCCAGGTGTTGGGGATACAGCAGAGAGTAAAAACAGATGTGATTCCTTCCCTCTTGGAATGTAGATTAGAGCAAGAGAAAATCACACAAATGTATATCAAATTGCAGCTATGATTTCTACCTGTGGCCAAGATGGAGTAATAGGGCCTGGATTTATCCTTCTGCCCGAAACAATTAAACATCTGGATAAAATATATGAAATAATAATTTTTAAGATACTAGACATTAAGCAAAGAAGACACAATAATCCCTGAAAGATGAGAAATGAACAAGTAACCATAAATATTTCAGCATGAAAACATCTTTATTTCTCTTTTGTTTTTGAAAGATATTCTTCAGGGTTTAGAATTTTAGGCCAAGAAGGTTTTTTTTTCTCAACATCTTAAGATGTTTCTCCACTGTTTTCTCACTTGAATTGTTTCTGAGGAGAAATCTGCTGTCATCCTTATTTTTATTCCTCTGTACATAAAGTGTCTTTATTTTTCCTCTGGCTGCTTTTAAGGTTTTCCCTTTATCACTAGCTTCGAGAACTTGATTATGATGTGACTTGGTGTAGGTATTTTTTAATGTTTTTATGTGTGTGTGTGCTTGGGAGTTGTAGAGCTTCTTAGACTTGTGGGTTTATACTTTTCATCACATTTAGAGAATTTTTGGCCATTGCTTTGTTTTCTGTCCTGAAAAAAATAATTATTTTCTGTCCTGAAAAAATTAATCACCAGTGGACTCATACCACAAGAAATGTTAAATGAAACCTTTAAGTCAGAAGAGAAATAATACTGGATGGAAATATGGATCTCACAAAGGAACAAAGAACATTGGAAATAGTAATTATGCAGGGTAATATAAAATAATTTCTGTTATTATTTAAATCTCTCAAAAAACCACTGACCATTTGAAGGTTAGTAACAACATTATGGAGTTGAGTTTATAACATATGTAGAAGTAAAATGTATGACCACAGTAGCGTAAAGGCACACAGGGGAGAGAGGAAGTATACTAGTACAGAGTTTTATATTATATGTGAAGTGTTACACTATCACTTGAAGGTACATGGTGATAAGTTAAGGATATATAGTATAAATCCCAAAGCAACCACTAAAATACCAATACAAGATATAGATAATAAGCCAACAAAAATGATAAAATGGAATCAGAAAAAATACTCAGTTATTCAAAAAGGCAGAAAAAGAAGAAAAAAGTGAACAAAGAACAGACATGACAAGTAGAAAACAAAGAGCAAGGTTATGTGTAGTACAACTAACCATATTAATAATGATGTTAAGTGTAAATGGTTTAAACACCCACATTAAATGTGGAGATTGTACCATTAGATAAAAAAATAAGACTGAACTATATGCTGCTCGAAAAAAAATCCACTTTAAATATTAAGACACAGATAGGTTAAAAGTAAAAGAATGGAAAATGATGTCATGTTAAGAATAATCAATAAAACCTGGAGTGGTTATATTAATATCAGAGTAAATGTCAGAGCAGAAAATACTACCAGGAATAAAAAGAATCATTTCATAATGATAAAGAGGTCAATTCATCAAGAGAAAGTAAGAGTCCCGAACATTCATGTGACTGAAAGCAGAGTTTCAAAATAATGAAGCAAAAATGGATAGAACTGCAAAGAGAAATAGATAAATCCATAACTACAGTGGAAGATTTCAATATCACTCTCACAATAATTGATGGAATAAGTAGACAGAAAGTAAATAAGAATATAAAAGATTTTTACAACACTATCAAACAATTTGATTTAATTGACCTTTATAAAATTCTCTACTCAACAATGACAGGATACATATTATTTTCAACTACACATAGAACATTTACCAAGATAGATTACACAAAGTCTCAATAATTTAAAAGGATTCTAATTATACAAAGTATATTTTCTGTTCATAATAAAAAATTAGAACTCAACAGCAGAAAGATACCTGGAAAATCTCCCAAATATTTGGAAACTAAGTAATACACATCCAAACAACTCACATTAAATAATGAACCAAAAGGGAAATAGAAAATATTTTGCATTGAATGAAAATGACATCAAAATTTATGATGTGCCACTAAAGCAGTACTTAGGGAGGAATTTATAGCACTAAACACCTATATTATAAAATAAGAATGTCCAAAATCAATAACCTTATCTTCCGCCTCTAGAAGCTGGAAGAGTAAATTAAGCTCAAAATAAACTGAAGAAGGGAACTGATAGAAATCAGATCAGAAATTAATGAAATAGAAAACATTAATACAATAGAGAAATGAAAATAAAATCTGATAATTTGAGAAGATCAATAAGATAATAAGTATATACTTGGAGTCATTCCAAAAAAAGGGGGAAGATATAAATCACCAACATCAGGAATGAAAGAGGGGCATCACTATCAATTTTATAAATATTTAAAGAATAATATATAAGGGTGTAGTATAAGCAACTTTATGTAAGTAAACTTGAAAACTTAAAAAGACAAATTTATTTAAAGCAAACTACCAAAGATAACACAAGAAGAAATTGATGGCTAAGATATTTTTATGTCCATTAAAGAAACTGAACGACTGAACTTGAGTTATAAACCTCCCATCAAGAAGATTCAAGACCTGGATGGCTTATCTATAGAATCCCACCAAATATTTAAGGATGAAATAGTACCAACTCTACACAAAGTCTTCCATACACTGAAGAGAAGGTACTATACTTCCTAACTCATTCTATGAGCCTAGGATTACTCTGATATTAAAACTATGCAAAGACATTATTAGAAAACTACAGACCAATATTCCTCATGAACATAGGTGTAAGGATGTTAAACAAAATTTTAGCAAATAGAATCCAAATATATAGAAGATGAAAAATACCATATGGTCAAGTGTAGATTTTTTCTTTTTTGTAAGAATGCAAGGGTGGTTTAACATTCAAAAATCAATCAATGTTATTCATATTGATATTGAAGAACAACATGATCATTGCAATAGATACAGTAAAACATTTTGCAAAATCTAAGAGTCATTTCTGATAAAATGTCTCCGCAAACCTGGAATAGAACTGGACACTCTATTTTGATAAAGAGCATTTAAAAATATCTACCACTAGCACCATACTTAATGGTGAAAGACTAAGGGCTTTTCCCTTTGAGATCAAGGGACAAGGTAAAGACCCATTGTCACTACTCCTATTCAACAGTGTAGTGGCGTTTCTAGCCAATGCAACTAAGCAAGAAAAAGAAATTAAAGGCATCCACATTGTAAAGAAAGAAGTAAACCTGTCATTATCCACAGATGACACAATCATCTACATAGAACATTCTATGGAATCTATAAAAATCTAACTGAAAAGTGAATTTAACCAGGTTACAGGATATAAAATTAATATACAAAAAATTGCATTTTTATATATTGGCAATAAAAAATTGTAAATTAAAATAAAAAATCAATACCATTTACAATAGTATAAAATATAAAATCATTAGGGATAAATCTGACAAAAATGTACAAGACCTGTACGCTGAAATTTATAAAACATTTCTGAGAGAAATTTAATACAACCTAGGTAGATAGAGAGATATACTGTGTTCATGAGTTGGAAGGCCTGTTATTAAGATGTTGCTTTTCTCAGACACAGCTTGACCATGGCATGTCCCTGCTTAGCAACATTCAAGAACTCTTCATTTCCTACTGAAGGAAGCTGTGAAGCCTAGCATGTGATGTTGTCTATGATCCACCTGTGGAAGTTGTGCAGGAGAGTGGGGTGGTGCAGGAACTCTGGAGCCAGGCTGCGGCCATCCCAATCTGGCTCTGCCACCTACTAGGTTAGTTACTTAACCTCTTTGAACCTCAGTTTCCTCTTCTATAAAATGAGGATTTTAATAGTGTCCACCTGGAGATGAATAAGTTTGTGCACGTAAAATACTGAGAACAGTGCTTGGTATGTGATAAGTTCTCAGTAATTTGCACATTCTTGTGATTGCTTAGGTTAACTTTTTTGGGAGAGGGAATTTGTCTAAATAGCACATTTTCCTTCTGGGCTTAGGCTCTCCCCCCACCTGTGACTGCCCCACCCTTGACTGACCACTCAGATGTTTTGTTTTTGCTATTGCCTCTCTCTGACTAGATGTCATGTCCCCTAAACTCTTGGTTCACCCAAATGCTGCACATCCTTCAGTGCATCAGCACCCATGGGCCTTGGAGACAGAGCACAGAGGGTGGAAATGGACTCCGGGACCACATAGATGTGGTTTCATTGCCACCCCCTCTCTCACTTGCCGTGTGACCTTAGACTTGTTATTTAACTGCTCTAAGTCTTGGTTCATTCATCCTGTACGTGCATATGGTAACGCCAACCCCACAGGCTTCTTAAATGGATTGCGTGTGATAGTTCACGAGAAAGGCTTGGTGCACAGTGGGTGCCTAATAATTGCTGGTTGACACAATCAGTGCTGGGCTGACATAAGCCAGCTCTGCCTCCAGAAGGGCAGGAGAGATTCCTGAGGAAATTTCATCCACCAGCCTCACTCTGGGAAAGAGAAATGGAAACTTTTCTAATTCCAAAGAGTAAATGTCAGAGGCTTGGGAAGGATTCTGATGTTCTGAAAATAAACACCCAGCATGGAAAAAAATATGGGCAGGAAAGGAGGGGGTGGAGGTCGTAGGCCAGGGTGAGGCAGAGATGAGGTGCCAAGACTGGGGGGTAGACAGAGAGAGCTGGGGGTGGGGCAGAGAAAAAGAGGGAGACGCAGGTTCTGTGGAGACTGCAGGATCCCTCTTCTTCTTGGGATGAGAGATTCAGGCACCCTCTGAGCATTCACCAGGAGTAGAGGACCTGCCCTACCCGAGGTCATGGGCCTGCTGAGCAGAGTGTGGACAGGGAGACGATTTCAAAGCTCCAGAAAATCTCGATGTGGTGATCTACTGAGTCCTCCCTGCATCCCAGTAGGTCTCAGGGGCCCACCTGGGGCAGCTCCTGGAAGTCCTTCCTCAGCACCCCTGCTTCCCACTGTTCCTCCAACATGCCCCTCGTGACTGGCTTCTAGGTCCCTCACCACCCTGTTCCCTTCTCCGGATCCCCGGTGACAGTGGGAATGCCTAGTTCCCTGTGCAGACTGGGAGAGGAAGCCCTTCTTGCTCCTGGCCTGACGCTCCTCCCCTGCAGCTGAGGCTGACTCTTGCCCCTCCCTGGGATCTGGGTCCTGGGTGGGGCAGGGTCCCAGCCCCAACTTCTGCCGCCAGAGGCCTCAGGAGACACCTGGGTGTTGGGAGCCAGTGGAGGATCACCCAGCTGTACTTCAGCCAGAGGCTTGGATCACAGCCTGGGCAGACAGTGGGCTCAGAGGGATGGGGCCACACAGAACTGGGACAGCTGAATGCCCGTATCATCCATCCATGTATCAGTGATGTCCTGATGGTGCCCACAGGATGTTCACCAGCTGGAACCAGTGACAGTGACCTTGGAGGGGCCAGGGAAGCAGAGGGAAAACCCATTTATGGACCCTTGGGTATGTGCCAGGCACCACACCCAGACTTTGTCTATCCTGTTCCATTTCATTCAGTTTTGTTTGGGGGGATTTTACTCCTTATTTAATAGTTGGGAATGTAAGGCTCCGAGAAATAAAGCAACCTGCCCAAGGCCACATAGCAAGTGTAGCTGAGGTAGGACTCCCCACCAAGGTGGGTCTCACTTGGCTGTGCTTGATTCTGCCCCATACTGCCAGCGTGTGGCTGCTCGTAGGGCACCAGGACTAGCGTTTAATCAAGGGGTATTTTTTTCCACTCTGCCGGGTGCTGTTCTGCTTCCCCAGGACATATCACAGGACTGAACAAGCCCTGGCCCTTGCCCTTGAGGGCTGGGGCGATGGTTGGAAGGGAGGAACAGCAAGGAAGGCGAGCAAAGACTTCCCCAGGGATGAAAGAAAGCATTCCCTGTGTGGGTCAGGGCACCTTCTGTGAGAGGTCACCAAAATCCAGCTCGAAAGCCACTGAAGAACAGGTGCCCAGGATCAGCTACTGCAGCCCTGTTTATAATTGTGAAAAACAGAAACAACTTAAATACTCACAGACAAGGACTTAACCTGGCGGTCCAGTGGTTAAGACTCCATGCTTCCACTGCAGGGGGTATGGATTCTCGATCCCTGATGAGGGAACTAAGATCCCACATGCTGTGCAGTGTGGCCAAAAAAAACCCCCAAAATACTCACAGACAAGAGATGGTAAAGAAATCACAGCACTTTCGTACAGTGCAGGGTGGGCAGCTCCTGAAAAGGATGGGGAAAAGTTTTGTGTGTTAACCTAGAAGAGGACCCTGATGCAGGGTCAGGTGGAAAAAGCAAGTTATAAAACAGGGAGAATTGGATAAACCAAGGGCAGCCTCAGCTCTCATCTGGACTGTGGGGACAGCCTCCCGGCCGCTCCCTATTTCCCCGACCTCTGCACGGTTCTCCACTCAACAGATTAAGAAATCTCCTTAAAACCAAAGTCAGGAAGTGTATTTCCTTTTCAGAAAGCCCTCCAAGGTCTCCTCATGGCACTCAGAGTAGCAGTCACAGTCCTTACAAGGCCCCCTAGGCTCTACCCACCCACCTCCCCTCACTCATGCCCCACCACCTCCTGCTGCACCAGCCTCGGGGGCCTGGACGGTTCTGAAGTAGCGGGGCACTTTCCTACCTTGGGCCTTTGCACCTGCTGCTTCTTCCACCTGGAATGTTCTTTCACCCGTCCACATGGCTCACTCCTCATGCCATCCAGGTTTCTGCTCAGACACTACCTTGCCTGAGGTGGTGATGGGGGGCTTTTCTGAGCACTCTGTGTCCCTTACTCTGCTTAACTATCTTTCGTGACACTTTTCACCTGATGTAGCTAAGAGTTAATTACCACATTCATTCATCATCTGTCACCCCAACATCCTGCAGCCCAGCAGCAGAGGGACTTGGTTAATTAACCCTGTTGCGTCCCCAGCTATTTTGGGGCAAGACTCAACCTAGGGGCGGATAATTGGGATTTGGGGAACCAGTGCCCATGTGATTTGTTTGAGGTGCACATCTAACCACATTCGGACCAGTTAGAATTCCCCTTGGCTCCTGGCTACTCCTGAGATAAGGGCCACAATCCTAGAGAAAACCCGAAGCTCCTGCCCTGCCTCCTACTCCCAGCCACATCCAGCCTCTCACTTACTGTCTGTGCTCCAGTTCCTCTGGATGTTTTCCAGCTTTCTGTCCTTGCCCTGCTTTGGCTTCCCCAGGACCTTTGTACCTGCTCCCTTCCTGCCTGAGGTGCTCTTAATTTCACATTTATTTATGAAACTTTGTTTAAAGCTGGTATCCCCCACTTAGCTGCAAGCAACATGAGGGCAGGGGCTGTATGCCTCCTCACTGCCTGTCTTCTATCTAGCATGATGCCTGTCACATCGTAGGGGCTCAATCAATGAACAAATGAGAGAGTGAACAAATGAATGAGTGAATGAGTGAATGCCATTGCCTTCAGTGGGGTAGGGAGAAGGCTGAGAGATGTGTCCCTCTAACATGCATGTAGCAAAGCCCAGGACCCAGGGGAAGGAGGGGATAGTGGGATGGGATTACGGGGACACAGCAGAGAACGGGGACAAGGACAGCATTTGCTCCCTTCCTGCAGCCCAGTTAGGCAAACCTGACCCTTTCATTCAGGAAAAAGTACCACTGAGTTTATCACGCCCTCCCACCACATATTTTTTAATAGATGACTGGATTGCATTGCACAGATGCTCCATAATTTCTTTAACCATCTCCTGTCTGTGGATTTTTAACGTGTTTCTCATTTTCCCAATTATAAACAAGGCTACATGGCCAATCCTGGACCCCTGTGCTCAGGTGACCTTTGAACTGGATTTTGGTAACTTGTCACAGAAAATGTTCTCATACCTGCTCGCCCTGCCACACTTAAGAAGTGATTGGAGAGAAACAGAAAGAGTCCTGGGTGGCAGGAAGGAGATCCCACCTCCTTTCTATCACTGCCACCTCCTCCCAGAAGAATTTCCTGATCACTCCAACCTACACAGGGTTCACCCCTTCCTCCTCTGCATTGTGTCTGTACCTTCCACACACTTCCCTTCTTGCTCACTTCATGTAAGTATCAGAATATAATTTATGTTAGAACCCCTCCCCCATAACCAGGAGCTTCAGGGCAGGGGCCGTGTCTAATTCATTTCTGTGTCTCTACCCTCTGAGGGTGGCTTGGATCTCATTAAGTGTAATGGAGAGTTCAACATGGGCAATCCACTGCCTTTCTCCAGACCTCAGTTTTCCCCTCTGTGAAACGGATGTGGGCCTGGAGGATAGTCCCCTAAGGTCCCTCCCATTCTAGGGTTGACTCTCCCCCAAGCCTCAGTCTCTCCTTCTGTGAGAGGGGGTGGTAACACTCCCCACCTCACTGAGGCTGTGAGGACACAGTGAGGAGGTGTGGATAAGGGGCCAGGGGCAGCGCCTGCACCTGGCGGGGGGGGGGGGGGCTGCTCCCCTGAAAGGCAGAATGTGCAGGGCATCCGTCCGCCCACCTCCACCCCAGGACATTCGCCGCCATCTCCTGGAATGCTGCTGAAACATCACTGGTCTAAGCTTTTCAGCCATTTTACCATTTTGTCCTCACAACCCACAGGGGGGCTGAGGTAAAGATCCTGGGTGATCCATATGAAATGCAAGCCTCCTGTCCCCCAGCTGCTTAAAGCACCGCAGAGGCCCCCCTGTCCCTAAAGCAAAGACCCCAACCTTGAGCTCGGCTTTCAAGGTGCTGCAAAGTCAGCTCCTGTCCTGGTCCCTCCAGCCCCACCCACACCCACCCGGGTGTGGA